>NC_092762.1:49438377-50817377 GCF_047496795.1 Chiloscyllium punctatum | reverse complement strand
TCCCTCCCATATTATGAACAACAACTGACCCTGAGCCACTCGATGAGGCAGGTGACCAGACACCTGTTCAAAGATTTAAGTTTTCACAAACTTTCTTAATGGAGGAGTGTGGGAAGAGGTTAGGGAGGAAATTCCTGAGCTTTGGGACTTAACGGTCAAAGGCATTCTTCCACTGGTGAAGTGATTAAAGTCAGGGATGTCGAAAGATCTGAGTGCCAAGATCTCAGTGTGTTGCCAGCAATGTTTCCCCTGTTTGCTGCTTGCTCTGTCACTGCACTGTTCATCCTCAGGAACCCTGTTGGTTCCATACATGGTTGGTAATGGAGTGCTACATTTCTCCACTGGCAAGAGGCACAGAGGGACAGTGGCTTGGAGAGGTCTGCAAGGCCCCAGAGGGAGAGTGGCTTGGAGAGATTTCAAGGCCCCAGAGGGACAGTGACTTGGAGAGATCTGCAAGGTCACAGGGTTAGGGTTCGCCAAATTGATAAAAAGGAGACTACCATTTGGAATCCAATCACACTTGGAAATGACTGTACTGGAGTTCCATTTTGAAGTAGAAAAGATGTCTCAGACCAGTATTGTCTCAAGCACCAGTTTTAGTGGTGTTTCTTTCTGAATTGATAGTGCCTGTGTGTAACATTCCCTCCAGCATTCAGTAACTAAGAATATTCTGGATTAGTGGTGCTGGAAGAGCACAGCAGTTCAGGCAGCATCCAAGGAGCTTCGAAATCGACGTTTTGGGCAAAAGCCCTTCATCAGGATTCCTGATGCTGCCTGAACTGCTGTGCTCTTCCAGCACCACTAATCCAGAATCTGGCTTCCAGCATCTGCAGTCATTGTTTTTACCAACTAAGAATATACGTCAGTTTAGTGCTGTCATGACTTTGTCACATATAGACTGTCAATATTTAGCTCCATTGACTGATTTAAAACTTGATACTTATATTTCAAAGAAAACATTGTTAAATTAGACACGGTATTGAGTGCAGAAACTACCTGACCGAAACTCTGGTCATGCCCCCCAGAGAATTACAAAATGGCTGTCCCAACAACATCTTCATGCTCAGACAGTTAAAATGCACACAGGCATCTCATGTACAAACAAAGCCAGTGACAAAGTAGATCTATCTGAACACCATAAAGAGGGAGCAGAGGGGCACTATGCCAGGCTCCCTGGTACCTGCTCCTTCCCCACCTTCTCTGCATTGTGCACACCACAGACTGGCTGATCGCCCTGAACTGCAGCCACATTAGTCTAGTAAAACGAGAGCACTCTGCATAAAACATAGCAGATGGGTGATAAATCTTCAGTCTCCAATGCACACAGTTATAAAGCGTGTAAATCACTGAATTTATTACGTGACTTTATTAGCAATAAATAAAGTGTGGATATGCAGAAATGCTCCAAACCACAGAAAGCCCACTTCATTCCATGATGTAATCAGTAAAGCTCTGTTTGCTGAGATTGAGAAGGCCCCTGTGCTGTATAACCATGATGTGGCCTGTCTAGCCTGGCCGACTGCAGCCTTACCTGGCAGTCTTCATCTCAGACACTGAGGTTGTGTGCTCAGCTTCCCCAAGATGCTCCACAGGATATTGCAGCCTGCTCCTAGAGGCCCCAATATTCATCTCCTCAATCTTGCTGCATGTTACGTGGGCAGTAAAGTCGCAGAGGTATTCAAGTAAAATGTGTTTCGTTTCTCATGTTTGAGTGAATGTTTCAATTCGGGAAAATAAGGGGCGGGTGAAGGGGCAACTGATGTGATGTTGCCTCTTGGAAATTGTCAAGCTTGTGTTCGCAACCTATGTCAGTGAGTGAAAGCATCAGGGGCAGCAGCACATTAACCTGTGACCTGCCAACACCCCTCCCCCAACACTGGCCTCCCACCCCCCCTCACCGTGCTCAATACACCCCCTCAACATGAGACCTCCCACAAAAATATAGCCAATACTGCCCCCTTCACTTTGAGATATATAATAACTGATGAAACCACGTGCTGTCAATGTTTGCACATTCATTACTCCTGAGGCTGCTTGCTCCCTCTCACTAAGTAAGGTTTGCCAACACCTTATTGTACTGTAACACCTGTACACAGCAGGCTATCGAATACAGTTCCCTAGTGCCGTGTCTAAGGCCTCCCTCTTCACACACTCATTCTAAACTGGAGTCTTCCTTTACAGATAGCAGAGCCATGTGATCAATAACATCATCATAATATACAGGCCACCCCCAGATTATGAACATTTCGGTTCCTGAGTACGGTCTTAGATCAATTTCTATACAAGTCAGAACACAGTGCAGTACAGTAAAAAACTGGCATTTGTAAGTGCGAGTGAACATTCACATGTCTGATCCTTAAAATTAATACTAATACGTATACTTATAAGAGCATTCATAAGTCGGACATTCACAAATTAGGGATTTGCTGTTGGATGAATCTTATTGTGACACAGTGGATGAATTCATGGGCAATATCTGACAGGGTTCCACCTGCCAGCTGGGAGTTTTGTGCCTATATTTTCAGTCCATGTGAAAATTGAATATATGGATAACCCAACTGTTACCATGGTGATGGTGAGTCATTTGGCAAACTTTCAGTTCTCTTCCTTCAGTTCCTCTTCCCCTTCAGTCATGACTCCAGCAGAGACGGACTTCCAACACCTTACCAACTAATGAGGCTTGGCAGTCGATATCAGTTAGTGATCTGAATGTCACAGGTATCACAGTTGACTTCAGGAGGGCAACATGGTGGCTCAGTGGTTAGCACTGCTGCCTCACAGCCCCAGGGACCCGGGTTCAATTCCACCCTCAGGTGACTGTCTGTGTGGAGTTTACACATTCTCCCCGTGTCTGCGTGGGTTTCCTCCCAGACTCACAAAGATGTGCAGGTGAGGTGAATTGGTCATGCTAACTTGCCCATAGTGTCCAGGGATGTGTAGGTCAGGTGCATTAGTCAGGGGTAAATGTAGAATAACAGGGTAAGGGAATAGAGGGTTCATGCTAAGACAGTTAAAATGCACACAGGCATCTCATGTGTACAAACAAAGCCAGTGACAAAGTAGATCTATCTGAACACCATAAAGAGGGAGCAGAGGGGCACTATGCCAGGCTCTCTGGTACTCTTAGAGGGTTACTCTTTGGAGGGTCAGTGTGGACTTGTTGAGCCAAATGGCTTGTTTTCACCCTGTAGGGATTCTATGAATTCTGTCCTCAGGTGTCACCCATAGAGGTGTTGGCTTTGGCAGAATGTGTCCCACTCTCATCTCAGAGTCAGGGCTTTCAAGCATAGACTGTTACGCCACTGAGGGAATGCTGCGCTGTCATAGACAGTGTCGATTTGCTCTCTCAGGTAGGTGGAAATGATTCCATGGCATCATTTAGAAAAGGAGTCGGGAAGGTGACTCAACCAACACTATCTCCATCCCAGAGGATCCCAGAGGACGGGAGTCCAAAACTAGAGAGCATAAGTTTAACAGGGACCTGAGGGGCAAGTTTTTCACACAGAGGGTGGTGCAGGTAAATTGTTGGAGGTGATTATAAAAGATAGCATTCATAGACACTTAGAGAGGCAAAAATGGATTAGGGATAGTCAGTGTGGTTTTGAGCGAGGAAACTCATGTCTCATAAACATGATTGAGTTTTTTTGAGGAAGTTACCAAAAAGATCGGTGAGGGCAGAGCAGTCGACATAGTATACTTGGAGTTTAATAAAGCCTTAACAAGGTACCACATGGTAGGCTAATTAGTAAAATTAGGTCACATGGGATTCAGGGGGGGCTTACCAATTGGATACACAATTGGCTTAATGGCAGGAGGCAGAGTAATGGTGGAGGGTTGTCCTTTGGACTGGCAGCCTGTCTCCGGGGGTTCTCTTGTTTGACATTATATGAATAGTGTCAAGAGGGTGGTGCTGGAAAAGCACAGCATCTGGGGAGCAGGAGAATCGACATTTCGGGCAACAGCCCTTCATCAGGAATGAGGCTTGTGATCCAAGAGGGTGGAGAGATAAAAAATGTATATAAATGATTTGGATGAGAATATAGAAGGCATGCTGAGTAAGTTTGTGGACGACACCAAAATTGGTGGCACAGTAGAGAGCGAAGAAGGCTCTCTAAGATTACAAAGGTATCTTCATTTGGATAAATACATGAATAGGAAAGGTTTGGAGGGATATGGGCCAGGAGCAGGCAGGTGGGACTGGTTTAGTTTGGGATTAGGTTCGGCATGGACAGGTTGGACCGAAGAGTCTGTTTACGTGCTGTATGCCTTTATGACTCCATGACTGACTGTATGCAAATGAGCTGCCAGAGGAAGTGGTGGAGGCTGGTACAATTACAACATTGAAAAGACATCTGGGCTGGTACACGAATAAGAAGGATTGAGAGCGATATGGATGAAATGCTGGGAAATGAGACTAGTTCAGTTTAGGAAACTTGGTTGGGCTGGAGCAGTTGGGCCGAAGGGTCTGTCTCAGTGCTGTACAACTCTCTGACTCACAAATCCTTCATATCACCCAGTTAGAACCAGCATAAATTGTTATATAGCACTGGCATCACCCTAACCACGTGGAATTAGAGGAAGAGGTTTTATATTGCGGTGTAGACATAGCTTGAGTTAACTTTGTTAATAAAATGAAATGTAAATCAACCAATTAAAATAGCAAAGCACAGTGTGATGTCAGTGGCTCAGTTGCTGTGTTATTTATTAAAGACAGACCACCCACACCCCCACACCCCCACACCCCCCCCCCCCCCCCCCCACCAAGTCGAAAAATGGGAAAAATATTACAAATCTGAGTTCTCTGTTTATTAGCTCGTTTGCATGAAGGTGCTTGGGGAGCCCTTTGTCACTGTCTTTTCACTGACTGGTAAAGTGTAATCTTCTGCTGAAAAACTCTAATCTGTCGCCAGTTTATCTCCACATCCCACAGGCCATCAGTCATTCTCCTTCCTAATGACACCCTGCCTGAATGCAACTCTGTCAGTAATTATTCACATTCACAACAGGCACCCGGGTTCGCCTCATACATGCTTCCAGAGATCAGGAGACAGCAAAGGAGGGAAATTGGAAATACAGAGACCTAAAAAATACATAAACAGTGGTAAGATTGGAAAAATCATGCAACCGCTCTTGAAAGCACCTGGTAATGAGATCACCAATGAGAAGTTAAACGTATGGCCTTTTTCAATATTGATAGTAATATTTACCAAGTCTACAATGGGGGTTTAATGGACAGTGTTGAGGTGGCAGTGTCTTTACCTCTGAGCCAGAGGAGCTGAGTTCAAGTCCTACCTATTCCCAAAGTATCTTACAGCACATCTGAAAACCTCAATTAAGATATCTACAGTGGGATTTAATGTAATTTCTCCCTGGTCCCCAAGTTACTTCCAGGTTTATTTTAGAATTATCTTCTAGCTAACAAAAAAAAATGAAGATTTAATGAATCCTTTTTCTGGTAGCCACTTCTGGGTATGAGAGTGAAAGAGTCACATTCCTGAGGAGATTTTGTAAATTGGCAGCAATATTCAGCTTTGAGATTTGACTGTAAACAAGCATATTTCTTTCATGTTTCTGACTGTATCTGTTGACCTAGAATGTGCCATTCATGAAAAAAAAAGACCTAGCTTTTGGTTTAGCACAGATTCAATGGGTCGAGAGTGTGGCGCTGGAAAAGCACAACAGGACAGGCAGCATCCAAGAAGCAGGAGAATCGACTTTCATCAGGTAGGGCTTATGCCCGAAATGTCAATTCTCCTGGTCCTTGGATCTCCAGCATCTGCAGTCCTCATTTTCTCCTATCAGATTCAATGGGCCAAAGTGCCTCTTCTCTGTTGTGTGTCTCTATGACTCAATTTTTCTTTATCTCTGGGCATGATATTCTCGGACATGTTAGTCTGAAAAAGGAGGTGATGTTGGGTGTTATGAAAAGCATTAAGCTAAACCTGATGGGATCAATCCCAGAATGCTGCAGGAGGCAGGTAACGAAATTGCTGACACCTTGTATGAAATCTTTGCACCCTCTCCAGTCACAGGAGAGGTTCGAGAGGACTGGAGAGCAGCCAACATTGTTCCTTTGTTTAAGAAGGGCAACGGATAATCTGGGAAATTACAGGCTGGTGAGCCTTCCATCAGAGGTACGGAAATTATTGGAGAAGATTCTTAGGGATAGGGTTTACGCATATTTGGAAAAATATGGACTTATTAGCGAAGGTGGCAGTAATGGTTTTGTGCAGGGAAGGTCATATCACACAAACTTGATTGAGGTTTTTGAGGAAGGGACAAGGATGTTTGATGATGTTAGGGCAGTAGATGTTGTCCATATGGATTTTAGCAAAGCCTTTGACAAGCTCCATCATGGCCGGCTGATACAGTGGGTGACGTCACATGGGATCTACGGTGAGCAGGTAAGATCAATGCAGAATTGGCTTGGTCACAGAAAACATAAGATTAGCAGAGATCTCCCGATTGGAGGTCTGTGACCAGTGCGCTGTTTGACAGGGATCAGCGCTGGGACTCTGGTTGTTTGTGATATAAATGATTTGGTGGAGAATGTAGGTGGCCTGATTAGTAAGCTCGCAGATGTCACAAAGACTGAGGGTGCTGCAGATAGTGAGGAGGATTGCCAAAGGACACAGCAGGATATAGATGGGCTGGAGACTTAGGCAGAGAAATGGCAGATGGAATGTAATCCGGACAATTTCAAAGTGGTGCATTTTAGATGATCTAATGCAGGAAGTATCCAGTAAATAGCAGAACCATTAATAGCATCAATATACAGAAGGATCCAGGCGTACAGGTCCACAGCTACCTGAAATTGGCAACACAAGTAGATAAGGTGCCAAGAGGGTATATAGCATGCTTACTTTCATCACTCAGAGCACGGAGTATAAAAATCAGCAAGTCACAGTGCAGATATATAGAACTTTAATTTGGCCACATTTGAAATATTGTGTATAGCTCTACAGAAAAGGTTTGACCAGGATTTGCCTAGTTCGGAGAGTATCAGTTATGAGGAGAGATTGGACAAACTCAATTTGTTTTCACTTGAATGCTGAAGGAATGGTGTGGGGGAGGGGGGGTGGGGGGGGGGGGGGGGGGCTGGGGGGCTGGGGGGGCGGGGGTGTGGTGGTGGTGGCATCTGACACACGTTTACAAAATTATGAGAGGCCTGGACGGAATGGACAGTCAGAGCCTTGTTCCTGGGCAGAAAAGTCAATTCCGTTTGCTTAAGGTAAAAGGGATTAAGTTGAAAGGAGATGTGAGAGGCACTCCGAGGGTGGTAAGTGCCTGGAATGGGCTGCCAGAGGAGGCAGTAGAGATGGATCATAGCTACATTTAAGAGGCATCTTGACAGAATTTTCAGGGAAGGGAGGGATTCAGAATGTGTGAAGGTCAAGGCTTTTTGTTTAGAAAGATATCATGTGTTGACACAGGCTTGATGGGCCAAAAGGCCTGTTCCTGTCCTGTAGATTCTTTATTCTCTCACATGGTCTCTGTCTGTCTAGCAACTTTCACCATCTTTTATTCTCTCGCTCTATTCCATTAACAATACTGGTTCATCCTTTTATATTTTCATTTCCTCGTGTTTGATACTGGTAAGGCTGATGGTTATTGGCCATCCCTAATTGTCCTTGAGAAGATGGTGGAGGAGGGCACTGGTGTAGTCCTTGTGGCATCAATACATCCATGTAGGGTGCTGGAAGGGAGAGAATTCCAGGATTCTGGCATTGGCCTTGCTGCAACGCTGTTTCCAAGTGGTGTGGCGGAGTACTGAGTCACCAGCTGAGGGAGGGTCGTGGGTAATCCACAGGAGATTTCCTTGCCCCTGTTTGACCTGTGACTTGATGGGGACTGGAGGCAATGTTCACAGTCACATCCCCCAGACTGTGTACCAGGGGACCATTACCTCTGAAGGGTCCATCCCACCAGTGAGGCAGTTCAAATCTCAGCTTGAGGGTTCATTAGAGTGTGGTTATATTAGGCAGTTGTTTCTCAAACCTGTGAGATGATTCCAAATTTGACACAATTTTAATGAGGACTCCTGCAGTGTCAACTGGGGCAGGTGGAACCTTTGTGTCTGGTGCCTATGTCAGTTCAATTCTCATCTAATTTTCTGTAGCAGCTTACATCCCAATGAGGGGCTTGTTCGGTAATGTTGGAGGACTGTCCTTTTAATTGTCTCACTATCTTTTCATTTTACTAGAGCTTTAACTACTCCAAACACCATCTTGTTCCTTCAGCCTGAAATGATATGGAAATGTTGTTAACAAGTCTTTCCTGCTCTTTGCGAGAAAATCTGTTCAGACGGGAATTCAAATTTCTAAACTGTGGTTGTTTAGCTTTTGCTAGGTAATGATGCTGAAGAACCAGGTTTTTAGAGAGAGTGAAGATATGAATCAGCCATCCTTGAATTGAATGATAGAACTGACAACTGACTGGTTGGGCTGAATGGCCACCTCTTGTTTCTACATTCCCTGTTGTATTTTTTTTTCAATCGACGCATTATCCTTTTCTCTTCCAATCTGCAGAATTTTAAAATCAAATTTGTCATCGCATAATCACCACCTCAAAATGATTTCATCGGGTCCTAATCAACTCTCCCCTATCCTTTTCATAGTCCGACCCCCAGACTTCAAATTCTTTAATTAAAACATTAGTTCCAATCCGACAGTGCTGGCTCCTGGCAAAACTGGGGACACAGAGGAAGGACTAACTGGGATTTGAACTTTGCCTTTCATTTATTCAAAGCTAGTCATAAAGGAGAGAGGAGGGAGTGATGGGGGGCGTTTTTAACAAGGGAAGATTACAAAGCCAGGCAATCCAGAAGCGAAGTTAACAAACATAGAACATTACAGCGCAGTACAGGCCCTTCAGCCCTCAATGTTGCGCCGACCTGTGACACCAGTCCGAAGCCCATTTAACCTACACTTCCATTATCATCCATATGTTTATCCAATGACCATTTAAATGTCCTCAAAGTTGGTGAATCTACTACTGCTGCAGGCAGTGCATTCATGCCCCAACTACTCTTTAATTAAATAATCTACCTCTGACATCTGTCCTATATCTATCATCCCTCAATTTAAAGCTGTGTCCCCTCGTGCTAGCCATCAGCATCCAAGGAAAAAGGCTCTCACTGTCCACTCTATCTAATCCTTTGGTCATCTTGTATGTCTCTATTAAATCACCTCTTAACCTTCTTCTCTCTAACGAAAACAGTCTCAAGTCCCTCAGCCTTTCCTCATTAGACCTTCCCTCCATACCAAGCAACATCCTGGTAAATCTCCTCTGAACCCTTTCCAAAGCTTCCACATTCTTCCTATAATGCAGGACTGTACGCTATACTCCAAGTGCGGCCACACCAGAGTTTTGTACAGCTGCAGCATGACCTCATAGCTCCAAAACTCAATCCCTCTACCAATAAAAGCTAACACACTGTATGCCTTCTTAACAACCCTCTCACCCTGGGTGGCAACTTTCAGAGATCTATGCACATGGACACGGAGATCGCTCTGCTCATCTACACGACCAAGAATCTTACCATTAGACCAGTATTCTTTATTCCTGTTGCTCCCTCCAAAGCAAATCGCCTCTCACTTTTCTGCATTAAACTCCATTTGCCACCACTCAGTCCAGCTCTGCAGCTTATCTATGTCCCTCTGTAACCTACAACATCCTTCCACACTATGCACAACTCCACCAACTTTAGTGTCATCTGCAAATTTACTACCCCATCCTTCTATGCCCTCATCCAGGTCATTTATAAAAATGACAAACAGCAGAGGCCCCAAAACAGATCTTTGCAGCACTCCACTAGTAGTGTCTAGTTTTGTGCTCCCCTACACTTGGGAAAAGCCCTTGACTATTTATCCTATCCATGCCCCTCAGGATTTGAGAAACTTCCATAAGGTTACCCCTCAGACTCTGATGCTCCAGGGAAAACAGCCCCAGCCTGTTCAGCCTCTCCCTGTAGCTCAAACCCTCCAACCCTGGCAACATCCTTGTAAATCTTTTCTGTACCCTCTCAAATTTCACAACATCCTTCCTATAGCAGGGAGACCAGAATCGAATGCAATATTCCAAAAGTGGCCTAAATAATGTCCTGTACAGCTGCAACATGACATCCCAACTCCTGTACTCAAAGCACTGATCAATGAAGGGAAGTATACGCCTTCTTCACTATCCTATCTACCTGTGACTCCACTTTCAAAGAGCTATGAACCTGCACTCCAAGGTCTCTTTGTTAAGCAACACTCTCAAGGACCTTGTCCTTAAGTGTATAAGTCCTGCCCTGATTTGTCTTTCCAAAATGCAGCACCTCACATTTATCTACATTAAACTCCATCTGCCAAGCCTCAGCCCATTGGCCCATCTGATCATACACTTATCTGATAGAGTTAAATAGCATAGATAAGTATCTGTGATCTGCCTGTATTGCTCACAAGACATAGCTTTTCACTGTGCCCGGTATTCATGACAATAAATTCAACTCAAGATTCTGTTGTACGCTGAGGTAACATTCCTCACTGTCCACTACACCACCAATTTTGGGGTCATCTGCAAACTTACTAACCATATCTCCTATGTTCACTTCCAAATCATTTATATAAATGATGAAAAGCAGCAGACCCAGCATTGCACCTTGTGCCACACTGCTGGTCACACGCCACCCCCACCAACCACACCCCCCACCCCCTCCACACACCGAAAAGCAACCTCCACTCTTCTGTGATTCTGAAATTTTTTTGGTTTAACATTCTTTTCAAAACCCCATTTGAGCCATTAACATTTTTTTTCCCAGTGCTGTGCCAGTGAAAGAAGAATTCAGGATGCACAAACTGCGAGACATCAGTGACCAGAATGATGCATGTCCGTTATAAAACAGCAACTCTTGATCATACTGGCTTGACCTAATTGACATTGGAAAGTTCTGTCACAGTGACACCTGTAGGCAGAGCAGGTACTGCAGATATTTATAATAAGTTTCCATTGAAGTATGGACTTAAAGTAAATTAAGTAAATTTATGAAAAGTAACGGCAATTTGGGACACAGAAACATAATGTTGAAAATGTTGGTTGTCCTGGTATTAATCATAGGAAATACTAGAACATATTGTGAAGTAAATCTTAACAACAGGCTTATAAAAGGCATAGTGTGATCAGAGTAAATATGCTTTTACAAAAGGGAAACAGTGCTTGGTATATTTATTGGTGTTAGGCAAAGGTGAGGACTGCAGATGCTGGAGATCAGAGTTTAGATTAGAGTGGTGCTGGAAAAGCACAGCAGGTCAAGCAGCATCCGAGGAGCAGGAAAATCGATTCCTGATGAAGGGCTCCTGCCCGAATTGTCAATTTTCCTGCTCCTAGGATGCTGCCTGACCTACTGTTCTTATTGGTGTTGTTTTGTGGATGTAATTAGAGGGGAAAGGGGAAAGCAGGAGCTATAGTAAACTTGGATTTCCAAAAGGAATTTGAAAAGGTGCAACACAAATAGTGAACACAAAAGATGCGGTTCTCATGGACCTGGGGCAATATATTAGCAGGAATGGAGGGTTCACTAACTCATGATGAAGAGATTAAGGATAAATGTGGTACTTACAAATCAAAAGGCTGAGACTAATCGAGTGTCACACGGATTAGTGCTGGGGCCTCAGCTATTTACAATCTACATGATGTCCTGTGGCCGCAACATGACCACCCAACTCCTATATTCAAAGCACTGGCCAATGAAGGGAAGCATACACCTCCTTCACTATCCTTCCTACCAGAGACTCCACTTTCAAGGAGCTATGACTCTGCACTCCAAGGTCTCTTTGTTCAGCAACACTCCCCAACTGAGTATAATGTATCCAAGCTTGCTAGTGGAACAAAGCTGGATAGAAATACAAACTATAAGGCACAGAAGGTCGGTAAAGAGGTAAAGTGCCAAGACAACAGACACTTAATGTGAAAAAGTGCGCAGCATGATAGCTCAGTGGTTAGCACTGCTGCCTCACAGCACCAGGGACCTGGGTTTGATTCCAGCCTTGGGTGGATTCTCTGTGTGGTGTTTGCACATTCTCCCAGCGTCTGCATGAGTTTCCTCTGGCTGCTTTGGTTTCCTCCCACAATCTAAAGATGTGTAGGTGAATTGGCTATGCTAAGTTGCCCATAGTATCCAGCGATGTACAGATGAGGGTGGATTGACTATGCTAAAATTGCCTGTAGCATTCAGGCATGTGCTGGTTAGATGCATTAGTCTGGGGTAAATGCAGGGTAGGGGAATGGGTCTGGGTGGGTTACTCTTCAGAGGGTTGGTGTGGACTTGCTGGGCTAAAGGGCCTGTTTCCACGCTGTAGGGATTCTATGGAAAGTGTCAGGGAATTCAATTCAGTAATAAAGAAAGAAGACCAGAATAGTTTTGTAAAAAGTGTGAAAGTTTTCCTTTTTTTTAATTGGAAGTGAATTGTAATAGAAGTCTTGCCCCAGTTATATTGGGCCTTGGTGAGATCACCCACCTACGGGTGGTTTCAACCTCTATCTGGAAGGAAGGAAGGACTTGCTCCAGCAACGGTTTACCAGTTTGGTTACCGGAATGAGATGGTGAGGGATTGGAAGAAAAGGAGGTGATGTCACAGAAACATTCAAGTGGCTTGAGCAGAGTAGACACTGGGAGATCACTGAGACGGAATCAGGGTGCAGTCTCTGGATAATTGGGTCAATATTTCAAGGCTGAGGTGAAGAAGAGAAATTTCTTCAAATAGAGAATGGAAATCTTTGGAATCTTACCCCAGAGGCTTGTGGATGTTTCATCATTGAGAACATATTCAGGGAGGGAGAGGCAGATATTCTAACTCTGAGAATCTAGGAAAGTGCAGTTAAGACAGAAGGCTAATCATGATTGCACTGAATGGAGGAGATGGCTAAAGAGGCCAAATGGTTGACAACTGCTCTATTTCTTTCATTCTTAACGAGTTTTCTCTGCTGTACAGACTGAACATATGAGAGGAGCAAAACAGTGTAGCGTGTATCCCAGTGTAGCATATTTACATGTTCGCAATTCGTGTTATAAAAATAAAGCTTTGTATTTTTAATGGAAGCCATTCACACAAGACTGTGACAGAAACATAGAAAGAATAAATAGGTTTAGTAAGGGGTGTAGATGCAGAGAGAAAGATTTTAAAAACTTCATGTGTTCTAAATTGACACCAAAAATGTATTAAAAATGCTACTCCCTGCACCCAGCTTTAATTGTTGATTACTATATGTCTTACTATTGGGAACATTTCCATTGACAAACATATACCTTTACCACCATAAATAAGATGGTAGATTAGCTGAGGATGGGGTTTGACCCAGCTCAAAAGTGTTTGCGTGTTGACCTCTCTGATGATCATTTCTATCCTTTTTGAACTGAACTAGTTGTATCAGGATTGAAAAGATAAAGGAAAGTAAGTAGCACCCTTGTGTTATGTAATATTCATTTCAGACCAATTTTCACAAGTTCTGTATTCCAGCATTCATGATCAGAATAAAATATTTTAAAACTCTAAATACAGCAAATTCATCCATTAGTGTTCAAGTCAGGTTTGAGCTAAGGAATATAAAGGTGGCTCTGGCCATGTGGAACATATACAGGGGCAACCTCACAGACACAGTCTGGATGTAATTGAGATTCACAATTAGTATCTCCTGAAGAGAGATTAATTTTTACCAATTATTGAAGGGTACGGTGGATAATATCCTCAGAGTGCTCAGTGATCCTTTGCTACAGACAGTCTATGACTGTGAGATGAAGAACATTCATGGAGACATAAGGACGCTGCACCTTGTTACTCAAAGTTTGACCTAGAAGGTAAAATTATTTAAATGGATACCATTTTGTTTTCAGAAAGAAGGGCACAACATTGAGGAACAGATGAGGTTGAAACACTGAGGCTTGTTTACCCATGAGGTAAGCATCACAGTGACTTAGTGATTAGCATTGGTCCCTCACAGTGCCTGGAGGTCGGGTTTGATTTCACCCTTGGTCAACTGTCTGCGTGCACATTCGCTATGTCTACATGGGCTTCCTCTGGTTTCCTCCCACAGTCCAAAAACGTGAAGGTTAGGATGGATTAGCCAATGGGAAATGTAGGGTTGCAGGTATAGGTGGGTGTGAGACTCTGGGTGGGATGATCTTCAGAAGGTCGGTGTGGACTCAATGGGTCAAATGGCCTGATTCCACACCGCAGGGATTCTATGATAAGCACATTTTGCCTTCCACTGCAAAACCCATTGTGCTCATGTCTTGACATGACTCACCAGGCTGCGCAAAACCTTTTTCAAAATCATGCCTTCACATGTTCTGGTTACTGTTGGTAATGCCAACATTCACTGCCCACACCGTGAAAAGGTGGTGATTAGCCACCTTCTCAAATACAAATGATCAGTTTGCCTGGCCATTTCATGGGGCAGTTAAAAGTCAATTACATTGCTGTTGAGTGCAATCCAGACTAAGTTAGGACACCACACTTCCTTACCTCATGAACATTAGTGGAACAGATGGATCTATACAATAATCCTATGGTCTTCTGATCACCATTACTGAGCTTAGATTGATTTATTAACTGAGCTTCCCAGCTGCCGTGGCTGGATCTGACTTCATGTCTCTGGATAATAACCACAAAGTTACCATGAAATTGGCAAAGTAGAGGAAAAGCCAAAGCTTTAAGTAAATCCAGGCACAAAAACAATAGAATAGGGAGAACAGCAGATCAACCTAAAAAAAGACAATTTTCTAATGAAAAAGAGCGAGAGAGAAGCTAAACAGAAATTAATCTACCGGTGAAGGAGGGAAACTAGAGCAGACAAGGATGTTGTACAAGATGGTTTGGTCAGTATTAATGTTCATATTACATTGGCTCCACCAATTCTACTGATGCCACACAGTCTGAGACTGGAGAGAAGGAATTCAACTCTAACTTTCTGGTTACCAACAGTAACCAGAACATGTGAAGGCATGATTTTGAAAAAGGTTTTGCGCAGCCTGGTGAGTCATGTCAAGACATGAGCACAATGGGTTTTGCAGTGGAAGGCAAAATGTGCTTATCATAGAATCCCTGCGGTGTGGAATCAGGCCATTTGACCCATTGAGTCCACACTGACCTTCTGAAGATCATCCCACCCAGAGTCTCACACCCACCTATACCTGCAACCCTACATTTCCCATTGGCCAATCCAATGGATCTGTACTGACTCCCTCAGGCCCTAGTAATTGTGCCTTACCAAACGTGGTTGTATTTACTGCTTCCCTGCAATGAATCTTCTTGTTATCTGAGAACAATGCCTCGTCTTCAGATACTGTTTGGTGGTGTAACATTGACTACTAATCACCAGATAGGCTGAGGACAAAGCAAGACAAGCAAAGGATTGGTGGCAAAAATCTACCTCAAACACCCAATATCTCTCCCTGGCAGAAATGGCAAATACCACAAGGTCTGGGCAGAGTCACCTGGGAAATCGCCACCAAAATGGAGGACAGAAGAAAGTGACAGAAAGAGCAACTATAGATACAAAGAGGTTTAGATTTGGAACTGGAAGGACAGATAGATAAACCACTAATTCATGATCCGGCCAAATATAAATGATATTTGTCTACCAGTTCACTATGGGAGTTGGATTTTTAAAGATGAAGTTTTCCATTATTTGAAGGAATGACTGGTGAGACATAGGACGTGGTGCGTCAGTCTTTAATATACAGCTTGCTGTATCTATCTGAGTTTGAAGAGTGATCAATTATTAGCAGCAATGCTTCACAGTACACTTCTCCAGTTGTGGAATGTACTGCCTTATCTACACACATTCAAATGCTGAGTTATTCATCACAGGCTGAAGCAGACCTGTTGGAGCATACATTAGACGATGGAGGAGCTGGTGCTTGCTACTGTCAGCCCAGAACAAACTGTTCGGGTCCTTGTGCTTTCAACTAATCAGTGTCAAATTCTTAAGTGTAAGGATGTGACAGTTTGCTGCATGTGAACCCTGTTGTGTTGCCAAGCAACTCAGTGATGGCAGAAGGTACTTACCAGTTTTAACACTGCAGTGATTAATAATGTTATGACACTTTGGGGTTCTGCCTTGTGGGGGTTTTTTCAGAGGATAAAGATTGGTGCCTGTTGGAAAACTGTTTTTAATGTTACCTCCAGAGCTTTGAGTCATATGTCATTGCATACATCCCTCACTTCATTTTAAACATCAGGTCTGTCCTGTGCCAATAGACGTTACAAATTTGTCCAGGGCAGAATTTAAATATTATGTAACAGGGGATTTATATACAAACACTGCACGGATTATTAAATAGGGTTTCTTTATTTCACTGGCAACAAATCTCGACAAACATTAATGAGAATGCATAGTTTCAAGTTTTGAATTATTTACGTAGGATATTGTTCTAATATTGCAAATCCATCAGGATATTGTTGTTGAGCTTAACTCCTAAATTCTAATCAGCCAGGTAACAGGAACTCCTACTGTCGATTTTCTGTGATATGTAACACCAGTTACCTGCCCTCTCGGATACAAAGGGGATCTCTATCTCCTCGTGGTCTCTCAAATTCAAGGGTTTTGCCCAGATACCTCATCCCAGGTCTCCTGCAGCTGTTGGCTCACAGCACCACCAACTCCCAGCTTTTTATTCACCATCAGTAAGTGTGGTTTATGCTATTCATAATCTGGTCTTGAGTGTGGACCCACTGCTCCAGCTCTAGGTTACTGCCCTCCTCTCCCTCTCTCCATGAGGTTTGACAGCTCAGCGGTGCTGGTTATGTATACAGCAGTTGCACGGCTGCTCCAATTCCCTTTCCTGGTTCTCTGGGCGCCATCTTTCTACCCACAAATCTTGGCCTTCTGCTCCTTTTTGATTTGTCCCTTGCTCTTGGCTTCTGTCTCCATCTCTCTCAGTTTGTCAAAGATACAGCTTCCTTCAGGAAGGGAACCAGATCTCCTCTACTATTGCTACCTGCTGTTGGAGGCCCACTATAATGAGGAAAGTTAATAGTGAAATTCCTTTTATTACCACTTATACAAGACTTATAGATACCTTCTGAAGATCTGTATTGGACTAGATTATCATCTCGACCAACTGTTGGAGAGCATTACTAGAGAAAACCTTCACAATTAAAATGCTACCACTTACCACTTGTGTGTGTTTTTGCATAATTTTGCATTCATCACACAAGTGTGTCCACATCACACAATTTCTAAGTCAGGCTAGCTCTTAATGTCAGATTATATTGAATTCAAACTTCATCATTTGGGATAGTGGGATTTGAACCCACATCTCCAGAACATTTGCCAGGGGCTCTGGATTGCTGGAGCAGTAACATTGCCTCAAAACCCACATGTCCCCACTTTATGGCGATGGAAATCTTGAACAGGTCCCCCCTGTCCCAAAATTCACAAGAATTTTAAGACCTTCTCTGAAATGATTTCTCCAGCCAGATGTTAATCTATTTTACTTCACTGTCCCTATATTCACTCCTGTGGGGTATTGGGAGTAAGCTGGAGGGTCTAATCTTTTAGCTTCCTCCCTAACCGCAGATGTTCTGAGAGCAGGGACACAAACTTTTCCTTTCCTGTGTCACTGTTTCTGACCAAGACCATGAGATTCTGCTACTCATCACCCCCCCCCCCCCCCTCCAGTTAAAGTGGTCAGTGTCCTGTCAGTGTTGTCCATTACCCTGGCATCAGTCTACACAAGACTTACATTGGCATTTTCAGAAACCCCATTTTGTTCAATCGACCACTGCATTTCTGTATCACCCTCCCTAAACCTCATGGAGACTCATTTGCCCCACAGAGTTATGGATATACTCTGGACCTCACTTGCCCCAAGATGCAGCACCCCCTTCACTGATATAGAGCCCTGAACACAGGAGCAATCGTGTCCCCACCCACCCTCCACCCAAGGATTATTGGTCTGCCCATCTCTCCATGAGCTGCCAAAAGCCACCTCCCACTCACTCACCCACTCTCCTCCTGAATTAATCACCTCCTGAAATATCGAAACCCTCAACCTCCCCTACGCCCTGCAGTAACTCAGTCACAGCCAAACCCCTGAAACCCTGAGTTCAAGTCAAACATCAAGCAGCACTCACTGTAGGCATCATAATCCAGGACTCATTAAGCTTTTTAGAGTTTCTACAAGGTTCAGGAATCATAGGCAATGTAACCTCATCCAGTTCATCATTTGACATAAAGGTCTATCTACTTTAAATATAGTTATCATATCATATGTTTTGATGCAATAGTCCCTTACTCCCATTTTTAAAAAATTCTTTACACATTCCAGATTTATTGCACTTTGGTTCCTTTAACATTGACATCCTCTATTTAATTAAATGTAATTTTACATTTTTAGACTGTCTAGTATTTGTATAATAATGCTTCCCGCACCTCCCTTCCTCCACAACATTATCAGTCCGTATAATAAACCCCTTCTGTCAGCTGAAAGCCCAAGGTTTACCTGTTTAATAAACATGCCTTGTACTATAAAAAGACAATACAAAAATCATAACGTATGTTTGGATATGTTACAACACATCTGTATGATCACCACATTCTGAGGTAGGAGTTGAACTTAGGTCATCTAACCCACAGGATGGGAACACTATCATCTTATCACAAGTCCCTTCAGCTTCAAACTCCCCTGAAATAACCAACTTAAATCAAATTAGTACAGACAGACCTTAAGGAGCATTGTGATGAAAATCAAAATTCCCAAGGAAGTATACCAGATCTAAGCTATAATATAGTCTTGGGAAAAGATGACGCAGCCCAGCCCTGATGGTGTCCACTGGTAATGGAAGAGTTGAAGTGTGTTCTCTCTCCAAGGACACCTGGGGAGGGATGCAACTATGAAAGAGCAGCAAGACGTTGGACACAAATAACCCTTTCCACAGCCCACTGCTGGTTTGGTTAATTAATACAGAGCATCGATCCACAAGATGATCCTTGAATATTCCAGTTCCTCTCCACAACAATGGCAAAGGATCAGGAGCATGGGGCAGAAATGAAATTAGAAACCTAAAAGCAGCTTCATTAAATAACAAAAGGGTGGCAGAGAAGGTTCAATGCAGAGAAGTGTGAGGTGATGCACCTTTGTCAGAGGAACATTGAAAGACAAGGTAAAAGTGGGAGGGAAGCTGCGGGAGAAGATACTGAGGGATAGGGTCCCCATCAGTGATAAGCAATATGGTTTTGCACAGGGAGGGTCATGTCTTACCAATTTAATAGAATTCTTTGAGGAAGTGACAAAGTTGACTGATGAGGGAAGGGCTGTACATGTCATATACATGGATTTCAGTAAGGCTTTTCATAAGGTTCCCCATGGAGAAAGTGAAGTCACATGGGGTCCAGAATGCACTAGCTAGATGGATAAAGAACTGGCTGGGCAACAAGAGACAGAGTAGTAGTGGAAGGGAGTTTCTCAAAATGGAGAACTGTGCCAGTGGTGTTCTATAGGGCCCTGTGCTGGGACCACTGTTGTTTGTGATACACATAAATAATCTGGAGGAAGGTTTAGGTGGTCTGATGAGCAAGTTTGCAGATGACACTAAGGTAGGTGGAGCAGCAGATAGTGCAGGGGACTGTCAGAGAATGCAGCAGAATATAGAGAGATTAGAGAGTTGGGTGGAGAAATGGCAGATGGAATTAAATTTGGGCAAATATGAGGTGATGTATTTTGGAAGATCTAATTCAGAGCAAACAGTAAACAGAAAAGCCGTGGGGAAAATTGATGTACAGAAAGATCTGGGTGTTCAGATCTATTGTATCCTGAAGATGGCAACGCAGGTCAATAGAAGGGTCTTGAAGGCATACAGCACGTTTTCCTTCATCGGACGGGGTACTGAGTACAAGGGTTGGCAGGTTATGTTACAGTTGTATAATACTTTGGTTCGGTCACATTTGGAATACTGCGTACAGTTCTGGTCGCCACATTACCAAAAGGATGTGGATGCTTTGGAGATGGTGCAGAGGAGGTTCAGTAGGATGTTGCTGGATATGGAGGGCGCTAGCGATAAAGAGAAAGAGTAGGTTAGGATTATTTTCATTAGAAAGATGGGGGTTTGGGGGGCCCTGATTGAGATCTACAAAATCATGAAGGGTATAGACAGAGTGGATAGCAAGACGCTTTATCCCCCCCCAGAGTGGAGGACTCAATTACTAGGGGTTACGAATTCAAGGTGAGAGGGGAAAAGTTTAGAGGAGATATGCATGGAAAGTTCTTTATGCAGAGGGTGATGGGTGCTTGGAGCTTGGAGCTTGGAATGCGTTGCCAGAGGTGGGCACGATAGCGTCAATTAAGATGTATTTAGACAGATACAGGAATGGGCAGGGAGCAAAGGGATACAGATCCTTAGAAAATAGGCAACAGGTTTAGATAGAGAATCTGGATTGCAGGCTTGGAGGGCTGAAGGGCCTGTTCCTGTGCTGGAATGTTCTTCATTCTTTGTTCTAAAATAGGGGTACAATTCTAAATGGGGTTGCAGGAGGACAGGAACCTAGGGGTATATGTGAACAAATCATTGAAGATGTCTGGACAGGTGGAGAAAGCAGTTAATAAAGCATACAGTGTTCTTGGCTTTATTAATAGAGTACAAGAGCAGGGAGGTGATGTTGAATTGGATATGACACCTGTTAGACCTCAGCTGGAGTACTGTCCACAGTCATGGATGTAAAGATGTGAATGCATTAGAGTGAGTGCAGAAGTGATTTGGTTCCAGGAATTAGAAAAAAAAATGTAGATTTAAAGTGATGTGCAAACAACACAAGGATTATGCAAAAAAATAAAAATTCACGCAGGGTCTGGACCAAATCACTTGGAAATGAGACTGAGGGAGGTTCAATTGAGGCATTCAAGAGAGCAGTTGATGATTATTTAGATAGCAACAGTGTGTGGAGATATGGGGAAAAGACAGGAGATTGGCGCTGTGGAGAATAGAACGAGCGCAGGAATTACAGACTAAATGG
The DNA here is from genome assembly GCF_047496795.1 of Chiloscyllium punctatum. NCBI lineage: Eukaryota > Metazoa > Chordata > Chondrichthyes > Orectolobiformes > Hemiscylliidae > Chiloscyllium > Chiloscyllium punctatum. Next base: position 50,796,386 of record NC_092762.1, on the reverse strand, counting down.
TCTCCTTCTGCACTATAATGACTGTGATTTTTGTTTTGTACAAGCTCAATGCTGCACTGCAAAATAATTAGGAAGTGCTGCTCTCTGACATACTGCCTTTCAAGTAAGGCATTAAAAGAGTCCAGGTTAGGATTATTCTTAGAAAGAATTGTTAAGAGTCTTCAGGAATTCAGTACAGGAATATAGTAATGAACTGGTAGTGGTATTGCTTGAACCTCACTGTAGCGGGTCAAAATTTGAATTCAATAGAATCTCTAATTTTTATTAAAGTTAGTCTAACGGTGACTATGTAACTACTGTTGATTATCATAAAACCTCACCTGGTTCACTAATGCCGTTTAGGGAAGAAAATCTGCCATTCTCGCCTAAATGTGACTCCAGGACCAATGCAATGACTCACAACTACCCTCTGAAATGAACCTAGACAGCTAATCACTTCAAGGGCAATTAGAGATGAACAAGAAATGTCAGCCTTGTAGTCATCCCAAGGAAGGATAAAATTAAATTACTGTAAACAGCAACCAGGAGAAAAATTACAGGTTTTGATAAATAATTGTATGCTTTAGATTTTTATTGAACATTTTGTTTCTTAGTTGTAACTATGTTGGAGTTGGGAGGACAGAGGTAATGCTGTTCGATTGACTTGCGGGATTCTGGATGAGCGGTCATGCAATCAAGTCCAAAGCATGGCTAAACCTTTTATCACTGATTGGTCAGTTATTTTATTTCTGTTTCGGAGACCTTGCTTTGATCAAATCAGCTTCACATTTCCCAAGTTATATGGTGACTACAATTCAAGAATATGTCATTCTCACTGAGGCACTCCGCAGATGTGAATGACATGAATGTAAGTTAGTTATTTTGTATTCACTACCATAATGATGATCAGCCACACAAGTCAATGTTCACACCTTTTTTCTGTTTCTTCCCCTTCCCGCTAACCCCCACCCCCAAACCCCCGCTAAAGGTCAGTCCAAATGTCAGACATTATCCTGATATAAAGCAAACTACTTGTTTAAGATTAGTTGATCTTACCATAATTACTATGAAATAGGCAAGCTCCCTGTTGCTTTTATTCCTCTGTTTCACTGTGGGAATAATTCATAAAATGTTTATGGAAATGCCTTCGAAAATGGGAGTAGTATTTGGGCATTACCACAGAGTCATAGAGATGTACAGCATGTAAACAGACCCCTCGGTCCAACCTGTCCACACCCACCAGATATCCCAACCCAATCTAGTCCCACCTGCCAGCACCCGGCCCATATCCTTCCAAACCCTTCCTATTCATGTACCTGTCCAAATGCCTCTTAAATGTTGCAATTGTACCAGCCTCCACCACATCCTCTGGCAGCTCATTCCATACACGTACCACCCTCTGCGTGAAAAAGTTGCCCCTTAGGTCTCTTTTATATCTTCCCCCTCTCACCCTAAACCTATGCCCTCTAGTTCTGGACTCCCCCACCCCAAGGAAAAGACTTTGTCTATTTATCCTACCCTTGCCCCTCAATTTTGTAAACCTCTATAAGGTTACCCCTCAGCCTCCGACGCTCCAGGGAAAACAGCCCCAGCCTGTTCAGCCTCTCCCTGTAGCTCAAATCCTCCAACCCTGGCAACATCCTTGTAAATCTTTTCTGAACCTTTCAAGTTTCACAACATCTTTCCGATAGGAAGGAGACCAGAATTGCACACAATAGTGGCCTAACCAATGTCCTGTACAGCTGCAACATGACCTCCCAACTCCTGTACTCAATACTCTGACCAATAAAGGAAAGCATACAAAGTGCCTTCTTCACTGTCCTATCTATCTGCGACTCCACTTTCAAGGAGCTATGAACCTGCACTCCAAGGTTTCTTTGTTCAGCAACACTCTCTAGGACCTAACCATTTCAAAAACAACATCAAGCCCTTTGATTGTTCTTTTGAATTTTATCAAGTTTTGGAACAGCAGTATGTTATTCAATTTCAGATGCTGCTCTGCCGTGAGTAACCTACTGTTATCTTCCTGAATAATTCCTATATCCCTTAATTCTTGCAGCTCTCCAAAATCTAGCAATCTCCGACTTGAACATACTAAATGTATGAACACCTACAGTTCTCTGGGGTAGAGAATTGAAAATCTTAGTAAGGATGTTACTTCTCTCAGTCCTATTATCAACTCTCCACTTGGAGGTTGTGACCTTAGTTCTTAACCTATATAGCCACAGGAAACATTTTTTTTTCCAGGGATCACCTTTCATTCTTCAAAACCCTAGGGAACATAGATCCAGTTTTTTTTTTTCCTAAGAGTTAAATTTTTGGATATTGACTAGACCATTGCCTTCTTGAACTGCTGCAGTCTACGTGGTGTACATGTATCTATGGAACTACAAAGGCAGGATTTTTAGGATTTGTCCTAGAAGGAACAGCGACATAATTCCAAAGGAGGTTGATGAGTAACTTGGAGAGGGAATTGCAGATGGTGTTCCCAAGTGCTTGCTGCCGTGACCTTCTGGTAGAGCATAGCAAGTTGGAACGTGCTGTTAAAGGAACATGAGCAAGTTGCTGCAGTGCACCTTGCAGGTAGTACACATCACTGTTATTGTTCTGAGCAAGCAGGCTGCTTTTGTCTTAGATGACGTCAAGACTGAGTATTGCTGAAGTTGTACTTGACCAGGCAAGCAGGAAGTATTCCATCATCCTGATGATCTATGCTTAGTAGATAACTTACATTCTGACATCCAAACCTGTGCATTATGTACAGCAGATCCTATGCTGTAGCAACTGCTTTACATGATTGATCCATGAGCCTCTAGACAATTGTGACCTTCAGGTTGTGAATAGTGGGAGAATCAGCAATGGTATTGTAGTTGAACAGCTTGGGGAAATGAATAAACTCTCGTATTAGAGATGCCAATGTGTTGGTCTGGGGTGTACAAAGTTAAAAATCACACATCAGGTTATAGTCCGACAGGTTTATTTGGAAGCACTAGCTTTCAAGTGCTGCTCCTTCATCAGGTGCTTGTGGAATATAAGATCGTAAGACACAGAATTTATAGCAAAGTTTACAGTGTGATGTAACTGAAATTATATATTGAAAAAGACCTGGATTGTTTGTTAAACCTCTCATCTTTTAGAATGACCATGCTTGTTTCAGTTCTTTCGTAAATCGCAGAACTTTTAAAAAAAAATTTACATTCTCAAGTGAACTTTAACAATTGGTGTCATTTAGGCCCAGATAATGCATTTAAGGTGTGAGGTGTCCTGTGTGCGACTCTCTGTATCACAATGTTCTGACTGATTCTAATCCAAAAAACAGACTTACAGAATCTTCCATGGATTCATGCAGCTTTTGAGCAAAATAAAATGTAATTCTGCATTACAAATTCACCCCACAAACTTGTGTGTGTGGGGGGGGCAGTTATAAGCGTCTGTGAGAGAGTGTGCATGTGTGTGTGTGTGTGTGGGGGGGGGGGCAGTTATAAGCGTCTGTGAGAGTGTGTGCATGTGTGTGTGTGTAAAGGGGTATAAGTCTGTGAGGGGGGGGTGTGTACGTGAGTGTAGGAGCATGTGTGAGCATATGAGAGAGCGCTTGCCTATGAGAGGGTCTGCATGAGTGTATGGGGGTGTGTGTGTGTGTGTCTGTAGGAGTGTACGTATATGTAGAAATGTCTGTGTCTGTGTGAGGGTGTGCAGTGTAGTAGGGTCACCTGTAGTGTGACAATGAACTCAAGATCCTGGTTGAGGCCATCCCCATGCGTACCGAACTTGGCCACCAGCCTCTGCTTGGCCACTTTGTACTGTTGCTTGTCCCGAAGTCCGCTTTGGAGGATGGTCACCCGAAGATCCGAGGTCGAATGTCCTGGACTGCTGAGTGTTCTCCAACTGGGAGGGAACACTCCTGTCTGTTGACTGTTGTGTGGTGGCCATTCATCTGTTGCCATAGCCTCTGCTCGGTCTCGCCAACGTACCCTGCCTCAGGGCAATCTTGTCTGCAGCGTACGAGATAGACAATATTAGCTGAGTCACATGGGTACCTGCTGGGTACGCTGTGCTTTTCAGTAGAAAGATGATTGAGAGGTGACCTCAGAGGATAGACATGAGATGTTCTCACTTAGGTGGGACACCGGGAAATCAGAACTACAGGCCATAATTATCAGTTACTAATAAATCCAATGCAGAATTCAGAAGAAACTCTAGAGATTGGCTCGACCATGGAGTTAACTTAATTCCACAAGCAGCTTCTGTGGCTGAACAGTACTTTTGTCTTTAAGGGGAAGCTTAATAAATGAAGGTTTGGGGTGGGGGGTGGCTGCAAAGGATTAGAAAGAGATGTTGAGAGGGTTAGATGAACAGGGAGAGAATAACACGAATGCCTACTGAATATTAGCTGCATAAATCATCTGAAAAATTCATAATTTAAAAGCAATGTTAGAGACTGTGCTGGGACACTTTGATCTGCAATGCCATTTTCACTTTTATTTCATCAACCCAGGGCAAACCAATAGGAAAGCATAAGCACAAGAACATTGAAAACTAACAAATCTAATTCCATTAAATCATACAGTTACAAATTTATTAAAAAATGTACAGTATTTTCAAACAGTGAACGAAGCAAATCAGTTCCTCCCCTTCCTTTGCTGCAACCCAGTCATAATAAATCAGCAGGTAATGCCAGCAAATCTTTAAAATCAAATACATTTTAACTGTACAATACCCAAAAACATTACACTTTAATGATTAAATCCAATGATGTAATATAAATATCAAGGAAAAAAAGGATTTGGGGCGGGGGGGATAAACCAAAATTGTCGTCAGAGTCACAGACGTTTCAATACTAACCGACACTATCACGGACAGGAGATATTCCACTGTCCCTGGCTCCAGTGACAAAGCTTCAAACTGCCTGCACAAAAGCAAAATATTGCAGATATTCCAAGTCTGAAATAAACCAGAAAAGGATGGAGATACTCAACAGCTTGGGAATCTGTGGAAGGAGGAACAGAGCTAATATTTCAAGTTTATGATCAGCACTGTTCTGTCAAAGCATCAGCATTGACTCAAAATGTTAACTGTCCATCTCCCTCATATACTAGCTGACTTGTTGAGTTTTTCCAGTATTTTCTTTTTCAAACTTTTCATTATCTTGTAACAATTGAGGTTCAGTACTGGCAAGATACACCTGATCTATCATTGGCCACTGATAAGATAATGTAACTGGGATTTATTTCCATTCATGAGGCCATTCACCCCGAAATGTACTCAAGCAGAGCATTGGGGAATCTATTACCAATCATCGTGGGTCTATTGCTCTGAGCTTCAGCTAGGCAGGTTAATGTTCTGAAGATCCCAGAATAAAGGCTCTGTTCACCCAAATCATCTCAAACAATACCATAAAAACAGCACATTACCATGTCCCTGAATAAGCACCTTAAGATGTCAGGTCTCCGAACTCTATTGACGGTTTCCTGAAATTGATGACAGTCCAATTCTTCAGACTGGACAGTACTGGAATGGCCACAAAGCAGGGCAAGACTTATTTAAAGATTATAAAGTCTGACAGATCCTTGGCTTAGGTTGCCTGAGAAATCCAATTGGGGATTAGCAAACCAGCTGAACGTATTGGGGCAACTACAATGAATATTTGCAAAAATAGTTATCCCGGACTGTTGCCCAATCTCAATTTCGGTGAGAGCGAGGGGAGCTTCCTCTACAATTCACAGCAAAGGTCTTATATACAGGGAAACACCAAAAATCAGATACACACCACACATGCAACCATTAAACTCTGTCACAATAGGTGATACCTCCATTAGATATCCCTTTGCCCTTTGTTTTTCTTGGCATTCTATGGCTTTCTTAAAATATTCTATTTCCACTTCTTCACGATAGTTGAAAAGCAGCTAGTCCCCCAAACCTGCAAAGTCTTATGCCTTTTATAAACAAAGTGACAGCATTTCAAGCATTGATCTTTACAAAGCCTGCAATACTGAACATTTATCTTATCAATGTATTAAAACAAACAGAACCGCACTGAAAGAATATGGACTGGTGATTTATTCCAATATTTGAATGGGACCCAACGTCTCTAAGGTGAGGTGGTCAAGGTACCCAGTATCTTGATATCCAGTATTTCAATAGTTGCATCTCAGTTTGCAAAATCAACAAATAATTAAGGTTTACAGCAGTTTTATGATTTTGAATCTTCTTTGCTGGAGTCAAATGAGGCACAACTTTGAACATTCTTCCCTCAAGGTGAAACTTAGTCAGGTCTTTCTTTTTTAAAAAATGTAAAAGTCATGGCCTGTGACGCTGAAAAAATGTTGTCATGTTCTGTTGTGATCATTTCAACAGAACTGTTTGCAGTTTAGTCACTTACAATTACAAGACTTAGCCTCCACTATACACCTATCTTTAAAAACTACATATTTACTACTGCAATCAACACATAGCTACCACACTTCTAAACTGGACATCTTATTTCTAATAGTTAATGCTGAAAGTGGACATTTGAAGAGTGAGTGTTTTTATGTATTCTGATATTTTACAGAGCAGAAATAATTTAAAGTATTTAATACAGTGGTGTAATGCATTTTGTTTTTGTACATGATTTATTGATGGTGATGGCAATGATCTCCTACAGTTTAATTTCTAGTTTTACTCAAACCAATACTTCTCAATAGATTTTAAACTGTCATGGAACTAACTCCTTTCAACCCACCCACCTGCACCCTTGTTCCCTACCCACTCTCACAAATACTCTGAGGGGTCCAATCCCTCTAAACAAAAATTAAAGACTTAATTCTGTGACCTGATGAATTGATTCCACACAGCATTCTAATCAGATCTAATCTTTAACATCGACACATGCTGATTACGGTCATACAAACACTTGTTGCTACATGACAAAGAAAAGAAAAATTACATTTTGTTCCTCTCATGGTTTTGGACTTTTTTTCTAATTCAGATACAAAGGTCCGGACTCTCTACCGACACTCTCCTCTATTTGATGGCACAGCAAAGGTTGGAGTAAACTCACAAATGAATGAAACAGAAATAGCTCAACTTCAGCCAGCTTCCAATTTCTTATGGCAGCCACACAGTTGAGCACTTCAGCCATGAGGAGGTATCAATAATAGCTCTATAATTCCATCATGCTTTGTGCTTATTGAGATGAAACAATTCAAATTGAGCAAGAAAGAAAACTATACAAAGATAACTTTAGAATATATACAAATAAGCACATTAATTTATAATAAACTAGTGTCTTTTTGAGGTTATCAATTAAATCAATGGTTTACAGAAAGTGGCTTGAAGGTTTTGAACTGTGAAAAATTTGCTTTATTTTGGTTAATGATAAGCAAAACAAATGTTTAGTTTTGAGACTCTCATAACTCAAACTATATTAAGGGATAAATCCAAGTAATGACACAGAGGCTGCCCTTGTACTGATCAGACGTTGTGGCAATACAATGCAAATGAGTTCAAGTTATTAGTTATTTTATTGCAACTGAATTGTGGACTGGGTCTTAAATAACACAAATGTCCAAGTGTTAAAAACAAAACTAAGACAACGTAAGAAAGTATGGACCTCCTCCCCACTCCCAAACCCAGAAGCCAACAGGAGAGGTATCATGACAGCTAGTTTTGGGACCAACAGATTCCATAGAATTTTAGGTGTAACCAATTGCTTTTTGAGTTCATCAGCTCCCTGCACAACTACTACCTTTAATCTCATTTTATATCAGGATTCACCACACAAATTAAAAGCAAAAAAAAAATTAAAGTTTAAAACAATTTTGGGCAAAAATAAAGCTGTCCTTCTGTGCTTGGCCACCTGAAAGCCATACACACTATAAAATCCACAGAGCGACAAGTTAACACAGCAGCTGTATATCAACAATACTGGAACAGCCAGAATTGCATCCCAGTTTTGAGCTGGGATTCAATACATCACATCTGAGGTTTTAAGAAAGGGGATTTATATTTTGCCTTCAGAGAAAAATTTAAACCAGTTTAGGAGTGTGGTCCTTACAATTGTGTAATAAACTTCTTCAAAATCCACCAAAGCCTCCCAACAATAACAAAAAGTACTATCCCTGAAGATAATTGGAAGAATTGCCTTGCTGCAGACAAGTCAAAGTAGTAACAATGGGTTTCCTTCATATTGATATGACCACACCCCATATCAATTGAAAATATTGCTTTGGTTCAAATATGCCAGGAAAATGCACACAAAAGCTAGAAAAGTGTTGAACTTTGTTCTCTCCTTTTCTTAAACCCAAGATTTTCAAAAAAAAAGACCTCATACAAGACTCTTTTTTCCTATATACAAGAGACATGGTTGAAACTTCAAGGCAGATTCAGTAGTTCCATTCTGAATATGTTTAGCACCTTCGCAGAAGATGGCTCACAGGTATTTACTGCAGAGTCTTTCAATAGCAATTTTAAAATTGAATCAGTTTACTAAGCACAAAAGCATTTTTTTTCCATTGAAAAACCCAAACAAACAAAAAAAGCCCAAGTGTACAGTTGTATCTTCCTAATTAATATATCCCTGCTGGTAAGGTGAATGAAAGAGGTTTTCCATAAATGTAAGGTATTCAGGATTCTGAGTGTAATCTTTCTGGCTGTAGTCTTCTAACAACCTGGAGTTAGATGGCTGAATCTTCTTCGCATCCTTAGCTTCCTCTCCTGAGATGTAATCTTCATGCTGGGAGCCCATCAGTGGTGACTGTAAAACAAATATGATTGTAGATCATGTTGACAAGGTAAATCAAAGATTGGATAGCAAAATGAAGACAACACAATGAATTAGCAGGTTTGAAGCTGCATCCCTCCCCGTGACTCCCTAACTTTGAAATTCAGGTTGGTTTAACAAATAATAATTTACACATACCCATAACTGAGATGCTGAAGATCAGTTTTAAAAGACATCTAAAACATGGTGATGGGAAAAAAGAAAGTAACTCTTTTGAGCTGAATGTTGTCAATGCAGAGTTTTCAAATACTATGACTGCAGCCATGCAGAAAACATGATAGAGGCAGGAGGCAGAACCACTCATGCTGATATAAAAACACCGTAAATCATTGAAATCTCATTGACTACCTGAAAGATTTGAGAGAAATACTGGCTCACTTTAAAGGTGCCTACCAAAATCACCTGACCTCTGAGCAGCCAAGCTCTCAGGATTTTCAAAGGTATTTTGAAACAGCATGGCTGAGACTCTCACTCTAAAAAGACTATCCATGAGGTAATTACCAGGACTTAAAAATTCATCATCTGAAACTTACAGCTCACAGTAAGACCTTCGAACATCTCTGCAAAAGGGGGTTCTCGACAAGTACTGCTGGAACAAAGGCTCAAAACCAAAACTCTTTGCATAAAGAGAGGGTGTGAAACCCAAAACACATCGAAGATAGGAAAACTCTGACTTTGTGCCATTAAAACATGCAGTAAAATTAGATTAATCTCATTTTGGCCAACAGTCAGGTTTGACACAAACACAAACCTTGAGAGTTCTGAAGAAGTCATACCAGACTCGAAATGCTAACTTCCCTTTTACTGCGGCACAGATTCTACCGGACTGACTGAATTGCTCCAGCATTTCATTTTCCTTCTGAGCATGTGGTTTTGATGAAGGATGTATGAAAACATATGGAATGACATCCAAATAAAGGGTTCTTGCAATCTTTGGAAGTAGTGCCCAATTCTACAAAAACTGATCAGTCCCAAGCGAAAACTAAGTACAAACCAACAGCATTTCAAAAATACAACGCCATCTTAACTGACTGAATCCAAGAAACCAACAAAATAACATCGGTCTTTGGTTAAAAAAAAACCTTAGACCTCAAAGACAATTAATGGATTCACAGCCGTAATTGAATCCTCATTTACAATGGACACCATTCCCCTTTAACTTTGTGCATGTGTACATATAGCTAAGGGCTAAATGACTGCTTTCTTTTTGATTTTCCTCACGTTTAACAGGTAATAAATTTGCCTTATGTTTGACTCAAGAAAATCTGGTTGATTGGCTTTTCATTAACTATATTTTTAAGTTGGGAGAGATATATCCTTGAGCCAATAAAAGAAGAATTAAACATTTGTTGTGACCAGTCATGGAAGCTGAACAAAGAGAGGCCAGTGCATTCCTTCTTGCTGGTTATACCCTCACTGAGAATGTATTCTATTTGCAGGAATTGAACGTGGCCATTGGAGAGTTGGGTACATCAGGCAAACAAGGGGACAGATGGAGTGCTATCATGATAGCAGTACATGGGTGCAGGCACTGCATCAGAGCAATGGGAGGCCTCAGCAAATGCATTCAAGTCTGGTATTGTTGAATTGATGTAGCATTCTTCTTCCTTTCACAGTCTGGAAGAACGACCACACTTCTTCCACTTGGGGACCTTACATCCCTCAGGACTCAACACAGTTCAATAACTTCAGGGCTTGAACCTTCTAAAACCTGTTACCCACCCCCACACCACAGGTCCAGTCATAACTTGGTTTGCTTTCAATGCAGCCAACCCATTTTCATACACTCAGAGTGCCCAGCATCACCAACTAACTTCTCCTCTTGCCTGGCTTTGTTTGCTTACCTTTATTTCCGCGCTGTCCGGGCTCCATGTCCACCTACCTACTCACACCTTCTCCCCGCCACCCCACCTCAGTCATCAATATAAATGCAAATTTTTCATAGCTGCTTTCAGTTCTGACGAAGGGTCACTGGAGTCAAAAGTTAACTGTTTTCTCTCCACAGATGCTGGTAGACCTGCTGAGTTTCTCCAACAATTTCTGTTTTTGCTTGTTTCAGTCAGTTCCCTCAGGTTGATGCTTCACAGCCATTTGCGTTTGCATGGAATCCAATCAGGGGATTTGTAGAAAGAGCATAATCTGGCCTGCTAACCAGATTTTCTCTCTTGCTCAATTTGCATTGGCTTGTTTGGTGTTCAACTGCCTCAGAAATGCAGCTGAGCAAAGCAAAGGATTGAATCTATGCCCTTCTGCTCTGGAAAACTATGACAAGGGGTGGAGCTGTGCTGCCAGAATTCCTTCTTGGCATTTAATACCCATTTGTTTGCTCACAAGGGCCAGTAAGATTTTTTCCTTTAGGATAGAGCAAGTTCAGCCCACTATGACATGAGTACTGTAATTTACCAAACGTTAAAACAACCAGGCTTACTTTGCCCAGCTCCCAATATTAACAGGTTGAGATTAGGGATCACTAACCTTAATCTACATTACAACAGAGATGAAACTCAAAAGCACTTGATTCGACAGTAAAGCTGTCTGGGTTGCCCCAAAATTGTGAAAGGTGCTAGATGAATGTATATCTCTCTTTAGTTTTTTATTTTATAACTTTACAGTTTAATACAGAGATATTTTATCTTTATCTGGAATGCTGATTAATATGGATTTATTTGAACCAACCCATTTATTTTTCTAGTGAATGCATAAACGATTAATAAGGAACGTAGACAGTAAAGATTCTGACTTAGATCTTGCCACAATTGTGAATTACTCTCTTACCCCCATTTACGACAAAACTGAAATATTTACAATTCCACTTCCTTCCAGCAGACAAGGATTTGGATCTGTGCCAAAATTCTTGATATCTGAGAACACATTTCCTCTTGTATGCATCTTTCCAGAAACTCGTAGGCTCAACCTCAAACTGACAAAGTGTCTCTTTAAAGTCATAGAAACCTATCTGCATCTCACTCTTTAAACCCCGCTACACTGACCATGGTTTGTTTGGAAACTCAGCAAGCATTCTGATAAATTGAATTCTCTGCTGTAAAGTTTAGCATCTATGCCTGATGCTCTGCTCATAAAAGAAGTTTAATAATTGAACAGCCCCATCCATCTTATCTGTTGTACAGTGGCAGATTTATATTTTCCCAATCCAATAATGTGAGCTAAAAAATTATCAAGTTGTCTGCTACTGTTATTTCCTTTCAGAAAATCTAACCTTAAGGCCAGTTAGACACCATGCTTGTAAACTAAAGATTTATTCCAACATGCAGCTGCTTGAATGAAATGTACTGTGATCAGTAAAAATATATTGTTCTGAAGGTCAAATTTCATTTCAGAATGATTTCACTGGTTCAGTTTGCTCACTTTCACTCAGTATCTGTCTAATTAGTAGATTCTACATATCTCAGTACGACATAAATGGTAAATATATTGGGTTTAACTCAAATCAAAATGGATTGAGACTTATCAAAAAGAGTGATAACAGATGGTAAACCAGTGAAGCACATGGAGCTGTACTGAATGAGATATGGCAGAATAGAACAATTTTAAACTAAAAAGACTAAGATTAGATAGTTCAGATGGGATAAAATGATTAAATTCTAATAAGAGCCAGACGGAGTTCTAGCTCTTCCTGCAGGGCGAGTGAGTCCTGGGACTTGGACCATTTTTCACTGAATCGGATTCCAGATATTTATTATTACATGAGCCTACTCACATTTAAGAGTATGTGCGTTTCTTTACCTTCTACACGCCTGATGGTGGCTCCTTCTAAATCCAGCACAATAAGAGAAGTGGGAACATTTTCCCTCAACATTATTCGCAGTAATACACTATTTTACTCCAAACTTTATTCCACAATTTCACTGGATGTAGGGAGAAAGAAAAGTCTTCCCCAATTTGGGGAAGGGTGGGGAAAAGAAAATTTTGTTTCAGTGAGACACTGGTACAGAGTCAGATCAATGAGGAAGTCCTGAACTCCAACTATTATAGGTGAAGATGTTTTTGATGAAAATATGTAGCACAGCATGAACTGTAAGAATGTAGTTTGTATGTCGCATCGATCCTCAGAAGCAATACCATGTGTAATGAGTTTAAAAAACTGAAAAGGACAGCAGAGGCTAACTGCCTGGGATATCTTACAAACACGTGTATCAGCTTTGTCATTTCCCTAAAAACAGATGTCATCCACATTAGATTGTGAATGTTCAAATAAAATAAATGGTTACGTTCTGCCACATGCCCCACTTACAAGCAGAAAGACACTGCTTGTACTGTAACTCAACTCTAGTGCTATTGGGGAAGTACTGGAAATAGTTAGCTTTTTGGTTGATTCATGATTTGATGGTTACAACTAATTACTATTTTAATTCTTCATCTTTCTTTCCCTGCAAATGTGGACTCTCAGCGGGTTCATAGGTACTGGATACCTTCTTAAACATGGTTAAACTGGCTGTTCTTACTGGCTCAGATGGACCGTACCAGCACCCTATGAGAATGCATCAGAGTTACAGCACTTTCCAACACGGGGCACTGAACAGAAGATGTTTAATTGTAGTATTCCTCTCCCTAGTCACAGCACTGAACCTATTTGGAATGCCATTTCTGCAGAACCAGATAATCCAACTTAGCAAACAGTAATCAAACCTGCAACCTCTGGTGTCCAAGGTTGCAATCCACATCAGTATTGTGCAGTAGGCCATAGAGGGAACTATACTGTGATTATATAAAGGGCTATATTTCCAGTCAGACCCTATTTGGCAAGTGTCAGCACTTTCCTCTCTGAATTAGAAGGTTGAAATTCTACTCTGTGAACTTGTGCCCATAATCTAAGTTGACAATTTTAAAGTGAAGAGATGAATATAAGGAGGGTGTCTGGTACAACTGAAGTTAAACATAAAATATCAGATGGTAGTTTTGAAGAGGAGAAAGGGATTTATTCTTGATGTTATGGACAATATTTGTCTTTAACCAATTTCAATTAAAGCTGGTACTAGTCTCAAGTGGGCCACAATATCAATATATTATTTTTCCATATATCAACAGTAGAATCTCATCAGCAATACAGAGGTAAGAATAAGAGACCATTGCAGTTTGAGCTGGATGTTTAAAGTACTATATCACTTAAAACTGTTAGCCTAAACATTGACGACACAACATGTATCAGAGGTGTATAAGCAAGTGGATGGCAATTATCAAGCTGATTGTAATATGATAGGTCATGTATGCTTTGAACTCACCAGCCGTGCTTTCACACGCTTGGGTAGCTCCTCATCCAGTGTGTAAAGGTCTTCTCTTTTCAAGGTCAGCTGAGAGCCTCCCTCAAACTCCACCTGAATCACAAGCAAGTTCATCAAGGGAATGACCAATTAAAGCAACAAAATCATTACATCATTTCAAAGTGCCCCATGCTTTACCCCTTCCTACTTCTGCAGCTCTCTCTAGCCCTTCAACTCAGATTTTTTCATTCTTCCAAGCATAGCCTTTTAAGCATCACTATGTTACACTGGCCCAGTGTTGGCAGCTGTATCTGGGCTCTAACCTCTTCAATTCCCTACATAATCTCATCTCTTGCTCCTTCTACCTCTTCCATCAATCTTTTGGTTACTTGTCTAATATGTCGTTATATGGTAGTGTCATTTTCTGTTTTAAAAACTGTTCCTGTGGGATGATATACCACATTAAAGGCACTACATGAATGCAAACTGCTATTGTTGACAGATTCCATTTCCAGACACTAGGTGGTAGTAGATCACTACAACCTGAAGTGTTAGTAAATAATGCTAAAGAAAAATAGTGACAGAAGGGAACTTCTGGTAGGATAATTTCCAAAACAGCTACAAGAGAAAAAGAATCCTCACGATTATGTCATTGCCTTGACTAACAAGGTATCCAGGCTATTCTCCTGACCTTGTTACTGACGTGTGATATTAGTTGGGTAGCTCTCTTACTAAGTCTGTGCTTCCATCTACTTTCAAAGAAGCTTTCCACCAACCAATGCACTGCCTTGGCAGCACAGGCACAAACAGAAATTGCTGGAGAAATCCAACAGGTCTGGTAGCATCTGTGAAGAGAAAAGAGAGTTAATGTTTTGAGTCCAATGAATCTTCAAGCAGATCTGAAAAAAAGGAGTCACTGGATTTGATACACTGTGTTTCTCTCTTCACATGCTCCCAGATCTTCTGAATTTCTCCAGCAATTTCTGTTTTCGTTTATTTCAAATCCCTGGCATCCACAGTCCTTTGTTCTACTGTCTCATCAGTACATTCAGCTCTAAATATTATTACACATTAATGTTAAAATTCTGCATCTTTTTGCACTTATACCTACTCAATATTGAAGTAATTACAATTGTAACCTTACCCAGTTTAATCAATTCTCTCCATGGATTATAACGTTCAAAAACTCATCACCTCTCCTTGTCACAGAACTGTTATGGTGCAGATGATGACCATTTGACCCATCATGCCTGCACTATTTCCATTACCGAGGTCAGTTCCCTGCCTTCTCCCCCCCAAATCCCTCCCACCCTGAGAAGAGAATCCTAGCTCTCATAGGAAAAGACTGAGACTGCTCCTGCCGGGATCCAGAGACATACATTAGCTGAGTAGGTACCACTCCATCACCCTGCTGATGTCATTAATTATACACCACTGGCTGCTTTCTGCCTCCCTTCTGTATTCTGCAGGTCTAAATGAGGTGTCCACTATCTTGGTGGCCAAATGACCCATCCACGAGAAAGGGCCTCCAGCACCTCTGAAGGGTATTGGCAAGTGCCCCCCCTCCCCCACCCCATAACCAGCTCGCATACTGACATATTTGTGGGAGCACAAATTGGTGAATACATCACCGCCATGTCTCTGCAGCTGGTTGAAACGTTCGAGATCACTGGCATTATTAGAGACCAGGTCAGCCTCAGGGTAGGAGGAAACTTCAGTGTCACCCAATAGGGAGGGAGGTGGAAAGCAATGGCACTCAGAATCCAGAGGCTGCAGGATTGTGGCCATGTCATGAGGGGGAGGTACTGCAAACATGCAAACGACTGGCAACCTCCATAGACAGAGAGGCAGCTGCCATGGAGAGCCAGGTCCAGCAGTGCAAGGGCCTGTTGGATGTACACACAATCCATCACCCTAGCCTCTAAGCAATGTGGCAAGGCTAGGGCAGGTCACCTTGGCCTCTAAAGGAGGCAGAGCGGTACCAGTAGGCAATCAGCCAGAACAGGAACTGAACACAGCCATTCGGTAGTCCCTGTCAGGACACTCCAAAGGTGGCATGGCCTTTTACCTGCAACTCACCCCCATCCTTACTCCCATGGGAGATCGAGCAGAGGAAAGTGCACTTGCCTCTGAAAAGAATACATTCAGCATGTCTCGGTGCTCCAGACACCAATGTCTTTCAGCCACAGCTTTGGAACCTGGGATTGCCCTTCCAAATGGGAGGTAAAGACAGACGAAAACCTCAAGGGCACATTGGTGGCAGGGGGAAATTCCATGACAAAGAGCGTCTAACATTTGTTGAAACATATTCAGAGTGCCACTAGATCAATTTGCTTCTGTCTCAGTGTAGCCCCCTACCTTAACTCCAGAAGTCAGACTTCAGCTCACATGTGTCATGTCCCCATGGAGCAATCCCCTGCACCACACGCAGGCAATATGACCATTGCAGTTAGAAGGGTCTCTGGTGACGAGACACTATTTATCCAGGTAGTGGCACAGCGCCACCAGCTGCAGTGGACAAAGGTGTGGACCAAGGTGAGAAATGTGGCATTTCTCCATGTCAGGACCAACTTGTTGCATTTTCAAACAGAGTTCTGGGCATCGAGGCAAGATTCCTATTAGGGAGTGGTGAGAATACTGGGGGATTATTGCTTTTAAACCTTATATTTGATAACAAACCTCACCTCATTAACAGGTAGCTTCCTGTTCTTTGCAAGGGAATGAGATATTGACAATGAAATGTTCAGCAGCATTTCAGACTGGGAGATGTGTAGCTCACAGTTAGACAATGGATAAGCTTTGGCAGGAATTGGGCACCTATTAGTATGTGCCCTGTGCAGTGACTGGGTGCATGTGTCGTGTTTTGTCTCTTGACAGGACACATGTCACTGGATCTTGAACTCCTCCCATTTATTCTGGAAGTGCCTGTGGCCATTTTTTTTCCCATTGGGCTGTTCCAGTTTCCAGGTTCCACTTTTACCTGTTGGTGAGGCTCCAATCATCCAAATCCCCTTCCTGTTGACCTTCCCATGAGCCCTATAGGCTTTACACCACCTCAGGTCCCAACCCAACCTGTCTTCAGTCCCCAACTCCTATCAATAGGTTTGCTCATCTCTCCTGCAGCAGGGGTTGCCCCTTACTATGACACCCCTCCCCACCTTTACTTCTTGACTTTATTGGATCGAAACGACAGATCGACTGTGGCCCACCCCTCTTGAGCAATCTATTGGAACAGCCCAGGCTCAAACCTTTACATCTCTCTGACAGTGTCAGCGCTAATCTCAGACTAAGGAGCTACTGTGAGTAAAGGACTGACTCTCAGCCATTTCTTGGACTGCAGAGGCATGGACCCTGGACCGAGAGCAAACAAATCAAATGCCAAGTATAAAATAATGTTCTACACAAACTTAACGAAAATAAGCACATGGATTTGGAAGAATGCTTTGATTAACATAGGGAATTAGGTGGACTGTGTAGTCAGGCATAACCTTCCCTCAACAATTTCATACTTTATTTGATTAATCTGGGCATTTGTAAATGAGGCTTTATCCTGTCCTTCAAAGTTCTTTGTAATAATTTTACCACCATTTCAGTTAGGCTGATTGGTCTCTAATTACTCAGCAGAGTCTCATAGCAGGCTGAACATTGTGGACCATGGGGAGAAATATGGCATATCTCCATGTCAAGATCAACTTGTTGCATTTTCAACCTGACCATCAAGGCAAGATTCATATTAGGGAGTGGCTAGATTACTGGGGGATTATTGCTTTTCAACCTTAAAATTAAACAATGAACATCACCTCATTAATAGGCAGTTTTCTGTTCTTTGCAAGGGAATGCGACATTGACAGTTTCCAAAGTGAATGTCAAAGCAGGTCCCTGGTGACTTGAGCTTGCTGCCTGCTCCTCTGGACACCCAACAGCAAAATCCCAGGGCATCAACCTCACCCATCCATGGACCCCTGCCAGCTCCTCAATACTGGCACTCTCTAATCCACTTGCAGGGTGCATTAGCCCTTTTTGAGCTGCATTTTGAGATGCACTGGCAACCAGCATTGACGTAGCCAACCCTTTGGACTGATATCAAGGCTGCTCTTAGCTTAGTTACTGTTCCAGGACCCCCTGACTGAGCGGTACCTCCTTGGCCTCAATGAGGATCACATCCTTTAGATGTTGAGAAATACCCATGTTTGCAGCACTTACAGTGTGCTTGCTATATAAACTGCTGGCACGTGGCAGATGTGAGAATGACATTACAATGTGCCTTATGGAAAGATGTCCATCACTTTGACGGAGGACTGCTGACCATTGAGACAACTTGCCCTGGTTCTCTGACTGAGCTAAGGGGCAGGGTGAGGCATGGATGCTGTGAGCATGTAGTTGGACGCTAAGAGGATGAGAGGTAAGCAAGAATGTGAGCAGCCTAAAAGGAGTCTGGTTAGTATGGAAACTGGTGCTTGTTCCTGTGCTCAATTTCCTTGCAGCAACGTATCAATGCTAGTTGACACTGCACTTCAAAATGCAGCTCAAAAAGGGCTGATGTGTCTTGCAACTGGATCAGAGTGTGCCAGTGTTGAGGGGCTCGCAGGGGTCCATGGATGTGTGAGGTTGGTGCCCTGGGACGTTGCTGCTCGGTGCCCAAGATGGTGACCCAGAGAAGCAAACAGCAAGTTCAAGCCACCAGGTATCTGCATTGACATTCACAGCAGGAATTGCCAATATCTTGTTCCCTCGCAAAGAACAGGAAGCTGCCTATTAATGACTCGAGGTTTGTTGATAACATTAAGGTTTAAAAGCAATAATCCCCCAGTAATCTCGCCACTCCCGAATATGAATCTTGCCTCGATGCCCATTAGTCTGGTTTAAAATGCAACAAGTTAATCCTGACGTGGAGAAACGCCATATTTCTCACCATGGTCCACAAAGTTCAGGCTCCTACGAGACTCTGCTGATTAACCAGAGACCAATCAGCCAAACTGCAAAGGTAGTAAAATTATTGTCAGGAACTTTGAGGGACAGGATAAAGCCTCATTTAGAAATGCACAGATTAATCAAATAAAGCATGAAACTGCTGAAGGAAGGTTGCACCTGACTACACTGTTCACCTCCTAATTCCCTATGTCAACCAAAGTGTGCCTCCAAATCCATGGGCTTATTTTCGCTTATTTTATACTTGGCATTTCATATAATAACGTTCAAATGCATTTCCAAGATCAGCTTATATTTGTGTAAATGCTCAATCACCCTGTCCCCAGTTAAAGATTCTGGTAACCTGCCCACGACTGATGTTAAACTAACAGATCTTTAATTGCCTAGTTTATGTCCCTCACCCTTAAATAATGGAGTAACATTGCCAGCTCTCCAATTCAAGGGGACAATTTCTGAATTGAAGATGATTGCGACTAACGCATCAACAACTTCTTTAGCTACTTCTGTTAACACATTGGTGTGGGAACAGTCAATGGCATCCTTATTCACATTAGTTTCTCCATCAACTGATTTTAAACATATTAAATATTTTGTTGCTTCCCTTGGTCTACCTTTCCTCTACCTCTGATAGTTTATGCATAATTCTTGATTGTCAAGTCAATGAATTCAATAGGTCTTTCACGTTCTGATTTCCAATTACAGTATCATTCCCATTTGTCTTTAAAGGGCCCATATTATTCCTTCTCAATTTATTTGTCAAACACAGCTCTAGCGTTGTATTCGACAGCTCTCATTAGGTTTTAGTTATATTCCTTTTTGTGGCTCTTACTATCTCATTTGTGCTCCTTCACTGTTGTTCTTATCCTGCTGCAAGATGTTGTTTTGGTATAAACCCTTTGTTAGTTCTATACTAGGGATGTTACTTCATTGTTGACCAATGTACCCTTCAGAGTAAATCCAATTCTATGGTCAGCCAAATAAATTTTTTAAAATGCTTCCTGGTGCTCATCCACAATTTTATCAGTTAGTAGTTCTACTCATCTTTGTGGACAATTTCTGCCTTATCTGTCCACTAAAACCTTGTTTCATGACTCGAAATGTCATATTTTTCCATTGTTTTGTGACAATCATTATTTGAACAAAGAAAAGGCAGTATTCCACATATGGAAAGCAACTGGTTACTAACTGGTCAACACTGCCATTGCAGCAAGGAAAATATAACCTAAATCTTACCTGATAGTTGTACCTGACCTGGGAACCAACAAACTTCGCACTGTACACCAGACTGTCAGTCCATCGCACCTGGATGACCTCACCCTCAGCGGGTGAACCATGTTGTACACAGTCCCTGCTCTGTACACAGAGAAAGCAAACAATTACAGATAATACAATCACAGAACAGCATGGTGCACAGTATTAGATTAATGCTGAGAGATTCAGTTTAGAAGAAATGACATTGCCAGCTCAAACCATCTTTGAGTCAAGTACAAACCTTGCTACAAACAGTAATATACAGCTGGTTACAATCACTAAGACTGAGTGCAATTTGCAACGTGCGAACTTTGAGTCAGCTAGTTAAAATGTAAGACAGTCCAATGACCCATGTTGCCAGAGTGCAAATTGCTTCTCACGTATACTTCCAGCAATCAGTCTGTAGGGTGCAAACATTCTCTGCAATTGCTGGAGAAACTACACATTTAGAGAGAAAGTTGATGCCCAAGAGTCCTAAAACAAACTTGGCAGAAAACTAATTTAGACAATAGACAGCACGGTGGCTTAGTGGTTAGCACTGTTGCCTCACAGCATCAGGGACCTGGGTTTGATTCCAGCCTCGGGTGACTGCCTGTGAAATGTCTGGACAATTGCCCCGTATGAGTGTGTCAGTTTCACCCGAGTGTTCCAGTTTCCTCCCACAGCCCAAAGATGTTCAGGTTAGCTGGACTGGCCATGCTAAATTGCCGGTAGTGTCCAGGGATCTGCAGGCTAGGTGGATTTGCCATGGGAAATGCAGGGTTACAAGGCTAGGGTAGGGGGGTGGGTCTGGGTGGGATGCTCATTGGAGGGTCAGTGCTGACTCAATGGGCCGAATGACCCGAGTTCGCACTGAAACGTTTCTACGATTCTATGAATGTGATGAAATCCACTGTTTCAGAAGTGCATTTTCACTGACTGAAACATCAATTATAAAACTGAAAGGGAAATTGAGCCTCCCTGGTTTTAGTAAAACTAAAATGGAAACAATGGCTTCAGGAATCTGGAGAAACTGACACTGACTGAAAGCAGTTTTAAAAGAAACAGCTGTTTCAGCTTGGATCCCAGAAGTACAGTACCAAGAGGATGAAGACAATGGAGGCTGGTTCCAGGAGCTGGGAGAAGGAAACACCTATTTGCTGTAACTTTGAGGAGATTCCAGTGCGCTGACATTAATTTCCAAATCTTCTCTGCCACAGGGAGAGGTGCCAGACAACTGGAACACAGCTTACGTGGGTACCATTATTAAGAACGGTGGTAGGGTTAAACCAGGAACTATAGACCAGTGAGTCGAACATTAGTGGTAGGGAAATTTTTTAATACAAAAAAAATCAAGGAGCTAACAGTCTCACACTTGGACAGGCAAGGCTTAATTAAGGATAATCAGTGTTACTTTTTGGGAAATAAGGTTCAAGTCGATTGACAATTGATGACTAGCATAGACTTGATGGGTTGAAGGGTCCCTTTCGTGCTGTAATCTTCTGATTCTATTATATATGAAAACAACATTGGTGGATCTATGTCACCAGTAGCATTGTGGGTAGAGGGCAGGAGATTCTGCAGGTTTGTGGCATTGTGGTGAAGATTTTCTTATGGAAAATCCACTGTTTCAGTGGGGTGCCACTGTCAGCTGGGGACCAGCCTAAACCCTCAAAACAAAAATGGAGCAAGAACTCTACCAGAGAAAGTTTAGAGCTTTCAAAAACGTTTGGGCTCAAACTTGTACTATGCACACTGAGCGGATGGCTGAGTAAATTCAGAAGTTTGATTTTTCTTAATTTGCTCTTTAATCTTTATTCAAATTGGCTTTGATGTTTATGTTGCCATTGTCTACAGGAATAGAGCCAGAAGACTGGAGAAGAGCAAATGTCTCCTTGTTCAAGAAGGGAAGTAGGGACAACCCTGATAATTATAGGCCAGTGAGCCTTACTTTGGTTGTGGGTAAAGTGTTGGAAAAGTTATAAGACATGACTTATAATAATCGAGAAAGGAATAAGTTGATTAAAGATAATCAACATGGTTTCATGAAGGGTAGGTTGCGCCTCACAAACCTAAAAGTTCTTTGAGAAGGTGACCAAACAGGTGAATGAGGGTAAAGTGGTTGATGTGGTGTATATGGATTTTGATAAGGCATTTTATAAGGTTCCCCATAGAAGGCTACTGCACAAAATACAGAGGCATGGGATTGAGAGTAATTTAGTGGTTTGGATCAGAAATTGGCTAGCTGAAAGACAGAGGGTGGTGATTGATGGGAAATGTTCATCCTGGAGTACAGTTACTGGCGGTGTACCCCAAGGATCTGTTTTGGGTTCACTGCTGTTTGTCACTTTTTATAAATGACCTGGATGAGGGCGCGGGAGGATGATTTAGTAAATTTGCGAATGACATTAAGGTTGGTGGAGGTGTGGACAGTGCTGAAGGATGTTGCAAGTTACAGTGGGACATTGATAAACTGCAGAGCTGAGCCGAGAGGTGGCAAATGGAATTTAATATGGAAAAGTGAGAGGTGATTCACTTTGGAAGGAGAAACAGGAATAAAGAATACAGAGCTAATAGTAAGACTCTTGGTAGTGTAGATGAGTCGAGAGATCTTGGTGTTCATGTACATAGATCCCTTAAAGTTGCCACCCAGGTTGATAGGGCTATTAAGAAAGCACAAGGTGCACTAGCTTTTATTGGTAGAGAGATTGAGTTTTGGAGCCACAAGGTCATGTTGCAGCTGCACTTGGGAGTACTGCGTAGAGTTCTGGTCACTGCATTATAGCAAGAATGTGGAAGCTTGGAGAGGGCTCAGAGGAGATTTACTAGGATGCTGCCTAGTATGACGGGAAGGTCTTATAAGTAAAGGCAGAGAAACTTGAGGCTGTTTTCATTAGAGAGGAGGAGATTGAGAAATGACTTAATTTAGACATACAAGATAATCAGAGGGTTAGATAGGGTAAATAGTGACAGCCTTTTTCCTCGAATAGTGATGGCTAGCACAAGGAGACATACTTTAAATTGAGGGGTAATAGACATAGGACAAATGTCAGAGGTGGCTACTTAACTCAGTAGTAGGGGTGTGGAACATCCTGCCTGCAACAGTAGTAGACTCACCAATGTTAAGGGCATTTAAATAGTCATTGGATAAACGCATGGATGAAAATGAGATAGTATAGGATAGATTGGCTTCAGATTGGTTCGACAGGTTGGTGCAACATCGAGGGCTGAAGGGCCTCGACTGAGCTGTAATGTTCTATGTTCTAATGTACAGAGTTTAAATTGATAATTTTCCTATTAAATCATGTTAATTTATGATGACTTTGATTGGTTGATAGAATAATGTGAAATCTTATCCACTATCGTTCTAAGTGGGGACCTTTAATCAATTTAGTATTCTGGCTTGTTGGTCTCTATGGAAATCATACAAAAATGAAGTGAGGGGTGCAGTTACATTGGAACACTAGAAAAAGTGTTTTTGTTCTCCTGACAGAAGAGGACACAGATTTAAGGTAATTAGCAAAGAAAAACTAGAGACGAGACTGGAGAACAGTATTGTTGCAGTTGACATGGTAGGATAGAGTCAGAGATGTACAGCATGGAAACAAACCCTTCGGTCCAACCCGTCCATGCTGACCAGATATCCCAACCCAATCTAGTCCCACCTGCCAGCGCCCAGCCCATATCCCTCCAAACCCTTCCTATTCATATACCCATCCAAATGCCGCTTAAATGTTGCAATTGTACCATCCTCCACCACATCCTCTGGCAGCTCATTCCATACATGTACCACCTTCTGCATGAAAAAGTTGCCCCTTAGGTCTCTTTTACATCTTTCCCCTCTCACCCTAAACCTATGCCCTCTTGTTCTGGACTCCACCACCCCAGGGAAAAGACTTTGTCTATTTATCCTACCCTTGCCCCTCATAATTTTGTAAACCTCTATAAGGTCACCCCTCAGCCTCCAATGCTCCAGGGAAAACAGCCCCAGCCTGTTCAGCCTCTCCCTGTAGCTCAGATCCTCCAACCCTGGCAACATCCTTGTAAATCTTTTCTGAACCCTTTCAAGTTTTACAACATCTTTCCGATAGGAAGGAGACCAGAGTTGCACGCAATATTCCAACACTGGCCTAACCAATGTCCTGTACAGCCGCAACACGACCTCCCAACTCCTGTTCTCAATACTCTGACCAATAAAGGAAAGCATACCAAACGCCTTCTTCACTATCCTATCTACATGCGACTCCACTTTCAAGGAATTATGAACCTGCACTCCAAGGTCTCTTTGTTCAGCAACACTCCCTAGGATCTTATCATTAAGTGTATAAGGCCTGCTCAGATTTGCTTTCCCAAAATGCAGCACCTCACATTTATCTGAATTAAACTCCATCTGCCACTTCTCAGCCCATTGACCCATCTGGTCCAGATCCTGTTGTACTCTTCTCTGTCCACTACACCTCCAACTTTGGTGTCATCTGCAAACTTACTAACTGTACCTCATATGCTCGCATCCAAATCATTTATGTAAATGACAAAATGTAGACAAAAATGACAAAAAGGATCTGCAACGTATTGCCCAAAAGCAAATTGGATAAATACTTGAAGAAACAAAATTTTTGGGCAATGGGGAAAGAGCAGAGAAGTGGGATTAAATGAACAGTTTTTTCAAAGAGCTAGTACAGTCAAGGCTGCCTTACATTGTATGCTTTTCGACATGGTCATGGTACTTTACTATGATTGCATGGACATGCAACTAACTACTCTCAGAGAGCATGCAATCCTGCATTCTAACTCCAAATGTTGGGAGCTGCTCGTCAACAACTTCACGGGTAGCTTATTTGACTGAAGAAACGGATTCCTGTCTGGTCTCCATAATGATCAGACTTAGAAATTATTTTACTGACCATTTTAAGCTTGGAAAATGCCCAGAAAATGATTTCAGTTTTATCCTATAACAATAGGGTCTAAGCAAGCATTTTGTTGACTATATATGACAGGTGTGGCGAATTTGAAGAAATGAATTGATAGTACCACAAGGAGCATCTGACAAAACATAGGAGTATCTTGACTTATATTCTTTTCAATTGTATTTTGATACAGGCTGTTCTGCTATAACACGTGTTTCATTAATGCAAATTTGTTGTAATTCGACTGACGAATTGGGGACACTGTTTCAAAAGCACGAACTTGGAAAGTGTGTATTGGCTGTAACATGATAACATCACCAAAAACTTTAAGCACTGTTTCTGAAACGTGATTTTTCTATAATGTGGAATTTCACAAGAACACAAGCATCGAATTATAGACAAACTATCTGTACTGACCTGCATCAATATGCTTGATCACTATCGTGGGGCAATTTGTTGGGTAGGGAATCACTGGAGCAAACATGAATCATGTTACCCTCTTCAGCCCTATCATAATGCACCTGATGGCACCATTGACAACAGAAACAAATGCGTTCCCTGTCATTATAATGCCTAGGATTACGTTGATTTCCAATATATTACCTGAAACTAACCATTTATTACTCATTAAGAAATTTGACAATGATCTATACTTTCATATAACTATCCCTTTTTTTTTACTTCAATGTACCATATTACTAAGTACTTTTATTAGTATCAATTGAGATCTAGGAGATCTATGACCTCTCCTACAAAAATACTCTCTTAGCCAAAGGATTCTTATAAAGCTGTGGTTGAGATTTTTACATTAACCAGAAAAAACACGCTGAACAATTAAAACAAATCAGTACAAAAGATATAAGACTGACAACTTACAACAACATTTTCTGGGTACACATTGTCACTGTAAGATCCATCTTCAAAATTGATTTCATAAAAGGTCTGTGCAGAAGTCCCAATCACTTTGCATTTGTAGTAAAGTCCATTGCGATTTTTTGCGATGACCATCTGACCTACTGAGATGAGCCAATGATCTTGGTTTTGCTAAAGGTTGTGGTGAGGAGTTAAAAGAGAAACAATTCAGTAAATATGAAAAGTTATAAAATATTTAATCTTCTTAAAAAATGTAATTGATAGTAAACATAATACATGAATTACAGGTGAAAGACACCAAATCTAATAGAAGTTTTCCAGCTCACTTTATAATGAGCTGCTCTCTTTTAAGTTGGTCGATTCCAATGGGGTGTTCTTAATTTTTCTTTGTATGATCATCCTGGACAGTGTGTATTCAGAAGCCCTATCCTCATCTATTGGTCTTTAATCCAGAAGTGTTCAAGCTTTTCGTCCAAATGGAGTTTAAAGATACAAACCAAAAAGGGTTTTGGGTCACATCTGAAGTCTAAATCTATAAGGCCACTTACATTTTCTTAATTACAGTCATGTGATGAGATTATTTCCTTTCCAAAACTTCAGCCTTGGAAACGGTCTCGTAGTTAAGACGCAGCATTCTGGTCGGCTTGGACCGAAGGGTCTGTTTCCATGCTGTACATCTCTATGACTCTATCGTCGTCTCAGGTTTTGGCACACTACAAACCCAAGTGAGATGTGGTGCTGACACGCGATGCCTCCTCTATGGTATCAAGTATCGTTGGCTCACCGGTGGCCAAGCGGGGAGGAATGCCTCATAGTGCATGCTTCCCGGACTTTGGCTGACGCCAAACAAAATACTCTCACATAGAGAAGAACAGGTTGGCGGTCATCTTTGGTGTAAGGAAGTTCCACCAATACCTTTACAGATGTAAATTTGTAATAGTATTGGACTGCAAACCCTTGCTGGGCTACTCAAAGAGGAAGGCCTCAGGTTGAATTCAGCAGTGGGCTCTTATGCCGAGTGCTTACACTTACAAGTTGGAATAAAGTCCTGGAAGCCAAGTATCACCAATGGTGCTGCCACTAGTACAGTCTATTCTGGTTTTAAACTTTCTGCACACCTTTCTGGTCACCACTAATAATATCAGGAGGTGCACCAGATCATCGCAGAGGACAATATATTATGGGAAACAAATGTGA
This sequence comes from Chiloscyllium punctatum, assembly GCF_047496795.1. Lineage (NCBI taxonomy): Eukaryota > Metazoa > Chordata > Chondrichthyes > Orectolobiformes > Hemiscylliidae > Chiloscyllium > Chiloscyllium punctatum. Next base: position 50,769,291 of record NC_092762.1, on the reverse strand, counting down.
TCTTCCCAAGCAAAAGCCACCACCAGATACTGGTTGAACTCCACCAGAGTCATCCAGAGGTTTTGAAAATGAAGATATTTGTGAGAAGTTATGTCTGGTGACCATGATTGGATGCTGACATATCCATGTTGCGTGGACAGTGCCCAGACTGCCAACAAGGACAAAAATTACAGCCAGCAGGTCCTCCCACATTCGTGGAAATATCCTGGATTTGGTTGCATGTTGAATATGCCAAACCTTTCATTGGCTGTATGTTTTTAATCATTATGGATGCCCTTTCATAATGTTTAGATGTGCATAAAGTTAATTTGTCAAATACGGACGATGACTGCAAAGTTGCAAGTACACGGAAACAAGTATTTCCGAGAGTTGAATGTCATTCAGCAGTAAGGACAGCTCCATATCATCCATATTCCAATTGTCTGGCAGCAAAAGCAGTCCAACGTTTGAAGACAGGCTTAAAGAAACAGCCGACAGCTTCAGGTGATAAACTGTTCCAGCTCCTGTTTGATTTTAGGATTGCTCCTCATGCAACTACAGGGGTAGTTCCAGCAGAGTTGCTGATGAGCAGAACACTCTACACCAGGTTAAACCGAATGGGTGTGTCTGTGTGAGAGAACGAGTGAGGAGAGACGCAGAACCGGCACGAGGAACACCAATGCCAGACACAAGACTCCTCGAAACAAGAGGGGTCGTTTACTTCAGCGGATGATGTTTGGTGCAGGAATCACAGGAGTGGCCCTTAATAGGTAAGAGGCATGGGCGATGTGAGGTCAGGTCTGTAAAATACCAAGTTTGGGTAGGAAAGGCAGTTCTGAACAGGCATGGGAACCACATGCAAGCTGCAACTTCGCAAATAGGGCAGGAGCAAAAGAAACCCAGTTTCATAGTTCCTTGAAAGTTGAGTCGCAGGTGGACAGGGTAGTGAAGGCAGCATTTGGTATGCTTGCCTTTATTGGCCGTGCATTGAATATAAGAGTTGGGAGGTCATGTTGTGGCTGTATACAACATTGGTTAGGCCTCTTTTGGAATACTGCTTGCAATTCTGGTCTCCCTCCTATAGGAAGAATGTTGCGAAACTTGAAAGGGTTCAGAAAAGATTTACAAGAATGTTATCAGGGTTGGAGGGTTTGAGCAATAGGGAGAGGCTGAATAGACTGGGGCTATTCTCCCTGGAGCATTGGAAGCTGAGGGGTGACATTACATAGGTTCATAAAATCATGAGGGGCATGGATAGGGTGATTAGGCAAAGTCTTTTCCCCAGGGTAGGGGAGTCCAAAACTAGAGGGCATAGGTTTAGCATCAGAGGGGAATGATTTAAAAGGGACTTAAGGGACAACATTTTTATGCAGAAGGTGGTGTGCACATGGAACGAGCTGACAGAGGAAGTGGTGGAAGCTGGTACAATAACATTTAAAAAGCACCTGGTTGAATAGGAAAAGTTTAGAGGGATATGGGCTAAATGCTGGCAAATAGGGCTAGATTTATATCGGATATCTGGCCAGCATGGATGAATTGGACCAAAGGGTTCTTTTCTGTGCTGTATATCACTACAACTCTGACTTTTGACCTAGTTCAAACAGAACAAACTAACGAGAGTTAAGTGCAAACAGAGCTGATTAACTGCTGCTTGAGAGCCATTTGCCAGCCTTAAAGCAACCACAAGTGGGTCACAGACTGTACAGTGACAACTTGGCAGTATTCCATTACTATTTCTATGATAATATTTCCAAACAGTCCACATGAAGATGTGTTTGTGGTCCACGTGTTGCACTCCTTCATATTCAGAGACTGTTTACATTCACACGTGCATTCAAATAAACTGCGATTCACATAATTAGGAAGCAATTCTCTTTGGTCACATGATTAATAGGATGATTCAAGGGTTGTTTATTCAGAGATTCACAGGTTATTGAAGGAGAAGTATATGATATCACCAGACTGTCACTGGGACACCTTCTGGGATAGATGGGATCTGTACAAACTGGACAGGTTACATCTGAACTGGAATGGATCCAATATTCTTTCTGGAAGGTTTGGTCTTGCTCTGGAGAGGTTTAAAACTGATTTGGCAAGAGGATGGGGCACAGAGTAGATGTAAAGTTGGGGGGCAAGGTCTAATCATATATGTAGAAGGAACGCGAGGACAGTTCAGAAGGCAGAGATGATGTGGTCAAGATAATGCACATGGAAGGTCCAGGAAACTAAATTGTTTCTATTTTAATGCAAGGAGCTTGACTGGAAAGGCAGGTGAGCTTAGAGCATTGTTGTAATCATTCAGACATAGTTGAGGAAGGACAGGATTGGCACCTCAAAATTGCAGGGTATAAAAGTTTCAGGCATGATGGGGGGGGGAAAGAACAAGAAAGGGAGGTGCAAAAAAATTGAGGGAGGACATCCATAAGGGTCTTCAAATGAGGCCATGTGGATATGGCTTAGAAGATTTTTTTAAAAAGGGGCAATTACCTTACTGTGTTTATACTACAGGCCTTCCAACAGTCAGAGGGGGATACAGGGGCAGATATGACTTGCAAATCATAGAAAGGTGTGAGAGAAACACAGTTTATGGTTGTCACTGACTCCATTTTGCTAACATTAACTGGGATCACGTTAGTAATGACAGGATTAGATGGGGTGGAATTTTTAAAGTGCATCCAGAAGAGCTTTTTGTGCAAGTATGTAGATAGTCCTACTAGAGAAGATTAGTGCTACAACTAATCCTAGGGAATGAAGCCTGTCAAGTGGCTGAACCTTCAGTGGGTGAGCATTTTGGGGATAGTAACCATAACTCTTCAGTTTCAAAGCTATTATGAAAAGGGACAAGGCTAGTGCATAAGTTAAGTGTTTAAACTGGGGAAGGCCTATTTCAGTATCATTAGAGAGATCTGGCAAATACACACTGGAAGCAGCTACTTGCAGATAAGTCTACATTTGGAAAATGGGAGTCTTTTAAAGTAGTCAAGTGAGAATTCAGGGCAGCGTGTTCCTTTAAGAGTGAAGGACAAAGGCAGGGAACCCTGAATTTCAAGAGTTACAGAGTTAAGAATAAGAAGGTAACATATGTCAGATGCAGTGCAGTAAAAATGGAGGAGGCCCTTCAAAAGGATAGCATGTGTAGAAGGCTACATATAAAGGAAATTAGGATGGCAAAAATGAACTGCAAAATATCTTTGGCAGACAGAATCAAGGAAAACTCCAACACTTTTTATAAGTATATTAAGAGTAAGGGGATTACCAATGAAGAAGTGGGGCCTATTAAAGACCAAAGGGTCAACCTGTCCATGGAGCCAGTGGATATGGTTGAAGTCTTAAATGAACAGTTCTCATCTATCTACACAGGAGAAAGGCATTTAGCAGGGGGTATTAGTTGTGATGATGAAGTTAAGGAGAAAGTATTAAGTGTTTTAACAGGCATACACGTGCAAAACTCCCCAGGGCCTGATTAGGTATAGCCCAGGCTGCTGTGGGAGGCAAGGAAGGAGATGCTGAGATTCTGGCAGATATATTTTGCTGGCCACAGGCAAAGTGGCAAATGACTGAAAGATAGCTAATGATATATGTGGTAGAAAAATTATTGGAAAAAATTCTGAAGGTTAGGATTCATCAATATTTGGAAAGGCAGAGTTAATCAGGGATAGTCCGAATATATTTGTTACAGAGAGGTCCTGTCTTAAGGTTTTTCGAAAAAGTGACTAAAAATATTGAGGGTAGTGCAGTTGATGTGGTTTACATGGACTTCAAGAAGGCCTTAAATTGAGCACATGGAGTGCTGGTTCAAAAGGGAAGGATCTACAGGATCCAAGGCAATTTGGTAAAGTGGATCCAAAATTGGCTTGCAAAGAGGTGGCAAAAGGTGATGGTGGAGAGCTGTTTTTTGGAATTGGAAGCCTGTGACCAGCAGAGTACTATAGGGATCAGTGCTGGAATTCTTGCTGCTTGTTCTCATAGAATCTTGACAGTGTGGAAACAGACTATTTGGCCCAACAAGTCCACACCAACCTCCAAAGAGGTATCATACCCAGATTCATTCCCCTACCCTATTGCTTAACATTTCCCCTGACTAATGCACCTAACATACGTATCCCTGAACACTATGGCTAATTTACCTAACCTGCACATCTTTAGATTGTGGAAGGAAACCCACGCAGACATGAGGAGAATGTGCAAACTCCATACAGAGAGTCACCTGAGGCTGGAATCGAAGCTGGGTCCCTGGCGCTGTGCAGCAGCAGTGCTAACCACTGAACCATCATGCATTATGTACATTAACAACTTGGATGTGAATATAGACCGTTTAATGAGAAAGTTTGCAGATGACATGAAAATTGGGCTGCTGTTGACAGTGAAGAGGATGGTCTCAGTCTACAGGTGTGATATTGATCAGGTGGGAAATTGGGCAGAGCACTGATAAATGGAATTTAATCCCAATAAGGGCAAGGTGTTGCATTTTGAGAGGTCTAACAAAATTGAGAGGTACAGACATAGATTGCGGCACGAGTCTAAGGCCAGAAGAAATAAATTTAAGATGAGGAGTAAGTGGTTTACAGGTAATCTGGGAAAAATTTCTTTCACCCACAGAATGGCAAATGTGTGCAACATGCTGCCTGAGAAAGCAGTGGAGGTAGATGCTCCCACAACATTTAAGAAGCATCGTGATAAGTATTTAAAATGCTGGGGATTAGTCGGCTATGGAGCTAGTGAATGTATATGGAACCAGTGTAGTTTTGTGTCTGTTGGTCAACATAGATATGGAGGGCTGTAGAACCCATCTCTATGCTGTATGACTATGAATACTTATTCATTTATGTTACAGTCTTGCATCCCACTGTGCCTGTATAGTCTCAGATTGAAATTTCTTGAAATGCTGGGAATAGTTTTCAGGAAATGCGACATGAGGGTAAACACCACTCCTTCTTGACTATACAACTAATAGCACACCTCCAAGACATGCACCACTCGTTTTCAAATTGCATAAAAGCAATTCTCTCCCAGGTGACCACCCATGCTTTTCTTTATGATAAAAAATTACTTCACCCTTCCTTCCAATAAAGTCTATGTACACCATAATTTTTCCTGCAGTGTAATTCCCTTTATCAATGTGAAGAATGTATACTATAGTGACATTTCCCTTACTCTTCTTCTCTTACATTTATCATGATTTGTGAATTATGTGCTAACTTGTATCAATATATCACAGTTATTGCAATGTTCTGAGTGCAAATTGTGTCAGATGTTATCTTTCTTGGATTGAATTCCTCATGGAGAACAGAGAAGCACAATATCTCAGTTGGAGTCCAGGACCACTCATCATACAGATTCAGATTTTGTAAAGCTCTCATGTCACCAATTATAGAGGAAATAGTGGCCTAGAGGTAATGTCACTTGACTAGTAATCAGGAATCTCAGGCTAATGCCCCTGCAATACCAGCTCAGCAGCTGAGTTAATAAATCTTGAACTGAAATCTTGTCTCAGTAATGACAACCATCATGGACAATTGGAAAAATCTGTCTGAATAGTTATTTCCTTTAGGGAACAAATTTACCACCCAGCATGGCCTATATCTAACTCCAAACCCATAACAATATGGTTCACCCCATAATGTCCACTGAAACGGTTGAACAAGCCACTCAGTGCAATTAGAGATTGTCAACAAGTACTGGTCTAGCCATCAACAGCCATATCCTATGGAAAAATACATTTCAAAATCTTGCTTTTCAAGAAGGCATCTAAAATGGTGAAAACTCAGGATGTCAGTTATTTGGACAGCAAGATAGGTGGCATATGAAAGGTTGTTGGAAGATGAAAGCAAAAATGGCACTTCTACATTTAACTAGGATAAAGTGAGGCCTGCAGATGCTAGAGATCAGAGTCGAGAATATGTTGATAGAAAAGTACAGCAATACAAAGTACAAAAGTACAGTGTCCGAGGAGCAGGAGAATTGACATTTCAGGCAACAGCCCTTCATCAGGCTTATGCCCGAAATGTTGATTCTCCTGCCCCTCGGATGCTGCCTGACCTGCTTGGTATTCCCAGCAACACACTCTCGACTCTTCTGCATTAACCTCTCAAGGATACTTTAGGGCAGTTGATGTGGTGGACATGAACTTCAGTAAAGCCTTTGATAAGGTTCCACATGGTAGGCAACTGAAGAAGATGCAGAGGCATGGGACTGAAGGTGATTTAGCAGTTTGGATTAGAAACTGACTTTCTTTAAGAAGGCAACGAGTGGTGTTTGATGGAAAATATTCAGCCTGGAGTCCGGTTACTAGTGGTGTGCCACAAGGATCTGTTTTGGGAGCAATGCTGTTTGACATTTTTATAAACGACTTGGACGCAGGCATAGGTAGGTGGATTAGTAAGTTTGCAGATGATACTAAAGTCGGTGGCATGATGGACAGTGTGAAAGAATGTTGCAGGTTGCAGGGAAACTTGGATAAACTGCAGAATTGGGGTGAAAGATGGCAAATGGAGATCAGTTTGGAAGAATAACAGGAAGGCAGAATACTGGGTCAACGGAAAGATTTATGGTGGTGTGGATATGCAGCGGGATCTTGGTGTCCATGTACATAGATCCCTGAAAGTTGCCACCCTGGTTGATAGTGCTGTTAAGAAGGCATACGGTGTGTTAGGTTTTACTGGTCGAGGGATTGGGTTTCGGAGCGGTGATAACATGCTGCAACTATACAACACGGTAGTGCGGCCTCACTTGGTCTGGAGCGAAGGTCTTATGAGGAAAGGCTGAGGGACTGGAGTCTGTTCTCATTGGAGAGAAGGCGGCTAAGAGGGGATTTAATAGACACATACAAGATGATCAGAGGATTAGATAGGGTGGACAGCGAGAGTCTTTATCCTAGGATGATGACATCTGCTTGTAGAAAGGGGCATAGATACAAATTGGGAAGCAATAGATTTAAGACAGATGTCAGAGGCAAGTTCTTTACACAGAGAGAATGATAAGGGCGTGGAATGCCCTGCCTGCCAACGTATTTAACTCAGCCACATTAGGGGCATTTAAACAGTCCTTGGATAAGCAGATAGATGATGGGTTAGCATAGGGTGATAGGCTTAGATTACTTCACAGGTTGGTGCAACATCGAGGGCCAATTCTGCACTGTATTGTTCTACGTTCTACGTAATCTTCCTTTGTTTAATAAACTTCCTTTTAACTTTCCCTTTCACACCTTGTGATCATTTTAACTTGGGTTCAATTCCCGCCTCAGACGACTGACTGTGTTGAGTTTGCACATTCTCTCCATGTCTGCGTGGGTTTCCTCCGGGTGCTCCGGTTTCCTCCCACCGCCCAAAAATGTGCAGGTCAGGTGAATTGGCCATGCTAAATTGCCCATAGTGTTAGGTAAGGGGTAAATGTACGGGTGGGTTGCGCTTCGGCGGGTCGGTGTGGACTTGTTGGGCTGAAGGGCCTGTTTCCACACTGTAAGTCATCTAATCTAACTTGGATATGCTGCGTAGAAACAGAAAACGATTTAACACCATTTACTTCAATGTTGCTCTTCGTAATCTTTCAGACCTTTAGCAGCTTAACCTTTTCAGCTTCAACTAGACATCTTAAGTCTGTCATCACAAACGCATTTAAGAAATCCACATTGTGTCTTTAACATCATATTATATCCTTCCTGCAATTGGCTACCTAAGACTGTGCACACATTCCAATAGCAGCTTACCAAGCTCGGAATTAGTTCAAAATAACTTTTGTTTAAAATACACATAGGTATAGAATATATAAAAGCAATGAATGCTTTGCTTTTCATGTGGATATCTGTATGCGCATTGTCATCTTTTGTGTATGTATCTGCATGTATCTACTTCCTCCCTCCAATTCAAATCTTACCACTTAAAGTCTAGGTCTTCTCCTCATTGTTGTTTCTATACTAAATAATTTTGAAAATTATAAATAGTGCCTTAATAATTCTCCCCTTAAGATCCTCTCAGAAAAAAATCATTAGGCCTAGACTTCTTTCATAAGTTGATTTTGAGCAATTTCTTTAATACGTGACCCGCTTTGATCTGAAAATTTGGAGAATCTGCAATTGTTTTTAAAATGCTTGTAAAGGATTTCTAAGAGTTTATAACTCACAAAGAGATCATTGTAAATTTTGGACAAGAACAAATACATGATTCATGTGAACTGGCTACCCTTGACCTGGAAGCAGTAACTGGCTAAGAGACAGGAACTGTGTGGTGAGACACAAAGAGCTTCAAGACACAAGCTGGAAGGTGAAGGCAATTGGCACAAAAGTGCAGCTAAAGTCAGAGACAGAAGAGGAACACAATGTGTGTGGAGAAATCAACAAAAGTCTCCATGAACAGAAAAGTTCTGTTTCAACAGTAAAACAAAAAAGCAGTATTCAGAAACTCTTGGGGATGTTGTGCACCAACAATCAAAAAGGGACTGAATCTAAAAAAAATGCAAAGAGCTCAGTTATGCAAAAGTCTTTGTATCAGAGTACCAGATCATGAAACTGGCTGTTGTTAATTGGTCAGTTGAAAAGAAATTCTGGTAAGTTATGCCATCAGGGCTGACATGACCAGAATGAGAGGGTTCATAGATACTTTCCAATCAATCTGTTCAGAAATGTTATTGTGCAACACTGAAGCAGGTAGAACTCGAACCTAGGTCTCCTGGTTAAGAGGCAGAAACACTACCACTGTGCCATATGAGCTTTGATTAAATACAGCTGCCAGGGAGTACAACACATGGAATAACTAAATACATGGGCAAAATTCTAAAAGGAGGCAGAATTCTCTCAGAACTTAACAAGTGTATATTATGCGGGAGTGATTTATTGAATCAACTATTTAGACTGTTTTTTTTAAAATCTGAAGTGCCATTCCCCTCTTAAGCCATATTTAATTTGTATTAGTTCTGATTCATGTTAAAGTAAAGTTACAAAAAGTGAAATCTAGTTGGTAATTTCTGTGTTTGGGGTTAGTTGGTGAATTTGGCTATTTTGGACCCTGGCTCCCTCATGGGAATCATAAAGTATCATTTCTCTTCGAACAATATTCTCTGCTAACAGTCTGATCTCTCTGTCTAGTTGTTTTGCAACCTGAATAACCACCTTAGAAATACGAAATAAGTTATTTTCCATAACCTTCTGCTATCCTTCATTCTCTACTCCGAACCTGCCTTAAGCCCAAAGCTATCTAATTCAATTTTTGTTAGCTTTTGTATACATATTCTATATATCTATCCTGTTTGATCAGCTTTATTATTTGCACATAACCAATAAGTGTGATTTTTCAGTTTCAATTTTGATCTAATTGTTCAATTCAATGAAATACAAACCTTCAACAAACTCTTCTTTTCTGCCTAGCATGGAGTTGACAGTGGTATCCTGTTTAATTCTTTCCCACTATTGTTCTACCTAGTAAGCATAATGCGATTAAAGGCAGTCAGCATGGCTTTGAGAGGGGCAGGTCATACCTCACAAATCTTATTGATTTCTTTGAGGAGGTATCAAGACAGGTCGACGTTGGTCAAACAGTGGATGTGGTGTATATGGACTTCAGCAAGGCATTTGATAAGGTTCCCCACAGTAGGCTCATTCATAAACTCAAGTAGTATGGGATATAGGGAGATTTGGCTATCTGGATTCAGAATTGGCTGGCTAACAGAAGGCAGAGTGTGGTTGTAGATGGAATGTATTCTGCCTGGAGGTCAGTGTTGACTCAGGGCTCTGTTCTTGGGACTCTGCTCTTTGTAGTTTTTATAAATGACTTGGATGAGGTGGTTGAGGGGTGGGTTAGTAAATTTACAGATGACACAAAGGTTAGAGTTGTCGTCAATAGTATAGAGGCTACTGCAGTTTGCAACATGACAGACAGGATGCAGAGCTGGGCTGAGAAATGGCAGATGGAGTTCAACCTGGATAAATGAGAAGTGATGCATTTTGGAAGATCGAACTCGAATGCTGAATACAGGATTAAAGACCGGATTCTTGGCAGTGTGGAGGAACAGAGGGATTTGGGTGTGCAAGTACATAGATCCCTCAAAGTTGTCACCCAAGTGGATCAGGTTGTTAAGAAAGCATATGGTGTTTTGCCTTTCATTAACAGGGGGATCGAGTTTAAGAACTGCGAGGTTTTGCTGCAGCTCTACAAGTCCCTGGTGAGACCACACTTAGAATATTGTATCCAGTTCTGGTCGCCCTACTATAGGAAAGATACAGAGGCTTTGGAGAGGGTGCAAAGAAGGTTTAACAGGAAGTTACCTGGACTGGAGGGCTTGCCTTATGAAGAAAGGTTGAATAAGCTCGGACTTTTCTCTCTGGAAAGAAGGAGGAAGAGAGGAGACCTGATCGAGATATACAAAATAATGAGTGAAATAGATAGAGTCAATAGCCAGAGACTTTTCCCCATGGCAGGATTGACTAGTACGAGCAGTCATAGTTTGAAGATATTAGGAGGAAGGTATGAAGGAGACGTCAGAGGTAGGTTCTTTATGCAGAGAGTTGTGAATGCATGGAATGAGTTGTCAGCTGTGGTGGTGGAAGTAGCGTCATTGGGGACATTTAAGCGACTGCTGGACATGCACGTGGATAACAGTGAGTTGAGGGGTGCATAGGTTAACTTACTATATTTTACATTAGTATTAAACCTCGGCACAACATCATGAGCCAAAGGGCCTGCTCTGTGCTGTACTTTTCTATGTTCTATGTTCTAAAGTCTTCCTTCCATTTAATGCAGACTATGCTCCTTTCAATTTCATTATGATTTCCTTTTATCCAGTCATGTTTTCTTGCTCTCTTTCTTGTTCTTTTTCTCTCCCTATTTTTGAAGTAAATTGAATTATGCTGTGGTCACTGCATCCCAAATGCTTCCCTGCATGTTCCACCTCATCATCCAAAACCATGGCTCCCAACATTATCTTAATTTCTGAACAAGTAACCAAAAAAAAATCAAATCCTGAACATAACTGGAAATATTAACTTCCTCTTAACACTGTTTCCCTACCTTGCTATTAAAATCTTCCACAATTAAATCTGTCCCTCTAATTTGACTAAAAGTCCCATCTTCAATTTTCATTCCACAGCTTAATTTGTTAAATATTCCCTATTACGTGACTGAGCCAGTGCTATTTTGCATCTCAACTCAGTTCTTCCTGAAATTATATTTTAATTAATGATTCCAATTCCCCAAAATAAACACAGAATGCTTCAAATACGAGCATACCAGTTGCATTGGTAGTGAGACACACAGAATTAATGGGCTGAACTTCAGTTACAAGCCTTGATTTCAACACCAGACTGAATTCCAAGTTGGGAACACTCCTGTGGTGCAGTGGTAGTGTCCATATGTCTGGATCAAGGAGCTCTGGCTTCAAGTCCCACCTGCTCCAGAGATGTGTAATCTCTGAACAGGTTGATGAGAAGATGTCTTTGCATGGTCGTTGATGGAGGGCTGACCTGACAGAAGTTTATACAAATCATAAGGGGCGTGGATAGGGTGAATAGTCAAGACCTTTCTCTCAGGATGGGGGCATCCAAAACTAGACAGCACATTTAAGGTGAGAGGGGAAAGACTTAAAAGGAACCTAAAGGGCAATTTTTTCCACACAGAGTGGTATGTGTGGAAAACAAGCTGCCACAGGAAGTGGCAGAGGCTAGTACACTTGCAATATTTAAAAGGCATCTGGATGGGTATATGAATAGGAAGGGTTTAGAGCAATATTGGCCAAAAGCTGCAAATGGGACTAGATTAATTTAGGATATCTGGTTGGCATGAAAAAGAAGTGGACCCAAGGGTATGTGTCCATGCCACACATCCCTACGACTCTCCACACGTTTGGTGCATATTTCCTAGGATTGCTCAAATGCAGTATTAGTCAAATCAGATCCCTTCCTAACATGTATTTTTATTTCCTATGAACTGAAGCAGTTCAAGACAGTATCTCACCTCTACCTTCTCAAGAGCAACTAGGGAAGGACAATAAATAGTGGCTCAGCCAGTGATGTCCATATCCAATGAACAAATTCAAAAGCAAGCACAAAAAACAGCAAAAGCGGAGACTAAAATGTACTGCATAGTTGCTAGTATTCCAAAGTTAATCACTGGACTCAAAATGTCAAGTTGGCTCTATGTACAGTTTACATCCAAAAGGTCCCTTTTCTAAACTTTAAGCACAATATTCTTCATATGGCACGCTGAATACTTCTGCGCTTGAAAGGAATTTAAAAAATTTTCATATTCTGATAGCACAACATGAGCTGGAATAAACCTATAATTTTCATCCTGCATTATCAGTCTTCCCTCATTTTAAATTCCACAACCTTTCATTTTGTCTGTTCACCTGGGTAGTGTTTGATATGCTAATCTATTCATGCATCATATTCAGTAAAACCCACTGTTTTCCTCAAAATAGATTCACTGCACACGAGGGATAGGAACACATGCTCCCCATATTTGTAGTAGGCTGACAAGTGAATTAAGATACAACGAACAAATATTTGATTGATCAATCCTTATAAAAATAATTAATTATTTAGGCTTTGCCCACTTCATGTTGTGGTATCAGAGTGACTTTTGAAGAAGAAAACCTGATCAACAAGAGAATCGGATGTGATTAGGCTGATTTAAGACAGTAGTGACCAATGGATTAAATACTAGACAAAAGTAATACCAATTCTACATATTAATGCTCAATGAAACTGTCAGAAAATCAAATATCAATAATCTGGTTATTAGAATTTAAGACTTCAATAAGAGTTAGAGGTTCTGCACATTAATTTCTAAGGCAGTTGGTTCTTTCACACTCAGTTGACAGAACTAATGAGCGGACAAAGATGCATTGGCACAAGTGAATTTAGGCTTGTGTATACAAGTACAGTTCAACAACCCATTTGATATTGCTTAAATATTATGAGCTCTCTCTTTGATATGATGTATAAATACATGCAAAGAAGATTTGGCTAATTTGCTACATTTGCTTTCTTTTGAAGGAGAAAGAGATTTTATTTTTAACCCTCACTTGCAGTTAGTCCCACTGTCTGCCCATCTTAATCACCTCAAGAGTGAGGCCGAACTACCTGAATTGGATCAATAAACTGAATAGATCAGGGGTTTGAACATCAAAACTTGAACATGTTCTAACATGTCTTTCAGAAGGAAGAGAAAAGAACTAGTATATATTGAGTGACGATCTAGAACATAGAACATAGAAGAATACAGCGCAGTACAGGCCCTTCGGCCCTCGATGTTGCGCCGATCAAAGCCCACCTAACCTACACTAACCCACTATCCTCCATATACCTATCCAATGCCCGCTTAAATACCCATAAAGAGGGAGAGTCCACCACTGCTACTGGCAGGGCATTCCATGAACTTACGACTCGCTGAGTGAAGAACCTACCCCTAACATCAGTCCTATATCTACCCCCCCTTAATTTAAAGTTATGCCCCCTTGTAATAGCTGACTCCATACGTGGAAAAAGGTTCTCACTGTCAACCCTATCTAACCCCCTAATCATCTTGTACACCTCTATCAAGTCACCCCTAAACCTCCTTTTCTTCAATGAAAACAACCCCAAGTGCCTCAGCCTTTCCTCATAGGATCTTCCTACCATACCAGGCAACATCCTGGTAAACTTCCTCTGCACCCGTTCCAGTGCCTCCACATCCTTCCTATTGTATGGCGACCAAAACTGCACACAATATTCCAGATGCGGCCGCACCAGAGTCTTATACAACTGCAGCATGACCTCAGGACTCCGGAACTCAATTCCTCTACCAATAAAAGCCAGTACGCCATATGCCTTCTTCACTGCACTATTTACCTGGGTGGCAACTTTCAGAGATCTGTGTACATGGACACCAAGATCCCTCTGCTCTTCCACACTACCAAGTATCCGACCATTAGCCCAGTACCCCATCTTTTTGTTACTCTTACCAAAGTGAATCACCTCACACTTAGCTACATTGAACTCCATTTGCCACCTTTCTGCCCAGCTCTGCAGCTTCTCTATATCCCGCTGTAACCTGCCACATCCTTCCTCACTGTCTACAACTCCTCCGACTTTCGTATCATCCGCAAACTTGCTCACCCAACCTTCTAACCCTTCCTCCAGGTCATTTATAAAAATGACAAACAGCAATGGTCCCAAAACAGATCCTCGCGGAACACCGCTAGTGACGGCACTCCAAGATGAACCTTTGCCATCAACTACTACCCTCTGTCTTCTTCCAGCCAGCCAATTCCTAATCCAAACCTCCAACTCACCCTCAATGCCATATCTCTGTATTTTCTGCAGTAGCCTACCATGGGGGACCTTATCAAACGCCTTACTAAAATCCATATATACCACATCTACCGCTTTCCCCTCATCTACCTCCTTAGTCACCTTCTCAAAGAATTCAATAAGGTTTGTGAGGCATGACCTGCCCTTCACAAAACCATGCTGACTATCCTTGATCACATTATTCTTATCCAGATGTGCATAAATCCTATCCCTTACAATGTCTCAGGAGACATAAGTTAGTAAGTGACGCAGAAAGGTTGATGTGAAACTTAACTTTGCCTTGGATAAGGTGACAGTTGTTTAAAATACTTGAAGGTAAGTTTAGGAAAGTCATGAAGATTTTCATTTTGTTAACATTACGAACAATTCCCTTGCAAGAACCCCCACCTGTCGAATAGCAGGTTTTGAACTACAATAGTTAGAATGGCAGGCTTTGAAATACCTGCAATTTGGTCCAGGGCTCAAAACAATTTCTTTTTCGAGTGTTCCTCCTAAGACTTCTCAAGGGTTACTTTACAATTTTTAGGGGCTTCTTTGTCGGTCTTACTACTACCTTCATTATGTGACATACACACTCAGTGACAATATTATGTATTTGTACTGATCTATAGACATTTTGGACTCGCACAGTTGCAGAATTAGAATTCATCAATATTCCTAATCACATCACTGTTCAATTAAACTTAAAGCCTCAACAAAGAGGGAAAGCATGAATTTTCTAGACACCATAGTATTCAAATTGGCACAACAGGCAAAAGTTAGCAACAACTTTCTCTCTTAAAACTAAAACTGACAGTTCTAGACTGAAAACGCCAGACTAAAAATGTTTAACAGATTTGTGAAGTCACAGTTAAGGCATTACATGTGTGTCTCTATCACAGCCACTGTATAACATCTAAGAAACTTTACGGTTTGAGAAGTTAGTAATTTGTGGATGCCACCAAAATTGTTCATATAGTCGACAGTGAAGGAGGTTATCTAAGATTACAAAGTAATATTGATCAATTGGACCAATGGGCTGAGGAGTGGCACATAGAGTTTAATTTGGATAAAATGCAAGATATTGCATTTTGGTAAAACAAAGAAGGCCAGAACTTATACAGTTCATGGTTGGGCCCTGGATAGTATTATCAAACAGAGGGACTTATGGGTTCGGATACACAGTTTTTTGAAAATTGCACCACAGGTAGACAGGGTGGTTAAGGTGGAATTTAGCACGCTTGCCTCTACTGGTTAGACAAATGAGTATTGGAGTTGGACCAACATTATATCGGACACTGGTGAAGCCACTTTTTGAGTAATGTGCAAGCTCTTGTGGCCTGCTACAGGAAGGATAATATTAAATTGGAAGGGGTTCAGAAAAGATTTACCAGGATGTTGCTGGGGCTGGAGGGTTTGAGGTATAAGGAGAAGCTGGGACATTTTTCACTGGAGCGTAGAAGGTTGAGGGGTGACCTTTGAGGTTTATAAAGTCATGAGGGGCAGAGATAAGGTAAAGAGCTAAGGTCTTTTCCCGAGGGTGTTCAAAACTAGAGAGCATGTTTTTAAAGTGGGAGGATAGAGATTTAAAAGGGACGTGAGGGGCAACGTTTTCACAAAGAGGGTGGTAGATGCAGGTTTAGTTACAACATTTAAACAACATTTGTTAAGGTATATGAATAGAAAAGGTTTATAGGGATATGGGCCAAACATGGGCAAGTGGGACTAGTAGCGAGTTGAGAAGATTTGTAATTCAGGTTGAGGTTCTGGATGTGGGTTTGCTCACTGAGCTGGAAGGTTCACTTCCAGACTTTTCATCTCCCTAATAGGTAACATCTTCAGTGGGTCTCAGACGAAGCACTGCTGATAATTCCTGCTTTCTATTTATATGTTTGGGTTTCTTTGGGTTGGTGATGTCATTTTCTGTGGTGAAGTCACTTCTTATTCTTTTTCTCAGGGGGTGGTAGGTGGGGTCTAGTTTGGGAAACTGTCAGCATGGATGATCTGGACCTAACGGTCTGTTTCTGTGCTGTATGACTAAATGCCTGGCCAGTCATCTGTTCTGTTATTTGACGAAATGTTTTTACAGCTGAGTTTATGACTGACAGAGAAAACAGACTAGGGTTACTAGTTAAGCTGTGGATGCAGTTGAGAAGAGTCAGCAGGTCACATCTGGAGAACAGTTTCCTTGTAGCAGAAAAACAAGCTTTCACTTCAGTCACCTTAGCAGAAGAGTTTTAGTTTGTGAAAGCTCTGAGCTGGAAGAGCTTGTATAGTGGTTTTCAAGTTGTCAGAGCTGATAAGATGTTTAGACTAGCAGAACTGAAAGGAGGATCAGGTCAGCAGAACTGGAAAGTCATAAAACTTTTTCAGCAGTGCAAAAACAACTGGAAAGAGTCAGTCAAGAAATAAATTTTAAAGTTGAGATAGAACAGGTACTTAACTAGGATTGAGTAACTGTACAAGAATATTACTGGAAAGCAGTCTGAAACCTTGTTTTGCTATTTATGTGGGAAACAATCCAGAAATGTACAGGTTAAGTGGATTTGGCCACGCTAAATTGCCCCATGTTGTCCAGGGATGTGCAGGCCAAGTGAGTTAGTCATGGGAAATGCAGCATTATAGGGACAGAATTGGTGGACGGGGGGGGGTATCTAGGTAGGATGCTCTTTGGAGGGTTAGTGTGGGGTTGATAGGCCAAATGGCCTGCTTCAACGCTGTAGGGATTTTTTGATTCTATGAAACTTTTGAATTGTCACATTATATCGATATTTGTTTTGGTGTAACAAACTTGGCTTATTTTGTTAAAGAACAATTGGAGCCTCATGTAAATATGTTCAATGACTGAGCATCACAGTAATCAACTGCAAAAAATAAACTTATGGCCTATCGAGCCTGATTTTACTCCTGGATCATATTTGTCCAGTATTAATATCATTGGGGATTATATCACAGCACGTAATGTTTCTTTTTAGAAATTAAAAATTAATTGTACAAAATGGGATAAATGCAATTAAATCAGCATGGTGTGTATTATATGTAAATAATTTCAGCCATGTTGTTTTAGGAGGTTAAAATGTAGAATATTAAAAGAAAAGATTGAAATAAATTAGCTAAACAGCTGGTTGTCTGCCATCCTTGCAAAAAGTGCAGTCCAGAGAGATGATTTTATTTTGCGATTTGGAGATAAATGACTTTCAAAGCATTCAGGTAAACACTAAAACTTGTTATTTCTTCTGATCACTGACAGAGTCTGATCACCATGGGCGGCACGGTGGCACAGTGGTTAGCACTATTGCCTCACAGCATCAGAGACCCGGGTTCAATTTCCATCTCAGGCGACTGACTTTGTGGAGTTTGCACGTTCTCCCCGTGTCTGCGTGGGTTTCCTCCGGGTGCTCCAGTTTCCTCCCACAGTCCAAAGATGTGCAGGTTAGGTGAATTGGCCATGCTAAATTGCCCGTAGTGTTAGGTAAGGGGTGAATGTAGGGGTATGGGTGGGTTGCACTTCGTTGGGTCGGTGTGGACTTGTTGGGCCGAAGGGCCTATTTCCACACTGTAATGTAATCTAATCTAATCAATTTTATATTAGGGATGCCCGGTTCTACCTCCTTCCCAAGATCCACAAGCCTGACCACCCTGGCTGACCCATTGTCTCAGCCTGCTCCTGTCCCACTGAACTCATTTCTACCTACCTCGACACTGTCCTATCCCCCCAGGAACTCCCCACATACGTTCGAGACACCACCCACGCCCTCCACGACTTCTGTTTCCCTGGCCCCCAACGCCTCATCTTTAGCATGGATATCCAATCCCTCTGCACCTCCATCCGCCATGACCAGGGCCTCCAAGCCCTCCATTTCTTCCTCTTCCGATGCCCCCAACAGTACCCTTCCACCAACACACTCATTCGTTTGGTCGAACCGGTCCTCACCCTTAACAATTTCTCCTTCGAATCCTCCCATTTCCTCCAGACCAAAGGGGTAGCCATGGGCACCCATATGGGCCCCAGCTATGCCTGTCTCTTTGTTGGCTACGTAGAACAGTCCATCTTTCGTAATTACATCGGCACCACTCCCCACCTCTTCCTCCACTACATTGATGACTGCATTGGTCCCACCTCATGCTCCCACGAGGAGGTTGAGCAATTCACCAACTTCACCAACACATTTCACCCTGACCTTAAATTTACCTGGACCATCACTGCCACCTCCCTCCCCTTCCTGGACCTCTCCATCTCCATTAATGACGACCGACTTGACACTGACATTTTTTACAAACCCACCGACTCCCACAGCTACCTGGATTACACCTCTTCCCACCCTACCTCCCGCAAAAAAGCCATCCCGTATTCCCAATTCCTCCACCTCCACCGTATCTGCTCCCAGGAGGACCAGTTCCACCACAAAACACACCAGATGTCCTCCTTCTTTAGAGACTGCAATTTGCTTCCCACGTAGTTAAAGATGCCCTCCAACGCATCTCGTCCACATCCCGCACCTCTGCCCTCAGACCCCACCCCTCCAACTGTAACAAGGACAGAACACCTCTGGTGCTCAACTTCCACCCTATCAACCTTCGGATAAACCAAATCATCCACCGACATTTCCACCACCTCCAAACAGACCCCACCACCAGGGATATATTTCCCTCCCCACCCCTTTCTGCCTTCCGCAAAGACCGTTCCCTCCGTGACTACCTGGTCAGGTCCACGCCCCCCACCCCCTACCACCCACCCTCCCATCCTGGTACCTTCCCCTGCCACCTCAGGAATTGCAAAACTTGCGCCCACACCTCCTCCCTCACCTCCATCCAAGGCCCTAAAAGAGCCTTCCACATCCATCAAAGTTTTACCTGCATATCCACCAATATCATTTATTGTATCCGTTGCTCCCGATGCGGTCTCCTCTACGTTGGGGAGACTGGACGCCTCCTAGCAGAGCGCTTTAGGGAACATCTCTGGGACACCTGCACCAATCAACCACACCGCCCTGTGGCCCAACATTTCAACTCCCCCTCCCACTCAACCGAGGACATGGAGGTCCTGGGTCTTCTTCACCGCCGCTCCCTCACCACCAGACGCCTGGAGGAAGAACGCCTCATCTTCCGCCTCGGAACAATTCATCCCCAGGGCATCTATGTGGACTTCAACAGTTTCCTCATTTCCCCTTCCCCCATCTTACCCCAATTCTAAACTTCCAGCTCAGCACTGTCTCCATGACTTGCCCTACCTGCCTATCATCTTTTCCACCTATCCACTCCACCCTCCTCCCTGACCTATCACCTTCATCCCCTCCCCCACTAACCTATTGTACTCTATGCTACTTTCTCCCCACCCCACCCTCCTCTCGTTTATCTCTCCACCCTTCAGGCTCGCTGCCTGTATTCCTGATGAAAGGCTTTTGCCCGAAACGTCGATTTTACTGCTCCTCGGATGCTGCCTGAACTGCTGTGCTTTTCCAGCACCACTCTAATCTAGAATAATTAATCTTGTGGTCAGCCCAAAAGCTGGTGATGTAATCATGCGGATGGATGGAGCTTTGGAAGGCTCTCTAGCTGCAATTTATCTGGATATTTGCTGGGACAATTTTTAGTTGCAGTTTGAAACTTGTGTGCAGTGAGTGAAGTCAGCCAAAATAAGTAAGAGTTAAGAAAGAATTACAGGCAGAGCAGAACACCATCAATGACCAAGTGGACAGTGGAAGAGGCTTAATCTTAATTTGAATTTTATGAACAACAGAAACTGAAAAATTTAAGTCTAAAGTCAGTGGGAGAATCTTCAGTCAGCCTCGCAGTGTCTTAGCGCAAAAGAAAGTAGCGAAGCAGCTTGAAGGTATTGGAACAGCAAACAGAACAAGGGATGGAGACCTCCATTGTCAAGAGAAGGTAAGTGAAAGTTTATTTCTGAGAATTCCTGCAGCTTAGAAAAATTCACCAGAGGACTGTGGCATACTTATTGGCGGCCCTAGAAAAGTAAATAACTTTTAACTTTAAGACTGTTGTGTAGCACAAGTTTAAAAACCACACAACACCAGGTTATAGTCCAACAGGTTTATTTGGAAGCACTAGCTTTCGGAGCACTGCTCCTTCATCAGGTGGATAAGCAGCCCACTCCGAAAGCTAGTGCTTGCAACTAAATCTGTTGGACTATAACCTGGTGTTGTGTGATTTTTAACTTTATCCAACCCAGTCCAACACTGGCATCTCCAAATCGTGTAGTACAAGAGAACTCTTTAGATTTAAAAAGTAAATCAGAATGCATAACAAACGTATTTATAAGATAATAGTTCTTGTTTTCTTTATGCTTTTAAAAAAATACAATAACATTTGTTTTATTTAAAAAAGTAAATCTACAGCATGGTTCAATTGGTTAAAATTAGATACTAGGGCTTATTTAACAGTTCCTGAGCAGATCATAACAGTATTGCAAGTAGTGATAGACTTGGCAAGTCACCAGCTCAATTGTAAATTATCCTTTGCCATGACTGGCCCAATGTAATTGATGCGTATACTTACATTCTGATTGGTTGTTTTGTGCTTGAAGCAGATGATAGACACAACATACGGCCAGTCATCTGGTTCCATTACAACCCCTGCAGCATGAGCACATGTCACATGAAATGATGTAGAACAATGTTCATATGAACACTGGATACAGGCCCCTGAGTAGCTCTTCACCTTTTTTCTGCAGTACACACATTTCTGATAAAGACAAAAGAAGAAAACAAGAATATACCTTTTAGTTTTATTTTTTACTAGCTTGTAAGCAACAAAATATTTAATTGGTTCATTAATTTGACAAACTGAACATGTTAACAGGAATAATTATTACCATGAAGCAAATTTAAATTGAAAAATATGAACTATAGAGCAAGGTCTCAAGAGGATAACTTTGGTCAAGTTTCAATACTTTTATTGTACATAAGGAACCAAAAGGCACCATCTGTTTATGACTCTAAGTGTGTGTTCAGTCCTAATATCTATATTGGGAATGAAAACAAAAGGTGTTCCCAACTGTTTCTTAAATTGTTATGCCTATATTTGCATTGTAACTGCTACAAATAGATTTACGCACTCAGGAAGACATGACTGATCAAAAGATCAAACCCAATGTCTGGATGTAATCTGAATTTTCCATTTAAAGAATCATTTGCTGAACAAATTTCAAAACTTTCCTTCCATCATGAATGTTACGCACATTAATGGCAAATCACTGAAATTAGCTGAACAGAATATTACTCTAAATAGTTGAACACTAACAGAAACCTCACAAAACATTTAAAGAGTCAAAGAGTCCTACAGGACAGAGACAGGCCCTTTGGCCCAAACTGGTCCATGCCGACCAAAATTGAGCTGGGCTTCCCTTTGAAACACATAGCGTCACTCCCCAGTAATTTTCCTGTAGAATATCATTGAATGCAACATTCTGTACTCACCTCTTCCTCCATTCCTCCTAAAATATCACAAACTGTTAGACATGTTTAGGTCCAGAACGTATGTGTGTAATTAGAATCCAAACGGCCAATAGCTTAAACAAAGTTTCAACCTGCAGTGAGCTACACCATCCTGAGTTGCTCACAGATTTTGACACAAGTGCTATTAATCCATGACTTGACTCTTGAATAATCTTTAAGTACAGGTTAAACATGACTGAGGCAGGGTGCGAGCAAATGACACGAAGATGGGTGGGGTGAAAAAAAAAAGAAAGAAAAAGGACAGATAAAGAAAGAAAGAAAGAAAGAAAGAAAGAAAGGTAAGGTAATTTTTGAATCTCATGTTCCTCAAAACTCAATGATTTTATTGCTGCACCTCAAACGAAGAATGAATTATTGGTCCCAGGATTGACTGCTTCTACAAGATACAACTATAAAAAGATTGATGTAAAACCCAATTTCATATTACTTAATATAAAATTTTGAGTAACTTTTAGAAACATTAAAAAGGGCAAAAAAGAAGTGAATTTTAGCATTTCAAGATTGTGAAGGTGTGAAACTGAAAGCAAGAAAGAAAGAAATCAAGTGATTTGTTTTTTTGGTTTCCCCCCACCACTTAATTGCAAAGACATTGCCAACACATAAATCACAAATCACTCAAAGTCAAGTCACATGTTCATTCGATTAACATTCTAGTCAAATTGCTCATGACCAGGAGGTCAATGAAACGTTAATCTGTTTTCATGTTGGGGTTGTCCTGGTGTTCTCCCAAGGGCCGTTTTGAAACTTTTTGTCCACCCTCACAGAAGCACCTTGATTCTATGTCTCATTCAAATAAATGTTGTTCTTCTTTAGTAATATGCTTAAGTGTCAACCTTGATTAACTGCTCAATTCCTTACAAACATTAATGGAATTTCAGATGAATACACAAGCTTCTGGCTCAGGAATAAGATGCTGCTGCTGATCATTAAAAAGCACTGAGTTAAAAATACAGCAGTGATGTTTTATAGGGAAAATGCCTGGCAGCTGATCTCTCTCAAATTTCAACAAGGTAAATCTAGAGTGTACTTCAAAAATAAATCATGACAGCAGGAACAGGAAGACACTATCAAAGTGGCATATAGCAAGCTTAGGCATGTTATTCGTTAAAGGATTGATCAGCACTTGGATAAATTTAGGAAAATATAGACCACAAAAACTTTAGTTAGAATACTGCAATATAGTGTTGGGAGAGGATCGTTTAAATACAATCTTTAGCATCACTCTACACAGATAATCCAAATGGCAATCTACATCTCATGCATGATGTGATTGTTACTTTGACAAAATGGGTATGTGGTTTATCCCTCCTACAGGACATTAAAACCGGTTTATTTTCTTTAATATAAAAGTTTTACTGAAAAATTGAAACCACATTTGAAAGGAATTCTATCAGTGTGACACCAGATTAGAAGGAGATCTCAACATTTTCAAATGACTGTCTACAGACAATCGGCATAGACGATCAATTTAGCAAGAATTTCCTGCTATTCGACACTTGTCTTGCTCATCCATCATCTTCGTAACTAGGGCCAATGGCAACTGTGAGCCTCAAAGTCTTGACTTCATAGCATCTTCTTTTTCTGACAGGATTGAATGCACTGAGTTCAAGAAATTTGAAGGTAAATGTTCATCAATGCATGGCATAGAACAACCCATAATTTGGTGTCAGTTTCGGTAGTGTCAATATTAGTTGTTTTTGGGGGAGAGATAAGAGAGAAAGAAATGGAGAGAAATTGCAAACCACAAGATCAAACATTTAAATTTTCATCTATAATGTGCATCAAAATGATTGAAACATTAAAATTAAAGCTCCAGCAGAATGACAATGGCTGGTGTGTTATTGTTCAATCTCTTCTCAGAGACAGCGTGACATAATTGTTATTACTGTTTCTCAAATCAGTTAAGTTCGATTTACCCATCCGCACCTGGAATTGAGGAACAAAACAACCAAAGGAATTGAAAATTGGCTTTAAGAAGGTACATAAAATCAAGTAGGAGCAAGTGGGTACTGCAGATGCTGGAGATCAGAATTGAAAGTGTGGTGCTGGAAAAGCATAGCAGGTCAGGCAGCATCCGAGCAGCAGGAGAATCGATATTTTGGGCATAAACACTTCATCAGTTCCTGATGAAGGGCTTATGCCCAAAATGTTAATTCTGCTCCTTGGATGTTGCCATCTTGCTGTGCTTTTCCAACACCCCACACACGACTTTAAAAGGTGCATGTAAAATAAAAGCTCCTCGTTAAAAAGTGGTGAATACAAACTGCAGTGTTGCACTATTAAGAGAATGCTGTGTCACCTGGATAAGATATACCTAGCAGCTGAACTCGTTGAAGCTTCAGCAATGTAAATCAGAAGTGCACAACAGATGCTCTGACAGGATCACCAAGAATCATCAGTCAACAGAACAAAAGCTTTACATTCTGTTGCAAGAAATCACATTTTTCTGCGACTTCTGGAAACTTTCTGAATGTCAGAACATTTGAATCAAGGCCAACTCCGGCTTGAACCTGGACTGAGTTTCAGCATACCTAATGTTCCGCGGGTACAGATAAAGATCAGATAAAGATCAGATCACCTTTATGGGTCACTGGATGGGTCCTTGTAGATAATGTTTAGAAATTAATGTAGAATGATTAAACTTCACCCAAGTTGTGCATGTTTCACAAGTAAATCTGCCTTCTATTAGGTGTTCTGTCAATCATATAGAACGGTGATATGTTGAAATAAGAATAATCAGATTTTGTTGCGTTGTTCTTGAAGAGTGTTCTCCAAACAAAATCTTTCAAAATAAAAACAAACAAATCTACTTCACTGTCAATTTTCATCACTAAGTATCTGACATATATGCTCCTATTCCACCCTCATAATTTGACCAGGTTGGCTCTGAACACAGCCACCCTCATAATTTGAGAAGAAAGTGAGGACTGCAGATGCTGGAGATCAGAGCTGAAAATGTGTTGCTGGAAAAGCGCAGCAGGTCAGGCAGCATCCAAGGAGCAGGAGAATCGACGTTTCGGGCATCAGCCCTTCTTCAGGAGAAGGGCTGATGCCCGAAACGTCGATTCTCCTGTTCCTTGGATGCTGCCTGACCTGCTGCGCTTTTCCAGCAACACATTTTCACCCTCATAATTTGACCAGGTTGGCTCTGAACACAGCAAGTTTGCTCTGTTTGCCATATCATGTAGGTGCCCTGGGGTGGCTTAGTGGTTAGCACTGCTGCCTCACAGCGCCAACAACCCACGTTCAATTCCAGCCTCAGGCAACTGTCTGTTTGGAGTTTGCACATTCTCCCAGCATCTGTGCGGGTTTCCTCCCGCAATCCAAAAGATGTGCAGGTTAAGTAAACTGGCTATACTAAATTGCCCATAGTGTAGGTTATTAGTCGGGGTAAATACAGGATAGGGGAATGGGTTCGGGTGAGTTACTCTTCAGAGGATCGGTGTGGACTTATTGGGCCGAAGGGTCTGTTTCCACACTGTAGGGATTCTAATTCTAAAAAAGATAGAATCACTCTTCAAGCTCAGGAGAGCAAGAATTGGCAATGGGCACCGCTGCAGATACAGCTTCATTATCTTGAATTTTATTAGTTTTTCAGGCATCAGGTGGACCACAGACTCTTTCCAGGTCGGCAGAAGTGGGAAGGAATTGGCAGGATGTGCAAAGAGGTTGACTTTTGAAGATACTGCTGAAGTTGGGTGGGGACAGATGCAAAATGGATGGGTTTACAAAGTAAAACTCTAGCAGGAACAAGGGAATTAGAAGAAAATTCTTGAGTGCAAAGAATATAGTGGCTGAAAGCTTGGCACCAAAGACAGAAATAGCAAAAACTCAAAGAACTTTGTGATTAAAGCCAATTGAGACAGGCATACTCCAGTAAACATACATGTATGTATGGTTTAAGCTTGTGAATTCAGCAAAGAATATCTAAATACTGGCAAATTTAAATGTGTGATGGAGGAGGAAAGCTACTGTCTAACATGGGTCAGCTTAAGGATAGAAACCATTGTAAATCCTATTAGCCGAGTCCAGGTAAAACAAGATATTTGAAAGTAAGACCAACAGATAAGGAATGGATAATTATAGTCTCCTTTGCCAACAAAAATAGAGGCTTGTGGAACACCAATTTCACTTTAATAAACATTCACGACTTTTGAGGTGGACCTTTAATAATACAACTATGGTAACAATCATGTACTTCTAATAGGAGCTGTTTAAAATGAACTTAACTGTAACATGAGGATACATAAAAAATAATGGAAAACTCAGAAGGTATTTCATTTGAAGAAAATGTTCACTTAAGCATCTTCATAACATCAGAGTTCAGAGGCAAGGAACAAATATTAGGCACTGTTGAACATGATTGGAAGGTTTCAAAGATTCTAACTCTAATCTGAAAAAGTAGACATGCGTAGGAAGTCATCAAAGTTGTGTGAAGCTGTTTTAAAGACTCTTGAATGTTCTCTGTACTAAACCTTACTTCTGGCACTTTCTACGAAACGCAGCTTCCATTAAAATTAAGAACACTCGAGGCTGTTCAAACTCATCTTAATTCTAAATAATTAGATGATGTGAAATAAGACAGGGGAGCTGAGTTGAATTGACTTATCCTTCTGAAGGTAATTTATTTGTGCCATTATTTGGGGTGACACCTAACTACAGGGGATAGAAAGAACCTTGAGGCATTCGAAGATCTTCAAGACCATCTGATTAAGAAATGAGAGCTTCATCACCACTCACCTTTATTTATTGGACATAAACGAGACCTTATACAGCATCCTTTTCAAGGAATGAACAGTGCCACAGGAATAGATGAAAAGATGATGCTTAGTGTGTACTCCGAGCGCTTAGAGTCATAGAATCAGAGATGTATTGCACAGAAACAGACCCTTTCAGTCCAACTCATCTATGCTGACTAGATATCCTAACCCAATCTACTAAAAGGTGCCAATGATACAACTGCAAGCACTAAAATACTTGGAAATAATTTTGACGCTGTTAGGGAAGCTTAGGTAAAGTTAACTGGAATACAGGTCATTCAGCTATAACGTGAATTAGCTGTGACGCGATTGATGAACAGGGGACGTTGCTTCTAAAGCGCAAGCTTTTAAAGTGTGTGTTGGTTACAGTGTGATTGCATCACCAATATCAAGTGCCATTTTTATATAGCACAGGGTCACACATGAACGCAACCATCACATTACAGAAAAAAATACATGTACAACTGTGGTTCATTTCACATTCATCTTTGAAGCAGTCAGATCCAACAAGGAGAGCAGCATGTCATCTCACTCCTTTACTTCTAACTATCCATTAAGTTGTTCAGGGAGATAAGGGGGTGAGGGGGAACAGTATTGTTCCATTAGAAAAGCAAAATAGACAAAATGCTGACAGCCACAAGATGCCCACCTTAAGAGATTATTGAAGAGGAAGCAATCAAAATATTGCTGCATCACCATCAATAATTCCTTTTTTAAGAGCCAACACACTCACAACTAATCAACTGTCTTCCTTCTGTGTAGAATGGTTCTTTATTTGAAAAAATAACTTGCAAGATTTACATGTATCTCAAAAAACTTACTGTCCATTGTCAAATTTTTGACACCTGTAGGAACATACAAAATAGGAGCACAAGTAGCCCTTCGAACATGCTCCATCATTCATTATAATCGTGGCTGATCATCCAACTCAACAGCCTGTTCCTGCTTTCCCCCATTTCCTTTCATCCCTTCAGCTCCAAGTACTGTATCCAACTCCTCAGTGAAATCTGAGAGAGACCACAACTGCAAATTCATATATCTACTCAGCTGATGTTAATACTGAGCAAGTTAGATTTCAGATTAAAACTTGACTTGATTGACCCTAACGGTGCAGTTCAGTTACTGAACAACAATCTGCAAGTGTATTTCTAACAGAAAGAATCAAGTGTTTATTAGCCAAGAAGAACACAGACTATGTTAGACAAGACAAGACAAGTAGTTTGGAAATATTTCAATACAAACATATGTAAAAAAATTCAAACTCTCACAATTCTTTTTTATCCAACAATATCTTTTAACTACCAAACCCAGCAAAAATTCACCAATATCTCTACACAAAGGCCTCTTGCTCAGGCTGGCCCAATTGCAATTGTTTCCTTCCAACAAATTTTGGTGTCTTTGTGCTTTTTTTTCAGCCGCAACATGACCTCCCAACTCCTATACTCAACACTCTGACTGATAAAGGAAAGCATACCAAACACTTCTTCACTATCCTATCGACCTGTGACTCCAAGGAGCTATGAACCTGCACTCCAAAGTCTCTTTATTCAGCAACGCTGTCTAGGACCTTACCATTAAGTGTTTAAGTCCTGCTAAGATTTGCTTTCCCAAAATGCAGCACCTCGCATTTTTCTAAGTTAAACTCCCAGCTGCCAGTTCTCAGCCCATTGGCCTATCTGATCAAGATCCGTTGTAATCTGAGGTAACCTTCTTCGCTCCAATTTTGGTGTCATCTGCAAACTTACTAACTATACCTCTTATGCTCACATGCAAATCATTTATATAAATGACGAAAAGTAGTGGACCCAGCACTGATCCTTGTGACACAGCACTGGTCACAGGCCTCCAGTCTGAAAAACAACCCTACACCCCCCATCACCCTCTCCCTCTGTCTTCTACCTTTGAGCCAGTTCTGTATCCAAATGGCTAGTTCTCCCTGTATTAGTGGGCAGGAGAAAAACAGAAAAACCTATCAGGCCTTTTTGCTGGCACGAGTGACATAGCACTATTTCAGGTTTGTATCAATTTGCTTTATGTCTATTTATTTGTATTAGATCTATTTATTTGAGTCTCTATGTAGTCTTTAATGCAACTTATATTGATATACGTATATCCATACTGGCTGCACCATGGATCAATGTGTATGCTGAACGCCCATCATACCCTCCGAAAGCATGATGATCCAGGCATATATATGGCAAGACGTTCAGCCCAAACCTTTGCTTCCCATCCTAAAACATCCTTAATTATTGTCTGGCTTCAGTGTCCAAAGATGTTGGTGCGAGAGAAATGGTCAGCAATATCTGAGTCAGTGAGTTGCCTAGTGTATATGGAAACAATGTATTAGTATCACCTGGGATTAGGTGCTCTGCAGGTCGATGCCACATACAGCGCACAGATCTCAGTGTAGCGTGTAATGTCATTTCAGGTTGGCAAGCTGTAAGCAATGAAGTGCCTCTAGGTTTTATGCTGGAGCTTCAACTATTTACAAGCAGCATATATGACAGATGAAGGGACAAAATGTAAGGTTGTTAATTTTTTTTTGACGACATAAAGATCAGCAGAAAAGTAAATTGGGAGGAGGAACCTACGAAGAACCTACAAAGGAATTTAGTTAGGTTAAGGGACTGACCAAAAAAAAAGATGGAGTGGAACATAGGAAAATGGGAACTGAATTTGGGCAGAAGTAAATTATTTAAATAGAGGCAATTTACAAGATTCTGTCGGGTAAAGGAATCTAGGGACATTCTAGTACATAAATCATGAGTCAATATGCAGGTTCAGCAAGTAAGTTGGATAGTAAACAAGTTATTATGATTTATCACAAAAGGAATGGAATATAAAAGGAGGGAAGTTTTGCTCAGGCATTATTGAGACCACAGCTGCAGGACTGTCTCAATGCTACCATATCTTTTCTCAAGACACAGTTCAAAAAAAGATTCATTTGATTGATTCCTGGGATAAAGGGATTAATCTTATTAGTATAGCTTGGACAGATTGGACTTGTATCCGTTAAATATGGGGACTAAAACTGCTCACAGTACTCCAGAGGTGCCCGACCAGCATATTCTCCAGTTGCAGTAAGACTTATCTACTCGTAAAATCCAAACCTCTTGGAATAAGGTGCAGCATTCCATTGGCCTTCCTGATTACCTGCTGCACCTGTGTGCTAGCTTTATGCTTCATGCACAAACATTCCCATATCCTTTTGTAGTGCAGCTTTCTTTAGTGTCTCTCCAGTTGAATAATACTGTTCTTTCATTCTCACTTCTAAAATGAAAATCCTCACACTTTAATTCAATAATAAGGCATTATACCCAAGACAGTTCCCATCTTCACCCACCAACCATTATCCCCTAAAGATCGCCGGAAAGGTTGAGAACAAGAACCCACTCCATTTTTCCCTCTCCACTTCATGGAAAAAAACTGACACAGTCATTATGCTCTAATTAAGATTAGCTATCTAACCCAGAACATTCTGCTCAGCAGGTTTTAACTGTACCCTGATTGAGACAGGCTAACAGGGGCAATATTGGACATGATAGATGCTGAAATTTGACCATCCCAATTTAGTTCTTGAAGTACGTTTTTGGTACATTCTGGTACCGGCTTTCATGTCAAATTTCATGTCCAAAGAAATCAAAATTGGACAGCCAGACCAGTCGGTCAGTTCAGAGTCCTGAGTCACAGTGCTCTCCAGACTGCTCACAGTGATCTCTAAAGGACCAGGCCAATTACCATGGGACACATGGCAAGCGGGCACATTTTCCAATTAAAAATGACAACTCTCCCAAGGGTGAAGGGTCAATGGGAAGCCAACATCGCTACATTGGCGATCCAACTGTCCAATTTGGGAGTTGCAAATTTGTGATAGGAGGGTAAGTGAGGTGCCCTTTGTCTGGAAATGCCCCATGAAAAGGGATCTTATTTTTTTTAAATTAAGCAACCAGAGCTATCCAGCTGAGATTCTGGAAGAGTAAGCTTTCTATAGGATGAACAGTTATGTCCCGGTTACCACAACGTAATTATGCATCAAGGTTGGGGAGGGGAAGAGGTGTGTGTGCATGTCCTTTTAGAAATTAATTCCATTCCCCCCCCCCCCCCCCCCCCACCAACACACACACACACACACACACACACATATATATACACACACTTCTCATCCTGAGCCTACTGCCTTCACTTGGACCTAATGCACACCAACGTGTGCTGTGCCAACTGGAAACCCAAGTCCTTGTGGACTTGGGGATGTAACAGCCCCAGAATCACTCTCCAACAGGTAGCTAAACCAACCTGAGCCATATCCATTATAAACAGCTTTAGATCACGATCATGGTGGTGAACTGGCAAACAAGCCAGTGGAGGGAAGTTTTGTCTCAAAACCCTTCAGATTAAGAATCCGCACTGACCTAAAGATCCCAGTGAATATTTGCAGTCTTCACTTGTTGGAGAAAAGAAATTGCAACAGAAGTCAAACTTCTGTTGACAGAAAGGCTACATACACATCAATGTTCAAACTCAACATTCTAACCCATTACTAACTGGGAAATAAAGTACAACATCGATGCAATACACAAGCCAGCTGGGAAATTAGAATTATAATATTCATCAGCAACTGCTTAAGGATAAAAAAACATTTCTCTCCTAGGTCTGTCAAATAAAAATGGACTGATTTGTCATATAGGTTCTGAAAATTATTTCCCCAATGGGGAAACATTCCCTTTTGTATCAATTGATCCAGGCCACTTATCAACCTCAG
Organism: Chiloscyllium punctatum; assembly: GCF_047496795.1. Lineage (NCBI taxonomy): Eukaryota > Metazoa > Chordata > Chondrichthyes > Orectolobiformes > Hemiscylliidae > Chiloscyllium > Chiloscyllium punctatum. Next base: position 50,738,061 of record NC_092762.1, on the reverse strand, counting down.
TTTCAAAATCTTTGCATTGACTGAAGTTAAGCCAAACATCCTTTTTCAAAAAAATGTGCAAGGTTACTTCATAAGGTTTCATCGGAAAAAGAAATACCTAACGTTGAACCATTGACGATGAAGTTATTCCGGTATTTACGGACTGAAACGTCTCCCCACTCCCCATCCATGCTATGCACTAAAGCCATTAAGGATTATTAGCTCTGGCTCTAATAATAGGCTTTTAAAATCATTATTGTGATGACAGAATGGAGAAGAAGTGTCAAGATGGTTTCAGAGAGATCAAGCTAGAAATAAGCAAGATCAGTCACAACATATTCAGTCTGTCTGTTTGGTAGGATAATAATTAGCTGTAATGTTCTAGTTGGCAACATCTCCTCACAGTGAAAACTCCTAATTGATATTCAGTCCTTATGTTTAAAACAAAGTACAAAAAAACCTGAATATTTTAACCTGACAACCATGTTTTCTGAAAATTTCACATTAAAGTGACAATAATGTACAAAATCAGATGAACAGGCAGAAATCTTGTTTCACATTGCAGAATGTGCTCACTGCTTAACCCTTCCAGGATCACACTCATATCCTGAGCTTTACTTAGCAGTTCATCTGAATTGAAATTAAGATTGCTTATCCTCTGCAGTCACGTTTTTTGAGAGTTTCTAATGGCAGGAATTTCCTTTGCATATGGACACAATTTATTTCCAGGCTCATTACAATAAATATTGTGAAATTCCTATTTGAAATATGCAAGCAGTGTGAACTTACTTCCAAAGAATTAATCATTCAGAACTCAGGGCTTCAAAAATATACAGAACTATTTTTTTTAAAAGGCTCAATTTTATTTGGGGTGGGGGTAAGATCATTAGGGAAAATCAAGGGTTATGGGGTAAGGACATGAAGTAGGGATATCTCCCATGATCCTGATGAATGGCGATGCACGCTTAATGGGCTGACAGTGTACATTCCTGCTCCTATTCTCATGAGGGCCAGGGCTACAGGTGCTGGGAAAGGATAATTGCGATTGGGGCATTAGGAGGTGTGCACGCGTGGTGAGACAGAGTGTGCATGTATATAAGAGAGAGAGAGATACACACAGAGGGTGCGCGTGCATGGTGAGAGAGCGTGCACAGGTGGCAAGAGAGACAGTGCATGTGTGCGCGGTGGGAGAGTGTACATGCACATGGCAAGAGTATGTGTGTGCATGGCAAGAGAGAATGCGTGGATTAAGAATGTGCGTGCATGGCGAGAGTGGGCGGGCATGGTGAAAGAGAATGTGTGTGCATGGCAAGAAAGTGCCCACGCAGCGCAAGAGCGGTGTCAGAGAGCACTCGTGCGCGGTGAGAGAAAGTGGAAGAGTGTATACGTGGCAAGAGAGAGTACACACATTGCGAGAGAGTGAGAGTTTGTGCACTCACATGGAGAGAGAAAGAGAGAAAGAGAGAGAGAGAGAGAATGTGTGCGCGTGCATGGTGACAGTGTGTGTGGCGAGACAGTGCGCGCGTGGCAAGAGAGAGAGGGAGAATGTGTGCAGGTGGCGAGACAGCATGTACAAGAGAGGGAGCACATGCACAGCAAGAGTGAGTGAGTGTGCATGCGACGAAAGAGAGCGAGAGCGAGCGCGCGCGAGAGAGAGAGCGCGCGCGAGAGAGAGAGCGCGAGAGAGAGAGAGCGCGCGAGAGAGAGAGAGAGCGCGAGAGAGAGAGAGAGCGCGAGAGAGAGAGAGAGCGCGAGAGAGAGAGAGAGCGCGAGAGAGAGAGAGAGCGCGAGAGAGAGAGAGAGCGCGAGAGAGAGAATGCTGTCACAAAGTTGATCCATTTTTCTAAAAGCTGTTCACTTTCTAAAGGATACTATATCCTTGAACATTCTCAGAGGGTTCGTAAACAGGCCTCACTCCGATTAAACTAGTTTGGTACAGAGAGGAAAGGATTTTGAGAGGCCTTTTGTTTATATGTAAACAGATGAGACTTCAGGCCAAAGTGGTCACGTTTTAGAAGTGACCTGTATAATGAAAGGGGAGAAAGTGAGAACTGCAGATGCTGGAGATCAGAGCTGAAAATGTGTTGCTGGAAAAGCACAGCAGGTCAGGCAGCATCCAAAGAGCAGGAGAATTGACGTTTCGGGCATGAGCCCTTCTTCAGGAATGAGGCAAGTGTATCCAGCAGGCTAAGATAAAAGGTAGGGAGGAGGGACTTGGGGGAGGGGTGTTGGAAATGCGATAGGTGGAAGGAGGTTAAGGTAAGGGTGATAGGCCGGGAGTGGGGGTGGGGGCAGAGAGGTCAGGAAGAAGATTGCAGGTTAGGAAGGTGGTGCTGAGTTTGAGGGTTGAGACTGAGACAAGGTGGGGGGGAGGGGAAATGAGGAAACTGGAGAAATCTGAGTTTATCCCTTGTGGTTGGAGGGTTCCTAGGCGGAAGATGAGGCGCTCTTCCTCCAGCCATCGTGTTGCTATGATCTGGCGATGGAGGGGTATAATGAAAGGGGTATAATGAAAGGGGTATAATGAAAGGGGTATAATGAAAGGGGTATAATGAAAGGGGTATAATGAAAGGGGTATAATGAAAGGGGTATAATGAAAGGGGTATAATGAAAGGGGTATAATGAAAGGGGTATAATGAAAGGGGTATAATGAAAGGGGTATAATGAAAGGGGTATAATGAAAGGGGTATAATGAAAGGGGTATAATGAAAGGGGTATAATGAAAGGGGTATAATGAAAGGGGTATAATGAAAGGGGTATAATGAAAGGGGTATAATGAAAGGGGTATAATGAAAGGGGTATAATGAAAGGGGTATAATGAAAGGGGTGTGGTCAGCTCTCGAGCTGAGCAGTTCAGTCCAGAACTATTTAGAAGTTCGAAAGTGAGCTGTGTGGAAACAAACTCCCTCTCTCTCTCCTCCTGCCCTTCTAACTTCAAGCTGTATGCATTTGTTCCATTTTTAAACTTTTTTTAAAAAAAAGGTTTGCTAATTGGGACTGTTGTGTATATTCAGAACAGCATAATTAAGTCTAGTTTGGATAGATAGTTCTGTAGGGGTTCTTTATTCTGTTCTTTGAATTTCATTGTGTAATTTCATGAATAAATTTTTGTCTGTATTAAAACCTAGTAGCCAACCTCGCTTACTTACTCCAGGTAATTTTCACTGTACACTTACCGAAACAAATTGCAAAGTTATGGTCTGGTCTGCCAGAGTAGTCTGGCCTAGTCCATGACAGTGCATGGCAAGAGAATGTGTGCATGTGCATGTGGTGAGACAGTGTGCACGTGCATATGTGCACACGTACACACACATGAGAGAGACTATCTTGAATGACCACACCTGACACAGGATTATACATCAAGATTGGGGAAGGAGAGAGGTGTATGCGCATGTCCTTTTTGAGATTCATTCCACTCCCCACTTCAATACACACATAGTTCTCATCCTGAGCCCACTGCCCTCACTTAGACCTAATGCACACCAACGTGTGCCATCTGCTGTGCTAACTGGAAACCCAAGGCCTTGTGGAGCTGGAAACTTAATAGCTCCATAATTACTAATAATTGGCTGACAGTCACTCTCCAACAGGTAGCAAAACCAACATGAGCCATATCCATTATAAACAGCTTTGGATCAGGATAATGGTAGTGAACTGGCAAACAGGCCAGTGGAGGGAAGTTTTGTCTCAAAACCCTTCAGATTAAGAATCTGCACTAACCTAAAAATCACAGCGAATATTTGCAGTCTCCTCTTATTGGAGAAAAGAAATTGCAATAGAAGTCAAACTTTTGTTGACATAAATGCTACATACGCAATGTTCAAACTTAACATTCTATCCCATTACTAACTGGGAAATAAAGTACAACATTTATGCAATACACAATGTCACGGTCACAGAAAGTGCTGAGGAGCCTGGGTGTGGTTCCAATTCCAGCTAGATACCTCCTAGTACTATCTTGTCTCTTTGTGAGGAGGTGGCACCTGGTCTGGAGTCAAGGTTTCCTGTCCCATCTGTTGTCATACCTTCACTCCCGGGAAACAATGGCTAGGGTGATGGAGTGATGGACTGCACGTATGTGTGCCTCTCGGAGGGCGTTGGACCTGGCATTGGGCATAAAAGATTAATGGGAGGCTGTGGGAAGGAAGTAAGTGAGGGATGGTGTTATATGTAATATTAAGAGTGATAGTGTATGACTGTTGGTGGGAAATGTGTGCAGTAGTAGAGATGGACTAAGTGTGAGGTGACAGAGAGAAGAGTGTATTACTTACTCTGGCACAGAAGTCATTGATCTTCTTTCTGCATTGCTAGCCATTCCTCCATACCCTGGAGATGGTACTGATCCAGATGACAACCTCAGACCAGGCTGACAGGATCTGGTGACATGGTGTCCTCTGCCAGTCCCTTGAGAAGAGGGCAGCCCTCCTCTGCCATAAGTACAGGTCAGAAAATTACAGTACCATCTTCCCCTTCTCTGACATGTTCAGAATTTATTCTTGACCAAGCAGAGCACAGTTCTTAGTTTTGAAATGTCAGTGCTGGTCTGGCTGCACAGCATGTTTAAAAGGTGTCACAGGTGCAAGAGTTGCTCGTATTTTGCTGGATATCCATTAAATGGCGAGATGTGAGAATGATATGCGGTAAGATGGGGCAGACATTGATTGAATGGGGCAGGGTAGGTAATTAATTTAGTGAGCTTGGTAAGATAGAGCAAGAAAATTCATCAGATCTTACAACAAAAAACCTCCTAAAAAACAGATGGACTATATTATTTTGGTTAAATCAGAATTGCAAGATTTATCCCATGGGAATAGTGTAGTTGGCCTAATAGTTCAACTATGATTTTGAACTGAGGGGAACTGGGCCTACACCTGATCTTGTTTCTTATCTTCTTATGATGGGTTATAGAGTGGTCAGATTTCATTCCTGAGAAATAACAAAGAAGGAAAGGAGACAGCACTCATTTCAGTCTATTCGGTACTAAGGGCTGACAAATGTTTTTGCTGTTCCTCAAAAAATGCATTCACAAAAACCATATATACTCGTGTAAGAATCAAGTTTTTTTTTAAGACTATTTTAAAAAATTCAATTTATAGGGTCGACTATTACACGATACTTGTTTTGAGAGGCTGAAATTCATGCTGCAGTTTAAAATACTGTATCATTAGCAGAAATCAACTTGTTTGCACAACTAATCCCGGATAAAGAGAGAAACACAATGAATTATAGTAAAGCTAATTACTGCATTAAAAACATGAGAAACAAGAGTGAATTACTGGTGGTAAATTTTATTTATACATACCGGTATGAAAATTTAACATGTCAAAGATTAATTGGAATCCTGCAAACTCACACTGCTCAACATAGTCATGGCCTGGTACACTTAAAATGAAACATTTATTAAATTCCACATGTGCCTTGAACTTTCCCACCAAATTCTTCCATTTCCTTCCCATTTACTCTTGTATGTAATGAACCTCAGCAACATTAGCAAATTTGTCAAAGAATTAAAGATATATAGACATAGACCAGGACAGCACAGCACAGAACAGGCTCTTCAGCCCATAATGTTGTGCTGACCGTTGATCCTCATGTATGCACCCTCAAATTTCTGTGACCATATGCATATCCAGCAGTCTCTTAAATGTCCCCAATGACCCTGCCTACACAGCTGCTGCTGGCAATGCATTCCATGCTCTCGCAACACTCTGTATAAAGGACCAACCTCTGACATCCCCTCTATACTTTCCTCCAACCAGCTTAAAACTATGACCCCTCGTGTTAACTATTTCTGCCCTGGGAAATAGTCTCTGGATATCAACTCTATATATGTAGCTAATATATCTCACTTTAATTCACATAAAATGGTATAGTTAAAATTAGTAACTTTATAACGATATTAACTTTTGGATGTATAGTAAACAAGGTGCAACAAGTACCGATAGACTCAGTGAATGAACAAACGAATGAATGGAGACGCAACATAGTAAACAAACAGCAATGAGTAGAGTTACTGGTGAGAGTGAATGCAATTTCATTTAAGTAGGTTAATAGGAACATGCAGTTTCCTTTGTAATGTGATATAGTAGGGTCAATTTTTACATGACATATGAAAATTTTACAAGATTTTTTGGCTAAAAATAAGGTGTTGACTTTTACATGAGATCAACTTTTACACGAGTATATATGGTAGTAAGTGTGGTGCATGCGTTGTAAAAGATTTTCTATATGGTGAGTGAATCAGCATTAACAGAGCCAGTAACTTGGGTAGGTGTAGGGTTATGCACACAGTTTGGAGAATGTAACTTGCTTACAGGAGGACTTATTGGCACTGGCCCATCAAGCTTAAGGATGGATATTAAACATTGTCTCTAATTCCGCTTTGAAAAGCAGAACAAACAGGTATTAAACCTAGCGATTTTTGAGAATTAAACCTGTTCATAAGCAGACTTCATTAAAAATCACACAGACTTAGTTAAAAATTTGGAGTCCAAATATACCGTTGGACGATAACCTGGTGTGGTGTGATTTTTAACTTTGTCCACCCCAGTCCAACACCAGCTCTTCCGCTTCATAAGCAGATGTAACTGCACTGCAATGCAGCACACATTGAACAAAACATCTTTCAATCCAGACCTTTATGAAGCAAGAATACGTAAACAGGCATATAGCAACAAAGATAAAATTTTGAGGTTTTAACTAGTGCGTAGAAGGACATAACATTTAATAGCACAGAAATTGACCATTTGGCATAACTAAACACCTAATCCAGTGTTACAATGTTCAATTCATGCCTCTACCATTACCTGACAACTTAACAAGTTATTCCCTTCTTAATCACACACTTTTCTAGTTTCCCTTAAATGACCATACGATTTGGGAGCAGAATTAAGTCATTCAGCTCAGCTGAGCGAATACACTCCACTGTTGATCATGCCTGACAAGTTTTCATACCCATTTTTCTGCCTTCTCTCCATAAACCTTTATCCTCTTAAGAGTCAGGAATCTAACTCACTGTCTTAAATCTACTCAATGCCTCCACAGCTTCTGCAACAATGAGTTCCACAGATTTACCATCCTCTGAAGGAGTTTTTTTTAGATTAGATTAGATTACTTACAGTGTGGAAACAGGCCCTTCGGCCCAACAAGTCCACACCGCCCCGCCGAAGCGTAACCCACCCATACCCCTACATCTACATTTACATTTACCCCTTACCTAACACTATGGGCAATTTAGCATGGCCAATTCACCTGGCCTGCACATCTTTGGACTGTGGGAGGAAACCGGAGCACCCGGAGGAAACCCACGCAGACACGGGGAGAACGTGCAAACTCCACACAGTCAGTCGCCTGAGGCGGGAATTGAACCCGGGTCTCAGGCGCTGTGAGGCAGCAGTGCTAACCACTGTGCCACCGTGCCGCCCACAAATCTCAGTTCTAAAAGGTCATCCCTGCACTCTGATGCTGTGCCTTCAGTTCCTAGTCTCTCCTACAAGTGGAAATATCTTTTCCACATCCACCCTATCCATGACTCTCAGTATACTGTAAGTTTCAATTAGATTCCAAAACACACACAAAATTAGAATCCTTAAAAACTAATGTTAAAATGGCAGATGCCACGGTGGCTCATCAGATGCCCATCTAATGCAGAATCTACCACGCAGAATGTTACTAACTGACAGCAATTAACTTCTTGGAGGATTCACAGCTGTAATGTGACAGATCGTTCATTATGCAAATTAGCTAGCAATCAAAGTAATAATTACATTTAGGTATAATTAATTCTGACAATATCAATTTTTGTCAAATTTACTAATCAAATGCTCTTCAAAGTAAAACATTTCTTGTTCTCAAATAGAACGCAGATTCTAAACTTGCAGACAACTTCACATTTTCAAAGTTTGGTACATGTTTCTCTTCTTCCCCTACACCCATTTTGTATATTACCCTATTTCATGACAAGCAATTTCCTCCTTGCACTGGATACTATTCTGAAAAAAAATGAAACTAGATTGTGAAGAGGAACATGGTATAACCAAAATATATCTGATTTTCTCTATCTCACAGGAATGACTGGAGGAAAGTGAACTGCAACTGTAATGAAGGTCCCAGTGAGAGAAGTCTTTTACCATGTGTATAAGTGCCATTTATCGCTGGTGATACAGCATAACCTGGCACTGCATTTGCTTTTATAAGCAAAATTATCTCCACAAATCTCAACAACACTATTCTTTAGAAAACAGCATTAAAGCTTCATCGACTCTCACTGATGATGTCACCTAGGCATGGTGACAAAACGTCTGAAAACAAACTTTACAGCTCAGCAAACTAACTTACATACTTACCATCAACTTGAGCTACAAATCTTCTCAAAAATCCCTAGCACTAAAGCATATATTTTCATGTGCTTAATAATTAATTTGTGATCTTAATATTTAATTTGTGGTCTCTCTTGCAGCCAAAGCCAGAATCAGGTAGCGATTCAGGGGAAGGAAGGAAGATGTATATCAATTTTACTCTGAATGCACCTCAACTCAATTTACAATAGTTATTAACATTTATAAGTCATGCATACTTTCTTTAGCTTTCCTGCAACATCTTGGTGAATCTGAAGAACTGAATAAAACTAGATAGAATCATTGAGTCTTAGAGCACAGAAACAAAACCTTTGGTCCAACCAGTCCATGGCAACCATAATCTCAAATTAAACGTACCACCTGCCTGCATTTGGCCCATATCCTTCCAAATGTTTCTTATTCATGTTCTTATCCTAATGTCTTTTAAATATTGCAAATATACCCACATCCACCACTCCTTCTGGAAGTTCATTCCACACACGAACAACTAGATTCTGATAGCCTGAATCATTTACAGAATCTTTAACAGAACTGATGTTAGTGTGGGTGATCACTGAACTACTGCAGGGAAAAGACTAATCGTCAAGGTCACCACTGTAACCCTGTTAGCATTTATTCTTGAATGGGGGTCAGGGTAATTTCCGCATCTGACTTCTGTCTGAATCTAAGCTCTAGAGGATGGCTCTAGAAAACAAAATAATCCCAAGATGTCAATGTCTGAACTCTTAGAGATTCATCAGAATTGTTTATCCAATCTCCTGACACATGTTTGAAGACAAAGACCTAATTTTAATTGCAGGAACATAAGGACTGACTCATTAAAACAAACAAAACACCTGTTCGGCAGGTAAGGCCACAAACAGAAAATACACAGAAGTTACAGTCTTCTGTGAGCAGACATGGTCAGAAAGGAGCACACTTAGATGACGCATCAGTCTTCTAAGGTGTCCATGATGTGCTGGAGTCTTTTTAAGCACAGGTTAGAGGTGGAGAAGGTGGCAACCCACATGCCTCCAATTAACTTACTCTTAAGCCCCTTGAAGAGCTTGTTTTAACCAAGTGCTTGGTTGGAGAGAGACAGATCCAAATTTTCAAAGTTGGCAATGGGAAGATGACATTTTTTTTTAAAAATGGTAAGAACAAACTGTCTGAGACATGTTATTGCAGAGTTGTTGGGAGTACATTGGGGAGCCTCTACTCATTGTGGCTGCTGGTGAAAATTTAATATGAATTAAGGATCCTTACATATAACGTATGGATAGTTAAACAGATGTACCCAATGAGTGATACAAAGTTGCCATTATAAAGACTATGTCCTTTCTTTTGCATTTTTAATTATGGACTGAAATGAGAAAAGAACAGCTGTAAAACCAAGGATTGCTGCATATTTTTGAAAGCAAGCAACCGAACGCTCATTGTAAACAACTGTTTACACAGCTGTTGCTTTTAGCACATGTTGCAATGTGGTTTGTAAAGCAGCTGGAGCCAAAGGGTTGCATACAAATGGAACTTTGGTTGGCACCATTGGCTAGTTGATCAGTTATTGATGAGAAAGATTTTCTGCCTGTCTACAAATAATGTGATTAGCTCTCAGATAACTTTTTCAGGCACTTTTTCAGGCTGAAATTTATGCCTAAAAAAAGGTTTATTTCTCCTCCAGCAATTGCTTTAAGCTACGACTTTTAATTAATAATTCAGAGACCGAAAAAGGTGTGAAACAGTCATGTCAAAAACCAGTTGAGGCGTCGACAGAAGGAAGACTGAAGCAGAATTCAGTGATCAGCGGAAGAATCATTTCAGCAGATCCTGCAAACAGGGACCACTCAACTGCTTTCTCAGTTTTTCATCCATTCACCCTTGTGGTTTTTTTTTCCTTCCTGTCTGTGCAAGTGTATAAAGGGGAGTTTATATGGGGATTTGAGTTTTAATTAGTAGTGTTATATACTGACAGTCTATAATTGTTTACATGTAACTACAACGTATTTAATTGTAATACACAGTAATTCTTCAGTACAGAAACCCGGTCCGTGCTTTCTGTCACCTGGGTCTAAAAGCCAAGTAAATTGGGAAATTCTGCATACTTGTAGAAAACCTTAAACTTTTGCAAAGACTCTTTGCAAGGCTTGATTTCTAGTGTGCTACTCCAATGAAGTGTGACCATCACTTGATTGGAGCAGGTTGAGTTAGCTTTTGGACACTTGTCTGCACTTGGAGGCTGCTGGTCCTTTGCTGTCCTGCCTCTCCATTCCTCTAAGCAAGAGCAAGACCAGTGATGGTTGACTTACAAAAATGCCCTCAATAACTCTTTCTCACCTCTTGCCCATTCAAGAGCAGCAATGTGGCTTCCAGGTTAATTAGGACCTTCTTCACTGGAAATCAAGACACATGACTGATGTGCAGACTGGGACCTGGGAATGATCTCGCTGTTAGAATCTTGAAAACCATTGGGAAATCCAACTCAATAGTTTTCAATGATAGAAGACCAGAGCTGTTCTTCTCTCCAAATATGCTGCTACATCTAATGAATCTTTATTCAGCTTTGGTCACATGGTTATATCAAATTCCTAATCAACCATAATTAATCAATTACAAGTTATTCTCCTGTGGCACTGTTAATGGTTATAATCCAGTGTCCAAAATGTTGCTGTTATGATCAATATGATCTAATTTCAAGCGAAGGAGAGGAACATATGCATGAAAAGAGGTAAAGAGAGAGACAAGGGGATTACAATTATCCAAGGAGAAGGCAAAGTACAATTTTAACACCAAAGCAACTGGTTCAAAGAAAAATAAAGGCTCCCGTATCTAATAGAGCCAGTGCTTTGTAGTTGTTCTATGAATATGTCTGAGTCAGCACATGCTAAGATGACAGATGCTATGCACATAATACACTCCAAATGTGCCTTCGATTTAATACTCATCCTACCGATACATGTTATATACAGACATTTCAAGCATACATACAATTGGTCACAACAGTTACTTGCTGCGCTCCTCTATTTTCACTTTAACTCATATCGGTTGAAATCCAGGTAAAGTTAAGTGTAGTTGAGGATTTGTTTTTCTGTGGGCGGAGGGGAAGTTGGAGGTTTTTGTTAGGACAGTATTAGAAGAGTCAAGACAGGATTCATTATATTACAAATTTGTGGCAACTTATACACAAAATAGTTGTTATATATGGTTGCAAGACATCAGTTACTGCACTTCAAAATAATTCCCTGTTAATATGAAATGCTTTGTAAAAACTCTATGCACCATTTTATAGCAAGTTTCCAACTTTGACTGCAAGTACAAATTGAACACAAATTACAAATAAAATTTGAGAGTGACACAAGGGAATTGAATATACCATTGCAACAATATTATAACACTTCAAGTTAAAGCGATTCAGATACCTACAATGTTAACACAACTACTTTTTGCCCACAAAGGGGAGAACAATTTATTGGTTATCACATGACTGTTATATTGGTTGGCTTTGGTTAATTTGTTATATTCTGCCAATACAGGCACTAAGCATGCCTCAAAACCACATCAGACTTTCAACAATTAACCTTCGGGAAAACATTGCTTCATGGACTGAACATGGAAATTAACCATTAATAGCTTCCAAGGTATTGATTTGACAAAGTATCATGTCTAATTTCCATACGATTCATAAACTGAGATGGGGCCCCATTTCTTTTCCATATTTACAGATTGAATTTAAAGCAAATTTGCAGACAGAAAATGGAAGGGCCTTAATCGACAGTTGCCAAAGAAATATGACCATATGAATTTTGAATGACTATTAAATAACTAATGAATTTTGCATACTTCACCTTTGGTAAACAAGGTTAGTCTCACGGATACATCTATTGTGCACAACAATGAATTTACTTTGTACATGCAAATGCCATACTTGATTGCTTTGCTGGAATCTGAAGTGCTCACATTTAACCAAACTGATTGAGAATATTGAACTTTAAGTGCTTTAAAATATGAATATTAAGCAGTCAACCAGGGTACGTATTTGGTCAATTTTTCCCTTCATCACTTAAAGACATCAGCTCTTTGTTGTTTCCATGTGGATCAGTCACATAGTAACAGTGAAAGTTGTTATACTGCCAGAGGTCCAAATGATTCACTTTCATTCGAGAGAGACGACTGGAGGTGAGGTTAACATCAGGTGAAAGCCAAGTTTTAGAAAGTGGGACCTTCATGATAGCCTCAGCCTATATGTGAACTGAACTAGCGCTGTTTACATCACTCAACATCACAAACCAGCCATCCAGCCTATTAAGCTAGCCAAACCTCCTCCTAGTGACAATTATGTACCTGTGAGATTTGATTTCTATTGTTAGCAGGATAGGTTATTAGCAATCATGACAATGTGATAACAATACCAGCCTACCCCATCAATGATTGCTGAAAGTAGATTGGAAACGAGATCTCTGGTTGATTTCCTTCCCCCAAGTCAAGCAGAGTACCAAAGGCTGTCACAGAGCATCTTACCACTGCAAATTCTATACAGTCTGGGAATCTAATCTGGGACATTTTTGATCTTTCCTGGTCAGAAAATTACAAGAAATTGTTAGGAAAGCTTGCTGAGTCCCAAGAAACTTTTTGTTTTACTGAGATTAATGTTTTGTGTAATAAATTCATCATTATGAACAAATGAACTAGCAAAATTAAAATCTAACATATACACAAAGATTTACATAGACAAAGATGATAACTGAGAAAAAGCATTTCTTTAATTTAAAAAACTCCCCAAGCCAATAACACATTAAGAAATAATGTTACCATTAACCAAGTTGTTCACTTTTTTTTCCTGAAGTTGCTTACCCCATGTAAAAACAAAAGGTTGAAATGAATGGTAAATCAGTAACGATAACACAATATTGCAGTGTTTTTGGAAACTAGCAAAAACACTGAGTTGAGCTATGTATGAGAATTTAGGCAAGTGGAGGTGGAGGGAGGCATTGCTGTGTTTTGTCTTGTCCTGGGCATTTTTGCAGAGGGCTGCTTTGGGTTGACATGCTGCTAGTTAGTTCCATCTGTGGGCCTAAGTAAATACCAGGTTTCATTGAGGAGGATGAGCAGCAACAAAATATGGTCATGGTAAGATCTTTATTTTCCCGGTAAGTCCGCTAGTCGTTAAAAGTGCAGACGTAGCAGTCAGTGGACTGTGATGCTCCCTCTGTCAGATGTGGGAGATCAGGGAGCAGTCAAATGTCCTTGGCAACTGAGTCTGCAGGAAGTGGCTGCAGCTCCTCTCAAGACTATATGGATCAATTGGAGCAGGATTTGGAAGCACTGAAAATCATACAGGAGGCAGACAGTGAGATTGATAGTAACTTCAGGGAGGTGGTTGCATCGGAGGTTCAGTCACGAAGATGGGTGATTGCCAGAGGAAGTAAGCAGGAATCTCCTGTGGCTGTTTGCAGGTAAAGGGATGCCTGGCAAGTGGGAGGCTTGCAAACGCGAGATAAAGAGAGTTCAGATACACCATGGCCCTAATGGTAATATTTGTATTATGGACAGCCACGGGTGAGGTGCCAGAATACTGGAGGGTGGCAAATGTTGTGCCATTATTTAAGAAAGGCTGCAAAGAAAAGCCAAGCATCTACAGACTGGTGAGCCTAACATCAGTAGTGGGTAAGTTGCAGGAGGGGATTCTGAGAGACAGATCTCCATGCGTTTGGAAAGGCAAGGATTAATTAGGGATAGTCAGCAAAGCTTTGTGCATGAGAAATCATGTCTCACAAATTTGACTGAGATTTTTGAAGAGGTGACCAAGAGGATAAATAAAGGCACAGCAGCAGACGTTGTCTACATAGACATTAGCAAGTCCTTCAACAAGGTTCTGCATGGTAGACTGGTTTGTAAGGTTATACTGCACGAGATCCAGGGAGAGCTAGCCTACTGGATAAAAAAATTGGCTTGACAGTTGGAGACACAGGGTGGCAGTAGAGGGTTGTTATTTAGACTATGAGACCTGTGACCAGTAGTGTGCCATAAAGATCGGTGCTAGTTCTACTGCTATTCATCATTTATATAAACAATTTAGATGAATATAGGAGGCATGGTTAATACATTTGCAGATGACACCAAAATTGGTGGTATGGTAGACAGTGAAGAAGGTTATCGAATAGGACAAGGAGATCTTGATCAACTAGGCCAGTGGTCCGAGGAAAGACAGATGGAATATAATTAATATTAATGCAAGGTTTTGCACTTTGGTAAGACAAACTAGGTGAGACTTACACACTTAATTGTAGGGCCCTGAGGAGTGTTGTCGAACAGACATCTAGGGATACAAGTACATAGTTCCTTGAAAATACCATCACAAGTAGACAGGGAGGCGAAGGCAGCTTTTGGCATGCTTGCCTTGATCACTCAGAACACAGAACAGGAGTTGGGACATCATGTTACAGCCGTACAAGAATCAGTAAAGCCACATTTAGATTACTGCGTACCATTCTGGTTGCCCTACCTTCAGGAAGGCTGTTACTAAACTGGAAAGGATGCAAAAAAAGATTTACAAGGGTGTTACCAAGACTGAAAGGTTTGAGTTATCCAAGGAGAGGCTAGATAGATTGTGATTTTCTTTTCCCCCTGAAGCATAGGAGGCTGAGGGGTGACCTTATAGAAATTTATATAATCTTGAGGGGCATAGGTAAGGTGAATAACCAAGGCCTTTTTGCTAGGGTAGGGGAGTCTAAAACTAGAGGGCCTAGATTTAAGGTGAGGGACCTGAGGGGCAACTTTTTCCACATAGAGGGTGGTGCATATATGACACGAGCTGCCAGAAGAAGTGGTAGAGGCCAGTACAATTACAACATTTAAAAGACACTTAAGACAGGTACATGGATAGGAAGGCTTTAGAGGAATATGGGCCAAATTTAGGAAACCTGGGTTTACGTGAACAAATTGAACCAAAGGTCTGTTTCTGTGGTATAGGACTCTAACCAATTTTAAAATATCAGGGCATACTTTTTTAAAATTCATTGACAGGATGTGGATATCACTGGCTGGGAGTCAACCACAGTGCAATGGGTCTGGAATCACATGTAGGCCAGATCAGGTAAGGATGGCGGTTTCCTTCTCTCAAGGATACTAGTGAACAAGATGGGGTTTCCATGACAATTAACGATGCTTGATTGGTTACCATTTGACTTTTAATTCCAGATTTTTATTAAATTTAAATTC
This sequence comes from Chiloscyllium punctatum, assembly GCF_047496795.1. NCBI lineage: Eukaryota > Metazoa > Chordata > Chondrichthyes > Orectolobiformes > Hemiscylliidae > Chiloscyllium > Chiloscyllium punctatum. The sequence continues at coordinate 50,722,531 of NC_092762.1, read as the reverse complement.
TACCATTTGCCATGGCAGGGTTCAAACCCAAGTCCCCATAACATTACCTGGGTCTTTGAATAAGTAGTCTAGCGATAATACTACTAAGCGATCACCTTGCTATACAAGGTAATGCTAGTAAAAGAAAATAATTGTCAAATTTGCCAATGAAGTGCAAAGCTGATAATAGCACGCAAACTTATAGTTACCATTTTTTGAGTTTTTCTGTACAGAGAAATAGTTTCTGTATTGGACACATTTCCAAAGGGTCCTATCTGTTTGTTTTTGTCATTCTTCTTGGTTTCTTTACAAAACGAGGTGCTAACTCACAAACCCCAGTAAATGCTGAAACACCCTGAAGTTTACCACAGAGATCAGCACCCGTGATCTCTGGGCCCGAAAAAGCTGGAAAATGCCAAACTGTGTCTGACTTTATAAATGTTATCTTATTAGAAAACTCTCCAAAGTAGTCTTTATTAAGCTCATGCGGAGATAGAAGTTACCAGTACCTGATTGGGACCAGGCCTAGAGTAGGAATCCAGTTACAGAGCGCACACATATTCTCTCTGCTTAACTAACCAGCTTTGTCAATCATACAAAAGAGAAAACAACTCATTAAGTTTATGAAACACCACTTGTTTAATATTCCATTTTCTTTCTAAAAGTGCTGGTTCAAATAGTCACTGTTCACATCAGTCATTCTAGTTACATTTTTTAATCATTCAATAAACCACACTGAGGCACATTTCTTTCAAATGTTAGCACTTATGAACAGAGTCCACTACTTTACAGTTAGGAGCAGGAATCATGCTGATTGGTCATTAGAGCACTAATGATACTGGCTAATTGTATTGTCTTCAGCAACTTCAGTGGGATCAGCAAATACCAAGTCTTATACTGGAGGCTTTTTTGTTTCGAGCTGTTTTGAGGTGGGGAGAAAGTTGGAATTATTCTTCCTTAATAGTAGATAATAATTGGGATACACAAACATGAGCAGCAAAAACAACCAAGTGTGAAAAGTTTGGCCATGTAGCCAACGAAATTAAAAGTTCAAAGTGTCCCTTTCTTTAAATGACTTGCATTTTCCCCTCACTTCCCTTACTTTAAATGAACCTGGAAGAACAACAATACAAAAGTACTGACATAACAGAATTGGTAATGATCCCTATAACACTTACCAACTTTTGTCTCTGCTCTGGAATCCCAGAGACATCAACTGGATTCCGTTCCAACACGTTCAAAAACTTCACCTCAGGGACTGCTATTGCGCAGATCACATGGACCCACCTAAACAGACAGACAAGTGCAAGCATGAAATTAGAAAGGCATTGGGTTTGATAACAAATAACCTCCACCATTCAAATTATTTAATTTACATTGATATTTAGTTTTAGATCACTTAAAACAAGTTGTTAATTGAAAACTTGAATGTTAACAGTCAATTAGAAATTACAGGAGTGATCCCAGAAGTCTGCATGGCTTAACTACCAGTACTTAACCAATCAAGTAGCAAGGCCTGTTTTATACTACACAAACAGCAGCCAGAAAGGTAGCTCACCACCAATGTAATTCTCAAAGGCAATTAGAATGGGGAATAGAAGTTGGTTTTGCTAGAAATGCCATACCTCTCAAATGAACTAAAAAAATCTAGGTTATTATGGCATTACAATATAAAAAGCTAGACTTGTGGCTTGTTGTTAGACAGTAAACAAAATGATCCCAAAAGGTTGAGGCTTCTTAAACCTAAGGAAAGATAAATCAGCCACAGACAGGGTGTAGCACAGATTCACCAGAACGGTACTAGAGCTAAAGAGTTACATAAGGTTACATAAGCAAGGCTCGTATTCCCTTGAACATTAAGGGGTGATTTAGCGGAGATGTTTAATTTGATAAATATGTTTGGTAAGGTAGGTACAGAGAACTTGTTTCCTCTGTTGGGGAGTTCAGGATATGAGGGCATAAGCTTGGCCATTCAAGGACATTGTCAGGATACACTTCAACAATGACAATTTGTATTTATATAGGATCTTTAACATCATAAAATAGACCACACAAACAAAATGGAAAACCAATGCTTCCTCAGAGAAATTGAGACTGATAGATTTCCATTTAATAAGGCCATCAAGGAAATAAGGATGATGGAACCAAGGTAAAGAATAGTTTCACTGCAACTTAGCAGATGAATTTATCCAAGAGTGTCTTCTTTGGGTGAGCCAGCCTCCAGGACAAGAAAGACTCTTCCCCCCCCCCCCCCCCCCCCAAGGCTGTAACCCATTATTCTAACAGATCAATTTCATTCTCAGCCGGACAGCTCAATGGAGCAATGACAGGGTGTTTGGGTGTTAACAACTAGGTATTGGGATCAGGTACATTACTCTTGAAGAGAGCTGATACAGAAGCCTTCGGCTGGATGGTCTCCTTCTGCATTGTACCATTCTATAATTTCATGAAAATAACACAGTGCACTACCAAACAGTAACAATGAGTTTGATCACATCAAAATACAAATTTATGAAATTTCTTTGCTGTTTGAAATCAATATTTAATTTAAAATAAATGATTTTATTAAAATTGGCAGCAACAAATATTGTACAATGATTTCTTTGACATTTCTATGCAATATCCAAATGTTAAGGTTCAATAATCCACACACATATTTAGATTATATTTTAAATGGGGAGCATCAGGTTTCATGCAAATAGCACAGTAAAGCCACTGGATAGAGATCAGCAACAGGATCACAGGCCAATTTTCCTCTCTTTAACTCAGGTGTACTAAAGACAGTTGTGGTCTTGAATGCAAATTAATGCACCATAGCATGGCCATTGAACCTGTGGCCTCACTCAGCTTACGGTTCACTGATGGGCAAGTCAGTGTTTGGCAAATACTTTTGGACTACTCTCAAACACTAAGCTTACATAAACCATATCCTAACCATTTAACTTTAACTTGCAAAAATGACACAAGTACTGTTCCTGATCAAAATAATAATTGTGCAAATACTATTTAACAAAAGCAGTATGAACGTAAACCCAACATACAAAGGGCACAAAATACAATAAAGATGCATGAGCGAAAAGTATGACCTAATTAGTCACGGTCGATCGAATGCTGGAGATCCAATTCAGAAGTTTTACTATCAAGTGACAGTCCTGTTTATCATCAATTAAACAATATATGAATCAATCTAAAACTCTAGGAGTATTTCAAGTATGTCTCAAAACACAAATGTTACTTTACCTTTTATCCGTGGTGCTTTTCAGTGCCCCACCTCTCAAATTGCACAAACAGCAATCCTGGAAATAAGAAATAAAATTTCAAGCTTAAGAAATGGAAATTAAATGTTAACAGGCAGACTTCAATCTGAATTCACACAACGGAATTTAAAACAATGAAATGAAATTTAATTAGCTTTTACTATGTGTACCTTGAGCACAGCTGGCATACAGTGGAATTTGGGAGCTTGGGAAATGTATGAGATCAGTGAGGTGGGAGAGAAAATTTACCTTTGCTTTGCCTAACGTAATTGAAGCAGGCAAGCTCAGCTGCTAGGAGACAGTGTGTGTTCCGTTTGAAAAAATTAAAAAACACCATAGAAATCTGGTAAGCTGATTCACTGTTGCCTGCTCAGTGTGGGATTTTAGTATGTAAACAGCCTAGCTAAGACTTAGGGAAGGTCTGGAAATAGAAAGCAGTAACATTTTAATATAGTTACACAAGACAGTTATTTGTTTAATCAAGGAGTAAATAACATTCAATTGTAAGTGGCATCAATATTTAATAATGCAGTAACATTGTGGTTAAGAGACGCAACTCATTTCAGATAACTGATTAAATTAACAAAATTACATTTCATGAATTAGCACACTGACAGCAGTGGGACAGGCACTATGTTACAGCTGAAGGATGTGTAGCTTCTAGAGAAACTTGTAGAAAGGGACAGGAGGGTGTGACCATGAGCGAGGCGGGTAATGGGAAAGAGTAAGGGGACATATTGTAATACTGCAGTACAGGAGCTTCAGCCTTGACAATGATCTAACAAGGTAAAAACAATGACTGCAGATGCTGAAAACCAAATACTGGATTAGTGGTGCTGGAAGAGCACAGCAGTTCAGGCAGCATCCAACGAGCAGCGAAATCAATGTTTCGGGCAAAAGCCCTTCATCAGGAATAAAGGCAGTGAGCCTGAAGCATGGAGAGATAAGCTAGAGGAGGGTGGGGGTGGGGAGAGAGTAGCATAGAGTACAATGGGTGAGTGGGGGAGGAGATGAAGGTGACAGGTCAAGGAGGAGAGGGTGGAGTGGATAGGTGGAAAAGTCTCTCTAGTACTCTATGTTACTCTCTCCCCACCTCCACCCTCCTCGAGCTTATCTCTCCACGCTTCAGGCTCACTGCCTTTATTCCTGATGAAGGGCTTTTGCCCGAAACGTTGATTTCGCACCTCGTTGGATGCTGCCTGAACTGCTGTGCTCTTCCAGCACCACTAATCCAATGATCTAACAAGCTTGAAGTGTTCACTTATGTGGATGAAAACAAGGTTTGTAGGGAGGATAAGTGGATTGACCAGGATGCCTTTCAAACAGTGAGAGTTAAATTAATTAATGGAGATATAATAGTGAAGGGGTTAGACATTGATCCAAAAAAGCAAAGAGAGAGAGTCCAGAAGGTTACATTGCCTATCTTGTGTCAAGATTCAGGACATCTGCTCAGGGTTGCCAGCACTTTGGGAGTGGGAGGGAAAGGATCCAGTTGGCAGTTATAGGTATGGCTAGGAAAGAGGCTCTGCTTGGACAGTAAGAGGTGCTAAACTGCAAACTGAAGAGCAGAATCTCAAGGATAATAATCTAAATTATTTCTTCAGCCATGTACCAATAGGCAGAGGGAATAAGAGATTAGCAAACTTATATGTGGCTGAAAGACTGTAGTATAAGATGTGGGTTTTGGTGTGGGGTATTGGCATGAGTATTGGGGAAAATAGGAGCTGAGTCTTCGAGACGGTCTGCATATGAAACATGTTGAGACCAGTATTCTAGCAAATTAAAAAATCTAGGGAAGAGGAGGACTATAAACCACATAATAGGGGTTGGGTGGGGAGACATGTAGCAAATCAAGGAAGAGTGTCAAGCAGGAGGGATTATTAACAAACAAGGCTGAAGAGCAAAATAATAATAGGTGAAATGAAATCAGGGAATGGCATGTTGGGACAGATAGAATAAACACTTACACAGTCAAGACTAGATGTTACAAAATTAACAAAAAGACAAAATTAGAAGCTCTGTATCTGAATGTACATAGCATTTATATTTTTCATAAGATAGACATTTGGACAAAACTGATTCCTAATGTCACAGTAAGAGCTAGCAAGAGACCCTTCTACAAAAAACGTGTCACTCTCGGATCTGCATGGCATTTCCCAGTTAATCACTGGGAGGGATCACTGGAAGAACAGAAGTGAATGGGAGGGAAGTGATAGAGTGAGGGAAAAATAAGAAACCTTAAGCAGAAGCACGCTGAAAGCAAAATGAATGTGGTTCCAATTAGTGAGACTTGTAAAATATCTTTGACCGCCTCCCTCAACTCTTTTCCTCCAATAGAAATGCTCTCAATGCTGATTAAGATTTAATTGAGACCATGTTATTAGAAAAGCAGAGCTCACAGCAGAAAATGGGTGAAAAAAATATATTTTGAAAGAGTAAATTAATACAACAGTTTTAAAGCACCAAGAGAATCAGTAGCCAGAAGAAACAAGTTTAAAAAGTTATTAGAATTAGAGTCGCAGAGTTAGAGCACACCACAAATCGAGGAACTGCAGCCCATTGTGTCTTCACTGGTCACTGAGCACCTATCTATTCTAATCCCATTTCCAGTGCTTGGCCCCAAGCCTTGTATGCTATGCTTTTTCAGTGCTTCTCTTCAATGCTGAGAGGACTCATGCCTCAACCATCCTTTCACACAATGAGCTCCAGACAGTGATCACCCTCTAGGAGGAAATGTTTTCTTCAAATCCCTTCTGAACTTCCAACCCCCTACCATTAAATCAATGCCCTTTTGGGATATTGACCCCTCCACAAAGGGGAAAGGTTCCTTTACAGCTACCCTATCTAAGCTGCTCATCATTTTTAGACCTCAGTCAAGACTGTGGAGCCAGAATAGCACAGATCAGGCTGCATTCAAGGAGCAGGAAAATCAATATTTCGGACAAAAGTCCTTCATCAGGAAGGATACCTGAAACGTCGATTTTCCTGCTCCTCGGATGCTGCCTGACCTGCTGTGCTTTTCCAGCACCATATGCTTGACTGTAATCTCCACATCTGCAGTACTCACTTTTGCCTATTTTTAGACTTCAGACAGGTATCTCCTCACATTTCTCTATGCCAAGGAAAACAACTCCAGCCTATGTCGTCTCCTTTCACTGGTGAAACATATCAGCCCGGGCAACATTTTGTTGAATCTCCTCTACACCCTCTGTAACGCAATCATATCTTGCCTATAGTATGGTGACCAGAACTGCACACTGTACTCCAGCTGAGATTTTCTACAATTCCCTCTTCTTGTATTCAATGCCTTACCTAATAAAGGCAAGCATCCCACCTTTCTTATTACTGTCTTTATCTGCCCTGTTGCCTTTAAGGGTTTATGGAGAGAAGCAGCAACGTCCCCCTAATTCTCAGTTTTTCTCAGGTCCCTCCATTCATTGTGTACTCCCCTGCCTTTCAGTTTTATGGATTAAACTCAATTTACCACTGTTCTGACCATCTAATCGGCCCATCTCATCCTCCAAATTATTTATTACACCAATTTTCATGCCATATGTGTACTTACTGACCAAACCTCCTACATTCATGTCTAGATCATTAATGTAAACTACAAACAGTGAGTAGCTGAGCACTGAACCCTGCATGTAGTATGCCATTGGACATAGACTTCCAGGCACAAAAAAAACAAACCAGTAACCTTGACTTTTTGCCACAATGCCAATTTTGGATCCAATCATTTTGATCTTACTAATCTTGACCAATCTGCATGCAACATTTTGTCAAAAGCTTACCGAAGTCTGTGGTGACTACATCAACTGCATCACCTTCACATAGGAACTTTGTCACCTCCATGAAAACTCAATCAAGTTCATTAGACATGATCTCTCACTGTCAAAGCCATTATGACTACTATTGATTGACCCATGTCTCTCCAAATGGAGATTAATTCAGTTCCTTAGTACATTTTCCAAAACTCTCCCTACCACTGATGTTAAACATGTTAGCATAATGTTCCCTGGTTTATCCTGGCTACCATTCTCGAATAGTGTTACCACGTTAGTTGCTCTCCAGTCCTTTTGGACATCTCTTTTGTCAAAAATACCAGAGGTAGCCCAAGGAGCAACATTTTCATATATCCAGTTACAAGGCCTTGTAATGAACTAGTTGAAAGAGTGGTGGAAACCGGTCAATAATAACTTTTAAAAGAGAATTGGATAAATATTTGAAGTGGGAGCATTTTCAAAATTATTGGCAAAGAGCAAAGGAGTTGGACTAAATGCTTAGTTAGCTCTTTGAAATAGAGGGCAAAGCACAGCCGAACGAATGGCAATCTCGATGCTACCTGGGGTAAAACCTGAGAAGTACTATTTCAATTAGAAAAAAATTTAACATCTGGCTTTATGTGAAATTTTCAAAGAGGAAAAATTACACCTTATTCTCAGTCAGCATTCCACAACAAGCCAACAGAATTTAAGAACTTTCTTTTTCCTCAAATGACTGGATACAGTGAGTGGGGATTAAACAAACGTCCGGAACAGATGTTTTCTCTTGACTTATTGCTGTGTACTAAACTTATAGTCACAGTTATTCAAGTATAGTATTTAATTTGGCAACGATTCAGACACTCTTTGTATCTTTCGCACTGACATTTTTGTCTGCGCATCACTGCAACGTGAAATTCACTGATGCTAATGAACACTCTGATAAGCCAAAATACTATAGAACCAGAGGTCAGAGTCTAAAAATTAAAAACTAGGCTGTAAGATGAACATACTTTACTTTAACATTGTTCTTTGGGAAAAGAAAACTATAATCCTTGTATTGTCTGGTTTACATGTGACTCCAGACCAACAGCAATGGGATTGACTGTTACTTCGCCCCCGAAATGATTCCGAAAATCACTTTGTTGTATCAAATCACTACATAAGGTCAATTAAGAATAAAACCAGACGAACCACTCAGCATCAACACAGGCACCGGATATGACATAATTACATCATGCTCTGCCGATCCTGTGAAGTGCATTGCACTAATGCATGGGAGGTGGTGCCAATACTGGGACATCTATCCCACAGACTAACCAAGCAACAGCCGGACATAGGCAGAAGTTGCAGAATCATGTCTTACAGCCAATGACCTCAGCTTCTTTATCACTATGCTTGGTCTTCCTGTTCCACTGGGATGGCAGAGCTTCCAGAGGTGACACAGCAATGTACAAGTGGAATGCAGTGGCTGCGGATGTTCTGCACAGTAACCCTGGATCCCAATAAGTCTCAATGCATCAGGCAAAAACATGGACAAGGAAAACTGCAGTCCAAACTAGCTACTGCTCTGCTTCAGTTGATCATGGCTCCACATTCAAAACCCATTTGGAAGAGGTGCTAAGGCAGCAAGGACACAAAATGTATTCTGGAAAGGCAATGTAATTGTATAACTAGAGTGACTCAGCAGCATCACTACCGACCAATTGGGCAACTCCTGAAGAACAGATTTGCAACTGAGCCTGCGCCACATGTTGGCAAAATTACAGGTCCAAAGTGATCAGGCATCATGGATCGCCCAAAAATGCCCCATAATCCGTGCGCCTAGACAGGTCGTGGCTTTTGTCCAGATTCGTTCAACCACAATCTGCAACCTCATTCTCACCCACAGCATCAGGCATAATTAAAAATGAGGTGAGGCTATAACAATTGGACTGATGGTAGATGCTTAGTTATTTAAGTGTATCCAAGCTGCAAGTGCTTGCAATATTACGGGCTGGTTGGTGAAGTGTCTTCCCAACATAGATGGTTTGCAATGCAGAACTATTTAAAGTTTTTAAATGTGGCCTTGTATCATTTGTACTGATCACCTTGATGTCACGCGTCCTGAGACACTTCCCCACAGAAGATCTGCTTAGAGATTAAGTAATCACCCTGCCCATCTAAGTTGAACTTTCAGTTCCTATGCTGTTGACATAAACACAATGGGATTTGCTGATTGTGATTTGACCCTGTTGTCAAATTGTTATGCTGTGCCTCAGGTATCTGTGGTGGATACCTGAAGCTTTGCTGTGGTGCCTACAGCAGACCCTAATATAGTACCATACAGTATGTGGTGAGGATGGAAGTTTGGCAGTGTTTAATATTCAGCTTTAGTTTAATGCCTTACTGCTTCCAGACATGATCATGGAGTCAGTCATGGACAGAACTTGCTTTCTGGATGTATGCACAGGCACCATCAGAGGAATTCAGAGGAAAATCATTCTCAATATTGATATCGATGGCATCAAGTTTGTCTGTTGCTTCAAAGCATGCACCTGGTGCAGATTGAAATAAAACCATGATTTTGGAGACTGAATTTTTTTTTTCAGCACTGAAGAACATTTTTGCAAGTGTCTGTATGTCTTCCATGTCATGGTAGCTAGGACAAGTCACCTGCATACAGTGATTGTCATGGAGGCATGTAATCTGGGGAGAGAACTTCCAGACTTAAATTTAATACTGACAGTAGCATGCTGGTCTCTGCTGGCTTCATTAAATGAATAGAGGCACATACTCATCTTATGATGCTGGCTACTGCAAAGGCACTGAACATCTCGCCATTGACATAAACATATCTAGCCTTGCAGAAGTTGTAGGATTTTTGACATGGATGGCAACTGTCACAGGCCAGGCTGAATCGCACTGTCAAAAGCTTTAGCTACATCTCTGAACAGCATGTTAAGATGCTGATATTGCTCTCTGAAATTTTCTTGAAAATGAGTACTACAAACAACCTAGTGGCTAACTCTGAAGCTACAATGTGATTTTGGGAGGAAATCCCTACAGGAAGTCTAACAGACATTTAATAAGCAACACAGCACAACAAACAACAGATGCAACTTGCACCAGACAGAAACAGATCCGAACAGCCAATAGATGAGACCTGCCTAAACCAGCTGTAAATGGTGATGTACAATTAAAAACAAACTGATGAAGTTTCCGAAAACATCCTCACCAGTTCTGAAGAAGGGTCACTGGACTCAAAACATTAACTGTTCTCTCAACTGATGCTGTCAGACCTGTTGAGTTTCTCCAGCAATTTGTTTCTGCTTGTTTCAGATCTCTAGTATCCACAGTTCTTCATTCTATTTTACTCACCGATTGTAGTGGACACCAACGCCAATACAAAAGGACTTGGTTGATGGGTTTTCAACCATCTTCATCTGAAAGTGTCACGTGGACATTCCATTTCAGTTTCCTCCTGACGTTCCCTAGTATCCAGGCTACAGTCAATTCTATTCATTCCACATTCTATAAAGAAATTGCTTAGCATAATGAACACAGCAAAGACTTTGGTTGCAAAGCTGAAGGCTTGTGTTCTAGAACTAGCCATTTTCCCAGCCAAGCTGTTTCAACACAATACTGCCATCAACTCCAAGTTCCATCCATCATAGAGCAGGACAAATCCAATCTGTTCCATCAATCAGAGGAATTTTTAATAGTGCTATGGAGTGGCACTTACTCATTAATAACTTATTCATTGATGCTGACTTGGGGTTCTGCCAAGGGCCACTGAACTCCAGACCTCATCACAGCTTGATCCAAATATCAACAAATTAGATGAACTCAAGAAGTGAGGTGAAAATTACTGCCATTGACAGGAAGGTAGCATTTGACACAGTATAGCATCAAGAAGCCCTACTAAAACTGAAATCAATGTGAATAAGGGAAAACTCTTTCCACCAGCAGGAGTCATACGTAGCACAAAGGAAGATCACAGCGCAGAAGCTCTTCAGGGTAATCCTCTGGGTGCAAACATCTTTATTTGCTTCACAAATGGCCTTCCCTCCATCGTAAACTCGGTGGTGGGTATTGCTCACTATTCAATAATGGGAATGGGGCTGAAAACACAGAAAATTAAGACTGTAGGTTTTGACTGGCACTTACATTTGGGATAACAAGTGCCAGGTAACATTCATGCCACACAAAAGTGGAAGCAATAGCCTGGTGGTATTATCGCTGGACTATTAATCCAGAGACCCACGTGATGTTGTGGGGACCCAGACTTGATTCCTGCCAAGGCAGATGGCGGAATGTGAATTCAGTTTTTTAAAAAAATCTGGAATTAAGAGACTAATGATGACTGTGAACCCACTGCTGATTGTCGAATAACCCACCTGGTTCACTAACGTCATTTAGGAAGAAAACTGTCATCCTTAACTAGTCTGGTGTGCATGGGATTCCAGACTCTCAGTGGTGTGGTTGACTTTTAATTGCCGTCTGGACAATAAATGCTGGTCAAGCCAGAGATTTCCTCATCCCATGAATAAATATATAAAAAGGAGAGCGCTTTTTAGGTTGCTCAGGTTGAGGTTCTGGATGTAAGTTTGCTAGCTGAGCTGGAAGGTTCATTTTCAGATGTTTTGTCACCATGCTCGGTAACATCAGTGTGCCTCCGGTGAAGCACTAGTGGTAAAGCCTGCTTTTCATTTGTGTGTTTAGGTTTATTTGGGTTGGTGACGTCATGTCCTGTTCTTTTTCTCAGGGGGTGGTAAAAGTCAATGTGTTTGTTGATAGAATTCTGGTTGGAGTGCCATGCTTCTAGGAATTCTCCTTTCTCATTCAACGATATTACAATTATTGAATCTCCCACACCAGGAGCATTTTGGGAGTTGCTTTGACCAGAAACTTAACTGGACCAGCCTCATGGTACATAGTGACTATAAAACCAAGCCCAAGATTGGAAATTCTGAAGCAAGTAACTCAGCTCTTGACTCTCCAAAGCATGGTCATCATCTGCAACTAATCAATCAAAAGTGTGATGGAATACTCCTCACTTACCTGGATGAGTGGAACTCCAACAACAAGGGTGGCATGGTGACCCAGTGACTAGCACTGCTGCCTCATAGCATCAGGGACCCGGGTTCAAGTCCCACCTCGGAGGACTGTCTGTGTGGAGTTTGCACATTCTCCCATTGTGCGTGGGTTTCCTCCGGGTGCTCTGGTTTCCTCCCACAATCCAAAAATGTGCTGGCCAGGTGAATTAGCCATGCTAAATTGTCCATGGTGTTAGGTGGGTTAGTCAGGGGTAAATATAGGGTAGGGGAATGGGTCTGGGTGGGTTACTCTTTGGAGGGTCAGTGTGGACTTGCTGGGCCAAAGGGCCTGTCTCCATACTGTAAGGAATCTGCTCTGATCTGATCTGATCAACATGTAAGAAGAAGCTTGACACTATCCAGGACAAAGCAGCTTGCTTAATTGGCATACATCAATCACCATCCACTCCCTCCACTACCACCACTCCGTATAGAATGCACTGCAGAAACTTACCAACATTCATTAGAATGCAGCTTTTAAACCCATAACAATTACCACCTAACAAAGCAATGGCAACTGCAGCTAGCACTTGGCTTCGTCAATATTTGCCCCTAATTCAACATGAAAAAAATCTCTGGTCATTATCATTGCTGTTTGTGGGAACTTGATATGTGCAAAATGCTTATCAGAAAATGCAACAATATTACACTTCAAACAGAATTTCTTTACTGTGAGGTGCTTTGTGTCTTCAGCATTGAGTTATAGAGCACAGAAACAGACCCTCTGTCCATCCAGTCCATGCCAATCATAATCGCAAAGGAAACAAGACCCACCTGCCTGCACTTGGTCCATATCCTTCCAGACATTTATTATTCATGTATTTGTAATAACAAGAAATCTAAAAGTAAATCTGGAAACAAGTCTGCAATCTCAGGGACAGCTGCAAGACTATGCTACTCTGAGTCCACCATCCAGCACAGCAGATTAAACTGAACACTGGAATCGGAATTAGTATCACACTTGAAATTAGTATCTCGTTGAAGCAGAGAATTTTTGTGGAAGCTGTTTCCACACCCGAGCAGGTAAATGGACAATAGTTCAAACCCTCGGAACATCCATTATTTGTATTTACCTCCATCACTGTTATATTTGAAGTTTTTAAAAGATATTAACTAAATACAAGTTTTTTTTGTGCTTTTTACCACTCAGTTCAAGGTTTTGCAAAACACTCAACTTATATAGCGTTAACTTAAAAGGATTTCTTCTTGAAGATTCGAGACACTGTCATCCTGAAGCCTCAGTAGGAACCTTAATCTGTCAATTATTTTACAAACATCACAGAGACCAAAGGTTAATAGAATAATTCTTAATAAAATGCACTTTACTGAAACCTATTTTCAATTTTTAAACATTTTTCATCAAACACTTGAAGAAAAGAATGATATGAAGGGAATTCTTGGAATAAGAAAATTTAATTTTGTGCATTACCAAATCCACTAATATATTACTTTTTGATATACTATTTAGTGAAATTAATAGCACATCCTCTAAGCTTTCAATTAGACCCTTGACAGTCTCAACGATGAGGTTAACAATTTCACATTATCCTCGTTTTTGTATTCCTTTGCTTGTTTTAGTTTCTTTTCCTTTCAGTTAACAGCGCAGCTGCATTATGCACATCCTGGGTTTCTTTTATTGCCCAAACTCTATTCCCTTCGGAACTGGAGGACTAATCTTTCTATCATTCCCATCTGTCTTCCACCAAACCCACAAGAATTTCTTTTGTACTTGGCGCAATCACTCTTTGTTCAAAACCTAACATTATCCCTAACCTATTCCAATTCTGATGAAAGGTCAAAAGCCTGAAACATTAACTCTGTTCTTCTTTCTACACATATGCAGCCTAATCTGCTGAGTTATTTTTACAGCATTTTCTGTTTTAATAACTCTTAAATAGCATACGATATGAATTAACTTGTGGAACTAGAATTTGAACGCCATCTAAAGCGTCTCTATCTCAAATTTTAACCCAAAAATTACGCACAGTTGTAAACATGGGAACAATAGCATGGTGGTTATGTTAAAGAGTTTTTGGTGAGATGTAATTCTAGATTCACAGCAACTGCACATGACTCTGAACAGTTCAGAAACAGTCAGTTGGAAGACAATTATGAATGGGCTATGTGCTGGCTACATCAGCAATACCTTCATCTTTTAAATAAATGAGTGAAAACTGAACATGATATAATCTGCTGTGAAGGTGACAAGTTACTATTTCAACCAGAGTCTTAGAAGTGGCTCTAGATGGTATTAAGATATTTCATACAGATTCACTGAAAGGGAATATTGGGTGTACTGCAGAAGCACTACTTCTGCAAAATTCCAACTGTTTTCTATTAACAGGGATAATGGCAGTTTCTATCCGGTCCAACTGAAAAATTGGAGTTTTTCAATTATTAATAAATGATCTGCACATGAAGAAATTGTTAAATTACACTAGACAGAATCAACTGAAATTCTATAACGTTTTGTTTTTCAACTGACTAGGTCTGTCGGTGGCTGGTAGGAAAGCTTGAACGTTTACAACATACTCACTTTTACTCCCACTCTTTTGAAAATCCTACTTTGCAGAACAGGTTGAATATTCCACTAGGGATAGAATTGTGGATATGAGCTCATTTAAGTCCTCCACCAACCATCACTGACACAGTCAAAATAACCAGTTAACCTCAGCAATTTAGACCTTAGGTCTCTATTCATTCAAAACAGTTGTACAGTATGTGATGTGAAGCACCTACCGCTGTCCAGGCATTGGCTGTACATCGTGAACAAGTCCAACCATGTTTGACCAAATCTGGTCGAATGCCATAACAACCTGCCAACAGCAAAAGAACTGATTAGAAATCAAAGAGTTTATTTAACCTCAAATCAGTATCTTAATAAAGCAGTTCCAGCATGTTACTAATTAATCCTCAGCTCCCTAGCATGCTGAGTTTAAGATTAGTCTTCGCTGTTTAGCATGGCTCAAACGATTCCTGGTACAACTTTGCAATTGATAGTTGCAAACCTGCAGAGCATAGCCACACAAAATGCTGGTTTTAAAACAAAACACTGGATTAAGCCTAGGGGATCCTTTATCATTTAAAACTGTAAGAATATCTTAATACAATTAGAATACTAGCATTTCTACTCATCCCAAATCATGAGCTTAGATCCAAATACCCAACCCAGAAATTCTTAGAGCATTTTAAGTGCATCAAGTGTAAATGGAAGATAAGTGTGTGGAAACACCTCTGAACCTTGTAAGGTTATGGCAAATAGATAGGACAAAAACCAATTATAATTAAATCAGTAATTTTATAACCAGCTTCTTGGATAACCAATACTTTAAGGTCAATGTTTTCCTCTCTATAGCAAAAAAAGAATTTTAACTGAATTGCACTGTTGACATGATGGGATCTACTTGGTGCAGTATGTCAATCCTGAAGAAACGAACTTCCACCCTGACCATCTCCAGAATTTGAAACTCCGTGGAAGTGTTTCACAGATGTTAGATGGGCATACGTGTGGTCATATTACAATGAATCTGAGCTGGCAATCAAACACTAGACATGATAATTTTACCACAAAGTGGTGTCTTCAATGCATGCTTGATCTTGCTTATGAAATGAGAAAGCAGGAAGGTGCCTGCCAAAGAGATCAGTTTTGTTTTTGGGGGATTTTGGTAAGGAGATGAAGAATCTTATGAGCTCCAGATAACTGCGTTATGGAAGCATTTGAAAGCTTTCTTCAAATAATAAATTCAGGATCAGACTTACACATTTCCATTGATAGCAGGTTCTTCCACATACCAAAGCATTAAAGATTTGTCACTACAATGAAAATGGATATACAATCTAATGGATCTAATTTAAAAATGAGGAGCTATGACGCCTGGAACATTCTGCAATCCTACTTCATAGTCATTTTGTTCATTGGTTTGAAGAGCAGCTTCTGTGATTAACCTAGAAAACTGTAATCACAAAGTTGCATTTAGAATGTAACGTCTAAACAGTTAAATTCAATTTGAACGCCCACAAAAAAAAACAATAACACAAAAGAAAAATCCCCAGAGCAACAAATAAAGAGAGATAAAATATGTAATCAACAATGGTCTGATAGACCTCTTGGGGAACAGGCAAACTGAGGGGTTATAACCAGCTGCTGCTGCTAAGAATCAGTGCAAACAGGAGTACAAATTTATATCCAGTTCTTCTATTCTAGAAATTCAATTTATACAGTGACATTTGTTAGAATGATTTGAAATAGATAAGTTCACTTCTGGCCTTTCTCAGTCAAACAGTACATAAAATTTTGTATTTGTGCATCTAAATTCAATGTCTTCCAGATCACTTATTTAGAAACTTGGTTGTTACAATAGATTATACTTGATATTTTCATCATCACACTCACTCACAAACAAGAGCAGGGTACATTACACTATGTACAAGTGTCAGCTTTGCTCATTGCGAGCACTCTTCCCTGAGTCAGTTGATTGGGAATTCAAATAGGCTACCACAGACAACCTAAGTAGATGCTAGTGCAGAACTGAGAGAGTTTTGCTGATTCATTCACAGGATTACGGCTGGTGTTTACTTCCCAGCCCGAATTGCCCTTGAGAAGGCTTTGATTAGGTGCCTTCCAAATATAACTGAGTGGCTGACTAAGCCATTTCAGAAAATGGTTAATACTCAGCTGTACTTGCATGGAGATTGGAATCACATACAGGTCAGGTTTGGTAAAAGTACGATATTCCTTCCCTAAAGAACATTAGAGAACCGGATGAATTTTTATGTCAATGTGTTAATCTTTATCAGTGATCACTACCAATACAAATTTTTTATTCTATTGATTTAATTGACGACTGTGAGGAGTTGTACTCAAGATTTCCAGATAATTAGTCCAGTTACAAAGCCACTATGTTAAACAAACTCAAGAGAACTGCCCTGTACAGAGTCCTGCTCTTGCATATGCCACCAAATCAGTATACTTGTTAGGATCACGTCATCTTGTGGGTCTGTAGCTCAGTGATTAGAGCACTGGTCTCGTAAGCCAGTGATGGAGAGTTTGGCATGGCACAGTGGCTATGGTTAGCACTGCCGCCTCACAGTACCAGGGACCTAGGTTCAATTCCAGCCTCAAGTGACTGTGTGCAGTTTGCACATTCTCCCAGTGTCTGCATGGGTTTCCTCCAGGTGCTCCAGTTTCCTCCCACAATCCAAAAATGTGCAGGTTAGGTGAATTGGCCCTGTTAAATTGCCCATGGTGTTCAGGGATGTATAGGTTAGGTGTAGTAGTCAGGGGTATATGTAGAGTAATGAAAAAGGGGAATGGGTCTGTGAGGTTTACTCTTTGGAGGGTCAGTGTGGACCTGTTGGGCCAAATGGCCTGTTTCTACACTAAAGGGATTCTATGATATTGAACAGAAGGAACAAGGGCATTGGCCAACTTCTCAACATCAATTCAATTTATCTCAATACCACAAAAAGAGATCATCAGGTTATTTATCTAATTTGTTGTTTGTGGGACCTTGCTGTTTTTGCTGACATAAAAGCAGTAAACAACCAGTTTCCTCTGTGCTGCCTGAGCGCACAACAATGGAATAACCAGATTATGTGCCAAAGGACCCAGATGTTATTCACAAGCAACATTCCCTTTAAGATGCCCAGCTACATGTCAGTTTTAGAAGGACCATGCACTCTAACAAGCAGACCACACACATTAAGAGGAAACAGGCACCGAGTACACTTTAACACTCAATAACTGACAGAGTTGGGATTGAACCAAATGTGCTAATGTGCTTCCTCTTTATTAGTATTCTGACTTTGAGACATCTCTTAAGGAAGATGGTATTTGCTTGTGATTCTATTTGCATTGAAAAATTAAGCAAGTAGGACCTTAAGTTACAATTCACTTCAATGGTAGAGAAATTGGTTCAAAAGGTATAAAAGTGCTTTACTTTAAAATCTGTTCATTATATATCAAATCCTCTTTGATGTTCTCTGAAAGATCTCTGCCTAAGCTGGCAGACACATGACCTGATCTCTGCTAACCCTGTTGTGTTGTGGTCAGTAAAGTGCATTATTAGAGCCAGCAGGAATTTCAGAGTATCAGTTTGACACTTCACTGTTGAAGAAAACTGTGGGAAGAAGCTAAAACGCACTCATTTCAGACTGGAGCTAATTTAATTGGTAAAGAAGGTGAGCATCAAGGACTGGATTTTCAGCAGAGGTAGGTACTGGAATTCACGAAATATCACAGTTCAGCATTCCTGCCTTGGGAGCAAGTACAAACATAGACAGGACTTTTGTTTCAGGGGATGAATGCAGGGAATTAAGGTGCTAATAGGAATCAGTTCCAGCATCCTCAGAAATAGTTTGGAGGCAACCACTGGCTACCAGATATGGAGGTGCTCTGTCACTTCATCCAGTTGTACTAATGGCAGCAAATCAAAAACTCAGCTCTCCACCTATCACCCCTCACACACTTTCCACACATTCCCATTTTTCCCCATGCACCTCATTCAGTTTCCTTGCCCTCCCAACTGTTGACGATGTCCAGGGAGCAATTTCAGGTAACAAAGGTTTGGGCTTGGGTGTGCTATCATGTTTGGGGGTAGGGGGAGTTTTGAGTATATGCATTTGGGGAGGGGGCAGTGCAGGAACTTTGCAGAGAAATTCAAAATTCATCTGTACAGGTCACAAGAGAAAGTCTTTAACATATGACATTAAAGTGACACTAACAACATTTGATGCATATAGAATCCCTATAGTGTCGAATCAGGCCATTCCGTCCCATCGAGTCCACAGCAATCCTCCGAAGAGCATCCCATCCAGATCCACGCACCTACACTATAATACTGCATGTCTCAGGGCTAGTCCACCTAACCTACACATCCTGGACACTACGTACAACATAGTATAAAAAATAAAGTTGCCACATTCCTGTCAGACCACTGCCCTCTCATTAGAGAGGGAGAGAGAGAGAGAGAGAGAGAGAGAGAGAGAGAGAGAGAGAGAGAGAGAGAGAGAGAGAGAGAGAGAGAGAGAGAGAGAGAGACACACACACACAGACAACTTGTGGTGGTTTAACCTGAGTGTCACCACACTTCAGGCAAAGGGAGAGGTTGAATAAGACAGTTCTTGACACCATATCACTTATGAGATTGAAGTGACTCAACATGAGGTATATGCAAACAGAACAGGGCACAGAGCAAGGGTGTCCCCTAACAAATCTTTTCCTTGCAGGTGTAGCTGTTTCTGCATAATGGATGTGTGGGGTCTCAGCCCAATGACATTGTGCAGTTGATATAGTTTGTCTGGATTTCAGAAGAGCCTTTGGTAAGCTTTCATAAGGGAAACTGATAAAGACGGAAAAAGTGCATGGGGTCCAGTGTAACTTGGAAAGATGGATCCAAAGTTAGAGACAGATGGGTGGTGATAGGTGATCATCTGTGTGACTGGAATCTGGCATCAGTGGCGTACCACAGGAATCAGTACTGGCTCTCCTAAAGATCATATATAAAATGAGAATGGTGGGGGGGGGGGGGGGGGGAGAGGGATGATATGCAAGTTTAAGGATGACAAAGATTACCGGATGGTTCAGAGAAAGGGGCAAAGTCTTAGGTTACACGAAGATATGGATGGGTTGGTCAGATAAGTAGTAGATAGAATTTAACCCTCAAAAGTGAGAGGTCGTGCACTTTGGAAGAATTAACAAGGCAAGGGAGCACTAATGAATGCCAGGACTCTTGGAAGCTCAGAGGAACAGAAGGATCTGGGGGGGGGGGGGTTGTTCACAAATCTCTGAAAGCGACAGGACAGGTCAATAGAATGGTTAAGGAGGCACATGAGATAGTTCCCTTTATACGTTATAAGAATAGACAGGATATGTTGGAGCTGTGCAAAACTTTGGTCAGGCTGCAACTAGAGTATTATGTGAAGTTCTGGTCACCACACTATAGGAAGTATGTGATTATTACTGGAGTGGGTGTAGAGGTGATTCACCATGATGCTGTCTGGGTTGAAGCAGTTTAGCAATTAGGAGAGGCTGGATAAGCTTCAGCTATTTTCTTTAGTTATTTCTTTAGAGCAGAGAAGGCTGAAGGGGGGAACCTGACTGAGATGTGCAAGATTATGAGGGGCATGGGCAAGATGGATAGGAAGCAGTGGTTGCTCTTAGATAAAGGGTCGATAATGAAAAGGCATAATTTTTAAGGTAAGGGCTGGAGCTTTAGAGGTGATTTGAGGAAAAGTGCTTGTCACGCAGAGGGTGATGGAAATTTGGGATACACTGCCTGCAAGGGTGGTACAGGTGGGAAATCTCATACCTTTTATCAAGTACTTGGATGAGCACTTGAAATGTCATAACATTCAAAGCTGTGGGGCAAGGGCTAGAAAATGGAATTAGCGTAAGTAGGTGATGGAATTTGTTTGTTGGTGTATACTTGATGAGCTGAAGGACATCTTCTGTACTGTAAGACTATGACGCTTGACATAGACTGAAAGGGTGAATGCCCAATTTCCCATGACCTCATTCTATCCTGGTTTATTCTTGATACTTTCATGAGTTTTTCTTGTTGTTAGAGTGGAATTGGACAGAACCCCTGACACAACTTCAATGGCATTTTATCATTCTGCTATTCATATTTTTTATTTTTAATGTATTCAAGAATTTTAATATTCAAACAGAATATTCACTTCCAAAACATATATTATTACCATGCCCTTTGTGACACAGATTAATACAAATTGCATATTTTTCAAGACAGGACTGACAGCCCATTCATTTTGAAGATATATTTGTTTGAGCTGTGAACTACTTACTAGCATGCACCTGAAGACAGCATTTTGAACAGGAAATGAGCAAGCTGGTCCCATCATCACCAATATATGAATTTGTTGGTAAAGGCTCCGTGTTTTCTCCACCTGATGTGAAACACATTTCTGGGATGATTGGCTTTGTCTTTTGCCCAACCTTGGCAGTCATTTTCCAGGGATTTCCATCAGCTGTGAAAGTGTCCTGTACAGTATCTCTTTCAGGCTTCAAAAGAAAGAGAGAGTTTTTTTTAAAACAATAAAATCAAAAGCATTCAATTTTGAATCATTTTACAAATAGAATCTGCAGATGACGTGCAGCTAAATTTAAGATTTTTCTACATGCACGGAAAATATTAAGTGAGTGATGTCAGAGGCCAGTAGTGCAGAACAAATTGTCCACATCCTATGTTGTTGCTCTCAGGGGTGCCCATCAAACTGACAGGCAGGAATGGGCAAGCGACAGCTACCCAGGGATATAATAAAACACATGGAACACAATTCATCTGCACAACTATATCAGACTTATACTACCTGCTAGTTAAAAAAAAAATTAATGCTTCACCAAAAATCTTGAGGACAACTACTAAGTCAATTTTCACCTTTTACCATTTTTCCAATGGTAATTTTTAATATTATGGCCCATTACAGGAGCTTTTTACATTTGCCTTTTTTTCCTAAATAAAGGATACAGTAACATGATTACACAATTTTACACATTTATTTCCTCAAATATTCAGCAAATGTGCTCCTAATCTAGGCTGATACTCTAGCACAGTACTACACGATTAAAGTATTGTCTGACAGGAGAAGAGTTAAATTAAGGTCCCTTTTTCACATTTCAATCCTAAGTAACGAATAGATGAGAAGCAGAGAGTTCTTCTCGTGTCCTGGCCAATGTTTTTCCCTCAACATACACTTTTCAAATAACCAATTGTCCATCTTGCGGCTGACTGTGATGTTACTGACACGGAAAGAATAACAGACCAATAGCCACAGTACTCCAAAAGTAAATGGCAGCCATAAGCAACATCAAGAAAATAAAAGTATTCCTTTCTTTGTGAAATAGGTGACATTGAAGGGAGTTGGATACTGGATTGTATGCAACAAAAATACATTAGGAAATAAAACTGGCTGTACCCAAAGAACACACAGAAGTGTGAACTCAGTATGAGCATTTAAAAAAACAAAGTGGATGTTTCCATTGTCTAAAACTTGCTTAGTCTGACAAATGATGTGTGCACAAATGACAATATTACATCTGACAAAATGTTCTGTTAAGGAGAAATAGCCAGAGAGACAGGAAAAGCAGCATATTAGATTGGTCTCTCTATATTGTTTGCACCTTCTTTAGAAGGATGTGCAATTTTGCAAGCAGCCAAGCAGGTCTTGCATGTCTTACACAGTCGTCAAGCTTAAATGCAAGTAATTCAGTACTACTTCTGCTATCATACAGGCCAGCCAGCTAAGGGGCTCCAGTGTTGCTGGTGGTAAAAGCTGGAATTGCACAGATCCAATCCAACAAGCTCTGGCACTTGTTTATTCCAACATTGCTGATGCAGTAGTCAAGCCAAAAAAATTAAATATTTTGGAACCGTAGATTTTTAATAAGAGCGAGGGGGGCGAACAAGCCACAAGGGAGTCAATCCTTCTCTATATGATTACTGAGTTGGCTTTTCATTGCAAAGATAAGAAAAAACACCTAGCAGCCATTTTTGGTTCCCCTGCATCAGTTCAAGTGATTTAATGGGATTGCTGTAAACTCAGATAAACTGCATTTCCATGTACTTAATGCTATTGCGCAGATTGCTCTGCAAATATTTCATTTGTCTAGCCTCTCTCCACTCTAAGATTTTATCATGCCAGCGTTATACAGAGATTGAAGGATCATTTTCAATTACTTGATGGTGTCAAACTCTGTGTCTTTGGGTAATGTCGAACAAAATTCAATTCAAAACCAATCTCACTTTAATCAAAGTTTGTTGTGAGTGTTACATGCACACAATAAATGTTCTTCCATCAATTATAGAAAGGCTCGTGCTTAGATATTACTGCTTCCAACTAAAATAAGTCAAAATGGAGATAGCCTTAAACTTCAGAAAATAAGCAAATATTGGGAAGTCAGATTATTAGTTTTTCCTATATTTTCCTTTCAAGTACCACTACATCCTCAAGACTTTATTTTTTAACTCAAAATGTACTTATCTTCCATCATGTACTTGTTGGCAACTGATCGCTGATTGCATTGGCTTTTGGCTCAATGATTTTTTTTCTGGTAAGACTATTTACAAAGGCACTTTGCAGAAGCACAAGAATAAAGGTGACAATTAGACAGATGATCAAATATTTGCTTGGGATGGGTTTAAAGGGAAATCTCGAAAGGAATAGAGGATATGAAGAGAGAACAGGCTTTGGAGGATAAATTCTAAAATGTGAAGCATAGCTAGTTGAAAGTTCTCATCAGGCTAGGTCAAAAAGGAAGGGAATGATGTGCACATAGTATGAACAAGAGAAACTGTGAAGTCAGGATGAATAAGAGTTCAGAGACAGCAAGAGTCAAGGCCATAGCGTGTCCTAAATGCAGAATATTAAATCCAAGGTACCAGTGAAACAGAAGCTAATGTGGTCAGTGAAGAGGTATGATGAATGAATTTGGTGCAGATGATAACATGTAAGCAGAGTTTTGGGTGGGCTGAGATTTAATGGGGTTGGATAGGAGACTAAGCAGGAGAGCATTCAATTAGGTGAGTTTAGAGCCACTAAACGGTTTCAGTAGCAGAGAACAGACTGTGGTAGAGGGAGAGTTGGGCACTGTACCAGAGCTTGGATGAAGGTGGTCTTTACAAAAGGTGCAAGCATACAGGTCTTGAAAATGGAGGTTGGAGATGAACTGAATAGTTTACAATGACAACGTTTATGCTCTTCACTTTAAGTTGCCATTAATTCTCTCACTCAATGTATAGCTACAGCAAGAAAACCTTTCAAGGTCAGGGACAGAATGTACAACATCCGTTCCATTGTGAATAATAAACAGTAAATATTTAAAAGCTGCAAGCAAATTAACTAATTTCTCAATTTAAAAGTCATTTGTTTGAGCATCGAATGCTTATAACATCGGGAAACTAGTTTAGAGGAATTATTAAATAAGACTAAATTATCTCGAGTCATTAACATGAAGTGCTCAAGTGATTTTTTTCTTGTAATGTCAACTGTGTTTATTAATTCAGTTCCCTCACAACTGGGATGAGGAATTCTTCCAAAGCAGATCTAAGTTGATGATATTTGCTGATTAAAAAAACTTCATAACCTTTGTATTGTTTTCTGTGGTTACAAAATAAGAACTCTAATAAGTTGAATAAGGACTGCTTAAAAACCCAGCTTAGTTTCAAAAGATACTGGATTTGAGCAGGACTTTGACATAGTGGTCCTAATGTTGCAGTTTGCAAACAAAATCAGATTGTAGCGAATATACTACAAAGATAAAAATAAGGACTGTATATGTTAGA
The DNA here is from genome assembly GCF_047496795.1 of Chiloscyllium punctatum. Classification (NCBI taxonomy): domain Eukaryota; kingdom Metazoa; phylum Chordata; class Chondrichthyes; order Orectolobiformes; family Hemiscylliidae; genus Chiloscyllium; species Chiloscyllium punctatum. Next base: position 50,698,154 of record NC_092762.1, on the reverse strand, counting down.
AATTAACAGGTGGCTCACCAGCATCTAAAAAGACACAAGAGAGTTTAGCTTTTGGCATGAAGACCTCTCAAACCACTGAGGGTTTCCAGCATTTTCTAAGTTACTCAATCTAACAACTGTTTGTAACACTGAGTAATAATTAATTGTAAACCAGCCTTGCCTGAAATTCTATAAGATTAAAGGTAAAACTGCAGTTCTACTGACAGGTGCTTTTCAACAATCCAAATGGATGAACGTGCACTAATCACATATCCACTTGCACATACTCACTTGGCATTTATCCATCTGAAGTGTAGGTTAAACATAGTCAATTGCTAATTATTTGGCAAATTGCTAATTCTTTGCTACGATCAGTAATAGCTTAAAACTAACCATATCCATAGGTAACAAAAGGTAAAACTAGAAATCTTAGAAATACAAAGTAAATTACTTGAGACGATCACTGTTACTTTTGCTGATTGAGAGTGGCTACTGACTCCTAGTTCTCAGAAAGCCCCTGATATGCCTAGTAACAGGTGATGTGGATCAGGTTGGTATTGAAAGCACATGTTTGCCAGAGACGGGCGAGTTAATGTTTTGTACATTCACCTTTAAGTAACATTTCAATTTTACGTCATTGGAAATCCCTGAAACACTTATTAGCAACGACCCAGGTAAGCTGCTAAGAAAGTGAAGCTTGTCCACTAAATCTAACATCCCCACAAGATAGATCACTGGATGAGGCAGATCTGCCAGTTCCAACATTTCAAAAAAGTCAAAGGGCATCATCTTCCTTAAAGATGCTATTTGATACTTTTCTTTGCTTACAAGAATGCAACATCTTGGAAACTATACTTTATTCTTTCAACATAGCAGCTGTTTTTTCTGCTGTCTACAACTGAAAAGGTGAACTATTCATTTCTAAGCTACATAAACCAAGATTCTACATTTGCATACATTGACTATTTAAACTATGGTGCGTTAGGCACACTCCCACAGGTTTCCAATCATTATTTGCACACCAATTCTTATTGGAAATGCAAACCAAATCCCAATTACAGAGCCCGAATGTGTCTATTGAGGTGCGCACACAGAATGAAGGATACTTCTCAAAATAACAAAGTCAACCTTGCCAAGGAATTCCACATGTAGTCAGTATTGACTCAGGACTCAGCTTTTCTGGAATTCAAGAGAAATTCACTTTCCCCAAAAGAAAAATAAAACCTAGTAAGGATTCAGACTCCTCACACCTAGTCAGAAACATACAGAGGAACCTCGATTATCCAAATACCAATTACCCGAAAATCAGATTATCTGAAGGAGATCTAGAGGTCCGCTCAGAAACATTATATCAAAGATGTGTGAGCAACACTGATCCAGTGACTAAAAGTGCTGCCCAGAACAATCCTGGACTGATGGGAGCACAGGTACCATCTCTAAATGACTCCTTTCTCTCTCTCCGGTGTGCTGCTGCCTAATTTGAACAGGGCGCAGATTTCATAGAAAACTCCGAGCCCCAGAGGAAAGACACTGAATCGATTAATCAATTATCCAAACGAAATAGTGCCCGCCCATCTCGTTCCAATAATAGAGGTTCCCCTGTGTTACAAATTAAAATTTTACTTGTACCACCATTAAAAAAACGATTGAAATTCCACAAACAGCAAAACATAGTTAAATAAAAAGGCATTAATAAAAAGAGACAACAAAATGAATTGTACAGATGCACATCCCTTTCCTTCCCAAGAAATGTTGAAGATATAAAGATCACATTTAGTATGAAAGCATAACAAAGACTAATCAAGAAACACTTGTTAAATGATGGAAGTTTAAAGATTTTACAATATTCCTACTTTCTGAAAAGAAATCCATGTGCATTTACCATAGATTATGACTTACAAGTTGGTTTTTGAAGCTTTTAAAATCCCTTCAAGGAACGGGGATCAACTTATAAAAACTAGACAAAATGTGAAATGTTGCTTCTGCTAACTATTTTGATATATTAAAATGTTCTGTTTCTCAGTCACCACATGCAGACTGCTCTTACCTCAAACTCGTGCTCATCTTTTTAGCAACATGGTCCTGATCACCCATTCAATACCATGGCTTGAATCAGAAGGCAAATACAGCCCTGTATTTCTATACCCAAAAAAAGTGAAGCCAACTCCTAATTCGTGTACAACCATGCATTTATTAACTGAGTGCGCAGTCAACCTATCTGCCAAGTAACAGCCTAAACATGCACTGTGGCATCTAAAACAGGGAAAGTCTTAAATACGGCGTTGACATATACACATTGATCTAAGAAAATCTCTCCAAATTAATTGAGGAACTTGTGTTCCAAGTATTTGATACAATAAGTCACTGAAAGTTGGATTTACAGCTCTCTGTGATTTCATGCAGGCTTGGACACAGTAGCTACCATATCAAGCTTTGATGCATCAAGTTAGGATGCTTCCTATGATGCATTGATAAAAATTGGTAAATTTCAACATGGACATGCCAAATTTCCTGAGCCTTCCTAGGCAGTAGAGACCTTAGTCTGCTTTCTTAACTGTAGCATGGACATAAATGAACCAAGACAGATTGTTGGTCTTATTTACTCTGAGGAACGTGAAGCCCTTGACCATCTCCACCTCAGCACCAATCTATTAAGCAAACTAGCCTTCCATCCATTGATTCTATCTATACTTCATGGTGCCTCAGGAAAGCAGATACATTATAATCAAAGACCCCTCCCAGCCCAGTTATACTCCTTCCACCCTCTTGCGTCAGGCAGACGATACAAAACCAACAGATTCAAGAAAAGCTTCTTCCTGCCTGTTATCATACTTTTAAACGGACCTCTCATATCAGAGTTGATCCTTCTCTGCACCTTCACTGTAGTTGTAATACTATATTCTGCATTCTATTCCATTTAACCGGTGTAGTTGTGTTACGTAGCATTTGCCTGGATAGCATACAAAACAATTTTCATTATAGATTAGATTAGATTAGATTAGATTACTTACAGTGTGGAAACAGGCCCTTCGGCCCAACAAGTCCACACCGACCCGCCGAAGCACAACCCATCCAGACCCATTCCCCTACATTTACCCCTTCACCTAACACTATGGGCAATTTAGCACGGCCAATTCACCTAACTTGCACATTTTTGGACTGTGGGAGGAAACTGGAGCACCCGGAGGAAACCCACGCAGACATGGGGAGAATGTGCAAACTCCACACAGTCGCCTGAGGCGGGAATTGAACCCGGCTCTCTGGCGCTGTGAGGCAGCAGTGTTAACCACGGTGTCACCGTGCTGCCCATTTTGGTACATAAAATAATAAATGAAATCAAGTCATCTTTCAAAAGACAAAGTTAATTCACAGCACATTGTATAATCAGACACAGTTTGCTGCTTACTTTGACATGAGCCAAGAATTTCATGAGGGGAAGCATCTTTGGGTTGCAATTGTTAACTCACTGCTAGAGACAAATCAGTATTAGGCAAAAGAATAAAAATTGTTGTATGTTTCATTTACTCTTATAAATTGTACTGTTAGTAGGTACTACCAAAGCATTATTGTAGTAAAATCAATACATTTAGTTTTCTTTAGTTATCTTATATATCTCAATTAAGTCACTTCTCAAACTTCTAACAAAAACAGCCTCAGGTCCCTCAACCATTCCTCGTAAGGCCATCCCTCCACACCAGGCAACATCCTAGTAAATCCCCTCTGAACCCTTTCCAAAGCTTCCACATCCTTCCAGATGACCAGAACTGTACACAATGCTCCGGGTGTGGCCAGAACAGAGTTTTGTACAGCTGCAGTGTGACCTCATGATTCTGAAACTCAATCCCGCTACTAATAAAAGCTAACACTCCATATGCCTTCTTAACAATCCTATCAACCTGGGTGGCAACTTTGAGGAATGTATGTACATGGTCACTAAGATCTCTCCGCTCATCTACACTACTAAGAATCTTATCATTCAACCAGTACTCTGCATTCCTAATACTCCTTCCAAAGTGAATCACCTCACACTTTTCCACATTAAACTCCATTTGCTACTTCTCAGCCCAGCTCTGCAGCTTACCTACGTCCCGCTGTAACCTACAACATCCTTCAGCACTATCCACAACTCTACCAACCTTAGCGTCATCTGGAAATTTACTAACCCATCCTTCGATGCTCTCATCCAGGTAGTTTATAAAAATGACAAACAGCAGTGGACCCAAAACAGATCCTTGCAGTACACCACTAGTAACTGAACTCCTGGATGAACACTTCTCATCAACCACCACCCTCTGTCTTCTTTCAGCTAGCCAATTTCTGATCCAAACCGCTAAATCACCCTCAATCCCATGCCTCCGTATTTTGTGCAGTAGACTACCGTGGGGAACCTTATCAAATACCTTACTGAAATTCAAATACACATCGACCTCTTTACCCTCATCCACCTGTTTGGTCACCTGCTCAAAGAACTTAATAAGGTTTGAGAGGAACAACCTACCCTTTATGAAACTATGTTGATTATCCCTAATCAACTTATTCCTTTCCAGATGATTATAAATCCTCTCTTTTGTAACCTTTTCCAACACGTTACTCACAACTGAAGGAAGGCTCACTGGTTTATAATTACCAGAGTTGTGTCTACTCCCCTCTTGAACAAGGGAACGATATTTGCTATTCTATTGCTGTAGACAATGACGACGTAAAGATCAACGTCAAAGGCTTGGAAATCTCCTCCCTGGCTTTCCAGCAAATACTTTGATAAATCCCATCCAGCCCAGGGAATTTATCTATTTTCACACTTTCCAGAATTTCTAACACCACCTCCTTATGAACTTCAATCCCATCTAGCCTAGTAGCCTTCCTCAGTATTCTCCTCGACAACACTGTCTTTTTCCAGTGTGAATATTGACAAAAAATATTCATTTAGCGCTTCCCCTATCTCCTCTGACTCCATGCACAACTTCCCATTAGTATCCTTGATTGGACTTAACCTTTCTCCAGTTATTCTTTTATCTCTCAGGTACCTATAGAAAGCTTTAGGGTTTTCCCTGATCCTATCTGCCAACAACTTCTCACACCCCCTCCTCGCTCATCTTCGCTCTCTCTTTAGGTCTTTCCTGGCTACCTTGTAACACTCAATCACCTTAACTGAACCATCACATCTCATCCTAACATAAGCCTTCTTCTTCCTCTTGACAAGAGAGATTCAACTTCCTTAGTAAACCACAGCTCCTGCGCTCCACAACGTCCTCCCTGTCTGACAGGTACATACTTATCAAGGAAACACAGTAGCTATTTCTTGAATAAACTCCATATTTCTATTATGCCCATGCCCTGCAGTTTCCTTCTCCATCCTTTGCATCCTAAATCTTGTCTAATCGCATCATAATTGCCTTTTCCCCAGCTGTAGCTCTTGCCCTCCGGTGCATACCTATGCCTTTCCATCGGTAAAGTCAACACAACTGAATTGTGGTCACTATCTCCAAAGTGCTCACCCACCTCCAAATCTAACACCTCGCCAGGTTGATTACCCAGCAGCAAATCTAATGTGGCCTCGCCCCTTTTTGGCCTGTCTACATACTGTGTCAGGAAACCCTCCTGCACACATTAAGCAAAACCCTGACCCATCTAAACTACTTGAATTATATATTCCCAGTCAATATTTGGGGAGCTGAAGTCCCCTATAACAACTACTCTGCCACTCTCGCTCCTATCAAGAATCATCTTTGCTGTCCTATTCTCTACATCTCTGGAACTATTTGCAGGCCTCTTAGAAATTCCCAACAGGGAGACCTCTCTCCTTTCCTGTTTCTAATCTCAGCCCATACTACCTCAGTTGACAAGTCCTCAAACGTCCTTTCTGCAGCTGTAATACTATCCTTTTTTTAAAAATAGATATTTTTATTGAAAATTTAACATGTTTTTACACGGTTACAAAAGAAAACTAAAAAAAAACCCAAGTATAAACATTGATATACAGTTAAATCTTAAATAAATGATAACCAAAATCTATCAAACAAGAAAACAGAAATACCAAGAGAAAAACAGAACTCAAATAACTACTCGTCTAACTTACAACTAACCAGAGTGTATGATTAAAATTCTTACATTATTCAAGAGAAAAAAATCCCAACGGATAACACATAAATTGAGCAATGATATACAGGCGTCATATACATATGTTAACAATTAAATAAAGGCCCTTGTAGGATGACCGAGATAGCTGTATTTGTGTAATTCAAGAAGGGCTGCCATATTTTATGGAGTAATTTAGTTTTTCTCCTGGTACACCATATTTATAAGGAAGCCAGGGGGAGTATATTCCATAATTATTCTGTGCCAACTCGAAAGTCCACGAGGGCCCTCAGCCGCCCAATTTACCAAAATGTTTTTCCTTGCACAGAAAGGGAGAGTGGAAAATAATCTCGGAGGTTTGATAATATTCACCTCCTTTTGATTGGTGAATTACTCCCAGTGACATTCCAGATATACCATTTAATCAACGGATCATCCATAAATCACCGAGCAAGTCCGAGAGACCCCGGGAAAAGAAACCCTATCCAAAACATCCTGAGCATAGAGCATATAAAATTCACAAAAATAAAAGCTCTTTAATACATTGAGATCAATATAATAGAAAAAACTATTTCTAAATAAAAAAAGCATATTTAAACGGAGATCTTTCCCCTTATTCCCAGGGGGCATCACTTTCTTTCCAAAAAACCCATCATAACCTCTCCCAACCAGTGCCCACCCTTGACCCAGGCACCCCACGATAGGATAAGGAAAATTCAAGTATATTACTGAACTAGAACAGTGAGTACCCTATTCCCCTCTCCATTCCCCCCCCTCCCCACACCCACACCAACACCTGGATATATTTGATAATGTTAATACCATATATGACTACAAAAATTACAGTCTCAACAAATAATAATTAAATATTGTAATACAAAATAACGGGAAAACAACCCCGCTCCCAAGGACAAAGATAAAATAGGATAAGGTAGCCACCTTCCCTCCATCAACTCCCTGGCCTATATATATAAAAAAGAGAAAGAAAATCGTTAAGTAAAGAATGAATAAATAAACCCTTCTTTCCTCCCTTCCCCCCTCCGGAGGTAATATTAAACAGTAAGGTAATGAAGAAACAAAGGAAAGGGGTGTAAACCGGGGTGGAGGTTGGGCAAAACAACATCAATTAACTCTTATAATTTATATGAGAGTGTCCAAAAGCTCCCTGGCCTTCTCCAGTGATCCGAAGTTATACACAGACCCTTCATGGCTGAAGCGTAGTATAGCTGGGTAGCGCAAGGAGTATTGAATGCTTAATTCCCTTAAACACTTCTTCGCTTCATCAAACGCCTTCCTCTTTCGGATGAGAGCTGGGGAAAAGTCCTGAAATAACAATCTTGGATCTTTTATAAGTCATGGCTTGGGGATCTTTCCCAAGATTTCTGGAGGCTTCCAAGAGCATTTGCCTCACCTTATAGCTCTGCAGCCGGAACAGGACCGGGCGGGGGCGCTGGTTTGAGCCAGGCCCACGTATTGCAACCTGGTAGGCCCATTCCACCCTTACCTGGCATGGTCCAGCCTCCAGATTTAAAAGCTGTGGAAGCCACTGTTCAAGGAACCTTGTAAGCTGGCCTTCTTCTTCCCGTTTGGGAAGGCCCAGCAAACGAATATTTTCTCGACGACCTCGATTCTTGAGGTTATCAATGTGATTCTCTAAGGTCCAGACTTGCTGCTCGAGAGTCCGGACCTGATCCACGGCCAATTCTGCAATGGCCTCGGAGGTCACGGCCTTTAGCTCCGCCCCTCCAACTCGGCATTCAATTTCATCGCTGTCTCGGCCGTGCTTTTCTAGCGTGGCTGAGAATGAATTCCACCAACTTCGGGACTCTTCAACGAAAGCATCAATCTTCGCATCGAGTTTAGAGATTACTTCCGCGAGGCTCGCCACCGAAGGCAAGTCCCCTGGGGTGGCTGCAGACGCCTCTGCTGCAGCTGGGGAGGGGCTCCTGCCTGCTGAGAGCTGCGGGCTCCTGTCCCCCTAGTCATTTTTACAGGAAACTGAACTGTTTAAATTTAGTACTGAACCACTAATTACATTAAGTAAAAACTATTTTAAATGATTTGGAGAGTGTAGTGGAGGCAGGTGGCCCACTTTGTCTAGGTCTTGGGAAGAGCACTATAGACTCAGACTTGCTGAGTCGCCGCCATTTAGGATCCCCGTAATACTATCCTTGACTAATAATGCCTCACCACCTCCTCTTTTACCACATTCTCTGTTCTTACTGAAACATCTAAATCCTGGAACCTGCAATAGCCATTCCTGTCCCTGCTCCACCCATGCCACAACATCAAAACCCCAGGTACCGACCCTTGCTGCAAGTTCACCCATCTTATTGCGGATGCTTCTGGCATTGAAACAGACACACTTCAAACTAAGTTCTTGTTTGCCGGTGCCCTCTTGCGACCTGAAACCTTATTTCGGACTACAATTCTATACTCGTCTACAGGTTCTATACTCGAATTACAATTTAGGTTCCCATAACCCTGCTGAATTAGTTATTTTATATTAGCACTTTGGTGCTCTCTTAAAGACAATGCATAAGTAGTTATTCAGGTAGGTACTGAAGATAATTCCTGTATTGGGTTGCAGCATATTTATACAGAATTCACTAACAACATACACTTGAATATTATAAATAATTATTTTCCATTGTTAGGTTGACAACTAGTTTCATTTAAATTACTGTCATTGGTACTGTACATCTTGCAAATTGCTGCAGCACAACAATCTAACCTTCCCACTAATTGATAGCCAAGAAATTGTGGAAAACTTTTATTAAAAAATTGATAGCTCAGTGGATAAATGCATTTTTGCTTAGCACACAGATTTGAATTTGCCTTCCCTGCTCTATATTTACATAGTTACTTGATCTCAACCAAGGCCAACATTTGTGCTGTTCCAACTAACCTCTGCTTCCTTGTGTTAAGCACACAGAAAGGCGCCAGTGTTCCCACTCCTAATCATGATGCAGTGATTTTTGATGGAATGTGCACTTTTCATTGACAAGAGGTAGGCACAAATACTGACATTTGTTGTCTATGGCTATTTATAAGCTACTAGGTGGCAAGGAATTGACCAAACATCCAAACTCTGCTTTTAAGAGTAAAAGTAGAAATCACTAAAAAAGGAAATGTACAAAGGCGTGGAAGCAGCAACCACAACAAATCTATTGATTCAACTTTTCATAAATTGCTAAAGCTCAGAAACGAAGTGTTCAGTCTATCAAGAATCCCACCAAGAGTCACAGTTTAATCCATCGATCCTCATAACTTTTAAAGTTCTTTTTCAAGCAAATATGAGTTTTTTTTTAGAAAGATAATTCCCAGCTTATATTTGACAAAACTGACAGAACCCCATATATTATCATCCCTCAGTGCACTTGCAGTTTTAGGTTGAAAGAATTTGCAGCCCATTTTAAAAAAAGCTTTCTTTCTGTACTACAAGCACACACACAGATTGTGACAAATTATAAGAATGAGTTTATGCAGTCTCAACATATTGCCATTAAGCCCAGGTCTACAGAAAAACCTTCCTGCAATTTAGCATTAAATTGGCAATCTCATTCACACTGGAAGGATTGCAAGTAATGGAAACGTAAATACACAAAATGGTGCAGTATACCAAGATTTGGGGTATATTAATAAAAGAGGATATTCAGAACTTTACTCGGAATCTAACCATGTGACAAACCTGTAGTGATAGAAGTGGAAAAATGTGCCCCTACCCTCACCACTTTTAAAATCCCAACTTCTCACCACAAATTTCATTTTCCCCAACTTGCTTTTATTTAGGGCAACTAGTAATGTGGCAACTTTCTATCTTGCAAGATGATGGTTTGCATGGTGGTGTTAGCCTGTGAGTTAAGTGACTCTTGATGAGGGACACCACTCTGGCAATCTCTGCTACATTTCCTGTTAAGGTGCACAATGCTCTGGCCTCTATTTTCTCAGGGACCCTATTTTAGTCTGCTGAGCCTTTTGTTTGAGTTGATTCTTCCAAAACCCTTCTAGAGGTCACAATCATCAACAACTACCTCACAACTGGCAGTATCAATGCCTGTCATCTTTATAGCAAAGATATGCAAGTCCAAATACTTGTGACCAATTCACTAGTTTATCAAAACAAATATCCCCCAGAATAGAAGACTCCTGCTATTATCTCAATTACAGTTCCTCACACCCTGCTTCCTGCAAAGATTCAGTTTTACCAGTATTCCTATCTCTCTTACATTTCTTCCGACGATGCCACCTTCCATTAGGGTACCTCTGACATAGTCTCCTTTTGTTTCCTCAACTGAGATTTACCTTCCAGCATGGGTGACCTCACCAGTACAGTTATAATCGGCCAAAAGGCCTTTTTTTGTGTTGTAGATTCCATGACTGGACCATCAACCTTGTCCAACCCATCTCCCACTTTTGTGTCCTCACCCCTGTACATCAATTAACTTAACATCTGTCATAAGGAAAATGTTGGTGGTTATTATGAAGGATGTATTGTCAGGGCATTTCAAAACACATAATACAATCAAGCAGAGTCAGCAAAGTGAAACTGCAAGTGAAAGCTTTATTATCATTGTTTGAGGATGTAATAGGTAGGGTGGGTAAGAGGGAACCAGCAGATGTTGCATATTTGATTTTTCAGAATGCATCTAATAAGGCACCACACAAAAGGCTATTGAAGGTAAGAGCCCCTGGTGTGGAGGGTAATATGTTAGCATGCATAAAGGATTGCTCACAAATAGAAGAGACAGCTTTGGGACATAGGTGGAATTATTAGGATAGCAACCCGTAATCAAGAGGCACAGGGATCAATACTGGGGTTCCAACTATTTAAAGCACATTTTGATCATTTGGATGATGGAACTAAGTGTACTATAGCCAATTCTGCAGATCATACAAACACAGATGGGTAGGCAAGTAGTAAGGACATCACAAAGACTTTATAGAGGGATCTAGACAGGTTAAGTGAGTGGGCAAAAACTTGGCAGATAGAATATCATATGGAAAAATGTGAGATTATTACTTTAGCAGGAAGAAGAGGAGAAGAGTCGAATACTATTTAAATGGAGAACAACTGCAACACAGGGTGATTTGAAAGTCCTAGCACATGAATCTCAAGAAGCCAGTATCCACGTCCAAAGGGTAATAGGGAAGGCAAATGGAATGCTAACCTTCACTTAAAAGGGAAATTCACCATCAGCATTGCCCAGCTGCTTTCATCTCTGATGAAGGATCACAGATTTTGAACAGTTAACTGTTTTTCTCTCCACAGATGCTGAAAAACCTGCTGAGCTTCTCCAGCACTTTGTTTTTGTTTCAGATTTTCAGCACCTGCAGTTTTATTTCCTTTTATAAGAGTGTCTGTACCCAACTACTAAGAGATGACAGAGACTTTTAGTGTGCTGAGAGAGAAGTTCTATAAATTGGATTGGAGAAAAAAAAATGAGGGGGTCAGGGAGACCCGATTGCTCCTATTCAAGTATCTTCAATAGGTCTACTAACTAGCCAGTCACATTCAAATATCAAGTGTAACATCACAGTCTTATGTTAAATGTGAATTGATGTTTGTTGTTCAAGTAAGTGCCCCTCCTCTACTAGTTTAGGACTATATTGCCACTAAACATACTTGCAAAAAATTAATCTTGAAAATCTCTCTAATCACCATAATTGATGAATGGGTGACATTCATTGAAATTATGATGTCCACATTACAAATATCAACGTATATATCTATAATGACTTATTAGCCAAATGCAAGAATTTAATCACCATCCACATCTTCAGCCACTCCATGATTCCATCTGCTCTTTTTCCATCAAAGCCACTTCTATTTGTACATCTCTTGCTAATAATAGACCTCCAACTCGTACTGTCCTGTTCATCACCATTTGGAAGCATGACTAACAGCAAAAGTGCCTTGTTCAACTGTTCCTGAAACTACTGAGTCCAAAATACTGTGCCTCACATTTTACTGGTGTCAGGAGAATGACAAATGAATAATAGCAGAATCAAATTATCTTGTTTGTTATAAATCAGAATCACATTAAGGATTATTGCCTGTTTGCGAAGCTGAATTACATTCTATCTTATCGTTACTCTATGGTTGTTGTTTTGTCCACGCAATGACAAGCCTTTGGTGCCAATCTTTATAAAACATAGACAGTTTTCACAGATGTGGATAATTGGTTAATTACAACAATTAAAATACAATCTCTTTAATGCAATGCATTTCTCTAATCAAGCTTCTGTGCATCTACATCACTGAGCTGCACAAATACCTTCTTGTGGCCAATAGCCAGGATGATTTCCACATGGTTGCTTTTTATTCATCAAGTTAATTCAAACCCTAATTTTAGACAGACTTTAAATTTGCATAATTTAACTCCATTCTTGGAACAGCATTTAGAAATGTCAATTTTGTTGAGTGAATAAATGCTTTGCGTCACTATTAAAGTTTTACCTTTCAAACAGAAATTCAGTAAATGCAACTTTTCATCTTTACTCTCATTCTCAGCTAAAGTCCCATATCTCTGTAGGCGACTTTTCAAAGAAAACAGAGGACAGTCATTTTGATGGAGCAGCATGCATTATGCGGCTCATCACACAGGGGATAAACCTCTCTGTTGGCACTGAATTTCTCGACTCAGACTGGAGCTTTTTTGTTTCACGTTAAAATACAGATGCATGACTTCTCTAAGGAGCTGGATACTGAACATGGGCTAAACCACATTTCATGTTTGGGAATTGAATGTCATGGCAAACAACATTTGTTAGGGAGTTAGGTGCTAACTGGCAACACACTCCTTTGCTGGATTAAGATGTTACAACTTTCACATGGTGACATATTGTTGGTATCACCAGAATTCAGATCGGCACAATTTAAGTAACAGGAGGCATGAGAGAAGATTTTCTTTACCTGGTAGTAGGGATAAAAGAGTGTACAGATTGCACAGTAGGGCTCAGTTAATGCAGCAGATGCATTAAATTTCCTTTCGGCTAAAAAATTGTATGATCGACTTTGCCACAGGTGGGTGAGTGGTGACTTCCAGGCCTCTGGTTCACTCTGATCTTCTTCACCAGAGAAAAAGGGTATTTCTAGGAGGAAAAAAATGCATCAAAATTAGCACCAACACACAAACTACACCAGTTTTGTGCATCATTTTGTTAGCACCCAGTTCCAATTTGATAATGACATACTGATAGTTCATCAACATTTGAAAGCAACATTCTCAGTTGCTGTAAGAAAACAGTGATAGAGTATGATGGTGTTTTAGAAATAACTCAAAACCAAAACAAATATGGGCACTCTGGAGCTTATTGTAAACATCCAACAAGAAATGGTGTGAAGAAATATTTTTAAAATGTTGTAGATTTCTTCCATTACCCTTGTTAGATCTTAGAAAACTATCTGTGTGTACTGCCAACATAACTGTCACAATGTAGGTAGCTACAATCATATCTGTCCGACTTGACTTTTTGTTGGAGTCGTAAATATTTTTCATCCTTCTAATAAATGACCAAGTGAGCCCAAGTCAGATACAGGATTAATGTTGCATTTAAATCTATCAATATTTTAATAAACCTTTCGGCTCTGCTCAGCAGCAATCCAGGAGATAATACCATATATAAAAGAAACTCAGCTTTTCTTTAATCTTTCTCAGGGATGTTTAACTAATCACCTCTTTGTCATATCACACTTCTGCAAATACACACAAGATCTTGATCTCTTACACCTCTTTTCCCTTCCAAGGAAGCATCACATAATCCCTTTATATTTTTCTGCCTCCAACACACACATTTGTCACCTTGATTATCAATCATTAATTTGATTCACATGATGTTACTCAATGTGACACTGATGTTCAATGGCATTATCATTGCTAAAACGCCCACCGACAACATCTGGAGAGTTGCAATTGCCAGAAATTGAACCAAACCAGCCTTTTGGAATTACTATGTGGGTCAGAGACGATGAATTCTGCAGCAAGTAACACACTAACTTGAACTCAGTTACACCTCACTCTTCCAAACTCCAGTGGAAACAAGGGCAGCCTGTCCAACCTATCCTCATAAGGCAAACTGCTTATTCCAGATCTCAATCTAATAAACAAGCTCTGAACTGCCTCCAACACATTTACATCCCTTCTTAACATACAAACTCATGGATGCTTACTACACAGAAGGAAGCTATTTTAGCCTATCGTGACCGAGTCAGTCAGAGTCATACAGCATGGAAACAGACCTTTTAGTCCAACCAGTCCATGCTGACCCATAATCCCAAACTAAACTAGTCCCACCTGCCTGCTCCTGGCCCATATCCCTCTAAACCTTTCCTATCCATGTGCTTGTCCAAATGTCTTGAACATTGCAATTGTACCCATACCCACCACTTCCTCAGGAAATTCATTCCACATGTGAACCACCTTATTTAAAAAGAAATTGCCCCTTATGTCTTTTTTAAATGCTTCTCCTCTCACCTTAGAAATGTGCCCCCTAGTCTTAAAATCCCCCATCCTAGGGAAAAGACAACTACCATTAACTCTACCTATACCCCTCATGACTTTATAAACTTACATAAAGATCACCTCTCAACCTCTAATGCTCCAGTGAAAAGAGTGTTTGTAACTCAGCAAGATCCTGATAAATCTCTTCTGAAACCTCTTCAGCTTAACAATATCCTTGTTATAACTGGCTGACCAGAATTGGACACAATATTCCAGAAAACAGAGATATGAGAACACCAATGCCATTTTCCAGCTCTTGGCTTAAAGCCTTGGAAGCTATGGTAACACAAGTGAATATCTAAATACTGTTTTAATGTTACAATGTTTATTATCACATTACTTCGTCATGTGGTGATAAAAACTGCTTGTAGTGCTCCAGTGGCAGCCTGTTCAGTATTCTATATAATTCTAGCATTGTTCCCCTGCTCTTGCAATCTGTGCCACAGGTAATAAAGAAATATATCCTATATCTACCTGCCCTATTGTATTCAGGGATTTGAGGATTTTCAGATCCAAATCCCTCTGATGTTCAACAGAAACAGTAATTACTGGAGAAATGCTGCAGGTGTGCCAGCATCTGGATGAAAGCACAGTTAACATCTGGTCCAGCGACCCTTCTTCAGAACCAACAGTAGCTAGAAAAAGGTAATTATATATGCTGAAGACAGAGATTGGAGTACAGGATAAGTGGAAATGGAGCCCAGAGAGACAACGATATGGACAATGGGTGAGCCAAGGAGGAAGTCAAACTGATAAAAGGGACCATCAGTAGGTAAAAATTGTGTGACTGTGCTGAAAGCAGTCTACATCACAGCAGGGCCAGTGCTGTGAGAGTGGATAAAGAACATGGAAGCTACTGCTTATGGCCTAAAATGATTGAACTCAATATTGAGTTCTGAAGGCTGCAGGATCCCCAAGTACTGATCTTCAGTACCTTCCAGGTTCCTATCATTCATAACGTAATTCTTTGCCTTGTTAGCCTTTCCCAAGTGGAGTATCTTGCACTTCTCTCAGTTAATTCCGCTTGCCACTGCATTGCCCACCTGATCAGTTCATCGATATCCACGTGCGGTCTGTAGCTCCCATAGTCACTATTTACACTATAAAATTTCATGTCATTCCCCTTACACTGAAGTTCAAATCATTAACTTACACCACAAACAGCACAGGATCCAGCACCAAGCACTACAGAACCCCACTGGAAACAAACTTTCAATCACAGAAACACCCCTCCATCATCACTTTTCACATCCTCTCAGCCAATTTTGATTCAATGTGACACATTGGCCATGTGTGGGAACAGAATCTTAGTTTCTTGGCCAGTCTGATAGGAGGACTATCAAAAATCTTGTTACAGCCCAGGGAGACTACATAAATGCATTACCTTCACCAACATTTCTAGTTTCCTCCTCAAAAATGATTTTATATAATTTGTCAAACATGACCTTCCGTTAACAAATACATACTGCTATCCCTGATTGATCAGTGTCTTTCCAGGTGCAAATATATTTAGTTGCTCAGAAACCTTTCAAATAACTTCACCACCACCGACGTTGCACTGACTGGCTTGCAATTTCTTGATCAATCACTTCCACCCTTTTTTAATAATGGGACAATGTTAGCAATCATCCAGTCCTCTGTCATGACACCTGTGATCAGAAAGGACTTTAAAATTATGGCAGGGCACTCACACCTCCACTTCTGGCTCCCTCAAGAGCCTGGGATACATTTCATCCTCGCCTGTAGATTTATCCACTTTCAAGGCTGCTAAACATGCTAAAACCTCAATTCTCTATGTACACTTCTTTTAATATTGTACATTCCTCTGCCCTGATCCCCATATCAATGTCATTCTTTGCCACTATGAAAACCAATGCAAAGTATTCACAGAGGACTGTGTACCTGTATTCCAGATTCACGTACAGATTACCTCTATCACCCCTGAAGGGCCCCACTTGTAATTTTCTTGCTCTTTGTTCTACCCAAGAATACTCTCTCATGCACTTTCTCAGCATCCCTTATTTCAACCCTGGCACGTTTTATACTCTGAAGGACTTTGTTGTATTGAACCCAGATATTCGAAGCTGAGTTCTCTTTTTTGGCTTAATCCCAACCTTTAGATACTTCAATACCCAGTGTTCCTATTCTTCACCTCATCCTTTGCCTTTACAGGAATATATCTGCCCAATATTCTTGCTATATTCTCTTATGTTCCCACTGTTCTGACAGTTTTATCCGCAAATAGTTGTTCTCTGTCTACTTGGAAAATATCGTATCACAGTTTTGACTAAATTGGCCTTTCCCCAATTGTTAACATTTATTTTCAGCCCACCTTCATCCTTTACATGACTACTCTTAATCTAGGAGAAAGTGAGGACTGCAGGCACCAGAGAGTCAGAAAGTTGAAAAGTGTAGTGCTGGAAGAGCACAGGTCAAGAAGCATCCAATGAGCAGGAGAATCGACGTTTCAGGTGTAAACCCTTCATCAGGAAACCGAAACGTTGACTTTCGTGCTTCTCGAATGCTGCCTGACCTGCTGTGTTCTTTCAGCGCCACACTTTTCTACTCCTAATTTAACAGTCACGGTCACCATGTTCACAATACTCGCCTATCAATTTGTCTTCTACCAGTTTGGGCACATTTCTGAATATCATATCCAAAACTGCCTCTCCCTTCCCGGGCTTTCTATCCAGTCTCCTGGATGTCATTTAAGACAAAGCAGACCTTTTGTTTAGCATCCCATTATCAACATTCACATCGCTGAAGTGATAGACAAGCAGGATCTGAGGGTCAGAGTTCCGGATGAGTTAGGCTTTATTTGCAGTGCAGCTACAGAAATGATTAGATGATGGTGGGCCTGCATGTAATAAAAGAATGCATCTTGTTTTCTGGATTGGTCAGGGTAAACTGAAATGTAATGGGTAACATATTAGAGGTGGGTGGTTTTGGGACTGAAGAGGGTCAAATCTCTTAACTATTTAACAGATGAGACTGAGCATTCAGAAAATGACTTTTATAAGTGGATGTTATTACTTTAAAAAGAACTTCCACCAAATCAAACTACTAAAGCCCTCCAAAAATGAAATTAATATTTGCAATTAGAAAAATTGTTCCATGAAGTAGTGACCAAGAAGATTGATGAGGGCAGGGTGGTAGATGTAGTCTATATGGATTTCAGTAAAGCCTTTGATAAGGTTTCATTTGGTAGGCTGCTCTGGAAGGTTAGATTGCTTGGAATCCAGGGGGAGCTGGCAAATTGGATACACAATTGGCTTGATGGTAGGAAGCAGAGGGTAATAGTGGAAGGATGCTTGTCAGACTGGAGGCCTGTGATTAGTGGAGTGCCTCAGGGATCAGTATTGGGCCCATTGCTGTTTGTTATCTGTATCAATGACTTGGATGAGAATGTACAAGGTATGATTCGTAAGTTTGCAAATGACACTAAAATAAGCAGTATTGTGGACAATGAGGAAGGTTATCAAAACTTGCAGCAGGACCTTGATCAGCTGGGGGAAATGGTTGAAAAATGGCAAATGGAGATTAATATAGACAAATGTGAGGTCTGGCATTTTGGAAAGTCAAATCAAGGTAGGAGTTTCATGGTGAATTGTAGCACCTTAAGGAGTGTAGTAGAACAGAGGGACTTTGAAGTTCAGGTGCACAGTTCTGAAAGTGGAGTCATACGTAGACTGGGCAATGAAGGCAGCTTTTGGCACACTGGCCTTCATCAGTCAAGGCACTGAGTATAGAAGTTGGGAAGTTACGTTGCTGTTATACAGGACATTGGTGAGGCCGGATTCTGGATTAGAGTGGTACTGGTGCACAGCAGTTCAGGCAGCATCCGAGGAGCAGGAAAATTGACGTTTCGGGCAAAAACCCTTCATCAGGAATACATTTGTAGGGCTTTTGCCCAAAACGCCCACTCTAATCCAGAATCTGCAGTCATTGTTTTTACCATTGGTGAGGCCGGACTTGGAGTACTGTGTTCACTTTTGATCACCTTGCTTGAAAGGATGTTACTAAATTGGAAGAGCGCAGAAGAAATTTACAAGGCTGTTGCCAGGACTCAACAGTCAGTTATCTGGAGAGGTTGGACAAGCTAGGACTTCTTTCTTTAGAGTGTAGGAGACTGAGGGGGGATTGCAGAAGTGTATAAAATGAGAGGCATGGATAGGGTGAATGCACTCAGTCTTTTTCCCAGGGTTGGGGAATCGAGGACTAGAGGGCATCAGTTTAAGGTTTGAGGGAAAAGAATAAAAGGGAACCTGAGGGACAACATTCTTTTTTTTACACAGAGGGCGGTATGCATATATTGTGGCAGGACATTAACAGCATTGAGAATTAATTCTGCATTATAGTCAGCTTTTTGCCACAGGTGTCAGATTAAGCTCATTTCACATCATGTGCTTGATGGCCATTAATAAAAAGTACAAATGCAGTTTTTCTACGAGTATGAAACAAGAATTAAGAAGAAAAGGCAGAATTTGAACCCATTGCCACATCATCATCTGTGGTATCCCCCAAGACTCAGCTGATTCAGAGTTCAAGCCTCCCCAAGAGACTCGAACTCAAAATCTAGGTTAATGCTTCAGTGACATACTACATGAGGGCTACACCACATCGCTGTCATCCTTGAATGAAACACTAAATGGAGTTTGTTCTCTCAGGCAGATATAAACGATCAAATGACACAATTTTGAAAAACAGTGAGGTAGTTCTCCATTATGTTATAAACAGTGCTTGTCCTTAACTAATAAACAGATTCGGTTTAAAAACCTGAAATGTCAACTTTGTTTCTGTCTCCATAGATGCAGCTAGACCTGCTCAGTATTTGCAGCTTTTACGGCTTTTATTTCTTATTTTGAATATTTACAGGTTTTTTTGGAGACTTTATTTATTTATATTACTGTTTGTGGGACCTTGATGAATGCAAATTAGCTGTGTTCCCTAAATTATAACAGTGATTACATTTCAGAAGTGCCTCATTGACTGTCAGATCTGAGAGAGGGGGAGTGCAGGCTAAAGAGGGTGATTGAGCACAGTGGGGTCGGGGGTGCTGGAGAAAGCATGTGCGAGAAAGAGCAAGCACACACGTACAGGATAGAGTGCACATAAGACTGGCAGGACAAAAGAGAGATACAGTGTACAAAGTGAAAGACTGAGCATGTACACGGGGAGAGATAACAAGCTAATTTGTATGAGTAAGGAAAAAAAGCTGTCAATATATTTTATGCAGAGTAACATCCAGAGTTTAAGGTTGTTATTTACTTTCTGGGTCAGCTAATGCAAAATATAAGCAAATGAACACTGGAAGCACCTGGGACAGGATAGTGAGAAAAAGAGAGTACACACATGAGATAGTGTGTGTTTGGGACAATAGACCATGGGGAAAAGAAGGAACATAAGGAGAGGTTGACAGCAAAAATGTATAAAAGGTTGGTCCAAGAGCACAGCTGGGGCAAGATGTTGACAGCAAAGTATGAGAGATACAAGGAAAGAAGGTGACAAAAGATAAAGGCATGGAAGGAGGGGGGAGGGGAGAGAGTTAGTGGGGAAGCAAAGAAGAGAGGTGAAAGAAACTCAGTAATGGGGGGGGAAAAGAGAGAGATGTTTAAGAAAGAGAAAGGTTGCAGCTGCAGACAAGACCGATGTCCCGTTAGAAAGGAAAAGCAAGAAATCACAAATATTTTAACACCAAGTATGGTATTCACCCTGGTCACGATCCAAACTCTTTTGAAAGATCTGTGCACGAATGTGAATCAGCAAAAGGATCAGCCTGAGCTCACTAGATCAGAAAAAATCCTTCCAAATATTCAAGCATCTATTTGCATGTGAGTTATTGAGTTTTCTCTATAATGACAGTTGGCAGTCACATTATAAGGCTATAATCCAAAACTTCTGGCATTGAATTGCTTTTGCTTTGCATGCACTGACCTAGAAACTAATTTACAACCTTAAATTCACTGATAACTGTCTGTTACTCGTATGAAATATTCTGACAGCTTTCTTCGTACACTTACAAATGAAATGAACAGGGGAAATTATCATGAATCAAGATGTAAATAGATAAAAATCTTTCACCATAATATTTCTAAGTGAATACACATCATGTCCAATATTTTAACGATGGAACAGCTGCCAACTGCAGTCTTGGAATGGTTATTTTCCTGGCTATTTTTGAACAATTTGCCAGTTGAATTCAGAGAAAGGCTGTTGATGTGAAGCTCTCTCTCCCACATGGTGGTTATCACCTAATAGAGATAGGTTAGAGATTTAGTATCCTTGAGAAGCTGTAAATGACAGCTCCTGCTGATCTGCTCAAAATGACTTTGAAGGTAGGTAATTGAAACTCATGATCCTTAAATCAATAATTGCCTTTGAAAGCGAAACCACAAGGAGCCTGAGTACAACACTGACAATGCATTTCCAAATTAACCTTAAATTCCTTTGATTGCCAATGGATTGCCTCAGCAACTTGCAACATTTGTCTCTACTTGCATTTGGTCAAGAAGCTAAGAGTTGCCTCAACAGAAACATTGGGCTGAGTCTTATCATATTATGTAAAAGCAAGGACCGCAGATGCTGGAAACCAGAGTCTACATTAGAGTGGTGCTGGAAAAGCACAGCAGTTCAGGCAGCACCCGAGGAGCAGGAAAATTGACGTTCCTGTTGAAGGGCGTTTGCCCAAAAAGTCAATTTTCCTGCTCCTCAGATGCTGCCTGACCTACTGTGCTTTTCCAGCACCACTCTAATCTAGACTCTTATCATATTAGCGACAGATTGTCATTTTTTGTTGAGTTCCTTAGATAATTCCCAGTGAGCTTTCTCATTTGATTGTCCCAAACATGCACCATTTACTTCAGAGCATTTGGTACCCCTCCTATTGAATCTGAAACCAGTTCCTCACTCCCAGGATAGTCCGGCACTGCAGCATCGGAATCTTTAAAAGGCTATTACGCATCAGTCTAACACTGACAAGCTACCCTGCAAGGTTCATGATATTGCCCCCAAGCAGGACAAAGATAGGAAATTGGCACCCTGCTTTGTGAATAGGGAGGTTCTTATAGATAGTATGCTGCAGAGGAATGTCCTCCACTTCTACTAGGGCTGGCAGAAGAGGCCACAATACCCAATATTGCCAGCCTGAGATGGCACCCAGTTTCAGCTGGTGGAACAGACAGCAGTGTAGAAAAGGTCAATGACCGTCTCCACTCCACCAAGTGCCAGCGTCATGTTTCTGTTTATTCACAAGCAATCTGTCTGTACTACTGTACTCCCCTCCCACCATGCTCTAAGCCTCTCTCTTAATAAATACAACATTTTCCATACAACACTTGCCTCACAACACCACCACTACTCCAGCTTCAAACCTACAATCCAACTAAACCTGCATGGACTCTGTGCTGCCTACTTATTTGAAACACCTCTCCCTAACTGCACCAGCATTAACAGCTATGCTAGCCATTTTCCTTTCACTCAATATCTCCCTTTCTTTCAATCCAGAAGAAAACAGCCCATCATCGGGCAGGAGTAGCCATAACTGAAGTGCCTGATATTTGCCTCTTCAGCCCGAGAGGAGGACCCTGACGCGGTGCCCAAAATCCTGCACAATATCAGAGGCCTGCCTTGACTGAGCACTACTCTCCTCCAACTTTGAGACACAGCCAACTGGCTGAAGCATATGCGGTGTGTCTGATGAAAAACTGAGGCAGCATAATGTCCAGCAAACATTTCCACCCTCTACGCTGATCACTGCACACAAACATGAGAATTTGACTGCCTTTGTGTGTGCTCTAAAAGGCAAGGCAAGGCAAGACAGAATACTGAGAGTTTGATAGATTTGGCTGAAAGAACAAAACATAAAAAAGGCACGGTAGGGATAGTGGGAGGTCAGTAAGTGAGCAGCCCTGAGAGGCAGTCTGATCTATTCCACGAGCTGGGTTCATGATTCTGAATGCACTACATCCTTGCTACAGTATTACAGTGACAGCTGCCAGTGCAGCCCGAGATATAACACTGAAGTGCAGGAACATTCTGTAAGTGGATTGGAAATGTAACATATTCATGGAGTGAATGAGGCCACTGTCCTTGGAAATGTTGCTGCTGAGTGCCCAAGGTGGCAGTCTGAACAAGGGAGTCATCAGGCTCGCACCGACATTCACATTCACAATTCTGTGTATCTAGTTTTATCTGGAACATGCTAGAGTAGGAACCTGCATATCAGTGAGGAAAAATTAGGTATCAACGAGGGTGATAATGAACAATAATTTGCGTTAACAGACCATTTACCGCTCACTAGAGGATCCTGTCTTGGTGCCTGGAATGTTGTTGGAATTTGTGCCATGTTGCTCCCAATAATCGAGAAAGATCTCACTCTTCTCATCAGATTTCCTGAAATTGTTTCACCATTAAGGACCTGAGAAAATTCTGACCATAGTGTCATTATCTTTAGGATTCAAACTAGCTCCTCAAATCACTTACTGCAAAGGATATTTAGAAATTTCATTGTTATTTTGATTTTAATGAGGACTAGACATAGGTTGGGCCCAATGGTAAAGAATTAGAGTGGGTGACCCTGGAGCTTTAGCCTCAATTGGAATTAAATCAACAAGAGGGACCAATAAAAAAAAATAGTGTAATCTTTATGGTTATCATCAAATTGTAAGTCCATCTCTTGGGTGTACTTCATTATTCTAAATTTCAAGCCAGACATCCAGTAGGAGACTCTTCCACACAAATTTTTAATGTCAAATTAATAGAGCAATCGTAGCTCCCTAACTTCCTGCCCACTAGAGATTCAAATGATTTCAATAAGACTGATGGCACATGGTTCTGATGCAAATTCATTGACCCGAAATGTTAACTCTATCCACTAACTGTGCCTGACCTGCTGGCGCTCATTTTTTGCTTATATTTCAAATGATATATAATTCCCTTTAGGAATTACTCAAACAAAAAAATGTGAAAAACACATTCTGCAATCACCGAGATTTAGTAGCATAGAAGGAACACTATTCGATATTTATTTTGCTACGCAGTTTATGCTTCTTTCAAGAAGTTTCTTGCAGACAACAGACAAGCACCATTGAAACCAGTGAAAACACTGACAAGGAAAGGGCAACAAATAAAAAGGACAGTAATTGGGATTTGTTTACACCAGCAGTGTGATACTGAATTCTGACTGACAGACAAAAACTTTAATGCATTGCTGAGCGCAAACATGACAGTTTGTCGGCTATCACTCTATTCGATAAATATTACTGTTCAGAGGATTGGATGGACATACTGTTTAAACACTAGTTCAGTCATACTCAATATGCTGGATACTCAATAGATAAGGTATATTTCTGTAACTGATTGGCCCAATGTTGCAATGCACAGAGGTGCTTTGTCAATCATGTTGTATAATTAGCCCATCACTTCTGGATTCATAGCGAGAAAAATAAAGTGATCACTCGTCATACTTTTCAGGGATGAAAGTACTATGTTTCACAAATTATCAACAATGATAACGTTTTTCTTCCTCCGAATCCCTCATCCCACATTCCAAGCTGAATCCACTGCTTCTACCTTCACAGTTTTACCACTGCAACTGAGCCACATAAAATTGAGAGGACAAATTCCCTCTTTTGATTGGAGAAAAGGCTAGCTACATTGGGGAGGAATGGAGAGAAGACAGGGGACAGATGAAAAAAAAATCATTTGAGCAGACTGCTTAGAATTAGCAACATGATGCAATATTAGGGATAGTAATGCAAATAAATTGGTTTGTCAAATTAAAGTTAAAAACTATTTGTATCTCAAACAGAAAATAAACACTTAGCTATAAATAAAAAAGACAAATATTCATGTGTTCAACAAAACACTGGAATGCTTAGGTGGCCCTGTCTATCAGGTAGTTATGAGAATACTTTAAAGTCTACAGCAAATCATACAGCCAGCAATTGCAATCTGTTTTTGGCCTTTCTTTTTCACAAGTTACTTTAATGATGTATTGAAGCTTGTGATCCACATGCTGTATCACAGTAACGAGTAATCATGGTACACAGATTGCTCTGATTACTGCAGCAGGTTGTCATACAGTTAATTCCTAATTGTATTCCCACTTGAAATACTAGTTTATTCATACAGTAAATCTGAGATGTGCAGTCATTTTCAGTAAAGTTCATCTTCTGCTTGCACTGCCTGATCGAACCATTCAACTCAACCCAGCTTTAGATAAATACATTAAACAGTCTACTCTTCAGCTGTCACATTAAGTTTCACATTCAGACAACAAATCGGTCATTTATTACCCCAGTAAATTTTATAACTTTAAAGGTAATTTTTTTTCATTTTTTATACAATTTCAAACTTTAACATTCCAATTATGGAGTTTACTGCATATTTCTGGCACATCCTTCAGCCAATCATAATGCCTCTCTGAAGTATGGGAAGATTTACTTTGCTGCTCTGACTGTTCAACTGACTGAAAAGATATTGAAAGGAGAACTGCATCTTGTGACCATTCCTACATGAAACTACTCAAAGTACCAATGTGCACTCAGTTCAAATCTCAATTCTTCATGCAAAATATTTGGTGTCAATCATCTCACTGTAGACTAAATACTCTTTGCTATCAAGTACTATCACTTATGTGACACCATCTTGTGAAGCAGCTTTAGATCATGTCATATTCTACATGTTTGGCATTATACTGAACTTTTCTAATATAGGGGAGGCAGGGAGAGTGTACTCAATAGCTCCCACAAAGAAAATTGTGATTGATCAGGTAACGATGGCAGTAGGCAGACACATCTCCTGATCTGCTCAGAGTGGTTCAAATACATCAGTTCAAATAAACTACATGCAGGGTTTGCAATAGGTGTTTCTCTATTGGGATGATCAAGATTTTTTTTTAAAGAATGAATCCCAGATGTGACAGTTAAAGATTAAGTCTATGATATACTGAAAAAAAGGCATAAATACCCCCCGAATTAAACCAAACTAACTGTATGCTGATCCAAAGAGCCTGAAGTATTATCAGACTGGGCATTTTAACATGAAACAGTCACTGACGAGCAAGTAAATAACACAAGTAAAATACAAAACTACATCAGTAAATAGGGAGATTTAAGAGTCAGCTGAAATTGTGATGGACAGCTAGAGATTGCACTAAAATAGGGTAAAAAGCCTGTTCATTTAGCTCAGCTCAATAGTAACACCCATGCCTCTGAGCCAGGAAAGTTGTAGCTTCAAGCTTCACATGAGAAGCGAGTGCATAAATTATGGTGGGACTTCAGTTCAATAATGAGGATGTGCTGTATTAGAGGCAACATCTCAATTGAAACATTAAAGTGACCTAAATATCCCTTCTCAGTAGGACACAAGATCAGGTATTGAAAGCTAATCTCAGTAATGGAGATCATCAAATTATTACTTTAAATGCCCTTTGAAATAGCCTAGCAAGCAACTCATTTCAAAAAGGATAGGCAACAAGTGCTGACTTTATCAATAATGCCCATGAAAGAATAAACTAAAATGATATATCACAGCACAATTCAAAGTAAGATGAGATTTATTCTATGTCCAGTCAACATCAATCCTTCAAGCATCACCACTAAGAATGGATTATCAAGTCATTTATTGTATTCTTATTGTGGAAGCTTGCAGTGTAGAACTGTCTGTCACACTACCTCCACTGACTAAAGTTCAAAAGTAAAATTTGGATGTGAACAAAGGAAGTTATGATTACTAAATATGCAGATGACACTAAAATTGGAAGTGCAACAGACAGCGAAAAAGATTATCTCAGAGTGCAATGGAATCTTGATCAGATGGATCAATTCACCAAGGAGAAGCAGATGGAGTTTTAATTTAGATAAATGTGAAAGGCTGCATTTTAGAAAAGCAAACCAGGGCAGGATTTATACACTTATTGGTGAGCTTCTGGGGAGTTTCTGAACAAAGAGACCTTGGAATGCAGGTTCATAGTTCCTCAAAAGTGGAGTCACAGGTAGATAGGGTAGTAAAGGTGGCATTTGGTATGCTTACCTTTACTGGCTAGTGCACTGAGAATGGAATTTGGAGGTCATGTTGTAGCTGTACAGGACATGTTTTAGGCCACTTTTGGAATACTACATGCAATTCTTGTCTCCCTGCTATAGGGAGGATGCTGTGAAATTTGAAAGGGTTCAGGAAAGATGTACAAGGATTTTGCCAAGATTGCAGGGTTTGAGTTACAGGGAGAGGCCAAACAGGGTGGGGCTATTTTTCCAGGAGCATCAGAGGCTGAGGGGTGACCTTATAGAGGCTTATAAAATCATTAGAGGCATGTTTAGGGTGAATAGACAAGGTCTTTTCCACAGGGTGAACAAGTCCAAAACTAGAAGGCATAAGTTTAAGGTGAGGGGAAAGGTTTAAAAGGGACCTAAGGGGCAACTCTTCATGCAGAGGGTGTTGCATGTATGCAATGAGCTGCCAGATGAATTGTGGAGGTTGGGACAATTATATTTAAAAGGCATCTGGATGGATATATGAATAGGAAGGGTTTAGAGAGATATGGGCGAAATGCTGGTTTATTTTGGATAGCTGGTCAGTATGGACAAGATGGACCAAACGGTCTGTTTCTATACTGTACAGCTCTAGGACTTTAAGACATTTTAGGTCATTATGAGGACATGAAAGAAAGTTTTAAACACAAGTAGTTTTGCTCTGACACAACTGATACAGAAGGCAGGCTTGGGTGGCTTGCCAAGATGATTTGAAACCTAGGTATGATCACCACCATGTAACTGGAATATTTGGTATTAGATAGAAACATTTAAAAAAAGGTGCACAAGTTGGCTATTTGGCCTTTCAAGCTTCACCATTCAATATTATCATGGCTGATCATCCAACACAGTACCCTGTCACAATTTTGCCCTATGCCCTTTGATCCCTTGATCCCAAAGGACTACACATAGCTCCTTACTGAAAATATTCAACACTTTGGCCTCAGCTGCTTCAGCACAGGATCACCATACTCTGAGATGAGAAATTTCTCATCTCAGACCCTAAAGGAGTACGCCGTATCCTTAAACTGCAATCGCTGGTTCCGACTCCCTGGACATCTGGAACATCTTTCCTGCATTTACCATGTCTAGTTAGTCAGAAGCTTATAGGTTTTTGAGACTGCCCCCCTCATTCTTCTGAATTCCAGTGAGTGAACACTATCCTCACCAATGCAATCTCTCTTTGCATGTCAGTCCTGCTATCCCAAGAATCACAAGTCTGAGAATATTGGAATGGTATGTTGGTAAAGCTCAGTATGGGAGAGGATTAAAGCTCGAAATGTGTGACACACTCATTGACATTTCTCCAATCTTGTGTGCTTCAAAAAATAAAGAAGTAAACAGGTGGCTTTTCACAAGTTATACTTTTTTTTTACTGTAACAAATAAACCTCAAATCAAGAGAATGACACTGTATACCAGATTCCAGCCAGGAGCATGCAGTTGACACTCCTGCTTTAATGAACCCATTGCTCCCTCAAGGCATCTATCATCTCTTTAGTTCATGTATAAAAATCCATCAAGATTACTGACAAACACCACAAGGGAGCTGCAAGGACAGCTCCATTATCTGACAAGTAAGTGAAGCAAACAGAACTGAACTGTTATTGCATTAGGAGGAGAGCAGTCACAACAGAATGCATTAAATTCAAATTAAACTTTTTTTGTTACTGTTCATTGCATTAAAATCTTTTTAGATGTCAGCAAGACCTTTATTGTTCCTGTTAGAATACATAAAGGAAATGCAACACAAAAGGTTGAAGCTAAGATTTATTCTGTCTTAAGCAGTGAAATTTACTTATTTGCTACTTGTCATTTGTTTGGGTTCCAATTTTAACCATTTCAAAGGCTATCACTTGCAAAATGATTCTTCAATTGCAGAGTGGGGTGTACTGAACCCAATGACAGACTTCGCAAAATTAGGGAGAAAAATGATGGGCTGCTCTGATCAATTTTCTTCCCATTCCTCAAATTCATTATGCGAGTCACTTTACTTCACACAAGCCTGACTGCATGGCTCTGGAACACGATCTGACAATTTTAATGAAAAGAGCACAGAATTAAGCAACTACAAAGTTACTAAGTTTCTTTTTAAACATTCACACCAAGACTGAATGGCCTCACTTATACTTTGCTTTTTCACCTGTTCACACTTTGATTTGATGTGAAGTAAACAAATAGTTTAAAAGTAAAGACTGGCCATGTAATGGATCTTAAAACATCATGCCAAGGAAATAAGGTTCAGATCTTGCTATTATAAACTATGATTTATATATATTTTTAAAAATCATTCATTGTCAATTTGGGTTTTCTTTCAGCAAGAGACCACTTCATTCAAAGCAAAACAAAGCAAACTATGATCTGTCAAGCCAGGTTCCTATCTGAGATCTGACTGCTAAGGATAAAAGCATAACCTTTTATCCTTAGCAGTACATAAATCAAATGCTCTGGGCTAAGTTTCCCACAAATTAATGGTGGCTGCATGCTACATGCCATTAATTATAAGCATATTGACCAACACGTTCAGAGGTAGAAAAATATCATCGCTGGATTTACATTCTGAAGATGGTATCCCATTTTTGACGGTAAGCCTGCCTCCATTCAGCCATTTTGATTGTTCATGCATCAACTCTAATTAGCATGCATTGGAAAATCAGTGCTTTCTCTATAGTTGAAGATATGGACTCTAGGAGGTAGGACAAAATGGATAAAGGAGCTGCACAAAATGGCTTCTGCAAAGTGCATAAAAGGGCTTCTGCACTGCTAAATTAGATTGCAGGACCAGACAGAAACAAGAAACCACAGACTGATGTTTCCCCATGCTTACGTGACTACCTATAGTTAAAGCTATGAAGAAGTAGACGGATAAGATGAGAAAATACTAACCACATCTGCAAACTGCAAGTCCTCAGAGGAAATACTAAACCACATTTTGCAAGCTGTGAATCTTTGTAAAAGCAACATAAGCCATTACAACTTAATCAATACCATTGGTTCAAGTTACTACCCATGAAGTGATTATAATTTATTGATTGGTTGTTACTATGTGATCATGCTCCATGTCTGATGACGATTAATGTATATAAACCTTATGTAAACTCTGTAAGGCTGTTGGATTCTTTTGATTGCCAAGAAGAATTCATACTTCTGGGCAAATCAGAGCCTGCCAACCCAGCGCTGTAACATACAATAAACAATTGTTTGCATGTTGGACAAAGTGTCATTTACAGGTGTGTTAACTGACCGATCGTGGAACCAAGTGACATATACATCATCAGAGTGAGAAGCAAAAAGAGCCTGTACTGAAAGTTCTCACCTTTGCATTGGTAAATTACAAATGAAGATAAAGGAAAAGTTGACCTTTCCACCCTATATGCCAATGTATGTGCAAACTGCATGATGTCTAAAGTGAATAATTACACTGTGATTACCTGGGAACGTTAAAATTTGTTTTTAACTTTTTTAAAAATATAATATATTTCCTGATTCAGCCTCTGGTCGGCTGGGCTATTGTAGGGGGTGTGTTTTTTTTCCAGGTCATGGTCCCGGTTGAAGAGCCTACTCAATGCCAATAAGAAAGATGGTCTCTGCCAGTGCTGCTGGTAGGCCAAGGAAATGGTGTACACCTAAAAACTGACTGAGGCCAGGCTGAAGGGCAACAGTGAAGGGATGAGGGGGGATTTGGGATGGATCCAGAGAAGAAGAGAATGAGGTGGTGAAAGTAGATGTGAGGAAGTAAAACCTTCAGTAGGACTCTTCAACTGGGATCATGACCCGAAAAAAGCACACCCCTTACAACAGGCCAGCAGACCCGAGGCTGCAGGTTGGACAATGTCCCCTCCCACCACCTAGTTAATTAAAGCAGCAATAGGAAAAAATCCTTATCACTTAAGACCTTGACTGGACAATGGGCAGACAATAAGAGTGTATCTGTAAAATTAAGATGGGGATGGGTGGGCTGGCAACAGGGAGAGTGCCAACACCACTTGCCCAAATGTATGGATCCACCCAGCTCTTACCTACCCAAAAGCAGCCCATAAAAGTCAGCTCCGAGTTGCAAATCTCTGCCCTTTACCTTGCACAAAAGTCACCTTATCTTAGCTTTCCCATTCATTTGGAAAACTTTTGGATTTATCTAATAAATTTGCTACAGAACTTCAGAACACACAATTAACAAATTTATAAATCAATGTGACAATCATTAACGCAAAGCCAATCAATGTTTCCAACCCAGGAGATAACTTAACTATTTAATTAAAATGCAATAAAGATTCTAAAACATTGATTTTAAATACATTGTTCTTATTTTTTACTTTTTATCCTTTTATTTCTCTCAATCTAAATTTTTTTTCCCTTACTCTTTTTATAAGTGATTTGATTCTATTTCATTCTCATTATCGAAGTTTCATTCTCAATCCTAATCGCTGGAGACAATGTTAATTCTATCTATCAAACAGATCCCAAATGATCAACTATCCTCATTGTGCTATGATCAGTTTGCATTTTTTGCAATTTGCAGAATGATTATGTTTGAGAGGTAGTTACTGGCAGGAGGTGACCTAACAGTGCAAACTGCAAAATGTCCCACCACAGCAACTGTTGAACAATTATCTGCTTTGAATGCCAGAGATTTGGGGGCAAGTTTCTCATCAAGATTGAGGCAGAACATTGGAAGAATGCAAAAGTAAATATCAAATGTTTCCATAGTGTAAGTGTACAATTATCAATAATTTGAAAGGAAATATTTAAATGTAGGAGGAAAGAGTAGGATTTATTGAATAATTTTTTTTCAAAATTTGTCATGGGTATGATAGAAATGGCTCCTTCAGTGCTGTACTTTTTAATGAATGACCCTCCATCTATTTCAAAAGGATTTTTGAAAATTACTGATGTCTATCTTCATTACATAAAAACATTACAAGGCCACCATGGTGACAGCAGTGTGGCAAGCTAACATCCTTCAAAAATAACCAAGTTAAATAATAATTAAAAAGAAAAATGAAAGCTTGGCAACAGAACAAACGGAAGGTACATATAAACTATTCTAACCATAAATTGGAAGCAAAAGAAAACATGAGGCAAGACAAAATTAAAATAAAGAAAAGAGGAGTTTCTACATGAACAGCCAGTACTGCCCCAATGTACACACATACACTGCCATAGCTATGCTTCTCGTCTAAAGGTCGACATGGCAATAGTGAAGCTTTAAAGCAAAAGGTTACCAATCTGTTGACTGAGAAGGAAAAAAGGTCTGTGTTGAAAAACCTCTCCACTGCATCAGTAAATTACAAATGAAGACAACGAGAAAGCTGACATTTCCACCACACATGCCATTGAGTTACAAACTGCATGATGTCTAAAGTTGGTAAGCGTGCTGCGATTATCTGGGGAAATGTTTTGTTGAGTTGATATACTTCATGATTCAGCTGCTGTCAGAAGAAACTACAGTAGTTCTTCTATAACGCGACGGTTGTATTCTTATGCAACCCCGCATTATAGAAAAATCTCACTTTAGAAACAGCGCTTTATGTGTAGGTGGTGATATTGTGTTACTGCCAACTCATGTTAAAAATCTGCACTTTAGAAACATTGTCCCCAATATGTGATATAGTATAACAACCTGTAGTTCAAGGGTCCTGTACCAGCTGTACAAATCTTCTGGGATGCCCATAACCTGACAAATATTGAGGCAATAAACCTGATTTTTGACAAACATTGCTCTTTAAAAAAGAAAATGGTATTAGTGATATATTTGCAGTTAGGAGATTAATTAGTTTAATTGCACTCAGCTAAATATAGCTCATTACTATTCACCTGAGTGTTGTGTCCAATTCCTTTGTAATAACATCATAACTGAGGATGCACTCCAGAGAATTTGACGTGTGCATAAAGTACTCATTAGTCAATCACTCACCTACAGACCTTCATACTTTCAAATTCCTGTATTGCAATGTCAACTTTGGGGTTTATAATGATAAAGGATCTCAAATGTTAATTACTTTGTAAATAAAAGACTGTCTATCAAGCACACTTTAATGTTATAATGGAACAATACTGTTCTGACACATTCATTTTAATTTGTGCTTTTGTGGCTCATTAGTTCAAGTATTCATGTTTCCCAAGAACAACACTGGGATTTTCAATTTTTTCCATAGTACCCTAAATAGCTTATTATTTGAAACAGTTCATCTGTGATGAAATTAGCACATGCTTTACATCAATTTTCATGATAACTCACTTCTACACTATCCTTAACTGCACAAAGTACAGCACCAGAAATAATAAGGGAGCCAGTACACTGGGCAGAGGTTTGAACAGAATACTGGGAATAGCATTAACACACTGCAGTTTGTGAATGGCAATACAGTACAGAAATTCAAATTGTGCAGTTGCATAGATGCAATTTGTCATTCACCTTTTTTTTTGCTACAGATTAAATGTTTCCTTCAGATTCAAATTCCAGTTTCTACATAGTACCCATATTTCAGTCCACTTGAAAGCCTATCTTTCACTGGACCACTGAAAGTTTTAACTACATCAAGGCATAAGGGATGAAATCCAACTTTGGCAGGGACATAAAACTGATGATAGATATCTCAATTTTGTTTTCCCTAAAGTCGAATGAAGTCAGGCAAGGCATATAATTGCATTCATTCCAGTTGATAGTGAGATAAAACATGAGATTTATACATGTAGATTAGATTCCCTATGGTGTGGAAACAGGCCCTTTGGCCCAACAAGTCCACACTGACCCTCCGAACAGTAACCCACCCTCCCGTCTGACTAATACATCTAACAACTATAGACAATTTAGCATGGCCAATTCACCTAACCTGCACATCTTTGGAATTTGGGAGGTACCCGGAGGAAACCCACGCAGACACGGGGAGAATATGCAAACTCCACAGAGTTACCCAAGGCTGAAATTGAACCTGGCGCTGTGAAGCAGCAGTGCTAATCACTGAGCCACCGTGCCACCCTACATGTTCTTTTTTTAAAAAAGTGTATTTAAAACCAGTGGCAGATGGATATTGGTCTATTTTCATTAAGGGGTTTGACAATTAGTTACATCAGTCTTTCTGGAATTGCAACTTTAAAACTCATGTCAAAGAGAACAGGTGACCGCAAGGGCCACAGGAGCATTGCCAGAAGTTTGTTTATATTACAAAAGGAGAGAAATAAAAATAAGGTATTAATATGGCAGGATCTAGGATGAGAAAGTTTTTTAAAAATAATTCAGTTAAAAGGCTTTTTGATTCAGACTGAAAGAGACCTGACTGAAGTCAGATGCAAGTATAGTGTCTCATAGAAAAGACTGTTTAGTTAAGAGAATAAGTTAGCTCAGTGTATTGATTACAGTTTGTGAAAACTTCCAGGTCTGGTGTGTTTAGATAGGAACTGCAGATCATTCAAAAATGAGAAGGTTTGAGATCTTCACTGTGTATGTGTTCAAAAGAAAGATCTTTATAGCTCTCAGAACAGGAACCAAGAAGCAACAAACTTAAATCTACAAACTGGGGAATAGATGGGATTTTGTTTTGTTCTGAGCTTTTAAATCTTTCAATAGCCCTTGGTTTGTTTTATTTGATTGTATTTTTCCATGTTGTTAACAACTTCTTTATTGTTAAAACCAAGTCAGCAGCTTTGTGCGTCTATGCTTCCTTGAACAAGTGCCACCTTTTTAAAACAAATCTACAAGCCAGATTTAATTCTGGGGTTGGACTTGCCCAGTAGTAAAGCAGCTGAGATCATAACTTTACCATAACTTCGTCTGAATTTTTAGGAGTTTAACTACTACTATCTCTTGCCTTTGACACGTTCAGCTTTAGACATCCTTCATTGATCAAAATACTTCATACCATTACCGTCATTGGTTTGAAACAGAATTCGTACATCACTCCTATTGCTTTAAAATCAAGAATCTCAGCTTTCTCATGCATGAAACATTTATTTTCCAAGCAGAATTCTAACACTTGTCTACCTTCAATATTACCCAATGTGTGAGGAGTCTCTGCCACTTCTCCAACAGATTGCAAATAAAATGAAGGACCAAATTGCAACCTTCATTCCTTAATTAATTCTCACTCCATCAAATGTTTTCTTATTTTACTTTATTTATTGATACAAGTGAAATCATGATTTTTTATTTCCTCTTGTTGCTTCTAAACCATTTATTTTTTTCTTCCTTCTATGCACTGAACAGATCTATTACTATAGCTTTTCCTTTTTACTTATTCCACGCCAGCAAATTATTTACTCACTTGTTCATTATGCTGCCACTGATGTCAAATCCACTGACCATATCTCTATTATTCTTTGACTGCAATGGCTTCTTTACCAATCTTCTATTTTCCACTAATATTAGCTTGTCAAACCTTAGCTGCCTGGATTACAGCAATGGGAAGTCCCACTCATTTGCAAGGCATGTTCCCATTCATTTTGACTGATCCTTTGTCCTTCAATTTAATAAAACTTAAAATTCCTATCCTTGACAACAATTCTACTTCAATGCTTCCCCATGCATCTCTTCTACCTGGTGCTTTGAATATTTCAATTCTTCAACCATTTGCTTTTGTGGATTTACCTCTCCCATTCAATTCTCTTTTTAAGCTATTTTGGCTCAATTGGAGTCATTCTAACATGAGGTATATGAAATAGGAGTAGGCGATTCATCCTCTCAAGTCTGCCTTGCCATTCCATAATATAATGGCTGATTTGCTCTCGGCCTCAACTATTCATTTGTGCCAGATCATAGTCCTCAACTCCTTGATATTTCCATTTGCCTCATCTTTAAATATTTTCAGTAATCTACCATCCTTAGAACGTCCCGATGATTCAGTGGTTAGCATTGCTGCCTCACAACACCAGGGACCCGTACTTCATTCCATCCTTGGACTGTCTGTCTGTTTGGAATTTGTGCATTCTTCCTATGTCTGCATGGGTTCCCTCTCTCATTCCAAAGATGCGCAGATTGGCCGTGCTAAATTATCCATAATGACCAGCGGTGTGTAGGTTGGGTGAATTAGTCATAGGAAATGCAGGGTTACAGGGATAGGGTAGGGAGATGTGTCTGGGTGGGATACTCTTTGGAGGGTCAGTGTGCATTTGATGGGCTGAATGGCCTGCATCCACACTGAAGGGATTTATGATTCTATAGAACTCTGAAGTACAGAATTCCAGACCTTCACTTACCTCAGAAGAAATTCATTTACATCTCAGTTTTAATGAGTGCCCACTTATTTGTAATTATATCTTAGTTTGAGATTGCCCACGAGTATATCAACATCCATCTCTCAAGCCCTTGTAGAATCGTGCACTTTTCAAGAAGATCTCACCTCATTTTTCTTAACTCTAATAAATAAAACCAAACCTCTTCAACCGTTCTTGATAAGTCTAACCCCTCAAACCAGGAATCAACCTCTGAATCTCTTTTGAACTGCCTCCAAAGCAAATGTACCCTCCCTTATTAGAGGGACAAAGACCGCACATAATACTCTAAGTATGGCCTCATCAACAGTCTATGCAGTCGTAACAAGACTTCCCTATTTTTAAACACCAACCCTCCAACAATGAAGGCTAAGTTGCCATTTGCCTTTTTAGTTATTTATTGCACATGCATGCTAACAGAGTGTGGCTCATTCAAGAACACCCAAATCCTACTGGGCTGCATTTGTTTGGAGTCTGTCTACAGTTAAATAATAGTCCACCTTTTAAGTTCTGACTAAAGTGCAGGACATCACATTTTCCTACATTAATTTCCATCTGCCAGATTTCTGTGCACTTACATAACCCATCTATATCCCCTTGCAGATTCCTTATATCCTCAACATAACCCTTCTCACTAATTTTATATCAGCAGCAAATTTGGATGCATCACACTCTGCCCTGTCCTCCAAGTCATTGGTATAACTAGTAAATAACCTAAGATTGGTCACTGTGGCACTTGACTAGTTAGATCTTTCCAAACTTAAAAAGATCCATTAATCCTGCCTCTGTCCCCACATGTTAACCAATCCTCAATCCAGGCTAATATATTACATTTCTATCTTTTATGTGGCACCTTTCTGTATGCCTTCTAGAAATTCAGAAGCACTGTGTCTATCACCTCATTTTCACCAGTTCTGCTAACATCCTCAAAGTACTCTAAGCAAACCTGTCAAACATAACTTCCTTTCCACAAATCCTCTTTGACTGCATTAATATTTTCCAAATGCCCTGCTATTTCTTCCTTAATAACGGACTCAAGCAATTTCTTATCGACAGATGTCAAGCTAACTGGCCTATAATTCCCTGATGGAATACAGACATCACACTGGCAGTTTACCAATCTAATGGAACTTTCCTGGAATCCAGTAAATTCTGCAATATTTGGACCAATATTGCCATTATCATTTCAACCAGTTGCTTTAAAACCCTAGGATACAGGTCATCAGATCTTGATGACTTGTCGCTCGTCAGTCTCATTAATTTGTCATATACTTGGTCTCCTGAGATGGCTTTAAGAATTGCCTTCCCATTAGCACTTTAAATTATCTGCCATTTTGCCAGTCACATCCTCCATGGGTCCCAAACTCACTTTAGTACCCAATATTCTGATAGGATTTCTTGCTGTTTGTTTTTGCATTTCTTGTCAGTTTACTTTCACAATCAATTTTGTTCTTTTTTATTAGTTTTTCAGTCATCCACTGCTGGTTCCTAATATTCCCCAAATCTTTAGCCTATCATTATTGTTCAACTGCTACTGTGGCTTAAACTTTGATTGGATACTGTCCTTAAGCACCTGTGTTAAACACAGGTTGTTCATCCTTCTCATAGAGGATACACTTTTGCTGAGTGTATGATACATCTGCTTAAATGTCTGCTACTAATCAATTACTAACCTTCTCCTGAGTCCATTTTCCCAGCATTCACAACCTAAGACAGAGCATTCCTCATTTCTTGTAAATGTCTTTTTTTGAGGACACTGGCTTGAGACCAGAGTTGCACACTCAAACTGATGTCGCACCACACAGAGTGCTATCCCCAAAAGGATATTTAACTATGAGATCTCTGACTCATCCTATTTTATTACACTTTACTAGATCTAGAATAGCCTCTTCAAAGTTGTGTTTTGCCACTTACTGTTCTATGAAACAATCCCAGATGCACTAAAAATTTACATTCCAGCTACTCTTCCCCATCTGACTTTTCCAGTCAATATGTAGACTACATCACCAATGACAATTATAGTGTCCTTATTACATGCATCCATTATTTTCCAATTTATACTTTTGTCCTATAGTGAGGCAACTCTTTGGGGATCTATAAACAACTTCCAGTCATGACTTCTTTCACCCAAATGAATATCACATTGCAAGCTATTTCATTACTCACCACTACACTGAAACTTCTTTTAGTGACAATACTACACCAGCTTTGTTTCCTTTTGTCTATTTTTCCAGAACATTAAATACTCTTGAATATTGAGTTTGCAGTCTTCACTGTCCTGCAATCGTGTCTCTATAACAGCTATCAAGTAATTTATTTCTACCTGCGCTGTTGACTCATCTATCTTGTTATAAACATTGCAGGCATTCAGATAAATAGCCTTCAGTTTTAGGAACAAATTACTGAGATGCTGGAATCTGTACTGCAAACAAAAAATGCTGGAAATCACAGCAGGTCAGGCAGCATCTGTGGAGAGACAGCAAGCTCACATTGAGTCAACTGGACTCAAAACGTTAGCTTGCTCTCTCTTCACAGATGCTGCCTGACCTGCTGTGATTTCCAACATTATTTTTTGTTTTCAGCCTTAAGTTTTGACATTTTACCATTACTACTTATCATTGTAGTTCTAACATCTACTGTAAACTTTTGCTTATATTTCCTGCCCCATTCTTGTCAAACTTTTTTGCCCTTCATTAGACTCTCATGCTTTTTTGATTGTTTTTAAAAGCTACCTTCAATTGAACTCTCCAATACCAATTAATCAATTTAAAGTGCTTACAACCCCAGTCCCAATTTATTAGGTCACAGGTTCCAGCATGTTTCAAATGAAGTCCACCGCAACAGGGTGGACTTTCCCTTGTACTAGTCAACCATGACTTGGGACCTATTTCCTTCACATCAATCTCTGAGCCATGCATTTAGTTTTTTAAATTTTATTTAGCCCCCACCAATTTGATGTAGAAATTCTGAGAATACCACCACTGTAATTTGGGCTACCGAGATCATTGATTACTTGGACCACAACAATGGATCCTTCCCCTTCAAGTTCCTCTCCAGCCTAGAAGAAATGTTCTTAATCTTGGCACCAGACAGGAAATATCAATTACAGCTGTCTTTGTTGCAGAGACAGAATCTATTCCCTCAGTCTGCTGTCCTCTATTACTTCTACATTGTTATTTTCTCTGATCCACAGTGTTTTGGTCAGTTTGCTCATCATCCCTGCAGCTTGCATCCTCAACATCAGGAGCAAGAACTTCATGTTTCTTGGGCAAGGGCATTGGCTTAACCTCCCCCAAAGCTATGCTCAGAATTGCAATATTTGCCTAATTTGTAAACAAATCTTATCCTTAGCCATGATCAAATTTGATTTAATTAATCTAAGTGCGTGGTTGTGTCCTGAAACCACAACCGGGTAGCTGTTCCCCTCTTTAATGGGTCAGAGGATGTAGAGCTCAGATTCCTGTTCATCAACTCTTAAGTCGAAGTTCCTCAAGTAGATAACACTTGCTGCAGATGTGGTCATCTTGGAATACTGGCATCCACCAGCTACTACACATCACCTGTTTAGCTATCGCAATTCTATTTGATTAATTAATTATTTTAAGTAGCTTAAAAATTCCAAATACAGACTTCAATTGTAATATTGTCTGATTTAAGCCACTTGGCCAATCAAGAAAAGCACAGAAGTAATATCCACCAATCATTGCCTTGTCTTCCTGACAGGTTGAAACACACTCAAGGGGTGCTCTGCTGACAGATTTTAATCGTTCATTGTCACTGCCCTTCTAAACCAGTCTGCTCTCCCAGTCAGCTTCACTGGTAATCTGATTTACTGCACACTTGCCTCCCATCACCTCTCAGTCAGAACACTGTATACTTTCCTCAAGCATCTTCATCAATAAAAGATTAATTGTTTTATTCATTTACTGCTTTGGGACATGGCTGTGCCCAAATTAGCAGTTGCATTTATCTAAAATAAAGCAGCATGTGTATTGTAATTAAATGGTTGTGAAAAAAATTTAAATCCCCTGAAGGTGTATCAAATATTATCGAGTCTCTTCACACAGTCACCTCCTATACCTCAATCTTTATCAATCTTTTAATCACTCCTTAAATGACCTTGATTTTCTTTTACTGAACTTGCTTTACTATTGCTTTGCACTATGGTCCATGGCTATTTACTCTGGATTTTCAAGATAAAACAGTACCCAAGTGTTGATTTCAGGGCAACATTTTTTAATTGAGAACAGCATGTTAAAAAGTGTGTGTTGAACTCTTAATCCCTTGGGAAAGAACCAGAAGCAATTCACCTACCTTCATCGCTGGATGCTTCCAGTTTGACAACGGACAACGGAGATCTAGCTGGGGGCTTGCTGAAGGGATGGCGCCGACTCTTTGTGATCTCCTTCTTCAACTTTGGATAATCTGGTGGCACCTGTGAAACACAATCAAAATCAGGCAAAAAAAAAATCATGGAACATGAAGCAATGAAAATACCTAGATATCTACCCAATGGTTAGCTAAGTAACAAAGCACAGAGAGCCACATTGTAAAAGAAGGCCGTATGGTTCTCTGTCTCTACTGTATCGAGACAGATATGGTTGAGGTAGGTGCTCTCATGTGAACCTAGACATGGTATTATGACAATGAATGTCCTTTCTTAACTTAGTGTTCACACATTCATTTTCCAATATGTTTTACTGAACAAAAAGTGGGATGGGAATCCAAAGCCAAATGTTGTGCACCAACATCTACCTGACTGGATACCAACTGGCTTAAGTCTTTAACTTTATTCTGGCACCGTCCTAGTCACTGCCATAGTAAGCATTGTATTTAGCCGTTGAGTTACTCTGGCAGCTACATTAACTAGCAGTTTAATGATCTGATGCCCTTCAACATTTTTGTTTCATAAAAATATCACTTTTAAAGTTGATTGATTTAAAACATCCACTGATACTTATAAATGGCCTTTATGAACTGGTATTAATGCAAAAAGTCTAAAACTACTGTTAAAATAGAAACTGGCACAGGTTTTGTATGCAGTTCTTGCTTTTACCCAAGGCCATACTTAGCCATGTCAGAAAGATTGATTCAACTACATTTCTAACACGAACACATCTGAAAGTAGTACTGCAGTCTTAGGCTTCCAAACAGGGTGAAGACATGGGTTATTATAAATCTTATGTGAACTGCACAGGAGATACAACTTATAAACAGAAGTTAAAATCAAAAGACAATGCAGAGCACAGTCATTGTAGTGATATGCAGTCCCAGAGATTATTAGATTATTCTGTACCATAAACTGGAAGTCAAATTGGATTACAGATGTCACTGAACCAGCTTCAGTTCATCCCAAAAGGTTCCGACCATACATTTTTATTTCATAAGGATAGTTCTGATGAATGCTTTATCAATTTAAAACATTACACTTGTTTCTCTCTCCACATATATTGTCAGGCTAGAGAACTTCCCACATTTATTATGTCTATGCAGATATTCACCATTGAATTTGTACCACATTTTACAATAAAATGTGCATTGAGCGCAATATATATATATTAGAAAGAACAGTGAGGGTCTAGGGTTGTAACTTTATCACACTATTGAATTCTTTCAGAAAGAGACAAATATCTACAACAGCACAAGTGGTTGGGGGGGGGAAAGAGAGGTGGGAGGAGATGAAAGGCCTTTTTATGGTGTTCTAGAGACAATATCACTTGATTAGCAATTTAGAACTCCATATTAATATTCCTATATCATGGGTTTGAGACCTACCATGGCAGCTAATGGAATTTGGAATTCATTAAGATACGAATAGCAATATAAAAGTTGCCTAATGGCAAGAATGACGATCTTCAATCAAACCCAACTAGTTCACAAATGCCTTTTAGGAACAAATATCTACTGTTTTTGTCTGATCTCACCTACTTATAATTCCAGACCCACAACAAAGTCACTGACTCCGAGCAAGAGGAAGTACACAACTCTGGTGCAGCTGCAATTGGAATATTGCCTACAGTTCGGACGCCACATTATAGGAAGGGTGTGGAAGTATTGGAAAGGGTGCAGAGGAAATTTACCAGGATGTTGCCTGGTATAGAGGCAAGGTCTTGAGGAAAGCTGAGGTCCTCAAGGCTGTTTTCGTTAGAGAGACAAAGGTTAAGAGATGACTTATTAGAGACATACAGGGTGATCAGAGGATTAGATAGGGTTGACAGTCAGAGCCTTTTTCCTCAGATAGTTATGGCTAACATGAAGGGACATAACTTTAAACTGAGGGGTGATAGACAAAGGACAGATGTCAGATGTAGGTTCTTTACTCAGTAGTAAAGGGCATGGAATGCCCGACCTGCAACAGTCGTAGACTCGCCAACTTTAAGAGCATTTAATTGGTCATTGGATAAATATACAGATGAAAATGGAAGAGTGTAGGTTAGATGGGCTTTAGAGGGGCAAAGGGCCTGTACTGTGCTGTAATGTTTTATGTTCTATGTCACAATGCCTTGTGAACAAATTTGAAAATAAAAAGGACACAATAAGGTTCATCCTCTGCCAACTGAAAAATTCTATCCAGTGTAGTCCTACTTTTCAACTCTTAGTCTGCATCCTGAAGGTTACATCACTAAAGGGTGACAGAATGGATGGACAAGTCGGAGAAGTGTGAAGTGATCCATTTTGATAGATGCAGAAAGCCAACACAAAATATTTTTAAAAGTTTGAAAGGACTTGGGTACACATGTGCAAAGATCAGTAAAGGTGACAAATCAGATTGGGATTGAAGTTAATATAGTATATAGTATCCTGGGTTTAATCAAAGAGGTATAGAGCACAAAAACCTTGAGATTATGCTAAACTTACATAAAACAATAACTTAGAGCATTAGTCTTAGCAGGGCACATTTTCTGAAGATGATGAAAGCATCAGAGAGGTGCAAATAAGACAGACGAGAACAATTCCAGAGATGAGGAACTTCAATTACCCAGCTAACATTCATTATTATGAGGGAGGTGGTAGCAAAGCAGAAACATCAGTGAGCAAGTAATCCAAACGCTCAAGCTAATGCTCGACATGAGTCAGAAGTCCCTTGAGCCTATCCCCTCATTGCTGATCTGATTACCACCTCAATTGCCACCCACTGCTGATAAACTTCCAAGCTTTTACTTATTAAGCACCTATCCACCACTGTTAAAAAGAATTAGTGGATTCAGTTTTCACCACTTTTACAAGACAAGAGTTCCAAAGGCTCATAACACTCAGAAAAGATTTTACTTAACTACCGTTTTAACTGGACAAACCCTGACTTTAACAATGACCTGGGTCAGGATTCTCATATATCCCATATCTCGACATCTACCAAATCAAGATCTTTCAAGATTTTATGTTTCAATAAAGTAATCTGTTACTTATGTAAATGCCAAGTGAATATAAACCTAGGCTATCCAACCTTTCCTCATAAGAAAATCTGTCCATTCCATGTTTAACTCTCATTAATCTTCTCCAAGCTGCCTCCAAATAATTTACATCTTTCCTTAAATAAGGTAATCAATATTGTGCACAATACTCCAGATGTGGTTGCTGCAGTATCCTGTATAACCGAAGCATGGCCTTCACACTCTTATATTCAATTCCCTTGGTGATAAAAGGTATCACATTAGCTTCCCTAATTACTTGCCGTACCTGCATACTAACCTTTTTCAATTTATGTATAAGGTTACCCAGATCCTGCTGCATCTCAGAGCTCTGCTGTCTCTCATTACTTAAACATGCTTTTTTTAAGGTCTTCCTGCAAATATGGGCAACTTCACAGTTCAGAAGTACATCTTTACCTACTCACTAAATCTATCAATAAAAGCTTATAATTTTGTATCCTCTTCACAACTTATTTTCCTACCTATCTTTGCATCATCAGAACAATTGATAACCCCCTCCGTTAAGTCATCCAAGTCATTATATAAATTATAACCAGTTGATGCCCCAGCATACATCCCTGTAGCACACTACTCACTTCAGCTTACAAACCTGAAGAAGTTGCTTTTACATCTACTCCCTTTGTCTTATTAACCAGCCAATCTTATTCCTAAGCTAATATACTGCATCTTACACTATGAGCATTTATTTTCCATAATTACACTTGATGTGGCACCTTGTCAAATGTCTTTTGGAAATCCAAGCACTGTACCTCCATTGATTGCCCTTTAGCTACAAAGTATGTTACCATCTCAAA
This sequence comes from Chiloscyllium punctatum, assembly GCF_047496795.1. Taxonomy (NCBI): domain Eukaryota; kingdom Metazoa; phylum Chordata; class Chondrichthyes; order Orectolobiformes; family Hemiscylliidae; genus Chiloscyllium; species Chiloscyllium punctatum. The sequence goes on along the minus strand of NC_092762.1, from coordinate 50,654,134 downwards.
AATCTCCAAGCATGATTTCCCTTTCACAAAACAATGCTGACCCCACCTGATTACTTTGAGCTTATTGAAATACCTTGCTAAAACATCTTCAATAATGTTTCATAAAAGCTGTGATAGTTGTTGAGCCAACTAGCCTGTAGTTTCATACTTTCTGTCCACCTCCCCTTTTTGAATAAAGGAATTACATTCACCTCTTCCTATCTAATGGAACTATCCCCAAATTATAGTAGTCTTGGAAAATTAAAACTTCCTCAAGATATTACCATGAAGCTTGTCAGTGCATAGGCATTTGACAGTCTGGAGCTCCAACAATTTACTCAGTTGGAAAGATAGTAGTGGGGAACAAGGAAATGGATGAGAAACTGAATACTCACTTTGCATCAGTCTTCATGGTGAACAACACGAGTGATATCCCAAATATTCAAGAGAGTGAAAGGCAGAGCTGAGTATGGTTGCCATCACCAAGGAGAAAGTACTAGAAAAACTGAATAGCTTGAAGGCAGATAAACTGGACCAGTTGGATTACATCCCAGTGTTCGAAGGGAGGTAGCTGAAGAGATAGTGGAGGCTTTAGTGGTGAACTTTCAGGAATCACTAGAATCAGGGAAGGTCCCAGAGGACTGGAAATTTGTTAACGTGACACCCCTGTTAAAAAGGGAGTAAGGCAAAAGATGGAAAAGTACAGACCGATTAGCCTAACCTCAGATGTGTATGAGAAAAGCAGTGGTTAGCACTGCTGCCTCACAGCGCCAGGGACCAGGGTTCGATTCCAGCCTTGGGCGACTGTCTGTGTGGAGTTTGCACATTCTCTACATGACTGCAAGAGTTTCCTCCCACAGTCCAAAGATGTGCAGGTTAGGTGAATTGACCAGGCTAAATTGCCCATAGTGTTAGGTGCATTAGTCAGGGGTAAATATAGGGTAGGGGAATGGGTCTGGATGGGCTACTCCTTGGAGGGTCAGTGTGGACTTGTTGGACCGAAGGGTCTGTTTCCATACTGTAGGGAATCTAACAAAAAAAAAAGAGAGCCAAGTCTGCCTGGTTTCATCAAGGGGAGGCCATGCCTGACAAATCTGCTACAATTCTTTGAGGAAGTAATGAGCAGATCAGACCAAGGACAGCCAATGGATATTATCTATCTGGACTTCAAGAAGGCCTTTGACAAGGTGCCGCACAGGAGACTACTGCGTAAGATGTAGGCCCATGTTGCAAGAGGCAAGGTGCTAGCATGGATAGAAGCTTGGCTGTCTAGCAAAAAGCAGAGAGTGGTGATAAAATGGTCTTTCTCAGGACGGCAGCCAGTGACAAGTGGTGTTCCACAAAGCACAGTGTTGGGATCACATCGTTCCACTGGGATCTAGATGAAGGAACGGAGGGCATTCTGGCTAAGTTTGCAGATGGTACTAGATAGGTAGAGGGACGTGTGGCATGGAGGAGGCAGGGAGGCTGCAGAAAGATTTGGACAGGATGAGAGTGTGAGCAAAGAAGTGACAGATGGAATACAACGTGGGAAAGTACGAGGTCACGCAGAATACCTCAGAAGAATAGCGTGACAGACTATTTTCTACATGGGGAGAAAATTTAGAAGTCTGAAGTGCAAACAGACTTCAGCGTTCTAGTCCAGGATTCTCTCAAGACAAACTTGCAGGTTGAGTCAATAGTTAGAAAAGCAAATGCAACGATGGACTTGAATATAAAAGCAGGGAAGTACCTCTGAGGCTCTATAATGCTCTGGTCAGGCCACATTTGGAGTATTGTGCACAAGTTTTGGGCCTTATATCTCAGGAAGGATGTACTGGCCCTGGAAGGTGTTCAGAGAGGTTTGCAAGACTGGTCTCAGGAATGAAAAGCATAACATATGAGGAACGTTTGAGGGCTCTGGGTTTATACTTGATGGAGTTTAGAAGTTTGAAGGGGATATCTTATGGTCTTACACCACTACTGTGATTACAGTTTTCCTGAGTTGCTTCTTTTCTTTCATTTCACAATTTATCGCTGCTTCTGGGATGTTACATGCTACCCTGTGATGAAGTGGGATGCCAAATACCTGTTCAGCCATGTCCTGGCGACATGGGTTCAAATCCCACCAAGACAGGGGATGGAATTTGGAATCAATCAATAAGTCTTGAATTGAATGTTCGTTTCAGTCATGGCGACCACGAAACTTGTCATAAAGTGGCTCCTAACTCACAAATGTCCTTCAGTGATGTGGCCAACATTCAGGTTGGGCTGATAAATGGCAAGCAAAAGATGCCACATATATGCCAGGCAATGACCATTGCCAACAGAAGAGAATTTAACATTCTCCCCTCGATATTTAAATCAGCCTTACTATCTGGGGAACTTATAATTGACCAGAAATTCCTTTGATGCTACATTTCAAAACCCGCGATTCTTATTACTTGGTAGGAAAAGAACCACAATGTGCAGCTTTCCCTCTGAGTTGAACGATATCACCATCCCTTCATTGTAGCTAGTACAGAATGATAGAATAGGTTCCATAACAGCACAATAGGTGTAAATATACCATAAGGTTGTGATTCAAGGCTCACTAACAACTTTTCAAGGGACTGAGCAACAGGAACTGGCCTAGCCAATGATGACCACATACTGTGAACAAAAGAGATTGCTAATAAAGGACATTTCATTTTGCACTCATCAGGATAATTCACAAAAAATACCAACGTAAGAGGAAAATGACTATTTGGGGGTTGGGCAAAAGTGCTGATTGAATGTCAAGTGGACTGATTGTACAATAGTAATGCCATTACCAATCATTTAGATGATTATCAGTTAACTGCCAAGTTTTGTTCCAATTTTAAACCAAGCTGGCTGACTCTGGTCAATTTGGTCAAACTTTGTTGGCAAGGTTGGACTCCTGCACTGTAACCATGTTGTTCCCTGGTTGTTATACTTCATGCCTCATCTAACAAAGGACAGTGTTCTTCATCACCCGACACACGTTTTCTTGTTAGGACAATACCACCTAAGGTAATTTCCTTCAAAAAAAAAGGAACACCCATGACCCACGAAAACCACTGGATAGCATTTCGCTTTTAAAAAATGTTGCAGCAAATAAATCGAAATCTATACAAACACAGCAACCTATCAATGTCTCAGGCATGGTTACTATTGACAAGGTGCAAATCCTCTTTCGCTCCACAGTGGTTCTGATAGCACAGAATCTTCAGAGGCTCCTTTTCAAACCTCTTTAAATACTCTGGTAGGTTATGGCAACACAAACAGTTGCAATGAGTCTTGTCCAATCCTCAATCCTTTGTTCTTCCTGTCTTCAGATCGCTGCTGTTTCAACTGTATGAGACCTATAACAGATTCTTTATTTTCATAGATCTGCTTCAACATCAGCATCTGTTTAAACACTGTCAACCAGAAAATTGTTCCATTCAGAGAGAACCATTTACATTAAATTTTGAATGTGCTGTGAACCAACTGCTACAGAAACAGGCTGAAAATAACACCACTACAATTCGCTTTCTTTTTATCCTTTGCTTTTTGCCTGTTCATCCCCATGGCAACTTCAGGTCACATGAGCACCTCCTGAAACCTAGTGATGTCATAATCAGAAAACCAGCGAACCTTCTTTCAGAATATTCCTATTTTTGTCTTACAGGAACATTCCAAATAATAAAAAAAACTACAGGCTTTTTTACAACATACCATCATAGTACACTCTCGTTTATAGTGCATCCCCTTTCCTAATGAATTACACACTTCTTCAAACTGAATTCCATTTGCTACTTTTCTTCTCACCTGAGCAATCACTCATATCTTCCCTCTCGGTTTACAGGCATTTCCCTTTCTGTTCAGCACACAGCCAATCTCTGCATCATCTGTAAGCTTCTTAATCATGCCCTCTTATATTTAATTTAGAGTTTATGAGATATGTGAACAGCAAGGGATCTACTGCTGAGCCGTGTAGAAGCCCTCTGGAAATACCTTTTCAGTAACAGAAATATGAGCTATTACCCTTTGCTATTTGTCACGGAACAAATCTTGCATCCAACTGTTTCTCCTCTAATTGAAAATAATGCTAACTTTATTCAGGAAAACTGACCAAATTAACATCTTAATTTTAAAGAGTTCACATACCTACATTGAAGTTTTATTCTGAAACATCCAGAACTTTAGGCATGTTTTGATAAATCAGGTTTCAGAAAAACGGCAAGGTAATTATGAATGAGGAAGGCAATTCAGCCACATTAACTCATCTTATCAGGATGATTTTAAACACCTCCAATGCACGACTCAAGTGTTTCTTGACTGATTCTAGCTAGTAATTGTATTTTCAGTGGTTTGTCCTGAAATTTACTCCTTACAACGATCACACTGAGCAAGAAAAAGTGTCTCTAGATATTAGCCCTAAAATTACAGCTCATGGTTTTGAAACTATACTCAAAAGTTGTATATAAATCATACATCAAGATAGCTTCAGTTTGCATTGTAAACGAGGCATGTAGAAGGTAACCTTCATTTAAATAGGAAATAGATGCACAGATGCTTGTCCGTGCATGTGTATGTCAAAACACCAAAATAAAGGAAAAACAAAGTTCAGACAAAGGAGTTTTAAAAGTTTTGACTTTTTTTTAAAAAGGAAAGGCACAATGTGCAAGATTAAAGGAAGATGACTTATTTAGAAAATAGATTTGCCAGCAACAGTGTATCAAAGGGAGAAAAAGATGTAAAGCGACAAATTATGTCATCCTTTTGGCAATTTTTTGAGGGCAGATGAAAATGAATAAACAGCAAGCTCCATTCTCATTAGTTTAGCCCAGTAGGTAGATGTCATGATTTTGAAGTAAAGGATTAAGAGTTGAGGGACTGCTACTCTGTTAGTTTTGGATTCCTTCAGACAAGGGAATAAACCCAGACTTGCATCCTTGCTTTGCTGGTTTAGGGACATAAAATGTTTCCCAGATTTTGTATATAGTATCAGGATTAACCAATGCCCATCCAAAGAAGCACAGCAGACAGGTTTCAGTTCAAACCTACAACTGGAGAAACAGTTAAAAACTGCAGTACATCCCTCAGTCCTAAACCCAAACCACAATAGTCTGGTCCAGCTAAAAAAAAAGTTAAAAAAGAAAATCCAACATCCAAACACTTTTGTTCAAGATTATATTGTCTCTTCTGTCTGTGACCAATCCGAAGATCTTATCAAATTATCCAGAATCATGTAGTTTATTACTTTTCAAAAACCAACCATTTACATTTGCTTACTGAGACACCTTGATAGTTTTGCAGTGTATCAATTGTTATAGAAACTTTGGTATTGATAGGATTAATTATTTCAGCTTGATATAATGAAGATTTCCAACCCTAAAAACAAAATCAGTGTAAAAATAGACCACAGTCACAACAGCTCTGAAAATTAAAACAGTGGCAGGTGGCATCACACCTCTACAAATAAAAACAGTGGTCAGTCATTCTCTTAAGTTCTTAGGAACTTTGTCTGTTTTTCATAGCTGGAAGGGTATTAAACTGGTCTTTGCCATCTTTATGGTCGACAATGTCTGGATACATGCTATTATTGTGGGCATTAAAAATGTTTCTTATTATAGGAAAATAGTCGAGCATAAATCCATGAAAGAAAATCATTGTCATTGTTATACCTGCACTTCAGTAGTTTCAAAACTGACATCCACGCTTTCATGGTCACTCGCCTCCTCCTCCATTGTTATTCCATCATTGCTCATCTCTGCTTCCTTCCACATTGGTAGTTTGTTCCTGGTGGCAAACTGCTCAAAAGCCTGCTGACAGGACATGTGCTCCTTGTCGAACACCACCTTCTTTGATTTAGGTAGCACGTACATCATGGTAGCTTTAGCTCTGGGTTTAAATTCATCTTCAGCAGTAAAACTATCTGAAAGCATACTTGCTGATGCAGATGGAGAATCTGCCTGGGATAATTCTGCTTTGGATGGTTCAGTAGGTTCAATGCCATCAGCTGAGATAGCTGCTACGGGGTCTGTTTCCACACGTTTCTTTTTCTTTTCATTTTTGGATTTTGAGGAACGTGAATAGGTTTTCAGTGGCTTGCCATTAGCTGTTCACAGAAAGAGAAAAAACACAGACCCTCTAAGATCTTTGGTAAGGTTGTACATCATTATACAGACAATAGAAACATACTGACGCAGAAGTCTCTCTCCAGAGAAGGAAAAATCAAGCAATTTGTGTGTTAAGCGATGTTAGCTGTATTTTAGTGGCAGAGCTCAGTTACACAACCAGAAGGTTTTTAAGTCACACTTTAGAGAACTAGGTACCTAAATCTATAGTCTAACATTCCAGTGTTTTATTGAAAGAATACTGCGCTGTCAGGCCTTCTGTTCTTTAAAGGAACTGTTAAAAGTATCTTTGTCCTCAGTCTTACAGGAAAGAGCTTAATCAATATTTCACGAAAAGAACAAGACAGCCAGAACTACGGCCAGTCACTGAGTGTTTCGTCATTATCAATCTGTAAATTGGCAACTGCAGTTTTTAGGAGAAAGTGAGGACTGCAGATGCTGGAGATCAGAGCTGAAAATGTGTTGCTGGAAAAGCGTAGCAGGTCAGGCAGCATCCAAGGAACAGGAGAATCGACGTTTCGGGCATAAGCCCTTCTTCAGGAATGAGGAGGGTGTGCTGAGCAGGCTAAGACTGCAATTTTTATACTGGCAAAAAAAATCTTGAGATGTTCTCAGGTTATGAAAGGTAGTGTATAAATTTAAGATTTTCCTTGACTTATGGCATTAGAAGGTTTAAAGAAATTTTATAGCATCAGGAGATTTTAAGTAAGGTAACTACTCTTGTATTAATAAGGAGCCTTTCTACCAGACCAATCAAGTATTTCAATCCCTGCTGGAATATCTCTGAGTGTCTCTAATCATCCAATTCCAGATAGCTATGGGAGTGTTTGGTATGTATGAGTATATAGTGGACAGTCTTTCACTTAGATTTGTGGGAAATTGAACCATGTAAGAAATTCTAGATGTGGAGAAAAAGGCTGAGCTGTGCGAATTTTCCAAAAATATCAATTGAGATACTAAAAATGCAGAACAAGAAATCTACAGAAATGATCCAACTTCAAAGGAGAATTTATAATGTCTGACAATTTTCTGCTAAACTGCAGTAAAACATTCGCCAATACAAGTGCATTCAAAGGTGGTTTTACAAATAATTTGTGACAGCAAACCTTCTATTTATCAATATAGAATCCCTACAGCAATGGAAACAGGTCATTCAGCCCTCACCGACTCTCTCAAAAACATCCCAACCACACCCATCCCTCTACCCTATCCCTGTAATCCTGCATTTTCCTTGACTAATGAATCTAACTTATACATCCGCAAACTTTGTTTATATATATATTGATGCATGTACATTCTTTCTGGTATAACAACTCAAATGATTCTTCTTTAAAATTCTTTCACTGCCAGCAGACTCGATGCAAGTTTATCAACTGAGGGATTACTACAATGGTGCACTTCCTCTGTCCTTCAACTCCACAGAACACACACAGTTCATGCAGCTGTGCAATGGAGTAAAATATTCCAGGTTCTATATTCAAGAAGTTACAGGTGCACAGTTAAGTCACATTGATGAAACCTCAAGCAATGAGGCTGAAGTACCATACAGAAAAAGAAAGCAGATATCAATTTTCATGAATTATAGTGTGGACAACACCAAAACTGGTGGCACAATAGACAGTGAAGAGGGTTTTTTAAGATTACAAATGATCTTGACCAATTGGGTCAATAAGGTGAAAAACATGAGATGAAGTTCAATCTGGATAAGTGCAAAGTATTATCTTTAGTACGACAAACAAGGGGGGGCCTACACAATTAAGGGGGGGGGGGCTACACAATTAAGGAGGGAGGCCTGTTGTAGAAAAGAGGGACTTGGGATGCAGGCACATAATTTTTTGACATTTAGTTCCTGTATAGACAGGGTAGTTAAAATGGGATTTGGCATGCTTGCCTTCGTTGCTCAGTCTTTTGAGTATAGGAGTTAGGACATTATGTTGAGGTTACACAAGATATTGGTGAGGCCTCTTTGGAATACTGAGTCTAGTTCTGATCACCCACTTATAGGAAGGATATTGTTAAGCTAGAGAAACTTCAGAAGAGATTTACCAGAATGTTGCTAGGTTATCGAAGGTTTGAGGTATAAAGAAAGGCTGGATAAGCTTGGACTTATTCAATGGAGCAAACGAGGTTGAGAGGAGACTTGATAGGAGTTTATAAAATAATGGAGAGGTATATATAGAGTTAATGCTAGTTGTCTTTTCCAGAGGATGGGGGATTTTAAAACTAGGGGATGAATTTGTAAGGTGAGAGGAGAGAGATTTTAAAAAGACATGAGAGGTAAATGTTTTACACAGAAGGTGGTTCATGTGTGGAATGAACTTCCTGAGGAAGAGGTGAATGCAGCTACAATAACAATGTTTAAAAGGCATTTGGATAGATACATGAATAGGAAAGGTTTAGAGGGAAATAGACCAGGTGCAGGCAGGTCAAGTGGGATGAGTTTAGTTTGGTATTATGTTTTGCATGGACTGGTTGGACCAAAGGGTCTGTTTCCATGCTGTATGACTCTATTTATTTAAAAAATGAAAGGAGAAAAAAATTGTCATTGATCTTTGTCCCAAGAAATTCTAGCACTGAAGTGTAGGGTAATAAAGGCTCCACTGTATTTTAATAAGAATATCCTTCTGAGTAAGGGTAAGGTTACTTAGGTCCATTGTAATTCATTACATCTCACCACATTCAATCAAATAAACAGATAAAAAACTTCAATCATTGTAGTGAAGACCATATTTAATAACTGGAATATTACAACTTATAAATGGTTCTCTTAAGAGCTCACTCAACTTAAAATATTTTTTTTTGAGGAATGAAGTAAACAATTCTACTTAGTGGCAACAATGTCCATAAATAGGGTGGTATAAATTCTGTCTCAAGTCCCTGAATTCAACTTTCCAGATGCCAATGAGTCTGGGACATCTGACAAAGTATTGAAACGACATTATATCAGACACCCAAGTGCAAATTATATTTCACCTACAAACAAAAATGTTAATAAAATTCCAAGCTGGAAGATATGTTAACCGTATAAGTTGGAGTCTAAAGCTATGCTTTGAGATTTCTTACTAACCACAATAAACATAACTGATTTGAGGGGTTTTTTTTGCTTTAACCTTTACTTTGAGGAGAAACAAGAAGGTGGGAATGGTGGGTGGATTTAAATATCACCTGACAATTCTCTGATGCACCAATTCGGACAGCACTGCAGACTTTCTACTTTATTCCACATGCTTTCAAATTTTGAAAGAGTTAAACTTGCCAAAGCTTAAAATTTACATTGAAAGGAACAATGAATGATATGTCCTTCAATGCCTGAATAGTTGGGATCAGGTTAAGTTTAACTCAAACTGATAGGAATGAAAATGTGTAAGCCTCTTTTTAAAAATGTTTTTAAAATGTTTATTAATTAGGAAATGTGGGCATGACTGGCTAAACCAGCAGATATTGCCCATTCCTAATTGTTCTTGGGAAGGTATGGTTCGTACTGCTATAGCTGCACCCACAGTGTTATTAGGGAAGGGGTTCCAGCATTTTAACCCACTGACAATAATTATAAATCAAGATGCTACCGGAAGGAAACTTGCAGTTGGTGCTCAGCCCAAGCATCAACTGCCTTTATCATTCCAGTACTATCAAAGAAACCTTGATGTGTTGCTGCGGTGCTTAGCATTAATTCTTCACAGAGCTACCACTGAGGTTCAATAATGGAAGAAGTGAATATTCAAAATATGGGGTACCAATCTATCAGACTGCCTTCTTTCCTGGATAACCTTGAGCATTGTGGAGCTGTACTCATCTGGGCAAGTGAAGTGTATTTTATTCCACTCCTTACTTATGCTTGATAGGGGATATACAAGCGCTGAGGAGTTAGGAGGGAAGTTACTTGCCACAGATTTCCCAGCCTGTTGCCTGATCTTATTGCTACAGTATTTCTATGGCTGGTCCATTTCAATTTCAGGTCAATGGCAGCCTGCAGGATATTGATAGCATGGGATTCAGTGACTGCAATTCTTTAAATGTCATGGGAAGTGATTAGATTCTGTCTTGTTGAAGACTATCATCATAAGGTACCAAGTGAAATGAGTTGGTATACAAATCCAATACCTAGATTTAATAATGCCAGAGACAACACAAACTGCCTCGGAGTTACTGCTAATTTAAATTCCTTGGTAATTAAGAAAAAATTTAATATCTGTTTAGTAAACTCTAGTAAAAATGATCTTGAGTAGAATGATAGGGCTTTGCTGACGAACAGGAAAGTATCTTTGCAGTTAATCTGTGGTGTACTCAACATGAGAATGTAGATGCTGACATGTGGCTTACAAAATAGAAAAATATTTCGATTCACAGCATTGACATTCTTCATGTTGACAGGCTAAAAGCTTTCCTGAAGAAGGGAAAACCAACAATGCAATGTTTTGGCATTATTAGATTTGAAGTTATAATGTGTATTAATTCCTCCGGGAGGTGTACTTCAGGATGCAGAGTTGAAATAGTGCAAAATCTTTTCTGTAAGGGAAAATGGATAGTGGGGAAAGTGAACCAAAATGCGCACACATGCACTTTGAAATCATCTGTGTGCCTGTGTAGCTATACCTCTGTCTTTTTTTCCATTCCATACGACATTGCTGAGAAAAACATTTGAATTCACCAACATACAAGCATTTAATAGCAGACTCATACACATACCTGAAAAATGGTGATTAAATAAATCATCTGTGAAGTCACCTTGGTCTAGCTCCAAGATTGTAACCTTGCTGGGTTTGCTGTGTTCTTCTGCGTCCATTGTTCTTTTGTGTTCATCCTTGATTTTGGTGTCATCTTCTGTCACATCTTTTCCAGAAGTTTCTTCAGCTGCTGGTTCACTCAGTATTCTTTGGTCATCAGTTTTCTGTCTCCTGGTCTGCGTTCTTCGCCGATGGGATCTGCAGTACATTTTTAGGGAAGGATGAGGATAGGGAGGTAAATTGAAAAGCAAAATTAAGAAAGTCTCTCAACAGTACAGCTGGAACACCTGAATTAAGCATTTATATAAATAGTGCAAATTACAATTTTGAGTTTACTAAACAGATATTTGAGAAGTTAAGCCTCTCTTCAATATAGTTCATACAATGGAAGAGTAACTTACTGAACATCTTCAAGGCTTAAAAGGATCGTGAAGGCAAAAGATAGCAAAAAATACATTTTCACTGGTTCATGAGAGCTTAATGAAATACAAAGTTAAAGTAATCTTGAAAAGAACTTAAGGAGAGACAAGGAAAAGATTCTTCACAAGATGGGGGAATCACTATGAAGAATATTGTCACAAACTCTCGTTAAAAGCACTAGTAAATCAACTTGTTAAAGTAAGTCATTTCAAATTAATTCTACAGCCTTCCTCTCTTCCAAGCAATTAAAGTGGAGTGAAAAGTGGGATTGACCAAATTAATCAGGTCGTGACAAGTAGCAGCTTAATTTGATGGTGTAACAGCCCATGTCTGTTCTGATGACAAGTTGCACATTCATTAATGAAGCTGAACAAAAAGCATCTATAGCTCTACTTATAGTCATTTCACTTCCCTCACATGCAGCACTCATTTTAAACAATTGATCAGCAAGTGCAAGCTACACTCTATAATGCTAGTGTAAAGCTGCACTGCACTAAGGACGTACAGCTAGATAAGGAATTCATTACCTGGCCATCACAGCAAGGAACATTCATATTTATATTCTACTCTTGCACCTCAATATTATTTTTTCATAAAGTAATTGTTCCATGGGTTCAACTCTATTCAGCCCAGACTATTATTATAGCCACAGCTACCCGGTAACCTTTTGGATTTGGTCTAACCATGTGATGGTTGAAATGTTTCAAATATGTAATTGCAACAATATGGCAACTACCATTCTCTGTAAGCTATTTCCTATTGAAGATATTATTGACAGATTTCTTTCACTGAATAATAGATATGAAATTCGGATACTGTCAATGTTACACAAAAGGTACGAAGTCCAAAAATGTATAAGAGTACCATAACCGATATTTAGAAGTCTTTATTTCTATCAGATGTTCCACTGCTTTAAATAATTACCGAATAACTTTTACTAATGATATTGGGCCAAACTCTATTGTAAAAGTGATTACATTAATTCCACAAGCTGTTATTATGCACAGATTAGATTGCAAATGCATAGTTGACCATAAAAATGCAGTTGCTACACCACTGACCAGAAAGATGCACAATAACAGCACCTCATTCTCTTGCGCCTCATTCAAATGTATTTGAGAAATGTCAAGTTCACATATCTGTACGATAGATATAGACCACACTGCCACAGAAAGATAGAGCAGGTATTTATGTTTTTTTTTCAAAAACAGCAATGATAGTTCACACTTACTGAAAAATACTCAATCTGAAATGAAATCAACTTTTTAAGTTGTAAAGGAAACAAAACAACCAAAGCAAATATATTAGATGGTAGAGGTTGCTTGTGTGCACCTGTTGGTGGATTCAAATGTTAGGTTAGCAGATATTGGCAGTACAGCAATCTTGCTCCTTTTGGCCAATGTATTATACACTGGACATGAGTTAACATACGTTTGCTGTCACCATCTCAGTTGCATTAGACTTCTAGTGTGCTGGCTCAGACTTCTACCAATTCAGTTCGGAAGAAACCAACTTTAACCCTGTTTCACTCTTCACAGATGCTGCTAGACCTGCTGAGATTCTCCAGCTTTTTAAAATATCTTTTTATAACTTCATTATGTCCTCTACTTATTTTCCTAAGATCATTGGATCATCTTGGCAACCATATCCTCCACATCTTCATCCAAGTTAATTATACAGGTTATAAACAGTTAAGTTGAAGGTAACCATTCCTGTGGGTCACCACTCATGACATCTTGACAACCTGAAAAATGAACCATTTGTACCTACTCTCTCCTTTCTGTTAGTCAGCCAATTATCTTTCCATGCCAACAGGCTAACTACTTTTTGTTTCCATTTTTACTGGTAATTTTGGCGGTTAGCCCCAACCCCATTTTTCCCATAGGTGCCATTATTCCTACTGCACCATTTTTCATAACACAGGAACACAACAATGGTGGTTTCGGAGAACTACCTGTACCACATCAGTGATTATTGCAACTTTCTTGAATTTCTCCTTCTCTTACATTTTGTGATTCATTGCTATTTCTGAGATATTACTTGTATTCTCTATAGTAAAAACCATTAAATATCTGCTCAGTTCATCTGCCATCTCCCTATTTTAGTAGTAATTCATTAGTAATTCTTCAGACTCAGTTGCTATTGAACAACCACTCATTGTGTTACCACCTCCTCTTTTAAATATGTATGGAAATTCTTTCGCTTTTCATATTGCTGGCTAGCTTTCTCTTGTAACGCACTGTAACATTTCCCTCCATTACTTGTTTTTGGTCATTTATACTGTCTAATCTTCTGAACTTCCATCTGTCTTTGCAGATTGTATGTGGCTCCATTTAAGTTTGAAAAGTTTAACATTTCTATTTAACCAGGCGTGGTCAGTCTGTTCCCTGCTATTCTTCTTACTCTTTGGAATGTACGTAATTAGTGTGCTATGAAATGTCCACTTTAATGCGTGCCATTGCATGTCCACTGACTTATCCTTTAACCTAATTTGCCAATTCACTTTACCAAGACCTTCTTAGCTAATGTCAAGAAAAGCCCTCCAACATTTTCATATCCTCTCCCAAGCCAACAAATACTGCATCGAGGCAATAATCATAAAACCAGGGCAACTAGCCAAAGTCATGTCATTTGTATAGGTGAAAGTAGGTACTGCAGGTGCTGGAGATTAAGAGTCAAGATTAAAATGGTGCTGGAAAAACACAGCAGGTCAGGCAGCTTCCGAGGAGCAGGAAGGGCTTTCTTGATGAAAGGCTTTCGCCCAATATATCAATTTTTCTGCTCGTTGGATGCTGCCTGACCTGCTATGCTTTTCCAGCACCACTCTAATCATGTCATTTGTATGCCTGACATCATATTTTCAAAACAACTGCTCTGCTGAGAACCTGGTTGTGGCAGGAGGCTCACAGGATAACACCAGAAAGCATTTTCCTAAAGCATTCCTGAAGATTCCAAGCATGGATTCATGCATGTCCCTCACTCATAACCAATGAAAACGCATAAGATTCATTTGGGAAGACCAAGCCACATTATACTCTATAAGGCAGGATTAAAGCTGGGCAGAAGAATTGGAGTTTAATTTTTTTTTAGAAAGAAATGTTAAAGATGTGACAGTGAAACTGCAGAGAACAGTTCAATCCAGCATCAGTCCTCATGATCGTTGATGCTAAGGAACTTAAGAGCAGTCTACAGTTACTGGCATATTACTTCAGAGCCCAAAGTATTTGGATGAACTTAGAGGTATGAAGAAGTTCAAATTAAAATGATTTGCAGTAAACAAAATGAGCAAAATTATCACTTTACCACGTCAAGTTCTAAATTCATAGAAAGTATCACTGTTACCTTCTAATACTTTTTGCCTTTAATGACGCTTTCCGTTCCAGCCAGTCCTCCATCTCAGGACTTGATAGAGCGGTTGGCTTGTTGTGATCAATAGTGACAATGTCTTTGCCGTTTTTCCATAGCTCATAGCGATCAGGCTGAAGGAACTGCACAAACACATCCATTGATATCTTCACCATATCCTTTCTACAAGTACACTATAAATAGGAGGAACAAAGAGAAAAAAGGGATTAAACACACATAGCGTAATAACAATCAATAACAAAGTTTGCTGAATATATTGGATATCTTTAATAATGCAAACTTCACTAAAGTCTAATAAATTGTTAAGTGCCACACAAGATTATTTCCACATAATTACAACATCAGGCAAGTTTAAAACATTCAGAAACTAGGATGTAATCCTGGAGTGAGACAGGGTATACAGCATTAGAGAATGTAAACGCCTTATGTTCAGGAAACAAACTGCTAAATCCGAATAAAAGCAGTGACTGTACCAAAAATGAGGAATGAAATCTAGACCAGCTCCAAAAAGAAAATCTCAGGAATTGAGAAACGAGAATCAACTGATGGCAATTTATTCATTTTTACTTCCCAAGTACTGCGAGGAGCATTGTGCAATTGTTATCATTTGTGGTGTGTTTTGTCCCTCCCCAGGCATTTTGCTCCATTATCCCTGTGCTCATTGGCTTCTAGTTAAGCAACATCAAAATTTTAAACACTTTCATTCTTGGCAGGCCTGTTCAAGACTCTTAGTTCTCACCATGAGCATATTCAACTTGAATCAATCGAAGATTTTATTTATCTTAACATTAAGTTGTAAAACAACATCCCTAAACTTCTCCACCTTTCTACCTCACTTTATTCCATAAGGTATTCTTTTACAATCTATTTCTTCTACCAATTTTCACCACAGCCTTGGTTTGTATGATACAAATATGGTTCAGTTATGGGTCAATGTACCTCCAGCATCTTGGGATGTTTTATTATGCTAAAAGGTACTATATAAATACAACTACAGATTATTCTGCAATAACACACATTTTGTTCATGCAAATTCACTATAACGTAATAGATGAACTGGGGATACTGTTTCGAAAGCATGTATTGGTTATAATACGATTCCAGCCCCATTAATTTAAATAGTGTCATAAAGGTGTACAGCATGGAAAAGGCACCTTCAGTGGAACTCGTCCATGCCTACCAGATATCCCAACCCAATCTAGCCCCACCTGCAAGCACCCGGCCCATATCCATCCAAACCCTTCCTGTTCATATACCCATCCAGATGCCTTTTAAATGCTGGAATTGTACCAGCCTCCACCACTTCCTCTGGCAGCTCATTCCATACACACACCACCCTCTGCGTGAAAAAGTTGCCCCTTAGGTCTCTTTTGTATCTTTCCCCTCTCACCCTAAACCTATGCCCTCTAGTTCTGGACTCCCCTACCCCAAGGAAAAGACTTTGTCTATTTATCCTATCCATGACCCTCATATAAGGTCACCCCTCAGCCTCCGACGCTCCAGGGAAAACAGCCCCAGCCTATTCAACCTCTCCCTATAGCACAAATCCTCCAACCCTGGCAATATCCGTGTAAATCTTTTCTGAACCCTTTCAAGTTTCACAACATCTTTCCAATAGGAAGGAGACCAGAATTGCATGCAATATTCCAACAGTGGCCTAACCAATGTCCTGTACAGCTGCAACATGACCTCCCAACTCCTGTACTCAATACTCTGACCAATAAAGGAAAGCATACCAAATGTTGCAATTGTACCAGCCTCCACCACTTCCTCTGGCAGCTCATTCCATACACACACAACCCTCTGCGTGAAAAAGTTGCTCCTTAGGTCTCTTCACTATCCTATCTACCTTCGACTCCACTTTCAAGGAACTATGAACCTGCACTCCAAGGTCTCTTTGTTCAGCAACACTCCCTAGGACCTTACCATTAAGTGTATAAGTCCTGCTAAGATTTGCTTTCCCAAAATGCAGCACCTCGCATTTATCTGAATTAAACTCCATCTGCCACTTCTCAGCCCATTGGCCCATCTGATCAAGGTCCTGTTGTAATCTGAGATAACCTTCTTTGCTGTCCACTATACCTCCAATTTTGGTGTCATCTGCAAACTTTCTAACTATACCTGTTATGCTCACAACCAAATCATTTATATAAATGACACAAAGTAGCACAATTCCTTGTGGCACTCCACTGGTCACAGGCCTCCAGTCTGAAAACAACCCTCCACTACTACCTTCTGTCTTTTACCTTACACCCAGTTCTGTATCCTAATGGCTAGTTCTCCCTGTATTCCGTGAGATCTAACCTTGCTAACCAGTCTCCCATGGGGAACCCTGTTAAACGCCTTACTGAAGTCCATACAGATCACATCTGCTGCTCTATCCTCAATCTTCTTTGTTACTTCTTCAAAAAACTCAATCAAGTTTGTGAGACATGATTTCCCACACACAAACCATGTTGACTATCCCTAATCAGTCCTTGCCTTTCCAAATACATGTACATCCAGTCCCTCAGGATTCCCTCCAACAACTTGCCCACCACTGACATCTGGCTCACTGGTCTATAGTTCCCTGGCTTGTCCTTACCACCTTTCTTAAACTGTGGCACCACGCTTGCCAACCTCCAGTCCTCCGGCACCTCACCTGTGACTATTGATGATACAAATATCTCAGTAGGATGCCCAGCAATTACTTCCCTAGCTTCCCACAGAATTCTAGGGTACACTTCATCAGGTTCTGGGGATTTATCCACCTTTATGCATTTCTCGACATCCAGCACTTCCTCCTCTGTAATCTGGACATTTTGCAAGATATTACCATTTATTTCCCTAATTCTATACCTTCCATGTCCATTTCCATTGTAAATATCGATGCAAAATACTCGTTTATTATCTCCCCCATCTCCTGTTGCTCCACACAAAGGCTGCCTTGCTAATCTTTGAGGGGCCCTATTCTCTCCCAAGTTATCCTTATGCCCTTAATGTATTTGTAAAAATCCTTTGGATTCTCCTTAACTCTATTTGCCAGAGCTATCTCATGTCTCCTTTTGCCTGCCTGATTTCCTTCTTAAGTATACTCCTACTGCCTTAATACCCTTCCAAGGATTCACTCGATTTATCCTGTCCATACCTGACATATGCTTCCTTCTTTTTCTTAACCAAACCCTCAATTTCTTTAGTCACCCAGCATTCTCTATACCTACCAGCCTTTCCTTTCACCCTAACAGAAATATACTTTCTCGGGACTCTCATTACCTCATTTCTGAAGGCTTCCCATTTTCCAGCCTCCCCTTTACCTGTGAACATCTGCCCCCAATCAGCTTTTCAAAGTTCTTGCCTAATATCGTCAAAGTTTGCCTTGCTCCAATTTAGAACTTCAACTTTTAGATCTGGTCTATCCTTTTCCATCACTATTTTAAAACTAATAGAATTATGGGCACTAGCCCCAAAGTGCTCTCCCACTGACACCTCAGTTCCTGCCCTGCCTTAAATTTTGCACCTTCTATAGCAGGTACATCCACATACTGAATCAGAAAATTTTCTTGTACACACTTAAAGTCCTCTCCATCTAAACTCTTAACACTATGGCAGTCCTAGTCTATGTGTGGAAAGGTAAAATCCCCTCCTATAGCCACCCTATTATTCTTACAGATCTCTTTCTCAATTTTCTATAATACAATCCCTATAAGGTGATCATCCCTTTCTTATTTCTCAGTTCCACCCAGATTTCTCTCTTTATAGTACAAACATAAATCTTACAGATTGATGCAAACAGTTTCAGTAGCTCAAATTAAACTCTTAAACATGGTGATAGATTCAAAAAGGGAACAAGCCATAAAAAAATGTTGAATTCCAATATCATTTACACATAAAGCTACAAGTAAAAGAGATAATAATGTTCCAAAAACACTTAGAATCATGGAATCCCTACAATGCAGTAAGAGGCCATTCAGCTCGAGTCTACACTGACCCTCCCAACAGCATCAGACCCAAACTGACAAACTCCTCATTTACCATGACTAATCCACTGGCCTGCAAATCCCTGGACACTACAGGTAAACTTAGCATGGCCAACCCACATAACCTGCACAGCTTTGGACTGTAGTTAGAAAGAGGAGCACCCCAAGGAAACCCATGTAGACGTGGAGACAACCTACAAACCCCACACAAACAGCCCAGGAACGAACCTGGGTCACTGACACCGAGAAGCAGCACTGCTAATCACTGAACCACAGTGCTGCCCTGGTGACTAGCTAAGAATGTAACATCAAATGGTCATTGTTGAAGAACAGCTAGAAATACCATGGAAATCATCATTTTTTTTCTTAAAGCAAGGCTGGATATCAAGACAACAGCCAGTTGCTGGCTAGAAAACAGTGGATAGTCTATAAATGGAAAGCACAGAAAACACAACATAAAAATCCAGTAATGAGAGTCTCAAACCTCTTGCCCTTTTCATTAATACCAGAAACGGGACTCCAAAACCAGAATTAATTTTTTAATCAAACTTGACACCTCTTAGGAGAGGAATCCAATAACACAACACACACTATAAAGGCCTCATCTTACTTGCTTCAGACTATCTAAAATATTTATGCTGTGTGATCACAGTCTGTAAAACTCCATTGTATATGTGCTGCTGAGGTGCATGTAACATCATTCTCTATTTTATGAAGTGCATTGTCGGCCTTATGTTCAATTACCAAGTACAGGATTTGGAAATTACTCGACAAGCAAATCAAAACCCCAGTACACACACAAACACATTCAAGTGTTTGTGTTCAATCACACTGAGCAAACATAATGCCTTTAATAAAAAAAAGTTAAAAGCATTGAAACGTAATAATTTCAACAACACATATTATCTAGCTCACAAATGAACGTATGAAAAATAAAGTATTCATAACAAGCTCATGCTGGCAGCTTAAGGGAATTACACAAAGTATTTTCTGATTGTTTCTTTTAATAATTAAGAAAGCAGATATCATTCATTTTTATTTTCTATCACAAAGGAATCTATGCAAAGTGGTTTTCAGAAAGCAGATTCGATGAATCACCATCTGCCCTTATGTATGGTGTAATGTACGACTCTCCTCTTTCACCAGTCTATCATGTCACACACTTCACTTTCCAAAACAAATTTATGTACGAGGGGGAGAGCTGAAGGATGAAGGGAACAATAAAGTGGACTCTGCCAATTTCTGCCTCTGGAGATCAAAAATCTACAGGTGGTCATGCTTAGATTAGACTAGATTAGATTAGATTAGATTAGATTAGATTAGATTACTTACAGTATGGAAACAGGCCCTTCGGCCCAACAAGTCCACACCGCCCCGCCGAAGCGTAACCCACCCATACCCCTACACCTACATCTACATCTACCCCTTACCTAACACTACTTACAGCCCTTCAGCCCAACAAGTCCACACTGACCCGCTGAAGCATAACCCACCCATTCCCCTACATTTACCCCTTTACCTAACACTACGGGCAATTTAGCATGGCCAATTCACCTGACCTGCACATCTTTGGACTGTGGGAGGAAACCAGAACACCCGGAGGAAACCCACGCAGACACGGGGAGAAGTGCAAACTCCACACAGTCAGTCGCCTGAGGCGGGAATTGAACCCGGGTCTCTGGCGCTGAGAGGCAGCAGTGCTAACCACTGTGCCACCGTGCCGCCCACAATGAAGGCATGTAGGAAAGGGCACTACAATTGCCATTCCTAAAGAAGGGCTTATGCCCGAAACATCGATTCTCCTGCTCCTTTGATGCTGCCTGACCTGCTGCGCTTTTCCAGCAACACATTTTTCAGCTTCATCGGTGAATCTTGTCTTCATGTTGACTGGAATGTAGGTGATGAGGTGCTATATCAAAAGTTATTGCACAAGATAGGAGCTTAAGACATTGGGTAATGCATGGTTTGAGGACTGGTTAATACATAGTGGGGACGAATGGGTCTTTTGCAGGTTGGAAAACCAAAACTGAGTTCCACAAGGATCAACCAATCCTTGAGCTTCAACTATTTACTATGATAATGACTTGCAAGAGGGGACAGAGTGTAATGCATCCCAATTTGCTGATAATACAATAATAGGTAAGAGGATATGTTACGTTGAGGACACAAGAATGGAATATAGATCATTTGAGTGAGTTGGCAAAACTTGACAAATGAGAGTTTAATGTAGGACAGTGGGATGTCCCGCAGGAGGAGCTGACACATAAAAGGAGTTGAGGCAGATCAGTCTTGAATATATAAATTGGCAGGGCAGGAATGATTTGATTTGATTAATTTTTTGTCATGTGTACAGAGGAACAGAGAAAAGCTTTGTTTATGAGCGTTACAGGTACATGATAGAAAACAGGGATGTATAGATCAAATGTTGTAAAAAATCTTAGAGGCATACAGGCTTTGCCGCAAAGGGAATGTGTTAGGTGAGATCAACATAAGCAGATCAGCATTATTTGAACTCAAACAGTCCATTCATCAGTCTAATAATAGCTGGGAAAAAAAATCAGTTCCTGAACCTGCTGTTGCATGTGTTGAAGCTTCTGTATCACCTGCACGATGGAAGACGTTGGAGATCATTACCAGGGTGCAATGGGTCTTTGATTATGTTGGCAGTCTTTCCGGAGCAATGAGCCATGTAAATTATGCCCATGGATGGAAGGTTGGATTCCGTGTTGAAACAGATGTCCTATTCTGGTTTTTATTTCTTTTGTTTTTATGGTCTTAGAAGGAGATGACTGATTTTTAAATCAGTGACTCTAATTTTAGACTTTCCTTTAAGAGAATCCTCTCGACATTTAGCTGATCAAGACCTCTCAGGATTTTGTGTTTCAATCAAGTAAACTCTTATGCTTCTAAGCTCCCACGGCTACAAGCCCCACTTGTCCAACCTTTCCCCACAAAGCAACTTACTCATTCCAGGAATTAATCTGGTAAACTTTCACTGCACTGTTTCAAATGTATTTACAGCCTTGCTTAAATAATGCAACCAGTACTGCATACAGTTCTCCAGATGTACAAGGCCCTATATAACTGAAATGTCACTTTACAATTATTGTATTCAGTTTTCTTCACAATAAATGATAAATTATTAACTTTCCTAATTAATTGCTAAGACTGCATGCTAACCTTTTGTATTTCATGCATTAGGTCAATCAAATCCCTTTGCATCTCAGACCTCTGAGCTGCGTGGTGGCTTAGTGGTTCGCGCTGCTGTCTCTGAGCACCAAAGACCAGGGTTTGATTCCAGCCTTCGCCTCCATGCGTGTGGAGTTTGCATGTTCTCCATGTCTGCGTGGGTTTCCTCCAGGAGTTCTGGTTTCTTCCCACAGTATCAAAATGTGCAGATTAGGTGGATTATCCAAGCTGAAATTGCCTGCGTAGGCTAGGTGGGTTAACCATGGTAAATGTGGAGTTATGGGGATAGGGTGGGGAGCTGGACTTGGATGGGATACTCTTCAGAGGATCAGTGGGGGCTGAATGGTCTATGGATTCTACGACTCTGCAATCACTCACCACTTTGATTTTTTTTTAAAACTGCTTTGCCAGCATTGACCATTTTACATTATCTTCCATCTGTCACATCTATCCCCAACCGTTTAACCTACTCACTGCCTTCTTCAACATCCTTATAGCTATTTAAAACTTGTTTTCCTGGCTCACATTGCATTATCAGCAGATTTGGGACACCTTATCCAAGCCATTCATTAATTGTAAATTACAGAGATCCGAGCACTGAACTCTGTGGCTCACTAATTGTTACATCTTACCAACCTCAAAAAGATTCATTTCTGTCTGTTCTCTGGTTCCCGTTAGCCAAACTTCTATCCATGTCATATGGTACCCCCTACACCTTGAGCTTCAGTTTTCCCCAATACTGACATGGCAATTTATAAAATGCCTTCTGGAAATCAAAGTGCAGCACAGGTCCCTTTTCAATCTTTCTGCTCTCACCTTAAACCTATGCCTTCTAGTTTTGGTCTCCCTTATCATGGGAGAAACAAATCTGGTATTCACCCTATCCATTCCTTCCTCCCTCAAGCTAAATCTAAAATCTAATCACATTATGCAAACTAATACATTAATTAATCCTATCTTGTTTCAGAATAGCATGTCTAATGTATTCCACTCTCTCATCAGCCCCAGGACATGCTGTTCTACCGATCTATCCTCAAAACATCCCATTTACCATGAAAGATATTGCGGAATTTGAATGGTCTCTGAACCTGACTACATTCAGTGGAGTTACCTCAGAGATACACAGTTCTGAATTCCATCAATAAACACATCGACTTAGATCCCATCGACCTTCCCTTGAAAAAAAGAATTGGAAATGACATTGCCCACCTTAAGAAACTAAGACCTATAAATAGAGAACCGGGACATACCACCAGCACTTCACCGGAAACACACTCTGATGATATTACCTTGTCATGGTGACAAAACGTCTGAAAATAAAACTTTCAGCTCAGTGAGCAAGTGTACATAGCAAACATCAATCTTAGCTATAAATCTTCTCAAAAATTGTTAACTATATTCAATCACCTCCACCTTCAGAGACAGAGCTCCAAAAGTGCACAAGTCTCAGCAAATATTTCTCTTTTCTGTTGTAAATGAGTGACGGTTAATTTTAATACAGTGCCTCTTTGTTCTGGGCTGACTCACAAGAAGAAATGTCCTTTCCAGGTCCTCCTTGTCAAGATAATTCAAGATCTAATATGCTGGGGATCCAACATGGCGGCGATCTGAGAAGATCGCACTGCAGAGCTCCGCATCACACCACAAGCAGGACAACCCTTTAATCTGCCCAACCCAGACCATCGTGATATCTTGGGACTCCAGAAAGATCATGGAGTCCCAAGAAACTTCTAAACATTAACTTACCTGTGTTTCCAGCCGTCCAGAGATGCCGAAATAGGGATGACAAGCATCAGAGGCTGAGTCTGCAGTTCTGCCTGCAGGATCCTTGGAGCAGATTACTTTCCATGCCCTGGTGAACAATCTCTCAATCACGCAAGATGTTGGGGAAACAGATTGGAGAAGCTGGTTTCAATCTCTCTCATGTTGCAGAAGCATGAGCAGTAGCTGGGAGACCTGGAGAAAAGGACAGAGGAGGTGGGGCACAGGGTCACAGTGGTGGAAGCTGATGCCAGTTCATCCAAGGAAGAGATCCAAGTCCTGGGGATGATCTTGAGAACAGGGGCAGAAGAAAAAACATTTGGATCATCGGTCTGCCTGTTGAGGACTGGTTGTTGAAATTCCTTGGAGGATTGAGAGGATTGAAGATAGAGAGGGCTCATTGAAGATGAGCATGGAGATTGGGTCTGGGTCAACATCCTCCTCCTCCTCTCCTGGTGCGGTTTCATCATTACCTGGACAAGGAGTGTGTCATGGAGGCTTCCAGAGTCCGGGAGAAGGATCCAAAGGGCTCTAAGATCATGTTCTTTCAGGATCTGATATTCTTCAATCAAGTCAATTTCACTCTTCTAAACTCCGGTGGAAAGAAGCCCAGCCTTTACAACCAATCCTCATAAGGCATCCTGTCAATTCCAGGAATCCATCTGACAAGACCACCTCTGAACTGCCAGCAAATGCGTTTATATCGTTCCCCAAGGAGACTAAAACTGCACTTGGTCTTCAAGATGTGGGCTCGTCAATGCCCTATATAACTGAAGTATAAGGATAGCATTCTTTTGCCCTTCTTGATGATGTGCTGTACCTGCACACTAACAGTTTGTGACTCAAACACCAGATTGCTTTAATCATTCTACACCTCAGAATTCTGTCATTACTCTCCATTTAATTAATACTGCGTTTTTTGCATTCTTCCTGCCAAACTGAACAGATTCACATTTCCCACATTATACTCCACTTGCCAACTCTCAACCTATCTATATCCATCTGTAATTTATAACTACTTCACAACATGCTTTCCTATCTACGTTGGTGTCATCTGCAAATCTGGCTGCTTAGCCTTCACTTCCCACAGCTAATTCATTAATATAAAATGTAAAACATTGAGGCCTAAGCTCAGAACACTGCTGACTCCATTTTCACGTCCTGCCAACTGGACAAAGACCCACTTATGCCTACTTGCTGGTTTCTACCAGCCAGCTAATCATTGAGCCATGTTACGACCCCCTAAACCATTTAAATAATTTCAACATCAAACTACATTCATATGATGATTTTATATAGTAAAATGTAATGTTTCTTTAGGAGAGGGTTATCAAACAAAATTTGATAATACAGCTGCATCAGGACAATGACCAATGGCTTGATGGAAAAAGTTTTAAGAAACAACTTATAGCTGCAGAAAGGGAAGAAGAGCAGCACAAGGTTTAGGATGAAAATTCCAAAGTTAACAACCTCAGCAGCGGAAGGCATTCCATCTGATGGAAAAATAATTAAAATTATAAATTAGGAACAGTTGCATTGATATCTTGAAAGGACTGTGGGACTGGAAGCTGTTATGGAGTCACAGAGATGTACAGCTCAGAAAGAGACCCTTCGGTCCAACCGGTCCATACCAACCAGATATCCCAACCCAATCTAGTTCCACCTGCAAGCACCCGGCCCATATCCCTTCAAACCCTTCCTATTCATATAACCATCCAAATGCCTTTTAACTGTTGTAATTGTACCAGCCTCCACCGCTTCCTCTGGCAGCTCATTCCATACACGTACCACCCTCTGCGTGAAAATGTTGCCTCTGAGGTCTCTTTTACATCTTTCCCCTCTCACCCTAAACCTATGCCCTCTAGTTCTGGACTCCCCCACCCCAGGGAAAAGACTTTGTCTACTTATCCTATCCATGCCCCTCGTAATTTTATAAACTTCTATGAGGTCACCCCTCAGCCTTCAATGCTCCAGGGAAAACAGCCCCAGCCTGTTCAACCTCTTCCTATAGCTCAATTCCTCCAAAGCTGGCAACATCCTTGTAAATCTTTTCTGAGCCCTTTCAAATTTCACAACATCTTTTCGATAGTAAGGTGACCAGAACTGCACGCAATATTCCAACAGTGGCCTAACCAATGTCCTGTACAGCCGCAACATGACCTCCCAACTCCTGTACTCAATACTCTGACCAATAAAGGAAAGCATACCAAACGCTGCCTTCACTATCCTAACTACCTGCAACTCCACTTTCAAGGAGCTATGAACCTGCACTCCAAGGTCTCTTTGTTCAGCAACAATCCCGAGGACCTTACCATTAAGTGTATAAGTCCTGCTAAGATTTGCTTTCCCAAAATGCATCACCTCACATTTATCTAAATTAAACTCCATCGGCCACTTCTTAGCCCATTGGCCCATCTGATCTGATCAGTTACAGAGTTATGGCGGGTTAGAGGCTAAGGATGAATCAAAACAAAGATAAAAATTTCAACATTTTGACACTCTTTGGACAGCCCAAACACTTGGTTAAAGGTGGTGTTTGCAGTAATCTAAGTAAATTTGGTCCTTTCACTGAAGTGTGCCTGATACATCACGGTAAAGCATGGAAATGTGCAAGTTACTGGAGTAAGGGGAGTTCTCCAGTAGGCATGACAAGAATGGTCTGGAACATCTGCAGTTTCGCACATTCATAGATTGTGTGTCTAAGTGAAAAAACGTTCTTCGAGGAAAGAAACATACAATAGTATGGCCCACAGAAATACATCTACTAAAAGAAGAGGTATCTTCACAATAGTTAGCAAAACACTGAATTCCTAACTTAGGTGTTAAATCTTTAACGCACCCTTGAAAAAAACTCTCCAACCTTCATAAGGTCTAATTTTTACAAAAATAAAGACAGAAAAAACAGTTACAATCTTTACTGCTCTAAAATGGATAGAAACTTGCAGTCTGCACATGCACAATTAAATGCAGAAGCATCTGCCTGTGATTACACACTTCTTCACAGGGTGACATCGTTGAATATAAAATTGAAGGACATGTCTGGTTCATTTTCAAATGACAATTTGTCCAGAGTCACCAAACTGGGCTGGTTGGGTGGTGGGTGGTGGGGAGTAATGTCACACTAAATTGGTAAGGTACTTTCTCCTAGAGGAGATTAGAGAAATAACACACTGCAATATTTCAAGTCAACTGTCATAACCTGAAAAATAATCAATTTAAGAATGAGGTCATTACCATAAATAAATTAAGCTGCTAAAATGCAACTTGAAAACAAATAGTTGTCATAAACTAAGAAAACTATTTACGTTTACTTTTATAGCTCAATACCAAACCCAAAAAAAAACTTGATATACATTTATTCTGCTTCTATTGCATTTTAGCAAATTAGTTTCTAGTTTGGAGGGATAAAATAGTAACAATGTAGCCCAGAATTTAGTGAGAATGTAACCCAGAATCTGGTGAGCAGACAGGAGATAGACGCCAACTTACGGCTCTTTCCCCTTCTCTCTACTCGAGTTTAATAGTGCGATATCTTGGGATAAAAGCACGTGCAGAAAAATGTGTGGTTGATAGCCTGACATTGGTTCAGTAACTTCTGGCGTCAGACTGGTAACTGCAGTGCACAGTTTTTTCTCCTTATCTCCCTTCAAATATTTTCCATGGTAACTGGGATAACAACTTGCTCCACGTCTAAGGGTTAGGGTTGCTTCGTAGTCAATAACTAGAAAACTAGTTTTAAAACATACGGAAAAGAGAGGGGAAAGATAATGTGGTACACACAATATGCAGCTATCTTGGTAGGGCAGGTGAGAACAGAGCGGCAACACAAAGTTTCCAATTAACTCACTTTTGTAATGAATTTTACATTTCCACAACTAGAAAGAAATGCTTTGGATTTGGCTGCAGAACTTCAAAGAAACAGTCACAATTATTCAAACCTCTGCAGAGTACATTCACACCTGAATGGATTGCTGAGAAATTAGTATTCATTTTGTTTTAATGAGGCATGTATTGAAGACTCATTATAATTACCCTGCCTGTGTGAATCCACCTGCGAGTAATGGATTAGAATATCTACAATATGTAACTCAGTCAGTATTAAAACAGAAACAAAATAGGCATACTTCAGAGAAATCACACTTCAAGAGCATCACAGACATATAAAATTTACCCCAGAAAGAAACAGCATTTATGGAATTTCAATACTAGGATACACAGACTCAGCTGTAACTACATCTCTTTAACAACAGACTGTTTCAAATACCTAACAAACACAAAGGGTCAAAAATATTACGATTTCCAATTTGTTTTGCAGAAACAAAACCATAAAATTACTCACAAACCATCACAGTATTTCTACCATCATCAAATGCAGATAAAGACAGTCAAAGCATGAAGGGTTTCCTTTTTTGAAGGTCTTTTTTCTTAAAGGTAAATAGCATTCCCTGAGGAACACAAATCAATAAGGCAATGTCACTGAAAAAGAATGAGATTCTAAATAGTTTCTTCCTTATTTTGGAATATAACCAATTTATTTACTAGAATATTTGGTTGCTGCAAGTCTCAGTGATTGTTGCAGTAAGGATCTATTTACTGGTCAACAGCATCATCCACATGGCTTTTGGTGGTACAGTCAATTGGAATACTTCTGTTTTAGCTTTAAGATCCAGTTTCAAACCAAAAAAGCTTGGCTGGCCTTTTTCCACCACGCAGAATGGATTTGAAGCAATCAGGTGTTTGAAAATGACTTGTTAGAAGGCATGGATGTTACGTGGAAGTGCCTCAAGGATACAATGTCCATAAGAGGAGATTTGGTTTTCCCCTCTTTTTAAATTAAAAAGATGATGCAGTCCACTGCTTGTGGTTGCCACTTTTCAAGGACCTCAACAACCCTGTGGTGAAGTTAAACCAGAACCATGGTTTACTACATACAATCAGATTCAGGGGGAATCTTGAAACACAAGCACACTTACAAACGTAGCCCATGGTGGCTCAGTGGCTGGCACTACTGCCTCACAGCACCAGGGACCCAGGTTTGATTCCAGCCTTGGGCAACTGCCCGTGTAGAGTCTGCACATTCACCCCGCGTCTGCATGGGTTTCCTGCAGACGCTGTGATTTCCTCCCATAGTCAAAGATATGCAGTTTAGGTGAATTGGCCATGTTAAATTGCCCATAATGTTCAGGGATGTGTAGGTTAGGAGAATGGGTTACTCATCGGAGGGTCAGTGTGGACTTGTTGGGCCTCAAGGCCTGTTTCCATGCTGTCGGGATTTTATGATTTGGTGAAATAGAATCAGAATGGATAAAAAGATTGTTCAATTATAATGACTAAGATATAAAACAACTGAAAGATACCAGTTTTAACACTGTCCGTGATTTTAAGAAGGAGCAGTCTGGAAGTCCGAAGTTGGAGTTAACAATTGAAAATTCGTTTGTGGGGACAGACTGCCAGCAGTTGAGGAGTTGCAAACAATTTCTTCTCCTTAGAAATTCTTTTGAAAATTTTCTAAGGAAGTTTTGTTGAAATGTAAGTTCTGCTTCACTGTTTTGACAATAGGAGATTTTGTTTTTAAAACTTACTGAGTGCACAAAATACATGTTGATGGCTGCTTTTTACAAGCAAGAAGCTTTTCATTTGTAGCCTACACACAGGACCGTTGATTTTGCCAGTGGATGTCATAGAGAACAGTTTCAAAATTGAACATTTAAAAAGGCAGTTGGGCTCAAAAATGAAAGAGTCAAGACCAGTGGTTAAACAGAAAGTACTTCACACATTTTATAGGAAGGGTCTAATTCCGTTATGTAAGGGTTTTTCCTGGAAACAATCAGCTCTCTCTCTAGCAGATTATAATTGAATAACTATCATTCCAGATTCATTGATAGGCTGACATTGTGCTCAGAGAATTTTTTGGAAGGCTACCGCTAAGTCCTATCTCATGATTATAGTAGCCATTTCAGTACAAACAAATGTTTATATAGATATTTTCAATTATTAACATTAACACTAACACAAATTTCATCCTTCCCCATTTGCTTTGCACCAACTATACCAGAATGACTGTTCGTTGTTTAGGGAAAATAATACACACAATACAGAACAACTTTATGACTATATCGCCAGTTGATCAAACGCGAACAAAATTATCAAGTTAACAGTCCTAACTAAGGCAGAGTTCAGTCCAATAGCCAGCAGATATGGACAACATTGATCTATATGTAGAACTACACCAGCAAAAGTATGTACAAGTCATCAGTTTACTGCAGTTCCAACTAATGCTTTGGTTTAATCAGTGGCAAGAACCTATAGTTATACTCATCACAGGTACTGCTGCTTTTGTTTCAGCATTGGTGCACATAAAACACAAAATTTACCATGGTCACTTTAAATTCAAAACTCACTGAGTGGAGCATCACTGTCGTCGTGCTCTGTATAACTTCAGTAATAAGTAAGAACAGTGTATTTCCATTTGTATTTGAGATGTAGGTGTGGCAGGCTGGCCATTATTTATTGTCTGTCCCTAGCTGTCCTTGAATTGAGGGGCTTGCTTGGCCATTTCAGAGCAAAGTTGAGCATCAACCACATTGCTGAGGGTCTGGAGTCACATGTAGAAATTAAATGTAACTACCCTTTTCCAAGTATTTGCTCGTAAATTTTGATGGCCACGCTAAATTGCCCTTAGTGTTAGGTGAAGGGGTAAATGTAGGGGAATGGGTCTGGGTGGGTTGCGCTTCGGCGGGTCAGTGTGGACTTGTTGGGCCGAAGGGCCTGTTTCCACACTAAGTAATCTAATCTAATGCAATATAAAACTTCTTGCCAAATATGTGTATTATTTTACAAAGACAAGAATCAGCTTGAAGGCAAGTTATTTCTCTTCAGCCAGGACATTAGTCACAAATAGATAAAAAACATTTGCATTAGAGCTCCCTGCATTTGATTTTCTTTCAGATTTCAAAATACTTCTTTAAAATTCAATGCCAAATTCTTGTTAATCGAGTTCCAGTGCTTCAGTAATCTAAGCCATTGTTGCCCCACCTTACATAAAATCTTCCTTTAAATCTACAACAATCATTGTGTTCCCACAAATATATTTTTCAGCAGCAGTTTAATGAATTTCACAGAATTCTGCACTGATATTCTTTGCTTTATGGACTGTCTCTCCTGACACCCCAAAAGGGTCTCAATACATATTCATTGTCACTGGTTTGGAGGAGGTGGTGTTGGACTGGGGCGGACAAAGTTAAAAAAAAATCACAACACTGGGTTTTAGTCCAACAGGTTTATTTGGAGGCACTAGCTTTCAAAGCACTGCTCCTTCATCTGATGAAGGAGCAGCGCTTTGAAAGTTAGCGCCTCCAAACAAACCAGTTGGACTGTAATCCGGTATTGCGTGAGTTTTAACACTGTCACTGGTAACACCCCTGAAAGGTTCTGTGCATGCGCACTTTGTGAAATATTTTGCCAGTAAACAAGTATGACTGCACCTAAGTGAGCACAAGAATAATGAGCAAACAGGTCAGAATGACATTGTTGCACTACTGCCACATCACATACTGCGTGTGTGTACTGATAAAGTCTCAGGGGTGTCAGTGCCATCCTGTTTCCTCCCTTAGTCGAAGCAAAAAACTCAGATACATAGTAGTTTTACCTCCATCTTTATTCCAGGCCCTGGAGGGAGAGAGAGAATGATCACCCATGTGCACAGAGACATGCGTTCACCATCTTCCCTGAAACAGCAGTTTCTCAATGCACTATATAGTCATTTTACAGGGAGGAGCATCCAGATAAGGCACCATATATATTGATTGGGTGACTGTTACAATCAACAAGTATCAATAGTAAAGATTAAGCCATCTGCTGTTACACAATGAATAAGAGGATTTGCATAATGAATATTTTTCACCTTGTTAAACTGACCTCACTTACTAAAGGCTACCTCGTCTTGTTAAAGGTTCTACATAATAAATGCTTTTCCACCTTGTTAACCCATTACCCTTGCCTGCAGCAGCCCTCTTAACAATAAGTTATCTGACCTGAGTCATGCTCAGTTGAATCTCTTGTTTCACAAAACTCAGAACTTAACTCTTTCCCTGCCTGCTTATACCCTATACATATTCTCATCAGCAGACATTTCCCTTCTATAAATATTAATGGACCACAAGCTTCTGACTGGCAATCAAATAAATCTCCAGTAGCAACTTAAGAATATCTCAACACCCTGTGACTATCATCTGGTGGTGTAATGTTGCAAGATTAAAATGGGAATCTTTCTCTGGACATTAAGGTAATATTAAAGGGTTAAATTGCACTGAGTGAACATCTGGAAGTGGCGGGGATGACAGTCATGCAAGAATGTGAATAACTCCCACTCCAATTCGACAAAGTCATTTGCTACTACTCCATTTACTATTATTAAATTAAACTATCATTCAATCTCTTCTATTCAGAAATGCTTTCTCGCCATCTCCTGAAGCTAGATATGTTGCACTGCATGTATTGGGGAATTACTGAGTCAGGAAATTGTCTGCATAACAATTCCCCAGGATTAGGGCATTTACACTATCTCAGAGGATGATCTCATCCTACTATTGTACCTGGGTAACATGTGACTGTGAGGGAATGGCTGGGAGTTGTCTTGAGTGGCATGTAACTGTGGGGGAGTGGCCAGAGTATCTATGACCAACTGACCTATATAAACGGGGTGGGTTTTCTTTGCTCTGTGCCTCACTTTGACTTGACTTTGCATGCCTGCAAAGAGGGTCACCTAGTTTGTACAAGCTTTAATAAACTTTACCTGTTTGCAGAAGTTGGTGTGTGTGAATTGCACCTCACGTGTGAAACCTCGGGAAAAGAACCTAACATAGGAGGTATACAGAACAACCTTGATTATCCAAACATCAATTATCCAAATTTTGGATTATCCAAACAAAATGTCAAGGTCCCGTAAAAATGCTATCCATTATCCAAATAACCCATTATCCAAACAAAATACTCCCCGCCTGTCTCGTTCAGGTAATTGAGGCTGTTCTGTAGTCAGCATCATTTGGGCTTATATGCCAATTTTGTGTGACAGCGTCTCAAACAAAGAGCATTTCCAAATTCTGTATGTGACATTGAGAAATGTTTTTCAGATAAAATGCCATTTAACCTAGCTAAGTCCAACGCAAATGTTGGGGCAGACAGAGATTTGTGGCCAATGTGCCAGGGACAGCATGAGTTGGGCAAGATCAACATCAATGGACAATATCTTCCTGAGTTTTGTGCCCCGTGCTTTCAAAACGTTCCTTCAGCACAGATATCACTATCAAACATCATGGCATCATGCAAAGTCTAGACATTGCTAGCAATTAGATCTGGTTATCATGAGAAGATGTGATCAGCCGCACATTCTTCAGACCCAAATTTACCACAGCACAGATTGCAATATGTACTATTTACTTGTTGGTATCAGAAAATGTACCCTGAAAGATCACACATGAATTAGGAGCAGGAATAGGCCACTTGGCACCTGGAGCATGTTCCACCATTCAATAAAATCATGGCTGATTGGATTACACCACATTCCTGCCTACCTTACAAGGCAATGTGATGTTACCTTCTAAAGGGGAACAAGAAAATATGACAAAACAAACCAGGTTGTTCAAGATAATGTTGCCCCTCAGATTATACACACAAGATCTCAAGTACAGTAAAGTTGAGCTTTTCCTTTTACTTGATAGCTGGATCCTGTTTAGTTGATGTAGTGATTTATCTACCAAATAATATAAAAGCTCATTACATATCTTTTCATGAAACAGTGCACACATTCATATTTGTTTCAAAATTAGATATATACAGTGAACAAACTTTCCATTTTGCTAGTTATTAGTTTAATTAGTAGCACTGCTACTAAATTTTGCAGTCATTTACATCTCATTGGGAGACAAAAACCTATGGAGATTGGCTATGGAGTAATGCGGCTCTCAAGCTGCACATTAGGAGTTGGGTGTGGAATTTCACTTGTCACATTCCCCAGTTTATTTGGAAATAGTAGGTGCAATCCTGTAAGATACAACTGTTTCTTAAAAAGGATTAAAAATTGATATATGTTCTGGCTGACAAGTGTTGCGGACAGTATCACACTTTAAATCGCAAAGTTGTGATTTATTCTGAATACATTAGTAGAAAAAGTATTTTATCAACTTCTTCAGCAAGTTCTGATATGATAACCTGCTCCACACTCTCACTTTTCTAGTTGCAAACACAACGACTTGACACACAAAAAAAAATTCTTTGTTCTATTCGTGATACCAAATGTCGCTAGAATGATGGCTACTACTTTACAAAGAAACATCAATGCTAGTATCAATGAAGCCTTGAGTCACCAAGCTCAGTCATCTGTGAAGCAAAACATCATTTTGTGCAGGCTGAAATCTTAGCAAAGTCTGATTTAAGATGTACTCAGCTGAGAGGATGTCTGTCATTGATATATAAAAACAAAGCTTACATGGATGAACATAAATCCAGCACCTAAAACACTACATGCTCAAAGTAGCCAAGGGGGCTGTGCAAAAGATAGGACATACTGCATAAATAGCACATCATGTAGAGGTAACATATCAGCAAGGACAAAGAACTGATTACACAATCAAAAGAACAAAGAGCAGTACAGCACAGGAACAGTCCCTTCAGCCCATCAAGACAGCCGACACACGATGCCCTTCTAAACTGAAAACCTTTTGTCTCTAGGTGGTCCATATCCTTCTATTCCCTGCGTATTCATATATCTATCAAGATGCTTCTTAACATTGCTATTGAATTCGCTTTCTCCACCACTTTTGGCAGTGCATTCCAGGAACTTACCACCCTCTATGTAAAAAAAAACTTACCCTCTTTTATTTGAAACCAACATCTCCTAGTAATTCACAATACTATCCGGGGGAAAAAGACTCCAACTATCTATTCTGTCCATGCCGGTCACAAGTTTGGAAACTTCTATCAGGTCATCTCTCAGCCTTCGGCTTTCAAGAGAAAACAAACCGAGTTTGTCCAATCTCTCCTCCTAGCTAGCACCCTCCTAACCAGACAACATCCTAGGGGAAATTGTTCCTAAAACCTCTCCAAAGCCAGCACATTCTTCTGGTACCACAGTTACCAAAACTGAATGATGACCTTGTTCACTTGTGCTGCCACTTACAGGGAACTGTGGACTTGTTTGCCTAGATTCCTCTATATAAATGCTGTTAAGGGTTCTGGCATTTACTGTATATTCCCAAAATTTATCACCTCAAAGTTGGATGGATTAAACTCCATCTGCCATTGCTCTCCCTAAGTCCCCAGCCTATCCAAGCCCTTCAGCTATGTGCAGCTACCCAATCTTTATATCATCCATAATCAAACTAAATTAGACCACCTACAAATCACTCATATATATTACAAACAAATTGTTGGTTAGACAATGAACAGAGAGGAGGTCTCCACTACACTGAGGAGATGGAACACAGGCGAGCAATTGCTTTGTAGAACACCTACATTTGGTCGTCAAAAATGACCCTAAACCTCAAACAAAAACAGAAATGGCTGGAAAAATTTAGCAGGTCTGGCAACATCCGTGGAGAGATTTCTCTCCACAGATACTGCAAGAATTGCGGAGTTTTTCCAGCAATTTCTGTTTTCATTTCTGATTTCCAGCATCCACAGTTCTTTCGGTTGTTTCTCCCTCAGCTTCCTGTTGCCTATCACTTCAACACATCACCATGCTCCTTGGCCAACATCCCTGTCTCAAGCTTGTTGCAGTGCTCCCACAAAACTCAGCACAAACTCGAACAAAAGCATCTCATTTCCCGTTTGGGGACTCTGCAGTATCCAGTTCGAGTTCAATAATTTTAGGGCCTGAACACCTTCGCCCATATGCTTATGTCATCCCCCTACCACTGCACCACCACCCCACCCCACCCCACTCCACTCCACTCCACAAAACACACACAGCCTTGTCATCACATGGGCTGCTTACACCACAGCCAAGCCATTTTCAACCAATAATGTTCTCTATTAACAACGCTTTCCTCCTGACTCACGATTATCCATTTTTTTGTCTCCCCCTATAGACTCCATTTATCATTTAATCATTTTCTATGCCTTTCCCA
The DNA here is from genome assembly GCF_047496795.1 of Chiloscyllium punctatum. Classification (NCBI taxonomy): domain Eukaryota; kingdom Metazoa; phylum Chordata; class Chondrichthyes; order Orectolobiformes; family Hemiscylliidae; genus Chiloscyllium; species Chiloscyllium punctatum. The sequence continues at coordinate 50,618,510 of NC_092762.1, read as the reverse complement.
CTTGCCCCCACCACGAGCATCTATACCAATCATTTTCAGTTCGAAACAAAGGACCAAAATGTTAACTCTGCTTTCATTCAACGGATACTGCCAGACTGAGCTTTTCCAGTTATTTCAGTTTTTGTTGTTCAGCAGAAAGTCAGGATGGGTCATTTCTTCACAGTGAAAAGAAACAGAGTTCAGTGCAGTATCCCAACTATTAAAACCTATATCGATGACTTGGATGAAGGAAACAAGCGCATAATAGCTTTATGTGCTGATGACACCAAGAGGATACAGAATTGGCAGAGGACGTAAAATGTGGGAAAACATGAACTTGTCCACTTTGGAAAGAAGAATAAAAAACAGATATACTATATAACTTGAGTGATAGCTGGACTCTGTGGGACAGACAGATGTATATGTCCTTTGTGGTTGGAGGGTTCCTAGGCAACACAACGGTTGGAGGAAGAGCGCCTCATCTTCCGCCTGGGAACCCTCCAACTACAAGGGATGAACTCAGATTTCTCCAGTTTCCTCATTTCCCCTCCCCCACCTTGTCTCAGTCAAATCCCTCGAACTCAGCACCGCCTTCCTAACCTGCAATCTTCTTCCTGACCTCTCCGCCCCCATCCCACTCTGGCCTATCACCCTCACCTTGACCTCCTTCCACCTATCGCATTTCCAACGCCCCTCCCCCAAGTCCCTCCTCCCTACCTTTTATCTTAGCCTGCTGGACACACTTTCCTCATTCCTGAAGATGGGCTTATGTCTGAAACGTCGATTCTCCTGCTCCTTGGATGCTGCCTGACCTGCTGCGCTTTTCCAGCAACACATTTTCAGCTCATTTAGTTTAGGGTCCTGTTCAGGATATCTCAAATAGTCACCACACACCACATTTCTAGTCACCACACATTTAAAACATAAGCCCTGCAGAATGTACTATAAAAAGAACTTAGCAAACAATGATAGAAGAAGAAATTTCAAGGAATTACAGCTATCAGGAAAGATGGAACAGATTGTGGCTTTTCCTTTTAAAAAATGGCTTTGTGATGTCCTGGTAACGATCGACAAAATTCTAACTGGATTGGACAAGGGTAGATGTAGAAAATAATATTACTACATGTGACAGAATCCAAAATTAAGATCCATAAATGTAAAACAGTTACTAATAAATGCAAAAGAGAAAGCAAAAATTTCTCTACTCAGACTAGCTAGAATTTGGAACCAGCTAACAAAAAATGGATAAGGCAAACAGTGCATACTAAAAGCAGCATTTGGTACACTTGCCATTATTGGTCAGTACACCGAGTATAGAAGTTGGGAGATCATGTCGTGGCTGCACAGAACATTAGTCAGGTCCCTTTCGGAACACTGCATTCTGGTCTCCCTGCTATAGGAAGGGTGTTGTGAAACATGGAAGAGTTCAGAAAAGACTCACGCTGATGTAACAAGAGTTGAGGGTTCAAGCTATAGGAAGAGGCTGAGGCTATTTTCCCTGGAGCAACGGATGCAGAGGTGTCACCTTATAGAAGTTTATAAAATCATAAGGGATATGGAAAGGGTGAATAGCCAAGGTATTTTCCCCAGAGGAGGGGAGTCCAAAGCTAGAGGATGAGAGGGGAAAGATTTAAAAGAAACCTAAGGGCAACTTTTTCATGCAGAGGGTGGTGCGTGTTGCAACGAGCTGCCAGAGGAAATGATGGAGGCTAGTACAATCGTAACATAAGAAACACATCAGGATGGGTACATGAATAGGAAAAGTTTAGAAGCATATAATCCAAATGCTGGCAAAGGGGACTAAATTAATTTAGGGTTTTCATACTGTACAGCTCTATGACTCTAAATAGCTCAGATGCTATCAAAATAAAATAAAACAAAATGAGCATGTAAAAGAATGAATAGAAAGTTTTATTGAAAAAGTAGAGGTGGGTTGGGTAGAATGATTTGGAGACGCCGGTGTTGGACTGGGGTGTACAAAGTTAAAAATCACACATCAGGTATATTTGGAAGCACTAGTTTTTGGAGTGCTGCGCCTTCATCAGGTGATTGTGGAGAATAAGATTGTAAGACAAAATTTATAGTAAAAGTTTACAATGTGATGTAACTGAAATTATATATTGAAAAAAACCTGGATTGTTTGTCAAGTCTTTCATGTTTTAGAATAACCTATCCTACACATTCCATCTGCCTGAGTAATCATCCAAAATTGCCTTAAATGCCTCAACTGAACCGGTCTCCACCACTTTTCCAGGCAGTGCATTCCATAGCCTAAATTAAAATATAAAAGTAAAATTGTCACAGTTCCACAAGTCTCTCTCATTGAAGATGGTGAGTTTAACCCAAGTCATGCAGTCAGAGTTATATAGCATAGAAACAGACCTATCAGTCCAACTCATCCAAGCTGATCACATATCTAAAATTATGATCTCTCATTTGCCAGCATTTGGTTCATATCCCTCTCAACCCTTCCTATTCATAAACCCATCCTGAGGGTCACCATGCCTCAGGTGAGGGGTGAGACTGAGAAAACGGGCCCTTCTTGCCAATCTCTGAGCCAGCGTGGGAATTACCATGCTGCTGGCAGCACTGTGCATTGCAAACCAGCCATCCAGCCTACTAAGCCAATTGACTCCTATATACCCTAACTACTTGCTCTGTTTTCCCCACATCAAGTTTGCTTCATTAGCACATCACTTTAAATCTATGCCTTCTTATTATATTTTCTTTCACGAGTGGGAATAGCTTCTCCCTATCTACTCTCTGCAGCCCACTCATGATTTTGAAACTTTCTAAATCTCCTCTCAACCTTCTTCTCCGCCTAGCATCTTCAATCTATCCTCATAACTAATCTTCCTCATTCCTCGAGCCATACTTAAATGACTTCTATAATGCATTTACATCATTCCTATGTGGTGCCCACAACTGTAAACAATTTTCCAGCTGAAATCTAATAAGTATCTTGTCCCAAATTCGACATCACTTCCCTCAGCCAGCATGGCATCGTCTTCTTTCGTAAGACAGATGTATTCATTTTGCACCTCAGCTATCCTCCTGCCTCCAAGGTTAAATTCCCAACTCCCCCTCTAACCATTCTCTTACTGTTTTAAGATGTACAATGACAACGTTGGGCTTTCCCTTTATGTTAACCATATTTTTTTCCAAGAGTTTCTCTTTGATTTTCCGAGTTGCTTTTTCACCTCCCCAAACCTTTGGCCTTTCTGTTGATTCTCAATCCTATTTTCTGCCTTATAACTGTTATGACAATACAATGGCTTTTAGCGGTGTATTTTGTCCTGGCGTTTGTTTTAAACCAGAGGATTTAAGACAGATGCGCTGAGCTGTCTACTTGAATCCAAAATAGTAAACAGCTTGCGAGGCCTTGGGTTTTTTTCTTAAATAAAGCTGGGAACAATAGAAGCAGCTTGAATTGGTGGGTCAAATCTCCTCCAGGCCAAGATTTTTTAGTTTTAGTTTATCAGTTACAGTTACTGCTGGGGTCTTAAAGCTGGATGTGGAAGCTGTCTTTTCTCTCTCAGTTACAGCTAAAAGCTGGGGTTCTCTTCCTGCTGCTAGAATTGCATGGGAGCCAATCTAATTTACTGAATTTGCCTTTGTCAAGTATGTATTTATTTATGGGATGTTACTATATTGGAACTGTTCCTGTTTAGTAGTCAAATAATCTATTATTCTGTTAAGATTTCCAAGAGTTAAGCTATTCCAATTTCTTCTTCCTTTTGTTGTATTTTAACTATAGTATATGAATAAAATGTGTTTTGCTTCAAGACTGGTAGTTAGACCAATTGAATTACATCTGGAACATAATGCCTGGCACTTGCCTTTAAAATATGAAACGGTTGGATCCAAGGTATCATCTTATATATTTTGAGGGGATTTGGTCTGTTCCATAACATTGTTAAAAGCACATTTCTTTCTAAAGTTAATTTCTACTTTGTGTAATGCAGGAAACTATGGATTTGTTAATCATACCATTGAACAGTATACTTTGACTTTCAACGGTATCAGACTTCAAATACTTCAAAGCATACACTACAGGCAGGTGGTAAGAGTAAGAAAGATTCCTGCTTAACCAAGAGACAAAGAAATTTGAAGCTTCTACTATCACATAGTCAATCAGCATGCATGTAAATCGATTATTGCCACAGTACCTCTAACTCTTTGGGAGGCCAGTTGGCTCTGTTGATTGGATGCCTATTGTAGATTAGTTGGTGTCAACAACAATGGGTTTGATCCTCATTGGGTGGATTTGCCCCAACTATGGGCAGCACGAGGAATAGACTTCTATCCACTTGGATGGATCTCTCTTTGGATTTCTGGATTTAATGAGTTTTCCTTGATTCATTCATTATCAGTACTACCAATGGAAAAGTAGAATTGAAGATTTAGTAAACCTGTATATCCTAATGTCTTCTTTCCACACTTAAGGATCTGCTGTCAGAACTGCTCTTTTAATCAGTGCCAAGTAAGGCCTACTTGGTCAGTGAAGTTGCCTTTAGGTTGTGAGAATTTGGTTTCGGAAACTGGCTCCTGTTGAATCAACATTTTGTAGCCTCAAAGTAATATGTTAATTGCTAGTGAAAATTAATATCAATTAAATTAGAAAGGTTTGAAGATGGAATTGAGAGTAATGCTTTCATTAGTTGCATAGTGTTAAGATTGTGGAACCAAGTCCCTTTCCACAGACTTGTGCTGAAGCATCTTGGCTGAAATTGCAGTACTAATGAGATATTAAACTGAGATCCCTCTGCTTCATCAGTTGAAAATAAAAATTCCAAGCCTTTATTTCCAGAAGAGCTTTGCCCAGTGTTCTAGTCAATATTTAATCCTATTGTAAGCAGTAGGTCAGTGAGGCGCATGCAAGTTTGAAAAGCCTTCACGGAACTAAGTGCTACTAGATATCTATAAAGGTAAAGCTGCTGTTGTCCAGAGGACCAAAAGGCTGTTCTCTCATTAAAGAAACACAACTGATAGCAATTTAACCAGAGGGTCTCCACACCTCAGGTGAGGATGAGAAGTTAGGACTTTCACAGTGACCGTAGTTGGAATGGGAATTTATCCCATCCTGTAGGCTGTCTGCATCACAAATTCACCATTCAGCCAAGTGAGCAAAAAGTAACGTTAATTCCATCATTGACAATCTCCCTCAGTACTTTTAAAAAAAAACACAAAAGATTACTAAACTACACAAATTGCTGCTGTAAATAGCTATTGCCAGGCTTGCTAATATAAGCAGGAACTAAAGTTATCAAAAGGACTTTATTCAAACCATTATGCACTTGTCAATACACCTCAATCTAAATTAACTTTTACATATATTTTTACAATGAATTTAAAGCTGCATGTACATGGAGCACTAAATCATAGCACCCCAAGAGAAGTGTGCACTACAAAACAGTGATCTATACAACTGAACGTAGCTATGTAAACTCTGTCAATAGAAGTGTCAACATTCACAAATTCTCAACTTCAATTGTCATCATCAACTTCAATACTTTATCAACTTAAGGTCAAAACACCAGTGTGTTTCTGAAAGACAGCACCTGGAAAAAAAGGAGTCACATGAGATTTTAAAGATAAGGACAAAGCTTACTTTTAAACCTTCTTTCCTTGCCCGTACCACTAACACACACCCTTCCATTCTTACTGTCTTAGCATTCTGCTGGTGCTTTTACTGACCAAATGATTGTCATGTTCAGCATGGTTTGGAACACTTAATGAATAATTTCCTATTTTAGCTCGTAAATGGACCATACATTGTACCCCTTAAAACATGAAAATCAGTCAAACTAAGACATTAAAGAATCTCTGCCCTACTGATTGCAGTGCTGTGTTATAAAAGGTTAAACTGTGGTTATGATAATGATAATGGGAAAAAGCATTAGGAGACAATTTGAGGAAATTACTATTTACCTTTAAAACCAGAAGTTACTATATCCCCGAGATTGTTCATTTAATAACTGGTTTCGATAAAGGTAATCTACAGGTTCAAATTCCTGCAGCAATACCATGTGGCCAGAACAAATGGCCTTGACCTGTGCTGTTTCTATTCTCAGTTAATACATCCAAAGATTGCACTCCGGGTAGCATAGGCCAACTTTCAATTTAGTTCAAGACGACAAACTACCTACATAGTGCTACCAAAGCTGGCAGCAATCTGTAAACGTGAAGTAACTTTTTTCATTAATACATCAAGAAATATTACTATCTTCTTACAGAAACATTTAGCACAATTACATATACCTTGTACAACATAAAAAAAGGCCAGCTCAGCAAAATATATCAAAGCTCTACACAAGCCTTCTCTTACCCTTGTTCAGCTATTCCTATCAACAAGTCCTTATACTCCCTGCTTGAATATTACTGAAAAGAGAAGTATTTTCACCTTGCATACATCAGGACAAATGCAAGAAAGCTAAATTTCAAGTGATCACAAAAAATATTGCAGAGAGAGGAGTGCTCAGTAGTTGGCTTGGTAGACAAGTCAGAAACAGAATGTGACAACGTTATACAAAAAGGGAGGAACACTAATATCAAGTAACAATAATCCAATTACCCTAACATCTTTCACTGGGACGGTATTAGAGTCTGTATGTCACAAGATGCTACTAACCCCAGGAGCTAAGCAACATTCCTTCAGGCATAATGTAATAATGTACAAGGCAATTGTCTTACTTCTCCACATTTTCCTCCACATCACGTTCAATCTCCAATTGAAAGGCAACAGTAATCTTGCTTTATACGCAAGTGAATCTCAATGCAGGATGTAACATGTGAAGTAACACATCTTATTCTCTGCAAAGCATATGACAGCTTCTTTCTACTAGTTATTCCTATCCTTAAACAGTATGACTATCCTTAACTTGAGCAAGGACTTTTGGTTCCTGAAAACGTGTGTACATATTACCTGTATAAAATGATGCACACAACTTTCTATTTGGTTAAAGTTCACTTATGATCAGATGACGACTTAATCAAACACTTGGTTGTACACAGGTACCACAGGTTACTCTTCAGCGTACCCTGATCAGGCGATTCAGTAACTATCAACTATAATCTTGATTATAGCCTGATGTGCAACTCCATTGACTTCCCATCTAATTCTAAGACTGATCATTTTTTCGTGACTTAACTTCCCAGACCCTGACAACCACTTCCAAAGACCACTGCCTCCAGTTTCCTTCACCTACAGTTACAAGAGTTCAATTAGAGATGCTAAGCATCGCACTGCAAAACACTTTAATAAGTTTCTTGGACAAATTCAGCAAGAGATAGAAGAACTGGATCAGACAGGACCAATTATTCCACGGTCTCTTGAAAGCATTCCTGCCCCCAACTTTGAGAAAAACATTCAAAACTATGGTGTTGAAGGCTAAATGCCATTCTGGATGGCGATGCAAGTGACTCCATCATCAATAACTTCTTTTCTCTAAAAAAGGACTTAGTGTTACTGCAGCAGTTGGTATTTTCAGAAACAAGTTTTAGAAATTGCGGCACGGTGGCTCAGTGGTTTGCACTGCTGCCGCACAGCACCAGGGACCCATGTTTGATTCCAGCCTTGGGCAACTGTGTGTGGAGTTTGCACATTCTCCTTGTGTCTGCGTGGTTTTCCTCGGGTGCTCCGGTTTCCACCCACAGTCCAAAGGTGTGCATTGGCAATGCTAAATTGCCCATAGTGCAGGTTATTAGTCAGGGTAAAAGTAGGGGAATGGGTCTGGGTGGGTTATTCTTCAGAGAGTCAGTGTGGACTTGTTGGCCCAAAGGGCCTGTTTCCACACTGTAGCAATTCTAATTCTAATTATGTCCAAGAGAAAAGTACATCTTTGGACCAAGAAAGAGATTTAAAACTTTTTACATTCGGAGGTTTGGGTCTCTAATCATGGAGAGAATAGTAGGAAAAAGAGAATGCACACCTGAGAGACATGGAGTGAGAGAGTGAGAGAGTGAGAGAGTGAGAGAGTGAGAGAGTGAGAGAGTGAGAGAGTGAGAGAGTGAGAGAGTGAGAGAGTGAGAGAGTGAGAATCACAGGATTATACAGCACTGCAGAAAGTCATTCAGGCCACTGCGTACATGCTGACTCTTTGAAAGAGATATATAACTAGTGCTGCAACTGTTCTTTCCCCACAGCTCTGCACCTTTTTTAAAATAATATTTTTAAATGTATATCAATTTTCCTTTTGAGAGCAATTATTGAATCTGCTTTCAAAACACGACAGTGCATTTCAGAGAAGACAACTCAATGCATAATTTCTTCTTTCCTCTGGTCACCCCTGGTATTTTGCTAAATACCTTCAAACTGTGAACACTCATTACTGACTCTTCTACCACTAGATGTTGTTTCCCCTTATTCACTAAACCAAAGCCATTCCTGATGTTGAACAGTTCTATCAAATCTCATCTTGCCTTTAAGCAGAAGTAAAATACGGCAGATAATGGAAATTGGAAATAAAAGCCATGTGCTGGAGAAACTCAGCAGATCTGGCAGCATCTCTGAAGAAAGTAACTCTTAAGTCATATCAGACTCAAAATGATAACTTTCTCTCTCCATAGATTGTGCTGCAGAACCTCAACAGGTCTGGCATTTTGTAATTATGTTTCCTCTTTGTTATACAAACAATTCCAACTTTGCTAATCACTAGTCTGAAATAAATGCAGTGAGTGAGAAGGGAAAAATATCTGTCAAGGATACTCAACAAAACTGAAATTACATGTGAATGAAAAGTAGGCAGAATGCAGTTACATAAAGCAATATAAACTTCATTGTTTTACTTCAGTTCTGAGCAGTGCCCCAGAAGGTCAGCATTCACTGCTGCAATACTGTTGAAAGGCAAAGTTACAAAATGTTAATTTCTCCTTGCACTCAGCCATTCAACATGTATCGTCTCAAAACTTGCTGCTGAGTTCTTTATACATTCTTAAAAGATGGAAACCAACAACTAGGAGCTTTTTCTTTACAAAAATAATTTGTTGGCAATGAACCATAAAATTCTTCAACACCCCACTCTGAGATGATGCAGTGTAAGTAATGGAATAGGGCTTAAGAATTCTGACAATATTTATAAAAAAACCTTTAAGCACCATGGTTGAGTGGTTAGCACTGCTGCCTCTCAACGCCAGGGACCCAGTTTCAATTCCTGCCTCGGGCGACTGTCTGTGTAGAGTTTGCACATTCTCCCCGTGTTTGCGTGGGTTTCCTCCGGGTGCTCCGGTTTCCTTTCACAGTCCAAAGATGTGCAGGTTAGGTGACCTGGTCATGCTAAACTTGCCCGTAGAGTTAGGTGCATTAGTTAGGGGGAAGGGTCTGGGTGGGTTACTCTTCGGAGGGTTGGTGTGGACTGGTTGGGCTGAAGGGCCTGTTTACGCACTGTAGGGAATCTAATCTAATCTAATCACTATGCCAAGAAGCCACAGTAACATAATCTGTCCTTTTTCAGCAACATGCATTATATCTCTACTAATGATGGAAGGAAACTGAACGAAATAGACAGAAATGAACAAAATTAGATACATTGTTCAAATATAAAAATATATTTTGGCAGTGCCATAACCTTGACTGAATTGTGTATTCTAAATACAGTACCAGCTTCATTAACAACTGACAGCAAAGAGCGCTTGGTTCTCCCTATTCCTTGATGGCATCAGCATTTTAGCAAAAAATACTATAAATTAGCCGATTGAATGTTAATTCACCATTTTCATTTCTTAACCCTAATGTATACTTAAATGCCCATTTCAGTGTGAGGGCTGCTATTATTTCTGTGCATCAGGGAATAATTCATGTGTACTGTGGGTTGTTAATTGCAGACTTGCAGCTGACTGATGCTGGAGGGCAGCTTGTAGAATGACCCAGCTCAGCAGGAATCTGTGTATCAGCGACATAATCATTTGACTGTCACAGCTAGTTTCCACATTATTACTTTGTGAGACAGACCTGGATTAGGATCTTATGAACCATTAAGCATTAGTGGTATAAAACAGCTTGAATCCATCAGGTTAGTGTTTCTTAGAGAAGATGGGCTTCGACCATCCTCAGCAGCCACTAACATACAGCCATCCCCTGACACCCCACTTCTTTAAATGTTGCTTTATTAAAAAAACTGTTCCAAAAGAAATGGATACATGAACCAATTACCAACTAGGCATTTAAATTATACTGAACATCTGTGAGGTTGGAGTTGTGGGTTCTAGGCCCACTAACTTCAACAGTTCTCGTTTGTTAAATAGTGTCCGTGAATAGTCTAGCTGACAATGATGCAAGCTGTAGATACTTATCCACATAGATAAAGCCATTGCTATTTTCAAATTGATACTGTTGTGTTCTAATTTCCATCATTAAGAATTTTGTTTGGAATGTGTTATAAGCAACTTCTTTACCTTGGATTACTCCGATTGGTATTTCCTCAAAGAAATCAAGGAAATTAATATCCTATTTTTTCCATCTAAATCTGTGTGATAACCTAGATCATTGGTGCACAAATGATACGCGGATTAACTTCTGCTTATACTAAGTGTAATGGAACAACAGTCAGGTTGGTGAAATTGATGGACATGTGGTTGATGGAATTCAATGTAGAGAAATGTTAGGTGACATATTTTAGTGAGAGACACAGACAATACAGGCACTGTTGTGTAAAGGGTTAACTATACTTTTACTCCTAAGAACAGCTACTTAACAATAATAAGCAATGTCATTGCAACCTGAGATCACATGCAACCGGAGCCCAAGTTTGCAGGGCTCCAGAAGATTGCTTTTGTTAATCTGGATCCAAGCAAGTCGGTGAGACAAAAAACCATGACACCTTTCCACATGCATAGAATTTAATAAGTTTTTTTTAAAAAGCAAACTATCTTATGGCTCTTTCTACATATAAGTCCCACATGTTTCTCTATTATATTCAGTCAATATTGTTAACCTATTTTTCTAATCAACCTGTTCAGAGATATTACAACACAAATCTGGAGCAGATAGGACCTGAACCCAGGCTTCTTTGTCCAGGGGTATGGACACCAGCATAGTGCCACAAAGGGCCTACTCCACTCAGTCAATAAATTAATCAATTAACCCTAATTACCTGTTTAACTACTTGCCATATTAACCAATTGTCTCTTGAACATAGTAATGTTTGAGAAGGGGCCTTCTTGTGGTGCAGTGTTAGTATTCCTGCCCCTAGACAGAGAAGTTTGGGTTCAAGTCTTACCTACTCCAGAGGTGTGTAATAACATCTCTGAACATGTTGATTAGAAAAGGTCAAATAAAATAACTGTTCAATAAAGCCCAACAAAGCCTAACAAAGTTGATAGTGGGGGTCCAGGTTCAAGACCCACCTGTTCCAGAAGTGTGTAAAAACTAAAAATATCTAAAGCCCATTAAAGTTCACCAAGAGTGTGGATCTCATATTACGACATAGTGGCAGATGGTGACCAGACCTACAGAACTGCAGCAAGCAGTATCTGCTTGTAATACCTAGAGACAGTTTCAGGTAAAAGATGACGCCAGTCCAGCGATTCATCCTTTGATACAAGGACAAATCTGAAAAAAAAAATCAGTAGTGACAGGGAACAGGATCTCTAGGCCCATCTAGAAACTAAACTGCAGAGAGAGAAAGCCTGTGCAGAGGCTGATAAAGCACAGGAGAAAGCCCACAGCCTGGAATGCAACAAGCAATGACAGAAAATATTGGGTTAAGTAAAATATTAAATGTGGAAAAAACAGAGTGTTAATAACAAGAACTAATGTTAGATTTTCCACCATGGTTGAGGCCAAAAATTCTTGGCTAGTCCTCCATTCAACTCTAGGGTACAGGAGGTACTAACATTACCAGGGGGCAAAATGCATGCTTCATTTTGCTACAATGAAAGTGAGACCATAGAAACCTTGTGTGTCATTCCTAATCATTGTATTTTTTTCAAAAAAAACAGAACTACTTGCATAGCATTCTAAGATAGTAGTCACCAAAGACAATGTAATTGATTCAGGTTATTAGGAATCACTCCACTTGAGGCTCCGGTCCTCGACTGCACAATTGCAGACCGTTCATTTTTCTCAAAATGAGAAACTAGACAAGCAGGAAGAAAGATGCCCAAGACCAAGGTAGCCATCCACAAGACGGTATTCGCAACTTTGATTTGCTTTTACAGGATAGAGAGACAGAGAAGGAACCCGAATTCATGTTTCTCTTTTAGGAAGGTGGAAGTCTCAGACCATCCTTACCTATACTGAAATAACAGAGGTAAAGTTACTTACTTATTTAACAAAACCACAACAGCTTTATGCCACAACAACTATAAACACAATTAGAGTAAGTGATTTTGTCCTATGTTTAAAGCTAGACAACTACAAGGAAGTAGGAAGGTGATCTTGTATTAGTTTAAATTGAAATGAAAACAGCTTATAAAGCAACCACAATATCTGAGATGCCTCTAATTATGGAGTTAGAAAGGAACATCCAATTAGGTAAGAATGAGGTCTCAGAGCTCCAATACAGGTTCATGGACATGAAAACTTTCAACAAATTTGAAGTTCCTTTGTTTTGTCTAGATGACAGTGCAGGTTGCAGGCTGGATGAGCTAACTGAATATTGTACTGCAGTACAGGAAGCCATTCAAGTGGGTATCAGAAAGAAAAGGAGTGTACTTTCAGTGACAGTATATTCAAAAGGGACCGACACTGTTCTGTGCAGCAAAATGGATGTGTTCAGTTGGCTAGGCTTTCTGCCCTGCGTCAGGCTTCAGGAAGGATTTCTCAAAATATTTTCTAAAAAAGTTAACAAAGTGAGCACTGGTCCTACAGAAAGTGACTCTGGAGAATTAATAGTAGAAAGGAAATGATAGATTAATTGAACAGGTATTTCTTATTGATCTTCACTATAGAGAATACAAGTAACATTCCAGAATCAAGACATCAAAAGTAGGGGTGAACGTAGAAAAAATATGATCACTTCAGAAGTGATCCTGAGTAAAAATTGTGGGAGCCTCAAGCTGACAGGAGTCTGGGTCCTGATGTGCTACATCCTAGCACCTTAAAAGAACTAAATAGCGAAACAGCTGATAGATTGCTTTAGTTTTCCAAACTTTCTTTACTTTAGGAAGATCCATTTAGAATGGAAAATAGCAAATGCAACTCCTTTATTCAAAAAGCGAAGGATACAGAAAATAGGAAAGTACAAGCCAGTTAGCTTGACATCTGTCAACAGGAAAATGTTAGAAACTGTTATTAAATGTTGACAGATCACGGCACTTAACTAAGTTCAAAGTAACTATGCACAGCCAACATGGTCTTGTGAAAGGAAAGTCATATTGGACAAATCTATTGGGAGTTCGCTAAGCAAGTGAAATGGCTAAAGCTATGACTAAAGGGAATGGATATATTATTCTTGGGTTTCCAGAAGGCATTTGATAAAGTGCCCACAAAGTAGAAAGCTCATAGTATAGGGGTTAGTATACTTTGGCTGGCTAATAGGAAGCAGAGAGTAGGCATAAATGGATAAACAGATTTCTTTTGAAGAGGACATAGAAAGCCACAAAAGGTAGATAGGTTAGGCGTGCATGTACAGATCATGCAAACAGAATATTGTGTGAAAAAATATGAAATTTTCCATTTTGTCAGGAAGAAAACAAGAAGGTTATTTAAAAATAGTGAGAATCGCAGAGCTCAGATGCAAAGGGACATTATGCATGAATCACAAAATGTTAATATACAGCTACAACAATTAATTAGGAAAGCTAACAGAATGTTATCATTTATTGCAAGGGAAATTATACTTCAATTAAAAAGAGCACAGGAGAGATGATATTGGGAGTACTATGTACAGTATTAGTCACTTTATCAACAAAAGTAAATGTATTGGAAACAGTGCAGAGAAGGTTTACCAGATTAATACCTGGGATATCCTATCAGGAAAGGTTAGACTGCCTAGGCTTGTATCGACTGTTGTTTAGAAGAGTAAGTAGTAACTTCATTGAAAAATGTAAAGATCCTGAGGGCTGTTGACAAGGTGAATGTGGAAAGGAATTTCCTCATATGGGAAAATTAAAAACGAAGGATCACTATTTTGAAATGTTATTTATCTCTAAAGGTCACCAAATACTAAAAGGACTAAGTGCTCCTTTAAGCTAACTGCAGCAAATAATTATAAATTATATGATTGACTTTTTATCCAAAGTGCATGAAAATTCCATTATATATTGGAAAACATCTTTTTTTTAAAATCCCTTTTGACACTTTTCCTTTATTAACATACCCGCCCTAAAATAATCATGATACAATGACACATGGCCCTAAAGACTTTCCAAGCTAAGCCCTGGTAAAGATTTCAATGAGAACTGAAGCTTTGCATTAAACACCCCACAGCAATCAAAGATATCACTTTCTCAGACAGTGATTAAACAGTCAGGACCTAGTTTTGGTTTGTATTTACACAGAAGCCAGGATTACTTACAACACTCTATAGTGAATAAATTCAAAGTCACACAACACCAGTTGTGTTATAGTCCAACAGATTTACTTGGGAGTACAAGCTTTTGGAGCGCTGTTCTTTCATCAGGTGCCGAGTAGGGCACAGAATGTATAGCAGGAGATCATAATGTCACACAACCGATGCAATATATTGAATGGTCATCAGTAGATTCTTACTTCCAGATTTTTTTTTTCCAAAAATAGAATTCAAATTCCACCAGCTGCCATGGCGGGATTCAAACCTGGATCCCCAGATATTAGCTGAACTTCTGGATTAATAATCTAGCGATAATACCACTAAAGCCATCACCTACCCATGCTGAGGAGTTTTTTTGGGGCGAGTGCTTTCAGCAATGTTTGTTACGGAAAGTTGGTCAGATTTTCCTTGCAGAAAATTATCATTACCTGGCACTTGAATGGCACGAACATAAACTTACTACCTTTTACATATCATAGAGATGTACAATTTTAGTCCAACTCGTCCATGCCAAACAAAAATCCGAAATAAATCTAATACCATATGCCGGCATTTGGCCCATATCCCTCTAAACCATTCCTATTCAGCTCAGGTCTGAGTGTTATCAAGATCTTGATATATTTGGAGAAGGGCTGCTTCAGTACCGAGGATTCCCAAATGGTACTGAACATTGAAAAATCAGCAAACATCCCCATTTCTGATCTTAGAATGTAGGTAAGGTGACTGAGCTGAGGACATTATCCAGAGAACTCCTGCACCCATATTGTGGAAATGAGATTGGCCAATTATCTTCCTTTGCACTAGGTATAATTGCAATCAGTGGAAAGCTCTCCCCAGATTCCTGCAGACTTCAATTTTGCTCAAACTTCTTAAAGCAATACATACTACTTTAATGACTAGAGCAGTCAATCTCACCTCCCCTCTAGAATTCTGCTCTTTTGCCCACCCTTGAGCCAAGGCTGTCATTGCAGTCAGAAAGAGAGAGTTGACCTGCCATAATCCAAACCAAGCACAAGTGTCAGATTATTGCTGTGTAACTGCCACTTCAGTGGACTGTTCATGACCATTTGCATCACTTGAAGATTGAGATTAGACCCAATTAAGGGTAGATATCTGGATTGGCTCGAACCTATATTTTGTAAATAGGACTTCGGTGTGAAATTGTTCTAATTGCCCTGGAATACCTTTGCAAGGACACAACTAATTCTGGAGCACATGTCTTCAGCAGCACTGCCAGAATGTTGTCATGGTCCACAGTTATTGCAACATTACAGTTCTTGATTTCACACAAAGAGCAATGAATGGCAAAGATTAGAAATTGTGATGCTGGGAACTCAAGAGAAGACAGAGATGAATCTTCAACTTGGCACTTCTGGCTGTGGTTTGTTGCAAATGCTTCACTGTTGTGCTGGCTCCCCCATCTTTGATGATGGAATTATTTGTGGATTCTCCAATTCCTCCATCTATTCTTTGCTTACTTATCCAGCACAATTCAAAACTGGACATGCTAACAAGCTTAGCTCTGATGTGTTGGTTGTGGGGTTGCTTAACTCTGCCTATTACATGCTGCTTCTGCTATTTGGAATGTAAGTAGCCCTATGTTGCAGCTTCACCAGTTTGACATATATTAATGACTTACAAGGAGGAAGCAAATGTGTAGATGACAGAAACAGGAGGAAATGCAGGCTGCAAGAGTGATACAGTTTACAGAAAGGTATTCATTGGTAAAGGAAGTGGGCAAAAAGTTAGCAAATGGAGTATATAATGTGAGAAAACATGACACTGTTCATTTTGAAGGGATAACCAAAGCACAATGCTCTTTAAAAACTACAATGTAGAGGGACTTGGGGCATGAAACAAAGTTAACATTCAGATGCAGCAGGTGATCAGGAAGGCTAATGGAATGTTGACCCTTATTTCAAAGGGTTGAGTATAAGAGCATCAAAGTCATAGTGCAACTATAAAAGATTCTGGTGTAAGTGTGCAGTACTGCAGACATGAGCACAATGCTCTTTAAAAACTACAATGTAGAGGGACTTGGGGCATGAAACAAAGTTAACATTCAGATGCAGCAGGTGATCAGGAAGGCTAATGGAATGTTGACCCTTATTTCAAAGGGTTGAGTATAAGAGCATCAAAGTCATAGTGCAACTATAAAAGATTCTGGTGTAAGTGTGCAGTACTGCAGACATGATATCATTTCATTGGAGGCAGTTCAGAGAAGGTTCACTATGATGATCCCCAGTATGACGGGATTGTCTTCTGAGAAAAGGTTAGCAGGTTAGGACTATGCTCATTGGAATGGAGATGCATGAGAAATATCTCATTGAAACGTACAAGATTCTTAAGCAGCTTGACAGGGTAAATGCTGAGAGGATGTTTCCCTTTAAAGGAGACTCTATGACCAAGACAGCAGCGTCTCAAAATTAAGGAATGCCAATTTAGGACTGATGTGACAGAATTTCTCCTCCCAAAGGTTTGAGAATCTTTGGATCTCTTTGTGAGAGCAGACTTCTTGTGCCTCTTTAAGGCTAAGGTATGTAGATTCTTGATGAGTAAGAGAATCAAGGATTATCGGGAAACAGCAGGAATGTAGATGTGAAGAGGGTTCCTTCAGTATGATCTTCCTGAGTAATGGAGCAGGCTCGAAGGGGAGAAAGTCCTGTGCTTGTTGGTATTTCTTGTGATCTTATGGCACCTTTTTGGGTTTGCTTAATGCTTCTCCTAGCATACTCCTAGCACTCTTCATTAAACCACATTTGATCTCCCAGTTCAATAATACTGGTAGACTGGGGAATATACCAGGCCACAAGGTTAGTGAATACAATTCTGCTGTTGCTGATAGCCATGCTTTCCCATGGTGCCCAGTCCTGATGTTTGTTTCCTACATGAAATCTATCCCATTTACCACAGTATCCTCATTGTCAAGATGGGCTTTGCCTCAACAAGGTCAGTGCAATGGTTAATATTATATAAAAAGTGAAAGAACTGCGGATGCTGTGAATCATAAAGAAATAAAGTCAATGTTAACGTTTCGGGTCTGGTCACCCTTCCTTAGAGCAGTCCTGAAACATTAACGTTGATTTCTCCTCGAAGATGCTGCCAGACCTGCTGAGTCTGTCCAGCAACTTGTGCTTTGATCCCATTAATATTATTATTGACAGACCTATAAGGGACTTTCAGCCTTTGAGAAACAAATTTGTAAAGGAGTAGAATAATAGGATGACTATGGTAGGGGATTTTAACTTTCCAAACATAGACTGGGACTGCCATAGTGTTAAGCGTTTAGATGGAGAGGAATTTGTTAAGTGTGTACAAGTACATTCAGTATGTGGATGTACCTACGAAAGAATGTGCAAAACTTGACCTACTCTTGGAAAATAAGGCAGGGCAGGTGACTGAGGTGTCAGTGGGGGAGCACTTTGGGGCCAGCAACCATAATTCTATTAGTTTTTAAATAGTGATGGATAGGATTGACAGGATCTAAAAGTTGAAGTTCTGAATGGAAGGAAGGCCAATTTTGAGTGTGTTAGGCAAGAATTTTCAAATGTAGTTGGGGGCGATAGTTCACAGGTAAAGGGACTGCTGGAAAATGGGAAGTCTTCAAAAACGAGATAACAAGAGGCCAGAGACAGTATATTCCCGTTAGGGTGAAAGGAAAGGCTGGTAGGTATAGGGAATGCTGGATGGCTAGAGAATTTGAGGTTTCGGTCAAGAAAAATAAGGAAGCATTTGTCAGTTATAGACAGAAGAGTGAATCCTTAGAAGGAATATAAAGGCAGTAGGGGTATACCTAACAAGGGAAATCAAGAGGGCAAAAACATGACATGTGATAGTTTTGGCAAATAGGGTTAAGGAGAATCCAAACTGATTCCACAAATACATTAAGGACAAAAGAGAGAAAACAAGGCCCCTTAAAGATCAGCAAGGCCACCAATGTGAGAAACTGCAGGAGATGGAGGAGATGCTAAATTAGTATTTTGCATCAGTGTTACTGAGGAGAAGGATATAGAAGAGAGAGAGAATGTGGGGAAATAAATAGCAACATCTTGAAAAATGTCCATATTACACCACAACCACAGAGGTTGTGGTGCTGGACATCTTAAAATGCACAAAGGTGGATAAATCCCTGGGACATAATCAGGTGTACCCAGAACTCTGTGGGAAGCTAGGGAAGTGATTGCTTGCCGAGATATTTGTTTCATTGATAGCCACAGGTCATGTGCCAGAAGACTGGAGGTTGGCTAACGTGGTGCCACTATTTAAGAAAGGTAGTAATCAAAAGCCATGGAACTGTACACCAAATGAGCCTGACATCAGTGGTGGGCAAGTTGTTGGAGGGAATCCCGAGGGACAGGATTTACATGTTTTTGGAAAGGAGAGGTCTGATTAGGGATGGTCAACATGGCTTTGTGCATGGGACATCATGTCTCATGAACTTGATTGAGATTTTTTTGAAGAAACAACTAAGAGAGGATTAATGAGGGCAGAGAAGTGGACATGATCTTTATGGATTTCAGTAAGGCATTCGACAAGGTTCCTCTTGGTAGCCTGGTAGCAAGGTTAACTCTCACAGAATACAAGAAGAACTAGCTATTAAACTGGCTCGAAGATAGAAGAGAGTGGTGTTGGACAGTTGCTTTTCAGACTGGAGGCCTGTGCACAAGGATGGTTGCTGGGTCCACTGCTTTTCGTCATTTAAATAACACAGGATGTACGGTTAGTAAGTTTGCAGGTGATCACCAAAATTGGAGGTGTAGCAGACAGCGAAAAAGGTCACCTCAGAGTACAACAGGATCTTGATCAGATGGGTCAATGGGCCAAGGAGTGGCAGATGGAGTTTATTTTAGGTAAACGCGAGATGCTGCATTTTGGAAAGGCAAAACAGGGCAGGACTTAATGGTAAGTGGGGAGTGTTGCCGAACAAAAACACCTTGGAGTACAGGTTCATGGTTCCTTGAAAGTGGAGTCAGAGGTAAACATGATAGTAAAGGTGGCATTTGGTATGCTTTCCTTTATTGGTCAATGCATTGAATACAAGAGTTGTGAGGTTATGTTGCAGCTGTACAGGACACTGGTTAGGCCGCTTTTGGAATACCACTTGCAATTCTGGTCTCCCTGCTATTTGAACTCAGATTTCTCCAGTTTCCTCATTTCCCCTCCCCCCACCTTGTCTCAGTCTCAACCCTCAAACTCAGCACCACCTTCCTAACCTGCAATCTTCTTCCTGACCTCTCTGCCCCCATCCCCACTCTGGCCTATCACCCTCAACTTAACCTCCTCCCACCTATCTCATTTCCAACGCCCCTCCCCCAAGTCCCTCCTCCCTACCTTTTATCTTAGCTTCTGGACACACTTTCCTCATTCCTGAAGAAGGGCTCATGCCCGAAACGTCAATTCTCCTGCTCCTTGGATGCTGCCTGACCTGCTGCGCTTTTCCAGCAACACATTTTCACCTCTGATCTCCAGCATCTGCAGTCCTCACTTTCTCCCTGCTATAGGAAAGGAGTTGTGAAACTTAAAAGGGTTCAGAAAAAATCCACAAGAATGTGGTCAGGGTTGGAGGATTTGAGCCAAAGAGAGAGCTGAATAGGCTGGGGTTATTTTCCTTGGAGTCTCCAGGATGGAGGGGTGACCTTAAAGAAGTCTATATGGGCACAGGTTTAAGGTGAGAGACGCAAGATTTAAGAGACCTAAGGGGCAACTTTTTCAGATAGAGGGTGCTGCATGTATGGAATAAGCTGCCAGAGGAAGTGGTGGAGGCTGGTACAATTACAATATTTAAAAGGCACATGGATGGGAATATGAATCGGCGGGGTTTAGAAATATGGCAAATGGGACTAGTTATATTTATGCTAACTGATCAGTATGGATGAGTTGGACTGAAGGGTCTGTTTCCATGCTGTACAGATCTATGACCCTGTCCCTAACAGACAGTTTGGTGAAGACAAGTTTTACCCGCACGATGGCTCCATCACCAACTGTCACAGATCCATTCTTACAGTTTTATCCTTCAGGACTTGGCAAGCTTAATCAGTCATGGTGCTACTGATCACACTTGCTACTGGACACTGAAGATCCTCATCTCAAAGTAAACTGCCATCCTTAGTGTCCTTCCTGGCATGAACTTAATTAGGGTCAAGGTGGAAACTCTGAGGTCTCCATTCAGCACCTTGCCACTCAATTAGATGCTCCTCCATCACCAAACTCACCAAATTCTACTACTATCACTGAACGGGTTAAACCTATAATACTGATTATGCTTGGGACACATTGTCAGGGCAAAAAGCTGTTACGATCTCAAGTCTCCATTTTAGCTTTTATTGTATCTGCTTTATGGGACTTTAAAGAACTTCAAGAAAAACATTTTAAATGGCAGCAGGAGGTTAATGAACGTTGTGTTTGAGGAAGCACTACAGTACTTAGCAGCAGCAGGATTCACTATAAAACTAATAGTCACCTTTCTGCACAGCCCATACCAGAGATGAAGAAACCTACAGGGGTCAATGGGAAGAAACAATGATGTGCAGTTGCCCAGCAGAATTCCAATGGTATTAGCATAACAAGGCACACAGGAGAGAGGCCCTCATTTGCTTGCTCTGTGAGAGTAATAATACAACATTAGAAAAGATGAACTCCAGTCGAGTTAGAATTACTTTCTACAGACCGCTGAGAAGTAGACATGAAAAAATAATGTTTTACACCAGTACTGGGAAGATGGATGCTGAAGTAAGCTCAACAAATAGACAATCTCATTGAGACAGACAGACACCACTTCAAAGCATAACATGCTACATCAGTTGTGGCAACATTAAGTAAATACATACATTAATCACGGGCTATAGCAAAAGGAAAAAAAAACAAAAGACGAAGCTATCCAAACTCAGGGGTTGATGGCTGTGCCAAAGCAAACAACTGAAGACTGATGGTTAAAAAAATTCTGGTGACTCAAATGTTCTTTTAAGGCCTTAATGTTTACATTGTTCAAAGTTATCTTAATTTATCCCAAAAAGAAAACCAAAAGAACTGGCGGATGCTGGAATTCAGAAAAAAAAACCGAAAATCTTCAGCAGGTCTAGTAGTATCTGTAGAGAGGAATCAAGAGTTAAAGTTTCGGGTCCAGTGAAGTTTCCTCAGAGCGGATGGTAGTGAGAAAAAGGTTGTATATTATATAGAAGATAGTGTAGGGGAGGGGAGCTAGAGCCCAAAGAGAGAGTACAATTGGACTGAGAAGGGAGTGGATAATGGTCAGCTGAGGAGAATGAATGCCTGTTAATGGGGACTATTAGTGGATAACAATAAATGGGTAGCGTGTAATGGTAGACCATGTAATAACAAGGCCTGGTGTGTGGGGTTAGGGGTAAGGACATGGGAGAAGGTGCCACAAGCCCGAAAACTATTGAACTCTATATTGAGTCCAGAAGACTGTGTAGTTCCCAAGTGGTAAATGAGGTGCTGGTCTTCTAGCTTGCACTAAATTTGACAACTGGAAGCTCAGGGTTTTTCTTGCAGATAGAATGTTGATGTTCTACAAAGCAGTCACACCGACTGCTCTTATTTCCTCCCCCTCCCCAATGTAGAGAAGACCACATTCGAGTAGCAAATACAGTAGACTACATTGAGTGAAGTGCAGGTAAAGCGCTGCTTCCTTGAAGCTGTGTTTCTTTGAGCCCATGGAGGTAGGAAGTAAGCGGGCAGGTGTTACACCTTCTGCAGTTGCAGAAGGTGGTGCCATAAGACCATAAGACATAGGAGTGGAAGTAAGGCCATTCGGCCCATCGAGTCCACTCCGCCATTCAATCATGGCTGATGCGCATTTCAGCTCCACTTGCCAGCGTTCTCCCCGTAGCCCTTAATTCCTCTAGACAACAAGAACCTATCAATCTCGGCCTTGAAGACATTTAGCGTCCTGGCTTCCAGTGCACTCCGTGGCAATGAATTCCACAGGCCCACCACTCTCTGGCTGAAGAAATGTCTCCGCATTTCCGTTCTGAAATGACCCCCTCTAATTCTAAGGCTGTGTCCACGGGTCCTAGTCTCCTCGCCTAACGGAAACAATTTTCTAGCATCCACCTTTTCAAAGCCATGTATTATTTTGTACGTCTCTATTAGATCTCCCCTTAATCTTCTAAACTCCAACGAATACAATCCCAGTATCCTCAGCCGTTCCTCATATGCTAGACCTGTCATTCCAGGGATCATCCGTGTGAATCTCCGCTGGACACGTTCCAGTGCCAGTATGTCCTTCCTGAGGTGTGGGGACCAAAACTGGACACAGTACTCCAAATGGGGCCTAACCAGAGCTTTATAAAGACTTAGTAGTACATCTCTGCTTTTATATTCCAACCCTCTTGAGATAAGAGACAACATTGCATTCGCTTTCTTAATCACAGACTCAACCTGCATGTTTACCTTTAGAGAATCCTCGACTAGCACTCCCAGATCCCTTTGTGCTTTGGCTTTATTAAGTTTCTCACCATTTAGAAAGTAGTCCATTCCTATATTCTTTTTGCCAAAGTGCAAGACCTCGCACTTGCTCACGTTAAATTCCATCAGCCATTTCCTGGACCACTCTCCCAACCTGTCTAGATCCTTCTGTAGCCTCCCCACTTCCTCAGTACTACCTGCCTGTCTACCTAACTTTGTATCATCGGCAAACTTCGCTAGAATGCCCCCGGTTCCCTCATCCAAATCATTAATATATAATGCGAACAGCTGTGGCCCCATGGGGCAGTAGGGAGGTCTTGGGAATGATGGAGTATACCAGGATGTCCCTGAGCAAACAATCCTTCTGGAAGGCTGACAAAGGAATGGAGGGGCATATGTGTCTGGTGGTGGCATCCCACCGGAGGTGTTGCAAATGATGCCTAAGGACTCTTCTACCTCTCATTTACTCCTTAACTCCCTCCACCACCTTCTCACCCACTCTTTACCCCTCCGCCACACTCTTATTCACTCCTTACCCCCCTTCTGCCACTCTCTCATTCACTCCCTACCCTCTCATTCACTCCTTGCCCCCTCCGCCACCCCATCATTCACTCCTTACCCCCTCCCGCCACCCCCACATTCACTCCTTACCCCCGCCCACCACCCTCTCATTTATCCCCTCCCAACACCCTCTCACTTATTTCTTAGACCCCTCCCACCAGCCCATCTTTTGATTTCTCCACCTATCGTTTACTCCTTACACACTCCCACCACCCTATCTTCTGATTTCTCTCGACAGATGCTGTCAGGTTCAGATTTTCCAGCAATTTCTGTTTTTGTTTCTAATTAATTATCCACCCTGGTGGTGGATGAATTCACATTTTTGTTTATTAAGGCTGCTCTGTGACAGTTTGCAGAATGTGAAAGAATCTTCTTAAAAGGGACTCTAGCAGATCTTAGTGAGAACTGCTGACCCACAAAATGAATGTTGTGTTTGAGGAATGGAAATTTTAACCAGTCCTTCACGAAGTGGTGAGAAAGTGATTCATGCTGTCATTATTCTTGCCCAATAGGCTGCACTGCCATTCTTTCAGGTAGTTTTAGGACAGATCAAGAGTGACAGTTTACAGAGAATAACAAAGGATGAGAAAAGTTACAAAAAAAATTTAACAATACACATCAAATAATTAAATATTCAAAATTCATTTATAACTGGGTATATTCGATAAATGCTACAACATCCAGAACATATGTCCAGTAGCACTGAAACTACATAGAAATCTATAAATTCACAATTTGACTTCTGCAAATGAATGATGAGCACAAGCAAGAAAATCCATTAAAAATTGTTGGTATGAATGACTGGAAGGGGAAAAGAGAAACCAAGGGAATTATTTTAGGGTTGTGAGGAGTGGGGAATAGGTTTAGCCCATATCAACACTTTTCAATGGTTACAAGAAAAAGACTCCAGTCTGAAGAATGAAGGAAACATTTGCTTTATAATGGCAATATATCTAATGCTTTCCAAAACAGAAAGCAATGCATATTAAATAAAAATTAATTCACTTAATTTTCTTCCTCAATTTGGAAAGGCAGAAGGAAATTTTCAAACTTCACCATTTTTTTCTTAATCATGGAACTATTCAATTACTGTTAATGAATGTGCAACAATTAAAATACTGGATGACAAACTGCTAAAACAAGGAAAAGTACACAGACAGCATTCAACCAGCCTTCATTTAAATAATACAAACAAACCTTTACAGTATTCTGTGTCTGCAGACTTGAACAGCACATAGTGAACAATCCAACCGCATTAATAGCTACACTAATAATCAATTTAAGATAAATAGATGAACTCATAATTTCAATCATTTGTGCTTGCTAGAAATGACATACATTTATAAAGGTGACTTGTTCTCTACAGACAAAGGGAACATGTTCAAGCTTTGATCATTTTTTGAAAGGCTTAAGTGCTTGGGGAGCCAATTGTTTGATGTTGCCTTCTCCATGGCAACTCTTTATAGTCAATCAGCACCTAATTCCCAATTAGTCATCAGCCATCTGAGAACCCATCAAACCAGAGGGGAAACAAGTCATCATTAATGCAGAGGGATCAGTTAGGGAAAAAGAAACGAGTAGTTTATCATACTTCTCAGATTGACTTACCTTTGATGCCAAAGCTACGAACACACATGTCTGAAAAGTACTCTAATTATGAAGTTCTGGATTTGTTTTCATTCATTAACTAGCCAATATATAGCTACAAATTTAAATTTTACCATATAGTTGCACTAAAAAGACAAATGTTATTTCTTCTACAGTTTATGAACAGGTTAAACTTTATTGTTGCCACACATTGGATCGATGACTTTGGGCCTGCATAGCCTTAACAGACAGGGAAGGTGCCCAAGGATCTCTGTCCAGGACAAACTACTCCTGACCAAACAACAAGGTGCCATCAACAGTTTAAAACAGAGTCCTTAAATTTATGGTTACCTTATTGTATTCATAGCCAGTGTTAATCTTAATATCTTCTGCAGTTTAATTTGTAAAACTAGATTTGCTTCCTCCCAAATATTCATCTTTACTTGGGAAACATACTGGGTGATCATTTGGTTGTTATTCACAGACCAGTATATATCTGACCCGAATTCCTATAGATTAAGGTGATATGTGTTGGAGGGTTGACACTTTCAGATTATTTAGAAGCACTGAAACTTCCTCTTTTGTCCTGCCTGAGCAACTAAGTACCATTTTGATTCCTCCATTTATCATGCATGGGCTGAGGGCATTATTGAAATGTAAATGTGTCAAAATATTTTATACCCTAACATGAAATAAGATGTTGGTTGGAAAACAAAATATATTCACAACTAGACTCTACTGAATTCCATTGAATAATGAAAAAATCATATCATGACAGACTTTAGGATTCCGTGATCTGTAATTTCAGAACATCTCAAACAGATGCAGGAAAAGCAGAAACCGTGTTTTTGTAGCTTATTCCTACAATTTGTTAGATTATATAGGAATTCTTGTCAAACTTCTATTTGAACTGAAATACACATCACTACCATTACAAGATTTCCTTACGGTTTCCTACAGGATACAATGAGTTAGCCATAACCTCAATTTCATTAATTCTTATACAGTCAGAGATGTACAGCATGGAAACAGACCCTTCGGTCCAACCTGTCCATGTCGACCAGATATCCTAACCCAATCTAGTCCCACCTGCCAGCACCTCCAAACCCTTTCTATTCGTATACCCATCCAAATGCCTCTTAAATATTGCACTTGTACCAGCCTTCTCCACATCCTCTGGCAGCTCATTCCATACACGTACCACCTTCTGCGTGAAAAAGGTGCCCCTTAAGTCTCTTTTATATCTTTCCCCTCTCACCCTAAACCTATGCCCTCTAGTTCTGGACTCCCCAACCCCAGGGAAAAGACTTTGTCTATTTGTCCTATCCATGCCTCTCAATTTTGTAAACCTCTATAAGGTCACCCCTCAGCCTCTGACGCTCCAGGGAAAACAGCCCCAGCCTGTTCAGACTATTTCTATAGCTCAAATCCTCTAACCCTGGCAACATCCTTGTGAATCTTTTCTGGACACTTTCAAGTTTCTCAACATCTTTTCGATAGGAAGGAGACCAGAATTGCACGCAATATTCCAACAGTGATTGCAAAGCACAAACATGAAAATGCATAACTGAGGTTCCTGTTCAAGTTTCTTTTTCATGATTGCTGTTTGCTAAGTTTGGTTAAAGGGCCACAAGTCTGCAATGCACCATCAAAAATAGCAATTGGAGCTGTGATTCAGTCAATTTACAAATTAGTTGAAGGAAAGGGGAATGGATTGAGAGTGGCTATATGTGATTAGAACTATTATATGAGGAATAAATATGGACAGAATAGGTCAAAGAGTTGGCTTCATGTTGTAAATTATGTTATTCTCCGACTGTTTTTTTTTAAATTGTCTTATTTTTCTATTCAGTCTGTCCAGACTTGGTGTTGCATACTCTGTCATAAGAGAGCCCAAAATACATGGATCAAGAGTGAATTTCAAGCAATTTCAGCTGATGTGTACCATGCTTAAAATAAGAATGGAATTTCTTCTTACATCTGCAATCCTATGATCTTTGCATGTGAGACCACTGTTCAGGTACCAATTAGTAACCATTTGAATTTTTTGAGTCAACAAGGTGATATTTAATTGAAGGGTCTGGGATACCAATACTGAATGATTACATTTTCTGTTTGTGCATTTATAACCTTTACAGTTGTTAATATGAGAACAAAAGAAAGAGATCACTGTGTTCAAGAAGGTCACCCACAGTACAAAAAGGAACAACTGAAACAAATTCGTTGATTATTAACACATGCAGATCTACATGCAAGTTTCTTCAGCAGAGTTAACTGGATAGGATACTCAATAACATTGGTGTCACTTGCACAAAAGCTTTAATATTAGAAAATCAAAATGGTGAGATGTCATTACCAGTTACCTGCAGGACCTTCTGCATGGTCAGATCTTCTCGGACGTAAAATTTGCCAAGATTAGAACGACATGTTTTGAGACAAATAACACTATCAAAAAATACTCATTTATACAAAGTTAGCTGAAGTTATGAGTCTTCGATTTTATTTATTATAGTTGTTTCACATACATACCATAGATGAACCATACGATTCTCTGAAATAAATCACCTCACAGCGTTGAGCGAACTGGTATAATACTGCTGGAGAAATCTACATTCATCCCATGTGATTGGAGGGTTCCTAAAATTAATGTAGATTTCTCCAGCTTTCTCATTTCCCCTCCCCCCACCTTATCTCAGTCCCAACCCCTGGATTCAGCACTGCCCTCTTGACCTGCAATCTTCTTCCCGACCTCTCCGCCCCCACCCCCTCTCCGGCCTATTACCCTCACCACCTTCCATCTATCGTATTCCCAGCGCTCCTCCTTCCCTTCTCTTTCCTCTCCTCCCCCCCCCCCCCCCTCTTTTTATCTCAGCCCGCTCGGCACACCAGCCCAATTCCTGAAGAAGGGCTTATGCCAAAAACATTGATTCTCCTGCTCCTCGGATGCTGCCTGGCCCTCTGTGATTTTCCAGCACCACACTTTTCAATTCTGGTCTCCAGCATCTGCAGTCCTCACTTTCTCCTAGTGTCAGAGTCACAAAGATGTACAGCATAGAAAGAGCGCCTTTGGTCCAACTTGTCTATGCCAACCAGATACCAGAATGAATCTAGTCCCATTTGCCAGCACTTGTCCCATATCCCTCTAAACCCTCCCTATTCATATACCCATCCAGACGTCTTTTAAATGATATAAATTATACAAGCCTCCACTACTTCCTCGTGAAGCTCAGTCCATACAGATATCACCCTCTATGTGAAAACATTGCCTCTTAGGTCCCTTTTCAATTTGTCCCCTTTCACCCTGAAACTATGCCCTCTAATTCTGGACTCCCCCCACCCCAGGGAAAGACCTTGTCTATCCATGATTTGGAGATGCCAGTGTTGGACTAGGGTGTACAAAGTTAAAAATCACACAACAACAGATTATAGTCCAACAGGGCTTCCACCTGATGGAGTGTCACTTTGAAAGCTAGTGTGCTTCCAATTAAACCTGTTGGACTATAACTTAGTGTTGTGAGATTTTTTTAAACTTTGTCCATCCATGCTCCTCATGATTCAAGAACCTCTATAAAGGTAGCCCCTCAGCCTCCGATGCTCCAGGAAAATAATCCCAGTTTAGTGTACCTCGCCCTGCAGCTCAAACCCTCCAACCCTGGCAACATGCTTGTAGATCTTTTCTGAACCCTTTCAAGTTTCACAACATCCTGCCAATAGAAGGGAAACCAGAATTGCATGCAGTATTCCAACAGTGGCCAAACCAATGTCCTGTACAGCCGCATCATGACCTCCCAACTCCTGTACTCAATTCTCTGACCAATAAAGGAAAGCATACCAAACGCCGTCTTTACTATCCTGTCAACCTGCTACTCCACTTCCAAGGAAATAAGAACCTGCACTCCAAGGTCTCTTTGTTCAACAACACTCCCCAGGACCTTACCATTAAGTGTATAATTCGTGCTCGGATTTGCCTTTCCAAAATGCTGAATCTCACATTTGTCTAAATTAAACTCCATTTGCCACTCCTCAGCCCATAGGCCTATCTGATCAAGATCCCGTTGTAATCTGAGGTAACCTTCTTCACTGTGCACTACGCCTCCAATTTTGATGTCAACTACAAACTTACTAACTATACCTCTTAGGTACACAGCCAAATCATTTATGTAAATGAGGAAAAGCAGTGAACCCATCACCAAACCACATGACACACTATTGGTCACAAGCCTCCAGCCTGAAAAGCAACCCTCCACCGCCACCACTATCTTCTACCTTCGAGCCAGTCCTGTATCCAAATGGCTAGTTCTCCCTGTATTCCATGTGATCCAAACTTGCTAACCAGTCTACCATGAGGAACCTTGTCAAATGCCTTACTGAAGTCCATATAGATCTCGTCCACCGCTCTGCCCTCAATCATCTTTGTTACTTCTTCAAAAAACTCAATGAAGTTCATGAGACATGATTTCCCCCGCACAAAGCCATGTTGATCATCCCTAATCAATTTTTACCTTTCAGAATACATGTAAATCCTGTCCCTCAGGATTCCCTCCAACAATTGCCCAACTACTGATGTCAGTCTATGGTTGTCTGGTTTTTCTTTACCATCTTTCTTAAATAGTGGCACCACATTAGCCAACCTCCAGTCTTCTGACACGTTAATTGTTACCACGGGTGATACAAATATTTCAGCAAGGGGCCCAGCAATCATTTCCCTAGCTTCTCTCAGAGTTCTAGGTATATCTGATCAGGTCCTGGGGATTTATCCACCTTTATGCGATTTAAGATATCCAGCACCACCGCCTCTGTAATATGGACATTTTTCAAGACTTTGCTATTTATTTCCCCATATTTTCTATCTTCTATGTCCTTCTCCACAGTAAACACTGATGCAAAATACTTAGTAACTCCCCCATCTCCTGCAATTCCACACAGAAGATGCCTTGCTGATCTTTAAGGGGTCCTATTCTCTCCCAAGGTACTCTTTTATTCTTAAATGTATTTACAAGAATTCCTTTGGATTCACCTTAACCCTATATGCTAATGTTATCACATGTCCCCTTTTTTTCCCCCTCCTGATTTCCCTCACTAAGTATACTCCTACTGCGTTTATACTCTTCTAAGGATTCATTCACTCAATCTCTGTTGTCTATACCAAACGTATGCTTCCTTCTTTTGCTGGACCAAAACCTCAATTTCTCTAGTCATCCAGCATTACTTATACCTACCAACATTTCCTTTCACCCTAACAGGAATATACTGTCTCTAGATTTGCATTATCTCATTTTTCAAGACTTCCCATTTTCCAGCTGTCCCTTTACCTGCGAACCTCTGCCCCCAATCCACTTTTAAAAGTTCTTGCCTAATAATGGGGAACCTTGATTATCCGAACGAGATAATCATTTTGTTCGGATAATCTACTATTCGGTTAATCGATTAAATGCCTTTCCTTTTGGATTCGGAGTTTTTAGAATTCTGCTCCCCATTAAGGAGACTGCAGCAGCAGCATGATAGGCCCGGCCCCCAACACCACCCCAAGCCAACACCACCCCCACCTGCCCCAACCCCCTCCAGCACCACAACCCCGTCCAACACCACCCTTGCCCGCCCCAGGCCTGTCCAACACCAGCCCGCCCCCAACACCGTCCAACACCACCCCCACCCACCCCAACCAACACCATCCCTGCGCCCCCAACACCGCCCTCACCCCATCCAACACCGTGCCCCCCTCCCCCCACTATCGCCATCGAACACCCCCCCCACACCCCCTCCCCAGGGCAGCCAGACTGTATATCAACAAGATTGCTGCTGATACCATCTTTGTGGGCTAAGTCTCCAAAGAGCGCACGCGCACACAGCCCCATACACATAAACTTTTTACTGCAACATTTTGACAGGTTGCACCTTTGCCCAGTACAGGATAATGTTAGAGAGATTATCTGGTAAAGGGGGTTTAGGGTACACCCCTGCAGGGAGAGAGGGCAGGAGGTCAGTCATTTGGAGACAGTGCCTGTTTAATTGCTGTAAACAAAAGGCACGATCACTGTTGGAAACACGCCTTCGATATAATGTTTCTGTAGGACCTGGAGATCTCCGTTGGATAATCCAATTTTTGGATAATCGAGGTTCCTCTGTACCATCAAAATTAGCCTTCCTCCCATTTAGAACTTCAGCTTTTACATTTGGTCTATCCTTTTGCATTACTATTTTATATCTAATAGAATTATGGTCACTGGCCCCAAAGCGCTCCCCCACTGATACCTCAATCACTTGCCCTGCCTTATTTGCCAAAAGGTAGGTCAAGTTTTGCACACTCTCTCGTATGTATATCCACATACTGAAGCAGAAAATTTTCTTGTACACACTTAACAAATTCCTCTCCATCTAAAAACTTTGAATACGATGGTAGTCCCAGAGTATGTTTGGGAAGTTAAAATTCCCTATCATAACCACCCTATTTTTCTTACAGATAACTGAAATCTCCTTTAAAATTGGTTTCTCAATTTCCCACTGACTATTGGGGGTCTATAGTACTATTCTCCTATTCCTACCCTCACTAGCTCGTAACAGCGGGAGTAATCCAGATAATACCACTCAAGGAGCTTCTTTTTAAATTCTTAACTTTCTATATTACTGGACAGAATCTCATCCTTCTGCCTTCCTATGTCGTTCGTTCCAATGTGTACAACGTCCTCCTGCTGGTCCCTCTCCTCTTTGAAAATATTCTGCGCACTCTCCAAAATATCTTTGATCCTGGCACTAGGGAGGCAACACACCATTCTGATTTTTCGCTGATGGCCGCAGAAACGTCTGTCAGTGGCTCTGACTAGAGAGTCCCCTATCACAATCGATTGCTTGGCACCTGGATGTGCCCCTCGTTACACTAGAGCCAGTCGCAGTACCGGAAACTTGGCTGTTCATGCTACATTCCCCTGAAAGTCCATCACATTTTCCAAAACAGCATACATGTTTGAGATGGGGATAGCCACAGGAGACTCCTGAACTACCTACTCCCTCTCTTAACTTTCCTGGAGGCAACCCATATACCGGCCGAATCTGTTTTTTTTTCTCCCTTCCTATAACTGCCATCCATCACACTCCCTATCTCCCGTAAATTCCTCATTGTCTCTAATTGCCACTCCAACCGATCCATGCAATCAGATAGGATTCACAAACAAATACACTTCCTGCAGATAATCATCAGTAAATGGAAACTCTCCCTAATCTCCCAAATCTGATAGGAAGAGCACCCCACTATACTGAATGCCATCTTTGCTCCTTAACAATCCACAGACCCAGAAAATAGAGTCTTACTGCTCTAAATAACACTGCTCCAAATAACACTGCTCCATGCTAACTTTGTACTAATTTTGTTTTATTTTTAAAATTTAATCAAGAGACAGATCTTAATAAAACATAATTTAAAAAGATCTTCTCTACTCACTATTGTAGATTTACAGCAAGGTTACACTTAAAACTATGCACTTAGCTTCTCCCATGCCTTGAGCTCTCCCACACAGGTTCCTTGAAGGTCAGCTGTAAATTTCACTGTTCATTTTTTTTTAGACGCACTCCAATATCCAAAGATACTTAAACTCACAACAGCAAAGGCAGTAGCTGTATAGATCCACTACTGAGAGAGCCAGCAGCGTGGGTTTCTTTCTGACCTTGTGTTCTCTCCATTTGTTTCTCTTCCTCCCTTTTAAAGTGACGCTGTTTTGATCTTTCTCCCCCACAATTCCAAAACAATGCAACAGCATATAAAACAGTAATTACTGCTCCTGGAATTTGAGGAAATCACCTCTCCAATACCCAAAATACCTCAAAACGCAGTGCTTACAGCCACAATTTTACTGCCAAATTTTAATGTGGTATGTTGATTTGTACATTTGGCTGCTGCATCTCCCTTCAAAACAGTGACTGCACTTGCAAAAAATAAACCATTGTTTGTGAAGTGTTTAGAGTCATCTATGAATGGAATGTGATGCGACAGAAGTACTATCGTTTTCTTACTGTTACATCGAAATTTTTTTCTTTTGAATGTATACAGAAAATGACAAAAAAAAATTGAAGGAGCCAGTTTCAAGATAGAAACCGTCTGATTTAATTGAACAGCTGAAGATTTTCAGAGGATACGACTGTATGATTGTACCTGGCTTCTGTTCCTATTCTTACCTTATCTACTAAATGTTCCTCATAACTTTACCCTTTATCAATAAAACAATTAGCCATCTTCAAACTTGTTAAATCTTCTGTTTCCTCATTTTGCCAAAGCAAATAAGCTCAATTTTTCTAATATTTCCTTCCAGCCAGATTTTCTATCCTTCCCAGAAGTGAACAGAGATTGGGTCAAATTAATGTCTGACCTAATTAATTCATTGAAAAAATCCCACCAGTAATGCAATCCGATAACTATTTACTACTTTTCTTAAGTAAATTAATTTATCTTCTGTAATTCGCAGGTTATTTTCTTGATCAGTATGTTGTACTGTGATTCCATTTTACATGTATTCCATTTCCTTGGTTCCAAACAATTTATTTCACAATGACCAGATTAAATTGTGCAAATCGTTCTTTTACAGGAAATTACCAAAGAGAAAGGAAAGATTGGATCTAATTCCTCTGACACAGAACCATAAAAACAAGACTGTTGGGGCTGTTCAACCTATCTTGTCCATGCTGACCCAAAGACACCCAGATGCCCTTCCTAATTTCGTCTTTCAGCACACAGCCCATAGACATAAATGAATCTTTCTCTAATATTCAGGCTGCCTTCTTACTTGATGGCATCTGCAAAGATTTTACTCATACAACTTCAATATAGGAGACTAGGACCCATGGACACAGCCTTAGAATTAGAGGGGGTCATTTCAGAACAGAAGTGCAGAGACATTTCTTCAACCAGAGTGTGGTGGGCCTGTGGAATTCATTGCCGCAGAGTGCAGTGGAGGCCGGGACGCTAAACGTCTTCAAG
Source organism: Chiloscyllium punctatum (assembly GCF_047496795.1). NCBI lineage: Eukaryota > Metazoa > Chordata > Chondrichthyes > Orectolobiformes > Hemiscylliidae > Chiloscyllium > Chiloscyllium punctatum. The sequence goes on along the minus strand of NC_092762.1, from coordinate 50,584,541 downwards.
GCAGAAATTGATAAATTCTTGATGTCACAAGAAATTAAGGGCTACGAGGAGAATACGGGTAAGTGGAGTTGAAATGCCCATCAGCCATGATTAAATGGCGGAGTGGACTCAATGGGCCGAATGGCCTTACTTCTACTCCTGTGTCTTATGGTCTTATAATCGTTACATAGGGACGGCAGGGCACACCCAAGGTCGGGCAGATACAGATCATTACAGAAAATGTTAGATAAGTGGACATTTACAGACAACAAATAAGAATACTGATCTAAAAAAGGTCCACAAGATCTATCTCCAATTTATCTCACTTGCAGCCCTTCTCCTCCATTTACAAATTAACAATCGATATACCTAACAAAGAGTGACTTAAAAAATGCCAAAGTTGTTATTTAATTTTGCTTTTCATAATCTCAAATTACATGACAATACTTGTATGAGAAATTAATTTTTTTTTGCAAGTTTGCATCAGTTCTAGAGTCTGTACTTCGAGTTGTAAATCTTCCAGAATTGGCCCAGAGTGTTCAGGAATTGAAGATCAATATCCAGGACACAGTGCATGCAAAGCAGAAGAAACATCACTAGGACATTAAAAAAGATTATTTTCTTTCATAATTTTCTTCGATTATTTCTCTTTACCAGATCGCTTAAGCACGTTAAAAAGTTGGGAAAGTAAAGGCTGGCTCACAGTCAAGCATCATCAAATTGGTTAATTAAACTTACTGCTTTTGGTGCTAGGAGGCAATGCGTCACAGAGGCGTGTGTTGGCCGAGTAACAGTCGAAGCATGGATGAAGGTCATGTGAAGCAGCCTCCAGGAATAGATTTATTCACAGTTGGCAATCCTAACACACTAATGCAAAGTTAATAAAGGTTCTACTAAAAAAAGTAGATATTTTACTTGGTTAAATGCACGCTTTATTTAAACATGCGGCTGTGGTGTCTTGCCATCACTGCTTCAATCAAACAATTCAACATCAAATTCTGTTAATTTTGTCAGAATGTTAATATTTCTTATGATACAGCTATACTGCAGTACTGGCATAAGACCAGTATCTACTTAGAATAATGCAGAACTGGCAGTACAGAAGCTGTGTGCTGGCACCATGTCGCACTTTGCCCAGCCAACTGGATTTTGTGCAGGTGTGTAACACATTCATCAACATTCAAATATCCATATTAAATCTCTCACCCCATTCATGGCCACCAACTGAAGTTCTCATCTCCTGTGCCCTCTCTACTCGCACTGCCTCCATCATAGCAAAGAAATCATCTCATGTTTTCCTGTATCTCTCAGTAATTATTCCAGTTCCTTCTGCATTCATCCCACAAAACAACTCTTCCCTCACTCAGAATGGCACTTTCAATTACCCACTGTCTTCTTCCAGCTTGGGGCGGCACAATGGCTCAGTGATTAGCTCTGCTGCCTCACAGTAGCAGGGACACGGGTTCGATTCCAGCTTCAGGTGACTGCATGGAGTTTGCACATTCTCCCAGTGTTTGCTTGGGTTTCCTCAGGGTGCTCCAGCTTCCTCCCACAGTCCAAAGATGTGCAGGTTAGGTTAATTGGCCATGCCAAATTGCCCATAGGGATGTGTACATTAGGCGCATTAGTCAGGGGTAGGTATGGTATGGAGGAGTGAGTCTGGATGGGTTACTCTTCAGAAGGTCAATGTGGACTAGTTGGGTCCGAAAGGCCTGTTTCCACACTGTAGGGATTCTAATTCTAATCCTCACGTATTGAGAATACCTCTACAGCTTTATAACTGCTCAAATACAGTGCATCATCATTGCACTGTTCTGACTTAATCCATTACTATCTTTATGCTGGTCCCTGAACTTGAATTGTTTCAGTTCTTGTATTTGAAGATCTCTCATCCATCAACCACTGGGTTTGGCTGAGCCACATCAAGTGCATTTTATATCTCACACTCCACTTGCAAAACTACCCACGACTTTGTATCATACTGGAAAGCAAAGATAATCCTGGTTTATTTTCTCCAGGACCAACAAAATGCTGTAGCCCTTTGCCCCTCCAATAAGAACAACAAGCTGATATCATCTTTGTCACTAAGATTCAGCAGCTGAATGGATGGTCATTTTCCCTTTCCTCTTCCCCAATTAAGTGATGGGTCTTCCCATGCTCACCATTACCCTCCTCACCCTGAACCTGGGTTTTGATCACTTATTTCTGTTAACCCTCATGGCACAACCTCAAAATCATCATCTCTATGAAACCAACTTCCTCTTCTCATTGTTGCAATCCTTCCAAGGTGCTTTCAACCAACCTCTCCCCCATATCCAATGATTAAATGCCATTGTAAGTGGTCCTTCACCTGAGATAATGAACTCTCTTTTTCAACAGAATTGTCATTATTACACCACAAGAAAAATCTCAAAACTTCCTAGTTCAAGTCTAAGCTGCACCAGAGGTGCATCGTAACACACTTGAATAGTTTGATTAAAAAGTCCACTGAAGCTGTCCTATCTCCAATCTGCAATCCCTGTGCAAAATCTATAAACGAAGCATTACCTCGCAAACCTCTTAGCAGCTTTCCTGAAGGTGCACCCTTGAATCTTTCAAATCAGGTTTCCACAAATATCAAGTAGTGAATATCCAAATTACATCTCTTGTGGTTTGAATTTGGTAAATTAACCCTTTCATAATCTCCTTCTAGTCTCTGACAAAAACAGACAAAATCAGCATAAAAACGGTGCTTTTATTTTCCAGCCCTCTTGAGATAAATGACAACATTGCATTCGCTTTCTTAATCACGGATTCAACCTGCATGTTTACCTTTAGAGAATCCTCAACTAGATCCCTTTATACTTTGGCTTTTCTCACTGTTTAGAAAGTAGTCCATGCTTGTATTCTTTTTTCCAAAGTGCAAGCCCTCCCATTTGCTCACATTGAACTTCATAAGCCATTTCCTGGACCACTCTCCCAAACAGTCTAGATCCTTCTGCAGCCTCCCCACTTCCTCAGTACTACCTGCCTGTCCACCTAACTTCGTATAATTGGCAAACTTCGCTAGAATGCCCCCAGTCTCTTCATCCAGATCATTAACATATAACGTGAACAGCTGCGGCCCCAACACTGAACCTTGTGGGACACCGCTTGTCACTGGCTGCCATTCCAAAAAAGAACCTCTTATCCCAACTCTGTCTTCTGTCAGACAGCCAATCCTCAATCCATGCCAGTAGCTCACCTCGAACACCATGGGCTCTCGCCTTACTCAGCAGACTCCCGCATGGCACCTTATCAAAGGCCTTTTGGAAGTCTAGATAGACCACATTCACTGGGTTTCCCTGGTCTAACCTACTTGTCACCTCTGCAAAGAATTCTAACAGGTTTGTCAGGCACATGTTAAATCCATGTTAACTTGTTCTAATCTGACCCTGCTCTTCCAAGAATTTAGAAACCTCATCCTTAATGATGGATTCTAGAATTTTACCGACAACAGAGGTTAGGCTAATTGGGCTATAATTTTCCATCTTTTGTCTAAATCCTTTCTTGAACAAGGGGGTTAAAACAGCGATCTTCCAATCATCTGGGACTTTCCCTGACTCCAGTGACTTTTGAAAAATCTCAACCAATGCCTCCGCTATTTCCTCAGCCACCTCCCTCAGAACTCTAGGATGTAGCCCATTGGGGCCAGGAGATTTGTCAATTTTAAGACCTTTTAGCTTTTCTAGCACTCTCTCTTTTGTAATAGCAACCATACTCAACTCAGCCCCCCGACTCCCTTTAATTGTTGGGATATTACTCATGTCTTCCACTGTGAAGACTGACGCAAAGTACTTATTAAGTTCTCCAGCTGTTTCCTTATCTCCCATCACTAACCTTCCAGCATCAGTTTGAAGTGGCCCAATGTCTACTCTTGCCTGTCATTTGTTTATCTATTGAAAGAAACTTTTACTATCATTTCTAAATTTACTGGCTAGCCTACCTTCATATTTGATCCTCTCCTTCCTTATTTCTCTCTTTGTTATCCTTTGTTTTTGTAGCCTTCCCAATCTTCTGATTTCCCAGTGCTCTTGGCCACTTTATAGGATCTCTCTTTTTCTTTAATACATATCCTGACTTCCTTTGTCAGCTATGGCTGTCTAATCCCTCCCCGGAAGATCTCTCTTTTCTTGGGGATGAACCTCTGTACTGTGTCCTCAATTATACCCACAAACTCCTGCCATTTTTGTTCTACTGTCTTCCCCACTAGGCTCTGCTTCCAGTCAATTTTCGTCAGTTCCTCTCTCATGCCTTCATAATTACCTTTGTTTAACTGTAACACCATTACATCCGATTTTGCCTTCTCTCTTTCAAACTGCAGACTGAACTCTACCATATTATGATCGCTGCTTCCTGAGTGTTCCCTTACTTTAAGATTTTTTTATAAAGTCTGGTTCATTACATAGCACTGGGTCCAGAATAGCTTGCTCCCTGTGAGCTCCATGACAAGCTGTTCCAAAAAGCCATCCTGTAAGCATTCCATGAATTCCCTTTCTTTGGATCCACTGGCAACATTATTTACCCAGTCCACCTGCATATTGAAGTCTCCCATGATCACCGTGACCTTGCCTTTCTGACATGCCTTCTCTATTTCCCGGTACATGTTGTGCCTCTGGTCCTGACCACTGTTAGGGGGTCTGTACATAACTCCCATTATGGTTTTTTTGCCTTTGTGTGGGTGGAATTGAGGAACCACAGACTCCACATCATCTGACCCTATGTCATTCAGTGTCATAGATTTAATTTTGTTCTTAACTAACAAGGCCACGCCGCCCCTCTGCCTGCCTCCCTGTCTTTTCGATAAGTTGTAAGTCCTTGGATGTTTAACTGCCAGTCCTGAGCCCCTTGCAACCATGTCTCTGTGATGCCTACCACATCATAATCATTCACGATGATCTGTGCCATTAGTTCATCTACGAGCATTCAGGTAAAGTGCCTTAATGCTAACATTCTTATCATGAGAGATATTGGAATCAGCCCTTTTTGCTTTCCTTGCTGACCTATATTGGCTCCTTGTCCTCCAATGCCTTCCACCTGTATGAGAGAACCATTCTCTATTTGTTTAACTTTGGCATCCTCCAACGTAAACAACACACTCGCCCTCCTCTATGTGCATCCAAATGCTTTGTTGCTCTGACTCTCCACTCCAATTTCAATTCACCAGTGGTTGGTATGTATTCAACTCTTTTGTTCTATTTTCACCTTTGCTAGCTTGTTCTCATTTAAGGGCTTCCTTAAATCTCATCTTTTTGACCAACATTTTGGTTACTCTCCTAGTAGGTTTTGTATTTTTTCCTCCTATTACCCCTTTGTGAATCACCTGAACTGTTCTTCAATATTAAAGGGACTATATCAATGAATATTATTATTCTGCTAAAATGTTTTACTTCTACCGAATAACCAGAGGGGTCTTATTGGCTCTTAGGTCTGCCACAGATATTTTCTTGGTAACATAGTACTGCAAGCTGTCCAAGTATCTTATGTCCTGTAGGGTATTTGTATCACCAAATTTCTTCAACAATCATGAGAAGCTATGATCATAATTGGACAATCTTTCACAGTATTTAATGCCATTGCAAGAAGTTGGTGCAGCATCCTGACCCTACTACAAAGATAAGGTTTGTTTTAAAACAGGTAATGTATTTGATTGGTCAATATTGGAGGGCTTTCCTTATGAGCACAAGCTAGCTGTACAATGTCATCTGTGATAAATGAGAAAATGCAATTTGCAACTTTTTCCCTTGTAGGTTAACCCTGCTATTTGTCTTTGCTTGCTTCATTTTCTTTCTGACACAGCCCTTTGGAACAGATTAGCTGAGTCACCAACAGTACCTATGGAATCTGTACAGGACACTTTTATTTACCTTTATTATAGCAAGTCTTGGCTTGCAAAATGTACAGTATTTCCCACATCCATTCAGAATAACAGACAATTAAATCTGAAATAAAATTCGAGTCAGTTGAAACAAATATAGATTGACAAGTAATTATTACTGCTTTTGAATTTAGTTGAATGAAAGATATCTTTTAATTATTCTCCAAGAATTTTGTAATGCCAACTGTTAAAATGGTCAGCACCCTCCAACAAAGTAATTGCATTGCAAACAGCATTGCTATTAGTGAAGGATCTGTCTTCTGCAAAAAGGGAGTCTAGCATAATGTTTCCTTATGGTTCATCACACAGAGATGCCTAACACTGCCAGACTTTGTGAAAGCCTGAAAGAGAAACAAATGCCCAGATATGCCAGTTAAACTAATACTGTTTTATGCTCTGTATATTCAAATTTATTACTGCATAGATGTTGCATTCTATTTCAAACATTGCATGTAACGGATTGTATTCAAGGAGAAATCAAACAAAAAGAAAGCTGTAACTGTGCATCTCAGGAATTAAGATATAAGAAAAACTTACAATAATACTGACTACTTGAAAATATTGTTAAAACCCTGGGAGTATGTGTCCTGCAGATGGTTTCCTCAAATTCTGCCAAATCAGCCTTTTAAGTATTCAACTATCTTGTTATTGGGTAATACTTTTTGAATAAATGGGGATGGAAAGTCATATTACTGCATTGAAACCACCCAATAATAAATGCAGGTTGAAGACACCCTGCCATTCATCCTCAAAGCAAGTAGCTCAGTTTTTAAAAAGAATCCTATAAATTACTTTAAAAGGTAGTCACAGCTTCAAAAAAAAAATACCAAGCTGTAGAGAGCAAACTCTTCTGAGAATTATTAACCAATATTACTCAATTTAGCAAAAGATCCCTAAACAATTAAATTACTGAACAAAATTTCACTTTTTGTAAATATAATTTTACATGATTCAGAATCAATATGAATTAGACATGGAATGAAGGGGTAAATCAATGTGGCTATGAACTAGAACAATAACTAGTGGAATATAAATGGAAGATAAAGACACACTCACAGAGTTAGTGGGCAGCTCATTTCACCTGTATGATCCCTATTTTGGCCACAGAGTTTACCCAAGCAAATTACAATTGCTCCCTTAACAAACAGCAATTTTTAAAATACTTGTAGAGCACTTAAAACAATTACAGATTCACAAATTTCCTCATTGCTTTTAAACCAAAAGGTCCTCATAATTTAATGGGTTCCTGTTCAAATTCCTTTCATTATGGCAACCAGATTCCATGGGCATGACTCAAGGTGAGGTGTTCTCCTGGAAATCTTTATTTCGAGTTAAAAGGCATGTCTCAAAACACAGCCATCTTGTAAAGTTTAGCATTCATGATACCTCCCAACATAATCTGAATAGAGGTAGGCTCAGAGTTCAAAGTTAGCAGCTCCTTCATTGCATTGATCCTATAACAGCAAAACTACAATTTGCTTTTTAAAAGCTTCCAAAATGAATGTAAACAAATTTAGAAATCTATAAAAAAATTAGAAAGACAGCACAAGGTTCAATGCCCTACACTTATTCGATAAGGTTGGGTGCCCTAAATTTAAGTATATTAAAGAATGAATGGTTCTTTCTTCTGGTTCAAGACATGCCACATTTCACAAATCTACACCAACACTGTTGAGCGTGTAATAGTAAGAGCTCCATCTTGAGGAATGAAAGACATAATGCAATGAGGCTTCTTCAGAATCAACAGAATTGACAGTACACAGATACTGCTGCAGTAAACCATGACGTAAAAGAAACAACAAGATTAATACTGGGCTATAAGCAAGCAAATAACTATTTACTGCATTTATTATTGGATGGTTTCAATACAGTAATAAGACTTTCCATCACCATTTATTCAAAAGGTATTACCCAATAACAAGATAGTTGAATACTTAAAACTTGAGGTTCACCTTAAAATCCATTGTCTTATAAATAAGAGATCATTTGAAAGGTTCAACTGATACAAAGTTCGAAAAAGCTACTACATAATGGGGGATTGGGGGGGGGGGGGGCGGGGCGGGGGGCGGAGGGGAAATCTTTGTTTAGTGCAAACAACTTTAGCTACATAGGAATAACTAACATGGGTGGATAAGGTTTAAACTAATTTTCGCTTTATTCAGTCTTCTGAACATCCCAGCATACTCATTCGTGTTATCTTAAAGGAGATGGTCAAAGAAAAAAGGCCAGAAATGATTTTGCAACAAGAATTACATTCCCACTGTAATGCAAGGCAGCAAAAAGACTGCAGGGCAAGGTGTCAGAAAACTGAACACTTTCTGTGATCTGTGTGATATACAAATGCTTGTATACAAATATACAAAAGGTGGAATTGTAAAAGTTGAGAGATTAATTTAGAATTTGCAAATGAACCTGAAAACCAAGTGCTGAATCTCAAACAACGTCAACATAAATTATGAACAGAATACGATCCTGGGTTGGGAAGAAAGGTGTGGGTGTGATTTGGGAGCCAGGAGGGAAAGAGCAAGTGACAGACAGATGTGTAACTTTCTTGAAACATTTTAGCCCCAGCTATATTGACTGCTCTGGGTGTCAGATCTTCATCACCTCCATAATGTTTGTTATTACAGACTTAAGTGGCTCAACTACCTTGCACTTTCAGATACTATGAGAGAGTCTCTTGATTTGGAGAAGCCGGTGTTGGACTGGGGTGTACAAAGTTAAAAATCACAACACCTGGTTATAGCCCAACAGGTTTATTTGGAAGCAGTAGCCTTCATCAGGTGGTGAAGGAGCAGCGCTCAAAGCTCGTGCTTCCATATAGACCTGTTGGGCTATAAAAACAGACAAATAATCCCCAGAGCAAATCCCACTTGGTCATGTTTAACACCCTGGGGAGAGAATGGGTTTTAACTTTCCAATTCCTCCTTACACAGCCTTTCGTTCAAAAAATTATTCACAGGCATGTTTAGTCTTCCTATTCTTTCTCAAATATAAAAATAATGCTGATCACCTTTAATCTCTCCTCTCTCACCTTTCCTAAATCTCATTATCATTCAACTCCTCCAATCATGAGTTCCCCCTCTCCCACATGTGACTGCTCCTCCAATCTCGGATTCTGGAGAAGCATCAAGATCTGGTGAAGGAGAACTTGTGAAGAAAGGGACGAGAGCAGCCAATTTACCAGATGGGAGATCGATGATCTGAGAATACTAATCACTCCAATAATCACAATTCTACAATCAGTTCCTGCTATCAGTGATAGCAGAGTTGAGACTTCTCATAACCCAAGGTGGTTGGAATAGGTATTTAAAATAGCAGATTTCCAAGATGTAGAAATTGTACAAATAGGAGAAACTTCTCATTCCTGAATAATCATTACAAAACTCGATTACTTTTAAGTTACATTCACAGAAACAATGGAGCAGGTACACACGTTTCTTAGCAATCGCTCTTACGGAGCAAAATAACATCTAATATGAGAGAAAGTTGCTGATGAAGTTAAATCTAATTAATGTAATGGCTACACTCATGTACAACATTAATCATACACATTCTCAGTTTTGCACCTGACAAAGCCAATGAGGATATGATTGATAACCTTTACACCGACTATGTTTAAATTTATACAAACAAATTGATTTATGTTTAGGGAACAACAGAGTATCTCAAAAAGCCCAAACTACTACATTGTGAGAACAAACACAAAATGTACCAGGATTTGACAGCTGTGGACTTTTCACATGTTTCACTGATAACTTAAACTTATTAATGACTTAGATGAGGGAGTCGAAGGGTGGGTCAGTAAATTTGCAGATGATACAAAGATAGGTGGAGTTGTGACAGTGAGGAGGGCTGTTGTCGGCTGCAGAGGGACTTAGATATGATGCAGAGCTGGGCTGAGGAGTGGCAGATGGAGTTCAACCCTGCCAAGTGTGAAGTTGTCCATTTTGGAAGAACAAATAAGAATGCGGAATACAGGGTTAATGGTAGGGTTCTTGGTCAGGTGGAGGAACAGAGGGATCTTGGGGTCTATGTACATAGATCTTTGAAAGTTGCCACTCAGGTGGATAGAGTTTGTAAGAAGGCCTATGGAGTATTATCGTTCATTAGCAGAGGGATTGAATTCAAGAGTCGTGAGGTGATGTTGCAGCTGTACAGGACTTTGGTTAGGCCACATTTGGAGTACTGTGTGCAGTTCTGGTCGCCTCACTTTAGGAAAGATGTGGAAGCTTTGGAGAGGGTGCAGAGAAGATTTACCAGGATGTTGCCTGGAATGGAGAGTAGGTCGTACGAGGATAGGTTGAGAGTTCTCGGCCTTTTCTCGTTGGAACGGCGAAGGATGAGGGGTGACTTGATAGAGGTTTATAAGATGATCAGAGGAATAGATAGAGTAGACAGTCAGAAACTTTTTCCCCGGGTACAACAGAGTGTTACAAGGGGACATAAATTTAAGGTGAAGGGTGGAAGGTATAGGGGAGATGTCAGGGGTGGGTTCTTCACCCAGAGAGTGGTGGGGGCATGGAATGCGCTGCCCGTGGGAGTGGTAGAGTCAGATTCATTGGCGACCTTTAAGCGGCATTTGGATAGGTACATGGATGGGTGCTTAATCTAGGATAGAAGTTCGGCACAACATCGTGGGCCGAAGGGCCTGTTCTGTGCTGTATTGTTCTATGTTCTATGTTCTAAACATGTCTATATAGCACCATTAATTTAACAAAAATGGACACTGTAAAGCAAAGTTAAACTGAGCAATATAGGGCATTTACTCGAATATTGCCTAAAACTTAGTCAAAAAAATCATTTGAAGAATGTCATAGAACATCACAGTGCAGTACAGTCCCTTCGGCCTTCGATGTTGCGCCGCCCTGTCATACTAATCTGAAGCCCATCCCACCTACACTATTCCATTACGTCCATTTGCCTGTCCAATAATGACTTAAATGCACTTAAACTTGGCGAATCTACTACCATTGCAGGGAAAGCATTCCATACCCTTACTACTCTGAGTAAAGAAACTTCCTCCGACAGAAGTCTTATACCTATCCCCCCTCATTTTAAAGTTGCGTCCCCTCGTGTTTGCCGCCCCCATACTTGGAAAAAGGCTCTCCCTGTCCACCCTATCTAACCACCTGATTATCTTGTATGTCTCTATCAAGTCACCTCTCAACCTTCTTTTCTCTAGCGAGAACAGCCTCAAGGCCCTCAGCCTTTCCTTGTAAGACCTTCCCTCCATACAGGCAACATCCCAGTAAATCTCCTCTGCACCCTTTCCAAAGCTTCCACATCCTTCTTATAATGCGGTGACCAGAACTGTACACAATACTCCATGTGTGGCCATACCAGAGCTTTGTACAGCAGCAGCATAACCTCCTGGTTCTGGAACTCAACCCCCTTATTAATAAAGGCCAAAACACACTATTCCTTCTTAACAACCCTGTCAATCTGGGTGACAACTTTCAGGGATCTGTGTACATGGACACAGAGATCTTTCTGCTCATCTGCACTCCCAAGAATCTTACCATTAGCCAGTACTTGGCATTCCGATTACTCCGTCCAAAGTGTATCACCTCACACTTGTCGACATTAAACTCCATTTGCCACCCCCAGCCCAGCTCTACATCCTATGTCTCTCTGCAACCTACTACATCCTTCGTCACTATCCATAACTCCATCGACCTTGCGGTCATCCGCAAATTTACTAACCCACCCTTTTAAGCCCTCATCCAGGTCATTTATAAAAATGACGAACAGCAGTGGACCCAACACCGACTCTTGCGGTACGCTGCTAGTAACTGGACACCAAGATGAACATGTTCCATTAACTACAACCCTCTGTTTTCTTTCAGCAAGCCAATTACGGATCCAAACTGCTATGTCTCCCACAATGCCATTCCTCCGCATTTTGTATAATAACCTACTGTGGGGAACCTTATCGAACGCCTTGCTGAAACCCATATACACATCAACCAGTTTACTCTCATCTACCTGTTTGGTCACTTTGTCAAAAAGCTCAATAAGATTCGTTGGGCATGACCTACCCTTCACAAAACCGTGCTGACTGTCCCTGATAAAATTATTCTTTTCTAGATGGTTATAAATTCTATCTTATTTAACCTTTTCCAACATTTTACCAACAACTGAAGTGAGACTCACTGGTCTGTAATTACTAGGGTTGTCTCTACTACCCTTTTTGAACAAGGGAACCACATTTGCTATCCTCCAGTCCTCAGGCACTATTACTGTGGACAATGATGATTATGAAGATCAATGCCAAAGGCTCGGCAATCTCTTCCTTTGCTTCCCAGAGGATCCTCGGATAGATCACATCCAGCCCAGGAGACTTGCCTATTTCACACTCTGCAGTATTTCTAAAACCTCTTCCTTGTGAACCTCAATCTCTTCTAGTCTAAGTGCAAGTATCTCTGTATCTTCCTCGTCAACATTTTCATTTTCTATAGTGAACACTGTCGAAAAATATTTATTTTGTGCTTCCCCATCTCCTCTGACTCCACACACAACTTCCCACTATTATCCTTGATTAGCCCAAATTTAACTCTCGTCATTCTTTTATTCCTGCCATACCTATGGAAAGCCTTAGGGTTAACCCTGATCCTGTCCGCCAACAACTTCTCATGTCTCCTCCTGACTTCCTTGTAACCCTCAAGAGCCGAGTTTCCACATTTTGTCCTAACATAAGCCTTCTTCTTCTACTTGACCAGGGATTCCACTTCCATAGTAAACCACGGCTCACGTGTTCTATATCTGCCTCCCTGCCTGATAAAAGATTGAAGTGTAACTTGTGATTTTTTTAAATTATAAGTTCTTTGGTTAAAAATGGATACAGAGAGAACATTTCTACTTGAGGGGAACAGTACAATTAGACGTCATTAACATAAACAATAGTCACCAAGAAATTCTATGCGGAACTCAGAAGAAACTTTTCACCCAGAGTGATCACTACTGCAAGGAATGAGTGAAGGGAATTTAAACTAAGCCTTTCAGGGAGAACGAACTAAAGGGTTATGATAGATTCAGATGAGAAAAGGTTCAAGGTCTGCTTGAAGGAGGTTCAAATGGAGCATAAACACTGCTTATATAAACTTGTGGCATCAATTGGCTGATTTCTGTGCTATATATTCTATGTAAAAGTAGTATAGTACAAAGCTCAAGTCTCAGATTTTTATAACTGACCCACACACTAATCTCTTGTAAGCACAATTAAATGCACTAATGCATTGACGGGGAAAATGTTTTTAATACAAAGGGTATCCTGAGTGAGTGCAGATTTTCACACAAGAACAAAGAGCTCAAATTATTTCTGTTCTATGCTTCAGCAAGCCTGTTACCTTCATGCATCTTGCAGGAGAATCGCGAGATGCAACGCCCGCAACTCTAGCCGCAGAATTGCAATTTTACTCACAGAAGATCTGTAGTCTGATTCAACAGCAATTCTTTGTATTTCACTTTTTCACTCTTTGGAGAATGACAAGGAAGTGTGGTTTTGCCAGCAAATATTTACATTAAGAAATGTCCCTTAGCAAAACTAGAGCCTGCGTGGGATTTGCATGAATATTCTCTCTTTATCAATATTTCCCAAAGTGTTTAGGCTTTGAAGCAGGGAATTTCTTTGGTGGCTCTGATCAAGGAGAGCACATGGTGTGTGTTATACAACCTTACATGTTTCTGGAACAGTGAGCACTAAAACAGACACCATGAAGTGAAACGTTCGGAACAAAGAGAAAGCTGCTTGACAATGTCTTGATTGGCTCCTGACCACAATTTGTATCTTAGCTTCTCTTACGTGGAGTTATCAGAAAGTTTCCAGTAGCAGCTAACGGTCTTTCACTCATTTTCTCTACAAATCTCCTACTGAAGAAGAAACAAAACATTTTGAAGACAATGAAAGGACAAACTCTCAAATGAATGGAACTGCAACAGTGTGTCAATAGCAAAGAACTGAGAGGAATTGGAAGAAACTGGATGTCTGCCTGTTTGTGGAAGAATGGAATTTAAGAAGAGAGAAAGTGATAAGTTAGAAAATCATATTTTATAATTGCCATTACTTGAAGACAATTTCTTATTAAGTACAGTAACCTAATGAGTGTTTTCTTTTAACTGGAGCTCAAGTCAGGTAAATTGGGGATTGTGGATAACTAAATGGTTACATCTTTGCCATGATTATGGGAATAGTGGGGCTCGAGTGAGAGTCCACTTACTCAGGTGATTTGTGACACTACGTTGCAAAGCTTTGAAACATCTTGAGCTCACTAAAGGTACAAGTTATTCTTTTCTTCACTAGCAGCCTTCACTTGCTACCATTTTGCATGCTTTCGACTAAATTCAACATTGCCCCTTTACACAGCTCTTGACAAAAAAAATTGGATCTGGAACTTATCCAATGTTAGGGTTTCTGTATTCTGAAGCATTATTTAGCATTATTCATGCCCCACCTCAAGACTGGAGGGAAGTATTAACAATGCAACAGCAGGTAGGCCTGTCATTCATTAATTATCTCCACCTACGCCTACATTTTCCACACAACAGTGAAAACACTTCAGATGGAAACAAATGAAACCAAATGATTAAATCAGAAAATAAGCAACTGCACCTTTGGATCTTCACACAAATAAAAACTTGCTACACCAGCTAGGTTTATTTTAACCATCCTCCCATTTGCGCCTGTCCCATATGGTAAAATTCTATTTTTATAATTGCACTGAATTTCAGTAGGAAAAAAATACTGAATAACCCTTCTATTCCCAGCTCTCCAAGGAAATGGTGGTCATTGGAGGATGAGAACACACCACATCAAATACTAGACTATATTTCACAAACAATAAAGCTGAAAACCTGAGCCAAAAGTTTCATTAAACAGTCTGTCAGCTCCGTGATGTGATGGCAGCAAATCAGAGCAAAAACCAATCCATCAAAATCAGCTTAAAACAACAAGGTGCTCAATGCCCTTCTGACTGAAGAATAGGGAATAGCAAATACAAGCTGGAAGCTTTTACCCATTAGGCATGTTAAAAACAACAAATAAACAAGGCACTTAAACATCATAAATCAGAAGGCTACTGAAGCAAGGAAAGACCATTCTGCAGGCTACATGTAGAAGTTACAGAACTGTCAGGCACAGCTCAGAATTTCACACACTGTTTTAAAGAACAGATTCCAAGTTTCAAAAGATTACTGACTGAAGACTTTATTTTGGAACCTGGGAGCAGAATCCCTCTTTTACTTTCCTTATTTAGATCTATTATGAATGGAACAGACAGAAAATACTCTGCATTCACAGCACCACTCCTCCCTGAAAATGAGCAAGATTTAAGCACCACAGATTTGGATGTCTCATTGATCTAGGAATAAACAGAACTGTCAAAACTTCTCTGTAACCTCATTTCTCCAACCTCAGTTAAAATGTGATCGAATGTGTTATGCTTTTTATTATGCTTTTGGACCAGCCTGGCCAGCTGCACCAGAGACATGGGTTCAAACTGCACCAAGTCCATGGGAATTTGAATTCAATTAAACAAAAGTAATGGTGACCATAAAGCTACTGGATTGTTGTGAAAACCAAAGTCTTTAATGCCCATTAGGAAAGGAAAATCTGTCATCTTTCTCTGGCCTGGCCTCCAGATCTACAGCAATGAGAGTGCCCTCTGAAATTGCATAGTAAGTCAGTTGCATTTAAGGTGACATTTTACCAGCATCTTCTCAAAGGCAATTAGGGATGCTTACCTTGTTGGCAATGCTCACATTTCATGAATTATGGGAAAAAAGTCAATAGAATAATGCACAAATTATACTGAAGCATATAAAAGAAATCCGCTATTTGAATTTGCAGATTTCCCAACACTAACTTCATATCATTTAATGGTTCTTGATTGTTTGCTCACTGTGCTACACACGTTAGAATGTAGCTTAATCCCAATTTCCATTTGAAAGGCAGAGAAAAATTCCAAGCATCAGAGGGTGGTGACATACAGTATACCAATGTTTAATTACTGGTTGAGTGTTTCATTTTCAATTCCAACACTCAGTCATTTCCTCAACGTCCTGGTAAACTCACTAACTCATAAAATACCCTTCCATGACAGGGTAGGCAACAGTAGCTGCGGATGCTTCTCACAGCATTGTCACAGCACAGTATGGCAGCCATTCGGCCCTTCATGCCTGCATCGACTTTGCAAACAAGCATTATTCCATACTGCCAATCACCTGCTTTCTCTCCCCATACCCCTGCATACTATGTCTATCTAAACAATCATCCACTGCCTCAAGTGCTTCAACTAAATCTACCTTGATTCAATTTCCAGGCCTTTGCTTCTTTTGCATGGCACTTTAAACCAACGTCCTCTACTTCTTGCTCCTTTTATGACCAAGAACAGCTTCTCCTTATAATCTCTCTCCCTCCTTCGGGTAAGAATTGAACTTTCTTGGGCTGGTTGATTGGGAGGTAAGTTGATAAACCAAATGAAAGAGAGGGGCGGTATGGTGGCTCAGTGGTTAGCACTGCTGCCTCATAGCACCAGGGTCCCAGGTTCGATTCCCGCCTTGGGCGACTGTATGAAGTTTGCAGAGTCTCCCAGTGTCTGCGTGGGTTTCCTCTGGGTGCTCAGATTTCTTCCCACAGTCCAAAGTAGTACAGGTCAGGTGAATTGGCCATGTTAAATCGTCCATAGTGCTAGGTGCATTAGTCAGAGGGAAATGGGTCTGGGTGGGTTACTCTTCGGAGGGTCAGTGTGGACTGGTTGGGCCGAAGGACCTGTTTCCACACTGCAGGGAATCTAATCTTAACTTTTCCTTTCAGTAGAACGCTCATGGGAGTTGATGAAAGTGAGGACTGCAGATGTTGGAGATCAGAGTCGAAAGGTGTCGCGCTGGAAGAGCGCAGGAGGTCAGGCAGCATCACAGGAGCAGGAAAATCGAGGGATAAATAGGAGAGGCGTGGGGCTGGGGGGGGGGGAAAGAAAGGTAGCTTGGAAGGTGATAGGTAGACGCAGGTGGGGGTGATAAGTCAGAGTGGAGGGTGGAACAGATCGGTGGGAAGCAAGATGGCTGGTGGGACAGTTCAAGAGGGTAGTGCTGAGTAGGAGGGTTGGATCTGAGATGAGGTTTGGGGGGGGGGGGGGGGGGGGGAGAAAGAGAGATAAAGAAGCTGGCGAAACTAACGTTGATGCAGTATGGTTGGAGGGTCCCAACGTGGAAGATGAGGCGTTCTTCCTCCAGCTGTCAGGTGGCCAAGGTTCAAGGCTGGAGTGGAAAATGGAGGAAATGCACTGGAGGGCATTGTTGACCACGTATGGGGAGAAATTGCAGTCCTTGAAGTAAGCAGCCATCTGGGATGTTGTGGAGTGGAATTGCTCCCCCTGGGAGCAGATATGATGGAGGAGGAGAAATAGGAATAAGGGATAGTGCTTTTACATGGGGTGGTAGCCCAGATAGCTGTGGGGGTTCGTGGATTTGAAGTAGATGTCAGTGTTGAGTCTGTAGCCAGAAATGAAGACAGAGGACCAAGAAGGGGAATGAGGTATCAGAGATAGTCCAGGTGAACATGACATCAAAGTGGAAGGTGTTAGTTAAGTCGATGAACTGTTCAACCTCTGTGTGGGAGCACGAGGTAGCGCTGATAGTGTGATCAATATAGTGGAAGAAAAGGTGGGGAATAGTGCCAGTGTAACTACAGAAGATGAACTGTTCCACATATCCAAATGAAGAGGTAGGCATAGCTGGGGCCCATGGCTACCCTTTTGGTCTGAATAAAGTGGAAGGATTTGATGATGACATTGAGGGTGAGGACCAGTTAGGCCAATTGAATGAGTGAGTCAGTAGAGGAGGACTGGTTGGGTTGGCAGGAGAGGAAGAAACTCAGGGCTTGGAGACCTTCATCTTGGTGGATGACTGTATACAGGGTCTGGTTATCCATGGTGAAGAGGTGGTGTTGGGGCTGGGGAAACGAAAGTCATGGAGAAGGAGGGGGTCGTGAGTGGAGTTCCATATGTATTTGGGGAATTCCTGGACTAAGAAGTACAGGACAGCGTCAAGTTATGAGGAGATAGGTTCGCTGGGGCAGGAGCAGGCAGAGACGATGGGTCGACTGGTCGGTGTGAGGTTCTGGGACAATGAAATTGGAGGCTGTGGATGGGAGATCCCCTGAGATTGAAGTTGTAGATGGTCTGGGAGATGGTTTGGTGATGGGAAGTGAGGTTGTGGTCAAGGGGGCAGTCATCGGAGGTGTCAGTGAGTTGGTGCCTGGCTTCAACAGTATAGAAATGTAGTGGTGCAGTTATAGTGTAAACAGAATGTATTATGAATAAAATTTTCAGTACCACATTAATATTCCAGAAAACCTGCAAAGAGTGTATTGGAGCCAAATTATGAATGGTTGATAACTTGTGGTTGTATTTCAACTGCAAAGCTCTGATGAAGCAACATTTTTAGTTGTGTCCTTATGAATAGCTCCATAACGGAAAAAGTTTTTTCTTCATCCTGAATTGCATACAACTTTCATTCAGGTACATGGCTATGAGAAAAGATCAAAAGCAATAAATACATGCTTTGAAATGAGCTTACTTCTTACATCACTGCAAAAATGTTTACATTTCCCATTGCCTGGCATAAATGTGCCTTTACATTTTAATCTGATGTAATGTTTAAATGAATTGTTATTTTGTGATGATATGAAGGCATTAACAGTTATATTTTAATACTGATCCCGTAACCACTATTTATTAAAAGGTATAAACAAAGAATGACTATGAGATAGGCTATAATATTCAAGTCCTACATGAAACTGTACAATTCAGGAGTCAATTTAATTCTGACTGAATTTTAAGTAACTCAAGCACATTTGTAGCTAATTGAAATAAAGGACAATATTTTATTTTATTTGGTATCCATCTTTCAGCCAAAATCACTATCAAAATATTAAACGGCCATTAAATCTCATTGTCATTCAAGTTATTTTGTGTATGTCAAATAGGTGCTGCTTTGCCTATATATCACCTGCTGCAAGTAACTTTTAGAAGAAATTAACCTTCCTGGTTTATATAGCTCATTTACAATTTCTTCAAATGTCTAAATAAAACAATAACAAAAGAACTGTGGATGCTGGAAATCAGAAACAAAAACAAAAACAGATATTGCTGGAAAAACTCAACAGGTCTGGCAGCATCTGGGGAGAGAACACTGGACCACAAATGCTCTCCAGACCTGACTTTTTCCAGCAATTTCTGTTTTTGTTTCTTCAAATGTCTTTTGTTGGAAGGGTCATGTTCTGAATTAACCATTAAACTGAGGTGCCATTTGTCTGCTCAGGTGGATGTAAAATATTCAATTACATTGTTTCAGTGCAGAGTTATTCATGACATCCTATCCAATATTTATCTCTGGTCATTTACCACCCTGCTTGTGTGATTTTGATTATCTCAAATTAGTTGCCACAGTTCCTGTATTGCAATCATTACTACTCTTACAATCACGGATGAGACCGCAATGTTATGATCTGGCTCGAGAAAGTTGCAACTTTTTATGTTAAAAATAGATGATATGAGATCCCAGGCACTTACTAAGCCATAATATTTCACCATTCTGAACAAAACTTTAATTACTATACACATTGTACTTGATATACCATTATTATCGAAGGACTACTAACCCAAAAACCCAGGTAATGTCGTGGGGATTTGAGATTCAAATCCCATCAAAACAAATAGGGGAATTTAAGTCCAATCAAAATCTGAAATTAAAAGACCACAAAACCATTGTCAATTGTTGCAAAATCTCACTTAGCTCACTAATGTCCTTCAAGTGGGGAATTGCTATCCTTACCAGGTCTGGCCTACACATGAGGCCACACCCAAGCAACGTGGTTGACTCTTCTCCACCTTCTGAAATGGCCCAACAAACCAGTCTGTCAGTCATATCAACTACTAGAAACAAAAGTAAAAATGAAACTCAACATACTAAGGCACTGGAAGGAACAATAGCAAGTACAACCTGATCAGCTCTGCGATGTCTGCCTGACTAACATCTGGACTCGTGCCAAAATTGGGAGTGTCTCTCAGACTGGTCAAGTGACATATGGAAACAGGACTTACAAGCAATCTCCCAAACAAAATCATCATCCTTGTGCATGTCCTGTTCCAGGAGTAGGACAATCCCAGCTGAAGTGGTGGTATTCTAGTGTACAATAGGGAGAGTGTCATCCTGGGAGTAGCATTCCCACTAACTGTTTCTTCTGTTTGAACCTCAGGGGTGTCTGGGCAGCAGCAACCACCAGAAGCAGGTGTCAATGCTGCAAATGGTGTTGCTATGCCAACTGCCATAGGCATACTCTGAGCAGCCACGCAGCTGAAAGGGAAGATTGCCTGGGAATTAACTCAACAGTATCTCCAAGTACCATGAAGTTGTGTGACATCAGGTAAAATACGGGCAAAGTAAACTATTGCTAATTTCTATATACCATCCCTCCCCACCTAACCCTTTGCCTGTGATTCAGAGCTCCTCCATGTTTGACCCCACTGAGAGGAAGTACTGAGGATGACAAGTGCACAAAATGTATGCTGGATGGGTCACTTTAATATCCACCACCAAGAGTGGTTCGACAGTCACTAATTACCAAGTTGTGGAGAGTCCTGAAGGACGCTATAATTAGACTGAGTTAGTGACAGGTGGGGGGGGGGAACCAATAACAGAGAAGAACAAACTTGACCTCATTCTCACTATCTACCAGCTGCAGATGCATCTGTCCATGACAATATGGGCAATAGTGACCACTGCAAATCCTTGTGGAGACAAAGTTCCATCTTCATATTGAGCTTGCCCTGAATAATGTTCTGTGGCTCAATCACCATGCTAAATGAAATGGATTTCTAACAGATCTAGCAACTCAACTGGACCATCAGAAGCAGAACTGTACCTCAATACAATCTGCAAACCTCATACCATGGCATATTTTATCCAGGACCATCAAGCCAGAGAATCAACCTTGGTTCAATGAAGACTGCAGGAGGGCATGCCAGGAGAAACATCGGGTATATCTAAAACAGGGATTAACCTGGTAAAGCTACAAAACAGGATTACTTAGGTACCAAATAGCTTAGGCAGCAAGTGACAGATGTGCTAAGTGAAATACAACTAAAACCATACCCAACCTTTGCAGTGCCACCACATCAAACAGAGGGTGTTAGTGAACTATTAAACAATTCACCACAGTTGGGGGAAGGTGCAAAGTATCCCCATCCTTAATGATGGAGGAACATGTCACAACAGAGACAAGGCTGAAGCATTTGCAAAAATCTTCAGCCAGAAGTGCTGAGTAGATGATCCATCTCAACCTTGCCTGGAAGTTACCAGCATCACAGAAGCCAGTTTTTAGACAATTTAATTCATCTCACATGATATCAAGAAACGGGTGGGGGTACTAGATAGGCCACGTGCCCTGACAATATTCTGGCAACAGGCCCAAAGGTCTTTGCTCCAGAATTTTCCAAGACCTTAATCAAGTTGTTCTCGTACAGCTGCAATACCAGCATTTACTCGACAATGTGACAAAGGATAGGACAAGCCCAACATGATCAATTACCACTCCATTAGTCTACTCTCTATCATTTGTAAAATGATGGAAGGGGTTACTGACAGTACTATCATGCAGCACATGCTCACCAATACCCTGTTTGGATTCTGCCAGGGTTATTTAGGTCCTGATCTCATTACAGTCTTGGTTCAAATAAACAAAAGGTGCTGAATTCCAGAGGCAAGGTGAGAGCGACTGGACAACAAGCTGCATGTGGCCACGTGTAGCTTCCAGGAGCCCAAGCAAAAGTGGAGTCAACAAGAATGAAAGATAATGTTTCTTCTGGTTGGAGTTTTACATTGGTGGTAAGCAAAGTGCTGGAAAGGATTCTGAGAGATAGGATTTATGACTATTTGGAAAAACAGTTTGACTAAAGATAGTCAGCATGGGTTTGTGAGGGGCAGGTCATGCCTCACAAGCCTTACTGAGTTCTTTGAAGATGTGACAAGACAAGCTGACAAAGGTTAAGCAGTGGATGTAGGAAGGTATTTGATCAGGTTCCCCACGGTAGGCTCATTCAGAAAGTTAGGAGGTTTAGTTTACAGGGAAATTTGGCTGTCTGGCTACAGAATTGGCTGGCCAAAAGAAGGCGAGTGATAATGGATGGAAAGTATTCCGCCTGGAGATCGGTGACCAGTGGTGTCCTGCAGGGATCTGTTCTTGGCCTCTACTCTTTGTAGTTTTTATCAATGACTTGGATGAAGAAGTGGAAGGGTGGGTTAGTAAGTTTGCTGGTGACACAAAGTCTCGAGGACTGTCACGGGTTGTAACAAGACATTGGCAGGAAGCAGAGCTGGGCTGGGAAGTGGCAGATGGAGTTCTACCTGGATAAATGTAAAGTGATTCATTTCAGACAGTCAAACTTGAATGTTGGACACAGGGTTAAGATTCTTGGCAGACTGGAGGAACAGTGGGATCTTTGGGTCCACGTACACAGATCCCTCCAAGTTGCCACCCAATCTGATAGGGTTATAAAAAATGACGTATAGTGTTTTGGTTTTCATTAACACGGGGAATGAGTTTAAGAGCCGTAAGGTTTTGCTGTAGCTCTATAAAACCTTGGTTAGACCACACCTGGAATAGTGTGTCCAGTTCTGGTTGCCTCATTATAGCAAGAATGTAGATACTTTAGAGAGGGTGCAGAGGAGATTTACCAGAACTCTGCCTGGATTGGCGGGCTGGTCTTCTGAAGAGAGGTTCAGTGAGCTCGGGCTTTTCATGCTGGAGAGAAGAAAGAAGTGACTTGATAGAGGTGTACAAAGTAGTGAGAAGCACAGATACAGTAGATAGCCAGAGATTTTCCCCCGGGCAGAAATAGCTGTCACGAGGGGCCATAATTTTAAGGTGATTAGAGGAACGTATAGAAATGTCAGAGATAGGTTCTTTACACAGAGCCGTGGGTGCGTGGAATGCACTGCCAGCAGTGGCAGTAGAGTCAGAAACATTAGGGGCATTTAAACAACTGCTGGACAAGCACATGGACAGCAACAAATTGAGGAGCATGCAGGTTAAGTTGATTTTAGATTAAGATAAATGCTCAGCACAACATCATGGGCCGAAGGGCCTGTATAGTACTGTGCTGTACTGTTCTATAACTGGCACAAAGAAAATTGGCTGTGGTTACTGGAGGTCAGTCATCTCAGTTCCAAGATATCTCTGCAAGAGCTCCTCAGGGAAGCATCCTCGACCCAGCTACCTTCAGCTGCTTCATGAATAATCAATAATCTTCCTTCCATCATAAATCAGAAATGCAAATACTCATTGATGGCTGTGAAACGTTCAGCACCATTCATGACCTCTCTGATATTGAAGCAGTCCATGTCCAAATGCAGCAAAGCCCGAATAATACCCAGGTTTAGGCTTCAAATGGCAAATAACATTTGCACCACATAAGCTTAACAAAGCTATCAGTAACAAAGAAAACTTTCATATCAGCTCTAAAGGTACAATGGCATGGTAGTAATGCTGAAATCACAGAAGAATCTCAGAGTACGCATAGCTAACTGTGTACAGTTCTGGGAATTCATGAAATAACTGGCATAAAATAAAATAAATGGAAAATTGGAACAGTCTTACCGGAACAATAACCGGGCAGAAAGGGTTACAACTATTAACAGAGAATTAAGAAATAAAGGAGGTTTAACAATATATTCTGAAAAACTTCAAGAAAACACAACCATGTTGATCTTTACCAATGTTCTGCCTGATGCTAAGAACACAAAGCAAATTTACAAGGTAGTCTCTTGTTTGTCGCAAGTGTATTTCAAAAGTAGTAGATAATATTGTTTGCAACTTAAAATATGGGTTTGGTTATCTATTGATTCCAGTTGTCCAGAAAAAGTGACCCAATTCAAAATTCCTTCTCAGGAGATGGGATCCAAACTATACTGCCAGCGCAATGTTCCTTTCAGATCCGAAGCACATTAAGTTACTTTTCAAATATACAAACCACATCATCCAACAAATATACAAACAAGCTAATATGGTCCATTGATTGCTTCCAGCACTTTGTTTATCTCTGGGGTAAGCTTTAACAACCTCAGTTGAGAAAACACTACATAGGATTTAAATTTTGGGTGCAAATGCACACAGATTCAGATCACAACTAACTTGCCCCACTTTTAGTTTCTATTTTAAATTTTTTTAAAATTTAAGTAAAAAGTCTTCATACTCCAAAATTCAATGTTTAAACATATTCAGATTATTAAATGAGGAAAACATTTTACTTCAATTTATGCTGTCTCTTTATTCAGCTGTTCATAATACACAAATGTAATTGCCTCATATTACTCTGGCAGCTTATTTTCAGTACAGTTACTGAAAAATCAAATTTTCATTTGACTACTCAAAACAATTTCCATTTTAAGGTCAGGGTATTCAGCAATACATTTGGGAAATGCTTTCCATTTCTATCCCATTTTATTGTCCAAACGTGTATAAAATAACAAATGCCATGTTCGTTCCATACAATGGGTTGGGAATTATAGGGTACACAATGGAACTTTCTGGAAATGCACATTAATTTCCAATTTACAGAATTTCTAAAAGAAGTTTCCGTAAGTTAAAATGCTTATCTAAATAGCAGGACCACTTTAACACATCGATAGCATAAATAGTTCTAAATCACTAAGATTAAATTATGCATTAATCTAAATTGGAATAGATCAGATCATATCAGCTTAATTTTATAAAGAAACTATACATGATATAAAAGGGCAGTGGATGGTGTCTACATGGACTTTAGCAAAGTCTTTGACAGGGTCCATGATGGCAGGTTGGCACAGATGATGAATTCACATCGGATCAGAAGTGAGCTGGTAAGATGGATATAGAACTGGCTTGGTCACAGAAGACAGAGTAGCAGTGGAAAGGTTTTTGTCTGACTGGAGCTCTGTGACCAGTGGTGCTCTGCAGGGATTATTTGTAACATGTATAAGTGATTTGGAGGAGAATGCAGATGGCCTGATTAGTAGGTTTGTGGATGACAGATTGAAGGAGTTGCACATAGTGAGTAGGATTGCCAGAGGATACAGCAAGATCAAGACAGGCAAGAGACTTAGGTGGAGAACTGACAGGTGGAATTTAAGCTGGACAACTGCGAGATAATGCATTTTGGAAAAGTCTAAAGCAGAAGGGAAGAATATAGTAAATCATAGAATCCCCTACAGTGCAGAAGGAGGCCATTTGGACCATCGAGTCCACACAGACCTTCTGACAACCATCCCATCCTGACCCACCCCCTTACTCTATCCCTGTTACCTACATTTCCCATTTCTAGTCCATGGACGCTATTGGCAATTTCGCATGGCCAATCCACCTAACTTACACATCTTTGGACAGAACCCTTAGAAGCATGAACATACATTGTGAACCTAGGTATACAGGTTTATAATTGCCTGAAAGTAGCAACACAAGCGAATAAGTTGGTCAACAAGGCTCATAGCATGCTTGCCTTCATCGTTCAAGGAACAGAGTATAAAAAATTTCAAATTATATTGCAGCTGTACAGAACATTAGTTAGGCCACATTTGGAATATTATGTACAGTCCTGCCCACCATATTACCAGAAAGATATAGAGGCTTTGCAGAAGGTACAGAAAATGTTTAGTCAGATGTTGCCTGGTTTGGAGTATTCGCTACAAACTTGCTTGGTTTTCAGTTGAATGTTGGAAGCTATGGGGTGACCTGATAGAAGTTTACAAAGTTATGACAGGTAGGGTCAGACCAGATACTTGGAGTCTTTTTCACAAGGTAGAAAAATCAATTGCTCTAGGACATTGGTTTAAAGAAAAAAAGGGGGAAAGTTCAATGAAGATGTAAGAGGCAAGTTTTTTAAAAATTGGTTAGCGTCTGGGATGCACTGCCAGAGGTGGTGACAGAAGCAGACACAATAGCAACATTTAAACAGGTATCTTGACAGATATATGAATAGGCACGGAATAGAAGGATAAGCAGTGTGTGGAGGCAAGGGGTTTTTACTTTAGAAAGGCATCATGTGTTGACATGGGCTTGGTGGGCCAAAGGACCTGTTCCCATTTAGTACTGTACTTTGTTCTCCGAAATAAAGAGGAAATCGATAAATACAGACATAACATTTTAGGGCAAGGAACTGTGCAAATATAATCTAAGGACAGAATGATTTAAAAAAGCTTAAGTAGGAGATAGAGAGAAGGGAGAAAAGAGTAGAAGCCAGGAGATAGATAGATCTATATATTGCTCCCTTGATATCAAAGTGAACTATGTGTGCATGTCTGTTATGCAGAGCCCTGAATTACATGCAGTGACATTGATGCATGATTTCCTAATAGAGCAACTCCGCTGTAAAATACATTAAAGTATAATGAAAGACAATGACAGAGAGCTAGAGGTATGCGCCAGCATGCGTCTCATTCTATTCTATGTTATTAAATTCTATTGTAACAGCCAGATTTTCTTCAGAGGTTTTACTAGACAAAATCTTGCAAGGGCTGCTGAAACCATGGCCAAGATTTTTTGTCTGCAATGCCACCAGTAACCTATTAAACATGAAAGATTGAGTAGAGTTCCATAAGAAAACCTAGGCTGCCAACATTAGTTTTTTTAAAAATTTCTATTGTACTCATCGGCATTGAAAGTGAAGTGAAATTTGGAAAGTCAATTACTGCCATATTTTAATCATCAACCTGGTGATCTGTTCTATTATCGATAGGAATTGGTTTAACTCAGTCAGCTGGACAGAATAGTTTGCAGATTTGTAATGCAGAGTGACACCAAATGCATGTGGTCAATTCCCACAACTGGTGAGGTTGCCATGAAGGATTCTCTTTCTTAACCTTGCTAGTCACCTCAGCACGGTGATCTTCAGGTGAAACCACCATCAGCTGCCTCTCTCCAATGACAGGGCAGCCCCACAGTCCAGTAGGAATATGGCAACTTTACCTACTATGGTAAACAACACTTTGATTTAAATCCATAGGCAATGACGAACATGCCAGCATCGCAAGGTATACAAATTATCAATGAGTCTGAAGAAGATCATATAGCAGAAGAGCTAGAGAGTTAGTCTCATGTGATTGACTATATGCATTAGCTGATCATCTACAGTATACTGTGTCACAAATTAAGGAAAGGAAAAATACAGGTAAATAGATAATACAGAAAGGAAAAAAGGTGTCTGCTCGTTGTTTGAATCCTTTGTGAGGAAATAAAATTTTGGGCTCCTATGCAAACTTCTCAACCTTCTCTTTCACCCACCCACACAAGGTATGCATAATTGTTAATGTACAATATTTACATAATGGAATTTTTAAAAACAATAATAAAATCCCAATCCAAAATTCCAGTTCACCCAATTAATGAAACGTGAGGGGGAAAGGTGAACAAAAGGGGGGAGAAAAGACAAGGAAAAATGAGAGAAAATGTCAAGAAATGCAGATTAAATAGGAAATAAAGGGAGAGAAATGGGTATAGTTGTGTGTGTGTGTGTGTGTGTGTCTTACCTGTGCCTGCCTGTCTCTATGTGTCTCTCTGTCTGTGGATTAAGCCTCTTGGTAGTGCTTGTACTGTAATTTCATGCTACACTGCATAACAGTGTAAGAAAGGCTGCTCAATCAAGTCCTCCTTTCTATATGTCACTGCTTGTGAACACATCACTGAACTAAAAATTATGTTCAATATAGGTTTCCTTAATTGCAACAAAACGTTAAAAACTTTATCAGAGAAAGTAAAGCTGTTCATGCAGGGATCAAGAGGGAAAGCCATGAAACACTCCAAAATATAGGAAGAAAATTGCTAGATGTTGAAGTATCATAGCAGGATTTGCATCCCTACCAGAACTAAATAGTAGGGGTAGGAGATTTCAGTCTGTTCTGGGAAAATGAGCAAGGAATACCAAGAAAAAGTGACAATGCAAGAAATGCACAGTAGATATATTTCGTACACAAAGAACAGCAAGACGGGTTAACGTCACATTATTCTGATAAGGTAGATGTACTCAAAAACTTTAAAGTGGCTTTTTCCTTTACAGGTGCTAATGAGTCTGGCATGTATTCCTAAATTTTTTTTCAGTTAACAGTATTTGCAATGTATTTTGTTTTCTCTGCATACACAATTTTTAAGTATAAAAAGAAACTACTGGCTGAAAAATAAACTCTATTACTGTAAATTCCATTACTTTTGCTCTCATGTTCCTAAAGCAAGTCCATTACAACAGGGTCATTTGGAGAAGACAGAATGTTTAAGAAGGTCAGATTCATTTGCCCATAAATTCATCATCATGAAAACTTAAATCTATGGTCTATTGGAGGACAGACCAGCCAGCAATATTATCTTGTGAACTGCCTACTAGTGTAATATCTTCCCTCATTCTTTGAAAGAGTTTCAATCTTCACTTACAATTAATACTGCATGAAGTTCTGGTCACTGCACTTGCAAAACACATTAGAGGCTGCAGAAAATATATAATAGTATGCTGCCTAGGCTGGATGGTCTAAGCTGTGGAGAAAAAAATTGGATAGGCTGGGATTGCTCTGAGCAGCAAAAGTTAAGAGGAACTGAAACAGAGGTGTATGAGGGGGCATAGATAGGGTAAATAAGAAAGCACATTTTTCCTTAATAGAGGGGGAAATAACTAGGGGGCATAGATTTAAGGGAAGAGGTAGAAGGCTAAGAGGGCAGTTGAGAATTTCTTTCACTCAGAGTGATGGGAGTCTGGAACTGATTGCCTGAAAGGATGGTTGAGTCAGGAACAGTAACTAGACATTCATTTGCATTGCTATTGCTTTCAGGAACATGGGCCAAAACCTAGTGCAACAATATTTTACTGATGTTGACCAGTGTGGACACAATGGGCCAAATACCCTCCTTTTAAACAACTATATGTCCATGAGGATGCTGCCAAAATTTCCAAAGTATTGTTGCTTCAATAATTGAATTTCTTCCAGGATTAACAATGATGGGGAACTTATTTCAGCACCCACCCTTTTTGGGAGAGATTAGAACCAAGGGCAAAGTGAAAACGTTCCTGACTAACAGGGGATATCAGGGATGGGTAGCAGGGGTTAATGCAGGGATATAGATTGGAGATCACCATCAGATTAGCCCATCTTATCGGAGGTGGACAATGCCTAAGGAACCAAAATCTTAGCCCTGCTCCTAACCCATATGCTTATGATCATTCCCCTTTCTACTGTTTACCAAGCTAACCCTACATCCTCCCCCTATTTATTTCTCAGCCCACTTCCCCCTTCCCAGTCCTGAAGAAGGGTTATGCCCGAAACTTTGATACTCTTGCTCCTCAGATGCTGCCTGATTAGCTATGCTTTTTCCAGTGCCACACTTTATCTAATCTGACTCTCCAGCATCTGCAGTCCCCACTACCTCCTAGAGATTCCAAAAGCTATTTCTTTAGTTTTTGATTTAGAGACGGTACTAGCATACGAACATCAAATTATCTTCATACAGCTGAAGTGCACATGATGGATATATTCATAAACGAACTATTTAAAAAGGAGAAAAAGCAATGGATGGAATCAGACAAGTTTGAAACAAAGCAACATAAATGCAATTACCATTGGAATCCATTAAATCAAATTAATAAGTATGTGCACTGCTCTAATCTATACCACAGATGGATCAAAAAGACACTCTGCAGGTGGCCACAGAAATGCCCAGTGTGGGTAGAATCAGTTTTCCTGTCGAGTTCAACTCTTCCACATAACAGCACAAACAGATGCACTCAGTTTGTTAACTTCATAACCTTGCAACAACTGCTAATAACCATCAGTATTTATTAAGTCTTAACCAATATTTTAAGTAATGCACGTAGACGAATGTAGCTTAAAAAGGAGGTACAGACTTGTGTCATTACTGGTCTTTGAGATTCATTTCTCTTCACCAGTTAAAATACTCATGTAAAATATTTGCTGTTGCATTCTTTGAAATATTTTAAGTCTATTCATAATGCAGAGTGTGGAATTTTCTTCCCCAGAAGGTACAGAAGGCTTCACATTTATTCAAGGTCAAGTTAGATAAATTTCTGAGAGACAAGGGAGTTAAGGGATATGGGATACGTCCAGGAAATGGGAACTGAGGCTACAACCAGATCATCCATGATCTTACTGAACGGTGGTGCAGATTTGAATATTTAAGTTGTGTCGAAATACTTCTGCAATGGTAAAATTTAAAGTTGGCACGGAAAATGGTCATTTTATCAATAATAATCAGCCATAGTAGTACTCTATCAAGTGAGAATAGGCACTTAGTCTAACTAGGTTCATAGCTCAATTTCTACAAAATGCTATTTTGAAATTATTCTCGAAGTTTAGAGTTCAGTAACAGTCATGTTGGTCAATCTGTTCAGTTAAGATAGCAGGTCCAGCAAGAAAATAAGACTGGAGCCAAGCATATCCTTTATCCAGTGGAGGTCCTGCATAACAGAGCTGGCATTGTATATTTAGGGCCAACATCAAAACAATCCCAGGACATTACATTTTTAAAAGATGTATGCAACGCTTATCTGTAACATTGCAGCACTGTGAAGGAAGCTGACCATGTGCTTGTTAACTAGTTTTGTCATTTGCTAAAAATACAGCTTGCCATAGGTTTTACTGAAAATTACATTTTAAACCTAATATTCCAAACCATTTTTCTTCACAAGGTCACAATAAATGAAAACAAACAACTACATATACTTAAAATGGATTTACAATCTTGTCCATCATAAACATCATTCCCAACACTGCTGCGGAGTTGTCAAAGTCAGAACTTTCCATAATATATTTAAATAAGAGAAAAAAAAAGGAAAGGTTCCTCAACAGAATATGCCATACACAAGTAAAACAGGATGCTGGAATTTTATCGAAGGCTAGTGTGTATGATTTCCACTCATGTTGTAAACCTTCACAGCCAATACTCATTCTGAAGATTTTTTGCTGGAACTGTTTACTGTGCATTTTGTGGCTTCTTACCCATTTAACTTCCATTGTAAGATGTTCTTTTTGTAGTTGCCAT
This sequence comes from Chiloscyllium punctatum, assembly GCF_047496795.1. NCBI lineage: Eukaryota > Metazoa > Chordata > Chondrichthyes > Orectolobiformes > Hemiscylliidae > Chiloscyllium > Chiloscyllium punctatum. The sequence continues at coordinate 50,553,597 of NC_092762.1, read as the reverse complement.
TAAACTGGCCATTTGATACAGTGGTGTACATTTAATATTACAAGTGGCAAAGCTGCCTATAGCACTGTCAGTATATTTGGTAGCAAAACAAAAATGTTTTTTGATTCGAGGAGCAATAAATCATACAACCATGACATTAGGCAATAATTCAATCAATATGCAATTCCCAGTGATGTAACTGCTCAGATCAGCAACAAACCATCAACATCAGAGCACAGGCAATCAGAAACACAATCTCAAACAAATGAGGAGAGAATGTAAAAAGCAATTACAGGGCAGTTTGTATAACTTGGAAAAACATCAACCAAATGGATAACAACAATAACAGTATCATTTTGTTCAGGTTATTGCTTCCTCAGGACCAGTAATGACCACTGCTCAATAAAACATTACTGCCACATTCAACTAATTTGATTGAAACCAGAAACCACATGAAAATACCTATTAGAGACAGCAAAAAGGTTGATTTTTTTCCTGAAAATATTGGCCTAGTTTTGCAGCAGTAACAATGCTAGCATATTTGCAATATAAGTGCTAGCATGTACCAGCATTATTTTTCTAAACCCGAGAGCAACACATGGACTGTGCATGCATACATTGAAACATAGAAATTTTGAAGTTCCTCATGGTAATCTAGTGTTACCTATGGATGCATTGTTGAAGTCCCTCCAGACTAGAAATCATCGATCTGACAAAAAAAAAGCACTTTTATGCTATTAAACCTTGCTGATGAACGGTCTTGTTGGATGAGATACAACTGGGTTTTAATGGTATTTTAAGCTCACAATTATCATTAAACAGTCTCCCTCACCCTAAAAAAGGCAACTCTTCACACGTGTGGAATGTCACATATCTCTATGAAAACAAGTTACATTTTACTGTTTTGTTTAACGTTTTTGGCATTTCTGTTTCAGCTTTAATTCCATGTACACATTCCAATAATTTAAAAATTCAAAGAGCAGAACAAATTAAGTTGAGCTCACTTTGTTTCCTGATTTACTGCCTGAGAGAATACTTCAATGTTACTGACTGCTAGCTTTGCTTGAACATTATTGGACTGTTGCTGGACACTTGACAAACTCCTCAATTTGATGCAAGATTCAAAGTTAAGGAAATCAGGAAAGGGGAAATAGACAATAAAGATATTGCTTGACCTCCATGAGCAGCATTCTTCAGTCAATAGTCATTAACATCTCTTTATCAGTTAGTACAAATCTTATTCTTAGAGGAAACAATAGTGTGCAGAGATTTCAAGTACTGGTAATACTGGTCAAATTGCTCCATTATTATTTGATTATTGTCCAGGTTTTAACAGCAGCAAGATTTAATAGCATAAAAGGTTTTGTCATTCATCAGGGTCCTTGAAATTTACATGTTCACTTGTGGTTTAACAGTCTGACCTGGTCTTTTTCTGCCCTCATCTCTCCTGTCAAAGTTCATTCATGAAGCATATGTGTCTTCAACATAACCTGTCGACGTTTACCCCAAATTTAGTTCGTGTATCAAGAAAAATAAGAATGAGCCTACAATGTAATTTTGCTAAAAAAAAACTTCCATGTCTAGATCAACTATAATTACTTGATATAGCTCAAACTTTTGCCAGCTATTCAACCTTATCTTCTACTCACCTGGACAGGTGCTGCCACAACTTTGTAGGATCTATGAGATGAACTGCAAAAAGTTTTTCATCAACTTGGGACTATTTATCAACAAGATAGATGTGTAGCAACCTCATTTTTAAGTTGCACATTGCCATTCCTTCAGTGTTCAGAATGAACTTGGAATTTCCTAACACCAGCGGAAGTGCATTGCGCAGAAGATCTATTGGACAATTAATACAACTTTTCCAACATTACTCATACGAGACAACTGAAGAAACAACTTGGTCAATAATGAAAACCAGAACATGGGGGATGATAAGGTAAAACTCAACACCCGCAGACAGACAGCCCACAGACGAGCAATCCGTAAAGTGGATATTGCACATGTAGAGCTCTAAATCCCAGCCCCATACTTTGGCAAGAAATACTCATGTGGAGCCACACACCATCTGTCTTCACCAGCCAATATTTTAAGGTAGAAGTCATTTTCACGCACAACTATGATAAATTAACTTGTTTTTCTAGGTGCTGTTAGTTTTAGGCTCTACCCTTATTACTTATAATTTCCAGCCAAGTATCGTGATTTTGTAAAGAAAATTCTCATGGAAATGAAAATGTTTGAGGGGTGATGAGCAGAAACAAGGAATTTGTCTTTTTCATATTTTGACAACTCTAATGAAACAGTACTCGTTAAAGATGAAAATATTTTTCTGCTTTTTATGCTCTGCTAGCTTGCTTTAAACACAAAAGAGACAACCACTAAATCCTAAGACACAAGTCGCAAATTTTGAAAATACCTTAAAGTCTGGGGGATAAAAATGGAATCAGTCATAAGCTGATCAATGAAGGATCCAGAAAGTCAAGTACAAAGGGAAACATGCTAACTGCTGAAAAGGAAAGTCACACATTTATTTTGTGTGACTTGTAATGTCACTGCTCAAGGAATAGGCAATTCACGTGTGAACTATTACTTCAAGAATTAAATGAATGCATATCAGATTTTATATTATATTATATTATTCCATATCTAGAAACTTCAAATGGAATAAACTATTCTTACAATCTGTGGAAAGCTGGTCAAAACACAGATGCAAGTCAGCAATTACAGAGCCTTTTAAATCACTGGAAGAACCATCATACATTTCTTTCAGGTTTCTAAGAGAAAAGGAGATCCCTGGGAGGTAAAATTACTATTGTATTTTCCCAGGCTACTCTTGGTACCCTGTGGGCATTTAACACCTCTACCAGTACATGATATGGGTAACAATTGCTTGAGGAATTTAGTCGCACCAAACTTCTTTTGTCTTGAACCTAATAATTCGTGGTCAAGGCAATACCATCATAGAGAATCTACAGAAGAGGCACTGTTCAAAGTTAATAAGAATTGTGGAACTTCAAGCTAAAATTGTGCCAAGCATGAACTGAGCTTCTGCGATTTCCTTTTTGCTCTACCTTTTAAAAACAAAGCATCACACTAGAAGCACACACAAACGAAGTACGTTCCCAGAATTAATTACTATGGATTTTTTTTAAAAAACTAACTTTGTCATTTGCAGGCCTTGAAGGAGACTCAAAATTAAACTTTTTTTGGAAGCAAGGAAACATGGACACATTAAAAATCTTTCAACTCACTAAGAAACAGAATAATGTACCTCAATACAACTAGCAAATGTACCCATATAAGACATTAAAAAGTCATTTCCAGATATTTGAAATTGGATTACTTACAGGTAGTGGCCTAGAAAATTATTAAAAACGTATAGAGTTTAAACTTCCTGATAAAACCATTGAGTTGTATTGATAAAACTGCAGCAAGTCTGTTATATCAAACAACTCATGTTCACTACCAACAGGTCCTGTTTTGAATTTACTTATTTTTTACATTTTAATTTTCAGACACAAAAAACTGAAAAATATGGCCTCAAAATTTCAGGCATTTAATTATTCTCTCAACAAAATATCTTTCTCTTTTTCCACCTCCTCCCTCCTCAAACTGAACGCTCCGATTCATGGTAAAACATTTTCCTTTGGGTAGCTGCAACCAGATGCAACTCTGAATGGTTACTCATTATCATTAATATGAACAGGAACTATTGCCTGTGATGATGCTCCTCCACAGTTGAAATGTCTACCAGATCTAATCCTGTTGTCACCTGAAGCCCATGCCATCTATGTTTAAGCAGGACATACTTGACAGTGATCAGCAGAACCTGACATTTGACAGTTTTCCCTTCCTTTTCCCAGGGCAATTACCCAACTGAGATCAGTTCAGTCAATACACTGACAGTGTTCCTGCTCTGTGCAACTGAGCATCACATTACATTTAACTTATCAGCCATAGGGAGACTAAATAAATCTGTTCTCAATTTCAAAACAATCTGTCTATATCACCAAAAATACCACATTGCTTTCTAACAGAAGTCCCAATTTATCTGCCATGTTGGAAGCAATGGGCCTAAAACACATGCAAATATCCATCAAAAGCAGAAACCCATGCTTTGCCTTAAAATAAAAATACATTAAACTTTCGGAGATGAATTATCAGAGAAAAGTTAGCACAATGGTTACCAGAACCTCGCTGGGGAAGGACAGTGAAAGATGACTGGCCATCCAGTGACAAGTTATGCATACAACCTAGTCACCCAATATGCTCATGATGTTTTTACTATTTTTATGAATCCACACTTTGGAATTGCAGTATAGTAAATTAATAAAGCACGTGTATCTGTTCAATTAAGTCAGTAATCATAGAGTCATAGAGATGTACAGCATGGAAACAGTCCCTTCGGTCCAACCTGTCCATGTCGACCAGATATCCCAACCCAATCTAGTCCCATCTGCCAGCACCCGGCCCATATCCCTCCAAACCCTTCCTAATCATATACACATCCAAATGCCTCTTAACTGTTGCAATCGTACCAGCCTCCACCACATCCTCTAGCAGCTCATTCCATACATGTACCACCCTCTGCGTGAAAGAGTTGCCCCTTAGGTCTCTTTTATATCATTCCCCTCACACCCTAAACCTATGCCTTCTAGTCCTGGACTCCCCGACCCTAGGGAAAAGACTTTGTCTATTTATCCTATCCATGCCCCTCAATTTTGTAAACCTCTATAAGGTCACCCCTCAGCCTCCGACGCTCCAGGGAAAACAGCCCCAGCCTGTTCAGCATCTCCCTGTAGCTCAAATCCTCCAACCCTGGCAACATCCTTGTAAATCTTTTCTGAACCCTTTCAAGTTTCACAACATCTTTCAGACAGAAAGAAGACCAGAATTGCATACAATATTCCAACAGTGGCCTAACCAATGTCCTGTACAGCACAACATGACCTCCCAACTCCTGTACTCAATACTCGACCAATAAAGGAAAGCATACCAAATGCCTTCTTAACTACCTTTAAGTAATTATTCATGTAAATGCCCTTGTACTGAATGCTATTTCAAATCACATGGGATTTTACAACACAAACAGCGAATTTTCCAAGGTACAATTATTGTGTTTCACAAGGTGACCTGATCCATGTAAAAGGATAAAGTGTAAATAAATTGCATAAGAGGATATCCAACTTACTTTGGCCTGACACTGTATATTTTCAGTAGGTTGACAAAGGTATCAAAAACCACAAATAAAAGTCTATGAAAACTGCTGGAAACTTCAGAAAATTCTGAAATTCCAGATAAGAAACCAACTAAACTTTTAAAACAAATTCATTCTCTAAATATCAGACGGCAACCACTGAAAATAAAAGCTCATATTGAGTAAATTGGTGCAAGGAAACCAAGTGGATCTTTGAGCAAAATTCCCTAACATGAACAGTAAGGCAGCAGGACGATTTGATAACTATATTGAGGAGATTTCTCAAATATGAAAGCTCTGGTATCACATTTAATATGTCACTGATGTTTGAAAGCCACCTTTCTTGATTTTTAAGAGGTTAAAATTGTTTACAAAATGAAAAGGACCAGGTTATTAAAACATTGTATAATGCATTCAATCTTTGTACAGTCAAGTAGTCCAATTTGACTGTGACATATACCTACTACAATGTTCTGAAATGCTATTCAAGGCTCATGATTGAAACCTGAAAAAAAAACAATGACCCACAACTTTAAATAATGACAGTTAAAAAGCTGATAATTATTCAACAAATTTAAAGTTGGAGGGCAAGCAGCTGTAGAACTGTACAGGTTGGAACCTTAAAAGATTTGAGAAATAATAGTGACGCTTTAAAATCCAAGGTTTCATATATGAAACTATGCACCAAATAGAAGTCACCTTTTGCCTGGGAAAACCAATATACTGTATTAGTACTACCTTGAAAAGGAAGTCTCCAACATGCTCATTGCTACCCTGGAATTGGGGGGGGGGGCGGGGAAGAGGAGGAGAGAGAGGAACTCTTACAGCACCAATAGATCATGATCAGGTTATCTGTACCAACTGACAACACTAACTTAAGTTTGCCAGTTAAAATCAGAGGCTTGAGCAAGATTTTTCCCTCAGCTCCAACATGCCCACATTGAAATTGTGTACATCGAAGAAAAATTTTGAAAATCACTGAACCACTCACTTCCTAAAGCAAATTTAACATGCAGGGGTCAGCACAGTTGATCATTGAGATGCCAGCTGGCTCTCATTCTGTTAAGCGCTACTCCTACACAATTAATCATATATTCTTGCAGGTCCCTAAGCAATTGAGAGAAATACTCTGCCCCATCATCAAATTGCTTGAATAAAACTTTATTGGGTCTGTAAGTGCTTTTCTTCAAGATAAGAGTTTCATCTCGAGCATTGTAATGTGAGAAAAAGGACAGAAAGCAACAGAATACAAATGAGATTTCTGGCATGGAAAAGAATGCAAAGCATGCACAGCAATGCCTCCGCAAACAAACACTCCAAACGAGAAACTTCTTTTTAGTGAACAGGGACTAATACTCAACCCAGATTATACATTTGTTTGCAACACTGACAGCTAAAATTACAATCACAACTAATGTCGTACCCTGTACAGATTCAGCAGTGGCCATTAGTGCTCTATTGAGAGTTGACAAAATGCTAAACTTCACATATATTTGAAACACTGCACAATGTACGCATCTGCTCCAAGTCATTTGCAAGTCTTTTCAGTGCAAGTGTTAAAAACCACCCCAAGTGTACTTTGGTGACAATGGAAATCAAGACTGAGAATTCATCATTAAAAAGGAAAGCTCACTGCTGTTAAAGGACTGAATTCATAGACCACCTCATAAGGAATGACTGAAGTGCAGTGAGCTAAATATCTTCTTTGCGCTCACACGAGTTAAAGTTTCACTTTCCAAAAGGAAGAAACTTTAGCCGATGAGGCTGAGAGTAGCTTCAAAATCCTGTTTTGCTTGCAATTTGTTGACAATGAAGAATTGGAGAAGCAGCATTAAGCTAAAATTGAAACAAAAAATATGGGAAATGTAGCATCTGTGAAGACAGAAATAATGTTAATATTTCAGGTCAATGGCTTTTGTTCAGAATAGGTAAAAAGTTAGAGGCATCAGGTTTTAGGGTGGGAAGGAGGAGCAATTAAATGACTAAAGGGATGATGGTGCAAGACAAAAGGAGGGAGATTAGAAATAAGGGTGCATTTGTGGCCAACATCACTGCTAGGTGGAACACCACACACACAAACGCAAAGGCACGCACACACAAATATCACATCAATGAAAATGGAATAGACAGAGTCTGCCTAGATTAATCCAATTGTTTATCCCTGCTCACAAGCGTTAAAATGAAATACGACAACACATATCCACCACCCATTCTTTGGTTTAAAGTGACATAAGGGCGTCATAACAGGCAATCAGGGATATGTTTATGCTCAAAACATTGACTCTCCTGCTGTTCGGATGCTGCCTGACCGGCTGTGCTTTTCCAGCACCACACACTCTACTCTGATCTCCAGCATCTGCAGTCCTCACTTTCTCCCAGGGATATATTTAAGTCAGATGCACACTTGCCTGGAATGGGCAGCAATGTTGGTGAAACACAAATATAAACCCTATATATAGTATGTTCTGGACCAGACCAAACCCCCTCAAAACATATTAAGGAGACAGCCTAGACCCTAACTTCTCATTTCAAAAGGCATTGTGTTCTGGATGCAATTCAATTGGTCAAACTACCAGTCTTGAAACAAAGCGCACTTTATTCTTAAACTACAGGTAAAAAAACAACAAAAGGAAGAAGAAATTGGAATAGTTTAATTGTACTGGAAAATTTAATAGATTATTTAATTATTAAACAGTAACTGTTCCAACATAGAAACATCCCATAAACAAACCCTTGGCAAATTTAGTAAAACAGACTGTCTCAGATAATTCTCTAGTCCAGGAAGAAAAACATTAACAAAACAGAGAGTGCGTAACAGTGAGAGATGCACTGACGCTTCCAAACTCAGCTTCAAGGCACCAGCAACTGCTACTGAAAAACTAAACCTAAACATCCTGGCTCTGGGGAGCTTGACTCCACCAGTTCAGTCTGTTTCTATTGTTCCAACTTTAAAACAAAACCCCAAGGCCTCACATGGTTTACTTTATTGGATTCAAATAGGCAGCTCTGTACATGTCTTAAAAGTTCTCAAAAAAAAAGGGACAATATACACCTCTTAAAGCTACTGTATCATCAGAAGTATTGCATCTAAACTGACCTAAACTAATAGCAAACAAATTCACTCCTGCTTTACTTTTAGCACATAAGTCATTTGCAGATTGCAGACAACTATAGGTCCCATCTTGAAACAGCCACTTCACAGAAATAAAAGGATTGAGTTAAATGAGAATAACAGAAGCATCAAAACTAGCATCCAAACAAATGAGTCTTTGGAACAAGAGTAGGCCATTCAGCTTCTTCAGCTGATTTTACTACTCAATTAGATCATGACTGATCTTGTGTCCTAACTCTATATATCAGCCGTTTGTCCATATTTCTTAATAGCTCTTTGCTTAATAAAAATATGTCCATCTCAGGTTTAAAAGCAACAACTGTTCCAGTATTCACTGATATTTATGAAGAGAGTTCCAAATATCTACCACCCTTTGTGCGTAGAAGTCTTCCAAACATAAATAAAGCCAAGAGCTGCTGATGCTGGAAATCTGAAACAAAAACAGAAACTGCTAGAGAAACTTGGCAGGTTTGGCAGCATCGGTGGAGAGAAAGTAGGGTTACCATTCCAGGTCTAGTGACCCTTCATCAGAATGGTCTGGCGATTATTCTCAGATTATGTGCTCTGGTTCTAAGATCCCCTAACAGTTGAAACATTTTATCTTTATCTACCCTATGTTTTTGTATCATCATCTTGCGGGAGTAGTGAAATTGTTGAACTCCATGTCAACTGCCAAAAGTTACCAAATGCCCGATAGAAAGACAAGGTTCTTTTCTTTGAATTAACACAGCATTTAATTGGAATAATGCAGGAACCAAGGACAGAGATGTCTGAATGGCAACAAAACTGAAATCACAGACAACCAGAAGTTTAAGTCATACATGTGACTGATAAAGATGCTATACAAGGCAATGGACTAGTCTACAAAGGCTTCCACAATGTTGGGGGGACCACATTTTGAGTAATCAATCCAGTATATTATACTGAAGTATGGAGTAAATTACCATTTTAAATGGAAGGAATGTTTGGTACCTGAGACAATGGAACAGAAAAGGCAGAAGTGCTGTATGGAAAGATGTCATGGGAAGCAAGTGGGATTTGTGGTTCATTGAGGAGTGCTCCAAGTGCTGTGGATTAGCCCTTCTGGAATGCTAAAAGGCAAGGGGAAGACATACTTCATGGTAGCATCATGATGGGGCCAGTGGAAGTGGCAGAAGTTGATCAGTTAAGTACAGAATCTGGCAGGATGAAAGGTGAAGACCAACAGAATCCTATTATGGACCTGGGCAGGAGCAGAAAGGATGAGAAAATCGTGGGAAATGACCAGATACCAGTCAACCATGATGGAGGTGAGTCACTCATTGAGAGAAAAGGGTGAAATACTAAAGACACTGTAATGGAAGGTGGTATCGCCAGAACAGTTGCAACTGAAACTGAAAAACTAGGGAAATGGTATAGTATGTTTAGTGTGGCAGCAGGCAATTTTTAGATAGGTGTAGGAGTCAACAGTTATATTGGTGAATAGCATTTACTCAAAAATGAAGACTGTACAGTCACTAAAGGGAAGGGAAATGCCAAAGATGAGAAATAATCCAAGGGAAGAGAGATGTTTTTATTTAATTGAATTATTTTACATTCTGTTAATACATCTGTCACAAATCCAAAACTAAACTAGACTGGCCCATTCCACATTCAATGACTTTCCTACCACTGTGTACAACAAGAGCTATCAGGTTCTATTAATACAGGACAGAGCATTCAGAATGCACAACAAGATGCACAGACAACACACTTGTTACTTTCTGATTAATGGAGACACGATACTAAATAGATTTCTTCCAGAAAGTAAAATTTTGCAATACTAGACCTGTGTAACTTGCAACATGAGATGGCAATAGCAACGGTAGAACGTTTGGAAGGAAGGGGTGACTGGGTCTGTTGTACACTAACTCTAGAAATTGATTGCTATGATTAGTCACATCATACTGTGCAACTACTGAATGTAGGATACAAAATAGATGGATTCTCAATTCTTTGTCCAGCAAATTTTGTATCTGGGAGTCAGAGCAGTTTACAGAAATTACACAGCTTTTTTTTGAAAAAACACTCCTTCCTTGGATTTGGACATCACTACCAAGACCAACTCTAATTACCTTACAGGAGATGGTAGTGAGCTGTTTTCTTACACCTGCTCCAGTCCTTGGGGTATAGGGATATCCAAAGTGTTATTCAGAAGGTAGTTTCTGGACATTGGCCCAGTGACAGTGAAGAAACTGTAGTGATATATTGCCAAATCAGAATGCTGAGTGGTTTGGAGGGGAACTTTCAGTCAGTGATGCTTCCATAGATCTGCTGCCGTTGTCCTTCAAGATAGTAGAGGTCATAGGTTAGAAGGGTGCTGTCAAAAGAGCCTTGGTAAGTTGCGGCAGCATATTTTAAAATGGTACAGACTACTGACACTGTGCACTAGTGCTGGTGGGAGTGAATTCTGAAAATTACAGTAATTTTTGTTATTATTTGTTCTAGGGAATGTGGGCATTGCTGGCTAGACCAGCATTTATTGCCATCCTGAAGATGTACTTATAAAATACACTCTCTCTTTTCTGGAAGTTCAATTTGAAATCTACCCATGAGTTAAAATCAAATCACAGATAACTTGCCTCAGTTATTGTACTATCAGAAAATGGCCTGACTCATCTAGTTTGATGCTTCCCTGACACTCCTCAAAATTTGACAAGTCCTTGAATTACCCAATTCTCCAGCTTAAATTAGTTTCGTGGCTTAACTAATTTAAGTCTGTGTATATCAGAATCTGCAGCTTTAGAAATAAAAACCATTTGTAACCTCACTCACTTAACTTGTCTCACACACACACTCACACACAATTCCCCCAATCTTGAGCCCTCGGTTGTCCAAGCATTGTTAATTATAACTCAATAACACCATGAGATCACAACAGGCATGTAGAAGAAACAGTCTCCAAGAGCCGTCTCAACTGGAACAGGGATTGAACACATGCCATTGAACAGTTTAGCAAAGTAACATTGCTTGGACATTTGACATTACTCTGCATTTACCTTCCTATATATATATACATACACACACACACACACACACACGTCACAACATCATAAAATTATTCTATGCAAGCTTTTTACATATTTTTCACTGCAGTCTTGTTTTTCAGGAGTTAGCAAATGCAATGCTAGTTCAATCATTCAGTCAGTTTTAATACCAATAAAGTGAATTTTCATGATGCTCTTTAATCATGCATTAAATGCTTAGTGGAACCCCTTATATCCAGAACATCTCTGAATTGGCAAATCCACATTCCCTGTTCTTAGTGCATTATTTGGTGGCAAGACACATTTCAGTCGGTCTTGCATTTTATCACATGAATTAATTATTTGCAGCTAGTCTCAATTTAAAAGAAACACACATTAATGCAGCAAGTTAAATCCTAAATTTTGGATAAATTAAAGATTGCTGTGTGATTTACTACACAGTACAATGAAGTGTTCTGTGATTTGTCCTGAAATAAGATTATCTGCAGATTAAAACTTGCAGGTTTTAATTTCAGAATTGTTTCATTTCAGTATCAAATAGTTAAAGCTAAAAATCATAGGGGATCACTGAATATTTTTGTGATATAAAGCATAAACCATCCTTAGGTTTTATCATCATATATATGGTAACGCCCCTAGTTCTACTCATATTTGCATCCTCACATCACCAAAGGATTTCTGTGGGTAAACCGCCAGGCAGCAAACTTGTCCATTACCTACTCATGCTACTGCAGCTGGTGCTCTTTTATCTTCCAGCATAGAGTCATACAGCATAGAAACAGGCCTTTTGGTCCAACCGGTCCATGCTAATCATAATCCCAAGCTAAACTAGACCCACCTACCTTGGCCCATACCATTCCAAACATTTCTGATTCATATACTTGAAATAACAAAGATAGTCTAATCCAAGATGGAGGACAGGAAAAACTTCTGGCTGTAACAACTGCTCCTTTGAGATATTTTAAGTGCTGGAGGCGATTTCTTCAAATTCCAGAAGCAGCAATTACTGTTTTATATGCTGTTGCATAGTTTTGGAATTTTGGAGAAAAAAAGCCAAAACAACAGCAGTTTTAAAAGGGAGAACAACCGACAAAGGAAGAACGTGGTGAGGTCAGTGCAGAGAGTGCGCGAGAGAGCACGCGCACGAGAGAAAGAGAGAGCGAGCGCACGCGTGGGCGCGCGAGAGAGGGGGGGGGGGGAAGAGAGAGAGATGGAGAGAGATGGAGAGAGAGATGGAGAGAGAGATGGAGAGAGAGATGGAGAGAGAGATGGAGAGAGATGGAGAGAGAGAGAGAGAGAGAGAGAGAGAGAGAGAGAGAGAGAGAGAGAGAGAGAGAGAGAGAGAGAGAGAGAGAGAGAGAGAGAGAGAGAGAGAGAGAGAGAGCGCGCGCGAGTGCGAGCGAAAGACACTTGACTCCACAGAGAACTGCACAGTACTGCCTTTGTTGCTTGAATTCATGTATCAGTGCATCTGGGAAAATTAACAAACAGCAAAATTCACAACTGATCTTGGAGGAACTGTTTGGGCGAAGTTCACAGCACAAAATCAGTTAAGTTAATCATTTTAAGTGGCCTGCAGAAAGTCTGCAGTAGTGGATAGAGTGGGTTCTTCCTTGATTATATGTTTTTAGAGATATGTCACTTGATTAAACTTAAAACATAAGCTATAACTATTAATCTAACCTGGGGCAGTGTTTGTAGAGGAATAAGACGGTGTTATTTTCTGGGTCTGTAGATTGTGAAGGAGCAAAAATGGCCTTTGCATTGATATGTACTTCTTGTCAGATGTGGGAGTTTAAAGAGTGTTTAAGGGTTACTGCGGATTACATCTGCCATAAATGCTGCTGGTTGCAAATCTTATCAGATCAAATGGATCAGTTGGAGAGACAGAAGCAATGAGGAATTTGCAACAGCAACAGTATGTGATGGATGGCAGTTATAGGAAGGGGGGAAATTCTTAGACACAGTCACATAGATGGGTTAATTCCAGGAAAGGTAACAGAAGTAGACACCTAGTGCAAGTGTGTTCTGTGGCTATACCCATTTCAAACAGGTATGCTGTTTTGGAAAATGGTGGGGGGGGTGGGGGGGGGGGGGGGGGGGGGGGGGGGGTGGGGGGGGGGGGGTGATGAATTCTCAGGGGAACGTAGCACGAACAGCCAAGTTTCTGGTATTGCGACTGGCTCTACTGCAATGAGGGGTACGCTGGCTTACAAGAGATCAATTGTGTTAGGGAATTCTTTAGTTCGAGGTACAGACAGACGTTTCTGTAGCCAGCAGAGAAAAAGCAGAATGGTGTGTTGATTCCCTGGTGCCAGGATCAAGGATGTCTCAGAAAGGGTGCAGAACATTCTCAAGATGGAGAGGGGCCAGCAGGAGGTCATTGTCCACATTGGAACCAACGGCATAGGAAGGAAAAAGTTGCGATTCTGAAGGGAGATTACAGGGAGTTAGGCAGGAATTTAAAAAGGAGGTCCTCGTGTGTAGTAATATCTGTACTACTCCCAGTGCTACGAGCTAGTGAGGGCAGGAATAGGAGGATAGAGCAGATGAATGCATGGCTGAGGAGCTGGTGTATGGGAGAAGGATTCACATTTTTGGATCATTGGAATCTCTTTTGGGGTAGAAGTGACCTGTACAAGAAGGATGGATTGCATCTAAATTGGAAGGGGACTGATATACTGGCAGGGAGATTTGCTAGAGCTGCTCAGGAGGATTTAAACTAGTAAGGTGTGTGTGTGTGTGTGTGTGTGTGGGGAGGTGGGACCCAGGGAGATAGTGAGGAAAGAGATCAATCTGAGATTGTACAGTTGAGAACAGAAGAGACTCAGGCAGGCAGGGACAAGGTAGGACTAATAAATTAAACTGCATTTATTTCAATGCAAGGGGCCTAACAGGGAAGGCAAATGAACTCAGGGCATGGTTTGGAACATGGGATTGGGATATCATAGCAGTTACAGAAACATGGCTCAGGGATGGGCAGGACTGGCAGCTTAGTGTTCCAGGATACAAATGCTACAGAAGGATAGAAAGGGAGGCAAGAGAGGAGGGGGAGTGGCCATTTTGATAAGCATTACAGCTGTGCTGAGGGAGGATATTCCTGGAAATACATCCAGGGAAGTTATTTGGGTGGAACTGAGAAATAAGAAAGGCATGATCACCTTACTGGGATTGTATTATAGACTCCCTAGTGGTCAGAGGGAAATTGAGAAACAAACTTGGAAGGAGATCTCAGCTATCTGTAAGAATAATACAGTGACTATGGTAGGGATTTTAACTTTCCAAACATAGACTGGGACTGCCATTGTGTAAAGAGTTTAGATGGAGAGGAATTTGTTAAGTGTGTACAAGAAAATTTTCTGATCAAGTATGTGGATGTACCGACTGGAGAAGGTGCAAAACTTGACCTACTCTTGGGAAATAAGGCAGGGCAGGTGACTGAGGTGTCAGTGGGGGAGCACTTTGGGGCCAGCAACCATAATTCTATTCGTTTTAAAATAGTGATGGAAAAGGATAGACCAGATCTAAAATTGAAGTTCTAAATTGGAGAAAGGCCAATTTTGACAGTATTAGGCAAGAATTTTCAAAAGGTGATTGGGGGCAGATGTTTGCAGGTAAAAGGATGGCTGGAAAATGGGAAGTCTTCAGGACTGAGATAATGAGAATCCAGAGGAAGTATATTCCTGAGAGGGTGAAAGGAAAAGCTGGTAGGTATAGGGAATGCTGGAAGACTAAAGAAATGGTTAAGAGAAAGGAGGAAGCATATGTAAGGTATAGACAGGATAGATCGAGTGAATCCTTAGAAGAGTATAAAGGCAGTAAGAGTATACTTAAGAGGGAAATCAGGAGGGCAAAAAGGGGACATGAGATAGCTTTGGCAAATAGAATTAAGGAGAATCCAAAGGTTTTTAACAAATACATTAAGGACAAAAGGGTAACTAGGGAGAGAACAGGGCCCCTCAAAGATCAGCAAGGCAGCCTTTGTGTGGAGCTGCAGAAAATGGGGGAGATACTAAATGAGCATTTTGCATCAGTATTTACTGTGGAAAAGGATATGGAAGATATAGAATGCAGGGAAATAGATGGTGATACCTTGCAAAATGTCCATATTACAGAAGAGGAAGTGCTGGATGTCTTGAAATGCATAAAGGTGGATAATTCCCCAGGACCTGATCAGGTGTACCCCAGACTTCTGTGGGAAGCTAGAGAAGTGATTGCTGGGCCTCTTGCTGAGATATTTGTATCGTCGATAGTCACAGGTGAGGTGCCGGAAGACTGGAGGTTGGCTAACGTGGTGCCACTGTTTAAGAGGGTGTAAGGACAAGCCAGGGAACTACAGACCAGTGAGCCTGACATCGGTGGTGGGCAAGGTTTTGGAGGGAAACCCGAGGGACAGGATGTACATGCATTTGGAAAGGTAAGGACTGATTAGGGATAGTCAACATGGCTTTGTGCATGGGAAATCATGTCTCACAAACTTGATTGAGTTTTTTGAAGAAGTAACAAAGAGGATTGATGAGGTCAGAGCAGTAGATGGACTTCAGTAAGGCTTTCGACAAGGTTCCCCATGGGAAACTGGTTAGTAAGGTTAGATCTCATGGAATACAGGGAGAACTAACCATTTGGATACAGAACTGGCTCAAAAGGTAGAAGACAGAGGTGGTGGTTGGAGGGTTGTTTTTCAGACTGGAGGCCAGTGACAAGTAGAGTGCCACAAGGATCAGTGCTGGATCCTCTACTTTTTGTCATTTATGGAAATGATTTGGATACGAGCACAAGAGGTACAGTTAGTAAGTTTGAAGATGACATCAAAATTGGAGGTGTAGTGGACAGAGAAGAGGGTTACCTCAGATTACAACAGGATCTTGATCAGATGGGCCAATGGGCTCAGAAATGGCAGATGGAGTTTAATTCAGATAAATGCCAGGTGCTGTGTTTTAGCAGGACTTATACACTTAATGGTAAGGTCCTCGGGAGTGTTGCTGAACAAAGAGACCTTGGAGTGCAGGTTCATAGCTCCTTGAAAGTGGCGTCGCAGGTGGATAGGATAGTGAAGGTGGCGTTTGGTATGCTTTCTTTTATTAGTCAGAGTATTGAGTACAGGAGTTGGGAGGTCATGTTGTGGCAGTACAGGACATTGGTTAGGACACTATTGGAATATTTTGTGCAATTCTGGTCTCCTTCCTATCAGAAAGATGTTGTGAAACTTGAAAGGGTTCAGAAAAGATTTACAAGGATGTTGCCAGGATTGGAGGATATGAGCTATAGAGAGAGGTTAAACAGGCTGGGGCTGTTTTCCCTGGAGCGAAGGTTGAGAGGTGACCGTATTGAGTTTTACAAAATCATAAGTCTTTTCCCTGGGGTGGGAGTCCAGAACTCGAGGGCATAGATTTAGATATAGGGAAATAGACATAGGGATATAGATATAGATATAGATATATAAAAGAGACCTAAGGGGCAACTTTTTCACACAGAGGATGGTACGTGTTTAGAATGAGCTGCCAGAGGAAGTGGTGGAGGCTGTTACAATTGCAACATTTAAAAGGCAATTGAATGGGTATATGAATAGGAAGGGTTTGGAGGGATATGGGCCGGGTGCTGGCAGGTGGGACTAGATTGGGTTGGGATATCTGGTCGACATGGACAGGTTGGACTGAAGGGTCTGTTACCATGCTGTACCTCTCTATGACTCTAAGTGAATGAGTGGGTGTCGAAGTCAGTCTGCAATCTCAGGGACAGCTGCAAGATCCATGCTACTCTGAGTCCACCATCCAGCACAGCAGATTAAACTGAACACTGGAACTGGAATTAGTCTCATACTCAATGTTAATCTCCTGGAAGCAGGAAGGTTTTATGGAAGCTGTTTCCACACCCGAGCAAGTTGATGATTTGCTCCAAAATGCAGGTAAATGGAGAATAGTTCAAACCCTAGGAATGTGAATTATTTGTATCTACCCCTATCGCTTGTACTCTACGTTTAAAAGTCTTTGAATTGGCATTACAACAGGTGGTTTAGTTTATTCTATAATATCATTTATTTTGTTAATAAACTTCTTCTCATCGTTAAAGTAAAATCTGCAGCATCATATCCTTATGTTTCAGTGAGGAACCACTTCCTGAAAACAAAAACATATCACAATATGATCTATCAAGCCAGGGCTCTGTCAGAGATATGGCTTGTCTAGTTGTAACATCAGTTGCTTTCATAACAAGAATCACTCATTGATTTCATGGGATAGATAGAGAAGTTTTACTTCTCTAAACCAACAGAGGAGAAAACTTGTGGAGGGAAGGGTCATTGATAACCAAGTAAAACATTTGGGAGAACAAACAGTAAATGTATTTGAACATCTCACCTGCATTCCATTGCCACGGGATATATTTTAATAACTGGATGCTATAAAATAATGTTAAATGCCTAGAAGGCAATCCAAATAAATTAGGATTGCAACCAGATCAGAGTCTGCTGACTCCTTACCTGGGTAGCCATTTTGCCATAATCAATCCAGCGAAGCGTGGCGAAGTTAGTAGATTCTGCACAATTGAATCCATGGTTGAAACCAGCATGATAGCCATAAGGAAAGGTGATCATGAACTCTCCAGCTTCCTGCGTAATCTGAAACGAAGAAAATAAAAGCTAATAACCTCAGTCCCACTCCTTAAAAAATAAATGATCAGCAACAACTTCCAATGCTGCTCAGGATGGCTTTATCTGCTTCCTCTATCAAATGACAGATAAACTAAGAACAATTGACTGTATTTCCATTATGCTAGCACCTACTTTGAAATATTAATCTCATGCAGAACAAAATTCCCAATTTAGATTGTACAAATTATGTTAGTGAAGAAAATAGGGGCAGCTAAAGAAGCTGCTGATAAAATAGATTTCGGATAGCCCTGGATTGGTGAATCAAACAAAATTTATTTGCTCATATGATATATTAATACTGGCATTCATCAACATCTCCTGTTTTAACTCAGACATTCATAAAGATACCATTCTCAAGCAAGTCTAGTACTGCATGAATACCAGACAGCAAAACAACATTTTTATTCAGAAGTCTTCAAAATAAACAAGCTGTATCCACAAATTATTTCAATTTTAAAATTATTTCCTTCATAAAATCTACTCTGCAAGCCAGCTCAAGGATGGGCCTCTGAAGAGGAGTGAAATTCCCATGAAACGCAATTAAAATTAGCAAAAACTATAGAGAGAAATAGTGTCAGCACCTGGGAGTTCGCTGACAACTGCAGAATTGACAGCCACTGTGTAAAAGAACAAACATAAGTTCTAAGCACATATCAGCTCTCACTTCTTTGTGTGTGTGTTATATTGAAGCTACTGATGTTCAAGAAAGTCAATATTGTATTCCAGTAGTCTAAAACCAACAAACAATATGTGGAATTTTGACATCATTTTATTAAAATTAATTGTTGCATGCTATTGTTGTTTAATTGTATCCTTCTACCTCACCAGTATAGGAATCAGGTCCTATTGAACATATACAGATAAATTAGCACCCCCATACCTATCAAAATAGGCATTTGCATAGGATATGATTAGATCAGATTCCCTACAGTGTGGAAACAGGCCCTTCAGCCCAACAAGTCCACACCAACCCTCTGAAGAGCAACCCAACCAGACCCATCCCCCTACATTTACCCCTGACTAATGCACCTAAGACTACGGGTAATTTAGCATGGTCAATTCACCGAACCCGCAAATCTGCAGCAGAAACAGGCCATTTAACAAAACCAGTCCACACCAATGTTCATGCTCCACTTCAGCCTCCTTCCATCATCTAAATCCATCATTGTAACCCCAAATTCCTTCCATTCCAAATGGCTGCTAATTCCTTCTGAATTGTATGTCTACATATTTCTGATTTCATCTTGCAAATCCCACCCTCACCCTCTCCAGGGCTCTACATCCTTTTTATAATATGGTAACCTGAACTGCAAGCAGTACATAAGGATGTTCTAACCCAAGTGAAGATGAAGGGAATTGAGTAGAGCAACTCTTGAAACTGGAAGAAATTACCGCATTATGGAAAGATCCAATGGATTTCATTTTAGATTGCTCAAACATCTGGCATAGGATGACTTCTTTGCTGTAACCTTCATCAAATAATCTATTTAAGCCAGGAAAAATAAACAAAATCCTGTAGAGTATTGTTTAAAATGAATTTCTGAAAAAAAGTTAAGTTCAGAAAAATTATTCACATGTTGTCCAAATGCTGGTCTGCTGCCTAAGTCATTATTCCACAAGTGATTAGTACTCTGATTTCTCCCAGTTATAGCTGATTGAATGTTCTTTTCTGGAGATAGCAGGGTCAATTCAGACATTTCCTTTAACAAAATTCCAGTTGGGGCAACGAGGTCTTCCTGAGTGTCTTCAAATGTCAAAGATTGAAGGGTGTTTTAGAGAAAGAGGAGGCAAAGGCCCTGTGGCAAGCTCCTGGTATACAAATCCATTTTTTTTAAATCCACAAAACTGGGCGAAATGGTCTTTGCAAAAAGAGTTGCAAGCTCAGCGACTCCATCTAAACAATTTGCATTATCCTCAAATGCAACGTTACTGCTGCTCTGACCAATGTGCTTCGGCTTGAAAATTATTCTTTCCCAAGACGTGTCCAGTTGATGATACTATGAGTTAATATTTTAGATAAAGTTAAAAATTACACACCACCAGGTTATAGTCCAACAGGTTTATTTGGAAGCACGAGCTTTCGGAGCACTGCTCCTTCATCAAATAGTTGTCTGACATATTTTAGATAAGACATCTTCATATTACGTGCAATATAATGTATCTTTTATCAGCCTTATCTTCTGAAAATTTGCCGCCCATCTCAAAGCAAAGCAATTTAGCTACTGTGCTATGCTGTAAAATTGTAAAAGTTCAATTCTTGAGTTATAGCACATGCCTCAGACACTAAAAATAGGGCCTGATAATGAAGACCACACAACGTTAAGACTTAATTTCATTCTTATTTCACTTCTTTGGCTTCTTAATATAGCTTGTCATTTTGCCATGCCATCCTTACTTGTTGTACCAAAAGTTTTCAAGACCTCCTTTAAATCGGAGTTGAACTCAGCACAAAGACATGGAAACAGTTTGAATTTTCAAACATCTCTGAAATACACCCAGAATCCATCTGATTCAGCTAGCCAATAGCATATATGTTCAAAAAAGGGGAGATCTTGGTAAGGTTGATGGCAATCAGATTGATTTTCAGTGATCACAAGAAACTACATTTAAATAGCACCTTTCACGTAGTAAGCAGTTAAACAGCTTCACATGAGCATTGTCAAGCTAAATCTTACAAAGCCAGAAAGGATAGGTGACCAAAGGCTTAGTCAAAGGAGGCTTTAAGCAGTATATTACAAGAGGAGAAAGAAACAAGTTAAGAGGAAGATAGAATAAGGAAGCAAAGTTACCTGCTGAAGTGATTAAAATCAGGATTCACAAGAGGCAATATTGAAGAATAAAAAGATCTGATGTTTGTAAAATAAGAGTGAAAGAGACAAGAGGAGTGAAATCAGGAAGCAATTTGAAAATGAGGATTTTTTAAAATTGAGACATTGGTCAGCCAATGAAATCTGCTCAGCAATGTAGTGATGGGTGAATGAGACTTAATGAGAGTTAGGATATCAGCAGAACTTTGGACGAGCTCAAGCAGTGTAGCATAACCGAGGCTGGCAAAGAAAGTATTAGACTAGGTTCAGAGATACAAAGGAATAAGGGTTTCCGAGGCTGCCCATTATTTCTAGAAAGGGACAAAGAAATCTTTAAAATAATTAAAGATTCAACTGAACAAGTAAAGGGAAATTAATTTTTTGAAGTTAGCAGAACAAATGGATACAATCAAAATTAGAGCTAGGTTGTTCTGGAGTGTTTTAGAACTTTTTCTCAATACAAAAGATAATGGAAAGCTAGGATCTTACTCCCCTAAAGGCCCTGGATGTTGAAGATCAATTACAAGTATCAAGACTGAGATGATTAAATCTTTGCTAAGCAACAGTGTCAACAGATATAGTGCAAAGGATAAATGGTATTGAGGTGTAAATCAGTCCTACTATCTATTAACAACGTCAATGGGTTGATTGGTCTCCTTTTCCTTATGTAGCAAATGCAGAAAAGGAGATAAAATCACATAAAACAGGAAAGGTAAAATGATAATATTCTTACTTCTGGGCCAGAGGTGTACGACAATAACAACTTGAGCGACCAGGCTGATAAACTGAGCAACAGAACTTCTCTTTAAAAACTACATGGTATTGTGGGTAAGGAGGTTATACTGCTCCCCCATAAACAGGAAATCCTGAGCTTTAATCTTTCATCCAAAACTTTCCATCAGTCCAAGTAAAGCTTTCAATTTACAGTCAAATGTTTTGAAAAAGGGCTCTTGTGGCCATATTGTATTCATCTGTCGATGATCTACTGCAGACTGACCCAGAAGTCCAGTTCAAGTCCCCCTGTTCCAAAGATACACATCTGCACAACTGATCAAAATATCTCTCATACAACAGCTCATCTTACTTTAAAATAAGATTTTCTCCATCAATTTCAGAAAATTATGTTCCATAGTCCCAGGTTTCTTTGTTCATACTCTCATTTTAACATTTTCCATTCAGGGAGGAATCTCCACTTCCAGCTTCCCCTCCCCTCCCCTCCCCTCCCCTCATTTAATCAAACTAAATGGTTTGTCCAAATTGCAAATTTTTTTTGTGTTAAAAAAGTCTGCTCCAATCAACACTGCAATCCAGAGCCAGGTCAGGCCCAACTGTGAATTTAAATTACAACTTCAGTACAACTGTTTCTCCGTGAACTACAGATACACACCTAAACCACACCAATTCCAGCAACAAACTTAGCACTGAGCCCTGTGCTCATACAGATAGTTGTACCATCGATACAATCTAATTATTCGATTGAAAGTAGCACCAAATGATGTGTGGTTATATCCAGTTACCCAAGGGATTCAGATCACTTAACATGCTGCCTTCAGCAAAACATGGATAATGGACAATGATATAATTAAATTCTATTATCATTTAATTAAATTTGAGTACAGCTGTCTTTCTTCACAGCATTGAAAGCAAGGACATATCACTACAGCTTGTCATTTGTACATTTCAAGCACGAAAGATACTCTTTAAAAAGGGAGAAGATAGCTAATTTCTCCATTGTGGGTGAATTGAAATTTTGAAAACACATTGCCATTAAGTCCCATCAACACTGTCTGTCCAGTGTGCAAGACCTAACATATAAACTATGGGCTGAATCTTACATCCTTTTTAGCTAAGTGCCAAGTTGGACCAATTTTAGTGGAGAGATGGTCACTGAGGTTGAGCACATTTCCTCACCATACCTTGCCAAACATGTCACATTAGTTATTACTGTTATGGCAAGCAACGTGTCCAATTTCCCACGATGCACCTTCGCGAACCAACCAAGTATCGATTCTAAGTCCAGAAGGTTTTGCATCTATACCATCTTTCCAAATCTACTAAACAGCTGCAGGAAACTAGCATTAGGCAACTGTTTTGTTCAGAAATAGGAGGAGTTAGAAATTATGTCAGAGAAGGGGAGACTGGCACCATACTTCTCAGAAAGGGACTTCAAGACCCTTGAGAGAGGAGGGGAATCCTCCTCCCAATGAAGCAACAGCAGAGGACATTTGCAAGACTAAGCGTCATACTCTGTTCTCTGCTACCTCCATTTATTCTATTCCTTTCACAACCACCTCCCACAAAGCTCATGCATTAACACTCCTGTTGCATGCAATACGTTCCTTCACTCGCTCTCGAACTCCCCCATCCTCCACTCCTAATAATCCTGCATGAACTGTTTGCCGCCTCTTTACTCCATCAATATACTTTTAACATGTTTCCCCAACATACTCATCAGCCAAAACCACCATGCTACTCACTACTGCCTTACCCATTCACTTTGTTATTACAGAAAACAACTAGTTTTGCTCTATAATATGAAGTATCTCAAGCCTGAAGAAAGACAGTTTTTATTTCTTCAGCTATTGCTGTAAGCTGTGGCTCTCAAAACAGGAATCGTTTTGCCCGTATCACCCTTGTTCTTTTGGTATGTGTGTGCATGTGCAAGTGTATGCATGCACAAGACTGGGGTTTTTTTTGCGGCGGGAGGGAAGGAGGTTCCTATTTCTGAACAAAACAACTCTGGGGACATTTGACTTTGATTTTTAGCACACTACCCAAGTGAAACGTAACAATGCGCAAAACAATCAATCAATCATATTACATTATATTAGCAGAATGCTGAACAGAGCAGAAGAAACACATTAGTATAAAATCTAGTTGATGACATCAGAGCAATTTAACAAAGTGGTCAATAAAGACTACAAGATCATGGACTTCATAAGCAAGCAAATGAAGTAAAAACAGTAAGGAAATAAAGATAAACCTGTATGAAAAATTGAGTCAGGCTCATTTGGAGCATCAAGTCTAGTTCTGGGCAACACACTTTAGGAAGGATGTGAAGGGTGCAACAAGGATTCATTAAAATCATCCTAGGGATTAGGAAATTCAGTTACATCAATGCACTGAAAAAGTTGGGGCTTGCCTCCTAAGAAAAGATCATGAGGAGATTTGTAAGGCATTCAACATCATGAGTGCTGTAGACAAAGTAGATAGAGTCATTGTTCCCTTTAGCAGAAGGATTGAGAATCAGAGGGTGTCAATTTAAGGTAGTTAGTGAAAGAAGACTCCTTACATAGTGAAGGGTTAGGGCCTATAAAATACTGCCCGAGAGTGAGTGTGGTGAAAGCAAGTTCAACTGAAACCTTTAAAAAAAGGATAATTACCGACAGAGAAAATATTTTCAGGAAAGGACAAGGCAGTGATATCAGGTGATTTGCTTTTGCAACGAGCTAGTACAAACAGATCAGGCCAAATGATCCAACTATATGCAACCATCTTATGATGCACAGACAGAAAACTGTTCATTCTAATCACAAAAAACTGATTTAAATTATAATGGGGTTTTTTTCCCACCAACGGGAACAATTTATTTCTTAAAACTATTGATTCCACCTTTGTAAAAAAATAAAGTGCTATATGTAGTGGTTCTGTTCGCCGAGCTGGGAATGTGTGTTGCAGACGTTTTGTCCCCTATCTAGGTGACATCCTCAGTGCTTGGGAGCCTCCTGTGAAGCGCTTCTGTGATCTTTCCTCCGGCATTTGTAGTGATTTGTATCTGCCGCTTCCGGTTGTCAGTTCCAGCTGTCCGCTGCAGTGGTCGGTATATTGGGTCCAGGTCGATGTGCTTATTGATTGAATCTGTGGATGAATACCATGCCTCTAGGAATTCCCTGGCTGTTCTCGGTTTGGCTTGTCCTATAATTGTAGTGTTGTCCCAGTCAAACTCCGGTTGCTCGTCAACATCATCGACCTGGACCCAATATACCGACCACTGCAGTGGACAGCTGGAACTGACAACCGGAAGCGGCAGAGACAGGCCACTATAAATGCCGGAGGAAAGATCACAGAAGCGCTTCACAGGAGGCTCCCAAGCACTGAGGATGTCACCTAGACAAGGGACGAAACGTCTGCAACACAAATTCCCAGCTCGGCGAACAGAACCACAACAACGAGCACCCGAGCTACAAATCTTCTCACAAACTTTGAAGTGCTATATGTGCTGGAATGCCTACACACCTTGAATTAGTTTTACATAGATTTCATTGTAATACATTACCTATAGATTAGATTACTTACAATGTGGAAACAGGCCCTTCGGACCAACAAGTCCACACCGACCCGCCGAAGCGCACCCACCCAGACCCATTCCCTTACATATAACCTTGCACCTAACACTACATGGCCAATTCACCCAACCTGCACATCTTTGGACTGTGGGAGGAAACCGGAGCACCCGGAGGAAACCCACGCAGACACGGGGAGAATGTGCAAACTCCACACAGTCAGTCACCTGAGGTGGGAATTGAACCCAGGTTTCTGGTGCTGTGAGGCAGCAGTGCTAACCACTGTGCCACCGTGCCACCCTGTTACACAATATAAAGTAAGTTGGTATGTTTGGAACTGGATCCAGCAAATCAACCTCAAGAAGGTTCTGAATGACTATAAATAAAAGAGGATATCAAATTGGAAAGCAATGTAGTAACCAGTCAGGAAGGCTGTATGACAAACTACTTGCCCACAAGGTAAGCAAGCTACTTTACCGTTTTTCAAATAGATGTCCGTGTCACCATAACACACTGGCCATTTCGTAAGTTATCTTTATAGCTATAATATAATAAAACATCATAAAACATCTTATAGCTATTGGCCTTGGGTCATCCCAGCTGATAGTTTCATCATTTGGCTTCCTTGTCTATATTCTCCAGTAGGTATCTATGGAAAGTGAGTGAAAGGAGGATTTTAAAGTTATACATTCACCTCAACCAAACCAGCCTCAAGATTGACTGCAACTTAGGTTTGAGTTTCTGTGAAATTCTTGTCATTCCCCAATACAGAGTCATTTTTTGAATTTTCAGTCGATATTTTTAAAAACTAGATGCATAGGCTTTTAAAACAGATGCTACAAATCAGGTGACCTTGGACATTTGAGTTACAGGCAGTAACATATCTCAGGGAAATCACATCTGTTTAAAAATGGGCCACACAAAAGAAAGATTTATTTGTAAGCAAAGTCAGTGAAATCCAAGAGTTTAAGGTAGACGATATGTCTGACCTTGACAGAAACCTGTTAGGGTAGCACATGGTGAAGTTACAGCTTCCCCAATCATCATTGAGTTGTAACTTCACCATGTGCTACCCAAACTGTGAGCTGGTGTGCTTTTCAACTAAAAGACTGATAATTTGGAGAATTCTCTTTTTAACATTTCAACTGTTTTCACATCTATCGATTCTCATTTAAAATATTAGTTCTCTATCATATATCCAAGCTCAATGTCAATTTTCTTTGATACATCTTAACTGTTTTTGTTATGTTTCAAGACAGATGTCCGTTATACCTTCAAGAGACATGCCAATGATGTCATTAGCATATTATGGCATGTGGCCTTATGATAAAATGATCTCACACTTCATCTTACTTAATCCTTTTGCAGCATGACACACTGAAGGAAGCTTGCTACAGAACGTCAGAACTACTTAATAAGTGCCTGTGATTGTAGTTTCCACATGTAGAAGCCATGTTTAAAATTAATCAAGCTTTTCAGTAATATGTGACCCATGTCTCATTCATATGCTACAGCAGCTAACACGGGTATTACACCACAATAGTTATAGATCACAAAAAGTCATGTCAGTCTACCTACATATTTCTCGCATACACACACACGATTTGAACATCTCTTCAGTGACCCCCAAATTATCCTAAATGCCTAAAGTCTGGCATCAATCCTCTCTTGGTGCTGGACAGACTGCACATAACCAATATTCAAATGTAGCTCCCTTGGAACAGAGCGTATTCAGAAAGTTACATTTTCTGAATGCTGGTTTCCAGCATATGCTGCATATTGTAGTTGTAATGGATTCCAACAACTAGGTGAGACTCCAATCTGTGTTTTCCAAATTGATTCCCAATGACTTTGTATGGGGTCCTTGATGCCACACTCATTCAAATACTGCCTTAATGTCAAAGGCAGTCACTCTCACCTCTTAAGTTCAGCTCTTTTACCAATTTTGGAACATGGTTATAGTAAGGCTATGAGATAAATGATCCTGGAGGAAATTAAACGGAGTATCAGTTCGCAGGCTATTGCTGAACAAATACTGCTGAGCCATTACCCTCAGACTGATCTATTATAGTCCATAATTCTTACTACTCTTCTCATGATCACTGACAAATACCTGTGTGCAGTTATACAATACTGCAACTTTTAACATTCACATTCTGTATTCAAATTCCTGGAAGGCCCGGGCCCTTCCTAACCTCTACACTGCCCTCCACACTACAGCACATTAGTCTCAATACTCCTGTAATTTTGAGCTCTTGGCTCCCAATTTTAATTATTTTACTATTTAAAGAATTGCTTGCATTTCCCTGGCTCCAAACTCCAAAATTCCCTCCCAAATCTCTTTGCATTCTTTTCCTTCTTTAAGATGCAAATTAAAATCTACTACTTTGACCAAATGCATGGTCATCCACTCTATTATCTCGTGTGACTATTGTTTTATAACACATCCATGACGTACCTTCAGAGATTTTATCTTAATAAAATTACTACACAAATGAAACATGTCAACTTGCATTTATACAATAACTTTGCTTTTTTTTAAAAAGAACTCAATCCGTCCAGGCCTGGTTATGACACACCTCTGCTGTAGGCAGGACTTGGAG
This sequence comes from Chiloscyllium punctatum, assembly GCF_047496795.1. NCBI lineage: Eukaryota > Metazoa > Chordata > Chondrichthyes > Orectolobiformes > Hemiscylliidae > Chiloscyllium > Chiloscyllium punctatum. The sequence continues at coordinate 50,525,959 of NC_092762.1, read as the reverse complement.
CGGAGTCTCCTGGTTCAGAGGTTGGCAGACTACTACTACCGCACCACATGAGCTCAATACAAATTGAGATATTTTCTAATCAAACTGTTCAGAGATGTCATGACACACCACAGGGTCAGGTAGGACTTGAACCCAGGACTCCTGGCTTAGAAGGAAGAACACTACCAACACATCACAAGAGCTCCTCAATACAAGTTAATAAAAATAAACTTAAAACCTTCTGTTCAGAGATGCTACGGTTCACTGATGGAGCATCTGGGATTTGAACCCAGGTCTCATGGTCCAGAGGTAGGGACACTACCACTGCACAAGAGCTCCTCAATACAAGTTGATATTACTAATATTAAAAATCAGCATTCAGCTTATACAACTGCAAAAGATCATTAGCAAATTAGGTTAACTGGGATCAAACAAAATCCTCCAGTGCCTGAAGTGATTCCTGGTGTAAAGAGCAACGGTTGATGTTCTTAGATGGATCTTCACTGCAGACATTCCTTAGAAAAGATATCTTTACCATGTGCAGCAGCTTCAATGACCTTCCTTGTCATGAGTCTAGAAGTGGAGCTATTCACAAACAATTCTATTGTGCAGCTCTATTCACAATTTCTCTGACTTCAAAACTGTCAAGCTAATAAAGGGACCTTGTAGACATGAAGCCTTAGGGCAATACATGGCAAATACATAATCAAATCGTGATTATCTGAAACACCAAATATTCAGCCACCTTCTCTTGACCTTTCAAGATGATCTAACATCATGACAGTGACACCCATCAGAAACAGATCCGGACCCAATATACAATGGCTACGTCAGACTTGGGCATTCTATAACAAGTAGAACAGAGGAACCACGATTATCCAGCATTTGATTAACCGAATTTCGGATTATCCGAACAAGCTCGCAAGTTCCCTATGCTTGGTTAACTATGTTATCCGGCATTTGATTTAACAGAACAAAATACTCCCCGCCCGTGTCCTTCGGATAATCAAGGTTCCTCTTTACAGGCTTAGGCCCCTCACAAATGGTTACATTCTGTATGGTCATCTACTCTAATATCTCCAGTGAAAAGACACTGCGGCCCACTATCCCTCCTTTTTCTCTGCAAACCTGCAAATCTTTCCATCTCAAAAAATTATTCAAATTGGTTTTGAAGGTTCGAGTTGTCCTTGCTTCCACCATCCTCCTTAGACAGTGTATTTCAGATGCTTACCAGTCGCTACATAGATGATTTTCTCCTTGTGTAATTTAAAAGTTTATTATATGTTCTATTTTAGGATTTATTTGAAATGGAGTATTTGTAAAATGATAACATTGAAGAACAGGTTAAAAATGTATTTTGCAGCTTGTGTTAAGATCTTTTGATATGTAGCTTTGATTTTTTTTCTCTTGCATATTAATCTTACTTTCGACTGTTAAAGAACATCTGTAGCCTCATTTAAATGCTTCAGTGACGAACCCTACCACAGTAACCAAATAAAAATAGAGGATCAATCAAGCCAATGTCATGCTGACTTGTCCAGTATTACCATTGGCTGAGATAATAATAAGTGTCACTACTGCTTCTTTTGCCATTATTTTAAATCTGTGGCCTGTGTTTCCCAATTTTTCTGCCAAAGGGAAAAGTTTCTCTATCTACCCCATTAGCATTCCTCAATATTCCTACATGTCACTCAATCTTTTCTTCTCCAGTGTGTTATCCAGGTAACGTAGCCCTGGAGTCATTCTTGAAAACCTTTTCTGTCACTCTAACGTCTTTACATTATTTCTAAAGTGTGCTGCCCAGCACTCGAAATAATACTCGAGATGAGATGGCAATGTTTTATACAGGCCTATCATAACTACCACACTTTTCTACTTTACACACCTATTTATGAAGGATTAACTATTTTCTCAATCTATTCTTCAGTGATTTGTGTGTAGATAACCCCAGATACCTCGGCTCTGGCACAGCCTTCAGTCTTGCACGTTTTATTTTGTTCTTTGGACCAAGATGATCATTTTATACCTCCCTATATTAACTTTAATCAGCTGTTTGCCCATCCATTCCACAAACCTGTTGATGTTCATAGAATTATTATGAACTGCAATAAATTTTCAAAGATTTGTTTCATCTGCAAATTTTAAAATTGCGACGGTACAACCAAGTTATTTGGGAAAGGCTGGTGGCTGAACCCTAACCTCTGGGAACCCTGCTACATACCTTCCTCCAGTTGTGAAAATAACTGTTCATCACTCAGTTTCATGGAACTCAGCAAATTACATATCTGTTTACTAGCCCGATTCCACATATTTAACTCTCTGTCAAGCCTGCTGTAACTCTATGCAAGCGACAACCAATTACACTTATCAACCCAATGTTAACTAAAGACTCATACAAGTCAAATGTGATATGCAGTTAACAAACCCATGTCGGCTTTCCTTCATTAATTCACATTTGTCCATTTGATGATCATTTTTAAGAGCTTTCCCTCACAGAGGTTAAATTGACCAACTTGTAGTTGCTGGGTTTAATCTTGTATGTTTTGAACAAGAGTTTGCAATGCTTCAGTCTTCTCGCACCAGCCTCACATCGAAGGAGGGTGGCATCATTATGATTAGAGTCTCCATACTTCTACTCTTTGTTTTCTCTGTATCTTTGGATGCATTTCATTCCGTTCTGGTAACATATTAGCTTTAAATAGAGCCAACTTTCTAATACCCCTTTGTTACCAATTTTTATTCCATACAATATCTGAACTATCTCCTCCTACTGTTCAGTCTGGTTCTCGATTGTAATAGCCAACTGTCATTTGCAGCTTTTCTTCTGCTCTATAAGCCAAAGTGCTGGAGAAACCCATCAGATCTGGCAGCTTTTTTGGAAAACTAGTGTTTATTCTGTGGAGACACAAATATTATTGGTTTTTCTTTCCCTAAATGCTGCCAGACCTTGTTAGTTTCTCCAGTACTGTTTTTATTTCAGACGGCCAGCATCTAAAGTATTTTGTTTTTAGTGCATCTGCTCGATCTTGCTCTCTGTTACTTATATTACCTAAGCAGTCTGGGGTTGCTTGCCATATTATTTTTCTGTGGTGACAACATACCTGACTACCTTCAATTCTACTTTGCCTTCCAATCTTTGATTCCAATTTACCTAAGCCAGATCTGTTCTCATTATTGAAGTTGAATTTTGTTTTTTTTTAAAACTGTGGATTACTCTTTTTCCATGGCCAAAATATACCTAATGATGCTGTGATCTCAGGTTTCTAAATCACACCTAATTTCCATGTATTCCTCTATAGTTTGTCTACAAGTTAACATATAGAATATAACCAGGAGTACAATTATGTTTTTATTAGTTCTTAGTTCTAAATCAAATAAATGCTGTCATTCACCTCTCTAGACCATCCACTCTCCTTTCATTCCTCTCATCTTTCTTGAACATACTGTATGCTGAAATATTTAATATCAAGAACTGCCCTTTCAAGAACATGAGGAATTGGAACAGGAGTAGACCATTTGGCCTCTCAATCCTGCTCAGTCACTCAACAGGATCATGACTGCTCTGGCATTCCTGCCCTTTTCCCTGTAAACCTCAAATCCTCGACTGATCAAGAACCTATCTTAGCCTTGCTATACACAGAGGAACCTTGATTATCCAGCATTTGATTATCCAAATTTCAGATTATCCGGCTAGATCACAAAGTCCCCATGCTTGGCTAAACTATTATCTGGCATTCGATTATCCCACACAATATTCCCCACCCGCAGTCAGATAATCAAGGTTCCTCTGTACAGAAGGACTCTACCCACACAGTACTCCAAAGGAACTCCAAAGATACTCAACCCTCAGACGAAATTCCTCCACATCTGTGTCTTAAATTGGCACCTGGTTATTCTAACCCTATTGCCCTCTGGTCCTAGAAACATCCACTCCAAATTTATCCTGTCAAGCTCCTTAAGAATCCTATATGGTGCCAAAAAACATTTGGCAATGAATATGATCTTGGGAACATCATCCACATTTGGATAGCAAAATAACATTAATTTTCAAATTTTCATCCTTATTCTCAAATTCCATCAAAGGAAGAGTAAATGGTGTCTCTGCAATCTCTTCTAGGTTGACAAGCCTTAGATATTGCCACTCCTTTAGTTCTGACTTTTTGTGAATCCTAATTATAACTGTTCTGCAGAGTGCCCATGTCTTTAGGTGCCCAAGTCCCAAGCTCTGGAATTCAGTCATCATTATTCCTCTCCATGTCCCTACTTTGCTTTTCCCCATTTAAAGCAAACATCTTTGAGCAAGGTTTTGCTTATCTGACCTTAACTGGCTTAGCATCATATTTTGCTAACAGTGTTATTGCGAAGCACTTTGGGAAATTTTGTTACATTAAGGGCACTACATAAATATAAACTGTTGTTGTTTACAAAACTTTAACATCATTGCACTCATCTTTAATGCAGTACTTAGAAAGTCAATGAATTATTCTGCATCAGCAACTCCTGGTTTCTGTGCGGTTTGTCTTTGCCTCAAGTATATATCTTGTATGCTGTCACTGCCAATGGGCACAAATATTGAGTGAGGAAATTCTGTGTGTGATGGATAATAAACTGAAAAGCAATGACTGCCAAGTAGAACTAAGCAGAGAGCTTAGAATTTACTAACTTAGGCTGTTTCCTACAAATGAGAGAGCAAATCAATAACTGAATTTCAGAAATACATGTTTTAATAATTAAATGCCTGGTATTGATTCAAGTCCAGCAAAAAGTAAATACTATTAGAGAGATTTATTAATATAAACCACCCACCCCCCATTTTAAGACTGCATCGAACTTAAATTAAAGGTGAACTACCATCATTCAAATAGAATGATTCCGCCACATTACAGGTCTAGCCTGTTCATTAGAAATAAAAACTGCTTTTATGGAACATTATAGGGAGCCAGGACCAATATTATTACCTCTTCGATTGATAGAAGCTCGTGTTTTAAGATGTGAATCTGTACAGTCCTCATGGATCAAATATGCAACACTAGTTTCACTTGATTTGTCTGTCCATAAATTTGTTTTTATCCTTTATACTAACAAATCAGAATTTAATCGATTTACAAACCCAAACTATAACTTTAGTTTGCAGCTAGCAATCTGGAGGCATTAAAATACATGCACTGCTATAATCCCTTCTCTTTCCACCAGCCAAACCGGTCAGGTTTAAATTACAAAGAAACTCTGGCCAATGAAGTTTCAGTCTTTAAGAAATTAGAGGGTTTAAACTAGATTCACCAACACAGCCAACACTTTTAAAAAGTGCTGGGCTCAGCAGGTCTGGCAGCATCAATGAAGAGAGAAACAGTATTAATATTTCAATTCCAGTATGCTTCTTGTTTGGAACTTTGGAAATTTTTTTTTCCAATTCATGCATTATAGCTACATGTCACCCAAAGGAGTAGGAGATTAAATCTTACCGTGGTAAGTCGATCTAAAACTATTATAAATGATCGTCATAAAACTTTTGTCTTCAGCCAAATGTTAAGCCTACATTAAGCAGGCTGAAAAAGTATTTCAGTCTTGATTTGGTTTATTATTGTGACGTGCACCCAAGTACAGTGGACAGTTTTGTTTTGTATGCATTACAGGCAAATCATAAAATATGAAAGCATACAGATCACAGGGTGATAGAACAGAATGAGACATACAAAGTTACAGTTGCATAGGAGGTGTACAAACACAAGATTAACATTAGATTTGAAATCTGAGTCGTCCATTCAGTAGTCTAATAACAGAGGGGAGAAAGCGGTTCTTGAATTGGTTGGTATGTTGTGTGTTTAAGTTTTTGCATCTTCTGTCTGAGAGGTTGGATCAGGGTGGGAGGGATCTGTGACGACGTTGGCTACATTTCCACAAGAAATGTAGATGGAGTCAAAGATGGAAGATTGGCATGTGTGTTCTGGCCTGTGTGATTTCTTACAGTCTTGGGCAGAGCAGTTGCTGTACCAAGCCATGATGCACCCAGAAAGAATGCCTTCACTGTCATATCTGTAAATGTTGGTGAGGATCCTTATGGGCATACTAAAATTCCTTAGCCTCCTGAGGTAGAAGAGGTGCTTTTGTACCTTAAAATCCGCAGATATTTTATTTCTCTACTCGTCCCAGTACCGTTCTCTTTTACCTTGCACTAATATTCACTTCATTTTTATCTCCCTCCTTCAACTCTATCTCAGACTTATCCACGTTTTTCTTAGCTCTGCAGATGTTAATCTTCTCTCTAGTTTCTTCCAATTCTGACGAAAGGTATTCAACCTAGTTTCTCCCTCCACAGGCCACCTGACCCTAGTTGTTCCAGGATTTTCTAATTACAGTATAGTAGATTTCCTTGTTGTGATTTTGAGTGCCACTGATATGATGTTAGTCTTAACTTGATCAGTTAACTGATTTGATTCATCACATGTACCAAGAGACAGTGAAAAGTATTGCTTTCCATGCTAATCAGACAAATGATTCCTTACAGAGTACATCAAGGGAACAGAATAGAATGCAAAATGTAGTGTTACAGCAATAAAGAAGATGCACATAAAGATCAACTCTAATGAAAGGTCTATTCACAAGTCTGATAATGGAGGGGGGAATCTTTTGTTATGCGATTCCAAACTTTTATATCTTCTCCCCAGGGTGGGAGGGGTCTTTGATTATGTTGGTGGCTTTCGTAAGAGTGCAGGAGGTGCAGATGTAGGAAATGGAAGGAAGGCTGGTTTTCGTAATGGATTGGACTGCATTCACAACTCTAATTTCTTGTTGTCTGGGGAAGAGCAGTTGTCATATGAAGCTGTGATTCATCTGGGTAGAATGTATTCTATGGTGCATCCATAAAAGTGGGTAAGTGTCATTATGGACAAGCCAATTTTCTTTTAGCCTACTGGAGGAAGGAGAGGCCTCTGTGAGCTTTCTTGACTGTAGCACCAAGGTAGATGGACCAGGATAGACAGTTATTGAAGGTAGATGGACCAGGATAGACAGTTGTTGAAGGTAGATGGACCAGGATAGACAGTTGTTGAAGGTAGATGGACCAGGATAGACAGTTGTTGAAGGTAGATGGACCAGGATAGACAGTTGTTGAAGGTAGATGGACCAGGATAGACAGTTGTTGATATTTACTCCTAGGAACTGGAAGCTCTCGAACACCTCCATTTCAGCACCATTGATACACAAAAGGGTGTGTTCTCCCCTCTGCTTCCTGAAGTCAATGACCAGCTCCTTCCTTTTGCGGATAATGGAAGAGCAATTGTTGTCTTACACCATACTGCTAAGTTCTCTATCTCCTTTCTGTACTCTGTCTTATTGCTGTTTGAGATCCAATCCATTAAGGTGTAATTTGGCCACACAGTCATAACAAGTACAGTAAAGGGCTGAGTTCACAGCCTTGTAGGCATCGGTGTTGAGAATTATTGTGGAGTAGGTGCTGTCACTTACCCTTACTGATTGATGCCTGTGGTTCAGGAAGTCAAGAATCCAGTTGTTGGGAGGGGGGAGAAGCAGAGTCCTAGCTCGGAATTTGGTTGGGGATTATGGTGTTTATGGTGGAGCTAAAACCAATAACAGGAGTTTACGGGAGTTAATAGGTGTCCTTGTTATCCAGAGATTCCTGGGATAAGTGTAGAACCAGGGAGATGGGCATTTGCCATGGACTTATTGCAATGGTAGGCAAATTGTAATGGATCAAGGCAATCTGAGAGCTGGAGCTGCTGTATGGTATTACTAATCTCTTGAAGCATTTCATAGTAATGGATGTCAGAGCTACTAGGTGGATGTCGTTACAACACGTTGGTTGATTTTTGTTTCCCACTGGGATGATAGTGGTCTTCTTGAAGCAGGTGGGAACCTCATATCAGAGTAAAGAGAGGTTAAAGACATCTGTGAATACTCCGAGCAGCTGGTCCATACAGGATGTGAGCGTATGGCCGGGAACTCCATCTGAGCCAATTTTTACGGGTGCACCCTCAAGAAAGTCCATCTAACGTCTGCAAAGTGACTGTGGGTACAGGTGCACTCAAGGCCAATGGGCCAAGTGGCATCATTTCACTAACCTTCTATTCAAAACGAGCATAAGACTCACTATGAGCAAAAAGAGCATATCAGCAAAAGATGCACTGTAGTCAGCAATTCTGCTCGACTTCACTTTGTAGCTCATTATATAATGCAAGCCTTGCCACAGTAGATATGTGTGCTCATGTGGTTAGTCTAGGACTCTAGTTTGGCCCAGCATTGTCCAAAAGGCTTAAGTTAGTATTTTGCCCCAAAGGTCACACTTTGCCAAGTTGCTGCCACAGCAAAGTGATCTACAATGAAGAGACAGCAAAAATCTACCACAACTGAATGGATGGGAGGAGGAGGGTGGGAGAGGGAGGTAAAAGGACAGACAAGGCACAAACAACAGGAGAAAGGGCATATGAGGGAGGGGATTAGAAGAGGGGGTATTTGTAGCCAGAGTTGGTGCAAATGCGAAAGAGGATTGAAAGATGTCACCAGAAAACAAGGTAGGTCAGTGAAAGGGAGAGCCAGTGAATCACTGGGGGTATTGAGTGAATGCAAAGAGCCAGAAAAAGGATAAGGGTGGACAGAAAGCAAAAAATATGTGCCAACACAAATTGAAGACAGTTTATACTTAAGATGCTGAAACTGTTAGCTTTGCATGTGCGTTTTGTGGCATAGTTTCTCTCAACTGTCACCTTAGTGTTAATTTTATTTTCAAGAGTTTAATCTGCAAGCTCTAAAAAGAAATGTTTGGCTCAGGATTTTAAATGTTTAGCGGACCTTGCTGTTATCTACAGCTAAGATTATCAGCTGAATAGATAAAACCATGATGTCCAAAGAATTTCAGTCTTTTAAAAACCACTTTGCTTGCACAGTTCCTTGGCAGGTTAAAACCTTAGATATTTGCACTTTATATGATACAAGCTTTTAAAATACCAACTTAATAACTAATTTCATGTTTCATATCCTAAAAATCTAAGGGCAATTACATTGGAGTAAATCGTTTAATTTTTGATAAGTATCACTAAGTGACATACATCAAAATACGAACAAAGCTTTGCAATAGCAAGCGCTTTTTATTTTAAAAAACCATCGGGATATTGATGCTAGGGAACACAACAAATCTAAATCAATGATGCAAAACTGGGCTCATATTGAACTAGCAGCTGGTTCTTCCATACCAGAGTACTTTTATTCCACTGTAGTTCATGGAATGACAGTTCAAACTATTGTTGGAGATTTGGTTCACATATATTTGTGGTGGCACAGTGATTAACACTGCAACCTCACAGCGACAGGGACCCGGGTTCGTTCCAGCTTCCAAACTCTGTGTGGAGTTTGCACATTCTCCCTGCATCCGCATGGGTTTCCTCTGGTTTCCTCCCACAGTCCAAAGATGTGCAGGTTAGGTGAATTGGCCATGCTAAATTGCCCAGTGTTCAGTGTTATGAAGTTGAAGGCAAGTACCTTTGAGAGAGAATGAATGCTATTCTGAACTGAGAGCTTACAAACACCTGCATATATATGACTAGATGGTAGTCCCAGAGTGTAGTGGAAAATTGAAAATATGTAACATTTGGCTGAGAAATGGATACCTGAGTTGGTTACTGTTTTGACAACAACTCTAATTTAATGAGTTTAAATTATGCCCCAGGATACCAAAACCCAATAGAGTTTGAATTTATTGTTTTGCCAACATCAAACCAATGAGACAACCCAATATTGGGGATATAAAATTGTGGACATTTTGAAAATTGCAAAGACAGCAACTGCCATCAAGACAGACCCAAGAAATTAGTAAACACTCTCTACCAAAAGGTACCTTTTCACATGAAACATATTTGCAATAATATAAGACCTAGGGGATCTTCAACTGGAAGAAAAAAGCCAAAGTCAACAGCAGGTGTGGGGTTTTGAAATTAAGTTGCGATAATTTTAAGGAGTGTTTTATTGGAACAGCATATTGTTATAGAGTTGGAGGCAGGTAATAAGCAGTTAAGAAAAGGGGGGGCTTAGAGTTGTGAATACTTGCTGTTTAATATTCACTTAGAGTTTTTAAAAAAATTGATGTTATTTTCTTTAAATAGTGGAATTTGGGAGTTCTGTCACTTATTTTAACAGATTACCAGGCTTTTCTGTGTGTTTGGTTTAATTTACAGAAGGGTTCACCACTGTCATAACATCAGGGATATGTAGATTAGTTGCATTAGTCAGGGGAAATATAAGAGTAATAGCATTGGGGAATGGGTCTGGATGGGTTACTGTTCAGAGAGGTGGTGCAGACTTGTGGGGCCAAATGGCCTGTTTCCACACTCTAGGAATTCTATGAATCTAAGATATTTGCTATGTTTTATGTAGTAAGTTACACATTTGGTGAGAAATGATAAATCTTAACATTTTACAAGTTAATGGAAAGTAATATGATGCAGTATTTTGAAGGCTGTTGCTTCTCCATGAGACTATTGAATTCCATTGAGGCAGACCAATTTCACTCCACTTACTCGATGCTCAATGACATGCTTCAACCAAAAGCTCACAACACCATACTATACCAAAATGGCATCTATATTACAATACTAGCTAACCTCTGAGCAGGATTGCCAATTTAATGCAACGTTAAATTGCAAAGAAAAACACTTTTAGAAATGGGTAATTTCAGTAAAAATGTTAAAATGACTCTTGGGCTGCTCCATATCATCACTCTCAGAAGAGGAAGCCTCTTCTACACACACACACACACACACACACACACACACACACACACACAAATCAGAACCCAAAAATCTGGATCCTATTATTAGGCAACCTTCAGCACTAGAACCCTTCCAAAACCGGCCGCTTGTCTAGCAATTACATTCCATTCATCATTTTCTAACCTTTCTATTAAAAAAAGTTTTTCTCCCAAATAACTTGACTTTTTCTAAGTAGCAGTTAATCCCCAGTTCTACTGATGTTTACAATAGAAAAAGTCACATGGTAAATCTTTTGCACCCCAAAAAATGCCCAAGTCTTCCATTTTCCAATTCTTCTAATCCACAAATATATTATACACATACACACCAATCACCTTTTTTTGTCAGTAATCACCATGAGCTGCACCCAAGTTGCATGGTTTGACATTAGAGTGTCATGGAGTCAACCAGACCCTTTGGTCCAACTCATTCAAGCTAACTAGGTTTCCTAGACTGAATTAGCCTCCTTTGCTGGTGCTTGGCCCAAATTTCTGTAAACCTTTCCTATCCACGTACCTGTCCAAATGTCTTTTGAAGGTTCTAACTGAACACATCTCTATCACTTAGTCTAGCAGCCTATTCAATACATGCACCACCCACTATATGAAAAAGGTGACCCTCAGGTTCCTTTTTAAATCTTTCCCCTCTTACCTTAAACCTACATTGTCTAATTTTGGACTCCCCTACTATGGGGAAAAGACTTCACCTTTTCCCATCCTCAACATCCCTTTGATTTTATTAACCTCCATAAGATCACCCCTCAACCTCCTACGCTCGGGTGAAAAACTTCCGAGTCTAACCACCCCCTCCTTATAACTCAAATCTTCCAGTCTTAGTAACATCCTTGGAAAACATTTTTGCACCCTTTGCACGTTAATAATATCCTTCCTATAGCATGGTGAACAGGACTATATTCAGTATTTCAAATGTGGCCTTACCAATGTCTTGTAGAGCCATAACAGGATAGGCCACTTCCCGTACTCAAGGCTCAGATTGATGCAGGCAAGCTTGCCAAATATTTTCTTCTTCACCCTGTCTACCTGCAACACTCTTTCAAGGAACTATGGATCTGTACCCAGAGGTCTTTCTCTCTGACAACTTCCCCAGGGCTCTACCATTAAGCGTGCACATCCTGCCCCAGTTTGCCTTATCAAATGCAACGCTAGAAGGTTCACTAGATTGATCCCAGAAATAGAGAAAGTGAGGACTGCAGATGCTGGAGATCAGAGCAGAGTGTGTGGTGCTGGAAAAGCACAGCCGGTCAGGCAGCAACCAAGGAGCAAGAGAAACTATATTTTAGGCGTAAGCCCTTAATCAGAAATGGGCTCATCTTGTGGGGCATTCTAAGATGAGAGATCATAGTCTTAGAATATAATGAAATGTGAGTGGAAGAGCACTTTGGGATCAGGGATCATACTTCCATATACTTAGATTTAGATTAGATTACCTACAGTCTGGAAACAGGCCTGACGGTCCAACAAGTCCACACCGACCCTCCGAAGAGAAACCCACCCCCCTATATTTACCTCTGACTAATCCACCTAACACTATGGGCGATTTAGCATGGCCAATTCACCTAACCTGCACATCTTTGGACTATGAGAGGAAACCAGAGAACCCCGCAGACACAGGGAGAATGTGCAAACTCCACACAGACAGTTGCCCGAGGTGGGAACTGAACCTGGGTCCCTGGTACTGTGAGGCAGCAGTGCTTACCATTGAGCCACCATGCCGTAACTACTTAAAATAATTAGAAAAAGGATAGGTCTGGTCCACAAGTTAAAGTTTTAAACTGGGGCAAGGCCAATTTTGATGGTGTGAGAAGGGAACTTTCAGAATTGCTGTGAAGGTTCCAGTTCCCAGATCTGCCTTCAGTTGCTCTTTTATCACAGAAACAATTGAGGTGTTATAATTAACTCCAATCCTCGGAGAACAACATCAGCGTTGGATATCACAAATGGCAACTTCAACTTCACTGACTGACCATGAATCATACAGGATTGGGGTGATTGTCAGTTTCACATCCAAGACAAAATCTCTCTCCATTGACTTCAATCGAGAGTATTATTGGACAGAGTGCACAACTAATGGTTCACTAATCCTGTGAATTTGCCAATAAGCCAATTAGGTTGAAATTTCACCTTGGTGAATCAACAGTCCAAGAAAGAGTATAGAAGATAGTTATGCAACACAACCAACTCAAGTCGGATTTAGATTTCCTATTTGTCAGAGCAGGGTCTTTTTTAGTGGAGAGAAAAAAAAAATGTTACTAGGAATCTTCTTGCATGTCTTGGTCCAAAGGCTGCCTGTATTAGAGACAGTCCACATAAGGTTCATTAGGTTGGTCTGAGGCACGGAGGACTTTTCCTATGAGGTGAGCAGGTTGAGCTTGTATTCATCAGCATTTAAGTGAATGAGAGGACACATTACTGAAACATATAATGATGCTTAAGTAGCTTGACAGCATCAATGCAGAGAGGTTGCTTCCCTTTGTGGGAGAATCTACAATCAGAAGACATAATCTCAGAGTAAGCAGTCGTCCATTTAAGATACAAGCAAGGAGGACTGGTTTTCTTTCAGAGGGTGGTGATTCAGTAGAATATGTTACCAGAAAGGGCTGACACAAGGCTCAGTCAACAACTATATTCAAGGCCAAGATAGACAGTCAATAAGGGGAATCAAAAGTTTGAGGATAAAGTATGAAAATGGAGTTGAGGATTATCAGATCTGTCATAATCTAGCTGAATGGTGAAATGTACTTGATGGGCCAAATGTCCCACATATTAGGGTTATGATTTTATTTTCCTAAATATTTCCTTCTAAAGTCCTGGTACTTTATGGTCTGGTGTTGTTCAGCAATTATGTTCTTCAGAGCTCTCAATTAGACCACAGCAGGAAAAAAACATAAGAATTACAATCACAGTGATGCAAAATAAGCTAGTAATAAATCTAAGGCAGTGAACTTCAACAGCACGTTTACAATGAGGTACACTCCCAAATACAATGAAGGAAGATTTGGTTCATCAATAGCCAATAAGTCTTGCATTTTATAGAACAATGCGAAGTCATCTGTATTCATTCAGCAATGTAAATTGTGTCAGATGAAAGAGATTGGGTCTCACTTGCCCACAGTGAAGAAATATTGGTTCTCACAAACTTTTCTACTTCTTATCTCCAATTACAGCTGTGATAGTATGGGAAGTGCGACACAACAACCAAGCATACCTACCAGAAGAAAACAAAGGTGGAAAATGACCAGGAAAAATTACAAGTAGACAATTTTGAAGCCGTTCTTTTACATTTGTTACTGAGCTTTCGGGAAAGAAAACCCTTCCGTCAGTTATTTTATTTACTTTACTAAAAACAAAATCCCTCATCACAACTGCACAGCATTCTACTATTGAGGTGATAACTTTAAAAACTGAAGCAGCTAGTATAAGATGCCTGTAAAAAGTGCTTCTTTGCACAATCCCAGGAAGCAGTTGATATACTTATTTCCATGTTTAACAATAACATGTAACACAAAAATGTGCAGTAAGGGAAAGAAAGAAAACAAAATAGCCTCCAAAGAGATTTCAGCTCGCAAAGAGACAATTGGATAATATCCAATACAACCTGTTTGTTGGGAAATGCAATCATACATCATTATATTACCATCATCCAAGGTCTTACATGCTCACCGCAGTGTCTCATCCATTATATAGTTTTAACATATAGTGATTATCAATAACATTTTTGCAATGAGAATCTTGGACAAAAAACAAGACTTGATGCACTGCAACCTTGGCAGTTAATCGCTGGGTTACTGGTTATAGTTTCACACAGTCCTGGCAAAAGTAATTTGCCCTCATCTACACAATTCTTTCCTAAAATAGACTAAGGCAGGGGTGGGGAACCTGCAGCCTTTTGAATGAATCCAAATTTTGCAGAACAAATCTTTTATTTTTTATTAATATGTTTTATTCGTCCTTTATCATTTTTATTTTAATCTTAAAATGAATGTAATTAAAATACCTGAGCGCAAAAGAAAATTCAACAAAATAATGCTCACAGACTGACGACCACAATTTTAAAAAATGTGAATTTTGAAGAATATATAATTGAAGTTCCTTGGATGCGGCCTTATTAGATTACAACAAACATAATGCGGCCGCCCAACATGAAAAAGGTTCTCCACCTCTGGACTCAGGGTTTCTTGTTTTATTCAATCAATACTGATTGTTCACTGTGTATTACTATCATAATTATCAGGCAGCCAATACCAGCCCTAGCAAAACAAAAAAAATGGCATTAATAAATCACATTTTTAAGGAAAGGTAATTATCTCAGTTTGCTAGAATTACAAATAATCTTTTTCTCATGAATTATTGCAGGGGAAACACCTCCACCTACTGTATTAAAACCCTCAGCAAACTCAGTCTAAAGCAAATTTATTACAAGAACACTTCTCAATTCATAAATGTTGCTTCATGTGTTTTTTTCCATCTGAATGGATACAGCTTCCAAATCTTAATGACTTCGCCAAAAAGTGCCATTGTTTTAAATTAAAACAAAATGTTACACTCAAAGCCAATTATTGCCTATGCGCCCCTGGGAGATCCAATGCTCCGCTGCTGCAGTTGATTCCATTTGGACAAACTGGAAGTCACACTTTAGTGTCAAAGAGTCCTTGAATTTCTGTTACATGTCACTGAATTCTGCAGCCCACCTCCTTTGCCTCAATGTCAAAATAAATTTATGATGACAGAATCAACTTAATTGTTCACAAATTATTGTGAATCATTCAAGTGCAGCAAGACAACATTTAAGCAAAAAGAAAGGAGTTAAACTTCCTTTGCCCTCTTCTGCTAGCTTATAAAATTGCATTTGTGACTTATTCATCAAAATTTCCCAGCCACAAACCCAACCAAAATCCTCTGTGAACAGTCAGTAGAATGTTTGAAAGACCTTCCTTGTTAGAGAAGTACTCTCACGAACAATGTAGACCCGAATATTTTACATATGGTCTTTTAAAAGAAAACAAAGTCATTACAGAATACTTACAATATATTTACTTGGATGTTAGCAAAGGAATGCATGTGTCATCCTTTGTCAGATCTCTGGCGAAAGAAGCAATTACATCCAAGATGACATCACAGCAGCAATACCACACAAAACTTTATTAGCTACTGCTATGGTTCATTGTTCTACAGGCTGGCGAGTTGCTGCTCATGGTGAAGGCTGCTCTCAGTATTCTCTTTCAGCATAGGAACCTACAGGGCTTGTTTGGTCTGGTGTGGTAAATGAAAAATGTGGTCCATGCCAACCAGATTTCCCAAACTAAACTAATCCTAAATCCCTTTGAACTTTTCAGATTCATGTACCTGTCCAAATGTCCTTCAAGTGTTATAATTGTACCTGCATCTACCACTTCCTTTGGCAGTTAATTCTACATACAAACCACCCGCTTTGTGAAAAAGCTACCCCTCAGCTCCCTTTTAAATCTTTCTCTTCCCACCTTAAAAATATGCTCACTAGTTTGGAACTCCCCCACCATAGGGAAAAGACCTTGGTTATTCACCTTATCAATGCCACTCATGATTTTATAAATCTCTATAAAGTCAGCTCTCAACCTCCTACACTCCAATTAAAAAAAGGTCCCAGCCTATCCTGTCTATTTTTATAACTTTCACTCCAGCAACACCCTAGTTAATCTTTTCTGAACCCTCTCCAATTTAATAACACTCTTCCCACAGGAGGGCAAGAACTGTACACAGTACTCAAAAAGTGGCCTCACCAACATCCTGCACAACATGACGTCTCAACTCTTCTACTCTATGGTCTCAGCAATGAAAGCAAACATACTAAACACCTTCTTAACCATCCTGTCTACCTGTAACAACTTTCAAAGAACTATGCACCTGAATCCCTAGGTGTCTCTGTTCAGCAACACCAACCAGAGCCCTATCATTAACAGTACAAGTCTGGACCTGCTGTATTTTACTAAGATGTAATAAACTCCATCTGCCACTCCTCAGCTTATTCGCCCATTTGATCAAGATCGCTTTGTAATCTGAGATAACCTTCTTCACTTTGTCGACTCTACCAACAAAGAGATGGGTGTAAGGACAGGGCTGAGAATATTTCTGAAGCACTGGCATGGACAGTAGAGTCAACAGGACAAAGGAATGGACATTGGGTGAAAAACATGAAAGGTGCCAGAGTCTGAGAAATATTAGTAGGGAGGTGATCACCTGAAATAGAATCAGAGAAATTGAATTCAGGAGAAAAGTACCAAAGAAGGTCCAATGAATAAAGGACATTGGTGGAAACATGAAACAAAACCAATGAACTACTCCAAATCGAGCTGATTGAAGGGAATGGTGCAAAGACAGTCATCACAGCACTGACTGTAGCAAGGTAGCTTACTAAATTTGAAACAAAAACAAATGCAGAAAGGCAGCATCACCAGGACTCCAAGAGGTTCCCACATCAACAATCTCCTTAACAAAGAGACCCTGGAGTGCAGGTTCATAGCTCCTTGAAAGTGGAGTCGCAGGTAGATAGGATAGTGAAGAAGGCGTTTGGTATGAGTTCTTGTATTGGTCAGAGAATTGAGTACAGGAGTTGGGAGGTCATGTTGTTGTACAGGACATTGGTTAGGCCACTTTTGGAAGATTGTGTGCAATTCTGGTCTCCTTCCTAAAAGAAAGATATCGAGAAATTTGAAAGGGTTCAGAAAAGATTAACAAGGATGTTGCCAGGGTTGGAGGATTTGAGCTATGGGGAGAGGCTGAACAGGCTGGGGCTGTTTTCCCTGGAGCGTCAGAGGCTGAGGGGTGACCTTATGAAAGGTTTACAAAATTATGAGGGGCATGGATAGGATAAATAGACAAAGTCTTTTCCCTGGAGTCAGGGAGTCCAAAACTAGAGGGCATAGGTTAGGGTGAGGGGAAAGATATAAGAGAGACCTAAGGGGCAACTTTTTCACGCAGAGAGTGGTACGTATATGGAATGAGCTGCCAGAGGATGTGGTGAAGGCTGGTACAACTGCAACATTTAAAAGGCATTTGGATGGGTATATGAATAGGAAGGGTTTGGAGGGATATGGGCCAGGTGCTGGCAGGGGGACTAGACTGAGTTGGGATATCTGGTCGGCATGGAAGGGTTGGACCGAAGGGTTTGTTTCCACACTCTACATTTCTATGACTCTAAGTGGGGAATGCCCCAATGTTTACACTTAGCAACTACACAAACATCCCTTCCAACAAAATCCCCGCACACAGGCTAGCAGAATGAACTGTGATGTTATTCATTCCTGGACCAGCGCCGACATCTAACAAAGGAATTCCAGCAGAAATGCATCACTGAGCCGAACCAAATCAAGAACAAATGGAGTTCTGGGACCCACAGGAGATGGTTGAGGGAAGCTGAGAGAGAGACTGATGGGTCCTGTCAAGGAATTCCCAAGCGTTGATTATTTTATTCAACTCAGTATTACCAAGATTTGCACCAAATGGACAAAAAATGTGAATGAACGTCTAGATGACAAGGACTATACCCAAAACAAGTGATGGAACCCCAAGATACATACTTTGGCAAAATAATGGAGTTGGGATGACAATTACCCTTTGCAATCAGTTTTTAACTGTAAAGCACTAATGGAAAGGGCAATGGAAGCAGATGCAACACTAATTTTCAGAAGGATTCCCAGAAGTATTGAGCAGAAGCAGAATAATTGGAGTGCACAGGAATTAATTAACAAAGGACAGCTCTTTCAAGAATTAGAAAAAAGTGGACCTCAAGGCCTCTTTCTATGTTGCATCATTTCATGCCTGAATTCAAGATCAGGGTCACAAAATTGTTTGGTGCAAAAGGAGACCACTTGGCCCTTCATGCCTACCACATCAAACACATTTAAGGAATATACAAAAAATATGGAAGTCTGAAATAAAAACAAAAAGTGCAGTATTGATTCAGGTGTCATCTGATCACAGAGAAACTGATTTTCAAATGTCATCTCATCTGGGAGAAGTTAGAAATCTAACCGTTTTGAAGTTGACAATTCTATTTCCCAAAGATATATAAAAGTGCCTTTTTGAGGAACAGGCAGTGAACGCCAGCAAAGATAAATAAATAGAAGCAAATTACTGAAGATGGTGGAATCTGAACTGGATTCAAGAGGATGGATGGTAAATGCAAGCTCTGCTAGCAATACAATTGTCCCAAAAATGAACCGAAAATACAGTACTGTTGGGTGATTCCTCCACCTGTGGTGATGATGCACAACAGCCTGGGGTACCAGTGGTACTAATATGCATTTCTAATTTGTTTCTCTTGTGGTTTAACACAAGAATGGTTCTTGAATGCAGAGCCATAATTGTTATTCTATCCAGAAAGATTGCAATGATGATGAACTGTGAATAAATATTCTCTGACTACACTTCTTGAGATTCAAACGATGCTAGAGAATTGTCTAGTTTTGTATGCAACATGCTGTGGCACTTTTTAAAAGATGCCTATTTTATTGTTAATTTGACATAGAATATTTTCAACATCTTTTGCTCCTAGATTTCCTGAAAAGGATTTCTGGGAAACAATCCCTTGAACTGCATTGCACGCACCACAGTTATTCTGACGCAGTCCATGGTACAAAGGGTCAATGGTAATCTATAAGCATTTAAACAATAAAAAGGGAAAAATTGTTTTTATTTCAGATTTCCAGTATCTGCAAAGTGGAAGGAAAACTCAGCAGATCTGACAGCAGCTGTGGAGAGAGAAACAAGGGTTAACGTTTCAAGTGTGATATGGTGATTCTTCAGAACTGGTTGAGTTCTTAAGGTCATTGCTGCTAGACTGAGCATATGGCAGGTCCTGAGAGAACCAAAAAGAGTGAAAGGCATACTAGACTTCATCTTCATCAATTTGGCTGCCAACGGTAGATCTGTCAATTACAGTATTGGTAAGACTGTATCGCCCAGTTCTTATAAAAGCAAAGTCCCATCTTCACACTGAGAATGCTCCCCATTATGCTGTATGGCACTATCGCCACAGCAACTGAGCCAGACTTTGAAACGATCTAACAAGAATAGGCACCCATGAGATAATGTGGGTCATCAGCAGCAAAATATGCAAATTGCATGGTGTAGCATAAGCCCCACTCAACCATGACCATCAAGGCAGGAGATCAACCGTGGTTCAATGAAGAGTGCAGGCTGGCATGCCAGGGGTAACATCAGGCATGATCTAAACATGAGGGGTATCCGGATGAAGCCACAATACAGGATTACTTGTCTGCCAAAGTAAGCAGTGAAAGATAGAGGTAAACATTTCCACTACTAATAGATCAGTTCTAAGTTCTGCAGCCCTGCTACATCTAATCACAAACAGTGGAGGACAATGAAACAACTCACTGGAGGTGGCAGCTTCACAAACATCCCAATCCTCAGTTTTGGGGAAACCCAACACACCAGAGCAAAAGATAAGACTACAAAGTTCAAAGAACCCTCTGCTCTATCCCCTATCTACATTTTTGAAAATCAGATCACAACGCTGTACTGCTCCTTCTTATTTACAAACAGAAATTGAAGTGTGAGGACCCAATAAGGAAAGTAGTGTAGTTTTGGCCTGATTCAATGGAAGGGCTTCTATGGGACTGCTTAGAGTGGGTTGACTGGTCAATATTCAAAAACTTAGCAAACAACCTAAACATGGATGCCACCATCGTTACAGACTTCATTAGCAAATGTGTGGAAGACTGCGTGCCAAAGTAGTTAATCCAAATGTTCCCTGGAAACTATGGATTAACTGGGAGATCTTATCCTTACTCAAGTAAAAACAATGACCGCAGATGCTGGAAACCAGATTCTGGATTAGTGTTGCTGGAAGAGCACAGCAGTTCAGGCAGCATCCAAGTAGCTTCGAAATCAACGTTTTGGGCAAAAGCCCTTCATCAGGAGTAAAGGCAGTGAGTCTGAAGCGTGGAGAGATAAACTAGAGGAGGGTGGAGGTGGGGAGAAAGTAGCATAGAGTACAATGGGTGAGTGGGGGAGGGGATGAAGGTGATAGGTCAAGGAGGAGAGGGTGGAGTGGATAGGTGGAAAAGAAGATAGGCAGGTAGGACAAGTCCGGACAGGTCATGGGGACAGTTACTGAGCTGGAAGTTTAGAACTAGGGTGAGGTGAGGGAAGGGGACATGAGGAAACTGTTGAAGTCCACATTGATGCCCTGGGGTTGAAGTGTTCCTCCAGCCGTCTGGTGGTGAGGGAGCGGCGGTGAAGGAGGCCCAGGACCTCCATGTCCTCGGCAGAGCGGGAGGGGGAGTTGAAATGTTGGGCCACGGAGCGGTGTGGTTGATTGGTGCGGGTGTCCCAGAGATGTTCCCTAAAGCGCTCTGCTAGGAGGCGCCCAGTCTCCCCAATGTAGAGGAGACCGCATCGGGAGCAACGGATACAATAAATGATATTGGTGGATGTGCAAGTAAAACTTTGATGGATGTGGACGGCTCCTTGAGGGCCTTGGATAGAGGTGAGGGAGGTGGTGTGGGCGCAGGTTTTACAGTTCCTGCGGTGGCAGGGGAAAGTGCCAGGATTGGAGGGTGGGTTGTTTGGGGGCGTGGACCTGACCAGGTAGTCACGGAGAGAACAGGTCTTTGCGGAAGGCGGAAAGGGGTGGGGAGGGAAATATAGCCCTGGTAGTGGGGTCTGTTTGGAGGTGGCAGAAATGTCGGCGGATGATTTGGTTTATGCGAAGGTTGGAAGGGTGGAAGGTGAGCACCAGGGGCGTTCTGTCCTTGTTACGGTTGGAGGGGTGGGGTCTGAGGGCGGAGGTGCGGGATGTAGACGAGATGCGTTGGAGGGCATCTTTAAACCACGTGGGAAGGGAAATTGCGGTCTCTAAAGAAGGAGGCCATCTGGTGTGTTCTGTGGTGGAACTGGTCCTCCTGGGAGCAGATACGGCGGAGGCGGAGGAATTGGATATACGGGATGGCATTTTTGCAAGAGGTAGGGTGGGAAGAGGTGTAAACCAGGTAGCTGTGGGAGTCTGTGGGTTTGCAAAAAATGTCAGTGTCAAGTCAGTCGTCATTTATGGAGATGGAGAGGTCCAGGAAGGGGAGGGAGGTGTCAGAGATGGTCCAGGTAAATTTAATGTCAGGGTGGAATGTGTTGGTGAAGTTGATGAATTGCTCAACTTCCTCGCGGGAGCACGAGGTGGCGCCAATGCAGTCATCAATGTAATGGGGGAAGAGGTGGGGAGTGGTGCCGGTGTAATTACAGAAGATCAACTGTTCTAAACTTCCAGCTCAGTAACTGTCTCCATGACCTGTCCGGACTTGTCCTACCTGCCTATCTTCTTTTCCACCTATCCACTCCACCCTCTCCTCCTTGACCTATCATCTTCATCCCCTCCCCCACTCACCCATTGTACTCTATGCTACTTTCTCCCCACCCCCACCCTCCTCTAGCTTATCTCTCCACGCTTCAGGCTCACTGCCTTTACTCCTGATGAAGGGCTTTTGCCCGAAACGTTGATTTCGAAGCTACTTGGATGCTGCCTGAACTGTTATCCTTACTGAAGTCCAGGTCTGAGGCATTCAACTCAGGCAACCCTGACCTACACAGGAAATCCAGGTACAACCTTCACACAGCCATCAGATGTGCCAAAAGGCAATATCAAACTAAGCTTCAGACCCAGACTAACCACACGGACACCTGTCACTTGTGGTAAAGCATACATGACAGAACAGCTACAACGTGAAGTCAAACAGAATTACAGACAACAATACATCCCTACTCGATGAGCTCAATGCATTCGACATTAGCATGAAACAAAAAGTCAGTGAAACGATATCACCTGTCCCAAAATTCTCAGATGTACTTCTACCCACAGTCACTGCCGCAGACATCAGATCAGCCTACTTGAAAGCGAACCCACAGAAAGCTTCTGTCCTGGATTCAGTACCCAGCCGTGCACTCAGATCCTGTATGGATCAGCTGGCAGCAATATTCACTGACATCTTTAATCTCTCCACACTTCAATCTGAAGTCCCCACCTGCTTCAAGATGGCCACCATTATCCCAGTGCGAAGGAAAAATCATGCTGCATGCCTCAGTGACTACTGCCCCATGGCTCTGACCTCCATTATGATGGAGGAAATTGAGAGGTTAGTCATGGCTCACATCAACTCCAGCTACCTCGGTTGCCTTACTCCTTTGCAATTTGTCTTATGATGCAAAAGGTTCACGGCAGCTGCCATCTCCCTGGCCGTACACTAATCTCAAACATCTGGATAAGGATACCTCCATCAAGTTCCTACTTATTAATTATAGATTCCCCCAACATCATATTTCCAAACAAACTCAGATCTAGGTCTTTCTCTCTCTCTCCTCCTTCTCTAAATGGATCCTCATCATTTTGTCCCACAGACCACCATTGGTAAGAAAAGGCAAGAACACCTCCTCCACCAAAATCCTCAAAACCAGTGCCCTGCAAGGCAGCATGCTCAACCCCCTACTGTATTCCTTATACACACGACTATGGCCAAATTCCAGCCCAACCTCAAGTTTGCTAACACCACCACCGTTGTAGGTCTGGTCTCAAACAACAACGAGACAGAGTACAGGAAAGAGATTGAGTGCTTAGCGACACGGTCGAAAGATAAAAATTTCTCCATTAAGGAAGTATTTGCAACAGTTTTCAGCTAGAAGTGCCCAGTACATGATCCATATTGGCGTCCTCCAGCGATCCCCAGCATCACAGATACCAGTCCTCAGCCAATTCAGACCACTCCATACATTACCAAAAACCAGTTGGAGGCAATGGATACTGAAAAGGCTATGGACCCTGACAACATTCCAGTATTGGTACTGAACACTTGTGCTCCAGAATCTGCTGTACACCAAGCCAAGGTGCTCCAGTTCAGCTGCAATATTAGCATTTACTTGACATGGAAAATTGTCTAGTAATCCTGTGCATAAAATGCAGTACAAATATAATCTGGTCGATTACAGCCCTAATCAATCTATACTCAATCATCAGTAAAACGGTGAAAAATGTCATTAGCAGAATTATCAACAGTACTTGCTCAGCAATAATCTGCTCAGGATGTTCAGTTTGGATTCCACCAGGCCATTCAACTCCTGACCTCAAAAGAAGCTTAGGGGGAGGCAATGGTTTAGTGGTTTTCTTGCTGGCCTCTTAACCCAGCGACCCAAGTAATGTTCTGGGGACCCGGGTTCAAATCCCGCTTCCGCAGATAGTGGAATTTGAATTCAATAAATATCTTGAATCAAAGTCTGTGATGACCAAGAATCCATTGTCGATTGTTGGAAGAACCCATCTGGTTCACTAATGTCCTTCCTCACCTGGTCTGGCCGACATGTGACTCCAGACCCACAGCAATATGGCAGACTCTTAACTGGCTACTGGGATGGGCAATAAAAGCTGGTTATCCAATAACGCCCTCATGATTAAAAAAAAAGCTGAAGGAGGGGTTAGTGTGCCTGCCCTTGATATCAATGCCACATTTGACTTGACCAAATGCTCAGTGAGCCCCTGCCAAAAGAGAGTCAACGTGAATTCAGGGCAGGTGGGATGGAGTCATATCTGGCACAAAGGAAGATGGTTGTATTTGTTGGAGGTCAGTCATCTCAGCTCCAGGACATCTCTGCAGGGGTTCCTCAGGCCCAAACACCTTCAGCTGCTTCATCAATGAGCTTTCTTGCATCGTAAGGTCAGAAAGTGGGAGGAAAATGGCAAAACACTGCTCCTTAGACAGCAGCTTCCAAACCCATGACCATTGACATCTAGAAGAACAAGGGCAGCAGATACATGGGAACAACCAGCATCTGCAAGCTCCCCTCAAAGCCACAAACTGTCCTGATTTGGAAATATATCACCTTCTTCAGTGCTGCTAAATTCTGGAACTTCTCCTGAAACTGCATGGTGGCTCTATCTACACAGATAGACTGCAGTAGCTTAAGGAGGCAGCTCATCAGCACTGTCTCAAAGTCAATCTAGAATGGCAGTAAATGCTGGCCCAGCCATAAAACCCATCTCATGAATGAATGAATAAAAAAAAACAAGAAATGGCCTTGGTGTTGATGTGCCCTGCTAGAAGTAAATTCATAAGGAAAGTAATTTGTGAGCTAAATGCCATCAATGACCTTCTATTAGTTCTTGGGTGGAATTAACAAAACAAAATATTTTAATTACTTGAGGCCTGACTGAATTGGACAACTTTCAGAAAACAGACAGACATTCTACAAAATAATACATCATGAGCTTTCCTACATTCTATGAAAGATTGACTAAATTCAATTTGGGGATCCTTGGTTTACCAGAATTTACGTTGCTGGTTGTGCTAATGTGTCTTTTATGAACAAGCCCCTGGTTGCCTGATGCTTCTATGGCAGGAATATTTGGATATTGTCTTGTTAACTTTAACAATTGTGCTAAATATATCCACTTTCCTGATATATTTTAAGCTTATAAATTGAAATGTCTCTGACAACTGAATCATTTTGTTCATTACATCGTTCTACTTACAAAAATCTATTAAATATGTTACGAATCAAACTGTCACAGAAACAAAGCACTTCTCTGATACAGTAACTCTTTCAACCACATTAAATGCTACATCTTACAAAAACATTAATATGGCATTCGTTTTTTTGCTTATATATCACATATGTAACATATGTTATACATCAATATCTGCATACTGATATAATCGAAGTAACAACAGTTGCCTGGGATGCTAAGTCTAGCCTAACACCACAAATAACCTACCCTATCAAAGGGAATGCTGTACTTCTTCAGTATGGAAGGTGATATAAGAGTCATTTTGTGCCGAAGAAATGCATCACATCCTTGAGAACTGCCTGGGAAGAAGCCTGCAAAAAAGAAAAAAAAACAAAAGAATGGATCATATTTTTGCCAATTCATTACACTATAATATCTAACTACAAAGCTCCAGTATAATCAGTTTTCTTTCTGAAGGCTAGTCATTTGCATTCTGCTATTTCATCTCAGATGCAATAATATATAACAATGCCAATGTTCCTTCCTTTCTCTCAAATGTTTTTCCCCCTCCTCCTGACGTTATTAGAAACAGAAGAACACGAATAGGCTATTCATCCTATCAAGCTTATTCTACCCTTAAGTTACATCATGGCTGATCATCAACCTCAGTGCCACTCTCCCACACTAATGCTCCATTCAATTATATCAGTAGTCTCCACAAATCTATAGACTTGCATCTTGAACATGCTTAATGATTGATTGTTGACAGGTCTCTGGGGTAGAGAGAACTCCAAAGATACACCATGCCTTCATCGGAATCTTAAATGGTCTACTTGCCCTGACATGATGTTTTCTTAGTTTTAAGCAGGGAAAATATCTCCTCTACGTCAACTGTTTCACTCCCTGCAAATATGTTTGCAGCATCAATGACATCATCCTTCATTCTTTGAGACTCTAGTGAATACAGACAGTCTCCTCAATCCTTCCTCAGAACACAATCCAACCAATCCAGGGATTAATGTGGTGAATCTCTACTGCATTCCCTCGATGGCTTACATGTACTTCCTTAGATAAGGAGGCTAAGATTGTACACACTACCCCAGGTGAGTACTGTTACCAAGACAATATTTATCATTCTAACTGGGTGGGGGGACACCATTCACTATCTTCTCTACCAACACCAGCCAAGAATAATTCTTTGTTTTCTCAATGTGTACTCACTCATTCACAAGAGGAAAAAGACTTGTCAGGCTACACTTGGTATTCCTGCTCCTGTCTCATGTTTTATAACAGTTATCTGTTCAGTTAAAATGCTAGATTATCAAAACACAATAATATTCACAGACAGACAGAATTTGCTAGCAAAGCTCAGAGTTAGTGTTTTGTGGCGCGAGACCCTTCCTCAGAACTCAGGATGGGGGAATTCTGAGGAAGGATCACTCGACCCGAAATGTTAACTCTGATTTCTCTCCACAGATGCAGATCTTTTCCAGCAATTTTTGTTTCGATTTACAGCATCAGTTCTTTCGGTTTTTGTACAATAACATTCACATCTGGTTCATCAATGTCCCTCATAGTAACAACAGAAAATGTTGGCTTTCAACTTAATGCCACATAATCGTAACATTCAATCACATTTAAAATCCCGATCGATTCCATTACTGGAAAGGAACGCGAGATGGTGGCGGATATTACAGCTGACAGAAAAATGCACCACTGCTGACCTTAACTAAATTTTTTATTTGAATCGTGTTTTCTACTGCATCAGTCAGAATGGAGCCGGAATTCAAAGCCTCAGTACCACATATCTGGAGTTAATTTATTAAGCCCCAGAAAGAATGTTTTTATTTTAAATCACAAATAGAGATTGCGCAAAATTGTCAACTAAGAAAAATTTTCAACTTATCGCATCAACACTATGAAAAGGAATTTGTGGTTCCACTGACAGCAAAGTTTAGCATTGATCAGCATGGCTGTGCAAAGCTGACAGCAACTTTGGGCATTCACCCGCAGCTAAAAGCAGAAATCAAGAAGTTACTGCCACTGATAGCTTATGCATCCAGAGTGTACAGTCTTTGCAGATACAACTTACATGGTACAATAAACATTTGACATAAAATTGATCATTTAAACATCCCATTCACATTGTTAAAAACCATTAAACTTTGGGCTCTCGGAATTTTTAACACGATGCTCGGTTTTACATGGTGAATAACCTATTTGGCTTAGAAATCTTAACTTTCAAAATCTAGAATGTAGTTTGTCTATTTCATGATAAGAAATTGATCGAGATTTAAAATAATATTAGGAAAAATAAATCTGTCATAATCTAGTGAATAAACAGGAACTGCAACTCATTAGACTTAACATCGCCCATTTTGGTTACGGGGACTTGCTGTAACTTGAGATACAAAACCGTGCACTGACTGCTACTGAACATATGGAACCTGTGAGAACAGCAAATCAAATTTATCAAGCTGTTTAAAAAGGTTTTTGCACTAAATTGCAGAAACAATAATTTGCCGTGGTATAACCAAATCTGTAATGAGTATGCAAATCACACAAAAGTCATGCTCTCCAACATATACTATTTGAATGAGGAGCCAGGCAGTGAGGTGCCATTTTCATTCAATTTGTACATTCTGGCCCGATAGAATCAAGCTTCCAAAACAAAAACCAAATGAAGCCTGGAATCGATCCCATGATTAATTGATCCATATGGTGTAGAATTTAATAAACTTTGAAGAAATAAGATACATAATAAGAATATTTTAAACAACATTTATGTTTTATTGTCAAATGGTTTAAAAAAGTTATCAAATTGAACCACTTTTAAAAAAGGTCACATTATTCGACATCTAACCTTTAGCTCAGTGCATCAATATAGATTCAATTGTAAGAACACAGTATTTGGGTGTAATTTACAGCCAAACCGTACAGACAACAGAAACAAAATGCCAGGGAAAAGGGCAAGTAAAAGATCTGACTTAAATGTGTTATTTTAGTTTAAAAAAGCATACTTGATGTTTAAATGAGAATTGAATGGGGAAATGCCCAAAAGAAGTAACAGAACCAGTACAAATGTTTATTTGGTTAGGGGTACTTTAACAGTTAATAGATATTTTTTCAGACTGGAGGTCCGTGACCAACAGTATTCTGCAGGGATTGGTGCTGGGCTCACTGTTGTCTGACATTTATATAAATGATTTGGATGAAAATACAGTAAACATGGTTAGTAAGTTTTTAGAATAACAGACATAGGTGATGATGCACTGGACAGTGAAGGTTATCTCAGGAGTACAACTGGACCTTGATCAGATGGGCCAATACGCCAAGGAGTGGCAGGTGAATTTAATTTAGATAAATAAGAGGTGTTACATTTTAGTAAGACAAAACAAAAAGGCAGGACTTGCACAGTTAATAGTAGGGCCCTAGGGAGTGTAGTCGAACTAACAGACCTACTGGTTCAGGTACATAGTTGCATTACAGGGAGACAGAATTGTTAATGCGGCATTTCGCACACTTAAGAGACATAGAGATGTACAGCAGGGAAATAGACCTTCCAATCTCTTGCCCATGCCAACCAGATATCCTGAATTAATATAGTCCCACTTGCCAACACTTGGCACATATCCCTCTCAACCCTTCCTACTCATGTACCCATCCAGATGCCTTTTAAGTGCTGTAATTGTACCAGCCTCCACCACTTCCTTTGGCAATTCATTCCATATGCATACCACCCTCTGCGTGAAAAAAAATCATTCCTCTCACCTTAAACCTATGCCCTCCAGTTCTGGACTCTCCCACCCCAGGGAAAAGACCTTGTCTATTTCCCCTATCCATGTCCCTCATGATTTTACAAACCTCTACAAGGTTATCTGCCAGCCTTCGGTGCTCCAGGGAAAACAACCCCAACCTATTCAGCCTCTCCCTAAATCTCAATCCCTCCAAACGCTGGTAATATCCTTGCAAATCTTTTCTGAATCCTTTCAAGTATCACAACATCCTTCCTATAGAAGGGAAACCAGAATTGCACACAATATTCCAAAAGTGGCCGAACTAATGTCCTGTTCAACCGCAACATGACCTCCCAACTCCTATACTCAATGCTCTGACCAATAAAGGAAACATACCAAACACCACCTTAACTACCCTTTCTACCTGTGACTCCATTTTCAAAAGAACAATGAACCTGCATTCCAAGGTTTCTTTGTTCATCAACACTCCCTAGGAACATACCATTAAGTCTAAGTCCTGCCCTCATTTGCCTTTCCAAAATGCAGTACCTCAAATTTATCTAAATTAAACTCCATCTGCCACTCCTCAGCCCATTGGTTCATCTGATCAAGATCCCGCTGCACTGAAGTGTGCTTCATTGTCTACCACACCTCCAAATTTGGTGTTATCAGCAAACTTTCTATCCATACCTCCTATGTTCACATCCAAAACATTTACATAAATGACAAAAAGCAGTGAACCCAGCACTGATCCTTGTGGCACACAACTAGTCACAGGCCTCTAGTCTGAAAAGCTACCCTCTCCCACCATCCTTTATCTTCGAATCAGTTCTGTATCCAATCGGCTAGTTCTCCCTGTATTCCAATGTGTTCTAACTTTGCTAACCAGTCTACCATGACAAACCTTGTTGAATGTTTTACTGAAGTCAATATAGATCACGTCAACTGCTCTTCCCTGATCAATCCTCTTCATTAGATGGGGAAGATTCAAAATAAGTGTTTTCAATCAGTCTTTACCATGTAGGCGGCGATGGAAGATGCGGAATGCATGGAAATAGATGGCGACATCTTGAAAAATGTCCATATTACAGAGGTGGTGGTGCTGGATTTTTTTAAAACACGTAAAGGTGGATAAATCCCCAGGACCTGATCAGGTGTATCCTGGAATTCTGTGGGAAGCTATTGGACTTCATTGCTGGGTCCATTGATGGTAACAGAGCTGAAAATGTGTTGCTGGAAAAGCGCAGGTCAGGCAGCATCCAAGGAACAGGAGAATCGACGTTCCAGGCATAAGCCCTTCTTCAGGAAGGGTTTCCTGAAGAAGGGCTTATGCCCGAAACGTGGATTTCTCCTGTTCCTTGGATGCTGCCTGACCTGCTGCGCTTTTCCAGCAACACATTTTCAGTTCTGATCTCCAGCATCTGCAGTCCTCACTTTCTCCCCATTGATAGTAACAGGCCAGATACCAGAAGACAGGAGGTTGGCTAACGTGGTGCCACTATTTAAGGTGGTAAAGAAAAGCTAGGGAACTATAGACTGGTGAGCCTGACACAGATGATGGAGTGGGCAAGTTGCTGGAGGGAATTCGGAGGGACAGGATTTACATGTATTTGGAAAAGCAAGGACTGATTAGCGATAGTCAACATGACTTTATTCGTGGGAAATCATGTCTCATGAACTTGATTGGGTTTTGCCTTTATTGGTCAGACATTTGAGTATAGGAGTTGGGACATCATGCTGAGGTTGTACACGACAAGTCAATGAGGCCAAACCTGGAATACTGTATACAATTCTCGTCACTCTGCTATAGGAAGGAAATTGCAAAATAGGAGAGGGTATAGAAAAGATTTATAAGAATGTTGCCTGTACTGGACGGTTTGACTTATGATGAGAAGCTAGAGAAACTGGGACTTTTTCCACTGGACCATCGGAGGTTGAGGGATGATAGAGCTTTTTAAAATCATTTGGGGCATAGATACAGTAAACAGCAAAGAGTCAGTTTTTATTTTAAAAAGTTATTTGATTTGGTCAAAATGTTTAAAAAGTACTGCAAAGAACAGCAATTACTCAAGCAAAAAAAATACTAAAGGAGATTCTACCAGAGGAAATGAGTGAAACATCACTTGCTCTGGTTAATGACTTAATGATGAGAAAACATTATGAAAGTAAGAGATTACAATGGAGTGACTTTTATGCTGAGTGCAGGGGTCGAAGAGAAATTCAGTCAATTACATAAAAAAGGCTTAATAATCATACTTTTCAAAAACTAGGTCAAAAACTGTGTACGGTCTTGGATTGAGGGGGAAAATGCTAATGGGCAGTAAAGCAAAAAAACTGAAAGTAACTTGAATATCCAATGTCATTCATGCTATTGGCTCAAAGACCAAGGACAGCGTGGAAGTATAAAGTGTGCAAATTCTGAGATAAGAGGAATTCAGCAGCTAATAAATGTTGTTGCATTTTAAAATAGAACTTAGTATGCAGTATGGAAACAGGCCCTTCGGCCCAACAAGTCCACACCAACCTTCCAAACAGTAACCCACCAAGACTCATCCCGCTACCCTATTTACCCCAGACTAATGCACTTAACCTACACATCCCTGAACACTGTGGGCAATTTAGCTTGGCCAATTCACCCAACCTGCACATCTTTGGATTGTGGGAGGAAATCAGAGCACCCAGAGGAAACCCACACAGACACGGGGAGAATGTGCAAACTCCATGTCGTGGAAATTAAATGGACTCAACTCAACTATTAGCAAGAGCGAAGAAAGAGAGTTTTATTATATTAGTCTAACCTCTATTACAGAGGGGCAAAATGCAGCTAGCAAAGGCCCGGAGCATAATTCAAATGCTTGACTAATAGTGTTTCTTATCACATTATCAAGGACAAAGTCTATGCACATTTGAGTTGTTATCCATTTTCATTCCTTGTGTTACTTGGACACACTGTCCTTCATATCCCGTAGCCTTTCCTGAATTTTGACTGCTCACAAGGCTAGGTTGAATGTTTACTAAATTCCACAGAAACAAACTGTCTCCTTAGCTGCAGAACTCAGCAATAGCACTCTGTGAACTTGAGCATAATATCAAATTAAGAAAGCATTTCTCTTTTTACAAATTTCACAGTAAATGGATTCCAGATTTCACAGTAAATGTTAAATTTCCATTACACTCGACACAGACAGTTCAGAGAGGTTGGAATCGAACCCGGGTCCCTGGTGCTGAGAGGCAGCACTGCTAGCCACTGCGTCACCTTGCCGCCAAGTTGTCTCTTATGTGGATTGAAGAACTCAAATGTCAAAGCAAAGGTAACAGGGGTTACAACTTCTGATAAGTGAAGATAGTAGAGGGTGCATAAAAGTAAGGGCGAGGTTCATATGAAGATGGTGGTGGGCAAAGATGAACCATGTTTGTGAGAGAAGAATTTGAGATCCTGATGATGGAACAAGTGTGACGAAAGCACAGTGTGCAGTTGACGTTTGAACGTATAAAGTTCCAAGCTACATCCTTACTTAGTTGAATGATAAATCTCGCAGATATGCTACTGAAGAAAGCATGTACATACACTCCAGTAGATATGACCAGAACTAGGATAGAAATGCCTCTCAGGTGGTACATTGATGAAAGATGTGGAGAAGAATGAAATAATAAATGATGCTGGAGGATACTGAAACGTTTAGGAGAATGAAGAATAGCAGAAAATCAAGATCATGTAATATAAAATTAGTGACCGTTATTAGTATTCTGGGTGAGACAGAAACAGATCAAAGGATTGCCAATAATGCATGATGGAGAAGTGCTAAGTGCAACTGTACAAAGATAGAAATAAAGCAATAATTCAAAAACATGCAGCTGTAACAGGTGAGCTTCCTGAAGACAGGAATGATAAAATGTTTCTTTCTGAACTACAATTTTTAAAGAAATATAAAAATCACAATATCTTCAAATTTAGGATCAGGTTAAAAATATTTATCAGCTTAATAGAAAGGCTACTCTTTAGACAGACTGGTAAGTTAGTTTCAAATAAATGAATCACACACACCATCTTAGCATTTTTTTTAAAATTCAAAAATATTCCCCTGCCCTGTATACTCAGCTGGTAATGACTGCCTCAGTTAAACATTCCCAACTGGCTACTACAGCTGACTTGCCACATTCTCCATAGGGACCCTTGTGACACTGATGCGGCTCCCTGTAGGTAAGGAACAAATTCAAAACAAGTTTCTACAGGATGGGAAACAGAAACATTTCTCCACCACCCCGCAAAGTATTTGTGGGAAGATACAAGATGCATGGAAGATAAAATCATTAGTAAACAGTAAAAATAAGAACAAACACAAGTCTTTTAAAAAAGGAGAACAGCCAAGCTTTTGCAAAACAGTATACAGAAGTCCAAAAATATTGGTTTTCATTGTTTACAGATAATGCTGAAATGGTTCAATTTATACAAGTACTTTATCACATCAGTATTTAAATGTTATGATTTGCAAAGTGCATTAACAGCCCTTACAGAAACAAATACCATACAATTTTGGCAAAAGCAGACAGGACTTTTTAAAAGTCACAACACAATCCAGCAAAGTCAACACCATTTTCTGAAAAAGACGCCATTAAACTTCTTTAGGGTTGCAATAAGCAGGGTGAGTGTACAAAGAGATTCAATTAATATGGAATTTGGAGTTTCAAAACATATTCAACAAAGTGTCACACAAAACATTACCATACAAACTAAAAGCTCAAGTGCACCATGGCATATGGTAAGAGCAGGACAGCTTCCTGGTCAGCCAGAATTATAAGCAGATGAAGCACAACAGCCTTCTCCATTAAAAGACTCTACAGACAGGCTTTTGCCATGCGCAAGTAGCTTCCTTATTTGCAGAGATATTGGATAATCTATTGGCATGGATCACGCATTAGCTAACTAACAGTAAGCAGTAGGGAAAGGTCATTTTCAAGCTCAGTCAAGGCAAGCAGGAGCAAAGCAGAAAACAAAGTAGGATTAATTAATTGAAATATATTTATTTCAATGTAAGAGGCCTGACAGGTTAGGTAAAAGAACTCTGGGCTTGGCTGGAAACAGGAATCTGGGATATCATAGTTATTATGTAGACATGGCTCAGGGATGGACAGGACTGACAGCTTAATGCCCCAAGGTATAGATGCTATAGGAAGGACTTGGGGGGCCGGGGGGGGGGGGGGAGGGTGGCGTGGTTGGTGCTAATATTACGGCTATACCTGGGTAGGGTATTTCAGAGAGTACATACAGTGAAGTTATTGGGGTGGAACTGAGAAATACGAAAGGGATGATCACCTTATTGGGATTGCATTATAGAACCCCAACGGTCAGCAGGAAATTGAGAAGCAAATTTGCAAGGAGATCTCAGTTATCTGCAAGAATAATAGGGTAGTAATGGTGGGGGATTTGAACTTTCCAAAGACTGGGACTACCATAGTGATAAGGGCTTGGACAGAGAAGAATTTGTTAAGCGTTCTGAAAAAAAACAAACATCTTATTCAATAGTGAATGCACCTATTAGGAGGAGGAGGACCACGCCTTGGGAAATAAGGCTGTGCAAGTGACTGAGGTGTCAGTCAGGGAGAACCTTGGGGCAAATGATCAAAATTCCAGTAAGTTTAAAATATTTATGAAAATGGATAGACCAGATATTAAAGTTGAAGATCTAAATGGGAGGAAGGCTAATTTTGGCAGTATTAGGCAAGAACTTTCAAACGTTGACTGGGTGTGAATAATGGTACTGGATGAAAATGAGATCAAGATTGTCTCATGAGACAAAGAGGCTGTCTAAAAAGAAAGATAATTGCCTGTAAGTTCAGCAAATATCTTGCAGAATATTATGAATAGTTCAGTTATTGAATTGCAATGGCATCTAAATGTAACAAGAGTGTTTTGAGAGATGCAATCAATAAATTTGTTTGTCTATTTCTATCCAGTGACTGTAGAAACCTAAGCTTGACTGGAGTGATTACTGCATTGGCATCACTACTGCATCAACCATAGTTGTAAGATGGGCATGGATTACACTACAACACTGAGATGTAGTGTTGAAGTATACTATTGCCCTTTGTAAAATATTATTTGAATTCTAGAAGT
The DNA here is from genome assembly GCF_047496795.1 of Chiloscyllium punctatum. NCBI lineage: Eukaryota > Metazoa > Chordata > Chondrichthyes > Orectolobiformes > Hemiscylliidae > Chiloscyllium > Chiloscyllium punctatum. Next base: position 50,490,869 of record NC_092762.1, on the reverse strand, counting down.
CAGACTGCCAAGCTCCCAGTATTTGTTCCATTAATTCTATTTTCCATCACCTACAGCAGATAGCAGAGACAACTTGTGAAACTAGGCTTGGCTCCTCAAAACAAAAGTATACAGAACTTTGTTTGGATTCTTTTTCTTGAGCAGTTCCTCAGGATCAAGGATGACTTTCTCCCATTCCAGTCAACGAATTCTAAAATGACTGTGCTTTGCATGTTTCAATCGGAGGAATCTGCCACATAGGACAGTTTTGCTTGGTGAATTGCTTGCAGACGGGTTTGAAGTTTGTGCAATCTAAGCTTCCCTCAGCATTTTCTTGACAAGTCTCTCACTGTGTTTGGTGCCTTTCCCATTTTGGGAAGTGAAAAGCCAGGGACCCACACAAGTCATCTTTGACACCCATGTTCCTGGGGCTCTAACTTTCAATTCTCTAACATCTCAGTACCTCTGAGCCACTATTACATCCTCACGACCTCATCCCACGACTAACTTTTTTTCTCACAATTTTCAGATCCTCTTCAACATTGAAAGGTCAGTGCATGGTAAAACTACTTGACAAAAGCATTCAACTTAAAACAAGCAAAGACACTTGAGCTATTCCATTTCTAAATTAACACATGACAGAAAGCAATCTTTCTGAAGAAATCATTGCATCAAAAACAGAATGCCACCATGAGTGAATGACAAGGTTTTGATCCTCAACTACATCAATTTGAATATATTCCCTCTTCCCACAGTTCTATGCGAATTAGATCAACATCATAGGCTCAAAATTATGGATGAACAGCAGAGTCATCATTTAGGAGAAAGTGAGGACTGCAGATGCTGGAGATCAGAGCTGAAAATGTGCTGCTAGAAAAGCGCAGCAGGTCAGGCAGCATCCAAGGAGCAGGAGAATCGACGTTTCGGGCTTGAGCGCTTCTTCAGGAATAAGGAAAGTGTGCCGAGCAGGCTAAGATAAAAGGTGGAAGGAGGTTAAGGTGAGGCTGATAGGCCAGTGTGGGGGTGGGAGCAGAGAGGTCAGGAAGAAGATTGCAGGTTAGGAAGGAGGTGCTGAGTTCGAGGGTTGGGACTGAGACAAGGTGGGGGGAGGGGAAATGAGGAAATTGGAGAAATCTGAGTTCATCCCTTGTGGTTGAAGGGTTTCTAGGCAGAAGATGAGGCGCTCTTCCTCCACCGTCGTGTTGCTATGGAGGAGTCCAAGGACCTGCATGTCCTTGGTGGAGTGGGAGGGGGAGTTGAAGGGTTGAGCCAAGGGGTTGTTGGGTTGGTTGGTCCGGGTGTCCCAGAAGTGTTCTGAAACGTTCCGCAAGTAGGCGGCCTGTCTCCCCAATATAGAAGAGGCCACATAGGTGCAGCGGATGCAGTAAATAGTGTGTATGGAGGTGCAGGTGAATTTGTAGTGGATATGGAAGGATCCCTTGGGGCCTTGGAGGGAAGTAGGGGGGAGGGGGAAGAGGTGTGGGTGCAAGTTTTGCATTTCTTGCGGTTGCAGGGGAAGGTGCCGGGAGTGGAAGTTGGGTTGGTGGGGGGGTGTGGACCTGACAAGGGAGTCACGGAGGGAGCGGTCTTTTCGGAACGCTGATAGGGGAGCGGAGGGAAATATATCCCTGGTGGTGGGGTCCGTTTGGAGGTGGCAGAAATGACGATGGATGATATGATTTGCTCACTCTCTCGGCGGAGCAGGTAACGGCTGTCTGCTGGTGTTTTTTTTAAGTCACGGTATAGTCCAGTTTTTGTTTTTTATAACGGCTAAAATTTAAAGTTTTTTTTAAAGCGCCAAGCAGACCCAGAAGCTGGTGTCGCGCTAGCTTACCTGGGAAGGTTTTTTTTCTTATAAAAGCGCGCAGCTCCAAGCCTTCGGCCTCACTCTCTCGGCGGAGCAGGTAACGGCTGTATGATGGTGTTTTTTTAAAAGTCATGGTATAGTCCAGTTATTGTTTATTTAACGGCTAAAGTTTAAAGTTTTTTTTAAGCGCCTAGCGGACCCGGAAGCTGGTGTCGTGCTAGCTCACCTGGGAAGGTTTTTTTCTTATAAAAGCGCGCAGGCGAGGAACCCAAGGCACTACAGGGGTAGAGCCTCCCACCCGCCCTCCTCCTCTAACCTAATAATAAGACCCATTGTGACAAGCAGGTAAGTGCTGCATTTTGCTTGTTTGTTTCTTTAGATCTAGTTTTTAAAAGTTTCTCTTTAGAGGGATGGCAGCGAAGGCAGTGCAATGTTCCTCTTGCAACAAGTATGAGGTGAGGGAAGCCATTAGCGTCCCTCCTGATTACACTTGCAAGAAGTGCACCCATCTCCAGCTCCTCCAAGACCGTGTTAGGGAACTGGAGCTGGAGTTGGATGAACTGCGGATCATTCGGGAGGCAGAGGTGGTCATAGATCAGAGCTTTAGGGAAGTAGTTACTCCGAAAGTTATAGAGAGATGGGTGACAGTGAGGGGGAGTGGGAGGAAGCAGCCAGTGCAGGGACCCCCTGCGGTTATTCCCCTCAAGAACAAGTATACCGTTTTGGATACTTGTGGGGGGGGGGGGGGGGGGGGGGGGGGGGGGGGAGACGACTTACCAGGGGTAAGCAATGGGGTTCAGGCCTCTGGCACGGAGCCTGTCCCCGTTGCTCAGAAGGGAAGGGTGGAGAAAGGTAGAGCGATAGTTATTGGGGACTCAATAGTGAGGGGCACAGATAGGCAGTTTTGTGGGGGCGACAGAGACGATTGGTATGTAGCCTCCCAGTTGCAAGGGTACGTGATGCTCTGATAGTGTTTTCCGGGTCCGCAAGGGGGAGGGGGAGCAGCCCCTGATCGTGGTCCACGTTGGCACCAACGACATAGGTAGGAAGAGGTGTGAGGATGTTAGACAGGCTTTCAGGGAGCTAGGTTGGAAGCTCAGAGCTAGAACGAACAGAGTCATTGTCTCTGGTTTGTTACCCGTGCCACGTGATAGAGAGTCGAGGAATAGGGAGAGAGAAGAGTTAAATGCGTGACTACAGGATGGTGCAGGAAGGAGGGATTCCGGTTTCTGGACAACTGGGGTTCTTTCTGGGGAAGGTGGGACCTCTATAAACAGGATGGTCTACATCCTAACCTGAGGGGCACCAGTATCCTTGGGGGGATGTTTGCTAGTGCTCTTTGGGAGGGTTTAAACTAACTCTGCAGGGGCATGGGAACCTGGACTGTAGCTTTAGGGTACAGGACCTTGAGTGTAGGGAGGTTAGGAACATGGCATCGATCTCGAAGGAGGGTGCCTGTAAACAGGCAGGTGGCTTGAAGTGTGTATACTTCAATGCCAGAAGTATAAGAAATAAGGTAGGTGAGCTTGCAGCATGGGTTGGTACCTGGGACTTCGATGTTGTGGCCATGACAGAGACGTGGGTAGAACAGGGACAGGAATGGCTGTTGCAGGTTCCAGGGTTTAAATGTTTTAGTAGGGTCAGAGATGGGGGTAAAAGAGGGGGAGGTGTGGCATTGCCAAGTCAAGGATAGTATTACAGCAGTAGAAAGGGTGATGGAGGAAGACTTGCCATCTGAGGTAGTGTGAGCGGAGGTTAGAAATAGGAAAGGTGAGGTCACCCTGTTAGGAGTTTTCTACAGGCCTCCTAATAGTCCAAGAGAAGTAGAGGAAAGTATTGCGAGGATGATTCAGGAGAAGAGTGAAAGTAGCAGGGTGGTTGTTACGGGGGACTTTAACTTCCCAGATATTGACTGGGAAAGCTATAGCTCGAGTTCGTTAGATGGGTTGGTGTTTGTCCAATGTGTGCAGGAGGGTTTCCTGACACAATATATAGACAGGCCAACAAGAGGGGAGGCTATACTGGATTTGGTTCTAGGTAATGAACCAGGCCAGGTGTTAGACTTGGAGGTAGGGGAGCACTTCGGGGGCAGTGACCACAACTCGGTGACTTTTACTCTAGTGATGGAGAGGGATAAGTGTGCACTGCAGGGCAACAGTTATAGCTGGGGGCAGGGAAATTATGATGCGGTGAGGCATGACTTAGGATGCGTGGATTGGAAAAATAGGCTTCAAGGGAAGAACACAAATGATATGTGGAGATTGTTCAAGGAACAGCTAATGGGTGTCCTTGATAAGTATGTACCAGTCAGGCAGGGAGTAAAGGGTCTTGTGAGGGAGCCGTGGTTTAATAAGGAATTGGAATCCCTTGTGAAAGGGAAGAGGGCGGCCTATGTAAAGATGAGGCGTGAAGGTTCAGTTGGGGCGATTGAGAGTTATAAGGGAGCCAGGAAGGATCTAAAGAGAGAGCTAAGAGCAGCGAGAAGGGGACATGAAAAGTCCTTAGTTGGTAGGATTAGGGAAAACCCAAAGGCTTTCTATAGGTATGTCAGGAATAAAAGGATGACTAGGGTAGGTATCGGTCCAGTCAAGGATAGTAGTGGGAAGTTGTGTGTGGAGGCGGAGGAGATTGGTGAGACACTAAATCAATACTTTTCGTTAGTATTCACTCAGGAACAGGACACTGTTGCTGATGTGAGTATTGAGTCACAAGTGATTAGAATGGATGGCCTTGAGGTACGTAGGGAAGAGACCTGGGGAATACTGGAAAGGATGAAAATAGATAAGGCCTGATGGTATTTATCCTAGGATCCTCTGGGAAGCTAGGGAGGAGATAGCGGAGCCATTGGCCTTGATTTTTATGTCATCGTTGTCTACGGGAAAAGTGCTAGAAGACTGGAGGATAGCGAATGTGGTCCCCTTGTTCAAGAAGGGGAGCAGGGATAGCCCGAGTAACTATAGGCCAGTGAGTCTCACTTCTGTTGTGGGCAAAGTCTTCGAGAGAATTGTAAGGGATAGGACTTATGCACATCTGGATAGGAATAAATGTGATCAAGGATAGTCAGCATGGTTTTGTGAAGGGCAGGTCGTGCCTCACAAACCTTATTGAATTCTTTGAGAAGGTGACCAAGGAAGTGGACGAGGGTAAAGCAGTAGATGTGGTGTATATGGATTTTAGCAAGGCGTTCGATAAGGTACCCCATGGTAGGCTACTGCAGAAAATACAGAGATATGGCATTGAGGGTGCATTAGAGGTTTGGATTAGGAATTGGCTGGCTGGAAGGAGACAGAGGGTAGTAGTTGATGGTATAGGTTCATCTTGGAGCGCAGTTACTAGCGGTGTTCCACAAGGATCTGTTTTGGGACCATTGCTGTTGTCATTTTTATAAATGACCTGGAGGAGGGGCTTGAAGGCTGGGTGAGCAAGTTTGCGGATGACACGAAAGTCGGTGGAGTTGTGGACAGCGAAGAAGGATGTGGCAGGTTACAGCGGGATATAGATAAGTTGCAGAGCTGGGCAGTAAGGTGGCAAATGGAATTCAATGTAGCTAAGTGTGAAGTCATTCACTTTGGTAGGAGTAACAAGAAGATGGATTACTGGGCTAATGGTAGACTACTTGGTAGTGTGGATGAGCAGAGGGATCTTGGTGTCCATGTATACAGATCTTTGAAAGTTGCCACCCAGGTAAATAGTGCAGTGAAGAAGGCATATGGCGTACTGGTTTTTATTGGTAGAGGAATTGAGTTCCAGAGTCCTGAGGTCATGTTGCAGTTGTATAAGACTCTGGTGGGCCTCATCTGGAGTATTGTGTGCAGTTTTGGTCGCCATACTATAGGAAGGATGTGGAGGCATTGGAACGAGTGCAGAGGAGGTTTACCAGGATGTTGCCTGGCATGGTAGGAAGATCGTATGAGGAAAGGCTGAGGCAGTTGGGGCTTTTCTCATTGAAGAAAAGAAGGTTTAGGGGAGATTTGATAGAGGTGTACAAAATGATTAGGGGGTTAGATAGGGTTGACAGTGAGAACCTTTTTCCGCGTATGGAGTCAGCTGTTACTAGGGGACACAGCTTTAAATTAAGGGGTGGTAGGTATAGGACAGATGTTAGGGGCAGATTTTTTACTCAGCGGGTTGTGAGTTCATGGAATGCCTGCCAGTAGCAGTGGTGGACTCTCCCTCTTTATGGTCATTAAAGCGGGCATTGGACAAGCATATGGAGGATAGTGGGTTAGTGTAGGTTAGGTAGGCTTCGGTCGGCGCAACATCGAGGGCCAAAGGGCCTGTACTGCGCTGTATTTTTCTATGTTCTATGTATATGGAGGTTGGTGGGGTGGTAGGTGAGGACCAGTGGGATTCTGTCCTGGTGGAGATTGGAGGGGCGGGGCTCAAGGGCGGAGGAGCAGGAAGTGGAGGAGATGCGGTGGAGAGCACCATCGATCACGTCTGGGGGGAAATTGCGGTCTTTGAAGGAGGCCATCTGGGTTGTTCGGTATTGGAACTGGTCCCCCTGGGAGCAGATGCGACGGAGACGAAGGAATTGGGAATATGGGATGGTATTTTTACAGGGAGTAGGGTGGGAGGTGGTGTAGGCTAGGTAGCTGTGGGAGTCGGTCGGTTTATAGTAAATGTCCGTGTTGATTCGGTCGCCTGAGACAGAAATGGAGAGGTCCAGCAAGGGGAGGGAGGAGTCTGAGACGGTCCAGGTAAATTTGAGGTCGGGGTGGAAGGTGTTGGTAAAGTGGATGAACTGTTTAACCTCCTCGTGGGAGCACGAGGCAGTGCCAATACTGTCAGTCATCGATGTAGCGGAGGAAAAGGTGGGGTGTGGTGCCAGTGTAGCTGTGGAAGATGGACTGTTCCACATATCCTACAAAGAGGCAGGCATAGCTGGGGCCCATGCGGGTGCCCATGGCTACTCCTTTGGTTTGGATGAAGTGCAAAGAAATGCAAAACTTGTGCCCACACCTCCCCCCTTACTTCACTCCAAGGCCCCAAGGGATCCTTCCATATCTACCACAAATTCACCTGCACCTCCACACACACCATTTACTGCATCCGCTGCACCCGATGTGGCCTCCTCTGTATTGGGGAGACAGGCCACCTACTTGCGGAACATTTCAGAGAACACCTCTGGGACACCCGGACCAACCAACCCAACCACCCAGTGGTTCAACCCTTCAACTCCCCCTCCCATTCCACCAAGGACATGCAGGTCCTTGGATTCCTCCATCGCCAGACCATAGCAACAAGACGGCTGGAGGAAGAGCGCCTCATCTTCCGCCTTGGAACCCTCCAACGACAAGGGATGAACTCGGACTTCTCCAGTTTCCTCATTTCCCCTCGCCCACCTTGTCTCAGTCCCAACCCTCGAACTCAGCACCACCTTCCTAATCTGCAATCTTCTTCCTGACCTCTCCATCCCCAACCCCACTCTGGCCCATCAGCCTCACCTTATCACCCTCACCGTGACCTCCTTCCACCTATCGCATTTCCAATGTCCCTCCCCCAAGTCCCTCCTCCCTACCTTTTATCTTAGCTTGCTTGGCACACCCTCCTCATTCCTGAAGGGCTCATGCCAGAAATGTCGATTCTCCTGCTCCTTGGATGCTGCCTGACCTGCTGCGCTTTTCCAGCAACACATTTTCAGATCAGAGCCATCATGTCTTAGATATGTTTAAAAATACATTACATATATTATTACTTATACTGCACAAAGTTTATGTTCAATGTCTATACTTGTCATAGAAAAACCATGAAAACATTTATGATATAAAAGCTATTGCATAGGCAGTCTTGTTACTTTGACAATAGAATCAAATCATAAAATAATTTCTGAAAAGAATTGCCCTTTTTGTTCTGCAACCAAATTACCAATGCTTTCAATGAAGCAAAGTAAATCTTAAATTCTTTAAGTAACATTTAATTATTCATTCTCCGGCCAAGGGAATTGCTGGCTAGACCAGTATTTATTGCATATTTCTAATTGCCCAGAGAGCAGTTAGGAGTCAACCACACTGCTGTGGCTCTGGAGTTACATTTAAAGACCAGACCGGGTAAGGATGGCAGTTTCCTTCCCGAAATAGAAATTAGCAAACCGGATGGGTTTTTTTCCCCCAACAATGGATTCATGGTCATCATTAGACCATCAAAAACCCTATCAGATACCCTGGACTAAAACCCTCTGAAACTGGGACATAAGTTGAGGAATTCACATTTGAACTAAGATTCACTGAACTCACTGGCTGAGACAGTAAGCAATATGCAAGCCTAAAGGCAGCTATCTGGAACAGGGGTTTAGCTAAAGAAAGACCCACCACAAACACCTCAGCTAAAGACAATGAACACCAGCCTGCAGAGCAAACAACAGACATTCTGGTATTTTTGTAATCAGTTTGCTCAGATACAGAACACTCCACATCATTGTACAACATGCAAGTGTTTGCTTTTGAATGTGAAGTCCTTGCAGTAAAAGTTTAACCTACATCCATCCAAAAGAAATACACGACATTCAAAACTATTGGAAACCCATCTACTTTAATCAAAGAACCTTTTGCACCTCATCTCATAATCAGGAGGCTCATTCAGCCCAGAGGAGGAGGAACAACAGCTCAGTGATCAAATCCAGATTTGGCAGGAGTTATGGGGAAACCCGATCGCTAAGGAAGTTTTGGATTCGGCATCAGCAAGAGTGTCAGTCAGAGTGGAGAAAATCAGCAGTTGCAGTATGTCACAGACTATCACCATCACAGATTCAGTAAAAGAAAAGAGAACAAACGATTGCCTCCCAAGTGCACAGGTCAAGCATGTCTCAGATCTGCTGCAGAACATTCTGCAGCGAGAGGGTGAACAACCAGATATCATGGTACATACAGGCACCAATGATATAGGTAAAAACATGGGATGAAATCCTACAAAACAGAATTTAGAGACTCAGGAGCCAAGTTTAAAAATTAGGACCTCAGAGGTAGTAATCTCAGGATTGCTACCACTGCCAGGTGCTAGTCAGAGTAGAAATAAAAGAATACGCAGGATGAATGCGTGGTTTGAGAGATGGTACAGCAGGGAGGCACTCAGATTTTTGGGACATTGGGACGGGTTCTGGGGAGGCAGGACTATTATAAATTGAATGGTCTACACCTGGGCCAGACTGGAACCAACATCCTCGGGAATGCTTTTCCTAACACTGTTGGGGAGGGTTTAAACTCATGTGGCAGGAGAATTGAACCAAATGAGGTGGTTAGTGGACATTAAGGAGGTAGCAACTAAAGCCTGTAAGGAACTAGATAATGAAGTCAGCGTGACTAAGGTGAAGAGTAGGCAGGGAGCAGATGATGAATGCAAAGGGACAGACGGTCTGAGGTGCATTTGGTTTAATGAGAGAAGTGTAATAGGTAAGGCAGATGAAATTAGGGCTTGGGTTAGTACCTGAGAGTACAAAGTTATTTCTTTACTGAGACTTGGTTGAGAGAAGAGCAAGATTGGCAATTAACTATCCCATAGTGGATATAGATGCTTCAGACAGGATAGAGAGGAAAGTAAAAGGGCTGGAGGAGTTACATTACTGGTCAGAAAGGATATCACAACTGTGAAGGGGACTATGGAAGACTTCAGCAGTGAAGCAAAGTGTGCACAACTCAGAAATAGGAAAGGTGCGGTAACAATGTTGGGGCTGCACTACAGGCCTCCCAACAGAGAGAGAGATATCGAGGTACAAATATGTAAACAGTTCATGGAAAGATGTAGGAGCAATAGCATGGTGGTGATAGGAGATTTTAATTTTTCCAACATTGACCGGGATTCACTTAGTGTTAGAGGTCTAGATGGAGAAGAATTTGTAAGGAACATCCAGGAGTGCTTTACTGAACAGTATGTAAATAGCCCAACTCGGGGAGGGGCCATACTGGACCTACTGTTGGGTAATGGGCCCGGTGAGGTGGTTGAAGTTTCGGTAGGGGAGTACTTTGGGAATAGTGTTCACAATTCCATAAGTTTTAAAATACTTAAGGACAAGGACAAGAGTCGTCCCAAAGGACGAGTGCTAAATTGGGGAAGGCCAACTACAGGAAAAATTCGGCACAAGCTGTGGAATGTGGATTGGGATCAGCTGCTTGAAGATAAGTCCACACTTGATATGTGGGAGGCTTTTAAAGAGAGGTTGATTAGAGTGTAGTTTTCATGTCCCTATGAAAATGAGGGATAGAAATGACAAGATGAGGGGACCAAGGGTGACAGGTGAAAATATGGGACTAAGAGGAAAAAGGAAACATATATAAGATCGAGGCAACTGAAAACAGACTAAGCTTTGCAAAAATATTGGGAAAGTAGGACCAATCTGAAACAAGGAATTAAGAGAGCTAAAAAGGGTCATGAAATATCTTTAGCAAACAAAGTTCAGGAAAATCCCAAAGCCTTTTATTTGTACATAAGGAGCAAGAAGTTAACTAGAGAAAGGCTTGGCCCTCTCATGCGCAAAGAAGGAAAGTCAAGCATGAAGTCAGAGAAAATGGGTGAGATTCTTCATGATACTTTGCATCAGTATTCACCAAGGAGGGGGACATGACAGAAGTTGAGGTTAGGGATAGATGTTTGGATCAAGTCGGCATAAAGGAGGGAGGAGGTATTAGGTATTCTGAAAGGCATTAAGGTAGACAAGTCTCTAGGGCCAGACGAGATCGACCCCAGATTACCAAGGGAACGGAGAGGGAAAATAGCTGAGGCCTTAACAAATATCTTTGCAGCATCTTTGAACATGTGAGGGGTCCCAGAGGACTGGAGAATTGCTAATGTTGTACCCTTGTTTAAGGAGAGTAGCGGGGATAATTCAGATGATTATAGACCTGTGAGCCTGATGTTAGTGGTAAGGAAGCTGCTGGAGAAGATACCAAAGGATAGGAGCTACTTACATTTGGAAGAAAATGGGCTTATCAGTGATAGGCAACATGGTTTTGTGCAGGGAAGGTCATGTCTTACCAACTTAATACAATTCTTTGAGGAAGTGGCAAAGTTGATTGATCAGGAAAGGGCTGTAGATGTCATATACATGGACGTCAGTAAGATAAGGTTCCCCTTGGTAGGCTGATGAGAAAGTGAAGTCACATGGGGTCCAGGGTGTACTAGCCAAATGGATAAAGAACTGGCTGGGCAACAGGAGACAGACAGTAGTAGTAGTAATAGTAGTAGTAGTAGAAGGGAGTTTCTCAAAATGGAGACCTGCGACTAGTGGGGTTCCACAGGGATCCATGTTGGGACCACTGTTGTTTGTGATATACTCAAATGATCTGGAGGAAGGTATAGGTGGTCTGATGCGCAAGTTTACAGATGACACTAAGATTGGTGGAGTAGCAGATAGTTAAGGGGAATGTGAGAGAATACTGCAGGATAGAGAGATTGGAGAGTTGGGTAGAGAAATGGCAAATGCAAGGTGATGCATTTTGAAAGATCCAATTCAAGAGTGAACAATATGGTAAATGGAAAAGCCCTTGGGAAAATTGACGTACAGAGAGATCTGGTTGTTCAGGTCAGTTGTACCCTGAAGGTGTCAACACAGGTCGATAAAATGGTCAGGTCGGCATACAGCATGCTTTCCTTCATCAGGCGGGGTATTGAGTAAAAGAGTTGGCAGCTCATGCTACAGGGAGAAAGTGAGGACTGCAGATGCTGGAGATCAGAGTCGATAGTGTGGTGCTGGAAAAACACAGCAGGTCAGGCAGCATCCGAGCAGCAGAAGAATTGATGTTTTGGGCATAAGCCCTTCATCAGGAAGGTCTTCTGCTCGAAACATCGAGGTCATGTTACAGTTGTATAATACTTTGGTTCGGCCACATTTGGAATACTGCATACAGTTCTGGTCGCCACATTACCAAAAGCATGCGGATGCTTTGGAAAGGGTACAGAGGAGGTTCATCAGGACGTTGCCTGGTATAGAGGGTGATAGCTATGAACAGAGGTTGAGTTGTTTCGGATTATTTTCATCAGAAAGATGGAGGTTAAGGGAGTCTTGATTGAGGTCGACAAAATCATGAGGGGTATAGACAGGGTGGATAGCAAACAGCTTTTTCCCCCAGACTGCGGGACTCAATGACGAGGGGTCACGAGTTCAAGGTGAGAAGGGAAAAGTTTAAGCAAGATATGCGTGGAAGGTTCTTTATGCAGAGGGTGGTGGGTGCCTGGAACGTGTTGCCAGCGGAGGTGGTAGAGGCTGGCACAATAGCATCATTTAAAATTAATGTAGACAGATACATGAATGGGCAGGGAGCAGAGGGATACAGATCCTTAGAAAATAGGCAATAGGTTTAGATAGAGGATCTGGATCGGCACAGGCTTGGAGGGCTGAAGAGCCTGTTCCTGTTCTGTAATTTTCTTTGTTCTTTGATTGTCTCGTGCATGAACCTCCCTGTACTGACAAGAAGTGACTGGAGAGCAGAGATACCGACCAGGGCAGTGCCAGCACCAGCGGCATCCACCACCATCCAAATCGACAGGGATCAGCATAAGGTCATCGAGACTCTCTGTCCCAGCTCAGATAGATAGGTTAGGAAGGGTGAGCTTCAGGATTGACAGTGCAGGACACTCCCAAGGAAGGGAAGCAGGAGAAGACCAAGGGATTAGTAACTTCTCTCTGTTCCCCCTTGCCCTGTCAACCCAGAAATCAACAGCTCTCTGTAGTTTTAAACCCACAGTACCAAGTCAGAACTGTAAGGGTTAATTGGGGTAAAAGTGAGCTGTCAGATATGTCTCACTTCCTATGATCTGTAACATTAAAAACAAACAAAATTATACTGATTTTCAATAAAAATCAGAGTTTACTTTGCCTCAGAAGCATCTGCCTCTTGTGTTTTTCACCACACCTCACTTTGTAAGCCCAGTGTCAGAACCAGGGAGCTAGTGTACAATAAATTAACCAGCACTCCCCACACTTCAGACTTTTAAGGATTTACTGAATTCCAGTTCCATGATCTGCTATGGTGTGATGCGAGCCCAAGTCTCCTGGTTATTACCAGTGCCTGTGGATTAGCAATTCAGTGATAACACCATTAGGTCAACACTTTCCATTCACTTTTAACATTTTTTTTTCGGTTTTTGTTTCAAGATCTTACCCTGACTCTGCTTGAGCAGATAATTTTAGCTAAATAATTGTAGAGAATATCGTGCATGTCCTGAGCATGTGTAATGTGCAGATTTTCCCCTTGTGCGATCATTGCACCATTAAGAGTTAACGGATGGAAGAGCAAGTTCCTCTCCTCCAAAGATGCGAAAGCTTTATTTTTACCATGATAAACTAAATAAACTGCAGTTTAAATTCTCAAAGATTTATATTCTGAAAGATTACTAAATGTTAATTTCTGCATGAACTATACAAAGTCAATACCTGTCAACAGCAGCACAATCTGTAATATTCCCAATTTCTGTGGTCTCCCTGCATAATTCTCCTATATGTTCCAAGATTCTCAAAATCTCTCTAATATTCCTGGTATTCCAATCCCAGACAACACCATTTTAGGACACCTAACCAACTGTTAGGTCATAAGGCCACAGCTTCTTTCCAACGTTGATAAGTTAATGAATTGAGTAACCTAACTTACATAACACCCTTGCTTCATCACAAACAAAGAACATCGAGCTCCTCCAGTTGGTGAAAACTGACAAAGGCTTCCAAATAAATCATTGATAGTCAAGGTGGCAACTTGGCTCATCTGGTAGCATCTACCCCATATCAGGGTATGTGCACATACAAGTTGTCACTCCTGGCTTTCAGAAAAGGATGGTCTCAAATCCTTTCTCAAGTGAAATTTTTATTTGAAAAAAATCTGCCTGTTTTAAAAAAAAAAATTACCTTTCCATTAACAGAGAAGAAATTGTGGATTTCGATGGTCTTGGTTAACGTTCCTCCAGAAAACAACCCTATCAAGTGCAGTCTAGCTGGTCAAGCTCAATGTGCTTTGTGGAATGTTGATGGTACAGACAAACACTACAAATCAATTTGAAACATTTTGTTTAAAACACTTGAGATATAGTTAACAGCATGATAGAGGACAATACAAATGTAAGCATCTATTATGTACCATCACACAGCCAAAACAAACTCACTAAGATTATTTTGGAATCCATTTTAAAAAGTATGTGTTGAGAATATATTTTCAGCAATGACCTAATTATTTGAAACTAAAATGGCATTAATTCTGCATTACCTGGTTAGTTTTATATAGCTTTCTCCCATCTATTGTGTTAGCAACTTTTCAATTGCATCTGTCACAATGGCCACCCCTTGTCTGGATTAGTGGTGCTGGAAGAACACAACAGTTCAGGCAGCATCCGAGGATGCTGTCTGATACATTTGCTCTTAATGTTATTAACAGTCAGTTTAAATGTCCTCAACAATACAACTCACTATTCTGAATGATTAGCAGAGATAATGTAATCATTCTCCATGCTGCAACGTGTTTTTTTAAAAAATCACTTTCCAAACACTCAAAACTTCATTATTAATATTCTGCACTCATCAGTGAATGAGAAACTCAGAAAACCTTGAACTTGTACCTAATAAAACAGTGCCAGATGTATTTAAAAGAATGAAAGTGAATAAAATAAGCTGTCAACTGTGTTATCTAATTAATTCAATACAGCTCCCTTGGGCTTGTCTCTGCATGAAAAATTTTGCATTAAGGACAAATTCAACGAAGCAGTCCAGAGGCATAACTGAGTACTATCCAGACAGTGCCAGGTTGTTCATGATAATGCTGGGTCAGATTACCAGTGAACATCAGCTTTTTTTTCCACGACTCTCAAATAAATACGTCAAACGGAACTTGCATTTAGATAGCACATTTCAGGACCTCAAGATGTTCTGAAGTCTTTTAGAACCATAACATCAGAGTCATAAAGCACAGAAACACACCCTTCGGTGCAACTCGTCTATGTCGACTAGACATCCCAATCTGATCTAGTCCCATTTGCCAATATGTGGCCCATATCCCCCTCAACCTTGCCTACTCATAAACGCAACCAAACATCTTTTAAATGTTGCAATTGCAGCAGCTTCCACCACTTTGTAACAATGTCCAAAGAGTGTATGGTCACTTTAATATAGAGTGTTTTCTGAATTTAAAGTACAGCCAGTATACAAAACAACTAAGAGGCTGGCCAAAATAGATACATGTGACAAGTGCGTACTAAATGGATACCAGTGTTTCTAACAACAATTCAAATTTAAACAATTAATTTAAATTTATGCCCAAGATACCAAACCCAAACTGAGTTTGCGTTTACTGTATTGACAACATCGGACCAATGAGAAGGTACGATGTTGGTGGTATAAAAAAGGGGGGCATTTTGAAAATTAGGCAGAGCAATTGCCATTGAACCGGACAGCAACTGCCATCTGTAGAAATAAACACCTTGCTCTTTTAAAACAAAAGTCTCAGAAGGCACTATCAAAAGATATCTTTTACTGCTCTTATAGGAAAAGGTAAGACAATGACCTGGAAGGAAGACAGCATAAGAAACTGTACGGACTAAGGGATCAAATTAATGTAACGCTTAATAATTGTGTTATTTTATACGGTTGGAATCAGATAGTGATTAGTAGAAAATGAGGACTTTAGATGCTGGACACCAGAATCAAAAAGCATGGTGCTGAGAAAACTCTTCATCAGGACAGGCTTATACTCGAAATGTTCACTTGCCTGCTCCTTGAATGCTGACTGACCTGCTGTGCTTTTCCAGCGCCACACATTTTGAATCAGATAGTGATTAGTTAAACAAAACATGGATCGGATTTTTAATAGTTTTTGTTTAGTGTTCACTGTTGGGTTAGGGAAATAAATTGTTATTTTTTTCTTTAAACAGTGGAAGTCAGGGGTTTTTTTTTCCCCACTCACTTACACTTTTAGCAGATGGCAAGGCAAGCTTTTCTGGAATTTAATTAGCAGCGGGGTTCAACCTTCGCGTCGTAACAACTTCCACTGGCAGGTCGTTCTATACACACACCAACCTGTGTGAAACGTTACCCCTCATTTTAAATCTATGCCCTTTAGTTTTGAGCTCTCCCACCATAGAAACTATCAAAAGAGGAGAACGATGGCTCAATGATTAGCACGGTTGCCTCACAGCACCAGGGCTTCCAGGTTACAGCCAAACTGGGATGAAGAATTTTACTTGCCTACCACATCCAGGGCAAATGTAAAGATTGCTCAAGCAGCTCCAGACTGACTGTGCTTGTCCAAGAAAATAATGGTTTTTGATGGTGGAGTCAGTGCAAGGGATGCTGGTCAATTCTGGCAGTGGTGAATTATTCAACATAAGGCGCATGAGATACACACACAAAAAAGCAACTTCAACCTTGCAGCGAAAAGCTCTTGGGAAAAAAACCTCAATGCAACTCACTAAGCCATAAAATTAGAACATTCAGCCTGTGTCTCAATAAATGCTCTTTAGTCTGACCAACCGAACAGCATACTGTCTAAACCTGTTCACATAGAGAATGTGTGTACAATTCAGATTGAATAATAAGTATTTGACACTAATGATCCTGTGGAATGTTTGCTCTTTTGGCATTAAAAGTAATCATCAGTTCAATACGGAGGCATTCACCAATTTGTTACGTAGTACACTCTAACAGTCATAGAATACTGGCCTGACATCCATGTGATAGGCAGCGTCATCTATGTGTATTGTTGAATACCCACTAATTATAGACCATTATTAATATAACATTGTGCATGGACCTCAACAGCTTGAAAATACAAACCTTAATGCTTAAGCAAGGTCTTAAATAACTACAAATTCTGAGACACCCTGCAGGTTTAAGCAATAGTACTGGCAATTTCTAACATATATCATTTTCTGATCTAGCTGTTATTATTTCTTGTTCCTCTAAATGGTATGCCTTGTCTGTTAAGTTGATTTTGCTTGGCTCTACGAACATTCTGAAGGATACAAGTCTTATTACTGCAAAAAAAATATAAACTGCAAAATTATTTCAAAGGTTTTACATTTAGCATTAAATGATTGTTGTCATTTTTTTTGTCTGCTTACCTTTTGCCAGTCGCTCCAGCCTCTTACCATGCTCTGGAGGTATTGCATACCTAAAATAAACGGAAACAGATCATATTAGTCTATTTAAAATTATAGCACATTTTAAAAATATTAAAAAGTGTTTAAAATTTCTGCTGAACGAACCATAAGCTTTCAAACATGGGATTGGGTTTGACTGTAGTTCTAAATGAGTTTTTTTTTCAGCAAAAAACACAATTATTGACCAAATTGATGCACAAACACAGATCCTCAAATGACCTGTTGTATGTGTGGTTTGGGAAACTATAAATATGCAGATTTGACCACAAGTATGACTTAAGTTTATTTTTGCCCTTTACGACATTAAACGGAGAAAACTGTGCCTTACAGTCAGGCCTAGCTCCATTAAGCCCACATTAACCAGGCTTAACATTAATAGAGCTAGTTGCAGATAGTGAGAATCACAGATGCTGGAAAGTCAGAGTCGACAAAAGTGTGGAGCTAGAAAAAGCACAGCAGATCAAGCAGCATCTGATGAAAGGATCTGACCTGAAACGTTGGTTCCCTGGGTCCTCAGATTCTGCTTGACCTACTGTGCTGTGCTTTTTGCAATTCACACTTTAACTACATTAACAGAGTTAGTACAATAAAAAGAATGGTGAAGCAAAGCAGAGACTACCATATGCTGTATACTGTCGTAATTCATATTGCACACTACCAGCTTTTGAGTTAGAAAGAAGCAGCCTCCTACTTAATGCCAGCTGCAGTACGTAGAGAAAACAGATAAAGATCACTAAGTAAACGTCTTAATAATTTGCTAGAAATATGGTGAGAGTTGGAAATTACAAGAGTTTTCGATTATATGATACACCACTGTAAGGAGTAGGTAGTTCTTCCAATCTTATGATAAACAGAATGTGCATTATAACACTGATCTCCAAAAACAGGCATAAATCTTCCAAATTCTCCATATCTGGGAGAATATTATTAAAATAAAACAAAAGAACTGCAGATGCTGATGATCTGAAACAAAATCAGAGATGGCTGGAGCAAGTCAGCAAGTCTGGCAGCACATGGGGAGAAAGGTCACCAGACTCAAAATGTTAACTCTGCTTTCTCTTTACAGATTCTGTTTGAATTTCAAACCTCCAGTTCTTCATTTATGATAAATATCTCACTGCAAAATTTAATTATATGGCACAACTCACTCAAGTTATTCAATGAACTTCAGATCTCAAGATACTGATTACTGCTTGCTTGAAACTGTCACATATTTTGTTACATAATGTATTAGTTTCACAAGTGCAAAAAGTTACACAATAGAAAAATTCAAAAGGAATAGACAATCACTTTCAAATTAAATTCTGAACTTTAGCTACATTAAATTTCCGGGGATCTAAGATGGCGGCAATCTGAGAAGATCACACTGCAGAGCTTCGCATCATAGCAGGAGCAGGATGGTCCTTTAACCCATCCAACCCAGGTCATCAGGATTTCTTGGGGCGTTGGAAAGATTGTAGAGCCCCAAGAAACATTTAAAAATTGACTTACCTGCATTTTCAGCTGTCCAGAAATGCCTCAAAAGGGAGGAGGAGCATCTGAGGCTGGGCCTGCAGCTCAGCCTGCAGCAGCCTCAGAGCCGGCTACTCGCCAGAGCCTGGTGAACCAGCTCTCAAAATCCCGCAAGATGTTGGGGAAACAGATTGAAGAGAAGCTGGCTCCAGTCTCTCTCATGCTGCAGAAGCATGAGCAGCAGCTGGGAGACCTGGAGAAGAGGACGGATGAGGTGGAGCACAGGGTCACAGTGGTGAAAGCTGATGCCAGTTCATTCAAGGAAGAGATCCAAGCCCTGAAGACGCAGGTTCGTAATTTGCGTGACCAAGTGGATGATCTTGAAAACAGGGGCAGGAGAAAAAACATTCGGATCATCGGTCTGCCTGAGGGTAAGGAAGGTGAGTGGCCTGCAGAATTTGTTGAAGATTGGCTTCCAAAATTTTTTGACTTGGAGACTGGCATGAGAGGATTGAAGATAGAGAGGGCTCGCGGGTCGCAGCACGGAGGTCGGGTCTGGGTCAACGTCCTCGTCCTTTCCTGGTGCAGTCCCATCATTACCGGGATAAGGAGAGAGTCATGGAGGCTTCCAAACTCTAGGGGAACGATCCAAAGGCCCTAATTTACGAGGGATCTAAGATCATGTTTTTTCAGGACTTTTCAGCAGCGGTGATCCAGAAACGAAAATCGTATGATGGTGTCAAGAGAAGACTGAAGGAGCTTGGGATTCAGTACTCCCCGAGATATCCAGCAGTGCTGCGGATCACCTGAGATGGATCCATGCATCTCTTTGACACATCGGAGAAGGCAAGAGACTTTGTGGACAAACTAACCTAATTTAAACAATTGTAGTATGTATAAATATTGTTGCTTGGGTATGCGTTTATCATTCTGCAAACGAAATGGAGGAAATCCAGTTGGAGCTTTGTTTTTCCCTTTTTTTTTCCTCTATTGATAATAATTTGGTTCAAACTATGTCTGGCGGTGGTTAAGATATACATTTTAAATTATTCCCCTTTTTTTAAAAAATAAAACAATGTGTTTTGTTTATTCATATTGATATTCTAAGGGGTGTTTATTCTTTTTAGCTTGTGCTTGTGATGTGGCTCTAGCTGGGAGAAGTGAAGGTGGTTGAGATGGTTAGATGCCTATTTATGGGCAGTTCGGGACGGGTAGTTGCCCGCTCCGGGCAGGGGGTGAGTTCCCCTACTCAGCGCTATTGGCGCTTTATATGTTGGTTTGTTTTCTGGTTTTTGTTGTTTTTTACTTTAAATAATTTTGTATGTTTGTTAAATGTAGTGGTTTTAGTTTATGTAGTTTTTATATTTGGTGGACCATGCAACACTAAGACTCAGCAATTTGTGGTTCGGGTTCCTCCTCTCTGGAATTTAAACGTAATCGCAGAAGGTTATGGCTAATGATTTGATTAAATGGTGTACCTGGAATATCAAGGGAAGTCGCTCACCAATTAAGAGGAAGGTCCTCTTGAATCTTAGAAAGGAGGTGGATATTACTTTGTTATAGGAGACACATTTGGAGGACAAGGAGCATCCGAAATTACAGCAGAATGGTTTTGAAAGAGTTTATTTTTCATCATTTAATATCAGAAGTAGGTGAGTGGCTATATTGGTAAGGAAAAATCTCTCATTTAAATTGTTACAATGTGTTAAAGACACATACGGGAGGTTTGTAATTCTTAAAGCCTTGATAAATGGGGATGAATATGCCATTTTAAATGTTTATTGTCCCCCAGCTCATCCTCTTAAATTCTTGGTTGATGCTTTTTCTAAACTGATAAGTCTCAAGTCTCAACACATCATTATAGGGGGAGATTTTAACTGCCTCATGAACCCCACAGTAGACAGGTTGCCTAAAAAGGTCCCTCGATACCCTCGGCATAAACTAAACTGTTATTGGGTTTGTGTAGGGAATTAGGGTTGGTGGACGTCTGGAGGTGTCTCCACCCTACAGGTAGGGATTTCACGTTTTTCTCCAATCTGCACAGATGTCTCACAAGGATTGATTTTTTTCTGACCCCTGCGGTAACCCTGGATCTGGTGGTACCCTGTATGATTGGTAATATTGCCATCTCTGATTGTGCTCCAGTGTACCTCATGGTTAAAATTAAGGAAGTTACAGTGGATTTAAGGTACTGGCGAATGGACCCCTTTATTCTCATGGGCAGCATGTTTGTGGAGTATTTCTCTAGGGAATTTCAGGCATTCCTAGACATCAACATATGAGCTATCAACCGAGCCTCTGTTCTCTAGGAAACTGCCAAAGCTTATGCCAGAGGGTTAGTTATTTCATATTCCACAAGTAGGAAGCAGCAGAAGGGTAAGCAGCAACATCTCCTTGAAGCGTGGTTGAAGGCAGCCGAGAAGGCCTATTTTGACAGACCTTCATTGGTCAAACTACAGAGGATTACGGCACTGCGGTCTGCAATAAATTCTGTGCTCACGCAGATGGCAAAGAAGGAGTTGGCTTTTGCAAAGCAAAGATCATACGAGCATGGTGACAAGCCAGGCAAAAACTTAGCAAACCTTGCCAGAAAGAGAAGTGCCCCACAAACCATGACAGCGATTAGGGTCTGGAAACCTAACACGTGATTCTAAAAAGATTAAATGTGGCGTTCCAGAGATTCTACTCTAAATTATATCAGTCTGAGAATTGTGAGGAGGGGCAGGCCAAAATGGAATCCTTTTTTAGAGATCTGAAGCTCCCGGGTATGACTCCCGAACAACAGACCTTTCTCAATGCCCCATTATCAGAGCAATTAGTGCAGGAAGCTGTGAGGCAGCTTCAGAGTGGAAAGGCGCCCGGTCCTGATGGACTTCCCAGTGAATTCTATGAGGAATTTATAAGTATACTGTCAGGCCCGATGCTGAATATGTTTAATGATTCATATGTTTGTCTCCCACCATCTCAGAGAGGTCAATATTTCACTTATCCTTAAAAAAGGGAAAGATCCGGAAGACTGTGCTTCATACAGGCCCGTCTCGCTCTTAAATGTGGACTTTAAGATCCTCTCTAAGGCTCTTGCGTTAAGGCTGGAGACTGTGTTACCCTCTATTATTAAAGAGGAGCAGACAGGCTTCATAAAGGGTCGCAGATCCTCCAATAACATTAGGAGGCTGCTTAACGCAATTCAAGCATGCCAACAGCAGTCAATACAGGGATTGGTGATTTCTTTAGATGCAGAGAAGGTATTTGACCGAGTTGAGTGGCCGTACCTTTTCTATACTCTAGACCAGTTTGGTCTGGGCAAAGTTTTCATAAGTTGGGTAAAGGTTCTCTACAGTGTACCTCTCGCTGCGATCATTACCAACAGGATACAATCAAGCACTTTTAATATTTCTAGGGGCAGCCGGCAGGGCTGTCCCCTTTCACCATTACTTTTTACATTGGTGATTGAACCGTTGGCAGAGACCATTCGTGGGGATCTCAATATATCAGCTCCAGAAGTGGGGTCAAAATTACATAAGATCTCACTGTATGCAGATGATGTTCTAATTTTCTTGACAAATCCAGTCTCAGTGCCTTGCCGGATACAATGCATTAATGCGTTTGGCACTTTTTCATGGTATAAGATTAATTTTGCTAAATCAGAGGCTATGCCTATGGGTGGTCTTACAAAAGAGTTGGCTCTTGAGTGACTATAGATTCCCATTTAGGTGGTCACAGGACATTAAAAATTACCAATTAAGCTCGCTTTTGACCTACGTAAGTGATTGGGTTTGTGGGGACCCTCTTTCAATATGGCTAGATATCGAAGTCTCCCAGGCAAGGTGCCCCCTTACCAGTTTGCTGTTTTTGGACAAGGTGAGGACAGTTAGGGAATATTGCCATAACCCAATAGTCATCAATACTGTTAAAGCATGGAGGGCAATTCAGCAGAGGGAAGGTAATATCGGCAAAAAATCTTTGTTTATACCATTAGTCGGTATGCAGAGTTTTCAACCAGGTATGATAGATTCAGGATTTAAACGTTCAGCAGCTAAGGGTATATATCTTGCATGGGTGATTTATTTGAGGGAGATGTAATGATATCCTTCGATCAGTTAGTACGGAAGTACGAGTTACCTAATAGAGACCTCTCAATTTTTTTTAAGTTAGGCGTTTTATTCAAAAAAGGACCACACTTTTGACTGATCCCTACAAATGTGACATAGAAAGAGGGGTACTAAGAGCTAAAAGTACACTCTCTGTCAGTAGTCTAGATCACCAACTGTGGGGTGCCACCTCAGATGAGTCTGATCAACACTGCGAGATGTGGGAAAGAGAGCTGGGTGTTGAAGTTTCTTCAGAGACATGGGAGGATATTTGGGAGAATGCAAGGAAGATATCAATTTGCAATAGGACCTATGCTTTACAGTTGAAGATTCTCCACAGGGTCCACTTAGCCCCAGACTGTTTGTCAAAATTTAAACCAGGGGTACAGACCATGCCCCAAGTGCAAGGTCTGTACGGGTACTCTTACCCATTGTCTTTGGTCTTGAGACAGGCTTCAAACATATTGGAGCGCTGTGGTGGGTGCAATGGAGAGGATTTTAGGTGGGGGGGGTGGGGGGGGGGGGCGAAGAAGGATCCTATTTCGCTCCTTTTGGGCCTACCTATTGTATTTCCTGCAGACTCTCATAAGGCAAAACTTTTCAATATTCTTACATTCTGTGCAAGGAAGAATACCTTGCGAGGTTGGATATCAGAAAACCCCCCCAGGACTGTCGGGTTGGCTGAAGATTGTTATGGAGCATATTCCCCTGAATTTTCTCACAAATATGGTACACCACAAAACTGAGAATTCTTACAAGACATGGCAATCCTTTTTGAAATACCTGGACACCGATTTATCTGCCACACTAACAAGGGCTTTTATATAGCCGTAACGATTGTGTTTCATGAGTCCAATATCCAGGGAGGAGGAACTGTGAATGTATGAGTGTTTTGTTTGGCTGGGCTGAGTTATTACTATTTATTTGTTTGTTGTTAGGTGTTTATTTAGTTAGTTAGATAGCTAGTTTAGGGGTTTTTTTAAAATTTTATACTTCTCTATACATGTTTATACATTCGTATAGGAGGGTGGGTTGGGGATTTTTTTTTTATTATTTGGGTTTAGTTTTGTATTATTTTTGTACTGTTTTGAATTGCATTGTATTTGTTGTAATATTTAAAAATCTATTTTTTCTGAATAAAAATATGTTTAAAAACTAAAGTGATTATACCTGAACATCTTTTATAGGCTGGTCATATCTTACAATCAGCCATCCATTCTAATGAAAATAATGTCAAATAATAATATGGATTACAAATATGGAGAACTAAATGCTACCTGGTAAAGTTCAAACAATATAACAGGCATTCTCCGAAAACAGAGAATCCAAGTTCCTTTGAGAAACTGATATAATTAACACATCGCATCCCAAGGTGAATAGTCATTCTGCTTGAATTAGGTTTGAGGTCCAAAGGTCAGACTGTCAGCGATAACCAGTTCCTTTACTTGGTTCTCCTTGAGCTCCTAACATTTGTTACCGTAGACTGATTAAGATGCCTCCTGGGAAATGATGTAAAGTTGCTTATATCCTAGTGGATTTCAGAGCTGGTTTCTGCCATTGCACTGTGAAAAGCTAATCCTTTATCACTTCAAAAAAGAACAGGTCTACTTATCCAGAAGCAGACAAGAGAACTGGATTTTGCAGTGTTAATGTCAGGAGCAGCTACCAGGCACCAATCTCTGACCTAAAACAATTGTCAGTATAAAAGCAGCTGAAGACTTCCAAATACAGATTGCAATAATCCCGAATACATCAAGCTGATCCTCTCAAGAGCCAGGCTGCTCTGAATACAGATAAATGACTTGCTTGCATCAAAAAAAAGAATACCCCTCTCAGACAAAGCTGAAATAGTCTGTTGAAAGAGCTATAGTATTTTAGTCATTTTACATAACTGAATTCTGAAAATGAGCACGAAAAATATAAGTGAATAGATAAACATCCTGGAAGGAGGGAGAGGAACCATATTAAAAAGAAACTCCTGTCTAAAACAAAATCAGATTGTTAGCTTAAAGGGTTGCTGTAATAAAAAAAGTATCCAGTTACTCTTCACTAGAATATTTCTCAATTCCTCTTGAATGGCTATTGTCAAGGGAAAATTGCGCATTTGCAGATTTCATTCAAGATATTTAACTTATGCTCACTGCCAAAGAATTTCTTTCCATACAAATCACAATGTAACTTTGTAGAGATATCTGGTACTGAACTAGTTCACAGAAGCTGAACAGAAAAACACGATATTTAATGAACATATCATGAACCCCGACCTAAACTCCTAAATTTCTGAAAGCAAAATGACTGCCTTGCAAGCTTTAAGCTACACTAGAGGTACATGAAATTGGACCAACAATGTCAAGAGTTATTTCAGCAACCAGTATCACTGCTGATCTTTTCATTGTTTCCTCTTCAGATACAAAATCAAACAAGTCTGACAAACTTCTCTACTATTGCCAGATTTGAACCAAAGTCTACAACATGCCATCTTGTCTACCTGTCACAGATGCATGATATGTTACCTTAAAGCCAGGCCACAGGCCCATGGCATGGAATAAATGGATAAGTTGAGGTTCCTCTTGGCCTGGACAAAGTGTAACCAACCTAACTCACCTGCGTTCATGTTTTTCAACATATTTTCAAAGAATCAAAATGGCATTTAATCAGACAAATGCGACATACTATGTAGATGCAGTTTTTACAACCAGTTTTCCTGGAAAATGCTTAATCATAGCAAGTGAGCAGAGTAACCAATATATCAAAAGAAGGAATGTAAAATTATACAAAATGAGGGGTACATTCAACTTATTGAGCCTGCTCTGCCACTTAAATCAGAACATGGGTGGTCCTCGACTTGATTGCCATTTTCTCTTGCTGCCTTCAGAATTTTAATAGCTAAAGATTTATCAAATTTCTGATATAAACATACTCAAACAGTGAGCATTCACTGCCCTCTGGTTTGGAGTTCCAAAGATCTACCACTGCATCTGCTGGCTCTAGTCCCTACTTATTTAGGGAAAACATTCTTTTCTACATTAACACTACCAGGTCCTCTACGTATTTTGTATGTTTCAATGAAAATCACCCCTCATATGGGAACAGATGCATTTGACAGACAGAGAGACACACACACACACACACACAGTGCCCCTGACGTGGGCAGCATGGTAGCAGTGGTTAGCACTGCTGCCTCACAGCATCAGGGATACAGGTTCAACTCCACCCTCTGTGCAAACTCTACACAGGCAGTTGCCATTTTCCCCGTCCACCTGGGTTTCCTCCAGGTCGAAAGAGGCGCTATTTAGGTGGATTGGCCATGCTAAATTGCCCATACTGTCCAGAGATGTGCAGGCTACATGGATTAGTCAGGATAATTGCAGAGGTAGGATTGGAGGATGGGTCTGAATGCGATGCTCTTCTAATCCACACTGACCCTCAGATGAGCTGTATAGCCTGCTTCCACATCAGATCCAGACAATGATTCAACGTCACTGCAAGGGAGTCTGCAATTGCCAGCACCAGAAAGAAATTCCTTGCATTTCCTCAGTTTCCAGAGAAATTCTGTTCCCATGTCGGACTCTGCACTGAATTTAATAAATTTACCTCTCAATTATTTGGTTTTAAACACCCAATTTATAGAGCGCACACAAACCCAGGAGACTTTTTAGAAGCAGCATTCACTGTTTGAACTTTACACAGAAGTGGGACAGCAAGTGAGTGTGAAGTAGTGATGAGAGAATATGGATATGCAGTGATAAGAGACTGAATGTGCAGCAATGAAGAGGAACAGTGAAAAAGCAGAAACAGCAATACACAAGGACATGAGCATTATTAACTTTTGGTTTCAGCACAAAGAGATACAGTGCTAGAGAATGCAGGCTCTGTCCCCTCAACCCTTCCTCTTAGGACCATACCATCAGCCCAGGAATCTAAACTATTGTATATTTGATGCACTTCTTCTACATCATGCATGTCATTCTTTTGGTAATACCAAAACTAGACAATACTTCAAGTGCAAAGTGCAAATACTTCAAATTGCTATGGAATTGCAGCAAGACATTCTTACTTCTGCACTCGAATCTACCTGTAATAAAAACCAAGAGAGGAGGAACAACATGGTGGCTCAGTGGTCACAAATGCTACTTCACACCACCAGGAACCCAAGTTCGATTCCAGACTCGAGTGACTGTCTGCATGGAGTTTGCACATTGTCCCCATGTCTACTTGGGTTTTTGCCATGTACTCCAGTTTCCTCCCATGGTCTGAAGATGTAAAGATTAGGTGGATTAGCCATGCTAAATTGCCTAAAGTGTCCAGGGATGCATACGTTCGGGACATTAGCCATGGGAAATGCAGGGTTACAGAGACAGGTCTGGGTGGGATGCTCTTCTCAGGGTTGTTGTGGACTTATTGGGCCGACTGGCCTGTTTCCACACTGTGGGGATCTTACTCTATATGAACATGTAGGCTTACTACAAACTTTGATATGAACGGGCTCACTGCTAAAGAATATTGAAAATTCTAGTAGCTGATGGGAATGGAAGACAATAATTTGTTGAATACACTCAAGAAAGATTTTTGTAATACTGAGCAAAACAAAGGGACAAACATTAATCCTAATTAGGAGTTATCCTTACAAATTAATCAAGCACATAAAAATTCCACACTTTTACTCAGATCCACTTGTAACACAAATGCTCATCTTTAAAGTTAAAGTTATTGTTAATAAAGCAGCAGTGCATTTGTAATAGTTATTGTAAAATAAGTACAATTGCTGAACAGATGGAAAAATATTAATACGCAAATTTTAAAAAAATCCTTCAATGGGTTGTGCGTGATTAGAAAAACAATCAACTGACAAGAAAAGGACAATTAAGGTATTTATCAGAAATGCTATTGTTATTTAGGATCACAAATAGAACGTTTGTCTTATTCATTCTTGGGATGTGGGGGGCTGGCTGGGCCAGCTTTTATTGCCCATCCCTAGTTACCCTTGAGAAGATGGTAGTTACCTGCTTTCTTGAACCACTACAGCCCATTTGGTAACTAGAGTACAGCATGAAAACAGACCTTTTGGTCCAACTCACCCATGCCGACCAGATATCATAACCTAATTTAGTCCCATTTGCCAGCACATGATCCATATCCCTCTAAACCCTTCCTATTCATATA
The DNA here is from genome assembly GCF_047496795.1 of Chiloscyllium punctatum. NCBI lineage: Eukaryota > Metazoa > Chordata > Chondrichthyes > Orectolobiformes > Hemiscylliidae > Chiloscyllium > Chiloscyllium punctatum. Next base: position 50,463,308 of record NC_092762.1, on the reverse strand, counting down.
CCCATCCAGATACCTTTTGAATGATGTAATTTTACCAGCCACACCACTTCCTCTGGCAGCTCATTCCATACAAACACCACCCTCTGCATGAAAAGGTTGTCCCTTTTATATCTTTCCCCTCTGGAATACTCACAGGATGTTAAGGCATCTCCAGAATACTGACCTCTGCCTACTCACCATTTTGGAATAAAGTGAATTGAACCTGAGCCAGATTTTGAATGTAGCAAGGCAAGTGCAGGCGATAAGTGCCAGCAAGCTGCTCAGTCATTTTCAATTTTCAGCTACTCAAATCTTCTCTCTTCAACTGCATACACAACAGGAAAAAATCTAAATTGCCAATCTCACAAATAGTTTCAATTTTAACAAAAACCGGCTCCAATTTATCAGCTTTAAAAATGCCTTACTGAAACTTTTAAAACTCTAACATTGTATTGTCTTAGAATGGAGCATCTGGCTTTTTCTTAAAGTACAATTTTTATATTTAATACACCTTGTAAACATAAAGCAAGTAATTTAACAGATTTTACATCTTTTTTTAATTTCTTGGCCTTGGTTTAGGTCAAACTGCAGTATGTTTTAGTTTTGCAACCAACAAGTAAACATCCACAAATTTGGCAATCTTTTCGCCAGATGATTTCACTTAGCTCTGGGAATATTCAATGATCATTCGGTCTTTCATGAATAATGAACTTGAGCTGAAATTGACTAGCATTTGGTGAAATAAAACAATAAATTAAATTACTCCTCATTCATGAGATAGCAGGTAGCTCCAATAAATTGCTCTCCACCATATTACGCCAAAAACACTCAAACACAGCCTGACAGGGAATAACAACTTTTCTGGGAAGTCAGTTTTGTGCAGACAAGCTACAACACTTCCCTCACTAACTTCATGAATATGTTGACAAACTTTAACGTAAACCTCCAGCAGGAGCACTTCATTATGCAGGATGAAGTAGTAGCCCCTCCCACTTGAATACATACAATAAACTGGCACTGGACTGCTTGGGACTGTCTAATGGTGATCAGGCAACACTTCAACAGTCTGGAAGCTGAGATAACAGACAACGATGTTCAGACCCACGCAACTTAATAGTCTCACTGACTGCGTTAATCTTATGGTTACAACTAGCAATTACCAATTGTAAATAAGGTAATGCTGTATTGTTGAAATAGATTATTATATCAATCACAAAAGCCATGGAACAAGAAATTAGTTTTCATTCTAATTCAAATTCTTTCAAGTCAAACATACCTTATTTCATTTCTAATATCATTAAGCCCTATTAATTCAGAGAAGCTCTGTTTCAGATTTTATAATAGCCACCTTTAACCCATTTTTTAATATCTTAATCACAAAAATACAAGCAACATTATTTCCCCTTCCTTTGTTATTCAGGGCTTAGAACATTCATTATTGAAAGATTACCTAGGTCATTCTGTATAAAGCTGCAACCAACAGTTTTTCTTACTACTCACTAATAAGAGAAAGGAAGGAGTCAGGAGGAAATAAATGAAATGTAAACTTAAAAACTTCAAACACAGGAAAATTCCCTGAATGAAGTATAAACTGTAGATCAGGAAACAGTTTAAGAACAGACATGATATGCACAAATGGTGCCATCCAGTGTGCAGGGAGACAATGCATGTTTGTGCTTCCTTCTGTTCTGTTGTTCTTCATTATATTCATCTGTAATGTTTCTACCACTGAGAGCAGTGATTTTATATGAAATGCTAACCTGCCTAAAGACCACCAATATTTGTCTGCCGCTTGTCAAACATTCTCCAACAAGGCTCTCACATGAAGAGTAGCAACATTACTCAGAGCTCCTGTCACTGGTGGAAATGTATTCTAGCATCAGTTACCAGCTCAACAAAAGCAACTACATCTCAGAGAAAGATTCAAAAAGATTCAATCAAGTCTCAGCATAATACACACAATTACATTTAATTTTCAACATAGAAACAGGTAAGTTAGGTCAACACATCTGTGCCACTTACCCTCAATGCATTCCTTACTCCACCCTACTTCATCTATATCTACCTGGATGCACTGTAGTTCCACTCCTTCCTCTCTCTCCTGCTTATCTGCTTCTCTTTAACAGCTTGAATTCCACCTCAATTTCACCTTTTGAATTCAAGTTCAACATTCTCACCACTATGGATAAATGCATTTTTCTTGAATTTTTCTAATTGGATTTAATAGTGACCTTCATATTTTTGGACCCGAGCTTTGGATTCCCCCAAAGTGGAAACTGTTTAATAAAGCTCTTCATAATTTTAAAGACCTTTTTTAGGTCATTCCTTAGTCTTCTCCCCTCCAGAGAAAAGAACATCACTCTTGTCTTAAACATTATAAAACGTATCGGTTCAGTAACATCCTTCTAAAATTATTTTAATATCTTCCTTAAGGTCCCTTTCCACTGATATGAAAATTAAATGCCAAGGTGATGGGAATGTAAGCTGCAAGAAGGACACAGACTACAAATTGATATAGAAGGGTTAAGCACCTGGGTCAGAAGTTAGCAAATAGTATACTGCAGTACTTGTAAAGTTATACATTTCGGGAGTAAGAACAAAAAAAAATCAATTTTTTTTAAATGGAGTGAAATATAAAACATTAACATTTAGACAGGTTTGTGCAGACTTGTATAAGGAATAAGGAAAGCTAGCATGTAATTGAGAAGGCAAACAGCATTTTGGCTTTTAACGTTAGAGAATCAACAGCAAATGGAGAAAGTGAGGACTGCAGATACTGGAGAATCAGAGTCGAAAAGGGTAATGCTGGAAAAGCACAGCAGGTCAGGCAGCATCCAAGAAGCAGGAGCCTAGATGTTTCAGGCATCAGCCCATCATCCTGATGAAGAGCTTATGCCCAAAACATTGATTCTCCTGTTCCTCAGATGCTACCTGGCCTGCTGTGCTTTTCCAGCATTACCCTTTTTGATTCAATCAACAGTATATAAAAAAAGAAAAAAAGTCTAACTATTTTTAAGCATTTTAATGACACTACATTTTGAGCACTGTCTGTTACTTTGGTGTCTATATCTAGGGAAGGATATATTTCAGTTAGTGATGGTACAGCAAAGTTCATTACATTAATCTTTACCGAAGTAAGTGATCTTACTGAAAGATGGGCACTGCATTTCCCTGGGGTAGGGCCAGGGGACAGTGCATCTGGACAAGAGGTTGATCAATTTTTTTTTAGAAAAGAGCCTATTCCATCATTCGGAGGGCTGTGAATCTTTGGAATTCCTGGAATCCAGAAGACTCCAAATACTCAGTTATTAGGTATATTCAAGGCTTAGATAGATTTTTGGTCTGGGATATGAAAAAGTGGGCAGAAAATTATAGTTTGGATAGAAGATCAATCATGATCATAATGACTGGCAGAGAAAGTGCAATGGATTCTTGCTAATTCTCAGGTTCATACTTTCTAGAATCGAGACAATGGTCTACCCAGCTTCACACAAACTTAGCATACCCTCCCTGCTTTCCACTTTTATTGCTCCAGAAAAGAACCCAGTTCTTTGTTTGCAGTTTTCATGGCCCTATTAAATTGAGACAATATTCTACAGGTTTTCCAAACACGCTAATTATCTATAAAATAACCAAAAATGGAATGGCACCAACATTGAAAGAGTTTCTGAAATGAAATCGTAACAGTCCTTTCTGCTACTTAATATTAATATTGCCTAAAATGAAGAAATTCTACAGGCTTCCAGGGAAAAAAAAAATCACTTTCGTTATTAAAGCGACTTTTGCTAAACCCTTGCAAGGTAAATCAGCTTTAACTTTGTCAAATCTTATGCACGCTTAACTGGGCATAACCACCCAGACATGCTTTCACTTGCGACACTCTTTCCTGTTTTGCACAATGAAGTAGCTGATTTTTTTCCCCACAAGCTAAATATAAAGAATTAAGAACTAGAGCATTCCATGAAAAAAAGGATTTAGTGCAGGTCACAGCACAAGCTTATAATTTACAATATCTGATCAAAGGGGAGATAAATTTTGCCCTCAAGTCTTCACACATGTTTTATGGCAATAAGTGTATGCGTGTGGTCAGCATTAGTAAAGAAACGGGGAGGAGGAGTTTCTCATTATTTAGTTCCATTCAGACTTACCAAGGCCACTGTGTGTCAAGGTCTACTTTTATCTGTTCTGAGGCAATTTGCCTGCAGCAGTATATCAAAAGTACTTCCTTCTCTTCCCCGGAATGAAAATCACTTAAAGATTCATAAACTTGCGGTCAAGTTGAAGGTTTTTTTTCTGCTCACTCAAGTTAAAATTTTTCTTTAAAAATAAGGTTATGAAGAAAGCAACCATTCATAGACGAAGAATTTGCATTCAAATGAACAGAAATTCCAGTGTGTTGCAAGACAGAGGGTCAGGTTGAGGGAATAAAAGAAGAATTATTGACCTCCAGGAGCAAACTAGGTTCCCACATGCTCTACACAATATTATTTTCTCCACAAGTACCAAGTTGAATACATTAAAGCATTTTCATAGAACAAGCATTTCTTGTACAGTTAGACTACTTCATATTATTGTACCACAGAAACTCTAAAAACAAACAAGCTCTATATTAAAAAATTAAAACAAAATGCAATCACTGATTGTGTTTTCCCTTCCCATCTTTCCAATGTGTTAAGGATTAAAACTAATCCCTAGTATAGAATTCTGGATTACCTATTTTTGGTGCACTTTGTACTGTACTCCTACCTTAGATCATAGTGCAAACTGCACATGTGCAGGCATTTCCAACAAACAAGATGGACAGAGTATGATCGGCTTAGCCACCTTGACTTTGTTTTTCTGTTGTCTTCAACTCTTGAAACACTAACTATTGTATAGTTAGCCTGAGAATGCTCACAAGAGAATGAAGGGAAAATAAATAGTTTTAACTCAATATATCTTTGGCTTCGTTCACAGAGAACATGGTAACCCGAATGTTATGGCTTAACTTTAACTTACTTCAAGTAACTGGATGGAAAAAGGAAGTTGGCCACTAGATGAAAACAAATTATTATGCCACTGAAGACCGATACTACTATAGACAAAATACAATGTGGTTTAAGTCCCAAATTGCTTCTGGATCAATTATGACAAATTATTGCAAGGAAAAGAGAAATTTCTACTAACACAGCAGTCAAATAAGGACCCAAAAAGCGGAAACCAGTCAAATAACTTAATTGTTAAATTATGAACTGTTCTTCATGCAAAAAGCCTTTTTGATTCACTATCAAATAGTACAAATAAAAAAACTAAAAACGCAGCAGGTAATTTCCTTTGTCTATCTTTTCTTACTCCCACTCTGGGTAGGGATTCTGTTATTTCAGTTATTTGCAAATCTATTTGTTTCCTTAATATCTTCCTGATGAAAAGGGCCTTTTGTTATTTACCAATCTTCTGCTTTCCTTTCCATAATTAGAGTATTACCATTTGTTTTGCTTCCTAGTTCTTCTTGATTCAGCTAATGCACTTATTTTTTAGTTCAGAAGACAGACATTGACTTAAAAATTAATGTCTTTTATTTTAAACCAATGCTGACTGACTAGACATCTCTATTTGAATTCCTCTAATCAGGTTTCCTAACCTGCCACAGTACTGAGCTTTTATCAAAATCACAGGTGTATGCCATGTCTCTTCTGCTTCCAATATTTTTTCCAGATTTGGCCACATCATCCTCCTCTAACACTTGCCACTGCAATCCAACTACGTGGGAAAGCATTCATACTGTTCCATTTTCATTTATCATAGGCTGAAAGATGCATTTTGATTCAATTTCATTTTTGGGACCAACCTCCAATGCGCACTTTTAAATTGAAATTTTTTTTTCCACCACTTCCAATGTTTCTCAAAATATGGTCTGTTTCTTATTCTGTAACTAAAATCTTTTATCCTTCAAAGTTAAATTCTAGCTGTTTGCTGTATGTGACACCATGAGTCCTTTTTTATTTCAATACTTTTAATTAACTTGCATCCAATGTTTTCCAAAGATTAATTGAATTTTAAGGGAGAATACACTGAGTGAGCCTCCATTCCAACAATTCCATTGTACTTACATTGCTGCTTTAACTAACACCTCACAATTAAACAGCAAAAAATTCAAAAGGTGGTGATTTTAATGAGTCAATTCACTCTGAACAGACACAGATGCACAAACAGATCTTAATGTACTGAACTTCAGCTGTTAGTCAAAAGTTTCAATCTTGTATTTGATAAGAGTCCTTTGAAGTGCTATTTCTAACCAAGTCATGTACATCAGAAGAAGCCAATTTCACAGTGGCTGCACAGAGGTTGTACAAACAGCCGATGTGTATTTTAACATGCTATAATTACCCAAAAGCAAAGACAAGGAATTTAAAATGCATAATTTCTTGCTCATACTGAAAGTTCACCCATGTGAATAAACTCGTCCTGATGACTGCTGACATGCATAAAATGTCATCATTGCAAATGCAAGGGCATATTCCAGTACTGACAACTTTAGGATTTTTTTTGTGACAAACGTACACTGCCTGAGCTTCCCAAAGTGTTGATCAATCATCTTACAATAAAAGCAGTCAATCACTGCATAGCATATTCAGTCAAGAGCCACAACCTTGGTGCTACATGCTGTAGCAGAAGTAACAGTAAGAATATAGTGTCCACTTCAGTCTTTTTCTACAAAAATAAAAGACAAACTCTAAATCATCAAAATAGCCTAAGATCACTAGCTGCAGTGTGCATTCCAGCAAGGCAGTATATATCTCATTTATACAACCTGTACTCAAATAGCAGTTCTACCCAGTAATGATCTTGTGTATGCTTAAGGCCTTTCTAAGGTTTGTATTTTTAAAACAGGTTACACTCACATTCAATTTGCTGCCACTGGTTCAGCACCAATGCTCGGACACGCAACCAGTGGTAGCCACTATAGACTCTTTAGAATTAATTAAGAAGCCTCTTAAGACTCACCAGTTCACATATCAACTGAAATTTCAACATCCAGGCCACAGCAGGTAGGACAAATTACGTGAGGGACTCTCCATCTTCTCCCCAACCCCCAAATTCATAATGGCTACGTGACTGGTGCAGTCACTGGCAACTCCCTGGATCATAGCGAAACAGTTGCGACATGTTAAACAAACTAAATAAAACTGCCCATTTTTGTCTCCATCTGCACATCAGCTGTTCCTATCTCATCTGATAGATTGCTGATCTGAATGTTGGAGGGTCTCCGACTGACACTCTAGCTTTGACAGCTTGAACACTGTCCCTGATTGGATGTAGGGATTGCTCCTGACCTTTGATTAGCTACAGTATCAGAAATTTCAGTGGCTGTGAGTAAAGAATCAGAAATTAGAATTAAACCCTGCATCCAATTCAAACACCAATTAAAATTTCAGTGTAAGTTTACATTTGAACTGCTGAGAAAGTACATGTTCTCTATGTAATACTATGGCGCCCAATTACAACCCTTCAGAAATATTGCCATAGGACATCAATTTAACTTGCAGATAACACCTTTAATCTTGGAGAAATGGCCCACAGTAATTTGCAGGTGTGTTATCTCCTAAAACGCAATGCTGACTCACACAAGGAGCTATTTGTAACAGGTAACCAAAAGCTTGGTCAGAGAGGAAAGGTTTAAAGGAGTAAATTAAAAAAGGACAGGAGAAAGTGAGGACTGCAGATGCTGGAGATCAGAGCTTAAAATTTGTTGCTGGAAAAGCACAGGTCAGGCAGCATCAAAGGAACAGGAGAATCGACGTTTCGGGCATAAGCCCTTCTTCAGGAATGGAGAAGAAGGGCTTATGCCCGAAACGTCAATTCTCCTGTTCCTTTGATGCTGCCTGACCTGCTGCGCTTTTCCAGCAACACATTTTTAAGCTCTAAATTAAAAGGGACAGTAAAGTTAAAGGATTTGGGGAAGGAATTGCAGAACTTGTTGGCCTGAACAGTTGACAGTACAACTGCCAACTACTGAGCAAAAGACTTTAAGAACTTGTACGTATCCAAAATTAGAGCAGCACAATCTAGAAAAGATTGCAGAGGGGCATGAGACCTTGGAGAGAATCAAATACAGCAGTGAATTTTACAAGTGAAATTTTGATGGCTGGGTGCCAACACCTGTCAGCATGTCAGAGGCTTTTGGGCAAGTTAGGATACAGATAGCAGAGCTTTGGTTTAGGTCAAGTGCATAGTGGCTGGAATGAAAGAAGCTGACTGAAACAGCAATGCAATTACTTACATTCATAGAGTGGAAGGGCATTTGGAATCCAGCACATAGTTTCAACAAGTTCCCAAATCAATGTCACAAAACTAAAAATATTTAGCTCTTTTAATTTATCAGTCCGTTAGAGAAATTAAAAATGTAACTTTGGAAAGAGTATTGTGAGAAGATTCCTTTTATGTTTTGTACATAATCAAAAACATCAACACAACAAGCACAAGCCAAAAATACAACCTACAGGAGCTCTAGTGAAGAGTCATCTACACTCAAAAACATTAATTAGCTCTCTCTCCATTGACATTCCCTGACCCACTGTAATTTCGACCATTTTTGTTTTCAATACATGCTAGAGGGTTGAGCAAGCAACTCATAACACACATTCACAAGCACAGAATCGCTACAGCTTGGAAGCAGGCCATTCGAACCAGAGTCCGCACAACCCTCAACAGTATCCCACTCAGACCCACCCCCGCCCCATAATCCTACATTTCCCATGGATAACCCACCTCGCCTGCATGCTATGGTCAATTTAGCATAGCTAATCCACCTAAACTGCACATCTTGGACTATGGGAGAAAACTGAGCACCCTTTGGAAACCCATGCAGACATGGGGAGAATGTCTGTGTGGAGTTTGCACAGTCACCAGAGGATGGAACCAGACCCAAGTCTCTGGAGCTGTGAGGCAACAGTGCTAACACTGAGCATGTTATGGTCAGTTGAAGTGACAAGCAGATCATAGAGACAAGCAGATTGTGTGTCACAGCTGCTCATCACATATTCATCTAACCTAGGTAAAGGTAAAGTCACCACATGTCCTAGCAGTTGATAGGATTGCTCGCTCCACCACCACTGGTGGTGGTATCAGGTGATGGTAATGGTTGAGAAGGAGTGTCCTTCATGGTAACCTCAGCTGGTGTAGGTATTGAATCCATGTTGTTGGTACCGCTTTGAATTGTGAACCAGCTGACCAACCCCATATCTTACATAACTAATTAGATTAATTAAAGTGATAACGCTGAAGGTAAATATTCATTAACTGATTTTTGCAGGCACTCGTTAATCACTCATTTTAAAAATATTCTTTTACTTCCATTCCACTATAATAGCACTTGACAAAATGTGAAAATTGTGTGATATATACTCAATCTGTCATTAATAGCAACTGCAGCTAGAGGACGTAGCTTCAGTGTGTGCACCAAAATCCTCAAAGTAAAAATCAAGAGAACACAAGAAAGAGCAGAAGTACACCAAATGGCTCAATGAGTCTGCCTGTTAGTCAATGCATTTATTGGTGACATAAATGCTAGTTACCCACCCTTTGTTCCATATGCGTTGCTCTCAGTACAGCCAACCCACTTTCAATTATTCATACTTCCTGTTAACACCTACTCAACATTTCTCTCTCTACTCATCAGCAGCCATCCCTTGGACTGCTACATTTTTCTCTCTAGGCACTATCTCCATCTATGCAGACTCCTGTTAGTATTTCTCTTCATGCTCACCCCAATCATCAGCATAAATACCACCAATTCCCAGCTGCTTTCAGCTCCACAATAATGTGCTTGACTTTTTACTGCCCTCTGAAATGGCCTCACGAACAATTCAGTTCAAGGGCTATTAGGGACAGGTAAGAAATCCAAACTTTGTCTGCAACAGCCACATCCCATTAAATAATAAATAAGACCAATAAGTGTCAACTTAGATCAGCTGACACCACTTTGAAATTAAGCACATGATTACTGCAGCATCACCTGGTCTTTTTTGCCTAAATATCAAAAATAACCTCTAATTTTAAAAATATAGTTGGCTGGAAGGCACTTTAGAACAGCTTGATTCGTAAGGCGTTACATTTCAAAGACCATGTTTATTTTATGCCTGTAATTAGAAAACATCACTAGTTCTTCAGAGATCATCATAAAAGACTGAATGCAATAGAAGATAGGCCGAGGTTAAGGGAAACGTGATTATCAAGGCACACGTGGGTGGCTTTTGAGGTGGCGGTGGTCATGTAATCAGAAACTCTGCATGGGGTCAAGGAGGTATCCAAAGTTGTAAACAGTTTGCCTCTGGGTAGGTTAATGAGTAAGGAAATGAGGTACAGAATTTGTTTTAACAGAACAAAAATGCAGTTTAATTAAACTTGAACAATGGACCAGAAAGCATGAAGTACAAGTTCTTCCTCTGCACATGGATAAAAAGTATTTCATTTTGTAAAATGGGTTCCATTCTGGGTTAAAATACAAAGGCTTATGATACATGGATGTGAATAAGTAATCCTTTCGAAAGGGTTGATCTTTCATTTCAATCTAGCAAAATATAGGTAAATGATGCTCGGTCTTGATGAACAAATTATTTAGGTATGAGCTTACCAGCCTTACACTTCGTGATCAAACACAACAATTACTCTTCCACTACATGAAGAGAAGGTGCTTGAAGATACAAAAGTAGAAATATTAACAAAACAACTATTTTTAACAAGTTCAAATAACTATCACTGCTCCTGTATATTCCTACTTTATATGTATGTAGGCTAAATTGACCAAGTATTTTGAAATGAAGATTTACCAAACGCATCTCTTCCTTAAAATGTAAAAACATGAAATCAAGTTAAAGCAGTAAATAGTCTGCCAGGCGGATAGAACACAAACTAATTGCTGGGTAGGAACAATTTCAAAAATTGGAAACAGACAACTATGATGTATTTGTTAACGAGAATTGAAGAATCTGCTTGATTACAGTTTAGCTGGCAGGCACACATCTGTCACAGCTTAAATTCATCATGAAAACTTCAGTATGGAGTTACTGAATTTCAGTTTGGTTGCATTATATCCATTCAGACACATTCAAGATGAATTTTCACAAAGAAGCAACATTCCATGAAGTTCAGTGCACTATCAGAAATGTATGACACCATCAGACATTTCCATAAGTATCCTGAAGCCAGGATTTGTAATCTGTGCTGTAACACTCTGTCCATCTGGGTAACAGAAGTCAGTAAACTCACACCAAGCTAACTGTATAAATTACCCTGACTCCACTGAACATATGACATCACACTGCAAGTGGTTGAAACTGCATAGCTTCCTATTTCAAGGACCCCAATTTTCCCTCTGGTGATCAACAGTGCCCTCAACCACATCTCCTCCATTTCCTGCACCTCCACCCTTGAATCCCACCCCAAAAAGGATGGAATATCGCGGTTCTCACATTCCACCCCACCAATCTCAAAATCCAGCACATCATCTGCTACCACTTTTGCCACCTACAGTCAAACCCCACTATCAAAAACATTCTCCTCCTCACCCCAATCTGTAATCCATAGGGACCATTTCCTCTGTGACTACCTTGTTCAGTCCTCACTCTGCCCTGCACCACCCCACTCCTCCAACCCCCACCACACACACCTGGCACCATCCCCTGCCATTGTAAGATGTGCAAAGCTTGCACCCACACCTCCCCCTTCACCTCAATCCAAGGCCTAAAGGGATACTCCAACCTCATTGTATCCAGTGCTCTCAATGTGATCTCCTCTACATCAGAGACACCGCGGAACAGTTCAGGGAACATCTCTGGTCTGTACACACCAATCAATTACACTTTCCTTCAGTCATCTACTTCAAATCCCCCTCCCCTTCCCAAAGGCATAACCATTCTGGGCCTCCACCACCACCTACTCAAGACCACCAGCAAACTGTAGGAGCAAAGCCTCATCTTCCACGTCAGAAGCATACAACCACATGGCATGATCATTGAATTCACCAGTTTCCATATCTCCCCACCCCCAACCCCATCCCAACCTCTTGGTTGGATGCATCTGTCCATATTCCTTCCCACCTATCAGCACCACACTTCCCTCTGATCTATCACTATCACCTCCTACCTTCGCCCACCTATCGTCATCCCACCTTCCTTTCCCCTGCCCAACCACATCCCACTATTGATCTCCCAGCCCCCTTCCCCTTCTCCAGTCCTGAAAGAGGGTCCTCCCGAAATGTCAACTCTTATTCCTAAGATGCTACCTGACCTGCTGTGTTTTTCCTAGTGCCACACTTTATTAACTATTACATATCATGCATAACACAATATAGTAACTGCAGATAAGTTTATTAACACCATGATCACTGTTCAAAAGTACTTAATTGGTTGGTGGGACATCTTTGGGTCACAAAATGAGTTTGAAATGTGACATTTTGTTTGAGACACTTCGTACTGCATTTAGAGCAGCTCATCACATATTGTGTAACAATAAAAAGAAAAACTTATAAAACTCATGAACACAGGAACAGAAGCAGGCCATGTGGGCCCTGGAGCCTGGGCCACTGATGTAATTATTTGAAGCAAAATCTGCTCAAACATGTTATGACACCTCTGGAATAGCTGGGACATGAACCCAGTTTTTCTGGGTTCGAGGTAAGAATACTACCACTGCACAACAAGGTTCAATGTAATGATAGTTAACCTCTGATCTTTAATACCTGTTAATACCTGACAGTTAATATCTGCCTCTAACTAATACTCCCGAAATCTTTGGGTACAAAAATCTATTCATCTAATTTAATGATTTGATTAGATTAGATTAGATTCCCTGCAGTGTGGAAACAGGCCCTTCGGCCCAACCAGTCCACACCGACCGTCCAGAGTAGCCCACCCAGACCCATTTCCCTCTCACTAATGCACCTAACACAATGGGCAATTTAGCATGGCCAGTTCACCTGACCTGCACATCTTTGGACTGTGGGAGGAAACCAGAGCACCCGGAAGAAACCCACACAGACACAGGGAGAATTGAACCTGGGACCCTGGTGCTTGAGGCAACAGTGCTAACCACTGAGCCATATTTAACAATTCTGCAATTTATTATAGATAAGCTCCCTCTTAGATGTGGTAATAATAAAAATACCTCATTGCAATAATTATCTCTGATGTAGAGACCTTCAAACTCAATCAGCTATAGGTTAAAATCAAGACAAAAAACATTTCTGAAATAGAACTACAATATACTAATGATGCACAAATTAGTCCTCCTTCAGAGTGAGCACATCTAAAGATAGCTTGCATATTCATTAAATCTTGAGTATGTAACTTGCGCCGAACATCAAGTAGTCCGAAGTCCTCTATCAAATGCATCCAATCCAATGCCTTCAATTATGATGTATCCTGAAGTGCTGAAAAATGACCCTGATTATCATATTTCCACAATGTCTGAACATGAAAGATGCGCTAGCTTAGCCTATGGTAGATTATTCATTCTGATTAGTGTCATGATATCAGATCTGACACTAAACTTAAAGTCTATTGGGCAGTGTTCTCCCTACGCTATGGTGCTGAAGCTAAACTCCTAAAATATTATCACTGACTTTGAATGATCTTGCAAATTAAGTGAAAGGACAAATGAACAAACATGAATATCCCTCAAGATATGCTACCAAATAGAGGTTATGATAATCTCATTTCAACTGAAGTAGATGAGACATGCTATCAGAATGTTCAGCTCAAAGCTACTCAAACATGTGACTCTGAGTACAGGGCATCAGAGAACCCATTTATAGGAGCGTAAGACAGCATTTTAAAGACAGTCTCAAAATCGCCATGAAGGTATGCTCTACTAACAGCAACACTTAATCTCACCGCAAACAAAAGGATGATCCAGCAACAAAAATGGCATGAAGACCTTCCATTCAACAGTGACAACTGCTCGAGACAACAATCCATCACCACCTCTAACAGTTGTGAAAGAACCTCAAGAAGTCAAGATATAGGTCATTAGCAACATACCACCCATAGCCAACACTGACATATCATAAGTCTAGCCACTGTAACAAAGAATCACCCTCAACACAGGTATTGTTGTTGCAGGTCTTTTAAACAGAAACAAATTTCTGGAGAAACTCAGCAGGTCTGGAAGCATCTGTGGAGAGAAAGCAGAGTTAATGTTTCGAGTCAACGTGAACATTCCTTCTGGACTCAAAATATTAACTCTGATTTCACTCCACAGATGCTGCCAGACCTGAATTTCTCCAGCAAGTTCTGTTCAGGTTTCAGATTTTCAACACCTGCAATTCTTCGGTTTTAAGTCTCTCTCAACTTCCACTGTTTCTCAACAGGTAACAAAACCACACAAACAACCTTCTGCATTTTGAATGACAGATCAGGAAAATAAATATAAAGTGTCAATGGCAAACAATGATTATCAATTATAGAGAACTGCCTTGTTCACCCCAGTTCTTGCCTCCCAACACTAGAGCAAACTCAAGCCAATGGACCAGAAGATGAGTAGGAATTTAAAAACCACCTATTCATACAAAGGCCATTGATGATAAACAGGAAGTCAACCAACTGTTCTCGAGGCCAGGTTCATAATGAAGGAAGACTGGAAGATTTGTGATGGATTAATCATTGGTTAACAGATAGAAAACCAAGCAGGATTAAATGGGCCGTTCTGGAGTTGGTAGGTTAGTGGGGTACAATAGGATCAGTCAGTCTTTGGGCCCCACCCACTCACAATATCCATCAATAGCCTGGATGTGGGGTCAAAATGGAATATTTCCAAATTTGTAGCTATTATGAAGTTAAATATGTTGTGAGGCAGACAAAGCAATTTCAGGACATGTCAACAGGCTTATGAATGGTCAAGAAAATGGCAGATGGAATATAATGTGAAAAAATGTAAAGTTATCCACTTTGATAAGCGAAACAAATAAGTGAGTATTTCTTAAATGGCAAGAGATGGAAAATATAGAATTACATGAATTCAGAAGGCTATGGAGACAATCCCATTTTCCAGCCCTAACTGGTTAGCTCTTTCAGGGGTTGGTACAGATATGATGGGTCCAATAGCCTCTTTCTGTACTGTAAATTCTAGGATTCTATCATTAAAAAGCACCCTGGTTCTAGCATTTTTAGATCCAAATGCATATGCTCACATTTGCTGACATTTAAATTCACCTGCCATAATTTTTCTTACTTTGTTAAATTTTTTTGATTTTGTGCTACAACCTATCCTACTTAATGTTACATATCCATTCCGCCATTCAACAAACTTGAGTCATGAACTTTAACCCACCATCTAAGTCATCAAAAAACTACAATGAATACCAGAGACTCCAAACAAATAAATGGAGGCAGTCACATTCAGCAAACCTAAATAATTGCACTTTTGCTCTACCGTTTCTGGTTGCTCACCAATGCTCTAACTTACTTGCTTTCAACACATACCAGAAAACATTCTGGGAATTTTCAGTCTTTTATTTATCTCCATTAATATCTTCATCACTGTTATTTTCGTTATAATAGTTTTAATGAATCCCTATTTCTAAATCAATGTTAATTTCCTTTGGAGATCCAGACTGCAAGCGTTTCTTCCCCCTTTTTCATTAAGGATATCTTAATCAGTCATTGATTCAACAAATCTCACCATTTCATATCTACCCCAGACTAACTCATTGATAATTCACAGCAGCATGACAACGATCAGATAACCTGATTTTGTGATGGGAGGGGGAAATAAATATTGCTCTGGGGACAGATGAAAAATCCCCTGTTCTTCTACCAAAGTGTGTTATGTGATCCTTTTACATCCATAGGAGGGGGCAAACATAGTCCTGGTTTAACATTTCATCAATATCAGCTTTGGAGAGTCAGCATAGATTGTTCTGTCTGAGTCTGAGAATTGAATTTGAACCTACAAACTTCTGACCCAATCAGAAGGATGCTACTAATTAAACTACAGCTTAACAAGCACAGAAACTGCACAGACATTCAATTTCATAAGCTCTGTCTATTCTGACTCCAGTGTGACTGCCTTTTCACCCTCTGCTGACTCTCCTTTAGCCTGTTTACCATCTACAAGGTAAAAGTCAGAATCAAATCTAATCACCTCCCCATAATGTTTAGTGGCATAACCATCGATGAATTTTTCTGTATCAATCTCTTGGTTGCCACTGACAAGAAACTAACTTGCACCAGCTATGTAAAGTTTGTGACCATAACATCAAAGCCTGAAAATTCTGTGGCAAACCTCCAAACTCCACAAAGCCTGACCACCATTTACAAGACACAAGGAACTTGACAGAATACACGTTATGTGCCTAGAATAATGCAGCTGTATCACTCTAGGAGCTTGAAGCTGTCAAGAGCAATGCAATCTACCAAGCTGACATCCTATGCACCAGCCTACTAACTGCTTCAATCATTGTTATTTCCCATCTCCCAGTTATGCATGTTCATTGTACTTGCAAATAACTTTAAACAGATTCTGAGTGATGTTGCCTATAAGCTGAAACCTTCTGGCTGTTTTGCTGTTCTGTAATTCAGAATGCAGTAGCATATCATTATGTCCAGTTAACATTAATACTGGACAAATCCGATCCTGATAGTTCAATACTTTTAGTGGATTAACATGGTGCCAATTAACTAAAACATTTGTATAAGGCTGCAAATATTCTTGAACAACAAAATTTTATGACAGAAAAATACTTAAAGCTCTTAGCACAAACATCAAAAATGAAGTCTCAACTGATTTCTCAACACCATCCATACATTTCAGAGATTCAATCCCAGAGGGACATTAGTCCTCCCTCAGCTTTCTGAAAAATATCTTTACTCAATTGACATTTTCCAAATTCATTCCGATAGACTGGATGAGGTTGTCTACTTATCAGAGTCCACTGTCATGAGTTTCTAATATTTCTAAGTTTTAACAACTTAGAAACTTAAATCCAAAACTCCCAGCTTGAAAGCTTCACAGATTTTCTGCTAAGGTAACTAGCTCCCATGAGCTGACATGATTCTTCTGTGACAGGAAACTGTTCTACATTCTAAACAAAGTTAAAAATCACACACTAGTTTACAGTCCAACAGGTTTATACAGAAACTGATTTTCAGTCGCATGATATTGTAATCTTTTGCTATAAATTCCATGTCTTATGACCCTATATTCCACAACCACCTGAAGGAACAGCATTCCAAAAACTAGTGCTTACAAATAAACCTGTTGGACTATAACCTGGTGTTGAGAGATTTTTAACTTTGTCAACCCCAGTCCAACACCAGCTCCTCCACATCACATTCTAAACTGTAATCAGTTCTCCTGAACCAATATTTTGAACTTTCTGTTCTGCAGTCAAAACTAAAGTATCTGTGCCTTAATTGTTTACTTTAGCTGTCATAAGCAGCAGTACAAACATTTTATTAATTAACACTATAGGGTTCTCCCGGGTATTCAACTATAAGTCACATGCTTTCTTCAAACTGATGAAAATGACACCACTCCAAATTGGCTTTTTGATATTTAAAAAAATCTTCATACATCTGACTCTCACCCATCTGCCTTTGCTCTGAGTCCAAACTGAAAACCACAATATACAAGACATCTCTCAGCCCAAGATGATAATACAAACATTCATGGTGCATCCAGTCATACCATTTTACTAAACCCTCAGGACAATTGGACTGGAAGCCTGTGACTAGTGGGCCTCAGGGGTCAATGCTGGGCTCATTACTATTGGTTATCAATATCAATCATTTGGATGAGAATGTACAGGGCATGATTAGTAAGTTTGCAGATGACATTAAAAGAGGCAGTATCGTGGACACGGAAGAATCATAGAATCCCTAGTGCGGAAAGAGGTAATTTGGCCCAACAAGTTCACACCGCCCCTCCGAAGAGTAACCCACCCAGGCCAATTCCCCTACCCTATTACTCTACATTTACCCCTGACTAATGCACCTAATCTACACATCCCTGAACACTATGGGCAATTTAGCATGGCCAATTCACCTCACCTGCATATCTTTTGAAATGTGGGAGGAAACCCACGCAGGCACTGGGATAACGTGCAAACTCTACAAACACAGTGGCCAGAGGTTCAAACTGAACCCAGGTCCCTGGCACTGTAAGGCAGCAATGCCAATCACAGAGCCACCATGCCGCCCGCACTGAGCCATGGAGAGTTATCAGAAATTGCAGCAGGACCTTTTTCAGCTAGGGAATTGAGCCAAAAAAATGGCAAATGGAGTTTAATGTTGATAAGTCTTGTGCTGTGGTTAAGTCATCAAGATAGGAGTTTTGTGGTGAATGGTAGGGTCTTATGGACTGCAGTGAGCAGATGGACCTTGGAGGTCGGGCCCTGAAAGTGGAATCACAGGTAAACAGGGCAGCAAGGCAGGCTTTTGGCACACTGGCCTTTATCATTCAGAGCAATGAGAATAGAAATTGGAAAGTTACATTGCAGTTGTACAGGATATTGGTGAAGCTGCACTTGGGAGTATAATGTTCAATTTTGGTCACCTTGCTATAGGAAGGATGTTATTAAACTGGAAAGAGTGCAGTAGAAATTTAGAAGAATGTTGCCGGGACTCAATGGTCTGAGTTATAGAGAGAGGTTGGACAAGCTAGGATGTTTTGCTTTAATACTAGCAGAGTTTATGGGGGTGGTGGGGGATCTTTATACAAGTGTATAAAGATCACGAGCGCAGTCTTTTTCCCAGGATGGGGGAAGTAGAGGTCAAGAAGGCATCAGTTTAAGGTTACAGAATAAAAGGGAACTTGAGGGCAACTTTTCTTTTTAAACAAAGGGTGGTACACATATAGAATGAGCTGCCATCTGAAGCAGTTGAGGGGGGTACATTAATAACATTTAAAAGACAGTTGGACAAATACATGGATAGGAAAGGATTAGAAGGAGATGGGCCAAGTGCAGGGAAATGCAGTTAGCATGGATGGACATTTTGGTCAGCATGAACCAGTTTGGGCCAAAGACCCTGCCTCCATGCCGTAGGACTCGGACTCTCTAATCTTGACTACCAGCATCACTTCAAACCAACAACGGCACCTTCTGTTTACCACTTCAGTAGTTTTTATTCCACTATGTTTTGTGCAGCGAAAGAATATGGTAGCTCATGGGTGCCAATGAATTGACATCTTTGGCCTGGATAGTATTCAGCAGATGCAGTACTGTTGTGACCATATTCATCCCAATAGGCAGACAGTCTTGACATGTATCACATTGGTGAGGGATTGGTTTAGGTGAGAAAGGTGACAGGCTGCAGAACACCTAGTCTCTGACCTGCTCGAGGCCATCGTACCTACAATGCTGGTTTGGTTCAGTTTCTGGTGAAAGGCAATCCCTAAAATGTCAAAGGATGAGTGATTCAATTATCATAATACAATGCAATGTCTAAGGTCGATGGTTCTGTTCTGTTCCATTATATCGGAGATGGCCGGTTTCTGGCGATTGAGAGACATGCGTGTCACGAGATACAATATAGCTTAGGTCTTACTCCATGTGAACATACTGAAAGTGTGTAAACGAGGAATTGCTAATTATTATGAACATCCTCACGGCTGACCTTATAAGACCATAAGACATAAGAGCACAAATTAGGCCATTCAGCCCATCGCATCTGCTCAATCAATCACGACTAATAAGTTTCTCAACCCCATTCTCCCGCTTTCTCCCCATAACAGTTGATTCCC
The DNA here is from genome assembly GCF_047496795.1 of Chiloscyllium punctatum. Lineage (NCBI taxonomy): Eukaryota > Metazoa > Chordata > Chondrichthyes > Orectolobiformes > Hemiscylliidae > Chiloscyllium > Chiloscyllium punctatum. Next base: position 50,443,610 of record NC_092762.1, on the reverse strand, counting down.
TTTACAATAAAGAACCTATCTATCTCTGTCTTAAATCTACTCAATAATCTAGTCTCTACAGCCTTCTGTGGCAGTGAATTCCATAGATTCATCATTCTCTTGGCTGAAGAAGTTTCTCCTTATTTTCATTCTAAAAGGTCTTCCCTTTACTCTCAGGCTATACCTCAGGTCCAAGTCTCTTGTACCAATGGAAACATCTTCCCAAAATCCACTTGTGCAGGCCATTCAGTATTCTGTAAGTTTCAGTTAGGTCCCTTCTCATCCTTCTGAATTCAATCAAGACTCAGTCCTCAAATGTTCCTCACATGTTAAGCTGTTCATTCCTGGGGCCATTCTCATGAATCACCTCTGAACACGCTCCAGGGCTAGTACATCCTTCCTGAGATATGGGACCCAAAACAGCACATGATGCTCCAAACGTGGCCTGACCACAGCCTTATAGACCTTCAGAAGTACATTCCTGATTTTGTATTCAAGTTTTCACCAAATAAATGCCATCATTGCATTTGCCTTCGAACTACTGACTCAACCTGCAAGTTTATCTTGACAGAATCCTGGACTAGAACTCCCAAGTCGCTTTGCAATTCAGACTTCAAATTTTCTCCCCATTTAGAAAATAGTCCATCCCTCTATTCTTCCTAACAAGGTGCATGACCTTACACTTTTCCTCGTTGTAATCCATCTGCCACTTCTTTGCCCACTCTCCTAACCTGTCCAAATCCTTCTTCAGCCTCCCCGCCTACTCAATGCCACCTGTCCCTCTACCTATCTTTGTAGCGTCTGCAAACTTCACCAGAATGCCCTCAGTTCCTGCATCTAGATCATTAATGTATGAAGTGAAAAGCTGGGGTCCCAACACTAAGCCTTATGGAACACCACTTGTCACCAGGTGCCATCCTGAGAAAAATCATTTTATCCCCCACTCTTTGCTTTCTGCCAGATAGCCATGCTTCCATCCATGCTAGAACCTTGCATCTAACACCATGGGTCCTTATCTTACTCAGTAGCCTCCTGTGTGGCACCTTATCAAAGGTCTTTTGAAATCCAGGTAGATACCATCCACTGGTTCTCCTTGGTCTAATCTGTTGATTACTTCCTCAAAGAATTCTAGCAAATTTATCAGAAATGACCGCCCCTTGATGAAACCAAGCGGAGTCTACCCAATTTTACCATACATTTCCTAGTATTCAGAAATCTCATCCTTTACAATGAATTCCTGGATTTTACCCACGACTGAAGTTAGGCTAACTGGTCTGCAATTTTTCATCTTCTGCCTTACTCTCTTTTTAAATGGGGGGTTACATTAGTGATTTTCCAGTTCTCTGGGACTCTCCCAGATTCTAGTGATTCCCAAAAGGTTAGCACTAACACTTCCACTATCACTTCAGCTACCTCCCTTAGAATTCTGGGATCTAGTCCATCTGGTCCTGGTTATGTATCCACCTTCTGGCATTCAGTTTTTCTAGCACCTTCTCCTCACTGATGGCCATCATACTCACCTTTCACCCTCTCTTGAATTTGTAGGTTATTATTCGTGTCTTCCACTATGAAGACTGATGCAAAGTAATTATTCAGTTCTTCAGCCATTTCTTTGTTCTTCGCTACCACCTTTCCTCCGTCATTTACCAGCAGCCCAATGACCATTTTTGCCTCCTTTTTGCCCTTTATATATCCTAAAGAAACTCTTAGTCTTCCTTTGTATTACTGATTAGCTTACCTTCATATTTAATCTTTTCGCTTCTTTTAACTTTTTTTGTTGCCCCTTATTGATCTTTGTAAGCTTCTCAATCCTCTGGCTTCCCACTGCCCTTCACCACATTAGCTGACTAGGCAAGTCAAGCATAGTGTAAAAGTTAGAGAAAGCAGATAAAGTTGCCTCATCCTCTCTGCACCATGCTTCTTTTTCCTCAGGATCAATCTCTGCTGTGTCTCCTGAATTACTCCCAGAAACTCCTGCCATTATTGTTCCACGGTCTTTCCTGCCAGGTACCTCTCCTAGTCAATTTTGGCCAGCTCCTCCCTCATGCCTCTGCAGTTGCCTTTATTCAGCTGAAATACTATTACCTCTGAATCTATCTTCTCTCACTCAAATTGCAGAGTAAATTCTATATAATGATTGCTGCCTCCTAAGGGTTCCTTCCCCTTCAGTTCCCTAATGAATCTGCCTCATTGCACAACACTAAATCCAGTAATTGCCTGTTCCCTAGTGGATTCCATCACAAGCTGCTCCAAAAAAACCATCTCTTGGAAATTCTACAAATTCTGCTTCTTGCAAACCTTACTAACCTGTATATTGAAATCTCCATGATCACTATAGCTTTGCCGTTCCTACAGAACTTTTCTATCTCCTGGTATATCTTCCACCCAACTCCTGACTACTGTTTGGAGGCCAATATAAGACTCCAACTATGGAGTTTTAACCTTTGCGGTTCCTCAATTCTACACCATCTGACCCAACTTCATTTTTTTACTATTGATTTTATTTCATTTCTTACTAAGAGGGCAACCTCTCCCCCTCTGCACAGCTGCCTATCTTTTCAATAGGAAATATATCCTTGAATATTCAGCTCCCAAACCTGATTCCCTTGCAGCCATGTCATATCTGCCAATTTCGATGGAAGAAAGGTCATTGATTAAACAGTTCATTACAAGGAGCCTAAGACACAATCCTGAATAACACTGGCAGCAATGTCCTACAATGAATAATAATTGATTTCTACGACCACAACCATATTTCAACACAATGATTCCAGTGGACATATACCCATAATTCCCATTAAATTCAATCTTGCCAGAGCCCGAAGATGCCACATTTGGTCAACTGATGCCTCCATGTCAAGGACAGTCACCCTTTCACTCCTTCTCAAGTTGAGCTCTTTTGTCTGCTTGTATCAAGGATGAAATGAGGCAAGCAGCAGAGTAGTTTTGGAAGAAACCAAACTACTGAGTACCAGCTGGAAGGTCATTGTGTAAGTATAAGTACCATTGTAATCAGAAGGTTTCCTTGCCCACTTTTGACCCGATGCCACAAGACCTCATCAGACCTGGATTCAAATGTTTCCTCTTAAGATACAGTTTGCTCCGGCAGCTTTGAACACTCAATTTCAGACCTAAGGTTCCAAATCAACAAAGGCAGCATTTGATTCTCCCACCGTGCAACATTAAATGCTTTGTTTGAAAACATCTCCATAATACCAGGACTACTAACATGTAGCTCTAGCAAGTGTAAGCAAACCATCCTATGATATCTTATGAAAGGAATTACCAATGTAATTTTGACCTCAACTCTCAGAGCTAGTTAGACAAGTGAAATCTCTGGTATCTGTTTTGTTCAAGGAATGGATTATTGTGTCTGCTCCAATTAATAGAAGAAGAATTCCAGAGCACAGGATCTAGACAACTTAAGGAGAGGGTGGTCCTGGGTGGGAAGAAAAATCTGGAATGTGCTACGGTCATTGAAGTGTGTTATGAAGGTGTAGAGGTCTTGTACCTTTAAGAGAGTTGAAAGGCTGGCAAGGACTTAACAAGCACATAAAATATTGGAAAATTTAAAATGTAACATTTGGTCGAACAGCTAGCAGTAGCTGGGTTGCGATGAGACAAAAGCAAATTCAAATTTAGCCAGTTTAAATTATGCCCCAAGATACCAAACTCCAATCAAGTTCAAAACTCTAAGTTTGATAACATTAAAACCATTGAAATGATCTGCTGTTCTGGGGGTATAAAACTGGGGAAAAAATGAAACAGTTGAGGAAGAACTGCCAAAAGACCAACACATGTAGGCTGCTAGCTCAAGAGCTCTCTGAGAGGTACCAGTCTGTGGGGAGTCTGCGTCGCATAACATCTACAGAGGAAACTCAGCAAAGCTGACTGGTTTTGAAACGCGTTTTTTTTTGTAAATCTTAATTGGGATTTTTTTTTTTAAAAATCAGATTAGTATTGTAGAGTGGGAGGTAAAAGATCAATTTAAAGAATGGAGTTGTAAATAATTTTTGGTCAATATTCTCTGTTGGACTAAAAGAATAAAAGTTGTTCATTTTTACTTTAAATATTTATCTCTGGGATATTGCTTCTCAAATTTTAACAGATTACTGCACTGAATGATTTTTTTTCTGTGTTGCTGGTTTAAATTAGTAGAGGGGTACCCTGTGTCATAGCAAGAGGGTGCCAAGATTTCTAAAGATGGTAGGACTGGAGGTGGTTATGGAGATAGAAGGGAGACCATTGAGCAATTTTAAAGCAAGGAATTGAGTTTTATATTTGAGGCACTGGCATACTAGGAGTCATTATAAAACCACGAAAATGCTGGAAGCAGCAGCAGGACAGGCAGTATCTGCAAAAAGAGAAAGAGGGTCACATTCCAGGTCAATGACCATTCAGCATGTTGGCCAAATGGGACTTGCAGCAAGTCAGGACAGACAGTAGACTCTGCACACTAATATATTTTGCTGTCCTCAAAGCATCCACTCCATAAAAATATTTAACTTAAAAAATGCATAAGCTCACACAATGAAGGCAATAGATGAATTCATTCAAGACTGGAATCCAATCTCATGAGGTCAGGACACCAAAACGTCCAACAAATCAAATTACTGTTTTCTCCTTGCATAAAACCATTATTTCCCATGCTTTTGATCGAGGCATAAACAGCTATGAAGTCAATCACCGGATAACGTACTCAGCATTATAGCCTTCCACATTGCTGAACAAATGCTCTGGCCTGTGAACTCAGGATGATTTGCTTTTACGGTCTCTTACACAGGCACACAACATGTCTTTCATTTAATCAGAGTGTTACAGGAATTAACTACACGAGAGATTAATTTTATCTGCTTGTAACTTAACTGAACACTTGGTACCGTGCTTACACAAAACACACTCTCCGATATTCTAAATTTTGTGTCCCCAAGTATGTAGAATAGTATTTAGCGCCTTTTATCATGCAGTCATACACATACGATAATTTAAGGAATCAGAATTATGCATGACCCGAGTCATGTTGTTGAAATTTTCAGTGAACAACTGACAGAGAACATTGATGCTGGCTACATTTAGTTTTACAAAACTTATGGGGTTTTAAGTTTGGTGTCAGCATATAGTGTATTAACATGGATAGAAGATCAACAAAGACAAGACAGAGTTGAGGTAGGGGGAGCATTTTCAGAATGGTAACCTCTATCGCGTGGGGTGTCACAGGGATCAGTGTTGGAGCCACAATTATTTGGAATATATAGTAAATGACTTGGATGAGCAAAGTAAATGTGCTATTGACATAAAAATAAATGGGAAAGCAAATGCTTATGCTGACACAAAGCCTGCAACAGATGGATATGACAGGGGTTATGCAAGTAGGCAAAAACTTGCCAGCTGGAATATATCGTAGGAAAATGAGATTATATATTTTAGCACAAAGAGGATGAGGTAAATATTAGTGGGATTAGGGTGTTCCAGTGCTTAAATCACAAAAAGCTAGGATTTAAGTTCAGCAGGTAATAAGGCAAGCAAACAAAATACTGTCCTCCATCTCAAAACAAATGGAGTATAAACTTACTAATATTATACAAAGCACTAGTTAGGCCACAGCTACAATACCATAAATATATTAGCATTAAAGGTAGCCCAGAGGAGCCCATTGCTAACCTTACTTGGTCTAGCCTACATGTGATTCCAGACCCACAGCATGTGGCTGACTCTTAACTGTTCACTGGGCAATTAAGGATGAGCAATAAATGCTGGCCTGGCCAGAGATGCCCTCATCCCACGAATGATTAAAACATGGCTTACAAGGTTGATTTTGGTGTATGATGGATCTGTCTAATGATGAGAGGCCGAGCAAATTGGGCCCGTACTCGTTGAAGTTTCAAAAATGGGGAGGCGACCTTATTGAAATATACAAGATTACCAGGAGGCGCGACAGGGTAGATGCTGAAACGCGATTTTTCCTTGTGGCCGAGAACCAGAGGACATAATTTCAGAATAAAAAAAAGTTACACATTTAAGACAGAGCTGATGAGAATTTCTTCTCTGAGTAGCAAGTCTATGGAATTCTTTACCAGAGGGCTGTAAAGTCTGACACAAGAAGTATACTCAAGGCTGACATCGACAGATTTTTAATCAGTAAGACAATCAAGGGTTATGGGGAAAAGGCGGGACAGTGGAGTTGAAGATAGTTACATAAGCCATGAACTCAATGAATGGCAGAGCACACTCACTGGGCTGAATGGCCTACTTCAACATCATAATGGTTTAATGGAATGCAGACAGTGAAGCAGCATACTTAACAAACCCCTCCTTGTATCAGAACTTCAATTATTAGAAAACCAACCGAAAAGATTACTGCCAATACCAATTGAGAAAATCTGGTAAACCTGAACATCATGTAAAACTGTTCTTATGATACAGGCAATTAAAGCTTATTATCTCATCTTTATCAATAGCAGTACTTCACTTCTGTAATACAATCCAAAATGTACTCCTAGCATCATAACAGTATAGAAGAGTTCCATTGGACCAATAAGTCTGTACTGCCAAAGCTACACTAAGTCGACACTAATCCCACCTTCCAGCATTCAACATATAGCTTCGAATGCTGTGCCATTTCAAGCACATTTACTTTGCTCATCCAAGTCATTTACTATATATTCCAAATAATTGTGGCTCCAACACTGATCCCTGTGACACCCCACGCGATAGAGGTTACCATTCTGAAAATGCGCTTTTTTAAAAGACTGTAAGGTGACCCACCTCAACTATCCTTCCAGGTCGTGCATTCCAGATCTCTACCACCCTCAGGTGAAAAGAATTTCCACAAATACCCTCTAAACTTCTTGCTTTTCACCTTAGAATTATGTTCCTTTGTTAACGACCCTGTAACTATGGAAACATTGTTTCTATTCTTCCTGTTCACGCCCTTCAAATCTTACACACCTCTATCAGGTCCGACCTCAAACTTCTCTGCTCTGAACAGTTAATTCCACCTCTCATCATAGTGTGTTCCACCCCAGGAAACATCCTTGCGCTCCTCTCTAGACAAAACAATTCTAAAATGTTTAGTTGCAAAACGATGCTTTCCTGCGTGCTTCAAATAGGCAACCACACAATTTTAAAAGTCACCTTGTAATCCTATCTAGCATGTGAATGACTACGTAAGACCAAGAACCTGCAGAGAGGCTCTTTCAGAGCATGACTTTCACTGTCATTTTGTTGTCTCAATTGTCAGATTTTTGTAGTACATGCACAATGCCTTACCCAACCAAAGGCTGAACCACACACTCATGCACATGCTCTCTCTAGTCAGCTAGTAGGTTTTCCAGCAAGCACTGTCATTTTTTTTTGTAATTCTGCCATCTCCAATAATCCTTGAAGGACTGGCTTAATGGTTAGAATATTGATTAACAAATGACTGTAGTATATGAAGCTGCAACATCTTATTAATAGCTTTCCCATTCTGTCATTTATCAAACTGATAGAACACAACTACTTTGTCAATACATCATTTCCTTAAATGAATCACACCACAATCAAGTGCAAGTAATAATTTTACTAAACAGAAATCGGTTCAGTACAAAATTCAGACTCAGGTGGATGGCCAGCTAATAATGAGTGTAGAGACTTCCATTTATAACCATATTTGATAATAGTCAAAATGCTCAAGTTTATTAAGCCCCAACAAAAGACTAAAGCTATAAAGGAAAGGATTATATGAAGCAGCAGATTCTGAGCCAATTCATTGCACAAATATCTAAGTACTGGCAAGCTTGTCGTAAATCTGCCACCTTCAACAGTGTTCCATTAAGTAACCTTCAGAAAAATGTAATTGTCTCAGCCTTTCCTACAACAGTGTATGCCCCTACAAAATACTGTCTTAGTGTTCACACTACAACAGTACACACAAACTGCTGATCCAATACTCAACATCACAAGTTAGTTTCTTCTGATGCTGCGGTGATTCTACCTGTGTTTAGTGCTCACTGTGGACTAAGTTGGTCCAAATTGCACAAATTTAAAGAAAATTATGTGACAGCTGACAAAGGAGCTTTTGCTGAATTCAAGAATTCTGCTCAAACAAGCTGTTCCCAGAGCTAGGTGCATACGATGACATTACCTTAGAATACATCATGATTTTGAAAATGAACAGAGACAATATAGAGAAGGACTGACTGCTGAAAGAGACAGGAAGGGAAAAATGGAATCTGGGGAGTTCATATACACTAAGGGTGTTTAGAAAGCAAATTATTCCACCTCAAACCACAACTTCTGCTTCAATAAGAACATCCAGGTTGAAATATACCAAAGCTGCACATCTACCAGGACAACCTCAAAGCAGGGCAAAAAACATATTGCCAGGGCATGTAAATATGATCATGGGAATGAACTTTTACATGCCCGATACATTCAATTCTTGCCTGGAAGGTATGGCCATCACCTTGCAGTTCCATATCAAATCAGAGAGGTCGCTAATACAATCTACTCAAAAGGAGAGTTAGAGCAACATCAGTTATTGAAACTCAACTGCCTATTCATTGTAAACCCCATAACTCACTCTCTTCCTTTTCTTTCTATCACTCACTAATCACTCGGTCACAGTGCCAATAAAAACACTACCCCAAAATAAACATTCCAAATCAAATTTATAGATAAATTCATTCCATTTTGCATACAAATTTTGAATTAAATAATTCTTATACAATCCCTAAGTGCCAGCCTTCTGTGGCCTGTTTTAAATATTCATTTACAGGATAAGGCTTTTGAGGCAAATCTAAATTGCCCAGAGGGCAGTTAAAAGCAAACTATGTTGCTGTCGGTCAAGAATCACATGTAGGCCAAACCAGATAAGGATGGCACTTGATGCACCATATCAGGTAATAAGCTGAAAATATCTAGTGAAAGAGAATACAGATGCTCTTGAAAGTCAATGAGATAGCTCTAAGTCTGGAAAGCCTAGGTGCACACTGCACCATCTCGACATGGTTCAGAGCAGTCTGGGCTGGCTGACTGACACAGACAGACAGAGAACATCAAGGGAACCAGGGGAATAGCAAAAGTTGTGTGTGTGGGGAGAGATGAGGTGGTGCCTCAGCAATGCTAATAATCTATCACATGACAGATTCAGGACAAGTATGATATTCTACAAGCTATTTACTAACTACAATCCTTAGCTGTAATGGTAGCAGCCTGAATTTGCAGTGCAGAACTCCGACTTCTGGTGAAAGTTGCTTGTATAGCAACAGAAACCGAGATACTGACCATCACATACAGAGTCATAGGGAGGTCTGCAAGCATTCTGATCGAGTTAGCTTTTACTTCCATGTTGGAAAGGATCAGCTCCAAAACACTGCACACAGCCCTATGCCAAGTGGATTCTACAGACTTAGTGATACTTGACATTGGAAAGTCTGCCAGAGAGGTGACTAGCAATGTGTACAGATCGGAGTGCTCATCTGAGTAATTATTTAACATCTCCAGCATCATAGTATTTTGCTTAATTCATGTATTTGCTAATAGGTTGAGAGCTCTTGGATGGTAGGTGACTCAAGCAAAGCATAAAATCAACATGGACGTTTGGTTTATACAGTTTTTGCACTGTATATCCAACTCAATTCTACCAAAGTTAGTTCTCTTCATTTACTTTATTGAATACTACAGAGGAAGCTCGATTATCCGAACAAGATGGGCGGACACTATTTCGTTCCAATAATCGATTATTCCGTTAATCAATTCAATGCCTTTCCTCTGGGGGTTGGAATTTTCTATTAAGTCTGCTCCCCATTCAGGAGACTAGCAGCAGCACAGCGCGCGCAAGGCCCCACCCTCAACTCCCTCCAACACCACTCCCCACCAGTCTAGGACTGTTCTCAGCAGCACTTAATCACTGTAAACAAAAGACGCGATCAGTGTTGGACACTGATGAAATGTTTCTGCTGGGACCTGGAGATCTCCTTCGGATAATCTGATTCTTGGATAATCGAGACTCCCCTGTATACGTCTTTCGTTGCATTTTTAATATTCCTTGGAGAGACATTCAACAAATTACTAATAGTGGACAGAGGTTTGCCAAGACACTAAAAAAAAATTTTTCAACAGCTCAATAGGTTTAGCCAGTAAGCCACAGAGGCCTGATCCATTTACAGCTTCTGCAAAGTTCAGAAGTCTGTGCACAGGCACTGCAAGCAGTCTCAACAATAATGCACATAGCTAACTAAGTATATAGTCCTCACCCTCCAAACCTCCCTGAAAAGGTTAACTGTGTAATGGACCAAAATACATTTTACATATGACTCCTTGATGTAAAATGATTCAATGCTTTCAGGTCAGAAAGAAGTTGGAGTGAACTGATAGACAATTGAACAAAAAGAAACTACAGTTCTTCTTCAAAAGTGTATTATAGGACTGTATTGCAGCTCAGAATCCTGTTAAAACAGGAGTTGCCATTAAGAATCAAACTGATACCAATTTAAAACTTACAATATGGTATTATAATACTATAGTCATTAAATGTATAAATCTTAAAATATGGCACTACCCAATCATCTCCAGGAAAACATTAGCTATCCAAAGCACGCTGTAATAGCAGAAAATTACACAAAATCTCATTTGTAAAGAAACAAATGATAGCTCATGTAAATTAGTGCTGAAATTTGAAAATGCATCGAAGACTATATTGTACACCAAAGACAACTATCTTTACTGTACAGGACAGTTATTACAGCCATATTTCACAGTTGATTTCATTAAGCCACAAGTGATAAATATCAGAATCAAGGAAGGGTCTACATTAACTTCATACACTTTAGTAAATAAAAAATACCAGCGGAAATGCATAGCAAAAATAGCAATGTCATGCCACAGTTTTATCAGTCAGAGGGACAAATCAATACATTACTCACTGAGGAATCTGACCTTTTCTGTGCATGTACACAGCTTGATGCAACTCCAATAGCTTCCAGCACAAAACGAGAGAGTAAACAGGCCCCAAAGGACACAGGCAACTCAGCTCTGAAACATCTTGAGTACTGAATGTATGTAATCTATTTGCCCGCCACTTACAATCTTTGACATTTATTGCAAACTACTGCAGACAACAGTTAATTGCTTACATGGTGGGGTCACAAGAAAGCGATTAGCCCAAATAGTCTGGTCTTTATCATTCAAAAAATATTGCTAGACTGTTGTTATTGGAAAGAGATCTATAGCTTAATATTTTGGCTTTAATTGTTAATATTCTGAACAGCTTTCTGATTGCACAATTCTCCAAACAATGAGTAATACTCTCGAGGAATTTGAACCACCCAATGACAATGTCACAAAATGTCTCTAGGCAATGTCACAAAAGAAAAGTGTGATGGACTTACACCATGCATCGCATCTTGGCCTCAACAACCCAACTAATGTTCCAAGTCTCTCCTTTCCATCCTTATGTATGCAATCATAGTAATCAGATGTGAAAATGGCAGACTCTATATATCTGAAGTAGCCATTCATTATTCTAATGCACACTGAATTGAAGTACTTTATCAAATCGGTGCTCATTGCATATGTGTAAAATGCTAATTGTATCAATAATACACTGATCTTAGATCTTTAGTAAACAAAATTCAAATAATGGGTCCCAAAAGTCTCCAATAATCATAAACCATTTTCCATTTCAAGGAATTGGTTCTTAGAGAGACTACTCGTGAGACATAATTCATGTACATTAAATGAAATTTAGTTAATCATCTCAAATAATTGCGCAATATAGAACTTAAACTAAAAAGAGAAACAAAATCGAAGCTTTCCAACTTGGATAAAAATCACAGTCACTAGTAGTCATCTCTTCTCACAGTCATCCTAAATAAATCATGGCTGTTTCATGAAGGCCTTTAAACCAGAAAAAAGATATTCTTCTTAGCCATCAGTCTTACTTTGATAATGTTACTGTTAGTTTGTGAATTCTGCACACCAAAAACTGACAACATATATAATTAGCTGTGGGAATTCCATGGAGCTATGCCAACCCCAGGCCAGTCATTTACTACACTTTAATATTATCATTTCATAATCCTTGTTGGCATATAAGCCAGTGACACCCACCTGTTTACAAGTCTCTAATCAACCATTTCTTTAATAGCACCTCTACACTAACTGGCATCAAGTCAGCTGACTATGCTAAGTCATCAGAGCCAACCAATTTCACAACCACCTGATGGAGGAGCAGCGCTCTGAAAGCTAGTGCTTCCAAATAAACTTATTGGGTTATAACCTGGCATTGAGAGACTTTTAACTTTGTACAGCCCAGTCAAACACTGGCATCTCCAAATCAATCTCATTTTTACCCAATATTCACACCGGTCTATTTCCAACAGGGATCAATAACTAAAATTCAACAGCGTGGCTCCCGATCAATATTCCCATTCACAAATTGTTCACACTTCCTTAGCCAAGATGAGCTAAAATCAACATAAGAACAGAGATCTAAGTTGGAATCCATATGGTTCTTTTAGCAGCTATTCAGTTAGCTATCATAGAAATTCTTATTGTGTATTTGGAATATAATTCTGCTGTATTTTATATTTAGCCACATTAGTTTTACCTTTTCTCCTCTGACTACACTGATCTAATCTCCATTCCAAGTCAGGACCCATACTGATAAAAATCTACTCGGTGCTAAAACCAAGACCTCGTTTTGAAGGAGCTAAACTTTGGGACATCAAGTATAGAGTTGGTTCTGTCAAAGAGGTAATAAAGGCAATATCCCTGATCCTTTTTCTGAGCATGATATTGGGAATTCCAGCTGCTCAATGTGATAACTGCAGCCCAGTGGAGCAGGCACAGCAGAAATGAGCTCTCTCATTGGTGGTTAATTAATCTCCAGAGGGAAGGACATAACTACAGGTAAAATTCTGATGATAAAGTCCTGAAAAATATCTCCTTCCACCTCCCCGCAAAAAAATTAGTTGACAATTTCTATACCAAAAATCTCTACTTTATCAGCGTCATCTGTAGGAATCAATTTGCAATTGTTCAGTTCACATTACAATACCATATCAGAAGCTTCTCATTATTAAAGTAATATCTACTGATTTAATACCAACCTAAACTACAAAAAGATCACAATTTGTAATCTTAACTGTTCAATTCTTTAATCTTCACATCTCCAATTTCTTATTTGCTTGTCTGCACAGGTCTCATTTTCAAAACATCTAATAAATGTAATTTTCTACTTAGTGTAAACATTTTCCAAATCAATCATTTATCATCTTTCTTTTCATGCCTCTTACTGCCTGGTTTGTAGTTGGAAACAATTATTTTAAAATCAGTTTTTGCAGAATTAAATGAATATTTGAAGGTCATGCATAACTAGTCAGAGAATCATGATGATTAACTGGTTGTAATGGAAACAGGACAGGGCGAATCTTTAAAGCATTTTTAAATGTTGAAACAAAGTCTTACTGTCAACAAACAAGTATAATCACCATCATACTCTAAAGCAACACAAGAGTTCAGACATGCATTTCTTTTCCCACCCAAATGCCAACTGATTAATGATTTGATACAGATTATAGGGTAAGGTTGAATATGCAGTCTGAAACTCTCAGTTTTAAACTCATGCCCTAGGATCTGCAGTTGTAGTTAAGGATGAATAAAATTTTGATAACACTTTTCAAATCAGCAACATATAGGACAAAATTCTCCACCAAGCCACATATCATCCTGATTTGGAAATATATCATCGCTTACTTGGACAAGGTTATGATTCCGGCTGATATTATTACTGGACAAGTCAGATCCCAGACAGAAATCTAGCTTGACTGATTTTTTTTTTTGTTTTGTTTTTATGGGGTGGTTTTTTACTGAAACACATGTAATGCTGCAGATATGGTTTTAATAAAACAAGAGTATATTACATAAATAACAAAATACAAAATCAAGCTATTTACATATAACACAATTTGAGAAACAGTAAAAATACAATTCCACCTCTCCCAAAACCACTTTATAGTACTCAAATACAAGAAGATATTCTATTATGTCAGTAAGTTTGCCTTAACTGTTTCTTACAATTTCCAGTGTTGAGAGCTTGATAGCCTATTTCTTGATTAGTCCCTCAACCAAGCTTAAACTTTTTTTTAAGCTACAAATAACTTAAGGATTCCACCCAATGATTATTGGTCTTTCAAACTGAACTATTTCACTGAGGTACCTATTTCCCAACTGTTCAAAACTAACTCCTATCTCCAGGAGAAGCCATTTCATATACTTTATCTAACTGCCACCCAGACTTCTGCAAACTGAAGCCAAAAGGTTTCTCCCCACAGCATGAGAAAATCGGTTCCTTATTCTTTTAATCCAAAATCAAGCTAACACTTTTCAATGTTTACTGTCCAACTATAAAACTTTCGCATTGTAAATAAATGTTATCACTTCAAGAACTCTCTCTCTCTCAAAACTGGTTCCATCAATAATTCTGCGTTTTAGGATAATTTCTTTGTTGAGGGTTAAGATACGTGTAGTAAGTGGATGAAATAGAATTAAAAATCACACATATGCATTTAAATATTAAATATACATTAAATAGTATTAAGGCATTCAGCAGCAAAATAGTTTCCTTTGCAACCACACTAAGATTGCCATCAGTCCATACTGGTACAAACCCTACCCAACAGTTCTTGAATTCTGAAAGCCCCAATAATTCCCATGGCAATAGTCTCTGAAACAAACAAACAAACAATCTTTTCTCTCCTCAAAAAAATGGCTATGATGAAATTGATGAAAATTATGGGAATTTTAGGCAAATTGGATCCAGGTAAGCATGTTACCATGCTTTTCAATGTTTGACAAGACTTATGATAGGGCCATAATTATGAGCCAAAGGCTAAAAAACATACAGGAATAACTTCTTTAGTACATTTTAGAAAGTAAATCATTGGCTGTTAAGTCTTTGAAATGTCCAATACATAAAGTGACCATTGTAGTACTGGAAACTTTGCATTCAACAAACTCCCACAAGCATTGGTTATGATAATAATCAGAAAATCCTCTGTGATATTGATAAAGAGTAAAACATTGGCAAGGACAAGACAACAATTCCTGTTCTTCTTTGAAGAAGTACCACAGGACCTTATAGACAAACAGTTTTTAAAGCACAGAAGAAAGCCCATTGGCTCATCATGCTCATATGGTCATTAAGCATCTAATTACTCTAATACAGCATGTGGCCCATAGCCTTGTGTGCAATGGTGCTTCAAGTGCTTAGCTAAATTGTTTTTAAAATGCATTGATGGTTTCTACCTCTATCATACATTTCAGCAGTGAGGTTCAGATATCCAGCACCTTATGGATGATAGAAAGTTTTAAGGCCGCTCTAAACCATCTGCTCTTTATCTTAAATCTATGCACCTTGGGTAGACCCCGCTACTAAGAAGAAAAAGTTTCTTGCCATCTACCCATCTATGCCCCTCAACTTGTTGTAGAACTCAGTAAAAAGGGTCCACCCCAACATTCCCTGCTTTAAGGAAAACAATCTCAGTCTATGGTTCTCTCTTCAAAGCTGAATTGTTCCAGCCCAGTCAACATCTTGGTGAATCTCTTTTACAGCCTCTCAAGGTTCCCTTGTCAATCAACTCAACCTTGAATTTATTCCTAGACCCAGCTTCACTGCTCACTTGAAAGAGAACTTCAAACATTACAACTCTTGAGAATTTAACCTCACAGTTACTTCAAAAGGGAGAACTCATTTTTTAAAATGAGTTTCCTGGTTTGAGATTCATCCACAAAGAGAAATGTCATTTCAGTTTCTACTCCATCAACATCCTCAGAATGTCACATTTCAATAAGGGTACCTCAATATATACAGATCCAATTTGCTCAACCTTTAATCAAAAAGCAACCCCTTCAATCCCGAAACTGAGCCAAATGAATCAACTGGAATCACTTCCAATGTATTCGTATTATTCTTTAGGCAAAGAGATGAAGAATGCACACTGCACTTCTGGTGTTATTTCACTGATGAACTGTACAATCATAATAAGACTTCCCTACTTTCACACTCCAGACACATGCAATAGAGGCAAACATTCCATTTGCCTTCCTAAAGGTAACCATGTCTGTTTCGTGTACAAGGAGATGGAGATCCCTCTATACTACAGCGACTTTCCCTTTCAATAATATTCTGCTTTTCTGTCTACATTAGTCAACAGAACAATTTGACATTCTCACATTTTGTTCCTTCTGCCAAATTCTTGTCAACTCTCTTAACCTCTCTTTGCAGACTCTTCTTCACAACTTGCATTCCTATCTCTCTTTATATCATCAATAAATCTGGCTACAATATACTGAGCTCCTTCATTTAAGTCAAGACTATAGATTGAAAATAGTTAAGGATCCATTTGTTAAGAGTTTTCCAACCTGGAAATGATCCTTTCCCCAAATATATATCAGCTAATCAATCACAATCTAGATATGGCAAACTTTGTTTACACCGGCACCTTATGAAGTGGTGGTCTTGATAAACCAGAAAAAATTACCTGAAATACTGCAAGTTTACTGTATTAAATGGTCAGTTGAGGGTAAGTGAGAAGGCTCTCTGCCTCTAAGTTATTGTTTAAGTGCTGCAAATAAAGTTTACCAATGGTGCATATTATTTAGTTTGTGTTTTTACATTATGTAAGTTAGCTTGCTAAGCTGGAAGATTTGTTTTCAGACAATTAGTCACCATCCTCGGTAACATCAGGGCGCATCTCCGGTGAAGCGCTGGTGGTATGTCCCGCCTCTATTTATAAGTCTTGGCTTCTTGAGGTGGGCGATGTCATTTCCGTTTTTTTTAAGAAAAAGGGAAGGCAGATAGGATCTACATCCATGTGTTTATTGATGGAATTCTGGTTAGAATACCATGGCTTTAAGAATTCTTGCGCATGTCTTTGCTTCACCTGTCCTAGGATGTGTGTTGTCCCAGTCCATGATGTTACCTAGTATAGTGACAAAGCGTCTGAAATCATATCTTCCAGCTCGGCGAGCTAACTTAAATACTTATCAACCTGAGCTACAAATCTTCTCAAAAATTGAGAATACAGACCTCTTGATCAAGCAAGAATATTTGTTAAACTGGTACACTCCTGGTCCCATAGGTTCAACCTAATAAAAAATTTGCTATACTTTTAATCAACCTGGTCTGTTGGATCATGATATAACTTTGGAGCAGGTAGGATTTGAACCCAGGTATTCCGACTCAGAGGAAGGGAGATGACCACTGTACTACCAGAATCCTGTACCACTATCCCTACCAATGTATCAGCCAATTTAACTAGCTCTTGCGTGGTAACCTTTTCTGTGGCATCTTATCGAATGACATTTAGCAAGTAGACTATCTTTATTCTACCTGCTTGCTACATACGCAAAAGATTCTCATAATTTTTTCAAATATGAACTTCCTTTCATAAAAGGAAATTGACTGTTTGAATGTAGGATGATTTCCTAAATGTCCTGTTGTTACTACCTCCCTAGTAAGGATTCCAGCATGTTCCTAATGACGTATGTTGAAATGGTCCATAACTTCCTGCCTTCTGTCTCCTGTTTTACTTTGACTCGTGAAATTAAATTTGCCCCTTCCCAATCCACTGGAATATTTACCTGTGCACCTTATATCTTAGAAACCACTCCCTTTCAGAAACTGAGATGCAGGTCTTCAGGTGCAAAGGGCTCATTGGCTTTCAATGCCACTGACCCTGGGTAAACACACTGTGCTAAGTACATTGAATAGCTCATCAAAATAGCAGTACTTGGTGGAAAAAGAAACAATGAAAAGTTTCAAGAAATGACTGGAAAGGTATCATTGAGAAACAGGATTTAGCATTACTAAAAATATAACATGGGAACACTATGGATAACTGGATGAATCAAAAGGCAATCTTCTCGCAAACTATTTCAATGGCCTAGTCTATTTGTCATCAATGGCACTTCCAATTACCAAACCAATTTTCAATCCAGCTAATTAGTTGACTACTAACTGCAAGAGTCACAACTTCCTTCAAAATCCTCAAATTGAATAAATAAACTGCATTCACTAACTATTTTTCACTCGTGAATTAATTACTTGCTCAGAACAAAGTTAAAATTTAAGCACAACCCATTTATTTCTAAAACCATCTCAAAAACTTCTTTTGCTTTTTTTTTTGGGAAGACAGCATCATTCTGTAAAGCACAAGTATTTTCTCCCCGATGTTTGACTTTTTACAAAACAATATTCTCCGCCAGACTGAGTGACAATAAATTCAAAATCTAACATTTTCTTACAATTTTGTTATGCCAAACTAGATGCAAAGAATTCTACTCTTCAATTATTGTAAATGAAATTGTTTTAAGAAACTGCAACCTGCTTTATGTTATCAATGCACACATGCTGACAGTCTGCTGAGATTCACATATGGGCTGCCAGAAGTTTAGCAGCTAAGAAAGTGTGCATGGTTAAAATGGGGAAGGCACAGCTAATTGCTCACCCTGAAATGGGTTTCAGCATGAATGGCCAAATGACATCTGCAGAAATCTCAGCTAATATATTTGATCCATGCCTCACCTGACCCAAAAATATTTGGCACAATTCTCAAGTACAATCAAACATTCCACACACAGCCCAACCGTCCCTCATTTCAACTATTTAACTGAACAAAAACAACCTTACTGGTAAGCTGGTGGCTTTTCAAGGAGTCATTACTAGTATAAAATGAAAGCCAGCTTACCTGCCAGTACAGTGATAGCAGCAAAACTTTTAAGCAAGTTGCCAAAATAGATGAATGCATTCCCTAACCAGAAGTCATTTGGTTTTATTCCAAAGTATCCATAAATGAACATGCAACCAAAGCAATACAGTGGGGAACCTAAAAGCTTGAGCATTATTCACATGTTCAAATGCTTCAATGACCTGTAGGATTACCTGAAACAGCCCAACTTTGCACTGCAATCAATACTTGTATAATTATCAACAAAATGATCAGAGGGAAAAAGCTACTAAAAATGTATATCTGTTCAAAATAACCCACAGAGTGCTTTTACACAAATTTTGAGAATCAAACCTGGAATTTCAACACTTCTATCTCTACACCCTGGGTTTGTGAGCTAAAACTTAATTTTTTTTGTTAGTACAAACTGTACTGTCCACTAAAAAGCAAATTGTAGTCAATAGAACAGCAAAACACAAAATCTAAAAACAGAGGGAAGGGAGGAAGGGAGGGAGGGAGGGAGGAGGAGAAAGAGAGATGCAAGGCTTTACAGAAACATACGGGAAAACACACTCTCCAAACGGGAATTAGCCCCAACCAAGGATATTCAAATGTTTGCAAAATGAATGACATTTGTCATCACAGTAAAATTAAACAAACAAATGAAAACCCAAAACTATACAACATAGTTTGTGTAATAACTTCCATCACAGCATATCAATTTTCCAACAGCAGAAAAAAAAACTGAGATGAAGTTAGTCAGCATGAATGCGAAGAGAGTTCTGTAACAGATTCTAAACATATCCAGTTCTTGGAAATAAGTATCTGATCTATCCTCACATCTCTAGGATACTACAAACAATTGATTAATAAAGGACTGGTTGGTTAAGAAAAACAGCTAATAAATATACATGTTAGACAATCTACAAGTACCTATTTTATCCCTCTCAATCCCAGCAATCACATCATAATCCACTGCCTTAGCAGTGCCATGAAGTATTCCGCCCTTCTTCATTCTGATGGAAACCAGACTAATAATGACATTAGCTGAAAATGGGTTGCTGGAAAAGCGCAGGTCAGGCAGCATCCTGAAGAAGGGGTCATGCCCAAAACGTCGATTCTCCGGCTCCTTGGATGCTGCCTGACCTGCTGCACTTTTCCAGCAACCCATTTTCAGCTCTGATCTCCAGCCGCTGCAGTCCTCACTTTCTCCTAATAATGACATTAAACTAATGAAACAATAGCACTTTACAGGCAGAACAAACATGTGCCTGAATTGCAAAGTGTGTGGGCAATGAGTTGAAACAAGGATGCTTGAAACTTTCCTTGTGCTCACACTTGTATTCAACAGGGAGATAACAATCCATATTCTGCAAAGGATTGTCTTTCAGTGCAGTAAATACAATCTGCCTGAATGGATACTGAACGGCCACTTTATTAAACATATGGATTTTTTTTGCAGTGGGAATGGTATGCAGCAAGCAGACAGCAGCCAAGCAGATAATTGCACTCCTACAGATATCTTGGCATTTTTCAGCCATTTAGTTGCACACCCAGAGTATTTCGGGCGGCTGAGATACGTTAACCAGTTTTCCAACACCAAAACAAATCTAGGCTGAAGAATTTGGAACGTATTGTGTCAAAACCGTAGGACATAGCAATAAAACTCTAATCCCTCC
Source organism: Chiloscyllium punctatum (assembly GCF_047496795.1). Taxonomy (NCBI): domain Eukaryota; kingdom Metazoa; phylum Chordata; class Chondrichthyes; order Orectolobiformes; family Hemiscylliidae; genus Chiloscyllium; species Chiloscyllium punctatum. The sequence goes on along the minus strand of NC_092762.1, from coordinate 50,423,239 downwards.
ACCCACTGCACCCCCTCCCCATTAAAAGACTGCCCACTGTCACATACTTTAAACTTGAACAATGAAAAATGACAGATGGCACCTGCAACAAAAGACTTTAAAATCTGCAAGTATGACTAACTTTGAAAACATTTATAATTTTCAATCTAATGATTAGACAGAAAAAAAAACTGCATTTGTGACTATCAACTATAAAGCATTTGAGATGTCTATGACATCTTTTAAATGTGCAATCTAGAATTAAATGTAATCTGAAGTAATATTAAAAGGATCGCATATGAACAAAGAAACCTGCCTCAATTATACCCTGCTATACCTCAAACAGTTCTGGAAATTATGTGGGATCGACCACATATTCAAATGTAGTTCATTGGGTTTTTTTAAAATCGTAGCCTTGCTTTTATCTGGTCTAATGCTGTAATGGTATAATATAGCACAAGCCTAAAAATAAACTTCCAGAAATGAGTTAGGGACACTCATGCACTAGATCAGCAAAACTAAAATCAGCAATGCAAGGGGTGGAACACTGGCTCAGTGGTTAGCACTGCTGCCTCATAGCAGCTGGACCCAGGTTTGATTCCAGTCTTAGGCAACCGTGTGGAGTTTGCACCTTCTTCCCATGTTTAACTGGGCTTCCTCCGGGTGCCTCAGTTTACACACTCAGTTCAAAGATGCACAGGTTTGGTGGATTTGTTATGCAAAATTACCCATAATGTCCACAGAAATGCAGGGTTATGAAGTGGGATGCTCTTCAGAGGGTTGGTACAATACAAATAGCCTGCTTCCACACTGTAGGGATTCTATAATAATAGCTTATCTTTTAAAAAAAAATTAGTGTTTTTACCACCACTTCAAGTGAAGCCACAAATAAAAGAAACCCATGGTTGCTCAGCATACTGAGCGCTCGCTCTCCATGGTTACAGCTCTAGTAATTCACTGCAGTGCAGTCCCATGGGGGAGGGAGGGGGCAAAATGAAATAAATACTGCTTCAAACATCAGGGTTTTCAGAATTATTTACACAATAGCATCACCTTGTGGAATAAACTGGAATATCTTCCATTTTAGTGTGAGGAAACATATTGATGGTGTTTTAATCCCAAGCAACAGAACAAGGCAAAACATGCCTGTTATTTCAGTGGAGCATTCAACTACATTTCAGTCAATGAAGACGACCTGACTTCACAGTTCTCCCAGACTTGTCACAATGTATGGTGAATATGTAGGGGTTTTTTTTTAAAAAGCAATGCCAACAGACGATAGACAAGACATATTTGTAGATTTTACATTCAGGATTTCTGTGCGTTTGTGGTTCTCTAATTTGAAGGACTAAGCAAATTAATTCTTACAAGGAATCATTCCTGACAATGACATACATTCTAGTATTATATTTCAACACGAACATGGGACTTCTTTGATCAGTTCCAACATACACATCTATTTAGATGTACAGGCGTGTAGAGGATGCACGCAAAGAAAACTTCAATCAGGAATTGAACAGTTAGGTGAAAGCAGTAATATATAAAAATGATACCTCACTGAAATAATCAAGAACTGTAAATAAGGTTTATTATTACAGGTGTTGTGAAGCTTGGAGCATCTTTAGCTAAACAAAGTGAGATCACTGGTTTTAGTTACAGATCTCAAAAACATTGATTCAGTTTTTTTTAAATGAAATAAGAGAAGCCTGATGAATAGAATGAAATTGACATGTGCACCTTGATTTGCAAGAGGCATTTGAGAAATGTTACATTATAACAAAACAAAGAGAGGGGTACAATATGAATAAAAACAAAGGACTTCAATCATGATAGGTCTGACGGCACCTGTAGAGACAGGGAACAGAATTACCATTGAATTCTGATGCTAAACCTTCAGAATTGAAAGACTGGAAAAATTGTGGATTTTACGCTACTGATGGAGAGAAGGGGAGTGTGTGTAGATCAGACTGTGAGAGGACAAGGAGGAAAAGACAAAGGAAGTGCGAGTGGTGAAAAGGGAGTGTTCGAGGTATTAAGTGGCTGTAAATTAAAGGTGTGAAAGAAGAGTGAGAGCACAGGCAACAAGACCAAGTCAGCTCTTGATCTCGCCAAAATAAAGGAGAACACATTGTTAGCAGAGAATACAGATTTATCAACCTCCAAGTTACGAATGTTCATACTTAGACACAATCCCAAACATTTTGTACACAAGTTGGAGCACATCGGCCTGCAAACAGAACCAACTCACAATCCAGTCATTGACTGCAAACTAGATTAAAAAGTACAAGTAAAATACCCTTTCCTTGTTTGGAGCCTGGACAGTGAGGGAGGAGTAGGTGGACAGACAAGGTTTACACCTTTTGCAATTGCATGGGAAGGTACAGCAGGGGGATGCAAGTATTAGCAATAATCAAAGAGCAGACCAGAATGTCAGGAAGAAACTGGTCCCTGCAGAATGCAAACAGTGGAAGGGAGGGGAAGATGCATTTGGTGGTTGGATAATACTGGAGGTGGCAGTAGAGGAAGATGAATAATGAATAAGGAGATTGGTAGAGTAGAAAGCAAGGATAAGGGAACAGCATCATTGTCCTGGGAGAGAAGGGAAGGGGTGAGGGCAGAAGTGCAGGAAATGAGTCAAATACGGTTCAGGGCTCTGTCGATCATGGTGGGAGGAGAAAATACTTGGTTGAACAAAATGGAGTCTGAGCATTAATGAACCAAATTTGATAAAGCAAAGAACAGATGCTTGAAATCTCAAACAAAAACTGCTGCAAAAACGCAGCAAGTCTGGTATCATCTGTGGAGACAAAAACAGAGGTAACATCGAATCCAGTGGTGGTTCTTCAGAACTGAAAGCTATGATTTTAAAAAAAAAGAGGTATTTATCTTGATGACGGTGTGTCATAGGGAAAGCAGTGAGCAGATAGGTAGAGGTGGAGCATACAGTGTGAATGAGAGTTAGGCCGACAAAAGGAATTAGTGATTTTAAATCAATGAAGAAAAGCCAGATAGGTGACAATGGGGACAACAAGAGGGTGAAAATTAGTGACTTGTGCTGAAAACAATGTCACAACTGTACATGGAGTGTGGAATGATTAAAAGATATGGCAGGTGGTGCTCAGACACTAAAATTATTGAACTCCATAATAGAGTCATGTGGGTTGCCCAAGTGGGAGATAGGGCATCATTCCTCCAGCTTAAATTGAGCCTCACTGGAGCATAGCAGCAAGCCCAAGAAAATATTGACCAGGAACACGGTGGCTGTTGAAGCTCAGAGTCATTTTTATGTTCAGACCATTGGCTGATCACTTTGTGGAACACCCGTTTGCATGTCTCCCCCAGTACAGGGAATCACATTATGAGACTAGACTGAGAGAAGTGCAGGTAAGTTGTTGCTTCAGCTGAAAGGTGCGGCTGGAGCCTTGGATAGTGAGCAGCAAGGTGGTAAACATATGGGCAAGACATATGGAATCCTTGCCTTCCTGGGGCAGCATGCTAACCACCGAGTCATTGTGCCACCCAGTTCCACCTCCTTTGATGGAGTTAATTTTTTAAAAGATTACTTAGCGTGGAAACAGGCCCTTCGGCCCAACAAGTCCACACTAACCCGCTGAAGCGCAACCCACCCACACCGATTCCCCTATATTTACCCCTCACCTAACATTACGGGCAATTTAGCATGGCCAATTCACCTAACCTAAACATTTTTGGACTGTGGGAGGAAACCAGAGCACCTGGAGGAAACCCACGCAGACACGGGGAGAATGTGCAAACTCCACACAGTCAGTCCCGAGGTGGGAATTGAACCAGAGTCTCTGGTGCTGTGAGGAAGCAGTGCTAACCACTGTGCCACCCACAAAAGATCACATCAGCATTACAATAGTCTTCTCATTGTCAGTGTTTAATCATTTGCATTGTAAGCAGATAAAAATTTAAGTTTATATTTGCATTCAGCCGAACTGGGTATTATTTCAATCGTGAACCTATGATCTTACAAACCCTTATGAACTCATCTTAATCAAAATCAAGGAACACGCTTCACGTTTGAGCATAAAAGTTTGTTCAGAGGCACTGAGGATGCAAGAAACAAATGTAAAGCAATCAGTCAATCTCTCCTAGTCAGCCAACAGCATAAGAAATTAGAGCACTTGCTCTGGAAGAGACATGATGTGCCAACTTAATTTCTTTGGATGCATTGAAATGTACAAGCATTATGCCATCTTCCAATTTACATTTACAAATTAAATGGTTTGTCATACTCCGTTGTCCAATTTCACAGAATACTCCTCAAGAGTTCATTCAACAGTTGCATAATGATGCCGAATTTGGTATGAATTTACCATAATAATTTACGAAATACAAAAAAAAACTGAGCTTAGACATACTGAGGTTGTGATATCCTTCTTCTTGATTGAATCATTCTCTCGAGACGTGAACAAGCAGAATTTTGAAACTTTCATTGTGAAGCTTTCATCTAAACTCCAGACATGTTTAAATATATCTTTCAATACCCTTGCTAGCAAAGCCGAAGCCCAGAATAAAAGGGAGAGTAACAGCACAAGTATAGATTTGGCTGATTGGCAAGAAATGACAAAGGTATAAAGATAGGGACGTCTTGTGAAAACTATAGAAAATGCTAATGGGACCATACCTGTCAGTACTGTGAACAGCTTTGCTCCCATAATGTTTATGTATTTAGTTTTTAAAAAAACTAGGAAGCAATCAGAGAATGTTCACTAGATTGATCCTGCATATGGAGGGATTTTTTTAAAAATGAGGAAAGGTTGAGATGATTGGTCCTATACTTGAGTCCAGAAGGAGGAGAGGAGACGTTATTGAAGCATATAGAGTTCTTAGAGTGTTTGTCAGGGTAGAAGCTGAGGGGTAGTTTCTCCTTGTGAGATAACAGAGGACTAGTGGGCATAATCCTGAGAAAGGGATCAATGAAAAAGGAGGGTGAATTTCTTCGAGGGTAGTCAATCTGTGATATTCTTTTATTGCAGAGGGCTGTCGAGAATGACTAGAGTAAGATTTGGGCCAATCATGCATAGTAGTGGGAAGTTGTGTGTGGAGTCAGAGGAGATAGGGGGAGCACTAAATAAACACTTTTCGTCAGTATTCACACTAGAAAAAGGCAATATGGTTGAGGAGAATACTGAGATACAGGCTACTAGAAGAGTTAGGATTGAGGTTCACAAGGAGCAGGTGTTTGCAACTCTGGAACGTATAAAAATAGATAAATCCCCTGGGCTGGATGGGATTTATCATAGGATTCTCTGGCTTTGGCTTTGACCGTTATGTCGTCATTGTTTACAGGAATAGTGCCAGGAGACTGGAGAATAGCAAATATTGTTCCCTTGTTCAAGGAGGAGAGTAGAGACAATGCAGGCATCAAGGGGATAGATGAGAACAGAGCTGCTAAACCAGACGGCCTGAAACTGCAGGATATAAGAGCAATCCATGAACAAGAGGAAACTCGGCGACCCCGCCTCTTCTCCCTATGGCTAAAGGCAAGCATGATACCTGATTCACTAAAAAAAAAGTCAAACGGTCTTGATTTCTAAATGCGAGGATAAGGACCCCCCGAAAAGCACTGACAACTGACAACCAATAACTATAGGTCCAATGCTGCTGCAACAGTTCACAAAAATAAACGGCAGAATGCCTTAGTGAAACAGTTGAAATAAACGCCAGGCAAAAGGAGTTCCTAGCAGCCACTCCTGGATGCAATGAAAACATTGTCACCCTTGAAAACACTAAGGGAGCAAAACACAACCGCAAGGACCTCACAGTTGTCTTTGTCGATCATGCAAAAGCGTTCGACTCGGTTGGGCGCAAATTATTAATGGACCAGCGAAATCGACGTTTCGGGCAAAAGCCCTTCATCAGGAATAAAGGCAGAGAGCCTGAAGCATGGAGAGATAAGCTAGGGGAGGGTGGGGGTGGGGAGAAAGTAGCATAGAGTACAATGGGTGAGTGGGGGAGGGGATGAAGGTGATAGGTCAGGGAGGAGAAGGTGGAGTGGATAGGTGGAAAAGATGATAGGCAGGTAGGACAAGTCATGGGGACAGTGCTGAGCTGGAAGTTTGGAACTAGGGTGAGGTGGGGGAAGGGGAAATGAGGAAGCTGTTGAAGTCCACATTGATGCCCTGGGGTTGAAGTGTTCCGAGGCGGAAGATGAGGCGTTCTTCCTCCAGGCGGCTGGTGGTGAGGGAGCAGCGGTGAAGGAGGCCCAGGACCTCAGTGTCCTCGGCAGAGTGGGAGGGGTTGGAGGGGGGGGGGGGGGGGGCAGTGTGGGTGGGGAAGGGAGGAAGAGAGAGTTGAAATGTTAGGCCACAGGGCGGTGGTTGATTGGTGCGGGTGTCCTGGAGATGCTCTCTGTTAGGAGGCGCCCAGTCTCCCCAATGTAGAGACGACCGCATCGGGAGCGACGGATACAATAAAATGAAACTTTGATGGATGTGGAAGTCTCCTTTAGGGCCTTGGATAGAGGAGAGGGAGGTGGTGTGGGCGCTGGTTTTACAGTTCCTGCGGTGGCAGGGGAAGGTGCCTGGATGGGAGGGTGGGTTTGAGGGGGGGTGTGGGGGCACGGTGTGGGGCATGGACCTGACCAGATAGTCACGGAGGGAACAGTCTTTGTGGAAGTCGGAAAGGGGTGGGGAGGGAAATATATCCCTGGTGGTGGAGTCTTTTTGGAGGTGGCAGAAATGTCGGCGGATGATTTGGTTTATGCGAAGGTTAGTAGGGTGGAAGGTGAGCACCAGGGGCGTTCTATCCTTGTTAAGGTTGGAGGGGTGGGGACTGAGGGCGGAGGTGTGGGATATGGACGAGATGCATTGGAGGGCATCTTTAACCACATGAGAAGGGAAATTGCAGTCTCTAAAGGAGGCGGCCATCTGGTGTGTTCTGTGGTGGAACTGGTCCTCCTGGGAGCAGATCTAGCAGAGGCGGAGGAATTGGGAACATGGGATGGCATTTTTGCAAGAGGTAGAGTGGGAAGAGGTGTAATCCAGGTAGCTGTGGGAGTCGTGGGTTTGTAAAAAAAGGTCAGTGTCAAGTCGGTCGTCATTAATGGAGATGGAGAGGTCCAGGAAGGGGAGGGAGGTGGCAGAGATGGTCCAGGTAAATTTAAGGTCAGGGTGGAATGTACTGGTGAAGTTGATGAATTACTCAACCTCCTCGCGGGAGCACGAGGTGGCACCAATGCAGTCATCAATGTAGCAGAGGAAGAGGTGGGGAGTGGTGCCGGTGTAATTACAGAAGATCGACTGTTCTACGTAGCCAACAAAGAGACAGGCATAGCTGGGGCCCATACGTGTGCCCATGGCTAAATCTTTGGTCTGGAGGAAATGGGAGGATTCGAAGGAGAAATTGTTATGGGCGAGGACCAGTTCGGCGAAATGAATGAGAGTGTCGGTGGAAGGGTACTGTTGGGGATGTCTGTAGAGGAAAAAAACGGAGGGCTTGGAAGCCCTGGTCATGGCGGATGGAGATGTAGAGGGATTGGATATCCATGGTGAAGATGAGGCATTGGTGGCCAGGGAAACGGAAGTCTTGGAGGAGGTGGAGGGCGTGGGTGGTATCTCGAACATATGTTGGGAGTTCCTGGACTGGGGGCATAGGACAGTGTCGAGGTAGGTAGAGATGAATTCAGTGGGGCAGGAGCATGCTGAGACAATGGGTCGGCCAGGGCGGTCAGGCTTGTGGATCTTGGGAAGGAGGTAGAACCGGGTAGTGCGGGGTTTCCGGACTATGAGGTTGGAAGCTGTGGGTGAGAGATCGCCTGAGGTGATGAGGTTCTGTATGGTCTGGGAGATGATGGTTTGGTGATGGGGGTGGGGTCATGGTCGAGGGGGCAGTAGGAAGAGGTGTCCTCGAGTTGGCGTTTGGCTTCAGCGGTGTAGAGGTCAGTGCGGCAGACTACTACTGCGCCCCCCTTTATCTGCTGGCTTGATGGTGAGGTTGGGATTGGAGCAGAGGGATTGGAGGGCAGCACATTGTGAGGGTGAGAGGTTGGAGTGGGGGAGGGAGGTAGACAGGTTGAGGCGGTTAATGTCTCGGCGGCAGTTGGAAATGAAGAGGTCAAGGGCAGGTAATAGGCCAGCGTGGGGTGTCCAGGTGGATGCAGTGTGTTGGAGGTGGGTGAAGGGGTCCTCGGAAGGTGGGTGGGAATCCCAATTGTGAAAGTAAGAGCGGAGGCGGAGGCAACGGAATAAGTGTTCGACGTCACGGCGTGTATTAAATTCATTGATGCATGGATGGAGGGGGATGAAGGTGAGTCCTTTGCTGAGGACTGATCATTCGTCCTCAGTAAGGGGAAGGTCTGGAGGGATGGTGAAAACTCGGCAGGGCTGGGAGCTGGGATCTGGGAGCGGAACCTGTAACTGGAGTGGGTGTGATGGTGGGGGAATGGGGGTGGAGTCATGAGCAGGGGTAGTGTTCCCCTTGGGGTTCTGGGGGGGGGGGGGGGGGTGGGATAGTGACAGTGTGGTCTGTTGGGCGGGGGGGTATCAGCAGAATGCAAGTGAGTGGAGTTGGTGGGGCCGGAAGTGGTGGCAGACACGGCAGTTGGGGGGTGGGGGGGAGCGGAAGTCACTGAGCGTGTGACATCAGCGATGATGTGATGGGTGGTTGTGATGCACGAGGAATTCATCGGGGGGGGGGGGGGGCGGAAGTGGTAGTGGGAGTGGCCATGATGGGGGCGGAAGTGACACCAAACTTTTATCTACCCACCTCCATAACCAGCGCTCCTCAAAACATTCCAGAAGATTCCCCCGGTCTCTACAACTACTTAGACTCCATTAGCCATGCGGCTAGTGCAGCTGCCACCCACACACTGATGCTGTCATTTCCACCCCCATCATGGCCACTGCCACTACCACTTCCACCCCTCACAATTCCCACCCTACCTTTGGCAAAAATGCTATCCCAAATTCCCAATTCCTCCACCTCCGCCGTATCTGCTCCCAGGAGGAGCAGTTCCACCACAGAACACACCAGATGGCCTCCTTCTTTAGAGACCGCAATTTCCCTTCCCATGTGGCTAAAGATGCCGTCCAACGCATCTCGTTACGGTTGGAGGGGTGGGGTCTGAGGGCGGAGGTGTGGGATGTGGACAAGAACAGAACACCCCTGGTGCTCACCTTCCACCCTACCAACCTTCGCATAAACCAAATCATCCGCCGACATTTCCACCATCTATAAAAAGACCCCACCACCAGGGATATATTTCCCTCCCCACCCCTTTCCGCCTTCCGCAAAGACCGTTCCCTCCGAGACTACCTGGTCAGGTCCACGCCCACCCACCCTCCCATGCTGGCACCTTCCCCTGCCACCACAGGAACTGTAAAACCTGCGCCCACACCTCCTCTATCCAAGGCCCTAAAAGGAGCCTTCCACATCCAAAGTTTTACCTGCACATCCACCAATATCATTTATTGTATCTGTTGCTCCCGATGTGGTCTCCTCTACATTGGGGAGACTGGGCGCCTCCTAGCAGAGCACTTTAGGGAACATCTCCGAGACACCTGCACCAATCAACCACACCGCCCTGTGGCCCAACATTTCAACCCCCCCTCCCCCCCCACATGGAGGTCCTGGGCCTCCTTCACCGCCACTCCCTCACGAGACGCCTGGAGGAAGAATGCCTCATCTTCTGCCTCGGAACACTTCAACCCCAGGCATCAATGTGGACTTCAACAGTTTCCTCATTTCCCCTTCCCCCACCTCACCCTAGTTCCAAATTTCCAGCTCAGCACTGGCCCCTTGACTTGTCCGGACTTGTCCTACCTGCCTATCTCCTTTTCCACCTATCCATTCCACCCTCTCCTCCCTGACCTATCATCTTCACCTGACCCCCACTCACCTATTGTACTCTATGCTACTTTCTCCCCACCCCCACCCTCCTCTAGCTTATCTCTCCACGCTTCAGGCTCTCTGCCTTTATTCCTGAAGGGCTTTTGCCCGAAACGTCGATTCCGCTGCTCCTTGGATGCTGCCTGAACTGCTGTGCTCTCCCAGCATCACTAATCCAGAATATAGTTTCCAGCATCTGCAGTCATTGATTCATAATTTGTGAGGTAAAAATAAAGCCTTGAGTATAACTCCCCAAAGCCTTTGTAGGTCTTCTCAAAGACCTCTACACTGGCAACACAACAGTGGTGGAAGGGAACAGAAACTTTACCACCCCAATAAACATTGAGAAGGGCGTAAAACAAGACGAACCGCTCTCACCAATCTTAGAGTCATAGAGATGTACAGCATGGAAACAGACCCTTCGGTCCAACCTGTCCATGCCAACCAGATATCCCAACCCAAACTAGTCCCACCTGCCAGCACCCAGCCCATATCCCTCCAAACCCTTCCTATTCATTTACCCATCCAAATGCCTTTTAAATGTTGCAATTGTACCAGCCTCCACCAATCCGCTGGCAGCTCATTCTATACACGTACCACCCTGTGCGTGAAAAGGTTGCCCCTTAGGTCTCTTTTATATCTTTCCCCTCTCACCCTAAACCTATGCCCTCTAGTTCTGGACTCCCCCACCCCAGGGAAAAGACTTTCTCTATTTACCCTATCCATGCCCCTCAATTTTGTAAACCTCTGTAAGCTCACCCCTCAGCCTTCGACACTCCAGGGAAAACAGCCCCAGCCTGTTCAGCCTCTCCCTGTAGCTCAGATCCTCCAACCCTGGCAACATTCTTGTAAATCTTTTCTGGACCCTTTCAAGTTTCACAACATCTTTCCAATAGAAGACCAGAACTGCACGCAATATTCCAACAGTGGCCTAACCAATGTCCTGTACAGCCGCAACATGACCTCCCGACTCCTGTACTCAATACTCTGACCAATAAAAGCATACCAAACGCCTTCTTCACTATCCTATCTACCTGCGACTCCACTTTCAAGGAGCTATGAACCTGCACTCCAAGGTCTCTTTGTACAGCAACACCCCCTAGGACCTTACCAGTAAGTGTATAAGTCCTGCTCAGATTTGCTTTCCCAAAATGCAGCACCTCACATTTATCTGAATTAAACTCCATCTGCCACATTCTCAGCCCATTGGCTCATCCGGTCCAGATCCTGATGTAATCTGAGGTAAGTCTCTTCGCGGTCCACTACCCCTCCAATTTTGGTGTTATCTGCAAACTTACTAACTGTACCTCTCATGCTCGCATCCAAATCATTTATATAAATGACAAAAAGTAGAAGACCCAGCACAGATCCTTGTGGCACTCTACTGGTTATAGGCCTCCAGTCTGAAAAACAACCCTCCCCCACCACCCTCTGTCTTCTACCTTTGAGCCAGTTCTGTATCCAAATGGCTAGTTCTCCCTGTATTCCATGAGATCTAACCTTGCTAATCAGTCTCCCATGGGGAACCTTGTTGAATGCCTTACTAAATCTTATTTAACATTGCTTTGGATCCATTGGTATGCTGTCTGGAGAAGGCCATCTCAGGGTTCACCATGCCCCTGGGCGGCAGAAGGGTTAACTGCTCGACTTTGGCCTTCGCGGATGACATTGCCCTTCTGAGCAACTCCCACACCGGAATTGCAAGGAATTTGAAGCTGCTCCTGGCATACTGTGACCATACAGGCCTCCGCATTAACATAGCAAAGACAAATGGATTCCACTTTACATTTAAAAAGGAAGACCTTCTTATACAAACACTTCGCAAACTGGAAGCAGTGAGATGAATCCATAGCCTATCTACCCCCAGGTGACAGAGAAGTACCTGGGCGCCCTTATTGATCCGTGGGCAGGTGTGGCAGAAGGAGCGTGGGAGGAAAAAGTTTAAGACCTGGGTTAAAGGAATACAGGCAGCACCACTCCGACCACGACAATGGTTGGAAATCCTGAAAACATGTCATCCCCAGACTGTATTTCCACTTGATCCTAGCAGAAGCATCTCAGACTACCCTTACACAACTGGACCAAATAATCCGTAACGCCACCAAAGAATCCCTACACCTACCACCTCATATCGCTGACAGAGTCCTGTCTACCAGCAACAGGAACGGGGGTCTAGGCACCCCAAAACTGGAAGTGCAGATTCCACCTGCGATTGTTCGCAAACACGAGGCACTTAAGATGTCCAGTGATGTGGTCATTCGGGCCTCCTTTCAGTATAAAGGAGAGGGCAACACAGATACCGTTGCGGGACTGCGAGAGCTCAAAGTCCTTAAAGAAATTGAAAATTTCCTACCCAGCAGCCATAACGGCAGCGAGGAGGAAATGGACCCAATAACCGACATCCAAACATCATGCCAGCACTTTAGGCGGCAGACGCTGGGCGACAGAAACCACCCAACAGGTATGCAGGCTGGAGGGAATGGGAATTCAAAAACTGGCAAAAACTGGAATGTCAAGGGGCAGGCATCCAGTACTTTAGAGATGACAAGATCTCTAACTCGTGGTTAAAAGCAGCAAACCAGCAAAAATCTTCTAGGTTTATAAACAGCTTGCTCTTGCGGGGTAATCTATACCCGACAAGAGCTACACTATCTAGAGGAAGACCAAATTGAAATAAACTGTGTCGAAGGTGAGAGACGGCAATCGAGACAATCTCACATCTCAGAATGCTGTCCATTTCTAAAAAAAATGCTCACATAAAACACCATAACAAGATCATTAACCAGTTGCAAAAACATGTCAGCAAGTACGGCTGGACATCATAAGTGGAGCCCAGATTGTTCGCAAAAGATGGTGCCCTATGAAAACCTGATCTCATTTTTAGGAAAGAGCAGAATATCGCAGTAGATGTCACAGTGCGGTACAAGAATGACAGTAAAGTACTAGAAATGGCATGGCATGAAAAACTGACAAATATAAAACACCTGAATGCCGAGATCACGGAATTGACAGGAGGCTTGGAACCCAAGCAATTTGGCTTCGTAATGGACACACAAAGGCAAGTGGCTGGGCATGAATAACTGTCTCATGAAATTCCTCGGCATAGAGATATTTGAGACCTTCGCCCAAAAGACATCAAGACTCACATTGTCACTGACAGTTAAATTATTACAACTCTTCAGTGACAAGTGAGCAAACAACTGCAAGACGGTGATAGCACTGAGACAAGGATCAGCTAACCCCCACCAAAAAGATACTATTAAAAATAAAATTTAAAAAGGGGATGCCAATCCACTAACACCAAGGCAGGTCGGAGACCCCCACTGACAAAAAACACCAGAGTCTCATAACACCAGTACCACCCAGCCCTTGGTTTGTGGAGATGCTAGAGTGTCCAAAACATCGACGAACAATGTAAAGACTCAAAAAAGGCACACCTGAGTGTTTCAAAATAGACCAGTGAACCTTACTTCAGTTGTGAGTAAAGTATTGGAAAAGGTTATAAGAGATAGGATTTATCATCATCTAGAGAGGATGAAGTTGATTAGGGATAGTCAACATGGTTTGTGAAGGGTAGGTCGTGCCTCACAAATCTTACTGAGTTCTTTGAGATGGTGACCAAACAGGTGGATAAGGGTAAAGCAGTTGATGTGGTGTATATAGATTTCAGTCAGACATTTGATAAGGTTCCCCACGGTAGGCTATTGCCCAAAATACAGAGGCCTGGGATTTAATGGTTTGGATCAGAATTTGGTTAGCTGAAAGACAGAGGGTAGCAGTTGATGGGATATATTTATCCTGGAGTTCAATTACTAATGGGGTAACGCAAATATCTGTTTTGGGTCCACTGTTGTTTGCATTTTTATAAGTCACCTGGATAAGGGCATAGAAGGATGGGTTAGTAATTATAGGACATTACAGGTAAGTTGTAGACATAGATAAGTTGCAGGCCTGGTCTGAGGGGTAACAAATGGAGTTTAAGGCAGAAAAGTGAGAGATGATTCACTTTGGAAAGAGTAACAGGAATAGAGTACATGGCTAATGGTAACCATTTACCATTAAAAACCTGTGCAGTGTTATCTGATAGCCGGGCATCTGGGAAAGTTACTGTGCCCTGAGAACTATTTATACTTCCATCAGACCTTTTACTATTTGCCTATCAAGATTACCAACCTCTGGAAACTCTATTGCAAATCTTCAACCAGTCTGAAAAGCATCTACTCTCCAGTGTCAAAGAACAAAGAACATGACAGTGCAGTAGCAAAACACAAAATCTTCCTCTAATCAAACTTAGTGGTACCAGGCAGCCTGAAAACTTTTGGTGACAACCGATGTGATTCAGAAATCATTGTACACACACAGGACCAAAAGAACACACAAAATGATTCAAAGAAAGCATTGACTGCAGAATGCTTCATATTACTCTGCATTAACCAAAGGAATCAATCTTGACCTCAATATCTAGCGAAGTCCTCAAAAATTCCAAATAGACCAAAAGAAAAAGTTGTTTGCCAATTCAACTTAATAATACAATCTCTCTACATACCAGGATTTGGGCTCCCCAAAGTGCAAGTAGTTGATGCTGTAGAGGTCCATATCTTCAGTGTGCCAGGCAAATGTGGTTTTCCACATCCCAAAGTATAAGTATGGAGTATTCACACCTTCAATCACAATTCCACACTCCTGTTCCACCATATCCAGTAACGTATTGAGGTTTCCGATGTTCCACTCTTCAATATTCTACAACAAAGGATGAGAGAAAAAAATAGCAGTAAGTCATGGAAAATGTACTATATACATTCAAACCTCTAATACTCAACCAATACATACAACCTTACATAAATATATTTGTCCTCATCTATGTGCTTATAAAAAAGCAACTACTAACTTCTAAGTATCCCAATGGTAAGTCTAATATTCTGTTGCCGTAATATTTAATGCCAAGATCTCATGCAAGACGACTATCAAGAATACAATCGATTTATAAGTAATACAATCTTCAATGGCTTAAAGAATATTACAGGTCTGGGTGAGGATGAAGAATAGCAAAGGTCCTTTGCAGGTCTGGGAGGGGATGAAGGATAGCAACCAACCCAACCGCCCCGTGGCTAAACACTAACGCCCCCTACCACTCCGCCAATGACATGCAGGTCCTTGGCCTCCTCCATCGCCAGACCCTGGCCACACGATGCCTGGAGGAAGAGCGCCTCATCTTCTGCCTAGGAACCCTCCAACCACACAGGAGGGATGTAGATTTCTCCAGCTTCCTCATTTCCCCTCCCCCCACCTTCACAGTCCCAACCCCCAGATTCAGCACCGCCCTCTTCACCTGCAATCTTCTTCCCGACCCCTCCGCCCCCACCCCCTCTCTGGTGTATCACCCTCACCCTCTCCTCCTTCCACCTATCGTATTCTCAGCCTGCTTGGCACACCAGCCTCATTTCCGAAGAAGGGCTTATGCCCAAAACGTCGATTCTCCTGCTCCTCGGATGCTGCCTGGCCTGCTGTGTTTTTCCAGCACAACATTTTTCAACTTAAAGAATATTACAGGCTAACAACCAAAAGAGAAATGCTGGAAAATCTCAGCAGGTCTGGCAGCATCTGTAAGGAGAGAAAAGAGCTGACATTTTGAGTCTAACTGACCCTTTGTCAAGAGTTTTTACAGGCTAATGAAGTGGTCGAAGTAATAATGAAAACAAATTACTTGCATCATATTTTGAAGAAATAAATGGCTGAAATGATACATGCAAGACTCACATGTGAGAGTCTGTGTGTGCCTAAATCCTTTAAAGATTGAACAAGAAATAATTCAAACTATCCTAAATGGATAGTCATGAAGGAGATCTATCAAATCTTCATTGCACATCATCTGCTCTTGAAACAAGGAACAAGAAACAAAAGAGAATCCAAATCTACACCAACACACCTTCATGTGTTAACTATTTTCACCCAGGTCTACTTTCCAATATCAATTAAAATTGACTTTTTGATCAAGACTAAAAAGCAATGACTTGACATTCAAAAGGACCTATATCACCTCAGAAAAACACCTACATTCTATCCAAAATACCATTTCAAATAAAGGGTGAAAATGACATTCACCAGCACAGGCACTAATAAAAATAAGCAATCTTCATATAAAATAACAACGTAATATAGATTTGGCCCCACAATTTGTGAACCCTAATTGCTCTGTTCCCTATCACAAGCCAGGTACAAACAGAGTTTACAAATGGCCTCAAAGCAGAAAGGATTTCCAGTCATGACGTCTGAGCAGTGACCTCACTGAGGAACAGATAGGTGAGCACCAGTGAAGGTGGAATAAAGCTCAGTGGAGTTGGTGGCATAGTGGCAATGGCACTAGATAAGTAGTCCAGAGGCCAAGGCCAATATGTATGTAAAACGAGGAGAGAAAGAAAATAGCACCAAAATTTCTGCATATTAATAACAGATATGAATGTAAGCTGTGCTTACAAAATCTAGATTGTAATAGAGAACCATGAACAATAAAGAGTCAGCAAGAACTCATTACTTAGGTTAAGGGAATGGGGCTTATGGAGGTAAGGCATGGAAATGGCATTGAGGAGTAGCCATGATATAACTGAATGGCATGGTCAACCAGTTGAATCTGTTTACTTCTGTCGCCACATTTAATGCTGTTACAGTCTAATTTTTCTTTGATTTGATAGTTGGTAGAAAGAGATCGTTTTGCCGGCTGAAATGGAGACTGGATTTGATGTCACAGTGATATTAGGGCCATTTAACCCAGTTCCAGTCTGGCCAAGACCTCTGTACAGAACATAGGCTGCAGCTGTGGTGCAGTAAAATCAAGGACTCACATTATTGAGGACTGTTCCTGATTAAACATGGCAGACTTAAAGAATTCCATTTACCCACTGACAAGGCAATGACTACGCGCATGTGAAGAAAAAAGTTGGAACACATCATTTCATGCCATACCCAAGTCCAAATCTATCCTGCCACACTAAACTACACATATTACCCTGTATTCGTTCAAAGTTAAAAATCAAACACCACCAGGTTTTAGTCCCACAGGTTTATTTGGAAGCACTAGCTTTCAGAGCACTGTTCCTTCATCAGGTGGTTGTCCATTTATTCATTTGCATAATTCTTCTCAGGTCTCAAATAAACTGGCAGCGCTTCATTCATTGATTTTTCTTTCTTCCCCCATTTAAGTTGTACAACCATAGACAGAGAACGTATCTGGAGCAGACACAGTTAACATATGCTTCTATTGGCAAAGTAGGCACTATTTCTCTTTACCATAATGGAACATATAACTACACCTTACCAGACAATATTTCTCAGAACAGTTCCAAACCGGGGCATTTAATACATTCACTGAAAAGTTACACAGCACAAATGCGAAGTTCAATTCACAAGGTACATTGCAACCTTATACAAGGGGAAAGAGGGGAATGAAAGCCCAAGTAGCATAAAAGGAATTACTGACCCAAGTAAGGTGCAACCGTAGCTCACGATCTTCTACAGACAAAATTAAAATCAATATTTTGTTTTAAAAAATTAGTGCGCTTCTTCAAAACAGCTTTATTACTTACATTATCATACAGAGAGCCACTGATATCAGCTCCATAGATGGGAGAGACAAACGTCAGATTCTTCCAGTATTTGCGCTCAAGGTCATCAAAATCCATATGCCGTGGTGTACAGTATCTGAAAGGGAAGAGTCAGAGACTAAGTTTACATTTTTTTTTAATGAAAGCTGCGGTGTTGAAATAATCAAAGTGAGGAAATAAAAATGAACAAACATGTGGAGAGACCATAAATAACGCAAGTTGGCCATTCGGCCCAGTGAGTCTTCTCTATCACTGAGTGAGATCACACTGATCTGATAATCCTCAGCTCCACTTTCCTGCCTTTGCCCCATAAGACCCATTCCATGAGTAATTAAAAGTCTGCCCATCTCAGCCTTGAAGATATTTAACAACCCTCTGATCAAATTCACAGATTCACAACCCTTTCATTGCTATCTTAAATGTGCAACCTCTTATTCAAACATTTGGTTCTAGACTTTCCAACAAGGGAGTAGCAACCTCTCTGCAATTACCCCATCAAATCCACCAAGAATCTTGTATGTTTCAATTAGATCATTTCTCATTCAATATGCCAACTAGTACAAGCCCAATCTGTTCAATATCTGCTCATAACAGGGTCCCTTCTATACCTGGTATCAACCTTGTGAACACAGTTTTTGTACTTTTAATTGAAATGTTCTCAAGAGACAAAGGGTACGGTTAAGCTTTAACCTTCCATTACTAAATACTTGGTTGGCAATTACTAATTACACAGAAATTAATTACACGTAAAGCTGAAGATTGCAAATTCAGCAAAGGGTGATGGTTGATATTGATTCTACATCCAGTTATAATTGCAAAAAGTATTTTCTTTGTTGTAATACTTTAAAAATCTAGTACAACAATGGATCATGAGTCTAACAAATGCATTCTCTGTCAACTTCCAGTGTTAATTCTTACTCTGGTCAAATGGCGACGGTTTAAGTCTTGCAGCCAAGCGAAATGCATAATCCAAGCTGAAACACATTCAATTATGACAGATATACTGCCATACGTATATCCTTCAGATAAGACAGCACACTGAAGTTGAGACAATGATCTTTACCACACGTGGGCAACATCATTCAGTAAACTAATTCAGATCAAAATAAGCCATTTTTCAGCTAATCTCATTGCTGATTGCAGGATATTAGCCAGGTTGATGCATTCAAATCGACATCTCAGAGCAGAGACTTGCAGAACTGTACCACTTCCCAGTGATTACAATAAAGCCAGCCAATATTCCACATATGTCCATAACTGCTTCTTCAGCTAAAAAATGACATTGATTGGCCCAGGTTACGTGTTAATCAAATTTCCCACTAAGCTCATCAGGACGAGCTGCCAAGTGAAATTCAAAATCCTGGGGATGAATTTTTGCTCTGTGGCTGAGACCAAAAAATAATAAAGACAGAAGACAACCTTTGACTGTTAACAAGCAAATAATATCAAGGAGGACAGCAAGAGCTTCTTTAAATATATAAAAATGAAGAGCGAAGCTAAAAGGAATATAGACTTCTTGAAGAATGATGCTGGGGAAATAATAATGGCAAACCAGGAAATGGAAGATGAGTTGACTAAATGCTTGGCATCAGCCTTTACAGTAGAGGACACTAATAACATTCCAAAATTACTAAACATTCAAGGGGACAAAAGGAGAAGAGGAAACAAACATCACTAAATGAACACATTCTTGGGAAACTAATGGGGGCTAAAGACAAATGGGTTACATGGACCTGATGGGACACATCTTATGACATTGAAGTAAGTAGCTACAGAGAGAATGGATACACTAGTCGCAATCTTCTAGGTGTTTCTTAGATTCCAGGCAAGTCCCAAAGGATTGGACAAATGCCAACATAATGCAGTTATTAAAAAGCAGACAAAAGAAGAGCTAACTATAAGCCAGTTGGGGTCAATATCGGCTATTGAGAAACTATTAGAGTATTATAAAAGGACACAGTAGCAGAGGATTCAGAAATGCATAATATGGTAAATCAGTGTCAGCATGGCGTCACAAAGGGGAAATCATGCCTGACAAACTTACTAGGAATTCTTTGAGGTGGTAACAAACAGGATAAAGGGAAAGTAGTCGATATAATATGTAATGTTTTTCAGAAAGCATTTGACATCAGGCTCCTGAAGATACGAGCCTATGGTGTTAGAGGTTATATATAAACATGGATAGAGGATTGGGTAGCTAAGAGAAGACAGAACCGGGATGAGCAGTGCATTTTCAGGATGGCAACTAGTGGTGTGTCAGAGAGATCAGTGCTGGGGTCACAATTATTTACAATATATATTAAATGACCTGAATGAAGAAAGTGCATGTACTATGGCCAGGTTTATGGACGGCACAGAAAGGCAAGTGTTACGAATGACAAAAAGTACAGGTAAAGTGAGTGGGCAAAAACTTGGCTGATTTAATATAACATAGACAAATAGGAGGTTATGCACTTTAGTAGGATGAATGTAGAAGCCAAATACACACTGCACTGTTATAACACAGTAGTTGTGTTCCCGTGCAATGCCATTTTATAGAAAAATCACAACAGTAATAACAGGGCCTATGGGTAAAACAGGGCTAGGGACAAACCACCAAAAATATCAGTAAAAATTGAAACAAAAACAGAAGAAGTTAGCCTAACACAAACAATAGCACAGTCTAAGTCAAATGTTAAAATCATATTTTCATGAAATAAAACAAATAAATGAAACACTTTAAAGGAGTTAGAGAGTTTGCTGAGTTATAGTTTTATTGAGACAGGGGCTGAGGGTCGTCATCACCGTTTTATTATACCCCTGCACCTGAATGTATGAAAATATTTAGTCCGGAAGTGGTTGGCTATAGTTCATTGTCCTCAGACTGTTTCTTGGGGATTGGCTTAAAAAAGGCACCTAGTTTTTGCTGCTTTGCCATCTTTCTTCTTTCATGAAGATGCTGTTCATAGGGTGCTAGATAAGATTTTATGCCACAAACTGCTATCCTACTGCATTCTGCATTGCAGTTATCTTCTCAGAGCTACAACTGCTTATCAACTTCCCTTAGGATAGAAGACAAAACAAATGGAAAATTCTCATGGTGCTGCATCCTGCACTACTTCATCTTCATCTTGAGCTGAAACTTCCCCTGTAGACTAGGCCCCACTCCTTCAAACACAAATTGTTTTGCAAGAGCAATACTGTTCTTTGATTGCTGGAAGCTCCTCCGATGGTTGAATACCTTTAAAGTCATGAAACAAAATCTGGGAGAAGCTTCGGCCAAACCGTATGCAATAATAGTAGTGAGCCTAACACAAACAATAGCAGTCTAAGTCAACATTAAAATCATATTTTAACAAAATAGTACAATAAATTTAACACTTGAAAGGAGTTTGACTTTGCTGACTCACAGTACTGTATTAAGATAGGGACTGAGGGTATGTAAGCAGTCCTTACTGACATCACCCCAGGTCTTCACAATGATGTCAATAACATTCTTAACCAGGTGTTAAAACACCTCCAAAAACCAAAAGAACAATGCCCTCATTATCCCCCTCAGTAGATGCAATCAACTTCCTGGATTTGCACCTTAGATAATAAGTTTTAAAAGCTGCTATTGCACACTGGTCCATGGCTTGAAGGAGTGAGGTTGTGTTCAGAGTTAGTATTTCAGAAAGTTCAAATGGTGGGGGGGGAAATGAGTTGGCGCATTCTCCAGAATGAGGAGATTCTTAAAGACCAAACTTTTCCCTCCAGCAATAACTGCTAAAAATCACCCTCAAAAACATCAACAGTAAGGTCAGAAAATATCTGCCCCGTCATCCAACCTCTTTTGCTTGACCTGAATTAGGGTGGACTTAAGGTAACCAGGGATGTAATCACATAATAGCCAATGGGAGTTTGCATTTTTAAAAAATCATTTTCTAATTCATCAATCACCAAATTACATTGACGTCATTATAGGAGAATGATCTGTATCAAAATGAAACAACACTGCAAAAGGCTTTAGAAGAGGGATTTCGGGGTCCTAACTTCCCTGGTTAACCATGGATCACAAAATTTCTAATTTCAGTAGAGAAGGGAAATGGAATATTGCCATTATTTCAAAGGGAATGGAGTACAAAAGTAAGAAAACTTTGCTAAAACCATATGAGGTACTAGTCAGACCACAGCTGGAAGATAGCAGAATGAAACACTGAAGATTCTTAAAGGAATTAACAATACAAATGCTAAGACACACCTTCCCCTGCAACCGCCAAAAAGGTGTAACAGCTGCCCATTTACCTTCTCCCTCCTCAGTATCCAAGGGCCCAAAACATAACTTCCAGGTGAAGCTGCATTTCACCTGCACTTCTCACAAGTAGTCAAATGCATTCATTGCTCACAATGTGAGCAACAGAAACAAAGAGTGTTAGGCTAATGGCAAGATTCTTGGTCGTATAGGTGAACAGAGATCTGTGTCCATGTACATCGATCCCTTCAAGTAACCACCCAGGTTGATAGGGTTGTTAAGGCGGCATACGGTGTGTTAGTTCTTATTGGTAGTGGGATTGAGTTTCAGAGCCATGAGGTCATGCTGCAGCTGCACAAAACTCTGGTGCGGCCGCACTTGGGAGTATTGCACACAGTTCTGGTCACCATCTTATAGGAAGGACGTGGAAGCTTTGCAAAGAATTCAGAGGACATTTACAAGGATGTTGCCTGGTATGGAGAGAGGGTCTTACGAAGAAAGGCTGAGGGACTTGAGGCTGTTTTCGTTAGAGAGAAAGCAGTTGACGGGTGACTTAATTGAGACACAAGATAATCAGAGTTAATAGGGGGGACAGTGAGAGCTTTATTCCTCGGATGGTGATGACAAGCATGAGGGGACATAGCTTTAAATTGAGGGGCAATACACAGGACAGATGTCAGAGGCAGTTTCTTTACTCAGAGTAGTAGGGGCATGTATCACCCTGCCTGCAACAGTAGTAGACTCATCATAGAGTCATCGAGATATACAGCATGGAAACAGACCCTTTGGTCCAACTTGTCCATGCCGACCAGATATCCCAACCCAATCGAGTCCCACCTGCCAGCACCCGGCCCATATCCCTTCAAACCCTTCCTATTCATATACACATCCAAATGCCTCTTAAATGTTGCAATTGTACCAGCCTCCACCACATCCTCTGGTAGCTCATTCCATATACGTACCGCCCTCTGCGTGAAAAAGTTGCCCCTTAGGTCCCTTTTATATCTTTCCCCTCTCACCCTAAACCTATGCCCTCTAGTTCTGGACTCCCCGATCCCAGGGAAAAGACTTTGTCAACTTCTCCTATCCATGCCTCTCAATTTTGTAAACCTCTATAAGGTCACCCCTCAGCCTCCGACACTCCAGGAAAAACAGCCCCAGCCTGTTCAGCCTCTCCCTGTAGCTCAGATCCTCCAACCCTGGCAACATGCTTGTAAATCTTTTCTGAACCCTTTCAAGTTTCACAACATCTTTCCAATAGGAAGGAGACCAGAATTGCATGCAATTTTCCAACAGTGGCCTAACCGTACAGCCGCAACATGACCTCCCAAATCCTGTACTCAATACTCTGACCAATAAAGGAAAGCATAACAAACGCTGCCTTCACTAACCTATCTACCTGCGACTCCACTTTCAAGGAGCTATGAACCTGCACTCCAAGGTTTCTTTGTTCAGCAACACTCCCTAGGACCTTACCATTAAGTGGATAAGTCCTAAAATTTGCTTTCCCAAAATGAGCACCTCACATTTATCTAAATTAACCTCCATCTGCCACATCTCAGCCCATTGGCTCATCTGGTCCGGATCCTGTTATAATCTGAGGTAACCCTCTTAGTTGTCCACTACCCCTCCAACTTTGGTGTCATCTGAAAACTTACTAACTATCTCTCATGCTCGCATCCAAATCATTTATGTAAATGACAAAAAGTAGAAGACCCAGCATCGATCCTTGTGGCACTCTACTGGTCATAGGCCTCCAGTCTGAAAATCAACTCTCCACCACCACCCTCTGTCTTCTACCTTTGAACCAGTTCTGGATCCAAATGGCGAGTTCTCCCTGTATTCCATGAGATCTAACCTTGCTAATCAGACTCCCATGGGGAACCTTGTCGAAAGCCTTACTGAAGTCCATATAGATCACATCTACTGCTCTGCCCTCAATCTTCTGAGTTTTTTGAAGAAATAACAAAATCAAGTTTGAGAGACATGTTTTCCCACACACAAAGCCATGTTGACTATCCCGAATCAGTCCTTGCCTTTCCAAATACATGTACATCCTGTCCCTCAGGATTCCCTCCAACAACTTGCCCACCACCGAAGTCAGGCTCACCGGTCTATAGTTCCTTGGTTCGTCTTTACCGCCCTTCTTAAACAGTGGCACCACGTTTGCCAACCTCCAGTCTTCTGGCACCTCACCTGTGACGATCGATGATACAAATATCTCAGCAAGAGGCCCAGCAATCACTTCTCTAGCTTCCCACAGAGTTCTCGGGTACACCTGATCAGGTCCTGGGGATTTATCCACCTTTAACCTTTTCCAGACATCCAGCACTTCCTCCTCTGTAATCTGGACATTTTGCAAGATGTCACCATCTATTTCCCCACAGTCTATATCTTCCATATCCTTTTCCACAGTAAATATTGATGCAAAATATTCATTTAGTATCTCCCCCATTTGCTGTGGCCCCACACAAAGGCCACCTTGCTGATCTTAAGGGGTCCTATTCTCTCCCTAGTTACCCTTTTGTCCTTGATATATTTGTAAAAACCCTTTGGACTCTCCTTAATTCTATTTGGCAAAGCTATCTCCTGTCCCTGTTTTGCCCTCCTGATTTCCCTCTTAAGTATACTCCTACTTCCTTTATACTTTTCTAAGGATTCACTCGATCTATCCTGTCTATACCTGACATATGCTTCCTTCTTTTGCTTGAGCAAACCCTCAATTTCTTTAGTCATCCAGCATTCCCTATACCTACCAGCCTTCCCTTTCACCCTGACAGGAATATACTTTCTCTGGATTTTTGTCCTCTCATTTCTGAAGGCTTCCCATTTTCCAGCCGTCGCTTTACCTGCGAACATCTGCCTCCAATCAGCTTTCAAAAGTTCTTGCCTAATACCGTCAAAGTTGGCCTCTCTCCAATATAGAACTTCAACTTTTAGATCTGGTCTATCCTTTTCCATCACTATTTTAAAACAAATAGAATTATGGTTGCTGGCCCCAAAATGCTCCCCCACTGACACCTCAGTCACCTGGCCCTGCCTTATTTCCCAAGAGTAGGTCAAGTTTTGCACCTTCTCTAGTAGGTACATCCACATACTGAATCAGAAAATTATCTTGGACACACTTAAATTCCTCTCCATCTATACCCTTAACACTATAGCACTGTCAGTCGATGTTTGGAAAGTTAAAATCCCCTACCATAACTACCCTATTATTCTTACAGATAGCCAAGATGTCCTTACAGGTTTGTTTCTCAATTTTGCTCTGACTATGGGAGCGTCTATAATACAATGCCAAGAAAGTGATCATGCCTTTCTTATTTCTCAGTTCCACCTAAATAACTTCCCTGGACGTATTTCAAGCAATATCCTTCCTCAGCACAGCTGTATGCTATCCCTTATGAAAATGGCCACTGCCCCTCCTCTCTCATCTCCCTTCCTGTAGCATTTGTATCCTGGAACATTAAGCTGCCAGTCCTACCCATCCCTGAGCCATGTTTCATGTTTCCGTAATTGCTATGATACCCCAGTCCCACGTTCCTAACCATGTCCCGAGTTCATTTGCCTTCCCGGTTAGGCCCCTTGCATTGAAATAAATGCAGTTTAATTTATTAGTCCTACCTTGTCCCTGCCTGCATGACTCTCTTCTGTTTTCAACTGTACAATCTCAGATTGATCTCTTTCCTCACTATCTCCCTGGGTCCCACCTCCCCACCCCCCAACCTTGCTAGTTTAAATCCTCCCGAGCAGCTCCAGCAAATCTCCCTGCCAGTATATTAGCCCCCTTCCAAGTTAGGTGCAATCCATCCTTCTTGTACAGGTCACTTCTACCCCAAAAGAGATTCCAATGATCCAAAAATGTGAATCCTTCTCCCATACACTAGCTCCTCAGCCATGCATTCATCTGCTCTATCCTATTCCTGTCCTCACTAGCTTGTAGCACTGGGAGTAACCCAGACATTACTACCCTTGAGGACCTCCTTTTTAAAATTTCTGCCGAACTCTCTGTAATCGCCCTTCAGAATCTCAACTTTTTCCCTTTCAATGTGGACAATGACCTCCTGCTGGCCCCTCTCCCCGTGAGAACATTCTGCACCCTCTCGGAGACATCCTTGATCCTGGCACCAGGGAAACAACACACCATTCTGCTTTTTCTCTGCTGGCCACAGAAACGTCTATCTGTACCTCTGACTACAGAATCCCCTAACACAATTGATCTCTTGGAAGCTGACGTACCCCTCATTGCATTAGAGCCAGTCTCAATACCAGAAACTTGGCTGTTCGTGCTACGTTCCCCTGAGAATTCATCACCCCCTACATTTCCAAAACAGTATACCTGTTTGAAATGGGTATATCCACAAAAGACTCCTGCACTAGCTGCCTACCTCTTTTATCTTTCCTGGAGTTAACCCATCTATGTGTACTGTATCTGAGAATTCCCCCCCTTCCTATACCTGCCATCCATCACATACTGCTGCAAATTCCTCATCACTTTTATCTGTCTCTCCAACTGATCCACTCGATCTGATAAGATTCACATCCAACAGCATTTATGGCAGATATAATCCACAGTAACCCTTAAACTCTCTATAAACTCCCACATCTGACAAGAAGTCCATATCACTGTAAAGGCCATTTTTACTCCTTCACAATCTACAGACCCAGAAAATACCATCGTCTTATTCCTCTACAAACACTGCCCTAGGTTAAATTAAGAGTTATGGCTTATATTAAGTTTAATCAAAAGACTTATCTCCAAAAACATAATCAAAAAAGAATCCACTATACTCACTACTGCAGCCTCTCTCTTCAACAGATTTAAAACAACAATTAACTTATCTGATTCTGTGCCGTGAACTTCACCTAACAGTCCCTCCAAGATTAGTTGTGAATTTCACTGTTAATTTTCCCAGATGCACTCCGATGTCCAGCGATACATGAATTCAAACAGCAAAGGCAGTAATTTGCAGGTTCTCTCTCTCCTGCACTGTCCTCACCATGCAACTTTAAATGGTCATTGGATAAACATATAGATGAAAATGGAATAGCATAGGTTAGATGGGCTTCAGATCGATTTCACAGATCAGTGCAACATTAAGAGCCAAAGGGATTGCACTGCACTGCAATGTTCTACATTAATGTGGTCTCTTCTACAATGGGGAAATGAAGCAGAGACTGGGTGACCACTTTGCAGAACATCCTCATTCTGCCCACAAAAAAAACCGTGAGTTTCCAGTTGCCTGCCACTTTAACACACCACCCTGCTCCCTGGTCAACATAGAATCCTTACAGTGTGGATACAGGCCCTTCAGCCCAACAAGTCCACACCAACCCTCCGAAGAGAAAGGCACCCAGACCCACTCCCCCACCCCAATACTCTACATTCACCCCTGAACACTATGGACATTTTAGCACAGCTAATTCACCTATCCTGCACATCTTTGGACTGAGGGGGGAAACCAGAACACTCAGGAAACCCATGCAAACATGGGGAGAATGTGCAAACTACACAGACAGTCGCCAGAGGCTGAAATTGAACCAGGATCCCTGCCACTGAGAGACAACTGTGTTAACCACTGAGAAACCATACCACCCTTTCTTATTTGAAAGAATAACCACCCACCCACACTCATTCCCCTTGCCTATTACTCGGCATTTACCTCTGTCTAATGCAACTAGCCTACACATCCGTGAACACTATGGGTAACTTAACACGACCAATTCACCTAACCTGCACATCTTTGGATTGTGGGGGAAACACAGGAAAAGCGTCTCCACATAGACAAGGGGAGAACGCGCAAACTAACAGACAGTCACCAGAGTCTGGAATTGAAACGGGCACCCTGGCGTTGTGAGGCAACTATGCTAACCACTGAGCCGCCATGCCACTGCTGGAGATGCCGCCAACTGTCTCTTTGCTGCAGTGTCCCAACAAAGCTCAGCGCAAGTGGAAGAACAACACCTCATTTTCCACTTGGAGACCCTGCAGCCCTCTGGACTCCATATCAAGTTCAATAATTTTAGGGTCTAAATCCCATATGTCCTAGCCCCCTACCACACACAGCCTGCCATTACACACAACCTATTGTCAGCCACTAACAGTCTCTGTTTACACCTATTCAACCTCCCAGTCAAATAGTTATCACCTCCTTGGTCTGTCCAACTGTTTTCTATTTCTTTGGGCTCTACCCCTCTCTTATTATTTAATCCTGCTCCACCTGTTGAGTTTTGCCAGCAACTTCTGTTTTTGTTGCTGTTGTGGATGCAGAAAGGTTTTCTCCCTCGTGTGGGTGAGTCTAGGACCAAATGCCAAATCTCAGAATAAGACGTCACATAAAGACAAAAATGAGAAGGAATTTCTTCTCTCAGAAGCTTGTGAATCTGTGGCTTTCTTTACCACAGAGGGTTACAGAGACTGAAACATTAAGTACATTGAAGCCAGAGATGGACATTTTTTCTAAAATGAAATCAGGGAATCAGAGATAGTCAGGGAAAGCCAATAAAGTGGAACTGAGAATCCGATCAGCCATGATCAGAATGGTAGAGCAGAACCAATGAGCTGAATGGCCTATTTGTGATCCCAAGTCTTACGGTCTTATATGATACCATAGAACTAATAGGTTCTGAACGGAGGGATACAGCTTGGCAACAACATTCTCCTGATCAGGTGACCATGGCTTGTGTCAGGTTAGTACTGTAGAAAATCACATCAAACAGCATCAAAAAAGTGGGTCTCTCGACTGCATTGGTACCAGAATGTGTCTAGCTGTCTGCATTCACTTTGCTCTTCAAATCCCCTCTTAAAAAGGAGGAATAAAACACCCTCAAAAGACTGCGAGGGACAAACTCTCAGTGAAACGAAAGACCTTAACCCTTTCTCATCAGTAAGCCAACAACTACCTCTTCAGCAAAGTGCTATGAAAAATGAAAAGGAAGAGACACAAAGCAAATCGTGGAATTCTGAGGTGCCATTGGCACTATGATTTGTTACAATCACTACAGTCAGCTAGCCATCACTATGCTTCAGCATCTCCAAGCAGCGTGTCTAAAAACTGCCCAGAAGCATGAACACACCACAAAACAGAACGCCAGCCAGTGACAGGTTACTGAAGGCTTGTCCACCTCTGGTCTTTGCCCTCAGACAGCTAAAATTTCATACCTAGAGATTCTAGCATATTAAATAGAACATAAACTTGTAAGAACTTAGCATTAGTTTGCCTAGTTAACACTCCCATGCAACTTTGTTTTAAAACTATTTAATTTCATGGTCATATTTATCATTTCACTGCATTAATTTTCAGCCTAATCACCATTATTTCAACAGTTGCAGATTTTTCTTTCATCATATGTAATATATTTAATCTTATTTCTCTGTGGTCTTGTTTTACCATTCGTATTTGTTCTCATGGTCTGAGAAAATTTCTCTGCTTTTATGTAGAGGACACCATTCCTTTGGTGTATTTTAACATCTTTCAACTGCAATTTTAATTGGTCAAATAATTCACTAACAAAATTACTTCTTTGCCTTGTACTAACTTTTCTATGCGCGCGCACACACACACACATACACACAGTGTATTCTGCATAATTATTTTGAAGCATTCCATTAAATGAGGTTTAAGCAATACAGCCGATTTATTTCCTGTGTACTCCCTTCCAATGTTGCCTTTTCCAAATTATTATTTTGGTCTGGATCTTTAAATCTTATTGTGACTAATGATCCTTCAACATTCTACTACTTTAACTAATTCAGTACTTATCAAAAAATAAAATCTCAATTCAAAATTTCTCTCAGGTTTATTAGCACTTTCCTTTATGAACAAGGTTTAAAAAGTTTTCATACTTTTCACTGTTGGCCAACTTCCTGTACTCTCCAACAGTCATGGATTTCTTCTGAATGTTGTATTGTGTGAAAAGCCCAGATTGGCCAGTCACTACCTGTTGAATTGGAGCTGGGATGGTCATATCATCAATATCGTCATAGGACTTTCTTGGTTTCCACTCCTTGGGGGGAATAACCTGAAAGTATAGTGCATCAATCATTTAGCAGAAAAAAGTTAAAGTTATTTCATACCTAGAACATCTATCAATGATCTGTGGGCTGAGAGTGAAGCAGAATCTCAAAACTCAGACAGGGGACACAAATTCAAAGGTAATACCCTCAGTTGAAAGAACATTTCTGTATTTTTGCATTAAGACCACTGGATTTTAACAAATGGCATGTTTTAAACTGTCTCTTTTAATTTAAGATAAAAGCAGCAGTAGGGAGAGTGGATGTGACCACTTAAAGAATCTAGGAGAAAATTAGGACTCCAGTGCCATACTTTTCAACACTTAAAAAGAACCAGCCTGGGCATAAATCCATAAAACTTAATACTAATATGTATCAAGAGAGAAATCCATCTGACTTAGCAGTCATGGGGGTAAGAGATCCAGGTCAAAACTTACTGAAAAGGGTGAGAATTTTATTACCTTGACTTAAAAGGTGAGGCAACTGTTCTTGTTGCATTCAGATTCAGTCTCGCAAAGTCAGCCAAACAGTTAAGGGGAAGACAACTCAGAACAAGTGGTGCCAAGTCAAGCAGGAGGAAATAACTTTCTGGTTTAATTTCAGAGTTCTGGTGACATTGGCTCCCTTACCCAAGGAGAAAAAATACTTGTTGTGAGGAATTTAAAATCAAAGATCACTACTAGATGATCTTACTAGATGAAAGGTCATTTGGGAGTGAAGGGTCTTTGCTTAAAAGGGTACTTGAAGATTCACCCTGGAGGAGGCTGGGAGAAAAGATCTTGTTAAAGCGGAGAGGAATTTGGCTGTTTAAACACAGGACTACATTTCTGCGGAGAATATGACGTGATGTGTAAACATGGCATGTGGTGAGGTGGGGCTTTCAATTGTATTAATAATTTAATAGGTATATTTTCTGCTGTTTAGTGCAAATGGGGTCCACGTTTACATTTCCCCTTTTAGCACCATTTCCTTTTAACGTTGTTCAGTAATTAAGACTGTAAATCTGAGCATTGAAAGATTCATTTAACACTGTTTAATACAGTACTTTAATCCGATTGGCACCATTTCTGTCTTCTCAGACTGGAGGTCTCTCCTAGCTATTCAACTTCCATCCCAGCCAGAAGCTAAGGGCTGACCTTACAGAGGTTTATAAAATTATGAGGATAAATAGACAAACTCTTTTCCCTGGGGTGGGACAGTCCAGAACTAGAGGGCATAGGTTTAGGGAGAGGGGGGAAAAGATATAAAAGGGAACTAAGGGGCAACTTTTTCACAGAGCTGCCAGAGGAAGTGTAGGAGGCTGGTACAATTACATCATTTAAAAGGCATCTGGACGGGTATATGAATAGGAAGGGTTTAGAGGGATATGGGCCAAGCTGAAAAATGAGACTAGATTAGGTTAGGATATCTGGTTGGCTTGGACGAGCTGGACTGAAGGGTCTGTTTCCATGCTGTAGATCTCCATGACTCTATGAAACCATTAATCTTGGCACACCCCTTCCTTCCTCAAGGTTATGTCTCAAATTTCAAGGCCCCCTCAGCAGTCCATGAGGGAGAGGTTATTATCAGACAGCTTTCCCATGTTTACCAACCAGTCGAAACCCATGATTCTCCATAGAAATTATGCAACGCTGGCCACTAAAACAGGGAAAAAGAGGCCGAAGAAAATTTCAGTGACACCTTTCTGGTCAGTTGGAGGGACAGGAAGGTCAAAGCCCCATAGCCATCCAACCCCTACGTAGCATGGTAGCCCACAAACTAACTACACTAAGACAACTACTGACAAGTATAAAGGATTCCAAACCCACAACTAACACAACCAACATTATGTACAAAATACTATGTAAAGACTACCACAAACATTACATAAGGCAAACCAGCAGAAAACTAGCCATCAGGGTACACTAACACTAAGCAGCCAACAAGAAACATCAACTATCATTTGTGTCCACACACACACAGACAGAGGAGGACACCAATTCACCAAGTGGGACAACGTTTCCATCTGAAGACAAGTCAAAGAGGTGCACAGGAATTCCTCAAGGTCTGGCACTCAACCCAAAACTCCGTTAACATGTAGAGTTAGACCCCAAATATCAACCACTGAGAAACAAAACCAGAAATGCTGCTAGCCACTTCAAACCGGGACAGAACACCAATGCTTTGCTGGAGGCGCACTGACGTTATCTAGTATGGTGACAACGTGTCTGCAAACAAACTTACCAGCTCAGCAAGTAAGTCAACCACCTCATATTTCAAAATATAAAATATATTTCAAAACATAAATTTTGATTTAAGCGCATAGGAGATTAGCTATTTAAAATACAGGTCTTGCTGTATTTCAGCTTACAGGGTACAGTTGTACTGTTTTAATTTTTCACTGTAAAGGCCCTATGGAACCCAAGGCCAGATTTAAATGTGATCCCTACTGATTGGAAATTAATGTTTCACTAAAAGTCTTTTCACATACAAGTTGTGATTTTCAGATACAACTTGAATTGAAGACATTGAGTTACCATTAAGGAGGAGAAAGTGAGGACTGCAGATGCTAGAGATCAGAGCTGAAAATGTGTTGCTGGAAAAGCGCAGCAGGTCAGGCAGCATCAAAGGAGCAGGAGAATCGACGTTTCGGGCATAAGCCCTTCTTCAGTAATGAGGAGGATGTGCCAAGCAGGCAAAGATAAAAGGTAGGGAGGAGGGACTTGGGGGAAGGGCATTGGGAATGAGATAGGTGGAAGGAGGTTAAGGTGAGGGTGATAGGCCAGAGACAGGGTGGGGGGCAGAGAGGTCGGGAAGATGATTGCAGGTCAAGAAGGCAGTGCTGAGTCCGAGGGTTGGGACTGAGATAAGGTGGGTGGGGGAAATGAGGAAGCTGGAGAAATTTGCATTCATCCCTTGTGGTTGGAGGGTTCCTAGGCGGAAGATGAGGTGCTCTTCCTCCTGGTGTCGTGTTGCCATGGTCTGGTGATGGAGGAGGCCAAGGACCTGCATGCCCTTGGCGGAGTGGGAGGGGGAGTTAAAGTGTTCAGCCACAGGGCGGTTGAGTTGGTTGGTGCGGGTGTCCATTAAGTTTGTTTGCAGACACGTTGTCACCATACTAGATAACATCAGTGCGCCTCCAGCGAAGCATTGGTGTTCTGTCCCGGTTTGAAGTGGCTAGCATCATTTCTGGTTTTGTTTCTCAGTGGTTGATACTTGGGGTCTAACTCTACATTTTAGCGGAGTTTTGGGTTGAGTGCCAGACCTTGAGGAATTCCTGTGCACGTCTTTGTTTGCGAGTTACCATTAAGTCAAGTTCAGTTGATACTGATTTTAGATTGTTAAAGTTCTTGGTTTGTGAAATGTTGCCATATTTTCGTTTCTTTGGTCAATGGAAGATTTCATAATTTTAAAAAAGTTATTCAGTCTCAAAGATAATAGAACAGAGAAACAGAAAATGAAACAACAGGTGCACATCTACTGACAATATAACAAAAACTTGTTTTGCACAACCGAAAATTGGACTAACTACCTTCACAAGCATCATGTACCAGAGTTCATACATCTTGATCTGAATTTTCCTGCTATTTGTATTTTCTTCCTCAAACTAAAAACTGAATTTTCTAATATCTGTTGCCATAGCAACAAAATATTTCAATACATTTTCACTTGAGTATTTTCAAAAGTTTTCCTAATTTGAAATTTATGTCACATGAAAACAGGGTGGTTAAGGTGTTTCGCACACTTGCCTTCATCGCTCATGTCGGAGTATAGGAGTTGGGACATCAAGTTTTGGTTGTACTTTGAGGAGGACTTTGGTGAGGCCTCTGCTGGAGTATTATATATAGTCTGGTTGCCCTGAGATAGGAACGATATTATTAAATTGGAGGGGGTTCAGAAAAGATTTACCAGGACGTTGCCAGGAGTGGAGGGCTTGTGTTACTGGAACATAGAAGGTTGAGGGGTGATCTTTTAGAAAATCATGAGGGGCATAGATAAGGTGAGTAGAAGGGTCTTATCTCTAGCATGGGGAGCTGAAAACTAGGAGCCACATTAAGATGAAACAAAAAATATGTAAAAGGAACAGGAAGGAGAGCCAATTTTTTTATCAACAGTTTAGCTCATATGTGGAATGAACTGCCAAGCAGCATGTGCAGATACAGTTACAACATTGAAAAGACATTCAAATAAGTACATGAATAGCAAGGGTTTGGAAGGATATGAGCCAAACACAGATAATTGAGACGAGTTTGAAAACATGGTGAGCACGGACGAATTGAACCAAAGGGTAGAAAGATTTCTGTGCTATGACTCTAACTCTGACAGCCACCAGCAGAGGGGGTAACCAACACACAGGCACCATCCATTTCTCACAGTCAAATCATATTACCTCTTACATACACAAACTGATTAATTAATAGCAAGACAATAATTTAAATACTTACTGACATTACCATTCTTTAAAATGGTATAAATTTGCAAACAAGTAAATTCATTTTATACATATATATCAGAGTACAGTGATGCACATGAAGGGCTGTAAAGTCATTTCATCCCCCAGGTAATTTTGCGATCATTCCTGATTACCAGGCACATGCCCCATAGTGAAAAGAGAATTGTCTTCTGAGACTATGTTAGCTCAGAAAACACCTCCTATGAATTAACCAGACTGAAAGATAGCCGATGATTATTTCCTCTTTACTCACTGCCATACAAAAAAGGAATTTATTTTAAGACCGACATGAAATCCCAAGTTGCAGATTTTCCCAAGATTTGAAAATAGTGAAAGAACAAACAGTAAAGGGCCAAGGAGGGACTGGCAATGTAAATGTTAGCTGTAATGTTATCATGAATTACTGCAGGCACACAAACAAAGAAATGTCATTTAGAAATCACAGTGGACTTTCAAATTAGAAACTCCATTGAAATCATTTGAGGTCATCTACTGCTGATAAATCATGCTGCAAATGTCTTTCATGCTAATTGTACATTTCAGGAAAGGGGAGGATAATTTCAATATATTACTTGGTGACTCCAAAATCACCAATTACCAGATAAATTATGTATTGGACCAAGTACTTAAATGGCCATTCCAAAACTTTTATAATGTGTTACCTTCGCCAATCCTGCTCTATGGGCTCCCTGGGATTCAATGTACACAATATACTTCCCGAAATCTTTGAACTCTTCCAGCGTTGGACGGAACGTCATGATCTTGCAGTTTGGATTAGGAGGACCTGGATTTTCCGTTGCCATGGTTAAGCTAATTTCTGTAACAAGAGGAAATTAATTAAATAATCCTGAATCCACCAACAAAAAAACTTATGAACAAAGGAAACATGCGTGATTTGATTAAAAAGCTTCGCAACACACTACTGAATAAAGTTTGAGCTCATGGACTAAAAAGGACACTCAACATGGATAAGAAATCAGCCAACCCACTGGTATCAGGGGGTTGCAGTTATTTCTTTGGACTGGAGGAAGATTTATACTAGAGTTCCATAAAAGTCGGTGCTCGATTTTCCTATGTACATCAATGACCTAGACTCTGCATGCAGAGCACAATTTCAAAGTTGGCAGAAAAAGCAAAATTTTAAAGTATTGTGAATTGTGAGAAGGAAGGCATTAATTTTAAGTAACAAACAGGATGATGGAATGAGCAGACAATTGGGAGGCTAAGTTTTGTGTACTGAAGTGATTTCTTCCAGTAGAAAGAACACAGACTATACGAAATAAACAGTTGTGTTATCATTTGGAGTTGATGACAGTACTGAGACAAAATTATATAGCAGAACGATATTTGGCTTGATAAGTTTTATCTTTACAATTTGGTTACAATTGTAGTCCATCGCTGAACGCGTTCATATGAGATCACCAATGTACTTTTAACCAAAAAATAAATGTCACTAACTATTATTTGAAAACCTTGCTTTACCAGTCAAAAATAAACATTTAACCCTTTTCCTCAACACGGCATGGTGGCACAGTGGTTAGCACTGCTGCCTCTCAGCGCCAGAGACCCGGGTTCAATTCCCATCTCAGGCAACTGTCTGTGTGGAGTTTGCACATTCTCCCATTGTCTGCATGGGTTTCCTCCAGGAGCTCCAGTTTCCTCCCACAGTCCAAAAATGTGCAAGTTAGGTGAATTGGCCATGGTAAATTGCCCGTAATGTTAGGTGAGGGGTAAATGTAGGGGAATGGGTGTGGGTGGGTTGCTGTTCGGAGGGTTCGTATGGACTAGTTGGGCCGAAGGGCCTCTTTCCACACTGTAGGGAATCTAATCTAATCTAACTACTTTACAAATGCTCAAACATCAAAAGGTCACCTTGTTTCGACTTTAAAGTTCCTCGTTCAATTGGCATGGCAGTACTTGGTTTTCCTTCCAGCAAGCTTCTGCCTTCACAGGCTGCCAGTAGTTAATGTCTCTTCATGAGACTCAAACTGCTAACACAGCTCATTTTTTAACACCAGTTCCTTAAATTAGTCTTCCAGATCTTTCTGTTGCGAGAGCTTCTCAGAATTTCTTGCTCATACCCTGATTGTTCTGGACATTAATATTGGTCTTTTCTCTCAAAGAACTCTCCACACTCACTTCTTTCTGGATGGTTCTCTATCTCTAAAGGGAAATTGTTTGCTTTGCCTCAGTGTTATAGGACACCTTGCTGCTAGACAACAATCAAATTGCCTTTTCTTTCTTGGACTCTTGTTTCAGAAGCACCAAACTATATACAAAGGTTTCTTAAAGGTCTCACCTAAATGCATATCACAAACTCCGGACAAGCCAGGACCACACTGAGAATTCAAACTGCAACCATAACATCCGTGTTTACGGATACAATAGAGAAATAAAAACCTAACAAAGCTATACATGGTTCTGTCCACTTTGGAACCAAAGTTTCCAAATATTAACAGGAGCAGATGGACCTGCACACAAAAATCACAGAAGGTGGCAGAACAATTTGACAGCATGGTTGATAAGCATACCACTATATCAATAAGGAATTTCTATTGAACTTGTGTAAAACAGTGGTTCATTGTGTGCAATTCTGGGAACCGCACTTTAAAATGGTTCCAGAGTTGAAGAGCTTCAACTCTGAGTGGGAGCGAGTGGGTGGGGAGCAAGTGGGTGGGAGTGAAAAAGTTAAAAACAAATTTCACGTAATTGTTAAAAATCATAATGAGTTTCTACATAGTATGTATGGAAAGAACCAGAGAACAAACATTTAGGCTAATTGACAGAAAGTAATGGTATCAGGAGGAAAAGTTTTTTTTAAAAAAAGAAACACAGCTCAGTTAGGAACTACATTGCATCATCTGTGCTGTGGAGATGAACCTTCCAGCTCAGCAAGCAAACCTATATCCAGACCTTCTTTATGAAGATTGCCATATGAATCTGGTATGCTAACCATTGAAAGTCACTGTGGTTGTATAGATAGCTGCCACCATCCTCATTTTCTGACAGCATCCAAACAGTCTGTGAGATCTGAAGTATTGATGAAAAACCACAAAGCGGTCCAACAAGAAAAGGCTCTTGTCTTAAAAAGTGTAGTTATTGCATGACAGCAATCAGGTACAAGGCACATTAATAAGGTAGAAATTGTTAATAAGAGTATTGGGAAAACTAGAATAATAGGTCATTGCTCTTTGAGATCCTACCTTTCCCCATCTAAGCCATTAGATTGGGTGGAGTTTATCATACGGCACAGTGGAAATTTAATAGAGATTAGGTCTTAAATGAATGCACCAAAGGAGTTGAATATGCCTTTCATTGTCTCTTGAAAGAAAATATGTTCCTGTGTTATAACTAAATCTCATTTTTTTCCTCCATCTATCCCTGTCAAATTCCAAGAATGCAGCCAAGGAAACGGATTCTGAGCAGCTAAACTAGCATTTCCAGAAAAGCTACCATCATTACTTGCGAACCTCCACTTCAATTGTGCTTGTTCATCCAAAACCCAAGTTCCCAAAAAGCTATTGTGTCTTATTACCACTAGAGGTCAGTGAAATGCCTTGGTAAACAGATTGAAGAGTCTTCCACATAAAGGCAGCTATCCACCCAGGCAGATCTCAAATCACCAGGATAAAAGACCACAAAGAAATAGGAACATAAGAATGCCATCTTGCTCCCTTTCTTAATAAAGGAAAGTTGTCATCTTTAGTCTCAGATAGAACTTTTCAAAATGTAGTCTGCTTAATACGAGAAATGTAAAATGATCAAATTCCAGGTGTCTTCATCTTACAGAACTAATTTTAAATAGATTCGGTTTTCTTGAACCTGAACAAAAATACTTTTCAATCTTCCTGACACAAATCATAAATGCTTCGTATAACAAGAGTTCAAAATTGATTAGATCACACATTTCATCAGCCATGAAATGTAACAAAAGTTATCAATACATAGAGATATCCAACACTCCCCGATGGTTCAAGTTCAGACTAAATTGTGCTAAATGCTGGAACTAGAACTGCATCTTATATTGCCCTCAGATGAATGGAAGAACAATTTATGATAGCTGGGCAAGATATAGAAAGGAAAATCACTTTGCAACTTTTAACATGAACTGAAGAACACTGGGTTGAGCTTGAACATTTGGCTATAAGTTGTCCAACCCACAACAATAAACACCTCTACGTGGAAAGACAGACAAATCTGATTAATTCACATGCACCTTTTAGTTATTTGTTTCATTCAAAGTCTGCCAGAGTTTGGAAACTTGGGGGATGGATTGGGAGGGGGTGTTGATGACAGCAATTAGTGCTAAATTGCATTTGTAAAACCAGACAGAACAATTCACCTACAATTGGTCCAATTAGTGCAAAATATTCAGAAGTTTCAAGCACAAGTATCCAGCAGTGTTACTGAAATCTTTCATGCTCATTTCAAAACAAAATCGTGCTGAATGCTGCCTGGCCCCAATCATAATAAGTGACCACGACGCCATCTCAAATTTATAAGCTTGCCAAGTTTCCACCAATGGAGGTGAGAAACGAGAGGAGAGAGATTTTAAAAAAAGACATGAAGGCCAATTTTTTTTTTTAAAAAACACAAAGGGAGGCTCACATGTGGAAGTGGTGAATGTGGGCACAGTTACAACATTTAAGAGACATTTGGATAAGTTCTCCTCCATTTCCCCCATTTTCTTTTCAAATGAGAATTATAGCTGAACCAACTAAAAGTATAGAAAAAGAAATTAAAGAAACTCAGCAGGTCTGGCAGCATCCAGAACATAGAACATAGAAGAATACAGCGCAGTACAGGCCCTTCGGCCCTCAATGTTGCGCCGATCAAAGCCCACCTAACCTACACTAACCCACTATCCTCCATATACCTATCCAATGCCCGCTTAAATACCCATAAAGAGGGAGAGTCCACCACTGCTACTGGCAGGGCATTCCATGAACTTACGACTCGCTGAGTGAAGAACCTACCCCTAACATCAGTCCTATATCTACCCCCCTTAATTTAAAGCTATGCCCCCTTGTAATAGCTGACTCCATACGTGGAAAAAGGTTCTCACTGTCAACCCTATCTAACCCCCTAATCATCTTGTACACTTCTATCAAGTCACCCCTAAACCTCCTTTTCTCCAATGAAAACAACCCCAAGTGCCTCAGCCTTTCCTCATACGATCTTCCTACCATGCCAGGCAACATCCTGGTAAACTTCCTCTGCACCCGTTCCAGTGCCTCCACATCCTTCCTATAGTATGGCGACCAAAACTGCACACAATATTCCAGATGCGGCCGCACCAGAGTCTTATACAACTGCAGCATGACCTCAGGACTCCGGAACTCAATTCCTCTACCAATAAAAACCAGTACGCCATATGCCTTCTTCACTGCACTATTTACCTGGGTGGCAACTTTCAAAGATCTGTATACATGGACACCAAGATCCCTCTGCTCATCCACACTACCAAGTAGTCTACCATTAGCCCAGTAATCCATCTTCTTGTTACTCCTACCAAAGTGAATGACTTCACACTTGGCTACATTGAATTCCATTTGCCACCTTACTGCCCAGCTCTGCAACTTATCTATATCCCGCTGTAACTTGCCACATCCTTCTTCGCTGTCCACAACTCCACCGACTTTCGTATCATCCGCAAACTTGCTCACCCAACCTTCTAACCCTTCCTCCATGTCATTTATAAAAATGACAAACAGCAATGGTCCCAAAACAGATCCTCGCGGAACACCGCTAGTGACGGCACTCCAAGATGAACCTTTGCCATCAACTACAACCCTGTCTTCTTCCAGCCAGCCAATTCCTAATCCAAACCTCCAACTCACCCTCAATGCCATATCTCTGTATTTTCTGCAGTAGCCTACCATGGGGGACCTTATCAAACGCCTTACTAAAATCCATATATACCACATCTACCGCTTTCCCCTCATCTACCTCCTTAGTCACCTTCTCAAAGAATTCAATAAGGTTTGTGAGGCACGACCTGCCCTTCACAAAACCATGCTGACTATCCTTGATCACATTATTCTTATCCAGATGTGCATAAATCCTATCCCTTACAATTCTCTCGAAGACTTTGCCCACAACAGAAGTGAGACTCACTTGCCTATAGTTACTAGGATTATCCCTACTCCCCTTCTTGAACAAGGGAACCACGTTTGCTAGCCTCCAGTCCTCTGGCACTACTCCTGTAGACAAAGAGGACACAAAAATCAAGGCCAATGGCTCTGCAATCTCCTCCCTTGCTTCCCAGAGAATCCTAGGATAAATGCCATCAGGCCCAGGGGGCTTATCTATTTTCACCCTTGCCAGAATTTCCAACACCTCTTCTCTACATATCTCAAAGCCATCCATTCTACTTATTCGTGCCTCAGTATTCATATCGACAACAATGTCCTGTTCCTGAGTGAATACTGACGAAAAGTATTCATTCAGTGCCTCCCCAATCTCTTCAGCCTCCACACGCAACTTCCCATTACTATCCTTGATTGGACCTATTCCTACCCTAGTCATTCTTTTATTCCTAACATACCTATAGAAAGCCTTAGGGTTTTCCCTAATCCTACCAACTAAGGACCTTTCATGTCCCCTCCTTGCTGCTCTTAGCTCTCTCTTCAGGTCCTTCCGGGCTACCTTATAACTCTCAATCGCCCCTATTGAACCTTCACGCCTCATCTTTACAAAGACCGCCCTCTTCCATTTAACAAGGGATTCCAATTCCTTATTAAACCACGGCTCCCTCACATGACCCTTTCCTCCCTGCCTGATAGGTACGTACTTATCAAGGACACTCAATAGTTGCTCCTTGAACAAGTTCCACATATCAATTACGCTCTTGCCTTGGAATCTACTTTTCCAATCCACACATCCGAAGTCATGCCTCACCGCATCATAATTTCCCTGCCCCCAGCTATAACTCTTGCCCTGTAGTACACACTTATCCCTCTCCATCACTAGAGTAAAAATCACCGAATTGTGGTCACTGTCCCCAAAGTTCTCACCTACCTCTAGTTCTAATACCTGGCCTGGTTCGTTACCCAGAACCAAATCCAGTATGGCCTCACCTCTTGTTGACTTATCTACATATTGTGTCAGGAAACTCTCCTGCACACATTGGACAAACACTGACCCATCTAACGAACTTGAGCTATAGCTTTCTCAATCAATATCAGGAAAGTTAAAGTCCCCCATAACAACCACCCTATTACTGTCACTCTTCTCCTGAATCATCTTCGCAATCCTTTCTTCAACGATTCTAGGACTATTAGGAGGCCTGTAAAAGACTCCTAACAGGGTGACCTCACCTCTCCTATTCCTAACCTCAACCCAAACTACCTCAGATGGCAAATCTTCGTCCATCTTCCTTTCCACCGCTGTAATACTATCTTTGACAAGCAAAGCCACACCCCCCCCCTCTTTTACCCCCACCTCTGACCCTACTAAAACATTTAAACCCTGGAACCTGCAACAGCCAATCCTGTCCCTGATCTAGCCATGTCTCCGTAATAGCCACAACATCGAAGTCCCAGGTACCAACCCACGCTGCAAGTTCACCTACCTTATTTCGTATACTTCTGGCATTAAAGTATACACACTTCAAGCCACTCTTCTGTTTACAGGCACCCTCCTTTAAGATTGATGCCCTATTCCTATCCTCCCTACACTCCAGATCCTGCACCCTAAAGCTACAGTCTGGGTTCCCATGCCCCTGCAGAGTTACTTTAAACCCCCCCCAAGAGCACTAGCAAACCTCCCCCTAAGGATACTGGTGCCCCTCAGGTTCAGGTGCAGACCATCCTGTTTATAGAGGTCCCACCTTCCCCAGAAAGAACCCCAGTTATCCAAGTACCGAAATCCCTCCCTCCTGCACCATCCCTGTAGCCACGCATTTAACTGTTCTCTCTCCCTATTCCTCGACTCTCTATCACGTGGCACGGGTAACAAACCAGAGACAACAACTCTGTTCGTTCTAACTCTGAGCTTCCAACCTAGCTCCCTAAAAGCCTGTCTAACATCCTCAGCACTCCTCCTACCTATGTCATTGGTGCCAATATAAACCACGACTTCAGGCTGCTCCCCCTCCCCCTTAAGGACCCGGAAAACACGATTAGAGACATCACGTACCCTTGCACCTGGGAGGCAACATACCAAACGTGAGTCTCTCTCGTTCCCACAAAACCGCCTATCTGTGCCCCGAACTATCGAGTCCCCAATTATTATTGCTCTGCTCTTCTCCACCCTTCCCTTCTGAGTAGCGGGGACAGGCTCCGTGCCAGAGGCCTGAGCCCCGTCACTTACCCCTGGTAAGTCGTCCCCCCTACAAGTATCCAAAACGGTATACTTGTTCTTGAGGGGAACGGCCGCAGGGGGGTCCCTGCACTGGCTGCTTCCTCCCAGTCCCCCTCACTGTCACCCATCTATCTGCCATCTTTGGAGTTACTACTTCCCTATAGCTCCGATCTATGACCCCCTCTGCCTCCCGAATGATCCGAAGTTCATCCAACTCCAGCTCCAGTTCCCGAACACGGTCTTGGAGGAGCTGGAGATGGGTGCACTTCCTGCAAGTGTAATCAGGAGGGACGTCCATGGCATCCCTCACCTCATATTTTCTGTAAACAGAAAATGTGAGGCAACATTCCAGGTCCAGTGACCCTTCAGAACGGATTGCTCCTCTGTGACATTTGTGAGTTGCCTCAGAACTTCTAAAGGTATAAGCTATTTTAAATTCCGTATAATGCAATGATAATGGGCTAATCAATAATGTTGTAAACGTATCTTTTGTAACCATAGGAGAACAGAATTTTCCAAGGAAGTTGATACAATGTAGTTCGATCTGAAACTAGATTCTTAAATCAAAAAAAGGACAACTATAAAAGCATGAAGAGGCATTTGTCTATGGCAGATTGGAAAAATGCATTAGAGGTTTGGATGGCGAATCCAACGGCTAGTATTTAAAGAGCTAATTCTTGGTTTTCAAAAGACATTCCTTTAAGGCAAAAACATGCAATACGAAAAGTGCCAACAAGGAAAGTTAAAGATCGCATTCAAAGATGCAGCTTTGAGTTTCCAAAAACAAAGCTCCGAGTCTGAGGATTAGAAAGACCATAAGACACAACAGCAGAAATTAGGTCATTCAGCCCATCGAGTCTGTTCTGTCATTCAATCATGGCTGATAGTTTCTCAACACCATTTTTCCTCTTCATCCCTTGATACCCAAGAACCTGGCCTCCACAACCTTCTGGGGCAAAAGAGGTCCAAAGATTCATCACTCACTGGCTGAATTAGTTCTAAAAAGGTCTTCCCTTTGCTCTAAGGCCGTGCCCTTGGGTCAGAGTCTCTCCTACCAATGGAGGCATCTTCCCAATACCTACATTGTCCAAGCCATTCAGTATCTCAAATCATCCTTCTAAACTTGGAGTACAGAACCAGAATTCTGCCAAGGAGGACCAAGAGTGAATAGAATAGAATAGAATGCAAAATGGCAAGAAAGATAAAAATGGTCTATAGAAACTTCTCAAGAACAAACAAGACAAACATGGGCCCATTACAAGTAGTGACTGGAAAAATTTTTTAACAAGATGTAGAAAAAAAGGCAAGCAGCTAAATAACTATGACATGTCTTCTAAGAGCAATATCCAACACATCTCCCTGAAACAATTAAGATACAGAGACAACATGGATTTATGAGGGGAAATCATGTTTCATAAACTTTATAGAACTTTTTGAGGTTATAAGCAGAGTTCATAAGGGGGAACCTGTGATGCGATGAATTTGGATTTTCAAAGACTTTCATAAAATCCCACACAGAAGCTTAATAAACAACATTCAAGTGAATAGGATTGTGGGTAATTCACTGGTATGGATTATGGATTCATTAATAGAAAGCAAGCAGAGTGTGGGAATTAATAGGCTAATTTTCAGATGGGCCCAAAGATCAGTGCTTGGGCCCCAGACTACAATTTGCTTCAAGAATTTGAATGATGGCCAATTGTAAAAGTTCTACATTTGCAGAGGATATAAAAATTGGGAGGATGCAAAGAGGCTGCAAGGAAAGTTGGACAGGCTGAATGGGCGGGCAAGTGAGTGAGTAGACAACAGCTAGAATAAAATGCAGATAGGCGAGGTTTGATAAGAGTTGTTGTTCTTAAAATGGGGAGAGAGAACAGAAAGCATCAATATCCAAACAAATCTTGGGATCCTCGTTCAGAAGTCAGTTAAAGTTTGAGATGAGGAGTAACCTCTT
The DNA here is from genome assembly GCF_047496795.1 of Chiloscyllium punctatum. NCBI lineage: Eukaryota > Metazoa > Chordata > Chondrichthyes > Orectolobiformes > Hemiscylliidae > Chiloscyllium > Chiloscyllium punctatum. The sequence continues at coordinate 50,378,896 of NC_092762.1, read as the reverse complement.
TATTAGAGTCAGTCAATCTTTAGAATTCTCTATCCCCGGGGCTGTTGAAATTCAGTCATTAAGGAAGTTCAAAACAGACCGCATGCCAAAGACATTAACCAAAATGCTCCCCAAATCAAAACCATGGGTGAACTGGGAGATCTACTCTTTACTTAAGTCCAGGTTTGAAACACTCAGATTGGGCAACCCTGACCGATACAGAAAATCCAGGTACGACATTGCACAAGGCCAGAGTCAAAGATGTGTAGCACAGAAACAGACCCTTTGGTCCAACTTGTCCCTGCTGACCAGATATCCTGAATTAATCTTGTCCCATTTGTCAGCACTTGGCCCATATACCTCTAAACAATTCCTATTCATTTACCTATCAAGATTGCCTTTTAACTGTTGTAATTGTACCAGCCTCATCACTTCCTCTGGCAACTCACGCCATAAGTGCACCACCCTTTGAATGGAAAAAGTTGCCCCTGAGGTCAATTTTAAATATTTCCCTTCTCATCCTAAATCTATGCCCTCTAACTCTAGAGTCCCCCACTTCAGGGAAAAGACCTTGTCTATTTACCCTATGCATGCCGCTCAAGATTTTATAAGCCTCTATAAAGGTCATCTCTGCCTCAGATGGTCCAAGGAAAACAGCCCCAGCCTATTCAGCCTCTCCCACCGCAGCAACATCCTTTTAAATCTTTTCTGAACCCTTTCAAGTTTCACAACACCCTTCCTTTAGGAGAGGAACCATAATTGCGCACAGTATTCTAAAAATGGCTTAACCAATGTCCTGTACAGCTGCAACATGACCTCCCAACTCCTATATTCAATACTCTGACCAATAAAGGAAAGCATACTAATGCCTTCTTCCTACCCACGACTCCACTTTCAAGGAACCATGAACTTGCACTCCAAGGTCTCTTTGTTCAGCAACATTCCCCAGGATCTTAAGTGTTTCAGCCCTGCCCTGGTTTGTCTTTCCAAAATGCAGCACCTCACATTAATCTAAATTAAACTCCATCTGTCACTCCTCGGCCCATTGGCCCATCTGATCAAGATCCTGTTACACAGAGGTAACTTTCTCTGCTGTCCACTACACCTCCAATTTTGGTGTCATCTGCAAACTTACTGACTATACCTCCTATGTACACATCCAAATCATTTATATAAATGAAGAAAAGCAGTGAACCCAGCACCAATCCTTGTGGCACACACTGGTCACAGGCCTCCAGTCTGAAAGGCAACCCTCCACCACCACCCTCTGTCTTCTATCTTTGAGCCAGTTCTGTATCCAAATGGCTAGTTCTCCCTGCATTTCATGAGATCTAACCTTGATGACCAGTCTATCATGAGTAACCTTGCCTAACGCCTTACTGAAGTCCATATGGATCACGTCCACCACTCTGCCCTCAATGATTCCAAACAGCAACACCAAACTAAGCTCGACACCCAGACTAACCACACATACCCCTATCATTTGTGGCAAGTCTTACATGACATAACGGACTATAAAGAGAAGTCGAACACAATTATGGGCAACCTGATGAGCTCAATGCATTCTGCACTCACTTGGAATAGGGAGGTTAGTAAAACAACGTCACCTATCCCAACAGCCTCACATAGACGTCTACCTATGGTCACCGCTGCAGACATTAAATCGGCTTTGTTAAGAGCAAACCCACGGAAAGCAACTGGGCCAGACAGAGTTCCTGGTCATGCACTCACGTCCTGTGCAGACCAGCTGACAACAGTATTCACCAGCATCTTTAACCGCTCCTTATTTTAATCTGAAGTTCTAGCCTGCTTCAAAAAGATGACCGCCATCCCACTGCCAAAGAAAAATCATGCAGTGTGCCTCAACGACTACGCTCAGTGGCTCTGACCTTCATAATTATGAAGTGCTTCAAGAGGTTAGTTATGACTGACTTCAACTCCAGCTATCCAACCTTGATCCTTTGCAGTTCACCAACCAGACACTATCTCCCTCAAACATCAAACTCCTACCTGTTGATTATATCTCCACCTTCACCACTATAATTTCAAATAAACTCCTGTTCAAACATAAGAGGCCTAGCTCTTGGCACCCCCTCCATAACTGGATCTTCACCCTGATTGTGGTCCAAGTCAGGGAGAATAGGCGGCAACACTTCCTCCACCATAATCCTCAACACTGGAAGCCCCCAAATCTGCATACTCAGCCCCCTACAGGTAGTTATCCTATAACGCTCACTTATTAAACTTGATTTATCTGTAATTCGATTTGAATTAGCAACTTTTTTTTAATAAAGCTAACTCCCGTTCACTGTTACACAATTCTCATCCCCCCAGCCATAGGTGTCGCAGTGAGCGGAGGATTGGACCATGTGATCTGTCGGCTCATATACTTTCTCATTAAGAGCTTCAGGAAAGATTGTGAAATGCTTGTGCTAGTGGACTTGGAAAAGCATATAGCTGCTCGGGGGGTCAGAGTGAGGAAACTCTGCATATAAGTGGGTGACAGAGAGAAAGATGATGGCACATTAGTTTTGGTGCATGTGTAGGTGCCCTGAGGAAAGTGAGCTGTGCAGAAGAGATTCAGGGTTAGTCAGGGTCAGATGTTAGTGGGAATGAATGAGAGTGGGCAAGATGTTGCAGGAAATGATGGATACAGTAGCAGAGGTACAGTGAGTGTAAGGCAAAATGAAGATGGTGGCACGTTCACTGGCAGAGTGGAGAAAGTCATTGATCTTCCTCCGACAGTGTGCATTGCTTCAGATGGTTGAGACTACACAGGCCTGGATAGCAACGCTGGTCCAGGTTGGCATGGTCCCAGTACAATGGCGTCCCTTGTTGGCTCGGGAGAACAGGATGTCCTGCCTCAGCACCACCCCATCCCCATCAGTAGCATCTCCATGTCCCTGTCCACAAAGAGAGGCACCAGTTTACCAGTTTTCCATTGCCTGCCACGCCCAGAGGCAATGTCAGGAACCATGCAGGGCAGTTCCAGACTGACAGTTCTTGTCTAGTACACTATCTTTTTAACAGATGGTGCAGCGCCAAGGATGTTGGTCAAGACATCGGGGAGGTGGCGAGTGGTGGGGCGTGTAATAAATCAGGCAGATTTTGTAAAATAAGGTGATACACGTCCCCACGCATCACAATGTGAAATCCTCCAAAAAGCTTCACAAAACTGACACTTAGCTACAAAAATTAAGATTCAGCCCCTGAAGACTGGCTAGAATATAGCACAACTCGGCAGTATAGATGTCAATCACAAGTAATCAGTTGAAGATTCTGATGAATTGCACTATACAGTACCATGCAAAATTTACTGAGCCCAACACAAAAAAAACCACAGTCTAACTACTATTTTTGTTTCTATTTTTACTGGCGTTCTTGATGGCCCACCCATAAGCTTCACTATTTCTATAGAAAATCATGCAATAACACAGCACCACATGGGAACACAACCATGGCATTCTTGGAGAACTATCCTCAGACATTCAACTGCATGGCCAAATTCCACTCCAACTCTATTGGCAAGTTTGCGGACAGCACTACTGTTGTAGGTTGGATCTCAAACAATGATGAGACAGAATACAAGAAAGAGATGAATGGCTAGCGGTATGGTGTAATAGTAACAATCACTCCATCATTCTGCAAAAAAGGAGCTAGGAGAGGGAGGACTGCAGATGCTGGAGATCAGAGTCAAAGTGTGGAGCTGGAAAATGCGCAGCCGGTCAGGCAATAGGAAAGTCGATGTTTCCAGCATAAGCCTTTCATCGCGAATGTGTGCGTGCACAAGAGGGCTGAGTGATAAATAGGTAGGGGTGGGGCTGTGGGAGAAGGTAGCTAGGAATGCAACAGGTAGATGAAGGTGGGGTGTGGTGGTGATAGGTCAGAGCGGATAGGTGGGAACGAAGATGAAGAAGTTCAAAAGGGCAGTGCCAAGTTAGAGTGTTGGATCTGGGATAAGGTGAGGAGAGTGGAGAGGTGGTAATTGGTGAAATAGATATTGACGCTGTGTGGTTGCAGCGTCGCAAGGCAGAAGATGAGGTGTCTTTCCTCCACTGGCCCAAGACTTATGTCCTTGGTGGAACGGGAGGGGGAGTTGAAGTATTCGGCCACAGGGTGGCAGGGTTGTTTAGTGCATGTGTCCCAAAGATGTTCTCTGAAATGTTCTATAAATTGGCGTCCCATCACCCTGACGTAGAGGAGACCACATCGAGAGCAACAGACAAAGGAGAGATGGTGTTTGGATGTGCAGGAAAATCTCTGCCAGATGTGAAAGGATCCTTTGGGGCCTTGGATGGAGTTGAGGGGGGGGGGGGGGGGGGGGGGGGGGGAGGTGTCGGTGCAGGGTTTACACTTCTTGCGATGACAAGGGAAGGTGCCGGTTATTGACTTCAGAAAGCGGAGTGGACAGCACACCCTCCGTCTGCATCAATGGGGCTGAGGTGGAGATGGTCGACAGCATCAAGTCCCTAGGAGTGATGGTTACCAACAAACTGTCCTGATCCACCCTCAAAGTGACAGTCCAGCAAGCACAACACACCTCTACTTCCTCAAAAGGCTAAGGACATTCAGCATGTCCACAAAGCCTCTTACCAACTTTTACAGATGCATCACAGAAAATATCCTATCTGGATGCATCAGGCTGTGGGAAGACAACTGCTCTTCCCAATACCACAAGAAATTATAGAAAGTTGTGAATACAGCCCAATCCACCACACAAATCAGTGTTCCAACTATTAACTCCATATATACTTCCTGGTGCCTTGGGAAAGCAGCCAATATAATCAAAGACCCTCCCCACCCTGGTTAGAATCTCTTCCAACCTCTTCATTTAAGTAGAAGATAAAAGTTTGAATATGCATACAAACAGATTCAAAAGCCGTTTCTTCCCAACTGTTATCAGACCTTTGAACAGACCGGAGTAGAAAATTGTGCAGCTGGAAAAGCACAGCAGGTCAGGCAACATCAGACAAGGAGTGTCAACATTTCAGGTGTAAATCCTTCAACAGGAACGTGGGCTTATGCCCAAAACACAGACTCTCCTGCTGCCTAACCGGCTGTGCTTTTCCAGCACCACACTTATTAACTCACTCTCCAGTATCTGCAGTTCTCACTTTCTCCATTTGAACGAACCCCTCAAATATTCATATTGATCTCTCTCTGCACCCTACGTGGCTGTAATACTGCACTCTGTTCTGCAACCTGATGCACTTTTTATTGTATGATCTGCCTGTAGAGCACGCAAAACAATACTTCTCGCTGCATTCCAGAATGTGTGATAACAATAAATCAAACAAATTTTCTCGTTACTAAACTCTCACAATATGGAGATGGTACAGAATATGATGTTGACATGGATCATCAGTCATTATTTAGACTGGCAGGTGAGATTCAAGGGACTGAATGACATACTCCTGCTCCTAATTCCTATCACAATCTAATTCAAACCTTCTGCTGAGAACATCCCTTATTCTAGAGAAAGAAATGTAGTCTTGTAACCCATCTGTTACTACAATTGCGACCACACTGATCTGCATACTTAAAATCAAGTCTCAATTCCATCATTAACCAACCCAGTTTTCCCAGAGAGCATGTATTCTTTGCTAGACTGTGATCAGTGCATTATCAGAGCAGTTTGTGTCGTTAGGAGAAGGTCATTCAACTACTGATAATTTTAGATCAATCTAACATCCATTCTAAAAAGTCTTGAAAACATTACGAAGCAGGCAAACATATTGAATGATCTCTGGAGAATAAAATCAAAGAGCAGTGGAAACCCTCCAAATCCATAAAATTTGCATCCCCCAGCTGTCACAAATTGTAATCATGTGGAGAAAGTATTCCTACATTGCATATTACACAAGAGAATTCCAGATTTTGATACATAAAGGAATTATGTTTCTAAATCAGAAAAGTACAATTTTGGAGCAGAACTTTCAGGTAGTGGTCTTTCTCTATTCCTGCTGACCTTACCCTTTAACTTATATGCAGTGCTGCCCTACGCTCACTGACTCGAGACCCTTAATTGTTTATCTGTGCCACAGATTGTACTTTATAGCTGAAAACAGTAGGTGTAGAGTGCAATAGCCAGATAACTGTACAAGCATGTTGATAAACATGGCTGCAATTCTGCTCCCTTGCTAATTTTCTTTTCATATTTTAAAATGATTTACAAAATACGAAGTAGAGCAAGTAAGCCACATGAAAACATTTAAAATCTGGTTTAATGCCGCATTGGAAACAAGCCTGAGTGGAGTGAGATGGCTTCCCATAGGAGTCTCGCACTGCTACGCTTCAAAATCAATTATAGCCATTAGTGTGTCAGAAAGCAGAAGTCATTTTGCAGTTATGCAAATCAACATGGTGGCATAACTGTACTCTACCAACAAAAACAGTTTATAGTTCTAGAGCATTCTTGATTACATTTGATTTCCAACTTTATTAATCCAAATAAAAGTGTCAACAACACAAGAGTTACTCACTGCATTATAAAAAATGAATAAAACAATCCAGAGTCCCAGTAAAAAAAAAAGAAATAATGATTGAAGTTGTTTTTGCATGTTGCTGTTAGTGCTGAGATAACAAAACATAAATATTGCACCATACCACAGGTATACAGCACATTTATTAGGCCCAGTTGTGGAGGCAAACAATGGGATTGGAGACCAGAAAAACAATTAAATAGCTACTCCCTTTATATTTAGGAAGAAAGTGGAAGAACAGTGTGGCTTCAGTTGATGACACCATCTCTGGGCAAAAGTGCCGATAATTTTCAACTGTTCCACAACAATGGAATTCTGACAATAAGATCAATTTCCCTTCAATTTCCAGAATAATAGTTTAAATTAACAACCATGGTCCCTTAAAATGATGCTAGATCAATCTCCCGATGACTGGAGAATGCAATCTGCAATCTTTTTATCCTTTCATGGGACATGGGTACCGCTGGCAAGGCCAGCATTTGTTGCTATCCACAACTGCCTTGAAGATAGCAGTGATCCTCTTTTAAATGAGTGGTGTCCAACTAGAACACACCAACAGAATGACTGGAAAGGGAGTTTTATCCCACAAATTAGATGAAAACCTGACATCTGTGATGCTGGGGACATGTGGAACGAGCAAGACACATAATACACTCAACGCTTCTGAAAATTTTGGTAAATGCTCAGTCCCATCTTTTGCAGCAATGGATCAGAGTCAGGAAGCAAGTTACTCACTATTGAATTTCCAACCGCTTATTAACTTGCTTTTATTAGCACAGAATGTACACGGCTGGTCCACAGGTTCAGTTTTTAACAGCATGGAAAAAGGCCCTTTGGCTCCATCTTGTACACACTGGTCAACAAGCATCTATACTTTCTAATCACTGTTTGTCATTTTTATAAACGATCTGGAGGGGGCGTAGAAGGATGGTTAGGAAATTTGCAGATAACACTAAGGTAGGCAGAGTTGTGGATAGTGCCAAAGGATGTTGTGGGTTACAGAGGGACATAGATAAGCTGCAGAGCTGGAGGAGAAGTGACAAATGGAGTTTAATGCGGAAAAGTGTGAGGTACTTCACTTCAGAAGTCATAACAGGAATGCAGAGTACTAAGCTCATGGTAAACTTCTTGGTAGTGTGGATGAACAAAGATCTGTGTCCAGGTGCATAAATCCCTGAAAGTTGCCACCCAGGTTGACAGAGTACATGGTGTTTGGCATTTATTGCTAGAGGGATTGATTTTCAGAGCCACGAGGTCATACTTCAGCTGTACAAGACACTGGTAAGGCTGCACCTGGAATATTGCATGCAGCTCTGGTCACCACATTATAGGAAGGATGTGGAAGCTTTGAAGGGGTCAGAGGATATTTACTAGGATGTTGCCTGGTATGGAAGGAAGGTCTTACCAATAAAGTCTGTTTTCGTTGGAGAAGATGATGATTGAGAGGTGACTTAATCGAGACATAAGATAATCAGAGGGTGGACGGTGGACGGTGAATGGTGAAAGCGAACATGACAGGACATAGCTTTAAATTAAGGCGTGAGAGATTTAGGACAGATATTAGGGGTAGTTTCCTTACTCAGAGTAGTCAGGGTATGGCATGGCCTGCCTGCAACAGTAGTAGATTCACTAACGTTAGGGGCAATTAAATGGGCCTTGGACATACATATGAATAATAATGGAACGGCATAGGTTACATGGGCATCAGATTATTTTCGCTGGTCGCCGCAACATTAAGCGCTGAAGGGCCGGTATTGCTCTGTAATGTTCTGTGCTCGATCTATCCTAATTTTAATTTCTAGTACTTGGCCCATAGCCTTTTGCACTATAAGGTTTCAAATGCTCATCTAAAGACTTCAATCAACTTCTGGTCAACAGCAACCCCAAGATATTCATAATAGGGAATTCACTAATGGTAAAACCACTGAATGGCAAGGACAGTGGTTCGATCATCATCTTTTGCAGATGGTCACCAATGTGTACAAATGGTACTTGCCACCTGTCAGAGCAAGTCTGAAGGACGTCCAGATCTTGCTGCTTATTTGCTAGCCAATGCTTGGAGTAAGACAGGAATGAAATCAGAAACCAAGCAGCCCTGGTGGATCCCAAAATTAGCAGTGAGCAGGTTATCACTGTCCAAATGCTGCTTGACAGTACTGATAGGGCATACCACAGTGATTCACCACACTGAAGGAAATTACAAAGTAGGCAGGCTGTTCCCACAGGCAGATTTGAAAACTAGAACAAGAATTTCAAAGTCATGACGTTGCTAACCAGGAGCCAATATAAGTCAGTAAATACAGGGGCTGAGACCAAGGCATTATAGTCAACATGTGTTTTTGGCAACAGGTTTGTAAATAACTAGTTCAGTGATAAGCTTAGATAGAACTAATTAGATAGTAAAAACAAAATCAGAAGTTTGCAGACAAAGCGTAAAGAACAAATTAAACCTGTTGAAGTGCCTGCACACTAACTTTAATGTTACACCAGGATAGCCCCACCATGGGGTGGCACAGTGGCTCAGTGGTTAACACTGCTGCCTCACAGCACTAGGGACCCCTGTTCAATTCCTGCCTCAGGTGACTGTCTGTGTGGAGTTTGCATATTCTCCCCATGGCTGCAGTCATGTGTTGCAGGTACACACACAAAGTCATTAGGGAGGGAATCAAGGATTTTGACCCAGAAACACTGAAGGAATGATAATATATCATATCACTTTATATATCACTTGGAGGGGAACTTGCAGATGATAGCATCTATCTGGCAATGTAGATGATCATCCAAATATGTTCTATCTGCAAAATAAGCAGGACAAATCCAATGCAACCATTTACAGACCTATCAAATGTTTCTCTATCATCAGCAAATCAATAGAAGGGGTCATTGAGATTGCTCTCAAGCAGTACTCATTAACCCAGTGTGCACCACAGCCCTTTTAGCCGTGGGTTAAGCATAGGCAAAAGAGCTGAAGCCCAGAAGGGAGGCAAGAGGCACTGCCCTCAAAATTAAGATAAAGGATATTTTAAGATATCAAGCAAAACTGGAATCACGGCAGGATGAGGGTAAAAGTTCTGCACGTTGGAATCATAACTAGCACAAAAAGGAAAATAACTGCCATTGTTGGAGGTCAATCATTTCCGTCATAGAGATGTAAGCACGGAAACAGACCCTTCGGTCCAACCTGTCCATGCCGACCAGATATCCAAAACCAATCTAGTCCAATTTGCCAGCACATCTCCGTGAAAGTTCCTCTTGATAGTGTCCTTGGCTTTATCAGCTGCTTCATCAATGATCTTCACTCCAACAGGAGGTCAGAAGTGGGTATGTTTGCTGGTGATTGCACAACATTCAGCTCAAAAAGGGTGAAAAAAAGTCATGTCCATACGCAGAAAGACATGAATAGCATCCAAGTTTAGGTTGAGAAGTAGCAAATAACATTCTTGCTCCACATGTGTCCAGCAATAAGCATCTCCAATGAGAGAATTAAACAAGACAGGTGATTAACTCTCAATATTCAATGGCATTACCATTGCTGAATCTCCCATTAACATCCTGGGAGATTACCATTGACCAGGTCAATCAAAAATATTGTGGCTACTATAGGTCAGTTGCTTGGAATTCAATGGCAAATAACTCACTCACTAGCTTCCTAAAACCTCTCTTCCACCTACAAGACAAGTCACTAGTGTAATGGATTACTCTCCACTTCTTGGAGTGGTGCAGCTGAAGAAGTTTGACACCAGCTGGACGAAGGAGCCCTTTCAATAATACCTTTTCAATAACTGTGAAACTCACTCACTGAATCAAAGCAGTAGCAGTGAGTACCAACTACTGACAGGGGCCTCAAACTGGGACACATTGTTACTAAATAAAAGGACATGCATTTAAATCTGAGATGTTAAGGAATTTCTTCTCCCATATGCAATGCCTGTTATTCTCTAGCCCATAGAGTTGTAGAGGCTAGATTACCAAGTATTTAAGAAGCATTGGATAGATTTTTGAAAGATTGACAAGTGAGGCCTATGAGGAGCTGGCACAAAAGACAAGTTGAGGCCTGGGACAGATCAGCGATGATCTTGTGGAATTACAAACCAGGTTTGAAGGGTTGAAGGCCCTACTCCTGATCTTTTGTTTTATCTCATGTCATTATATGAAGGACAGTTACTCTCACCTCCCATCTGGAGTTCAGCCATTTGCTCCAAGGCTTGAACCAAGGCTGTGATGACATCAGTGGTCCTGCAGGGGTGCATCAGTGAGCAGGTTGATGTAAAGAAAGTGCTGCTCGATAGCACTGTCGATGAGCCCTTCCATTACTTCAGTGATAACCAAGAGCAGACTAATGCAAGGATAACTGGTTAGATTTGATTTGTCATCTTTTGCATACAGGGCAATTTTCCACATAGCTAATTTTGTGTTTGCACTGGACAACTTAGCGAGTGGTCCTGCATGTTTTTTTAAATAGTAACAGGAACCCTACACTAGATCTAATCCATCTAAATGTTGACTTGGTGATCTTAATGCCAACACTTGAATGCCTGAAACAAGAAACTGCTCAACTGTTGAATAAGAATACTTTTCTCATCAAGGTGAACAGTGAAGTACATTCATAAGCAAAGAACAAAAGTGATCACGCTCTCTCCTCGAAGTAAAATTACATTTAGACCGAATAGTTAGTAGCAAAGAGTCTCAAATACTACACTTAACTGCACAACACAAAGATTTAAAAGAAACGTAATGCGAGTGTCCTTATGTTAAGACACTCAATGCACTGTACCTCAGGACTTGTGACCTCCATGAATATAAAATCCCCTTACAGGGTGTAAAACATGGTGTTAGGATGTTTTACAGCAGGTACTGTATGATAAAATTAGTCGTCTTCCTTCCCAGAATAATACATTCATTAAAATATAATGCAAGCTGGTTGAAGAGTAGATGACCACTAAGTGGCAATAGAAGAGATAAAATACTTAAAAGACTATCCCACAGAATTAACAAAATATCAACATTCCAGGCTAATTTTCAACTGAGCAACAGTTATGAAGTAAGAGCACGTCAAAGTGAGAGCACACAATGAAATAGAACGGTTGCTAAACACATTTGAATCAGAGGTGAATACATTTCCTCAATCTACATTGTAAATATTGAATTCCCCAGTTAAAATATTGAAGTTTGATAACTTCAGCTGCAACATATTAAAATTTCAAAAGGTGCAAATACGTCAGTTGATATTCAAGTTCACAGTTTCCTAAAACAATTGGCTCCAAAATGTATTGCCTCAAAGCTCTCCTGGAGGTAAATTTAATCCTACCCGGCAGTCTATCAAATAACAACCATACCCAGTTCACAAGCAGTAAACTGCCAATCTTTACAAGCTGTCCCTGACTCTCATGTCCCTGCTTGACACCAGAGTGAGGCTTTACCAGGCAAAGCAACATCGGCACTTGGACTAGGAATCAATGCAAATTAGTGCTTAACAACGGAGATTGCAAATATTTTTTCTTTACTTCAATCAGGAATTATATAATGTTATATTCACCGCACATGCGCGCATAGCATATTGTGCCGAAAACAAAGTTTTCCATTAGCTTTAAGTAGATGATGCACAGGCATGATCAGTGGCAGCATTTTTCAGTAGTTTTATAGTAGTTCTGATAGCTGAAGCCACAAGGTGTGCTGACAGCTGTCAAAGTAGTTAACAGATGAGCCATTCTGATTTCACGATTTTACATGCAGGAGCACAACTCGAAATGCTTCCGAAAGGGATGGAGATGCATGGTAAGTGGACGTATTGAATGGCTATGCATAAATAACTGTGTAATTTGGGAATTAGTGGTGTTCATCTGGCCTTCATGTGAATCACAAACAGCCTAACCTGCCAGATAACCCACTTATTTGGTTTCTTCATGCAGACTATGACAACCTAAATATTGCAAGACTACAGAAAAGTCAGTAAATATTCAAAACACATTCAATATAACAAACAGATTGAGGGACAGCAGGTGGATATCAAAATCTCTAAGGAGCTCAAAAGTGCATCCCTGACCATCTGTTTCTTTCAGAGTTCTGCAATAGGTTGTAGTTTACTTACCTTATAATTAGAAGATGTTTGGTATTCTCATACAAGACAAAGCAGATAAACTGGTTGTTTGCACCTGCAATTAAGAACAGAGGTGTCAATTACAGGGTATTGCCAGACTGTTAAATTGGATAAACTGCAGGATAGGTTTTCCCATCATTTAAAAAAAATCAACTCAGCACACTGGCTTTGAAAGACCATATTTTTCCAACTTACTGATTACTTCTTCTAAACTCTTTGACCTTCTTTGGGCAGCACTCCTGTACTTCAGATATTCTTCACAGTAGTTCTTGAACAGCACATCTCAGCAGTCTTTCAACTGCATCACTAATAAACGACCTCAACTGTTTCCCAATCTCAACCTTTTGAGTAAAAGGCCATTGGACGGAGATCTAGTGCAAAAACCCTGGTTGAGTTGATGTTCGTTAGCAGGCCCCTGGGACCAACTTTGACAATCCAATTTATGGTCTCACTGATAGCGACTTACTTGGCAAAAGGTTTTGGACGTTTTGTTTACTGTTACAACAGATGGCCACTCCAACACAAGCTGTTGTGGTGGTGGGGAGGCTTTTGTTATATCCATTTCAAAATTGATGGATATAATTTTGTTACATGATTTGCAATCAAAGGGGTGCAGAAAGGAGAAAGGGAATCTCAAAAATTAGATTGACCGATTCAATTCATCAACTGACTGATTTGTTTTACCAAAAGAAAGTGCACAAAGAGATGGTTTAATGGTATTGGTCTGGTAATAGATGGTTAAACTAGTTGTTCAAAGATCTACATTCCGCATAATTATGTTCCTTTGGTCTTAACTGATTGTACTGCACCAATCAAATAAGTCTAAGTAACAGATCAGACTGGAACAGAGAATAACAACTACACAATTCTTACGTGATACTAAAATATCATTTTTAGTGTTGGATAGAGTCTCCATTTTCTCCTGATTCACCACATGGATTCATCACGGAACTGCAACTTAGCTACAATTTACCTCATTGCTCTTGGAATTACTGCTGAGTTAAAAGAAAGTAGCCCAGTCTTCCTATTAAAATTACTTTACTGGTAGAATGTGAACGTCAGATGAGACCAAGGTAAGTATGGGATATAATGCTCTCCGCAAATCCCTATCGGCATTCTGTAGACTCAAACGTATACAATGATCTGGGAGAATTGCTATACCCTATCAAAGCCTTCATGAAAAAAGGGAGCTAAGGCAGAAGAGAAATGCCAAGAAATTCTGGAGGAGATTTCACTCATGTTGCTTTTATACCTTTTGACCCAATACTGGAATGATCAGAATGGAATGGGCAGCACGGCGGCACAGTGGTTAGCACTGCTGCCTCTCAGCACTAGAGGCCCGGGTTCAATTCCCACCTCAGGCGACTAACTGTGTGGAGTTTGCACATTCTCTCAGTATCTACGTGGGTGTCCTCCAGGTGCTCCGGTTTCCTCCCACAGTCCAAAAATGTGCAGGTTAGGTGAATTGGCTATGCTAAAATTGCCAGTATTGTTAGGTGCAGGGGAATGGGTCTGGATGGGTCGCGCTTCGGCGGGTCGGTGTGGACTTGTTGGGCCGAAGGGCCTGTTTCCACACTAAGTAATCTAAAATCTAACATCTAAACTATCACTCAAGTTACACAAACATTCATCAGATAATAAACTCTTAACTTCTAATTTATCTTAATTGGTTTTTCCTCCCCCCACCTACACAGTAATGTGGTTCTTTTTGCATCAAGTGTTTTATGAATGGACAGAATAAATATTGAAGAACATTAGTCTGCTTTCATCTATAAATAACAGGAGTTTTTTTTGCTTTAGAAATCAATAGCTTGGAAAGATTTTGGTAGTAGTTGAGAAAGTTTTCAGGCTCCTGGCCCATCTGTTTCTTATCACTAGGACTGCCACACCCTTCTTCCTTTTTCATTGTTTAAATTCTTTTCCTAACATCAAGTTCATCTTTAGGTGAGGAAGGAGGTTAAGAGAGGCTGCTGCAGCAGAGAACGCAATGTGGATCTGGCCATTCCTCATGGCTGCATCCTGGTGTGTCCTTTGACTAGATTACCTTTGATGGCAGCTGAAGAAAAGGTGGGCCTGGGCCTGGAATTCCAATGGTCTGGGTTTTCCTCAAGGCTTCTGCAGCATCATCGTGCTGACATGGTTGGTCTGGCCCAGCCTAGGACTCCTTTCTGCTGCTTCAGTGGCTGTTTGTGTCAACATCAATATGGGTCTCCTTGTGGAGGCTTCAGTCAGTCCATGACCCTATAGGGCATTCTCTTCAGCATCATGGGGGTCCGGCCTGGGATTCCAAAAGGGGGTTGGGTCCTCAAGTAGGAAGACTTTGTCTTCTTTATCCTTTATTATATCATGTTAGGACAGAAGGCGTTTGGTATGCTTTCCTTTATTGGTCAGAGTATTGAGTACAGGAGTTAGGAGGTCATGTTGCAGCTGTACAGGACATTGGTTAGGCCACTGTTGGAATATTGTGTGCAATTCTAGTCTCCTTCATATCGGAAAGATGTTGTGAAACTTGAAAGGGTTCAGAAAAGATTTACAAGGATGTTGCCAGGGTTGGAGGATTTGAGCTACAGGGAGAGGCTGAACAGGCTGGGGCTGTTTTCCCTGGAGTGTCAGAGGCTGAGGGGTAACCTTATAGAGGTTTACAAAATTATGAGGGGCGTGGATAGGATAAACAGACAAAGTCTTTCCCTGGGATCGGGGAGTCCAGAACTAGGTTTAGGGTGAGAGGGGAAAGATTTAAAAGAGACCTAAGGGGCAACTTTTTAATGCAGAGGGTGGTAAGTGTATAGAATGACCTGCCAGAAGATGTGGTGGAGGGTGGTACAATTGCAACATTTAAGAGGCATTTGGATGGGTATATGAATAGGAAGGGTTTGGAGGGATATGGGCCGGGTGCTGTAGGTGGGACTAGATTGGGTTGGGATATCTGGTCGGCGTGGACGGGTTGGACTGAAGGGTCTGTTTCCATGCTGTATATCTCTATGACTCTATGACAGTTATTTTGAACTTTTTATTTCTTTATTTTTCTAATTTAAGATTACTTTGTATGTTTGAAGGTCTGCAATACTGGATATTTAATTTTCATTTTTAAAATATTTTCCCCTAAGAGTATGTACTCCAGAATCTGTACCTCAGTACCTTGTTATCTCAAATGGCACGGAAAGTAGCGACTTGTAAACTTTTCACTATCCTCATGTGAGTGTATGACAGTAAAGCTAATTCAATTCAATTCAATAGGACATGAGTTAGTTCATTAGGAGATAGGTTACCTTAGTTTAAAATTCCAGACCAGAAGTGCTTGGTTAGAAACGTGAAAAGGTTTTCTCAGTTTCAAATAATCTTAAATGTAGTTGTGTGAAAATTCAAAGAATTGGCTATCAAACTCTCTACACAGGGAATTGAAAGCAATAGTTAAGTCAAATCTATAGACATGATAAAGAAAGGAATTCTCTCTGGCATTTGAGTGGTTTTAAAGGAATGCTGTTGGGATAGACAGAATATTGTCTTTTTACTAGCATTTACAAATCTTTCAAATTGTATATATAAATGGTTTGGTTTAATCTATTTTACTGTCTTCCCTGCACAATACACTTGTTTATTTGTTAAAATCTGATCTGCTCTCTACATGCTAGTCTTTCACTGAAAGACATTTTGTGAAATACAAAATTCAAGATTGGACTTATTCAGCAATAACATGAACTGGGATCATAAGTACAAAATTTAATAAAAAGCAAGGTTCAAAACAATGAAAAGAAATAATTTCTAATTATGAAGTTGACACAATCACCACTTGTTCAAAGTGCTTTATAGCCAATAAATGTTTTGAAGTGTATTCACAGATGTAATCTTCTCCCTTACAGGGAAGCTCTTTGAGATGGAGGATGGTAGTGTCTCAAAACAAGGGAACAGCCATTTAGTTCCAAGATGAAGAAAAATTACTTAACTAAAGAGTTGTACATCTTTGGAATTCTCGATATTGTTATGGATGCTTCATCATTTGATGCTGGGATAGACAGATTCTTAGTCTCAGGGAAACTGCAGCCCAAGGTCAGTGATGATCTTTTAAATTGAGAAGACGATTGAGTGAATCATGTAATTTTCTGTTGTTTGACCTGCTTCCACTGCAGTTTGATGGTTCGGTGACAAGTGAAATGTACAACTGCAGACACTGCCCTATACGAATCAGACAGTGGTCAGGCAAATTAATTGTTTGCAAATTCATGCACTTTCTCCCAGTGCTTCAACTTCACCTCTGCATATTCCTGATAAAATCTCTTGCCAGAATGAATCTTCTCTATTTGGTTGGTCACAAGCAAAGGACCTCCACAAATCAAGGGTATATCTGAACTCTTCCAGGATGCTTTCAGGACATCCCGAAATACTGTCTTCCTGAAAGTACCACTGTTGCAGCAGGAGACTATGTACAACAGATACTTCAGGAGGCTGATATCATGTACATCTTTCACAGCAGAGCTAATTCTTGGTACAGTTGACAGTTTTTAAATCAGCACTTGTTAGCTTTGAGATTTTGCTGCTTTTGGATCAGATGCTTTCTTAGGAAGAAATCTGGAGAATCTTGGAGAAGGCAAGCTGGTGCTTCTCAAGTACTCAGAGATGCCTGCTGTAGGCTGTCCAAGTATAGACACATATAGATTTGTATGCGAGTGAGTAACAACTCATTGATGGTTACTGCAGCACAGGAGGTCTCCTGTCCCATCACATGCATGCTGGTCAAGGATCTGACTACACTAATTACATTTACCAGCAGGAGGCACATATTGCTGGAGGTTATGGCAACATAAGTGAATGCTTAAACTCTAAATATTATGAGCATCTCTGACTCAACCAGCCATTAAAAGAAATGTCCAGGGTCCCACCGCACTTAGTGGAAAAAATTTATCTTCAACTCTCCATCAGTAGATTGGTCAATAACTCTGATTTAAGATCAGAGAGGAGAGAAGAGAGTGCACTCCTATCCATCCAATCTATCCCCTTAAACTCATACACTTCCGTCAGATCCCCTCTCAATCTTTGCTGCTCCAAGGAAAACAAGCCTAGCCGATCCAATCTATCATAACTCTCACCCTCCAACCCCAGCAGTATCCTGATAAATCTCCGCTGTACTCTTTTTAGTGCAACCACATCATTCCAATAACACAGTGACCAGAATGGAGCACAGCACTCTGTAAAGCCGAACCAGCATTTCAGTGTTCCAGCATAATCCTCTTGCTCTTCTATTGTATTCCTTGGCTAATAAAGACAAGTATCCAATATAACTTCTTAACCACCTTATCGTTCTGCCCTAATATCTTCAGGGATCTATGGATACACACACCAAGGTCCTTCTGATCTTCAGTACTTTCCAAAGATACTACTATTCAGTGTTATCCATTACCTTCTGCAAGCCCATTACCTCACACTTTCTTAGCTGAATTCCATTTGCTACTGCTCAGATGGGAAAAATAGTTTGTTGATATCCTCCTACTGTTTACAGCTATCCTCACTACTTACCATTCTTCCAATATTCATGTCATCCGTGCATGTTTTGATCATACTCCTTACATTTAAGTCCAAATAATTAAACATCCACCACAAATAATAAGGATGCCAGCACTGAGCCTTGTGGAACTCCACATCTATGATCTTTGTCGTGCGTTTGAGATCCTAATCGAATACACTTCCTCAAACAGCTAAAACCTGAGACAACCCATTGGAGGCAATAATGAATTTTGACATCTGTTTGCTTTTGTCAAGATGAAGCTCCCAATATATGGAAAATGGGCCACAAATAGCTACAGATCTGATGCAACACAAAAATTTGGTAGCTAATTGAAACATAGCACAATCCTACAAAATCAAACAGCAATGACCATGTAAACTGATTTCATAATTTTAATTAAGGGTTGAACATTGGCCTAGATTATTGCCATTGTGCCAGGGATCTTTTATGTTCACCAACAGGGCTGACAGGACCACAATTTAAAGCTTCATTTGAAAGACAGCACCTACAACAGTCCAACACTCCTTCAATATTGCACTCCAGAGTCAGCCTGGAGGATGTGCTCAATCTCTAGAATGGGACTTGCACCCATAATTTTCTGACTTGTGTGTCAGAGTGCTAGAACTGAACCAAAGGTAACATATATGCAATGACACACATCACACTTAGATAAGAACTTTATTATGCTCCCCAAAATGTACCATCTTGTTATATTAAATATTTATTCGTCTACACCCACATACAACAATTCAGATTAAGGCTTTACAATTAAGAAAAGGAGAACCATTGGAAATATTTTATTGGTTCATGGATATCAGCTGCATGGCTCTTCTTAGCAGGGTCACCTCACTCGAGTCTTGGTTCTGCTTTGGTAAATCATAATGAAATGTAGTAGTGAATGCAGGACATTTATTGGTTGTAAAACAAAGCAGATCATTGCTCTATCACAACCAACACGGTCAAACACAAAACAGCAAAAATATGTTTTTGCACTCCAACTTCAGAAGGTCACTTAAATCATTGCTAGTAAAACAAACTGTTCACAATGTATAGTAACTTTTCCTAATTTACAGCTGATTTTAGTACTGTTCTCTGCTTGAAGAATGCTATTGAAAAACATAGTCAAGCTAATGAGTGATGAGCTAGAACAAGCTTGTGTTAATAACTACACAAACAAACAACTCCAATTACTGGTCACCCAAACCTCTGCTACACCTTGTAAATTACACCAACCCAGAATGTTTTCTTAAAATACTTCTGGCAGGCCTTTCAGGAATCTCTCAGTAAGAATGAGTGGAAACAACAGTTCTGTACTATACAAAGGAGAGGGATATTTATGTCTTGAATATCTTTTATAAAGCTCTCAGCATGTATGTCACACCAATATTAATGCAGCAGGAATTTAACAATGGGCAGGATTGTTCTAATAGCAGAGAGTTGTGACTAGCCACCAGAAGAGACAGTAGAGATTGCATCCATGCATTTACAGTGTTGGTTGGTTGATGATGGGACTTCCATTCCTCAGGCAAAAATCCCACCTGAGAGAACTGTTGGCCAATCTGTTTGGCTGGCAGCTTTGTAGCCCCAGCAAAAGCCAAGATTACAGATCGTCCCCAGATTCTAAGTCTCAGTATCACAGTTGAGACGGGAAGTGCGATATATACTAGTCAAAAGGTTTGTTAAACAAACCTTCCTTTCCAGAAATGGCTGTTGACTCTGCCCAATGAAATTATTTCTCAGTGTCCAGTTATAGAATCTTAATCGGAGGTCTGCAGCACAGAAAAATGGACCTTTGACGCTTTGATTCTAATCCCATTGTTCAGCACTTCCCCCACAACCTTGCATATCTATACATTGCAAGTATACATCTAAAAACTTAAATATTATCCAAATTCCCATCAGTAAAGTCACAATACTCTGACAGGACCATACAGCTGCTCTCAGTAGATACACATCTGGTGGTGGTTTACCCTGAGGGTCACCATGCCTCAGTAAGGGGAGTGGTCGAGGAGGAGAATTCTTCACAGTAATTTCAGCCAGTTGGGGAATTGAGCCCAATTCCCACCAGCCTCTGGGTAAAAGTGTCATTCATCACAACTCCAAGCCTTCTGCCACTTCTTGTAAATCTATAGCCGCTGGTCATTTATCCTTTTTGAAAGGAAATATTTCTTACTGTCTTCCCGAATACTCTCCAAACCAGGGAACATCCTGGTAAATCTCCTCTGCACTCTATAGAGTGCAGTTACGTCCTCCCTAGAACATTCCAGACCTGAGTCATTAATTGCAGCCTAAACAATATATTATAGTTTTCAAGCAAAACCTCTGCTTTTAAACTTTATGCCTCACCTAATAAAGGGTAAACATCCTACATGCTGTCTTAACCACTTATCCACCTGTCTTAATACCTTAAGGGCCCAAGTTCCCTCAATTCTTGGTGCTTCAGAGGGTCCGACCATTGTGTATTTCCTTGCCTTGCTCCCCTGCCCAAGTGCAATGTGTCACATTTAGAGTCAGAGATGCACAGCATGAAAACAGACCCTTCGCTCCAACCCATCCATGCCGACCAATACCCCAACACAATCTAGTCCCACCTGCCAGCACCTGCCCCATATCCCTCCAAACCTTCCTATTCATATACCCATCCAAATGCCTCTTAAATGTTACAAGTGTACCAGCCTCCACCACATCCTCTGCCAGCTCATTCCATACACGAACCACCCTCTGCGTGAAAAAGTCACCCCCTAGGTCTCTTATATCTTTCCCCTCTTACCCTAAACCTATGCCCTCTAGTTCTGGACTCCCTGACTCCAGGGGAAAGACTGTCTATTTATCCTATCCATGCCCCTCAATTTTGTAAACCTCTATAAGGACACCCCTCAGCCTCCGACACTCCAGGGAAAACAGCCCCAGCCTATTCAATCTCTCCCTATAGCTTAAATCCTCCAACCCTGGCAACATCCTGGTCAATCTTTTCAGAACCCTTTCAAGCTTCCTATAAGAGGGGGACCAGAATTGCATACAATATTCCAAAAGTGGCCTGACCAATGTCCTGTACAGCTGCATCATGACCTCTTATACTCAATGCACCACGAAACGCCTTCCTTCACTAATCAAGGAACTATGAAGCTGCACTCCAAGATCTTTGTCCAACAATACTCCCCAGGACCTTACCATTAAGTGTATAATTCCTGCCCTGATTTGCCTAAAATGCAGCAATCCATATCTATCGAAATTAAACTCCATCTGCACACACCCTTCTCATTATTTACCACCTTACTAACTTTTGTATTGTCTGATCAACTCTCCTACATTCAAGTCCAAATTATTTATATAAATGGCAAACAGCAAGGGCCCCAACACTAACCCTTATGAACCCTACTCAACACAACAGGGTTAGAAAAACACCCCTCATAGCTCACCCTCTCTTTCTTCACACTCACTCAACTGTGGATCCAATTTACCAAGTTTCCTTGGATCCCGAGTTCTGGCATTTGCTGTCAGATTCTAATGAGGGACTTTATCAAAAGCCTTCCCAAAGTCCTAGCAGAATACACCAAAAGAATTGCCTTCATCTACACACCTGCTCACCTCTGAATTTTTCAATTAAGTTGGACAAACATGACCTTCCCTTAACAAAACTATGCTGACTGTTCTTGATTAATCACTGCCTCTCCAAACTCAGATCAATTCTGTTCCTCAATATTGCAGATTGTATCCATTACAGTATAATAGATTCTGACCTTTTTCCTATGACTAACTGGGAAGAATACCTTTTCAAAAGGCATAGGACAAATATTACAATTGCTTGTTCATAGGTTTGGAGGCAAGGGAGGTCCATCAGATTCACTGAGTGCCTTCCCAGTGTGCCTAACTTTATGGAGCTGGGTGAGAACGGGGGTGGTTGAGCTGGTCTTCTTTTTTGGGAGAGACTGGCTGGAGTTCAAGCGCAATGGGGGAAAGCCCAGCAGATCATGATGCTCAGTCAGGAAGCAGAGGCATCTCCCTCAAAGGGCCTATCCCCATATCAAACAAACAATTCCTCCCCCTCCTCCAACATTTCCAGCAATTTTCTGAAGAGGTCACTTGTACCATAGATAACAAAGAACTAACAAAAGGTAATTCCCTTGGCAGGGGTATTCTTAAACCAGAGGACAGTCTCTGATAACAAGGTAGGCCATTTAGGACCAATAGGAAAGACTTTCTTCAGGGAGTGATGAATCTTTGGAATGCTTTACCCCACAAGGCTGGGGCAGCTCAATCACTGATGATTCAAGACTGAAATTTGTACATATCTACATATCAAACACACGAATACAGGAATAATGCAGTAAAATGGTGTTTAATTAGGTGATCATTCATAACATCCATGAACCGTAGGGTACGCTCAAAACGGTTGAATTGCTTATTTCGTGTATTCTTTTTAAGGAACCACGGTCATTGGGATAAAATAGCATGGAGGTCAATGGCAGCAAATCAACAAATAAATAGACAGACTATTTAAATGACGAAGCAGGCTCAACAGGCCAAATGGTCTAAAGATGGTCCTCCTTACAATATTTCCGAATATTGTAAAAAATTGCCTTCCATAGACAGCAAGCACATAAAAACACTGATTTAGGATTAGTTTCTATACCCTAGACCTGAGTTCACCGTATGTTTTCTAACATATTTGTTAAGCATTTAATTTTATTGAAATTTAAAACTGCTTAAGTATATTAGGATTAGGCTCCAGTTCCACATCTGATTATTGAAATTGTAAGGCTGTTACATCATCAAATTGGAGAAATCCAATGTCCAGATACAATAAATCTGCAGAACGCATGCAGGAAGAGCAGGAGTTAAAATTGATGCCCGAATCCCAATTATTCCTTCTTCCAGGGAAACTGGTAGACTACATTTACAAATCCCAAGAGTAACAATACTGTGTCTTAACACGGCACTTCTGTGGTAATCATCCCTTAACACTCCAAGAAGACACCAAGCTGTGAAATACAGGAGTTGTCAAGTAGTGAAAAAGATAGTTTTACTGAAAGAGCCAAGACAGCTATCAAGACTATCAATAATAAATGGAGCAAGGAATGAAAATAATTCTAGTCAAACAACTGTGGAACACAGCTGGGGAGCTATAAAAGATAACAGAGTGAAACTGTGGAGAAATTTCATAACATTTTGGAATCAACATATTGGGGACAGAAAACTAAGGGAACCTTGCAACAAAGAACAACAAAACAGCTTATGAATAGCATAGACAGAGTTGGATTCCTTACAAAAATGGAACGCAGGAGTCTGCAAAGGAACATGTTAACCAAACTGTTAACGAGCAAACTGAAAAGAATGAAAGCATAAATAATAGTTTGAAAGGTGATGAGTAAGAACAAGGACTATTGATACTACATTAGTGGCAGCAAACATGTTCTGATGGCAGGCAATACAGGAGTTTGACACTCAGCTGAATATCAAATAGTATTGAAGATTGCAGAAATTTTGATTTCAATCTCCAACAAGGTAGGAAAAACAATGAAACCAGGAACAAGGCAGAGGAGTTTCTGTCAGGAAATGCATTAGAAATGGTTTACTCCAGCAAACCTTTGATTACAGGAAGCTTTCACTTCACTTGGTGTCTGATAATTGAAAGAATAAAAAAAAATTGTTACGGAGTCAAAGATACTAGCAGACAAGCAAGTGTATGGAGACATTTGCTTCATATTTTAGAAATGCATTAAGGCCCACGGAAAATAACAAGAAAGAGGCCAAAACACAAAACTAATGTTTAAGGGTCAGTCAAGACTGAAATTCAAATTGAGAATAGAACCTGAAAATGTTTTAACTCTGATGACAGTTTTCTTTCAAAAAAATGTAAATGGACCACTCAAGACTTATTCCAGAAAACACATTGGAGTTTTAAGGTGGATAAAAACAAAGGATGAATTAAGCTTAACAGCTCTGACATTTTTTGCCCAAGCTTCATTGCCTTGTTATTTTATCTTTCTCTAGTCACACCAGTTCACACTCACTTGTTATCAAGCAAACCAATGAGCCAACAAATACAAAAGACAGCATCTGCAAATAAAATGACTGAGGTCAGTGCCAGAGAGCTAGGTACATGTTAGAAATGCAAGGTGCTTTTAACCCACAAAAACCTATTTCACAAACGTATGAAGATATACAACTGCCACAGTTGATGTTATCTTTTTCTCGCATGTAATGAGTGTCACAGTATTGTCCACTTATAAAACTGCTCCCAAAGGAGGTTCAGCTGCATAATTACATTTCTACTATCACATTATCTCCCGATAGTGGCTCTTTGTTAATACTGTGAAGTCACAGATCAAAAGACAAAAACTGAACATTATGGCAGAGAGTAAAATTTTCTACTTATTATAATTCACAAGTGAAATTCAAGGGGACTGTCGAGTTATAACCCAGATACCTAACCCTAAAATACAATGAAAGAAATTGAACACTGAAATCAAATCATTTACATAACATACACATTTATAGGTTATGTAAATTCAACACCTTTAGGCTAAGGAAACAAAAACATAGCTACCACTTGCTGACTCAGTCAAAACTATACCCAGTACAAGTCTATAAAAGAAGGAACTTAACAGAATACCTCAAAGATTTAAAGAAGTCAAATAGTGCAAAGGCTGCACAAAGGTACAATTAAGTAGGAGTGCATTACCTGCAATACATTAACATTGTTTGGCTTAAATATGGATTTTGGTCCATCATCTTTCCACACTATTATTGTCGAAAAGAAATGCTGATTTTTGCCAAACAGTGGCAATCATGTCACCATATTCTGCCCATGAATCAAAATATATACATTTTTAAAAAAACAAAGCGTGTAAACTTTTTTAAACCGATCTTATGCTGTAAATCTTCAGTAATGAAGCTCAATTTCCTTGCTCTAGCAGCTAATGAACCAGCTGCAAAACATTTTGCAATCCAACTTGTTCTGCAAACCAAGTCTGCTGTACGCACACTTAAAAGGTAATGACAATCTATTAACTGCATATTCTGCTCCTGAAGGCACACTCCAGTTTATTTCACACATTGCACCTCAAGAGTCAACTGCCTTTAATTTATTAGAGTTGGTAAAAAGGTACAAGAGCCCAAAACCAGACAAGCAATCGTAGCACAATGGTGAGGATGGAAAATTAAAGGAGAATAGAAAATATATGAAAAGGAATAGGTTACTTAATCCGTCATGCCTTTCCTAACCTAATCTAGTCTCATTTGCCAGCATTTGGCCCAAATAACTCAACCCTTCCTATTCATATGGGCATTCAGAAGCCTTTTAAAATGTTGCAATTGTACCAGCCTCCACCAGTTCTCTCCCCCACCGTCACCGCCACCCCCACCCCCCAGCAGCTTATCCCACACACACACATCACCCTCTGTATGAAAACATTGCCCCTTTAATCCCACTTCTATCTTTCCCCTCAAGTTCTGGGCTCCATCCACCCGCGGGAAAAGATCTGTCTATTTATCCTATCCACGCCCCTCATGATTTTAAAAACCTCTACAAGGTCACCTCTCAGCATCAGACGCTCCAGGGAAAACAGCCCTAGCCTATTCAGCCTCTCCCTATACCTCAAATCGTTCAACCATGACAATCTTTTCTGAACCCTTTCAAGTCTCTCAAACTTTCTTCTGATGGGAAGGAGACCAGGACCGCACGCAATATTCCAAAAGTGGCCAAACCAATGCCCTGTTACAGCCGCAACATGATCTCCCAACTCCTAGAACTCAATGCTCTGACCGATAAAGGAAAGCATACCAAAACACCTTTTTCACCATCCTTTCTACCTGTGACTCTACTTTCAAGGAACTATGAACTGGTGTTCCCAGGTCTCTGTTCAGCAACACTCCCTAGGACCTTACTGGTGGATCGGTCCTGTTAAGATTTGCTTTCCCAAAATGTTGCGCCTTACAATTACCTAAAATTAAACTCCATCTGCACTCCTCAGCCCATTGGCCCATCTAGCAAGATCCCGTTGTAATCTGAGACAACCTTCTCCAACTTTAGTGCCATCTGCCAACTTACTAACTATGCCTCCTTTATTCACATCCAGCAACGATCCTTGTGGCACTCCACAGGTCACAGGCCTCCAGTCTCAAATCAAGTTTGTTAGACATGACTTCCCACGCATAAAGCCATGCTGATTATTTCTAATCAGGCCTTGCCTTTCCAAATACATGTAAATCCTGTCCCTCAGGACTCCCTCTAACAACTTGCTTTTCTGGACCACTGTTTAGGTAATACTAATGTGTCTCAACAAATTCTGGACACAAACACTGTGCACATATTCTGAAGCATATAGATATCCCCACTGCAAATGTGTCTTTTGGTCAACCGGATTTTTTGTTTCCAAACCAATAAACAGGAGGAAAGCAACATAAATAAATTTATTCCTTTCTCTAATTTCTATCGTACAAAACAGCCTACAACTAACAGTTAACTTTTTTCAGATATCCATTTTACATTAACAAGGCATTTATTCAGAGTTACTAGTTTCTACTGCATCAAGTACAGGCATCTCAGTACCTCATTCTACCACAAGCCCAACGATACCCTCACGTTGCTGCATTGCTCTAACTTCCATCCCAAACATGGAAAAGCAGCTAACCCCATGGACAAATCCTGCTTATAAATCGGATCTGCTCAGATGAGGAGAAACTCGATGGACACCTAAAATTGCTGAAAGATTCCATCAGAACAGGATAGGATGCTCAATTCACTGATCTCAAATTCAGACACCGCACAGTGAGAAACTGCAACAGCCTCCTCAGAAAACTGACACAGGACATGACTGATAGAGCACCCTTCACTATCCAGTGCTTCCCCAGAGCGGAGAAAAACCATGTTCTTCGCATGTCAATGATTAACATCCCACCAAGATCATCCCCTATGGCCCACTTCTCTCCTTAAAACAACTGCCAAACCTGAAGCACACCAACATTTGCAGCAAACTACCCAGCCTTCAGGATATTGACTGCAATACCACAAAACCCTGGCAATCTCTGCAAGACATGCCAGATCATCAATATGGATACTACCATCACACTTGGGAACACCCAGCACACACACACACACACACACACACACAATAGATACTCATGTGACTCAGTCAAATGTTGTCTAACTCTCACTGCAAGCAAGGATGCCCCGAGGCATGGTATATTGGAGAGGCCATGCAGACATTATGACAACGGATAAATTGGGGTAAAAAATCAAAGGACTGCAGATGCTAGAAAACAGATTCTAGACTAGAGCGGTGCTGGAAAAGCACAGCAGCTCAGGCAACATCCGAGCAGGAAAATCGACGCTTCGGGTAAAAGCCCTTCACCAGAAGGGCTTTTGCCCTAAGCATCGATTTTCCTGCTCCTCGGATGCTGCCTGAGCTGCTGTGCTTTTCCAGCACTGCTCTAGTCTTGAACAGATGAATTGACACCGTGCAACAAATCACTAGACAGGAACATTCCCTCCCAGTTGGGGAACACTTCAGCACTCAAGGACATTCAGCCTCAGATTTTCAGGTAAGCGTCTTCCAAGGCGGCCTTAGAGATACACAACAATGCAGAAATCACCTAGCTGATAGCCAAGCTCCACACCTATGAAAATGGCTTCAACCAGGACCTTGGGCTCAGGCTGCACTACATATGACCCCACCATACTGTTCTGTTTCTGTAATATCTTCGTACTGTCCTGTTTCGACACCATCACCTTGATAATTTATGACCTCTCTACCTCCATGTACACAGTTTTGGATTACTTGTTACTTTGGCTCAACCCTCAGCATTCAACTCTTTTAGCTATCAGGTTATTCCAGACATTTAGTTTGCCTCCAGTATCATATATAATTACAAAAAATTAAAACTAATATGTCACAATTAATCAGATCATAGATCATTCCTTCACTTGCTATTCAGCTGTTGACACTTTACACACACTATTTGTACGATATTTAGATTTCCCTGCTTATAAATTATGTGCACTTAGCTTCATTTCACCTGAAGGAGGAACAGAACTCCGAAAACTTTTAATTTCAAATAAACCTGTTGGACTATAACCTGGTGTTGTTTGACTTCTGACCTTGTTCACCCCAGTCCAGGTCCAGCAGCTCCACACCGCAGTTTCTACTGCTGACGTACTCACCCAAACACACAATTAGCCTGGAGTTGAAAGATACCCTTTTTCACTCCCTTGGATGGCTCACTTGGCAAACTGAGTTACACAATTAAAAGAGCAGAGGTTCAATTCCATGTCTCAATTTGTATGACAGTAAAAATAACAGTATTCATTTTCAATGCCCAAAACTATGAATCTGGACTCCCCAGTCATTGGGAACATCCTGTGTTTTCACTGTCGAGTCCAGTTAGAGTTTTATAGGTTTATGAGCGTACCCTATGAATATATTCAAAGTCCTTGAAGGAAATATAATCCAATAGTCTAGCAGCCATATTATCTACTGTCAAAAAATTGAGCTAATACCTTGATGTACAGAATCATTAGTATTATATGGATTGGATTTCATAACTCACTTCATGAAGAACTACTGCTGGATCACACTCCTTCCTAAATTACTATGCCAAGGTAGTAATATTTCTATTGCCAAGTTATGACAATACCTTCAGCAGCTGCAGTTAAAAGGAAACTCGCGTTCTCATCTACAGTGAAACCAAACAACCACAACGCGCTAAATGTCAAATGCACCACACTTAGCAGAACATATCTAAACAGAAAGAACAGTGGCCAGGACGCATGCCATTCTGTGAAGATTTTCAGCAAGACGCCTTGATACTGCCTTTGTACACCTGGCAAATGGCCTATAAAGAAAAAAAATACATGATAGCGAATGATACAAGAGAAAACCACACAATCTATAACAAACACCTGGGAAGTATTAGAATCAATGCAGCTCTATGATCAATATTCCTCTCAGCACTGTGACATAAATTGCAAAAACACATTATACGTGTGTCCTTCATCACAATGTCACCTTGTGTTGTTAATACCATGCAAAATAATAGTTTAAGTTAGAAATAGCAGCAACTATTTCACAAAGAGAAATTAACATTTTAAACAGTTTTTCTGAATTTGTTTATTTGTTAATTCCCAACTGTCTTTGAAAAGCTACATGAACATTTTCTGTTAATGCAATTTGCAGAAAAATAATCAAAAACCATGCAAGAGAGAGACTGTACAAAATTTCTGGAACAACAAAAAGACAATAAAATGTTGGTTTTTATCTCAAGGTCACAACCGATCTGGTGTGCAGTCTCAGTTTTGGACACCAAACCCCTGTTGTCACAGGTGGTGGTGTAGAGAGCACAAATTCAGCAGAGAACAGCTGAGCTAATCAAAGTTAAATTACAAAAGGTCATAATGCATCAACTAATTTGTATTCTATTATTTTTATAAAGTTGAGAAGTAACCTAGTGGAGTTCATAAATATCTTCCAAATACTAAGACAACTGAAGCAATGCACCATTGGACTCGGTGCAGAGCACACCAACCCCAATTCATCCACACACAATCCCCATTGTTGACATCTTCACACTTCCCTCTATTACCTCCAACCTCAAATTCCTATTAGCTCGCCTCACCAATCGCCCATATTTCATGGTCTGTAAACAGGTGATCAGAAATGCTGCTTTCCATGTTCCAAAACAAAGCCCAGTTCACTCACCACTCCGATTGGCAGCTCCTCGTTTTAAAATTCTTAGTTCCAATTTGCTTAAATCATTTCAATACTCCCAAACTCTTGCCTTCTCCACCACTATAAACCTCAAGCCCATGTGTTCTTTGACCTCATACACATCCCTGATTGTACAATCACTCCTTGTTATGACTATTCACTACCTTTCAGTTTGCCTACTTGAAAAGTCAGCCTCAGACTCCATTGTTTCTCTCATCAATTTGTCCAGTTTGAGTGCACAGTATAAGGAGAGTAGTACTAGATGGGTATTCACTTTTCCTTTGGTTATTTGCAGGAAGGGTCCCTAACCCCTGTCGATAGCACTACGAACATCATTTCCTGCTAAGTCAATGAAAGTTTTTCACTTGATAGTACAGAATATAACCACTGCTAAAAGGAGACAAGGAATCAAAACTTTTCATCCTGGACTGATTGGGCCTTAAGAAACAGAAATATTGACTTGAAAAAAAGTGGCACCAATTTATACAGCATGAGAAGGGATTACTGATTGGTTGTGTCAGTTGGCTTGGAGATACAAAAGGAACAGTTAACTGTCAACCTCTATTCTCAGATCAAATTGGTCAATGTTGGTTGATCAGGCTATTGTAAAGAACGCAGAGATTAACAGCTGCCACAACCCCTCTCACCCCTCAATGTAAAATATGCAACGTGCATTTGAATCCCTTTTGTCTTTATAAACTGGGCCTTATTAAAAATACATAGGAGGAAAACACAGCTTCTAACATTTAAATGCAGCACACAGAGCTTGACTGATCAAATTAAAAAGTGATTTCCAGTACATTTCCTAGCTTACAATCATTCTTTCTCAAGAATAAGACAGGAGTAAGCCACCATTTCCCCAGAAGCTACACCATCAGCCATGATCATATTGAATGGTGGTGCAGGTTCAAAGGGCAGAATGGCCTACTCCTGCACCTATTGTCTACTGTCTATCAGGATAAGGTGTAGTGAGTTTTGCTTTTAATCCATTTCACATGTCATACATCTTAGCCAAGAGGATGGAATGGCATTCTGCTCAGTTACACCAATGATACTTGGTAACAGTCACACAAGGGAAACCAAGGGAACTGAAATCACTGTCTCAGTACAGAAAATGCCCCAGAACAATGTGATTAAAATCACAAAATGGTCATGACAGTGCACAAAACAGGAGTTACAAAGAGAAAGTGGTGAAGTACATTTTTTACTGTTCTCCTCTCCTGCCTGTAAGAGAAGTTGATATTTAATTATTTTCTTATTCTCTTTTAAAAATAGTTAGTGGTATTTTGCCCTAAACATGCTTATGAAGTCCAATTAAAAATGACTCAGCAAATTCTTTAGGAACTGCTTTGTGTCACCCTTATCAGATGTTCAAAACCCAATAGAATGTGTCATGAACCAGAGTCATTTAGATGTATAGCATGGAAACAGACCCTTCACAGTCCAACTTGTCCATGCTGACCAGATACCCCAACCCAATCTAATCCCACCTGCCAGCACCTGGCCCATATCCCTCCAAACCCTTCCTATTCATATACCCATCCAAATGCCTCTTAATGTTACAATTGTACCAGCATCCACCACTTCCTCTGGCAGCTCATTCCATACACATGCCACCCTCTGCATGGAAAATTTGCCCCTTCGGTCTCTTTTACATCTTTCCCCTCTCACGCTAAACCTATGCCCGCTAGTTCTGGACTCCCCCCAACCAGGGTAAAGACTTTGTCTATTTATCCCATCCATGCCCCTCATGATTTTGTAAACTTCTATAAAGGTTACCCCCTCAGCCTCCGACGCTCCAGGGAAAAACAGCCCCAGCCTGTTCAACCTCTCCCTATAGCTCAAACCCTCTAACCCTGGCAACATCCTTGTAAATCTTTCCTGAACCCTTTCAAGTTTCACAACATCTTTCCCCGCACCTAACCCAGAAAACAAAAGGGAAAGGAAAGGTGAAAAGTTAGGTTACTTCAAAGTAAAATACATCAAAGCTGGTTTATTTAAATGAAAGAGGGTCCAGTAATCAATAACCAAGTGAGGTTCTCTTAGTTGGGAACAGAAATGCCTTTCACAGGAAATGACATATTCAAATTGCTGATGAAAGTGCAGCAGGTACAATCTGGAAGCTGGTTCACTTTGCAAGTGATATATATAGGTTCTTTGTAGAATAGAGGTGTGAGATATATTGAAATTAGAAACATCTTCAGGCTTATCAATAATGTTTTCTCTTCTGGCATTACAAATTGACTGATGAACAAAACTTTATCAAATATGATTCAAACAAATTATTTTAATTATGTGGCTGGATTTCTTGTGTACATACGCAATTAACAAGATGCTTCTGACGTTTCCTTGTCAGAAACCATTGGTTTGTACCAAGTGACCATCAGCTTCAATATGAGCAACAAGCCAACAAACAACAGGATCTGATGGCCCATGTTGAGATTGACTGATCTAGACATCTCATCTACTAATCCTTTGAGCAGGCTGGCAAGATTGTTCATATGCATGCAGCATTTCACTCCAAGGAAATGATGCAAGTATCTGTCTTCATGTTACTGATTAGAACCTTGCATGAAGTCTGGTCAACTGGCATCATTTCATCAGCGTCACCCATACAATCAGTCCAGGAAGGTGTCCATTATTAATGGAATTTAAGTAAGAAAATATATTTTAAACAAAACATTTTAGGAATACCCTCTTCTTGACCTGTGGACATTAATTCCTTTTAATGTACAGCATACGTAGTTAAACACAGTTCAACAGAAAACAATAACTAACTTATTGAAGACAGACTTGGACACCGAAATCTGAGGTTTTGCACTAATCTCAGCTTTTACGTGCCTTCACCAGAATTAAAAAGAAAGTAGCATTAAATACAAAATTTGAAGAGCAGAAAGTGAAGTGAGTACACCACTGTAATAACCCAGCAACCATAATTCTTGATCCCGAACTTTCAGCTTGTGACCCCACTTCAGGATTTCAACCCCTAATCAGGGAGCCCTGATCTAATCTTATTGTCATGAAAATCTTGCAAATCTGCTCTCTCCTCTTATTAGTTTCTGTGTTTAGAAATAGGGATAACATATCAGCCAGTGTGTCTTACTCTTGTAAAGCAGAATCTAAAATTACATCTTAGGTTTGTTTACCCACTTGTTATGATGGCTTCATACTTTTGTGGACTGGAGTTTGATGGATTATGGAGAAACATGGCTTATATCTTTTCAAAAATAAAGTCAATGCAAAGACAGATTGGAATATTCTGTAAACAAGACATTTCTTGGAAAGTACATGGTCCCAAATAATTGCTGATCTTGGTTGTCTTGAACCCATTTTAGGGAAAACACATTACTGGGTTTGATGGCCAATGTGTGAACAATCTTTTGCAGGGTTGAAGATAGCCTTGGATTCGAGGTGGGGAGGAAGGTGGGAAATGTCTGCAAGAGAACGAGCTGCTCAGCTTATCTCTCCTGTTTGTAAAGCACCTTTAGGGAAAATTCAGTGTAGAAATTGATTTTTTTTTGATGAATGACAAAGACTTATTGGTACTGTGCTTCTTGAACAAACTGCATCTGCCAAGGTCCTGGAGACAACAGTCCACACATTTGGCAATACCCATCTATATGTGCCAAAATGACAAGCTAACACTCTGGAAGAGATCAAACCTGATCGTTTTTGCTTTCAAGAACCAAGGCTTACTGGCCAAGTATGCTTTTTCTTTTCCCATAAAAGCTAAAAATGGGCAAGGGAAAAAAACATTTGCAACATGAAAATATAAATTAAGTGTGGCGACCAGTTTTACATCATTATTGAGCTTTTTTGTAATAAAAATAGTTGTACTTCTTAAAGAAACCAGGGTAATAAATCTTTTAAGTTTAATATTGAGAAAACACCATTGAGAAATTGGTAAAATTTGTGTTCTGACCCATGGAATAGTGGAATTAAAGAAAGGCAGTACACTGTTCCAAACTCAGTCAAGACATTTCTTTTAATGATGAAATGGACATTTCCTTTAGTACTTCTTTTGAAGTATATTCTATTATTAGCCAATAATTTACTTTGAAATAAACTTACTTTTCACCTCCTGATTGCTCTCATTCACAAATAATTGGCTGGATTTTGCCAGAAGTCAGGATGGGAATTTGAGTTCCTAACCTCTTCATCATGCCATTAAAATTCCAATCTTGACCTTTAAATGATCCTAGGTTAGTTAATCCCCACTTTTTAAAATGTTTTTATATTTAAAACCTGAAATGTTTGAACAAGCTTTTGAAGATCTGGTCTAATATTTCCTTGTGTGACTCAATATTAAACTTTATTTTACAATTACCCTGCGAAGAACCTAGTGTTTTATTCACTCCAGGTATTGTACAAGTTGTTGCTGTTTAAAATATATTCTCAAAGAGTCCAAGTGTTATGAAGTTGAAGGTGTGCACTGTACCTTGAACAGAGACTGAAAGCTGAAAGTTGGCAAGCACCTGTTATGTGACTGACGAGCAGAGTGCACTGGAAAATGGAAAGCTAGAACATAAAGCAGTACAGGCCCTTTGGCCCTCAATGTTGCACTGACCTGCGAAACCAATCCGAAGCCCATCTAACCTACACCATTCCATTCTCGCCCAGATGCCTATCCAATGACAACTTAAAATGCCTGTAAAGTTGGCGAGTCTACAACTGTTGCAAGTAGTGCATTCCACGCCCCTACTACTGAGTAAAGAAACTACCCGATTTTTTTGTCATTTTTTTTGTCATTTTTTTCTTCTTTTAGCACGAATCTTGAATCCCCTCTATTTTTTTTTAAACGCTTAACTGCGGTAGTGCTTATTTTTCCCCAGCGGTGTGGGTGTGGGCGAGAAACAGTGAGAAACACAAGGTGGACGATTTTTTATTTAATTTCCACCATCAGGAAGATAGGAAAGCAGTGGCCAGTGACAAGCACTGCCCTTCAAACCACAGGGCAATGCTGTGTGATCAAAACAGTGAAGGGGAGGGTAGGGACTAAATCAAAACAGAGTTGGACGGGGAAATAATGCACTCCACTCCCTGCGGTGCCCACCTCTCCCTGAACGACTCCAGGGTGTTGGTGGACACCGTGTGTTCCTTCTCCAAGAACACCTGGGCTCTAACGTAACCCCGGAAGAGGAGCAGGCAGTCGGCCCTAATGACCCCATCCACGGCCCACTGCCTGGACCTGTTGATGGCCAGTTTGGCCAGGCCCAGGAGCAGACCCACGAGGTGGTCTTCGGACCTGCCCTCCCTCCTCCGTACCGGGTGCCCGAAGATCAGGAGCGTGGGAGTGAAGTGCAACTAAAAGCAGAGAAGAAGGTTTTTAAGAAAATCAAAAAGGGAGTGCAAACACCCACACCCAATATATACATGGTCCACAGAGCCACAGAACAAGCAGTTGGGCTGTGAGTCCGTGAACCACCGCAACCTGCGTGCAGCACCCTCCACCCAGATCCCCGAGAGAAAGGGGGAGGACTCCCGCGTAGAGACACCTCCACTGGGGATCTCCACCGCCCGGTGGCAAATGGGCACGCCAAGGCGTGTCCAGACGGTGGATGAGGGATAAGAGGTGGACGGTGTGCAGCAGTCTATACAGGGCCCACCTTTTTATATCTTTGAAAGGAACAAAATTAAAATTCCGGAGGCAGCTCGGGTTGTGGGGCACAGGCTCCCGCGGGAAATACGGGACCTTGGGGCCAATGTGAAATTCCGTCCAGGCTGGGGTGAGCACGGACGGGATCCCACCGCACACCTGAGCGTCCTCCAATTGGTGCACTACGTCGGGTCCGAGCACCGCCATTTTAAGGCGTCGGATGGCGGTGGCCACGTACCGGACGTCTACCGCTGCCCTGCGGCAGCGTCCAGCCCAGGCCCCCGGCACCCAGCACATCCCCGACCCTGGTCACCCTCGCCGCCACGGCCCTCTCCTCCGACAGCCACTCGAACCAGTGAGTACGGAGGTGCGGATTCCTGAGCAACGGCTCCCTGACAACAGCCGCTACTCCAACCGGAGGGTAGGCATGACACGATTCGACCATGTTCCAGACAGTGATCAGGTCCTGGTAAAAGACAGGCAGCGTCTTGAGGGCGACCTCCAAACCGTCACGGTCGACAAACAGGAGCTGCGTGTCGTAGTTGAGGTTACGCACCTGGCGGAAAAAATACGTCGCCAGGGCACACCACCTAGGAGGAGGCTCGACGTAAAGGTATCGCCGCAAGGTCTGAAGGCGGAACGTCGCGACCTGGGTGCGGACGCACACCAGTGACTGACCGCCCTCCTCAATAGGGAGACTCAGAACCTGCGCGGCGACCCAGTGCATCTTTTTGTCCCAGAAGAAGTCGACCAACGTTCTCTGGATGTCAGCGACAAAGCCAGGAGGAGGGACCAAAGTGACCAGCCGGTACCACAGCATGGCGGCCACCAGCTGGTTTATGACCAGCACTCGACTCCTGTAAGATAGCACTCGGAGCAGTCCTGTCCAGCGGCCTAGGCGAGCCGAGACTTTGGCCTCCAGCTCCTGCCAGTTGGCCGGCCAGGATTCCTCAGCCGGGCTGAGGTAGACCCTCAGGTAGAGGGGATGGGTGGTACTCCAGCTGAACCCCCGTAACACCTCCGGCAGAGAGTCCACCCGCCATGGACCAACCAGTAGTCCGGAACATTTGGCCCAATTGATCCTGGGGGAAGACGCCGCCGAGTACACTGCCTGGCACTCACGTATCCTCCCCAGGTCAGCCGGGTCGGTGAAAGTGAGGAGCACGTCGTCGGCATAGGCCGAGAGGACCACCCCGTGCCCGCACCGTGCTGAACCAGCCCTGACAATCTCCTCCGCAAGAGGCACAGGAAAGGCTCCACGCACAGGGAATACAGCTGGCCGGACAGGGGGCAGCCGTGACGCACTCCTCTCCCGAAGCGAAGGGGCGCCGTCAGGGACCCGTTAACTTTAACCAGACACTCTGCGGCGGCGTACAAAAGTCTGATCCGGGCGACGAAGCATGGCAAAAGTGGGTACTGCAGATGTTGGAGTTTAGGTCAAGATTAGAGTAGTGCTGCAAGAGGAAAGCAGGTCAGGCAGCACTCAAGCAGCAGGAAACTACGTTTCTGCCAAAAGCCCTTCATCGGGAATGAGGCTGGGAGGTAGGTGGGAACGCAATAGGTGGATGGAGGTGGGGGAGGAGGGTGGAGCAGATGGGTGGGAAGGAAGATTGACAAATGGGACAGGTCATGAGGACGGTGCTGAGCTGGATGATGATTGGAACTGGGATAAAAGGTGGGGGAAGGGGAAAGGAGGAAACTGGTGAAGTCCACATTGATGCCATGGGGTTGAAGGGTTCCGAGGCAGAGATGAGGTGTTCTTCCTCCAGATGTCAGGTGGTGAAGGAGTGGCGATGGAGGCAGCCCAGGACCTGCATGCCCTCGGCAGAGTAGGAGGGGGAGTTGAAAAGTTCAGTCACAGGGCGGCGGGGTTGAGGTGTCCCAGAGATGTTCTCTAAAGCACTCAGAGTAGGTTTAGCAAATCTGACCACCAGTATATTAGTCCCATTCCAATTCAGGTACAATCTGTCCTCCTTGTACAAGTCACTTCTACCCCAGAAGAGAGTCCAATGATCCAAAAAAAATGTGAACCATTCTCCCCGGCACTAGTTCTTCAGCCATGCATTCCATCTGCTCTATCTTCCTATTCCTACCCTCACTAGTGCATAGCACCAGAAATAATCCAGATATTAACCTTGAGGACCTCCTCTTTAAATTCCTGACTTTCCATATTCTCTCCTCAGAATCTCATCCTTTCCCGTTCCTCTGTCATTGGTTCCAATGTGTACAATGATCTCCTGCTGGTCTCAACATTCTGCACCTTCTGAGACCTCCTTGATCCTGGTAGCAGGAAAGCAACACACCATTCTCATTTTTCGCCGCTGGCCACAGTAACATCTGTGCCTCTGACTAGAGAGAGTCCCGTATCACAATCGATCATTTGGAACCCTCTTTGCATTAGTTCACATGCTTAACAAGTTGGAAACTAAAGTATTGGTCCTTTCAAAAGTTGTTTTTGCACTAATTTGCTGGTTTCCAAAGCTCGAATTGGTCCAGTACTTAAATGTCACCTTTCCCTA
This sequence comes from Chiloscyllium punctatum, assembly GCF_047496795.1. Lineage (NCBI taxonomy): Eukaryota > Metazoa > Chordata > Chondrichthyes > Orectolobiformes > Hemiscylliidae > Chiloscyllium > Chiloscyllium punctatum. The sequence goes on along the minus strand of NC_092762.1, from coordinate 50,341,015 downwards.
AACCACATGTACACCTTGCAAAACCTTACAGGTATCTCACTCAAGTCACTACATTTTCATAGCGCCCTCTTTGTCCATGTGGACCTTTCCTGTGGTCATTGTTGTAATTCCAGCCACAAAGACAGCATAACATCCCAATTTTATTGATATTTTGCAAAGTAGTGCATAGTCAGGCATTGTTTGTGTTTATTGCATACTAGGTTGAAGCAAACCAGTTCTCAACTAGTCCAGGTAACCTTGCATGTGAAGTATTGTGCAAGACCTTTGTGATACCATTTACATCCTAAACTGTCAAACAAATGAGTAATTAGTGCACATAACATGCCTATTGAGATGGCAGGTGAAACCTCAAAAGATAAACACAGTCTTGCTTTGTACATCAGGATCTAAAAGGGAATAGTCAAAATCACATTCACTGTGTTCAGCATAAATTCACAATCACAAATTACTAATCAACATACCAAGAAGTGGAAAATATTGACTAACATACTGTAATCAACGTGATACACAAAAAGCCAAAAGGGAAAAGGTTGTTTTGCAAGCAAATCTCTTAGGAGAAAGCTCTCAAGTATTGCAGATACTCAACGGAAGGACTCCTCCACCTACTCTGATCTTCACCCTCTGTTATCGAAGGAACAGATTGTGGACTTTTTCTTTGAACCAGCATGCTTGGACATGTTAAGAGAGTCAGTAGCCTAGAGGTGTACAGCAAGGAAACAGATCCTTTGGTCCAACTCACCCATACCAACCAGATAACCTAAATTCGTCTAGTCCCATTTGCCAGCAGCTGACCCATATTCTTCTAAACCCTTCTTGTTTATATCCCCATCCAGAAGCCTTTTAAATAATGTAATTGTACCAGCCTCCACCACTTCCTATGGCAGCTCATTCCATACACCATACCTATGTGAAAACATTGCCCCTTAGGTCCCTTCTAAATCTGTCCCCTCTCACCCTAAACATGTGGTGTCTTCTAGCTCTGGACCTCCCCACCCCGGGGAAAATACTTTGTCTATTTATGCCCCTCGTGATTTTATAAACTTTTATAAGGTCACCCCTCAGCCTCCAACAATCCACAGGAAACATCCCCAGACTATTCAGCCTCTCCCTGCAGCTCAAACCGTCCAACCCTGGCAACATCCTCAGCAATGTTTTCAAGTTTTACAACAACCTCCGTATAGGAGGGAGACTAGAATTGCACACAATATTCCAAAAGTGCCCTCACCAATGTCCTGTTCAGCCACAACTTGATCTCTCAACTCTTACACTCAATGCTCTGATCAATAAAGGAAAGCATTCCAAATGCCTTCTTCACTATCCTATCTATTCTTGGTAGGATTTAGACTTTCTGACCTGAAAAGTTAGGGACATCAACACAGCACCACAAGACCCTTTGACTAAAGTCAGCAGGATTCGAAGCTGCAGGGGGTGTCACCAATGGATTTCTGATTCAAACACCTTAACATTGAGATATGGCAACACATCAGGTCACGTAGATATTTACTGCATTTGCTTTCTTTGTTAGCAAAATAAACTCTACATAGATGAAACACAACAATATACATTATTAAGAGAAGTAAAAGGCTTATTTCATTACAGTAACCCAGCATTTTGCATCACTGGAAAATTTTCAAAAAACTGACCTCCGTGTTTTAACACTAAATATAATGAAAACATTTCCCTTGTTAGGTCTAAATAAAAGTTTATCATGTAAATTTGTAACTGTAATTACACCTTCCTACCAGTGATGTTACAATACCTCAACTTTGCATACGTTACATCCTCAGCCAGCACTGCAAAGAAACCTGTGTACATACCAACTGTATTTCTCTATTTCTATAACTGGAAGATTATATCTGTCTTTGTAGTTAACATTAAATTTAGTACTGACAATGACTGAACAGACAGGTAGTGCAGGAGGGGAGGGCTTTAGATTCCTGGGGCATTAGAACCAGTTCACAGGGAGTTGGAATCTAAACACAAGAGGGAGAAGAGTTTTTGTGGGGTGTTCAGAATAATTTTATTGATCAGTATGCTCCCAGCTCAATGTGGATGCATTAGTGGGCGAAAATTTAGAGAATAGCGATCATCCTATCATAAATGTTTAGATTAGCTATTGAAAAAGACAAACAGTAATCTGAAGTCATAATACTTAACTGGAGGGCCAGTAAGGAGAGAACCAATCCAGTAAACAGAACTCAAAGACTGTTCCACTGCATTCTACCTGTCAATGAACCATTGAAAAGGATTTAAAGTACGATTGAGGTATGTTTTCAAGGGAAAGAGTAGGACAAGTGAAGCCAGAGCTTCCCTGGAATAAGATGATGCAAAAAAAAAAGTATCATGGCAGACTTCTGGATGATAATACAGGTAAGCATCACACTAAACATTAAAAGTTTACAGAAGAAGTGAAAAGCAAATAACAGAGGCAAGGAAAGGGAAAGTTTAGCAGCAAACAAAAGTGACAAAATCTTTGAGGCATTTAAATAATAAGGGTATATAGGATGGGACCAATTAGGAACAAAAAAAAGAGGAATCTACACATACAAGCGGAGGTCACAGCTAAAATACTGATCAAACATGTGATATCTGTCTACTAAGGAAGGAGACGCTACCCTAAGTGAAAAAGGAGACAAGACAGTGGATGAGCTACAAATTGATAAAAGGAAGAATTAGTAGAAAGGCTGCCAGCCTTTTAAAAGTCATCTAGACCAAATGGCTGCATCCCAGGACTGACAAATAGTGAATGACATCTTCCAATCCTCAATAAATACAGGGGAGATGACAGAGGACCCTGCAAACGCCAGTTTCATTCAAAAAAAAAGTGTGAAGTCATAACAACCAGGCAAGTACAGCAGTGGAAAAAAGTTACCTGACAGAATTAATTCATTCACAAATCTGGGTTTTCCTTAACAGATAACACATTTAAAAAACCTGGCCCAGATATCCTGATGGCTAAAGGATCTTTGGAGCAGCATAGACTATAGTTGTGTAATGCCAAAAACAGCAGACTCCATGGACCTAGCAATTACACTGGGCAATTCTCTTACATCTACAGCCATCCAAAAAACACCTACTTTTTTGGAGATTTCAGAGAGTTCACGATCAAGCAGAGTTAACTAAACCTCCCCTAACCCCGCTCACATCCCAGGAGCCCTGACAGCCACCTCTATCCCAAACAGATCAGCTCTATCCCCGGCCCCAATTTAAACCAATTCCAAACCCTAGCAGCTGACCTGAAGCCCACTGGGCATGCCATTAGACCCTACATGACCTCCTACTTCTGCCTAGACATACGTCCAGACCCCAACATTGGCCCCCACATCACATCACCTATGTTGCGGACCTACCTTAAGTAGGTAATCACTTGCTTTGAACCCTGCCAACCTGCATTCTCACGCTTTAACCATCTGCTGCCACCTTCGCCCCACATTTGCAATGCAGATATACCCAACGTAGTCAGTGTGTCTGGTTTTGCTGCTGGACATTTAAATCTCAGAACATGACACATCAACAGCTGCAAAAGGGACGTGGTTTGACTTCTTCCAATTATCCTGAACTGCAGGGGAACTATTTCAGCAACAATCAAATGGAACAGTTGGAGTGACAGTTAGAGGCAATGAGGAATTTACAAGAGCAAGGAGATATGCTGGACGGCAGTTATAGGAAGGGAGAAAAGTCGCAGATACAGTCACATAGCTGGGTTAACTCCAGGAAAGGTTAGAAGGGTAAGCAGGTAGTGCAGGAGTCTTCTATGGCTATCCCCATTTCAAACAAGTACTGTATGCTGTTTTGGAAAATGTAGGAGATGGATTCTTTGGGGAATCAGCACAAACAGTCAAGTTTCTGGTATCAAGCCAGACTCTAATGCAATGAGGGGTATATCGACTTCCAAGAAGTCGATTGATGAGCACCAAAATACAAATATTTGAGAGAGTCAAAAGGAAAGGATGAGGATCAGGAGTAGTTAATTTCCACCAGCAGGTGAGCTAGCATGAGGTTTAATAATTTTAAATGAAATATCATCTGGACACTAAATTTCGACAAATCACTTCACTGTACAATTTTCTTATAACAATTTATTTAAAATCAACATTCAAAACATGGGTTTGAATGAAGTCTTTGAAAACAAAAATCAAACCACATTTACCATAGGAAGTGGTGGAGGCTGGTACAATTACAACATTTAAAGGGCATCTGGATGGGTACACGAATAGGAAGGGTTTACGAGGGATATGGACCAAGTACTTTAAAATGGGACTGGATTAGGCTAGGATATCTAGTCAGCATGGAAGAGTTCGACCGAACAGTCTGTTTCGGTGCTGTGCAGCTCCATGACACTATACTGCACATACTTGCTTCCAATTAGCCTAACCAGCAATGACAGCCCATGAAAGAATTAAGAAAAAAATTACATAATCTAATACAAGTAGGATTTTTTGATTTGTTTCTGCTCAGAAAACAGGAGCTAAAATTTCAAATCTGACAAAAGTTGTAATTTATTAAATGCAGAGGTTGCACACGTCAAAAAAAGCTGACAGCACTTTAAATCTAGTCTGCATCATAACTTTCAGAAACGTATTAAGTGGAGAAAGGGATAAGAGAAACAGACAGGGTTGGGTTAAGGGTTTACATGAGAGAAAATCTTTTCTCATTGCAAAGGCATTCTGCTTTCAAACAAGCAGTCTCTAACTCCTGTCACACTGGCATTTGGAAAAAGATGGATACTCTAACAACTACGAGAGAGATGGGCAGAGATTCTTTCCACATTTGGTTTAGTTTGGGTAAAAAGCCAATGAATGAAGATTTAAGAGTTTAATTACCTCTATTTCAGTGACTGTAAACATAAATGCGAAGCTATGCTGTTGGACTTGTAATCCAGAGGCTCAGATTAATGCAAAAACAAAATATGTGCTGCTAGAATTCAGAAATAAAAACCTAAACTGCTGAAAATATTCAGGTCAGGCAGCAACCGTGGAGAGAACCAGAAGTTAATATTTCAGGTGCTTCTCTCCATAGATGCTGCCCAACCTAATGAGCATTTCCAGCATTTTGGATTTTATGATGTCTCAGATTAATGCGCTGGAAACAAAGGTTCAAAATTACCACAGCAGCTAATTTACTCTAGAGTTAATTAAATAACTCTAAGTACTGGACTGCATTGTCGAAAAAAAACCTACCTGCCTCACTAATGTCCTTTAGGGAGGGAAATTTGTCAAACCCATCCAGTCTGACTCGGGATCTATAGTAATATGGAGTGACACTCATGCAAATTAATCAATCTGCTACAGAAAAGTTTTTTAAAAGATAAAACCTAGAGATACTACCCACATCAAGCTAGGTACTAGACAGGATAATGGCACATGCCGTCCAACCGTAAAGTCCTCCTCATTTATAGCACTCCCTGCCTCATGCTCAATGTGGAAAATACATAGCCAGCTTGATCAGTAGCGGTAGTAACAAGTCATTCTTCTGAAGGCCAATTAAGTCCACTGCTCAGATTACACTGTTCTTGCTAACCTCAGTACTGCTAAGTTGCATTTAGCATAAAAGAGCACAAACTTATCAGCAAACAGCAGGTTACCTTCCTATATTTGACTTGATGTCATCAAACTTCAATGCGATGAACCACTACCAGGAGCAATGCCTCCCAAATATGTGTTGCAGTGCTACCATCTCTGGTGCAATTGGACAAATGGAAAGACGGAAGAATCTAGGATGTTGAAATTTGTATGATTTGTATGAGTGTTTCATGCTGTTGTTTGACTTGTGTGTGGGACACACTCAATTTTGGCACAACTTCCCTTTTACTGTCTGCCAAATTTTGTTTGCTAACATTGCTGAAGTCCTTTATGATGTATGGACATGTTAAATAAAGCTGTTGATGTTCATGATGAGTTTGGCATCTTGTAATTGACTCCTGGATAAGTGTCAATCTTTCCCTTGCACATTATTCTTTCACAAGATTTATGCATTGCTGGCAAAGCCATAATTTGTTGGCTGTGCTTTTTTACCCCCTTTAAAGTGGCAATGAGCAATCTTTGTGATCCACTGCTATCCATATGGCATACGGTACATCTACAGTGCTATTAGGAATAATGTTCCAAGATTTTAACTGAACAATAGTGGAAGAGTAGCAATACAGTCGCAAGGATGGTCTGTGGCTTGGAGAGGAACTTACAGCTGATGTTCCCATGCATCTGCTGACTTGTTCTCTAGTTGGTGGAAGTCACAGGTTTGAAAGATGCTGTCAAAACAACCTTTTTGTTAATGTTGCAGTGGATCTTGTATATGGGACACACTGATGTCACTTTAACATCAGTTATTGCCACCAAAAGTATAAGATGATGGATAAGGTACTGATCAAATGGATTGCCTTTGCCAGATGGTGTCAAGCTTAAGTGCTGTTAAGAGTCATCCAGGCAAGTAGAGATATTCCATTCCCTGATCGGTGTCTAATAGATATGGACGAGCTTTAGGGAGTCATAAAATATGCCAGGAGTTACTTCTTACAAAAAAAATCCCAACCTGATATCATACCAGAGCAGCTATCTGTCCAGTCTGGTAAAGTTTCTGGTCAATGACAACCTCCAGATTTTAATGGCGTACTATTCAGCAATGATAAAGGCATTGAACATCAAAAGGAAAAAAAAGTTATATTTTCTCTTGTTCACACAGGATCATTGCTTAGTAATTGCATAATGTAAACGTTGCAGATCACTTAGTTCAAACCTGAAAACGTTTCAAGTTTTCTACATGCAGAATTGGACTATTTCAGTATACTAAGTACAGTGCAATCAAATGCATCCACACTTCTGGCTGTATGAAGTGTGAAGGTACAGCTGTTGATTAAGTAGCTGACTGTGGATGAACCAAGGACATTATCTCAAGAAACTCCGACAGTGACACCCTTAGGCTGAGGTGAACCGACCTCTTAATAACCATTAAACATTTGCTGTGTGCTAGGAGAGTTTTCCTGACCCCCAATTTCTTCAATTTTGCTAGGATTCTTTGGCAAGTAGTTATTGACATTAGTCAAAAAAAATCTCCACTAGAACTTTTGTTGACTTGCAACTAGACCTATCATCATCATGCTCTTATACTGTGAGACCTGCACTGTATAAGACTGCATACAGAATTCAAGAAATTCCATGGGTTAATCTCCTTTTCACCAGCTGTATTTAATGAATGAGCCATCAAACAAAATCGTTGTGTCTTTCTAGGAGTCAGCTCCACAAGCCTTCAGACAAAACCCCTGAAAAATCAGCTCTGATGGACTTGTCTCCAAATGTCTCTAAAAGACTTCTCCATTAGGTTATGCTTTCTAAACTCTCAAACAGACAGCATTTTTGGGGGGGGGGGGGGGGGGGGGGGGGGGGGAGGTGAGGGGGAAGCTGGAGCAAATTGCTTTCAAGACACAACCTCCCCTTCAAATATGGCAGCTTTGACTTTAGTGACCAGGTACAGCTTGTCAGCAATTGTTCAAAATGGAGACTTGTCTGTCAGGGTGCACCAGGCCAAGGCCAAACTCCTGAATGACTACGTAAAGCGGCCATAGAGAGTTAATAAAGAAATTCACCACACCCAATCCCACTACCTGTGCCACTTAACCAGTGAGTCACGAATCGACCTGTTTAGCCAAAAAAACCCAAAGGCAGAAGCTTGCAACCATGTAGGTATCATCCAAAATTAAAGAGCAACCAAAGACTACTGACAACCTGATAGAATAAAATCCCCAGTGTAGAAGCAGGCCATTCAGCCCATAGAGTCCATTCTGAGCCTTTAGAAGAGCAATACACCCAGACCCACCTCTATAACCTTCCATATGCCATGGCTAAACCAAGTAGCCTGCACATCCCTGTACACCTCAGGGGCAATTTAGCAAGGCCAATTCATCTAACCAGCACATCTTTGGATATGGGAGGAAAACAGAACACCCAGAGGAAACCGACATAGACACAGTAAAATGTGCAAACTCCACACAGTCGCCTGTGGGTGGAATCGAACTTGGGTCCCTGGTGCTGTGAGGCAGCAGTGCTCACCACTGAGTCACCATGTTGCCCCGTAGTCAGATTGTAGAGCTTGGATCCAGAGCTTTTTTGACTATTGTATACAGTTTCTATTGCTTAGTCTATTCATAATTCTGTTGTTGTATTTTGCCATCTAATTTTTAGGTCTACCTGATGCTGATTTGGGATGTCCTCTGTACTCATTTGACAATCCTCTAAACCATGCTCTGACATCTCATCTCTCACTGACAATGATACTGTTGCCATACTCCTCACCCCTTCCACACAGATCCTGGTAATTTGTCTGCCCAGTCCAAGCCGAAAATAGCTTAATATAACTCCTACCCCAATCCCCTTACCTCATTTGAATTCTAAAGGCAAAAACAGGAGACAATGTTCACCTCAGACTATCACTTTGTGCTGTAGGCAACCTTCTTACACTAATGCACAAGGTTACTGCAGAGCTGAGTTTCCAAATACATTACAGGGAATATTGGGTAAGATGACAAGAAATGGCCAAAACATTACCCACAATTTCAAGAGATCCCTGAATGAAGCCTTGCAAAGAAGTAGTCATAATCATACCACTTTAAAACTAGATTACCACTTCAACAAAGAAACAAATTAATTTTTCATCTATTCCAAAGGACACTAGGTATATTTTATTCTTATTCATTGAATAATGTGTTTCTGGAAAAGCACAGCAGGTCAGGCAGCGTCCAAGGAGCAGGAGAATCGACATTTCAGGTATAAGCCCTTCTTCAGAAAAGGAGGAAGGTGTGCCAAGCAGGCTAAGATAAAAAGGTAGGGTGGGGGGACTCCCTACCTTTTATCTTAGCCTGTTTGGCACACCTTCCTCATTCCTGAAGGGCTTACGCCCAAAACGTCGATTCGCCTGCTCCTTGGACGCTGCCTGACCTGCTGTGCTTTTCCAGCAACACATTTTTCAGCTCTGATCTCCAGCATCTGCAGTCCTCACTTTCTCCTATTCATTGAATAAGCTTTTTGTTCCAATATAAATCGCAATTAATACAAACTATGAAATAAACAGGGTTTCAGTTCCTATTTCAGGAAATTCCCTTCTCACATTCAAAAATGAATCACTAGAAAGAGAGGCCTATTTATTTGTTTAACTGGCTGTTGGAACACATGGCTGATTTCAGTGAAATCAGCCGTTTCAGATTCTAACACCTAATGAAAAGCCACTTGAGCGATTCAGTTGGTAAGCAGAAGGAAGCAAACTGTCATAACCTTTCCATTGCACACTTTCACACTTCCTTTTGTAGTAGTGGACAATCTCATTTGTTTTGCATTGAAATTTTACTTATCAGCAAATTGTAGTTGCTTCAAATGGGTTCTGACCCAAGTTATTCACCCAGGCGTCACTTTCTTAATTTTATCTTAATCTCTCATGAGCTCTCATACAGCTGCACGGATTTTTTTTTAACATCAACTTTTTAAAGCATCTTCCTGAACATCTTTCACATGAACAAGTGGTCTTCCTCTTTTTCAAATGCTAAATTGTCAAACTAATATCTGTTCAAAACTGCTTCTAGTCATGTTGTTTTGGATTACTTCTTCACAAAACCCCTTGGATACAGTGAAACCTCAATTATCTGGCATTTGATTAACCGAATTTCAGATTATCTGAACAAGATCGCACGGTCACAATGCTTGGCCGACTTTGTCATCCAGCATTCGATTATCTGAACGAAATATACCCGCCTGTGTCCTTTGGATAATCGAGGTTCCTCTGTACTTGCCTGTCAAAATACACAAACCTACGTTCACAAGTCTCAGCATCTTTCCCTCTAATGCCCCGCTCAATAATCTACTCTTAATAGGTTAAGCAATGAAAATGTTTTGCACGCTTCTATCTTTATCAGCGAATGTTCACACATACTATGCCTCAGCAAAAATTAGTTGATGTATCGTTGCCACAGCCCAGTAGGGTTCAGCGAAACATGACAATCAAGCAAAACCTCAATTAAGATTTGCTAATTCAGGAATAATTAAAGATCAAAATTCCACACTGAATTAACCAACTGAGGCATTGAAGAAGTTCCAAAAATCTCTCCAACCATTCAGGTAAAGTATGAAAAAAAACACTTGCCAGTTCCATCATTCAAGTTTTACCTTTGAAGCAGCAACACTAAATACCACATGCTTAGTTTTAGTAGCTAGTAAAGAGACAAAAAAAAAGGGGCAATGGTCCACAGATTCAATATTCCTCATCTTCTGAACCAAGCCAATTGTTCATTCTTCTTTGACAGTGATCTGATAGAACCAGCTGACTGGATTAAGGCAAAACAGAGCAGAGCATTCTCATCACGATAACATCAAAATGAAAACCTTAACATGACAAACATTGCAAATGTTTCATGAAAGCAATACAGAAATCCATTTAAAATGTCAGGTATAATCTATTACTGTAATACTAAATGCAGGCAATTGGGAATCTTCAACTGAATTCATTTAGGGACCACTGATCATTTTTTAATATGCTGGATATTCAAATTAGTATTAATAGATTAGAAAGTCATGTAGTATAACTCATTGGTTGTCTTGAAATTACTAAGCTGAAGTTACTTCTTCAAAGTGCATTTCTTCTAAAAATAATTCAAGAAAAGATAACTTTGCACTGAACTATTTCATTTCCCCAGGCAGTCTCTTGGAATTTTATGAGGCTCTTTTCCAGCCATTACCTGAAGGTAGATTAGATTACTTAGTGTGGAAACAGGATCTTCGGCCCAACAAGTCCACACCGACCCACCGAAGAGCAACCCACCCAGACCCATTCCTCTACATTTAGCCCTTCATCTAACACTACGGGCAATTTAGCATGGCCAATTCACCTAACCTGCACATTTTTGGATTGTGAGAGGAAACCTGAGCACCCAGAGTAAACCCACGCAGACGGGGAGAATGTCTGTGTGGAGTTTGCCCAGTCACCTGAGGCAGGAATTGAACCCAGGTCTCTGGCACTGAGGCAGCAGTACTAACCACTGTGCCACCGTGCCGCCCACAGGGCTGACAACACTACAATCTTCACCACAGATCCTGAATTAAATCCCTTGCTGAGGGTACTGATTTGCTCCATACCAGCCAGCCAACAATGCTGATCACCTAAGGAGTCCAAGTTGATGTTGCAACATACACTTTTACGTGAATGTTTAGTCTAGACTTGTGGAAAGCAATGACTGCGACTTCAATATTTTTTCAAATTACATGCCTGAGCCTACCATTGACATCTGTTGCAAGGATTTAGAAGCTGACACTCACGTTGTTTGGCTGGATGATGAATGCTAGGAGAAAGTGAGGACTGCAGACGCTGGAGATCAGAGCTGAAAAATGTGTTGCTAGAAAAACGCAGAGGTCAGGCAGCATCAAGGGAGCAGGAGAATCGACGTTTCAGGCATAAGCCCTTCTTCAGTGGATGATGAATGCCCCTTCCCTGGCCATCAAGGAACGGAGTGGGACTTTAACTAGAACTGCTGTTTCCAAGGGAGGGGTGCTACCCACTGCATCACTAGATTCTTTATGAAGATGACAGTACAACAATACTTGCTACACAAATTCAAAAAACATTTTAAATCCAATAGGACAGGAGATTGAAGTTGTATCACAATGTTGGCAAAGCATCAGCCTGAGCTATTTGTCCCCCTCACTTATTGTTAGGTGGCTTGTTTTAGTCTTCCACTCTTAAGAAAAGGCACAGGAAACAAGTCCCAAGATTTCAGCTGGAATAGAATCAAAATTATGCTGTTGACATTACTCTGAGCCACACACTAGCCATAGCCAACTGTGTTTCTCATTTTTAAATTGCTTAAATTTTCCTATTATCAACACCCTAAGCATTTTCTACATCTACCATTTGATTAAATTTATTTCACAGGCCGATAATGACAACACAACCAGTAGTTTGCATTTTGGTGAAGCAGCATGCAATAAGGGTAATCATTTGGAATTTTAATCTTCATGATCACTGTGTCCCATTGAGAAATAAATGTTACATGCGAAAAGTTACATGGCTAGCTGGAGAAATAAGGATGAGACTAGATGACGGTGCTAAAAATATTTCCAAAAATAGTAAACCTGAAGATAGCTGATTTTTTAAAAAGTCTTTGCATTAAATTGATAACCGTGGGGAAAAAAAAGAATAAATTAGAAACTACAAAAAGAGGAAGAATTTGCCACATGTATGTAAAACAAAGGAAGAGATTGGGAAAGTAAACAGAAGTTCCTTAAAAGGCAAGAGACTAAACAAAATGATAGTGATTAATGAAATCAAAAGAAAAAGTGCTATTATTTTGGATCTGTCTTACAAGGTGGCACAAAAACATACTAAAAATTAGTGGAGAATCATGCGTCTAATGATAGTGAGTAACAAAACAATCAGTATTGGTGAATATATTGAGAACTACTAGCCAACAAATCCCGTATGTCCAATGATCTACATGCTAGAGTCTTAAAAAAAAGGTGGCTGGAGATGAAAACATTGGCTAATGGTGAAATATTCTCAAACTGAAATGCTTCAGCCAAACTCAGGCTCGATATCATCCAGAATAAAGCAACCCACTTAACTGGCATTCCATCTACCAACTTCAACTTCCTCCACCAATGGACTGAGACAGTATGGTGCACCAACTGCTGGATACACTACAGCAACTTATCAACACTTCAACAGCATCAGCCATTTTTTACTCTCTCATAGAAGGTGGGCATCACCAATCAAGCTAGTATTTATTGCTTGTCCCTAGTTGTCCTTCAGAAAGTGCTAGCGAGCTGACTTCTTGAATCACTGAAGTCCAAGTGCTACAGAGGGGGAAATTCCAGGACTCTACCCAGCAGCACTGAAGGAATGACAACATATTTCCAAGTCACAATGGTAAATGGCTTGTAGAGGGAGTTACAATGGCGATGTCCCCATGTATATGCTGTCCTTGAGCAACTACATGGAAATGGTAGTGGTCAGAAGGTGTTGAAGGATCTTCATTGAATTTCAACAGTGCATCTTGTAAATAGTCAACACAGCTACTACTGAGCAGTGATGGAGAGAGTGAATGTTTGTGGATAGAGTACCAAATCAAGATGATGTGTCCTGGATAGCGTGAAGCATCTTGAATGTTATTGGAACTGCAAGTTGGAAATGTTCCATCACACTCCTTTCTTTGGCTTGCGGATGGTACACAGCTTGGGGACTACTCACGGTGATGAGCTAGTCACTGAAATAACCCCAGCCTCTAACCTGACTGAGCAGTCACCGTGTTTATGTGGCAAGTTCTGTTGAGTTTCTGATCAAAGGTAACCCCTAGAATATGGATAGTGGGGTACTCAGTGCTGGCAATGCCACTGTGTCAAGGGATGGTGATTAGATTGATTCCTATTGGAAATGGTCATTGCCTGGCATAAATGGATTATGAGCATTATTATTTGACACGTGTCAACCCAAGACTGGATATTATCCAGGTCTTGTTGCATTTGAACATTGACTGCTTTGGTACCTGAGGAGTTACCACCATTCTGTAATCATGCACAAAATGTCTGAACTTCGGAAGAAGGTCACTGATGAAGCAGCTGAAGGTGGTCAAGCCTGTGCCCTCTCCTGGGGAACTGTGCAGAGATATCCTGGAACCAAGATGATTGACCTCCAACAACCACACTAGCATCTGGTGCGCCAGGTTATGACTCCAACCAGAGGGTTTTGCCCAATTCTCATTGGTTCCAGTTTTTCTACGATTCCCAGATCAAATGCTTTGATGTCAAAGACTGTCACTCTCATCTCACTTCTTGAATTTTCTTTTATTCATTTTTTTGAATCAAGGCTGTAATGAGGTCAGGAGCAATATGGCTCTGGTAGAACCCAAACTGAATATCAGCAAGCAGGTGCTGCTTGCCAGCAGTGTTGATGACACCTTCAATCACTTTATTGATAATAAAGAGTAATTGGCTGGATTGGTCTTTCCCTGTTGTGTACAGGGCATACCTCAGCAATTTTCCACCTTGTTGGGTAAATGTCACTATTGTAGCTGTACTGGAACAGTTTGGCTGGGGTGCAGAAAATCCAGCAGCACAGGTCTTCAGAACTATCGCTGGAATGTTGTCAGGGCCTATATCCTTTGCATTATTCAAGGTCTCCAACTGTTTCTTGAAATCACAGTGAACCAAATTTACTGAAATCTGGCATCTGTGATGCTGGGAACCACTGAAGGAGGCTGAGATGGAGCATTCACTCTGCTGCGAACACTTCAGTCTCATCTTTTGCTATGATGTGCTCAGTTCTGTCAATGACGATGGAGATATTTGTAGAGCCTCTTCCTCCAGTGAGCTGTTTAAAATTGTCCACCCCATTCACAACTGGATGTGGCATGATTGCAGAGCTTAACATCTCATCCGTTGGTTGTGGGATGGCTTAGCTCTGTCAATCACATACTGCTTGGCATAAATAATAGTCCTGTTTGGTAGTTCACCAAGTTGACAGCTCATTTTTAGGTGTGCCTGATGCTGCTCCAGGCATGCCCTCCTCCATTCTTCATTGAAGAAAGGTTGATCCCCTAGCTTTAATGGTTATGGTCAAGTCAGGGATGTGCTGGGCTAGGAGATCGTAGATTGTATTGGAGTAGGATTCTGCTGCTGTGGATGGCACACTGCACCTCACATGCCCAATCTGAAGTTGCTAGATCAGTCGGAAGTCCAATCTAAAACCGCAGATGCTAGAAATCTGAAACTAAAACAGAAATTGCTGGAGGAACTCAGCAAGCAGCATCTACAGAGAGAAAGTAAAATTGACAGAGTCTGTTATCCACTTCTGAAGAATTACCAGTCTCAAAATGTTAAGTCTTATTTCTGTCCGGAGGTGCTGGCAGACCTGCTGAGTTTCTCCAGCAATGTCTTTCTATTCAAAGTGTGTCCCATTTCACACAGTGATAGTGCCACACAACACGATGGAGGATATTCTCAATATGAAGGCAGGATTTTGTCTGTGAGGATTGTGCAATGGTCTCACCAACTTTTACAGATGCATCATAGAAAGCATTCTATCAGGGTGCGTAATGGCTTGATATACCAACTGCTCTGCCCAGGACCATTAGAAACTGCAGCAAGTTGTGTACACAGCCCAGACAATCACATAACCTCCCAGCCATGGACTCCATTTACACTTCTTGTTGCCGAGAAAAGGCTGCCAAACACTCCTACCCCGTAACACACACTTCTGATTTCTTCCATCAGGCAAAAGATACAGAAGCTTGAACACAAGTACCATCGGGTTCAAGAACAACTTCTCCCCTACTGTTATTAGACTGCTGAATGGACTTCTCCAAATTTCAAATCTAACGTTGATCTTGCTCTTGTACCACCTGTGCAGCCATAACCTTGTATGCCTCACCTCTGTCCAAACACCTTATGATCTGCCTGTACTGCTTGCAAAACAAAAAGCTTGTCATTGTACTTATGTCACAACAATAAATCAAATGCATCTGCCACAGGTAGATTGTGGAGGATGAGGTCAAGTATAGAATTTCACCCTTGTTGGTTCTCTCACGAGGTGCCACAGACACAGTCGAGCAGGTGTGTCCTTTAGGACCTGACCAACTTGTAGTGCTGCTGCCAAGCCATTCTTGGTGGTGAACAATGAAGTGCCCACCCAGAGTGGCCTTGCTATGCTCAGTGCATCCTCCAAGTGTTGTTCAACACAGTGAAGTATTGATTCATGAGGTGAGGGAGGATGGCACCTCGTAATCAGGAGGCTTCCTTGCCCACATTTGACCTGCTACCATGAGACATCATGGGGTCCAAAGTCAATGTTAAGGACTATCTGGATAACTCCCTCCCAAATACCATCGTTCCACCACCTTTGCTGGATGCGTCCTACCGGTGGGACAGGACATATCCAGGGATGGGGATGGGGATGGGGATGTCTGGGGCATTGTCTATAAGCAATTCTGTGAGTAGGACTATATCAGACTGCTGTTTAAATATTAGATTACTTTACTTTAGATTACTTACTTAGTGTGGAAACAGGCCCTTCGGCCCAACAAGTCCACACCGCCCCGCCGGAGCGCAACCCACCCATACCCCTACATCTGCCCCTTACCTAACACTACGGACAATTTAGCATGGCCAATTCACCTGACCTGCACATCTTTGGACTGTGGGAGGAAACCGGAGCACCCGGAGGAAACCCACGCAGACACGGGGAGAATGTGCAAACTCCACACAGAGTCGCCTGAGGCGGGAATTGAACCCGGGTCTCTGGCGCTGTGAGGCAGCAGTGCTAACCACTGTGCCAATTTGGTATGAGTCCCCAGATATTAAAAAGGAGCATTTTGTAGGGTCAACAAGGCTGTTTTTTGCCTGTCATTTCTGATGCCTAGATCAATGCCACAGTGTTGCGTCTGGCTTCACAGCCTAGCAAGTCACTCAGTAGTATTATTTGCTATTTCAGAGGGCAGTCTCAAGATTAGAGTGGTGCTGGAAAAGCACAGCAGGTCAGGCAGCATCCGAGGAGCAGGAATATCAACATTTCAGGCAAAAGCCCTTGATCATTCCCGATTTTCCTGCTCCTCGGATGCTGCCTGACCTGCTGTGTTTTTCCAGCACTACACTAATCTTGACTCTAATCTCCAGCATCTGTAGTACCCACCTCCACTGATTTCAGAGAGAATCTGAGACTCAACCACATTGTTATGGTTGTGACAACATCTACCACACAGAAGGATAGGAGCAACAAATGCATGGGAATACCACTACCTGCATGTTCCCCTCCAACCATATGCCATCCTGACTTGGAACTATACCACTGCTCCTTCATTATTAGTGGGTCAAAATCCTTCTGCGAGCTCGCCAATATCCCGAGGGCTGCAGCAATTCAAGATGGCACTCATCACCTTCCAATGAACAATGGATGGTGGCCTAGCAAATAACATCCTCAAATGATCAAATATTTTTAAAATTACTTAAGTGCAAATGTTAACCAAATCATTGGGACTGTCTCTGTACAAGTTTACCTAGCCTTTGAGTTCTCTCTATCTCCTAATTATCCTTATACACTGATTTCACCAGCTGATTAGACACTGAAAGTGGGCTTTTAATTGTGAAGAAATCAACTGCTGAAGCAAGATGCTGAATTGCATTTTAACATTAAATTGAAGTCAAAATTATTAGTAAGCCTTCCTTGAAACGCAAATTAAGTTTGGAATGCATTAATTAATGGCCTTGGAGCAGTGAGAGCGCATGAAAGCATTTTAGTTCTACTTTGTTTTGTTTCGTACATCTTATTGGAGGATTTCACCACAAGCTGCAGTCACACACTAATGAAACAAGGTTGATTGTCTCAATTTATGAAAACACAAAAACTGAAAAATACAAAAATTGCCACATTTCCAGTAAATCGTGAACTTTCCTAAAATTCTAGGCAAAACCGATGTCTCAGATAGTAGCCTAATATGGAGGTGGTGAGAACCTCTACTTGGCAGCAAAATTACCAAATTAACAATTCTTGTGGCACAACTTCAAGTGGATCTCTAGTATTAGGTATTAAACATCCCAAACTTTGTGGTCTCACCAAACCAGATTTCAGCAATAATTCTTTACTTTTACACTCCAAACTGCTTGCAAACTTACTTTTAATTGTTTTCTGTAATTGCATACTAACTTTGTGATTCACACACAAAGGACATCCAAATCCTTCAGAACAATAATAATCAATCACCTTCCTTTTGGGGAAAAAAAAAATGTATATTCACCATTTTTCCCAATTTCTCACCACTCACTACTTCTGTCACATTTTGTCCAATAAATTAACCAAACTATATAACTCGGCAGCCTCTTTACATCCTTCTCACAACTTACTTTCCCATGTAGCTTTATATCTTCAACAAGCAATGGAGGTAAATCACTTTGGAGTGACAATCCAGAATCCCAGACCAAATGTTCTGGTAACATGGCTCAAACCCCACCATGATAGATGATTAAATCTGAATTCAATAAAAATCTGGAGTTAAATGCTCATCTATCAGTGACCTTGTAACCATTGTAGATGGTCTTAAATACTCATCATCAGGTTCACTAATGTCCTTCAAGGAAACAAATCCTTTGACCTACCTGTAAATTCAGACCTAAGCGGAGGTCAACTCTTAATTGCCTTCTGAAACATTTAACTAGATATGCAGTTCAGGGGAATGAGGAATGGACAATAAATGCTGGCCTTGCAAGCGTATGAACGAACGAACAAACAAAAAGACCTCTCTCCTCCAATGGTTATGTAGGTGACTGAGGCCCAAGCACTAATTCTTATTATAATCCATGGATTAATTCTCATTCTGGTCAAATATAATCTCCACCCCACAAGTTCCAATTTTGTTCACCAAGTTCCTACACCTTTTAAATATATTTAAATATATTATAACAGTTGGTTCCATTATCTAACCTTTCAGTTATAACATCAAACTAACAGATTTTTAAAAACTATGATTTCTATTGATGATCATAGTGATTTTGTTTCTAACAATACTGGCCCAAACATTTTGGTACCCAGATGAGATAGATTGGAAGTTGCGCATTGCAACCATGCATGAAGTCTCAAAACACATAAGTTGAAGTTGCCTCGGAAGATTAAATCTTTCATGGGTTGATTTTTTACTATCCAGGACACAGAGCTCAATGCCCTAAACTTGGGACATATAACCACTCATTAATATCTGGTCTATTTTAGCCAGCATAACTCAATCAAACACTGACAAATGACCAACTCAAAACCTACACACCACCACTCCTCCCCACCCAATTATCCACACATCGTGGTATGATCTGGTAAGGGAGGATACTGGTTTATTTTTCCACAAGGGGTTACACCCTTCCCCAATTAAAATCAATGTATATATCCCGAGAATAAATAAAGGAGCCTTTTAAAGGATTTCCCCAAGTGAACATCAATTTTACTATTGATAAGTCAAATTTAATTAAAAGAGAATGTCAAACATATGGTCTTTATGAAATCATGTCTCCCCTCACAAACATACACACTTATAAAGTTGGTGTAGTGAACCTGTAATAAAAATTCCAATTTTCCTTTGAACTCTTGATGTTCTGATGATTCTTCCCAATCAAGATTGTCATCAGGCATTTTTGCTACTTGTAAGTAAAAAATATCCTCAGCTTGTACACTGAACACATCCTTAGTTTCAATTCATGTTTCTGTCAGCTGTTCGAGATAGTAGATGTTTTATACATTCCATGTCTGTGGAAGGTGTGTTATTAGGCTTATTAATTGTAGACAAGTTTTATTGCCAACATGTGAACATTCCTAAAGACCTAAATCTAAATAGAAGAGGGTCTTTTTACACCTTCTCAGAAACTTGGGTTGTTGCATAGCTGAGCTGAAATGAAAATTTCTGTAGGGCAATCTCATGTAATCCAAGTTGATTTTCTTATACTTGGCCAAACCTAGTCAGATGATCAATTTGACCATTCAAGTCTCTTTTTGGTCCCTTAATAAAAACCATTTCAACCCATGGAAATACCAGTTATTAACTTGGACAAACACATTCAATAATCAACAAGTCCACATTTAAGTCATTGTGACAATCCATACCACTCATTTCATCGATTCAATAACCTGCTCTCTTACAGTTTACCAGAATATGGTAGACACTGTCATGAAAACAGGATGTCCTCCATTCCTCTTCTTTGGAGTCTAATGGTCTCAGGCAAAGCTGCACCAACCCAGTGATGCTGCAGCTGGAGTTGGACAATAGCACAGAAACAGGCCCTTTGGCCCTCCAAGATTGAACAGACATTTTGCCTTACTAAAACTGTCTTCACTTGCAGAACCCGTATCACTCTACTGCCTTCATATGGATGTAACTTATGGCTCAGGTTTTTTTTTCTACACACGCACACTGGTCCAGGTCCCTCAGAGCCAGCTCTCTTAACAGAATGGCTGACACTCTTGTCTATTTTGTTTTAAAATTACCCCCACACTACCGCCGAACTGCAGTAGTGTTGAATGTTGATATTTTGTGTGCTTCAATTTCCTGCTCACTTCCCGCCTACCCCCAGCATCATGAACCGATACACCTAGTAATTGACCCCACTACCCTGGAAAAAAGCCTCATTTTCCACTCTATTCATGCCATTCAGAGTCTTATAAACTGCTATCAGGTCACTTCTCAGCCTCCTGCGTTCTCATGAAAACAGACCCACTCTATCCAACCTTTCTTTAAAATCGCTAAAATACCCAATACCAGGCAACATCCTGGTAAACTTTTTCTGTACCCTCTCCAAAACATCCACATCCTTCTGTTAGTGTGGTGACCAGAACTGTACCAATATTTCAAGTGTGGCTTAACTAAAGTTCTATAAAGCTCTAGCATAACTTGTCTATCCTTCTACTCAATTCCCCTTCCAATGAAGGGGAGCATGCCATTGGCATTTTTTACTGCCTTATCTACCCACACTGTCACCTTCAGTGATGTGGACCTGCACACCTGATCCCTCTGCATATCAATACTCCCAAAGGTTTGCCATTTACTGTATAATTTCCACCTGTACTTGACCTTGCAAAATGCATCGAGGAGAAAGTGAGGACTGCAGGTGCTGGAGATCAGAGCTGAAAGTGTGTTGCTGGAAAAGCGCAGCAAGTCAGGCAGCATTCAAGGAACAGGAGAATTCCTGAAGAAGGGCTTATGCCCGAAACGTCAATTCTCCTGCTCCTTGGATGCTGCCTGACCTGCTGTGCTTTTCTAGCAACACATTTTCAGCTTGCAAAATGCATCACCTTACATTTGTCTGGATTAAACTCCGCCAGCCATTTTTCTGCCCATGCCTCTAACTGACCTATATTTTGCTGTATCCTCAGACAATCCTTATTATCCGCACCTCCAAACTTGGTTTCGTCCACAAACGTACTAATTTGACAAACAATGTTTTCCTCCAAATTGTTTACGTAGATCACAAACAACAGAGGGCTCAGCACTGATCCCTGTGAACACTAGTCCCAACCCTCCATTCCAAAAAGCATCCTTCCACCACTAGCCTCTGTTTTCTATGACTAAGCCAGTTCTGTATCCAACTTGCCAACTCACTCGATATCATGAAACCTCACCTTTTGTACCAGTCTGCCATGAGGGACCTTGTCAAAAGCTTTACTGAAGTCCATATAGAGTGGAGTAACTTTGTCATTTCTACCATATACAGCTGGTACAATAAAAACAAGACAGCATTCCTCCATGACCAAGGTGCTATATGAACACACATACTACATGACAGTACACACAGCCATACACAGGGCAGCATAGAGTGCATAGAAAAATAGACATCAACCTGTTTTCCCTCAATCAACTTCGTCACTTCCTCAAAAACCTTGATCAAGTTGGTGATGCACAATCTTCACCACACAAATGGTATTGCTAATGACTCCATTTGCTTCTAAATGCATATACATCTTGTCCCTGAGAATCTTTTCCAATAATTTCCCTACCACTAACGTTAGGCTCACAGGCCTGTAATTTCCTGGATTATCTCTGCTACCCTTCTTAAACAGTGGGACAGCATTGGCTTTTCTCTGGGTCTTCACCTGTGGCCAAAGAGTACAAAAATGTTTGTTAATCTGTTCTTTTACCTCCCTCAATATTCTGGAACAGATGCCATCAGGACCCATGAAGTTATCTACTATAATGCTATAAGATGCACAACACCTGTTTCTTTTTAACATCAACCTGGCTTAGAAATTCACCACTCCCTTTGTGGAGATCAGCTTAAAAGAAAATTGCACAAAGGCTTGTCACAGAAACTTAATGTCCTGAAGACCTGTGCCATTATCAAATTTCAAGTGTCCTTTTACCTTGTTGCTAACAATAGATTCTAACATTTGTCCATAACTGACATTAGGTGAATTGCTATATAGTTCCTTTACTGCATGTTAGCACTATGGGTTTGTTATTTTCCAATCTACAGTAACCATTTTAAAATTTGAAAAAATTTTAAAAACCCTTGAAACCTTTGCAGTAAACAGAATTCAGCTCATTCCCGTACCACCTCCCTAATTCCAAACAAGTTGACTTCTGCAACAAAATGCAGTGAAAGAAGGATAGTGACACAAATGTGCAAGAACAAACCTAGTCATTCACAACAGCCCTATGCAACATTTGCATCTCCATTCTAACTACATATTATAGCATCATTATATGCAGCTGCCAAAAAAGTTAGAATGTGTAGTAATTAGAAGTTTGCTCATCATAAATCTAAGATATATCAAGCTTCTGAAAATAATTTATGTTCATTTTGCTTTGCACAGCATTATTGTGCCTGGGTAAAACCTTCTCAAGTATGTTATGTTGTGACCACACAAGGCATCTCCATAAAATCTCAACTTATACAATATGACAAATCAGAATATGAATGGAATTCAGTGTCATGGCAAAGAATCATTCTCTCTAGGCAAAATTATCCCACTGAGATTGCATGTGATCTGATGCTTGTTTGCCTAAAGAAAGCAGCACTGCAGTGGAAATTTGAGAAGCTTTGCCATGAGCCATGTAGAATGTGACACAGAATGTGACTAAATTTTCAAATGGTAAGTAATTAAAACTAAAGAATTTGGAGCCATACAGCACATGCTTATATTTCACATGGAGAAAAAGATTAAATGCTTTCTAAACAACTGCAGGCAAATTAAAGCACAGTTCATCGACTGAAGTACTTCCCCCTCTCAAAACACCAAACCAGTATGCCAATCAATGAATGTATTTGATGAGTAATGGTATTGCTTTCTCATGGATGATATTGAATCATCGGGGAGCCTAGAATTCATTCTTTAAAATGAACATGTTTGATTCTGTAAGATGTCTGTCTTACAGAATCAAATTATGCTAACCTTAGATAAAATGGATAATATGCATTTGATGAACCCTCAGTGAAAGTGAGCAACAATTTCAGTCTGCAAGAAACATGGAAGACAATTTTGTACATAATCTGATTAGATTCTTAAAGCTGAAGTGATTACTTAATAGTTAAGTTTAATCGATAGCACTACTTAGCATTACGTTCAAGTCCCAAACAAGGAGGGAACATGTAATTTAGCCAGCCAATTCAATGCAATGTCCCTGTATTATCAAGTATGCCAGATTTCAGAAAAGACTGTCTGCCTATTAGCCGAAGTGGATACTAAGGAAAAGGCTGTTCCAAAAGATAATAGTTTTTTGGTGCCCTGCCTAAGATTCCATTCAAACAGCAACACCATATATCCCATTGTTTTCTGCAAATTCCTATATTAAAAAAAGCTATATTTTTCCTTCATTAGTGAAGAACCCTGGAATAATTAATTGATGTTTTTGGGCTGCTTGAGGGATAAATTGTAAGTAAATTCTGTCTTCCATGAGATAGGAGAAATAACCTAGGAACAGCACCTTTCAATATTCCTGGATTTGAAATAAGAAAGGTACTTCTTGGTGTACAAACAATATCTCAGACTTAAGTGATGAGCAACTAGCTGCCATAAATGGTCCTTTGGTATGCAGTCAAAAACATAAACATTCTTTAATAAAAGGTTTTCCTCTTGCTGGAGCCAGCCTTTAAAGTCTTCTGGTCATTAAATGTGGCACCCCCTCCCAACCTCAGCATCACAAAACAAATAAATGATTTGGAGGTGCCTGTGTTGGACTGGAGTGTACAAAAGTTAAAAAATCTCAACACCAGGTTATAGACCAACAGGTTTATTTGGAAGCACTAGCTTTCGCAGAACTCCAAAAGCTCGTGCTTCCAAATAAACCTGTTAGACTATAAAGTGGTGTTGTGTGATTTTTAAACTTTGTAAACTAACAAATCTATTGTTGAAAATTTACTTTCCGCTATTGAACTAGGAATGCATAACATCACAGATCTAAGTTGTGACAATTTAGATTAGTGCATTTTTCATCATAATTTCACACTCCTTCCTGACCACACAGCCCAAACTATATAGAAGTGTTCACTAAAGGCATGCCTGCCTCCTGAAATCCCATTGATAAATTGTTGTTGCAAAATAAAAACAACTAATCTTCCCATTTGGTTAAATACTTGGGTATTTTTCCAATTTTAACACAAAACAGCTTTGGTTTGCAAATCACATGCCACTGTTGGTTTAGTGTTAGACCTCAGCCCTTGACTCTGGATTCAAGGCCCATTCAAGTGACAGACATACAATCCAATTAGTGCCAAATTCTCTGGAGTACAGACTTTTAGGCAAGGCCTCCTCCTCCTCCTCCTCCTCTTCTTCATGTGATTAACACCTTAGATTTATATACAGCAGTACCTCTTAATTTTACAAAATACCCCAAAGCAATTCACAAAGCATGGACATCAAGTCACACAAAGGTAATATTTTTGAGGGATTAATATGCATGAGTCCAAAGATGACTGTTCACAAAATAAAAAAATGGGACAAAACCAGTAGATTGAAAATAAAACATGCACTTTATCCAACATGAGAATTAAATCACAGCACTCCACAGTGAAATCCTGAATCAATTTGTCCCAAGAGGCAAGTTGTATATCAAATTTTTAAAATAAAAACTTACAGGTTTATTTATACACATTCTACAGTTGAACAGCACTAAGATGGCCAAGAATAACTGCCACATTACTGGTTCATTACACACAGACCACATCACTAACAAACTGGGGTTCAATCATGCTCCAGATGAGTATACCTTTTCCATCAAGTAATCTTCTAGTCTCAAATACCACACTTTTTTTGGATTCATTTCATGCCAACATCTTAGATACACTACTCGCAGCAGCTTCTGAAATTCCCTTTCGGAGACAGCCTGGTGTTTGAATATCACCACTTAATTCTGAGTCATCTGCCATACAGACAGAATCAGATCACACGATCAGTCATCTTCACATGCATGGGTTATTTCCCCAATATTGGTATCATCCATTATTGGTATCACTGTTCCATTCATATTTCCAATGTATACCAATTGATACACATTCTTCTCTCAATGTCAGGTGAAGAAAGTGGACTTTCATGGCTTTATCATTGAGTTCAGGTGGCAGTGTGAATTTTTCCTAAAGGAGACTTCAAGCTTGCTTTGAAAGTTTTGAAATACCCTCTTTATTGGCTTTGGTTGCCATTCAATTGGATGGCTACATGGATAATAATACAGCAATTTTGCTAATGTTCATTAATCTTTTGTGCCATGTTTAAGCAAGTTTACATTGAGATACATATTGGTTTTATTCTCTTAAAACATCCCGTTAGATCACATGGCACATAATCTTGTCAATTGGTCAGAAGTGGCAGAGGTAAAAGTCAACATTCTCACAGATGCCTCTAAATGAATGAATCACAGCAATGCCAGTAATTAATAAACTACAATGTGGTTTGATCCTTCAAAACTCTGAATTCACATTCACAGGTATAAAAACATGGAAAAAAGAAATCACCTCAGATATGTATTATGGGTTATACACAAGTATACGTACTAATCGGATGGATCATATGATATTTCTGAAAGTATTTCAGCCGTCTTCAGTTTAATTATGTTGCAAAGATCTTATTCAAAAATGCAAGTATTCTTACGTTTGTGAGTCACTTTCTAAATGACCAGTTCTAGTAAAGTTCTTACAAATGTGCAAGAACAAACTTGCGGCTGTTGAATAGAGGTTAAGGGTGGTGCTTGTTGTGAAGTTCTTTACAGTGGAGAAGAGAGTCAAATAGAATTAGAGATGTACAGCACAGAAAGAGACTGGTCCAACTTGTCCATTCCAACCAGATAAATAGGACTAGATTAAGTGAAGTTGTCAGCATTTGGTCCATATCCCTCCAAATCCTTCCTATTCATATACCCATCCAAATGCCAAATGCTGCAATTGTACTAGCCTCCACCACATCCTCTGGCAACTATTCTATATACACACACACACACCACCCTCTGTTTAAATATGCTGCCCCTTAGTTGTCTTCTAAATCTTTCCCCGCTCACCTCAAACCTATGCCCTCTAGTTCTGGACTCCCTGATCCTAGGGAAAAGACCTTGTCTATTTACTCTATCCATGCCTCTCATGATTTTATAAACCTCTATAAAAGGTCACCCCTCAACCTCAAACACTCCAGAGGAAACAGCCCCAGCCTATTCAGCTTCTCCCTATAGCTCAAATCCTCCAACCCTGGCAACATCCTTGTAAATCTTTTCTGAACCCTTTCAAGTTTCACAGCATCCTTCCTGCAGGAAGGAGACCAGAACTACATGCAATATTCCAAAAGTGGCCTAACCAATATCCTGTACAGCCACAACATGATCACCCAACTCCTGTACTCAATGCTCTAACCAATAAAGGAAAGCATACCAAACGCCTTCTTCACTACCCTATCAACCTGCAACTCTACTTGCAAGGAGCTATGAACCTGCACTCCAAGGTCTCCTTGTTCAGCAACACTCCCTAGGACCTTACCATTAAATGTATAAAAGTCCTGCTCCGATTTGTTTTTCCAAAATGCAGCACCTCGCATTTATCTGAATTAAACTCCATCTGCCACATCTCAGCCCACTGGCCCATCTGGTCCAGATCCTGTTGTAATCTGAGGGAACCCTCCAATTTTGGTATCACCTGCAAACATACTAACTATACTTCCCACGTCCACGCACAAATCATTTATAAGTGACAAAAAGCCATAGACCCAGCACCGACCCTTGTGGCACTCCACTGGTCACAGGCCTCCAGTCTGAAAAACAACCCTCCACCACCACCCTCTGTCTTCTACCTTCTGAGCCAGTTCTGTATCCAAATGGTTAGTTCTCCCTATATTCCATGAGACCTAACCTTGCTAATCAGTCTCCCATGGGGAACCTGGTTAAATGCCTTACTGAGATCCATTTAGATCACATCCACCACTCTGCCTACATCAATCCTCTTTGTTACTTCTTGATTACCCACACACAAAGCCATGCTGACTATCCCTAATCAGCCCTTGCCTTTCCAAATTTGCACAAATCCTGTCCCTCAGTATTCCTGCCAACAAATTGCCCACAGCAACGTCAGGCTCGCTGGCCTATAGTTCTCTAGCTTTCCCTTACTACCTTTCTTAGTGGCACCACATTAGCCAGCCTCCAGATTTCCAGCTCCTCATCTGTGACTACTGATGATACACTTATCTCAGCAAGGGGCCCAGCAATCACTGCCCTAGCTTCCCAGAGTGTTCCAGGGCAGACCTATCAGGTCCTGGGGATAGACCCACTTTAATGAATTTCAAGATATCCAGCACTTCCTCCTCTGGGCATTTTTCAAGATGTCACTATCTATTTCCCTACATTCTATATCCTCCACGCCCTTCTCCACAGTGTAAACTGATGCAAAGTACTCATTTAGTATCACTCCCATCTTCGGCAGCTCCCCACATAAACTGTCTTGCTGACCTTTGAGGGGCCCTGTTCTCTCTAGGGTTACCTTTTTGTCCTTAACGTGTTTATAAAATCCCTTTGGATTCTCATTAGACAGCTTTGGCAAATAGGATTA
Organism: Chiloscyllium punctatum; assembly: GCF_047496795.1. Classification (NCBI taxonomy): domain Eukaryota; kingdom Metazoa; phylum Chordata; class Chondrichthyes; order Orectolobiformes; family Hemiscylliidae; genus Chiloscyllium; species Chiloscyllium punctatum. The sequence goes on along the minus strand of NC_092762.1, from coordinate 50,313,506 downwards.
ATGTCCCCTTTTTGCCCTCCTGATTTCTCTCAAGTATACTCCTACTGCCTTTATACTTTAAAAATTCTCTCGATCTTTGCTGTCTACATCTGACATATGCTTCCTTCTTTTTCTTAAAAAAAACCTCAATTTCTCCAGTCATCCAGCTTTCCCTACACCTACCAGCCTTTCCTTACACCCTAACAAGAATATACTCTGAACTCTCATCTCATTTCTGAAGGCTTCACATTTTCCAGCTGTCCCTTTACTTTCAAAAACTTACCCTTTTGAAAGTTCTTGCCTAACACCATCAAAATTAGCTTTTCTCAATTTAGAACTTCAACTTTTAGATCTAGTCTATCCTTTTCCATCACTATTTTAAAATAGAATTATGGTTGCTGGGGCCAAAGTGTCCCCCACTGACAACTCAGTCACCTGCCCTGCCTTATTTCCCAAGAGTAGGTCAAGTTTTGCACCCGCCCTAGTAGGTACATCCACATACTGAATGAGAAAATTTTAAATTCCTCTCCATCTAAACCCTCAACATTATGGCAGTCCCAGTCTGTGTTTGCAAAGTTAAAATCCCCTACCATAACCACCATCAAATGAACACCAAGGTTTCAAGCTGTCGGGTTCCACTTATACCAATTGCCAGAAAGAACAGTGGCTACAGAATGGAGTTAGCAGCAGGGACAAAAGATGCTGGCTTTGGTCTTTCAAACCGAAGAAACATCTATTTATCCAGAATCCTATGTTAAATGTGCAGTATGACAAATTAGAAGCAAGCAAACTGATGGATGTGATCTAGAGCCGAGTGCTGCCAGTCCAATTGTGGAAAGTAATGCTGTATTCTTAGATGATGTCACTGAGGGACAGCATGTACAGATAGTGATGACACACAAATGGGAAGACAGCAATTATAGTTTAGTCTATAGTAAGAATGGAACTGGCAAGTGAATGTCTAACCCAGTTAGACAGTGAATAAAGAATACTGGAGAAGGGGGATGTGAATAATCTTATCCAATACTCCTGACAAGTCAGGAAGGAGAAGGAGTTTATTTGTGTCACAAACAACTGGAATGTTGTTTTTAAACATTAAGAACTGTTGTTTTGTATGGTCTCAAAAGTGGGAAACCTGTTTGCAGCGATTCAAACATGGAGTTCCAGGAAGTTGAGCAAAGATTTGTAAGGCAACAACTCATTCAAGGAATTGATAGATAAGAGGGAGATTGGAGAGGAAACAGTAGCTTATAAGAACAAGAGGATGTTGCAGCCAGCAACTCCATCCCTACTGCTCCATTTGGATCACTAATTCAGCAAGGATCCGAAGTGAGGGCATTAGTTCTAAGCCACCTGTGACAATATTTTTTAATGACCATCTTGAAAAGATTATTGTTCCTCACCAACTCATTTTTTATTTCATTCATGGGATGCGGGAGTCACTGACTCGGTTAGTGTTTATTGCCCATACCTAATTGCACTCAAGGTGGTGGTGGTGGCAAGCCACCTTCTTGAACTGCTGCAATCCATTAGGGAGGGGCTCCACAATTTTGACTCAGTAGCACTGATGTACGCTTAAAGCATTGATAGTCATTAAACTCTATCGTTGAAAAGAATTTCACATTTTCCTTAAGCTGACCCATCTTCTTTCTACAAACAGATCACTGTAAACTGTCGACATACAGCACAAGGCTACTGCTTTGGGCGGCACGGTGGCACAGTGGTTAGCACTGCTGCCTCACAGCGCCAGAGACCTGGGTTCAATTCCCGCCTCAGGCGACTGACTGTGTGGAGTTTGCACGTTGTACCCGTGTCTGCGTGGGTTTCCTCCGGGTGCTCCGGTTTCCTCCCACAGTCCAAAGATGTGCAGGTCAGGTGAATTGGCCATGCTAAATTGCCCGTAGTGTTAGGTAAGGGGTAGATGTAGATGTAGATGTAGGGGTATGGGTGGGTTACGCTTCGGCGGGGCGGTGTGGACTTGTTGGGCCGAAGGGCCTGTTTCCACACTAAGTCTAATAATAATAATAATAGACAAAGGATCAAAGAGAACAGAGTGAAAAGCTTAATTAATTGCTCCTCTGGTTTCGCATCTACATCCTCTCCCTTGGTGACATCATCTGAAGCATACAGGAACAAAAAAATGGAGTAAACTGGAGCCTGCTCCCCCCCGTTCAATGAAATCATTGCTGATCGGATTGTGACCTTTACTTTCTGATCAGTCTCTTGTCAATCACAGGTCAAACCTCAGTTTTGAATATATTCAATGACACACCATTGACAGAATTAACACCCCCAGAGAAAACCATCACTCCTCATCTCAGTAATAAATGAAACCCTAGTTCTTATACTTGGTTCCTTAGTACCAGATGTCCCCGTAAAGGGAAATATCCTCTCAGGATTAATCTTTAAAGCCCAGTAAGGATCTGGTATATTTCAGCAAGATAATCTTTCATTCTTCTGAACTCCCAGGATGATAGGTTTAGTCCATTCAATTTCTCCTTTATCCTCATCGCAGGAATGCTTCTGAATTCATTTTTATAAATGTGTTGAAGAATAAAGTTTTAAAATCAGAACTTAGCATTTCATATTCCTCATTATCCATATTCAACGTGATATTCCACAGGAGATAAACAAGTTGAAGGTGAAAGGAGATCGCTTTATTTTGTTGTACAAGTCAACTTTCCTGATATTCATTAATGTTTTTAGATTAGATTACTTAGTCTGGAAACAGGACCTTCGGTCCAAGTCCACACTGACCCGCCAAAGTGCAACCCACCCAGATCGATTCCCCTACATTTATCCCTTCACTTAACACTACGGGCAACTTAGCATGGCCAATTCACCTAACCTGCACATTTTTGGTCTGTAGGAGGAAACCGGACCACCCTGAGGAAACCCACGCAGACACGGAGAGTGTGCAAACTCCACACAGACAGTCGCCTGAGGCGGGAATTGAACCCGGGTCTCTGGCGCTGTGAGGCGGCAGTGCTAACCACTGTGCCATCGCGCCACCCGTGTCTCAGATGTCCTCTTGTGTGACTCAGTCATACAACACAGAAGCAGACCCTTTGGTCCAATCGGTCCACACTGACTACGTTGCCAAACTAAACTAGCCCCAATTGTCTGCACTTGGCCCATAACCCTCCAAACCCTGCCAATTCATGTACCTATCTAAACGTCTTTTAAATGTTGTAACCGTACCTGCAGGCTACAGTCCAACAGGTTACCCGGAAGCACCAGCTTACGGAGCGCTGCTCCTTCATCAGATGGGTGTGAAATACAATTTTATTTTTATATTTCAAACACTCCATTCCCAGCAACTTCCTTGTACATCTTTTCCAAATATTCAACACATTTTTGCAAGGCAGGGATTTAATGGAACAGGGAGGGCGTAAGAACGTTTACGAACATCATTAAGATTTAGGAACTTTGAGAAACACATGGAGGTGACAACAGAGCCAGAGGCTGACTGGGTGGGGATGTTTACAAGAAACAGAACTGACCAGTGGGCTGCATCTTGCATCAGCAATTGGCAGGACGGTGGGGTAGAGAAACATACATGACATGTCATTCCAGAAGGAAAGGGTGTAGATTAAAAGCAAGGGACAGACAGCATAGAAACTGCAAGACACAAGCCAAAATCCAAACAGTATTTAAAAATATTAAACTATTTTGGATGATTTTGTTTTGTAACTGTACCTACTAATCTATGATTGGCCTCTAACCTGATTATTATTTACTGACATTGGATTGACTGTCTGCGTTAGAAACACAAATGCAGCAATGTGAAAATAAGCCAGTCAGTCGCTAGAGTCCATACCAGCCCTTTGAAGAACATCCCACTCAAATCCAGTCCCCCTACTCTATCCCTGTAAGCCTGCATTTCCCATGGCTAATACATCTAACCTGAACATCCTGGAAACTATGGGGCAATCCACCTAACGTGCACACATTTGGACTGTGGGAAGAAATCTGAGCACCCGGAGGAAACCCACGGGGAGAATGTGCAAAGACAGTCCACGCAAACAGTCGCCTGAGGCTGGAATCCAACCTGGGTTACTGGTGCTGTGAGGTAGCAGTGCCAATCAGTGTGCTACAGTTAAAACCGCTTCAGCTTATTTGCAATATCCATGCTCCATCTGATCCAGAGCGGTGTTTCTGATGGTTTATCTTCTGTGCCACAAGAACCTTCCTCCACACCCCCCCACCCCACACAGCTGGCTAGCCGAGAGGCAAAACCAACTGACCACTGCCTTGGGGCAGGGTGAAGATGTGGGGAATGGGTCAGAAAGGAGCAACTGTCATTCTTCAAATGCTCTTTACAGCTCCAGGTTCAGGAAGGTAAAGTTGGAAAAGCTGTCGGTATTAATGGGTTCCAGGGTCTGGATTTATTGAGTGGTCCTCAGGCAAACCAAGATGGGGTGGAGGCCTCAAAAAGCTAACCAGCCTCTTGTTCACACACATACAGTGGGTAGGTAGAGCATTCCAATGGAGAATAGTCCATGTATTTCCCACCTGGACAGTTAGTCTCAAAAAAGGTGTGCGCGCCATACCCATATTTACAACCATGCGAATTCCGATTAGGAACAGGCCATTCATTCACTCCAGACTGCTCTGCCATTCAATAATATCACAGATCGTTAACTACTCACATTCTTCCCTTCCTCCCCACTTACTTATAGATATCTGCCTACTTCTGGTTTAAAAACATTCAAAAACACAGCATGGCACAATCCAGGAGAAAGCAGCCCACTTAATTGGCACCACGTTCACCCCCAGTAGCAGTAGTGCATACCATATATAAGACAGACTGCAGAAACTCACCCATGCTCCTTCCAAACCCACGACCACTTCCATCTAGAAGGACATAGGAATACAGGTACATGGGAACACCATCCACTGTAGGTTTTCCTCCAACTCATTCACCATCCTTGAACACATTACCACCAGACTTGGAAATATATCACCATTCCTTCAGTGTCTCTGGATCAAAATCCTGTAACTCTCCTCCCTAACTGTACGTGTAACCCCACTATACTGTTCTGTATCTGTAAAATCTTCCATACCATTCTGTTTTGACACAATCACCTTGATAACTTATTATGACCTCTCTACTTTAATAAGTTTGTACAGTTTTGGATTACTTGTTACTTTGGTTAGACCCTTGGCATGAAACTCTTAGACCCATCATGTTATTCCAGCCATTAGGTTTGTCTCAAGCACTACCTTATTTTTAATTTTTTTATAATTATCTCTCTCCACCTCAATTAGATTATAGGTTATCCCTTTCACTTGCTATTCAGCTGTTGACACTTGATCACCTGCAAAGACTTGTTATGCAACCCATCGGCACTCCACTCACACCACATCTTTTGATCTCTCTGCCTATAAATTCTGTGCCTGCATGCTTTTCTTCACCTCACCTGACGAAGGGTCAGCGCTGTCAAAGCTGGTGATTTCAAATGAACCGGTTGGACTACAACCTAGCATCGTGCAACCTCCCACCCCGTCCACTCCAGTCCAACACCAGTACCTCCACCTTATCCCCTCCCTAACAGCATTGTGGATCCACCTACAGTAAGTAGACTGCAGTGGTTCAATAATGCAGCTGACCACCACCTTCTCAAGAACAGCTCGGGACAGGTAATTAATGCCAGCCCAGCCAACAACACCCCTATTCCATGAGTGAAAAAGAAGAAAATCATAAGGAAACAAGCTGTTGGAAATCCCTTAAATGCAATAGTAACTTGATAAATATCCTTTCACAGGACAATGAAGACCAGCAGTAAATTTGATAGTGACAGACTTCATGAGTATAGTAACAAGCTGTTGGAATAGATGGACACGTAGCAGCTGAAATTGAACAGAGAGGTGCAAAGTGATACATTTCGGTTGAAAGAATGAGGGGAAATATAAAAAAGGTTATAATTCTAAACAGAGGAGCAGAGGGACATGGTGTATCATAAATGCTTGAAGATGGATGGTGACAATGTAAAAGGGGGTAATAATGACAGGGATAAGCAGCTAGAAAAGAGCCATAAAAGTGTAAAGGAAGGACGTTCTGGTGAACCTTCATACAACACAAACTTGGCTTCAATTGGAAAATTGTGCCCATTACTGCTCATCACAATTTGGGTCGATGTAAAAAGGTTGAAAGCAGGGTGCACAACAACAACTGACACTTATCAAACAGCCTTAACATAGAACATAGAAAAGTACAGCACAGAACAGGCCTTTTGGCCCACGATGTTTTGCCGAGATTTAATCCTAATGTAAAATATAACAACTTAACCTACACACCCCTCAACTCACTGCTATCCACGTGCATGTCCAGCAGTCACTTAAACGTCCCTAATGACTCTGCTTCCACCACCACAGCTGATAATGCAGAGTTGTGAATGCATTGAATGTGTTAAGAACCTACCTCTGACGTCTCCTTTATATCTTCCTCTTAATATCTTCAAACTATGACTTCTTGTACCAGTCAATCCCGCCTTGGGGAAAAGTGTCTGGCTACTGAATATCTATTCCTCTCATTATTTTATACACCTCGATCAGGTCTCCTCTCTTCCTCCTTCTCTCCAGAGAGAAAAGTCCAAGCTTATTCAACCTTTCTTTATAAGGTAAGCCCTCCAGTCCAGGCAGCATCCTGGTAAACCTTCTTTGCAGCCTCTCCAAAGCCCCTGTATCTTTCCTATAGTAGGGCGACCAGAACTGGACACAATATTCCAAATGTGGTTTCAAAAGGGAAATATAGCCCTGGAGCAAAACCTCGCAGCTCTTAAACTCGATGCCCCTGTTAATGAAAGGCAAAACACCATATTCGTTCTTAACAACCCTATCCACTTGGGTGGCAACTTTGAGCGATCTATGTACTTGAACACCAAGATCCCTCTGTTCCTCCACACTGCCAAGAATCCGGTCTTTAATCCCGTATTCAGCATTTGAGTTCGATCTTCCAAAATGCATCACTTCGCATTTATCCAGGTTGAACTCCATGTGCCATTTCTCAGCCCAGCTCTGCATCCTGTCTATGTCGCGCTGCAGCCTGCAATAGCCCTCTATACTATCGACGACACCTCCAACTTTTGTGTCATCTGCAAATTTACTAACCCACCCCTCAACCTCCTCATCCAAGTCATTTACACAAACAACAAAAGTAGAGGCCCAAGAACAGAGCCCTGCGTGACCCCACTCAACACTGTCCACAGGCAGAATACTTTCCATCTACAACCACTCTCTGCCTTCTGTCAGCCAGCCAATTCTGAATCCAGATAGCCACATCTCCCTGTATCCCATACTTCCTGACTTTATGAATGAACATAATGCAACATTCCAAGGCCTTTCACAGCAGGGTTCTGAAAGTAAGTGTAATACCGAGTCACATAAGGAGAAAAAAAGGCAGAAAAGATTTACAGGGATGGCTGTGTGAGCACGGTCAGGGACAAGGGACCTTAGCTATGTGGCTAGATTGGAGAAGTTTGGATTGATCACTTCAACCTTCTCTGAAGCGATCAATCCAAACTTCTCCAATCTAGCCACGTGGCTAAGGTCCCTCGAATGTTGTGTCAACGTTTAAAATATCTTCTCCCCAGCCTCTGCCAAGGAATTAAAACAAAGATATCCAATTTGTAAGAAAGCTGATTAACATGACCAGCAGCAGTTATAACTTATTCCAATTTTGTAATTGAAAGACTAATACCATAGTTTGGTTATGTACAATTGCATGTCAAATGAATAAACAAAGCATTGACTGTACCCAAGAAAACGAAAGACCTCGCTTACAAATATTTGAGGTGCTAGAGAGTCCAATAACAGAGAAAGTGATGTCTGCAGATGCTGGAGATCAGAGTCAAAAAGTGTGGCACTGGAAAAGCACAGCCGGTTAGGCAGCATCCAAGGAGCAGGAGAGTCAACATTTCGAGCATAAGATCTTAATCAGGAATTTTTGGTCTGAGAACTGAGTTGACTCACATTACCTTCAATAGGGAGACCTGAGACAATGGTCTTTTCTCTGCTGTGCCTTAACAGCAACTTCCCCAAGTTTTAGTACATCCCTCACCACGCAATCCTGGACCGTGCAATGTGCCAGTCTGCAACAATCAGGGTCAACTCCTTGTTCTGGAAGACCAACATGTTTCAGACAGACCAAAGACTATCATTCACTAGCTTGATGGCCCTCTCAGCACAGCTGATTTTTGTCTCTGTTCCCCAGGATGCGCATTGACTGTAGAGCACAGAGATCTACGTCACAGTGCTGCTTGCAATGAACTTTGACACAAACCATTGCATCTTACTCCAGAATTCCTTTGCTGAGGCACATTCCAGAAGGAAGATGTATGACAGTCTCAACAACCTCACCAACCCCCAGTCATTTTCTGCCAAATAACTGATAGTCTGCTCAGGAAACCACTCAACAGGATCCACCCTCGCCTATTCCCTCAGGGTCTCAACAATACTGTGCACTGACCACTTCCTGATGGACTGGTGACCAAAAGGTCTTTCTCTTTGCAAATTTCAGTGAAGGCCAGGTGAAACAGAACTGTCGAACCACTGGGAGTGTTCTGTGGCAGTGAGGCCAGTGCCATCCTTCCCAACACCAGGAACAGGTAGAACCTCAGCACGTAGTGACACTTGGTGTTTGCATATGGAGGGTCTGCGCACAGCTTGTTGCAGCCACACAGAAAGGTGGCCATCAGGATGAGGGCAACATTGGTTATGTTGTTCCTTCACTTATCCAGAGTTTTGGACATGAAGTCCCTGCAGACCCAATCCATCTGAGGCTTCCAGATGAAATGGAAGATGGCTCGGATGACTGAAGACCTCGGATCTGATTAATTCTAAGCAAATCACCAAGCAAATTTATCTTCTCTCCTCAGACCACTTCGGGAAGGTCAATGTTAGTCTAATTACAGTGATGGTGTACCCTACAATGATTTCCCACATTTAAAAAAAGGTAAATTTAAGCACAAGCCTTCACCTAACATTGACAGATCCAAAGCTTCGGCAAGTGTCATTGGTTAACAATCAGAAATAAGATGTGTTGATTTTTCTTTTCACTAGCCCTTAGATGTGAAGTCAGCCCTACCACTAACTGAAAAGGGTTAAACCTGACACCTTTCAGGTCTGTATGATGGTGTACCACATGTTACATAGCCACATATTGTGTTAGCAGCAGTTTCAAATAGGAATCAAGGCTGAGCTTGAATAAAATCTTTCATTCAAAGTGATAATGTTATTGTACAAAGAGCAAAGAATAAAAGACACCTGCCATGAACAAAAATATAGTTATCATTTTCATCTCCTGTGCAAACTCAAAACCAGGGCTGAACAAAAGTTCCAGAGACACAGAGTCCTACAGCAGAGAGACAGATCCTTTGGCCCAAACTGGTCCATGCCTACCAAGATGTCCATCAACGCTAACTCCATTTCCCTGCGCTGGGCCCATTATCCTCCCAAACCTTTCCTATCCATGTATTTATCCAAATGCCTTTCAAAAATGTTATTAATGTACCCAACTCATTTCATATGTGTACCGCCCTCTAAAAATAAAAAGTTGCCCCTCAGGTTCTCTTTTATTCTTTCCTCTCTAACCTTAAACTGAAGTCCTCTAGACTGCAATTCCCTAACCCTGGGAAAAACCCTGAGTGCATTTACCCTATCCACGCCTCTCATGATCTTCTACAAGATCCCTCCCCCAGTCTCCTATGTTCTAAAGGAAAAAAAGTTCTTGCTTATCCAACCTCTTCCTATAACTCAGACCCTTGAGTCCTGGAAACATCCTTGTAAATTACTTCCAATTTAATAACGTCCTTCCTGTAGCAAGGTGACCAAAAACCAAACATACACTCCAAGTGTGGCCTCTCCAACATCCAGTACAACTGCAATATAACTTCCCAACTTCTATACTCCAAGCCCTGACTGAAGAAGGTCAGTGTGCCAAAGGGCTTCTTCAATGCCCTGTCTATGAGCCCACTTGCACTTAAACACAAAGGTCCCTCCGTTCCACTACACTCCTTAAGACCCTACCATTCACCATGAAATTCCTACCTTGATTTGACTTTCCAAAATGCAAGACCTCACACTTGTCTATATTAAACCTCATTTGCATTTTCCAGCCCACCTCCCCAACTGATCAAGGTCCTGCTGCAATTTCTGATAACCTTCCTCACTGTTTACGACACTGCCTATTTTAGTGCCATCAGCAAACATCCTAATCATGCCTTGTACATTCTCATCCAAATCACAGATATACTTAACGAACAGTAATGGGCCAGCACTGATCCCTGAAACACTGACCCACTCGTCACAGGTCTCCAGTCCAACAATTATCCTTCCTACCATCAAGCCAATTGTGTTTCCAATTCCCCCTGGATGCCAGGCAATCTAACCTTCCAGAGCAGCCCACCATGTGGAACTTAATCTCAAGCCTTACTGATATCTATGTAGACTAAAATCAATTGCCATGCCCTCATCAACCTTCCTGGTCACTTCATCAAAGAACTCTACCAAACTTGTGAGGCATGATCATCCATGCACAAAATGATGCTGACTATTCCGAATCAAATGCTGCCTTGCCAAATGCAAGTATATCTTCAAAGTTTGTGAGAAGATTTGTAGCTCGGGTGCTCGTTGTTGTGGTTCTGTTCGCCGAGCTGGGAATTTGTGTTGCAGACGTTTCGTTCCCCTGTCTAGGTGACATCCTCAGTGCTTGGGAGCCTCCTGTGAAGCGCTTCTGTTATGTTTCCTCCAGCATTTATAGTGGTTTGTTCAACCCAAACTCTGGGTCAGATACGTGGATGACACCTTTGTAATCATTAAAAACACAAATAGAAAACACACACCGGATCATCAACGCCACACTCACAGGAATCAGATTCACTAGAGAGGAAGAAAAGAACAACCAACTCCCATTCCTAGATGTGATGGTACAGAGAACACCGAATGGAGAATTCACCACAAAGGTATACAGGAAAGCCAGACACACACACACACACACACACACACACACACACACAGTCTTGAACTACAAAAGCAACCACCCCAACACACACAAAAGTTGCATCATGACAGTTCAAAATAGGGCCACAACACACTGCAGCACACCAGAACTGCAAAAAGAGGAAGAACAACACCTCTACAATGTATTCGCCAAAAACGGATACCCCTGCAATCTCATCAACAGATGCCTAAGAGAAAGAGAATGAGGACATGCCACAACCCAAAGGACTAGCCACGTTACCATACATCAAGAACATTTCTGAACTGACAGCCAGACTACGACCACCACTAGGACTCATAACAGCACACAAACCAACAGCAACTCTCAGACAACTCACCAGGACAACGGACCCGATAACCAGCATGAGCAAAACCAATGTAGTGTACAAAATCCCACGGAAGGACTGCACAAAACACTACATAGGACAAACAGGAAGACAGCTAACGATCCATATCCATGAATGCCAACTAGCCACGAAACGACACGACCAGCTATCCTTAGTAGCCACACACGCAGATGACAGCATGAATTCGACTGGGACAACATTATTATAGGACAAGCCAAACACAGAACAGTCAGGGAATTCTTAGAGGCATGGCACTCATCCACAGATTCAATCAATAAGCACATCGACCTGGACCCAATATACCGGCCACTGCAGCGGACAGCTGGAACTGACAACCGGAAGCGGCAGAGACAAAGCACTATCAACGCCGGAGGAAACATCACAGGAGGCTCAAGCACTGAGGATGTCACCTAGACAGGGGACGAAATGTCTGCAACACAAATTCCCAGCTCGGCGTATAGAACCACAACAGCAAGTATATCTTATCTCTCAGAATCTTCTCAAGTAACTTGGGGCAGCATGGTGGCTGTGATTGGCACTGCTACATTATAGCACCAGGGACCCAGATTCAATTCCAGTCTCAGGTGGCTGTCTGTGTGGGTTTCTGCCAGGTGCTCCCACAATTCAAAGACATGCAGATTAGATGAATTGGTCATGCCCAGTGCAGCTGTACAGGACATTGGTTAGGCTGCTTCTGGAATATTGTGCACAATTCTGGTCTCCTTCCTATCAGAAGGATGTTGTGAAACTTGAAAAGACTTACAAGAATGTTGCCAGTTGGAGGATTTGAGACAAAGAAAGAACGTGAATAGGCTGGGGCTGTTTTCCCTGGACCATTAGAGGCTGAGGGGGTGACCTTATAGAGGTTTATACAATCTTAGGGGGCATGGATAGGTATATAGACAAGGTCTTTTCCAGGGGGGGGGGGGGGAAGAAGAGGAGGACGAGGACGAGGACGAGGACGAGGAGGAGTCGAGAACTAGAGGGTATAGGTTAAGGGTGACAGGGTAAAGTTACAAAAGGGACCCAAGGGGCAACTGTGTACGCTGAGGGTGGTGCTCGTACAGAATGAGCTGCCAGAGGAAGTGGAGGAGGATGGTACAATTGCAGCATTTAAAAGACATCTGGATGGGTATACGAATACAAAAGGGTTAGAAGGTTATGGGCTGGCAAATGGGACTTGATTAGGTTAGAATATGGACGGGATAGACTGATGGGTCTGTTCCGTGTTGTATTCCTCTATGACTATCAGATGCCCACAGTGTTGAGGGATGTGTAGGTGCATTAGTCAGGGGTAAATATAGGATAATAGGGTAGGGGAATGGGTCTGGGTGGGTTACTCTGGAGGGCCGGTGTGGAACTGTTGGGCCAAATGGCTTGTTTCCACACTGTAGGGATTCTATAATAACATATGTTTGGCTTCCTGGTATTTAGTTCCCTTCTTGTATAAGGGCTTGAAAGATTCACTACCTTTCAGTCTTCTGGGACCTCACCCACGGGTGACAATGATGCAAACATATCAGCCAGGGCCCCCACAATTTCTTCCCTAGCTTCTTGGATATATCTGGCCAGGACCAGGAGGTTAACCCACCTTCATATATTCTAATAAATCCAACACCACCTCTGCGAGATGGACTGTCCCCAAGATACGACCACTAACTTCCCCCAAGTTAAGTCTTCATGTCTTTTTCCACAGTAAACACAGGAGAAATATTCACAGGAGAACCTTGCCCACCTCCTATGGTTCTACACACATGTCCACTTCAGTCCTTGAGAGGTCCTATTCTCTTGGAGAAAGTGAGGATTGCAGAAGCTGGAGGTCAGAGTCACAAGTGTGGTGCTGGAAAAGCACAGCCAGTCAGGCAGCATCCGAGGAGTAGGAAAACCGACATTTCTGGCATAAGTTGCCAGAAACATTGATTCTTCTTCTCCTAGGATGCTGCCTGATTTGCTGTGCTTTTCCAGCATTTTTTAAAATTAGATTAGATTCACTACAGTGTGGAAACAGGCCCTTCGGCCCAACACATCCACATCGACCCTCCAAAGAACAAACCATCCAGACTCATTCCCCTACATTTACCCCTGACCAATGCGCCTAACACTACAGGCAATTTAGCATGGCCAATTCACCTAACCTGCACATTTTTGGACTGTGGGAGGAAACCGGAGCACCCAGAGGAAACCCACGCAGACACGGGGAGAATGTGCAAACTCCACACAGACTGCTGCCCGAGGCGGGAATTGAACCCGGGTCCCTGGCACTGTGAGGCAGCAGTGCTAATCACTGAGCCACGTGCCGCCCCAAAAAAAATGGAACTCTTCACAAATTTGCATGACATCCTTGCACAGGGGCCATGCTAATCTTCCCTGTATCGTTCCAATTTTAGCATATGGGTTGCCGAATCAAGCACATTCTCAGGTCCTGCTCTCTCTCTAGTTATTCTTTTTCCTTTTAAGGATTCACCCTAATCTTCTCAGGCAAGGCTATCTCATGCCCCCTTTCCACCCTCCTGATTTCATTCAAACATAGAACAGTACAGCATGATACAGGGCTTCTTCAGTAAACTCCTGTATACCTATATACCTCCAGGGATTCCTTTGATCCCAGCTGCCTGTATTTGAGCCATATCTCCTTTTTTCTGGTTAAAGCCTCAATATCTCTCAATTCCGGTTCCTATTTCTGTCAACTTTGCCTTTCACCCTCACAGGAACATATAAACCTTGAACTTTAGCTATCTCCCTTTTAAAAGCCTTCAACTTGTCAGAGATACATTTGCCAACAAACTAATCAACCCTGCAAGGTCCTGTCTTATTCCATCAAAATTTGTCTTGCTCCAGTTTAGAACGCGAACCTGTGGCCCAATTTTGTCCCTTTCCATAACTATTTAAAAATTAATAGAACTATGGTCACTGGTGCGAAAGTGTTCCCCCACTGTCACCTCAGTCACCTGTCCTGCCCTATTCCCCAAGAGTTATAGAATTTTGCCCCTTCCCAAGCAGGACCCTCTATATACTGCTTGAGGAAACTTTCCTGAATGCACTCAAAGGCTTAGATGGGGAGGAATTTAACGCTTTGGCAGTCCCAGTCTATGTTAGAAAAATTAAAAACCCCTACTACGACAACCCCATTGATCCTGCAACTCTCCCCAAACTCCATGCATATTTGTTTCACTAACTCCCGTTGACTATTTGGGGGCCTATTGTACAACCCCATCCCCTTATTTGTTAGCTCCACCTACAAAGTCTCACTAGATAATTCTATAGTTACTTCATTTGATTATTACTGTAATAGTCATCTTAATCAAAAACTTATTCCCTCTTCCTTCTTTCGACCAACTCTGTCCTGCCTAAAGCACCGGTATCTCCCTTAGCCAGGTTTCTGTATTGGCTATAATATCCCAGTCCTGCGTACCTATCCACAGCCTGAGCTCATCAGCCTTACCTGCCAGACCTCTTGCATTGAAATAGATGCAATTTAATCCAACAGGCATTCCTTGCTCCCTGTCACGTTCCAGCCTGACCTTCACTTTACTATTTCTGATTACTGCATCTCCTTCCAACATCGCACTTGCCTCCATGCTGACGATCGACCCACCACCCTGTAATTAGATTAAACCCTCTCTGGAGTACAGCAACTTATCTCACATTATAAGTCACATTTTCTGATTAATTAGCATTAGCACACCTGGCCACCAAGATATGGGACTCCCTCCAACTCAGATGTAATCCGTCTCTCTTGTACAGGTCACCTCTGCCCCAGAAAAGATCCAAATGTTCTAAAAATCCGAATAACTGTCCCGTGTCAATTGTTTAGCTGCACATTTGTCTACCATATCCTACTATTCTTACCTTCACTAGCACATGGCACTGGAAGTATATGGAAATTACCACTGTGAGGGTCCTGGACTTTAAACATCTTTCGTAGCTCTCTATCACCACCCCACAGGTCCCCACCCCTATGTCATCTGTGCCAACACACTGACTTCTGGCTGCTCACCCTCTCCCTTAAAATCTAGGAGAAAGTGAGGACTACAGATGCTGGAGATCATAATCAAAGAGTGCCGTGCTGATGAAGCCCTTCACCAGGAATAAAGGGAAATTCTTCATTCCTAAGGGCTTATGCCTGAAACGTCAACTCTCCTGCTCCTCTAATGTTACCTGACTGGGCTTTTCCAGCACAACACTCTGACTCCCCCTCAAGAACATCCTGCAGCCACTCCGAGACATCCTGGAACCTGGCATCCAGGAGGCAACGCACCATTTTGGATTCCCATTTATGGCCACAGAATCTCCTGTCTGTCCTCCTATCACTAAGGTCCAGCTTAACATTATCCTTTCCCACTGTGCCCGAGTGCCAGCCGTCCAATGATTTGCTTTCATTGTGAAGTGTTAATGGAGTACAGCACCTTATCGCACACAAGTCACATTTTCAGATTAATTTATAATTTCTGATAGTCTCTAGATAAATTTAAAGGGGTGGCACAGTAGCTCAGTGGTTAGCACTGCTGCCTCACAGCATCAGGGACCCGGGTTCAATTTCAGCCTCAGGCGACTGTCTATATGGAGTTTGCACATTCTCCCCCTTTCTACGTGGATTTCCTCTGGGTGCTCTGGTTTCTTCCCATAATCCAAAAGGCGTGCAGGTTAAGTGAATTGGCCATGCTAAGTTGCCTATAGTGTTAGATGCATTAGTCGGGGTAAATGGGTCTGGGTGGGTTGCTCTTCGAAGGGTCAGTGCTGACTTGTTGGGCCTGTTTCCATTAAAAAAATGTTCTCAAAAAAATTGTTAATCAGCCAAACTAAAATCAAAGGAGCAAATTTCTGCAGATACCGGAATCCGTACTAAAAACAGAAAATGCTGGAAATCAGTGGGTCGCGCAGCATCTAAGGAGAGAGCAAGCATTGAGTTTAGATGACTCTTCATCAGAGCTGGAGTGAAGTGTGGAGCAACATTTATGGTGAACAAAGCGGATTGATGGTGGAGAAAGGGTGTTGATAGTGCAATTAACTAATCATTATGTGAGAATGGCAGAACAATGGCATGTCTAACTGCCAAACTGGAAAAATCAGGCAGGAGGCTGGGAAGGGAGGTTATTAGAAATTGGAGAACTCAATGTTGAGTCCTCCAGTTGTAGGCTGCCCAAGCAGAAGATTCCTTCCATTAACCAACCAGGTCATATCCTCACTTCACCACCCTGCTGCTACCACCCCCTTTATCTGCAACTCCCTCTACACATACCGAGCCCTGAAGAAGGGTTACGCCTGAAACTTAGACTTTGCCACCTCCTGATGCTGCCTAGCTTGCTGTGTTCTTCCAGCCTCCTGCCTGTCTATTTTGAATTCCAGCATCTGCAGTACTTTTCATCTCTGTCTGATCTTTCCAGTTTAGTTAGAGAGGAAGTGGGGGGGGGGGGCGGGGGGGGGGGGGGGGAAGAGAGAAAGAGGGCAGAATAGGACATGGTGACAGAGAACACAAGGTAAAGCTGAAAGGCTGAAGGAATGGAATTCCAACCACAATCTGCACTTTCTCCCCCCATTATTGCATAAAATGTCACCCCCCCACCCCCCCCACACTTCATGTCAGCTCTGAAAGAGTCATTAGCCTCAAGAGGTTAGCTAGCTCTCTTTCTATGCATGCTGTCTGACCTGCTGCGACTTCCAGCATTTTCTGTTTTCAACTAGTAATACTTGGAAATCTACTCAATTACCAGCATGTTCACAACAGCTGCTCAGATGCTAGGATGGAAAAGGGCAACAAAATATAGCAATTACCTGAATAAGTGGCCATATAAAAATGTTTTGGCACAAGCAGTGTCCACCCACATCACCACTAACAGCCCTACAACGAACTTTCCTTCCATAGAGTTTCTAATAATATTCAGAGAGGAAAAGCAGGCACTTTGACACTGGTTGGCATTTTTAAAATCAATGCAGCACTGGAGTAACCCAATTGTCTTTCATTGGCTGCTGCATGGCAATTTCCTAATAACAGATTAGGGAGAGATTACAAATTTAGAATCCCACTACTGTTTGTAAATCTGAGTTTTAAATCCCAATGGCACACTATTCACAGGGGTATTAGCTCAAGTGTTCATGCCATACATATTGAACATATTACCACTAATATTGTATGGGGAATAAAATTTAAGTTCAGTCAAATGTACATTAATGTGTCAAATGTACCTTTTATTGCACAAGTCATTGCATATGTTGCTCTCGTCACTACCCAACTCAGCACTAAAAAGGTTCGAAGAACATGAAGATAAAACGTATAATTGCATTGTCTGGCATTTGCTCACAGCTCAAATTTCACAGCATAAAATGTCTCAAAAGGTCATAATTACACTGAATAGAAACCCCAGTGACAACAACGATCCCAAATCGCTCAACTGTACAGGGAAACAGCAGGAAGATTGGAAAAGCAACAGCAATTGCAAAATCTACAATTAGGGGAACTAAAGGCATTTCTCCAGCAAATTCAGGATGGTACGTTGGTTCACTGGTGCCAGGTTCCCGATGAAGGGCTTACACCCGAAACGTCGATACTCCTGCCTCTCAGATGCTGCCTGACCTGCTGTGCTTTTCCAGCACCACACTGTCGATTCACGAGTGCCAGGGTCAAGGACATAACTTGAATGCTCTGCAATCTAGTTTTGAGGAGGAAGGGAAGAAGTGGTGAACAGGAGTGCTCAAGACACCAACAGCTTAGATGGAACGAAGCATGGGATCCTGCGGGCAGATTTTAAGTAGCACTATAAGCAGTACATACTACGTTTATGTCTTAATGACTCTTGGTACTGCACGCTCAGAAGCGGAAAGACAGGACGACAGAACAAATTAATGCACATTTTAAGACAACATGCTAGAAGGAGAGCTTTCCAATTCCTGGGACATTGGAACCATTTCAAAGGGTGCTGAAGCTGGTTGAGGCTAGACAGATTCAACCAGAACCAAAGTCTTTTCGGGCAGTACTAATAGTAAGGGTTTAAACTAACTTAATTGGGGAAGGGGGATGAGAACTTGATCTTGCTTTCCTCAATGTTACAATGAACTGGAAGAGACAAATAACACTAGAGTAAGTAATGCTAAGATTGCTAGGAGAAAAGCAAGTGCAAAATAGTTTAATTAGGTTAACAGTGCACGCATGTGATTAAAGAGTGTAGTGAATAAGGCTGCTGAGTTCCAACTATACATAGTCAGATGGGAATATGTTGTGGCAATAATGGAATCCTAGTTCAGAAAACTTTAAAAAAAAAGAGTAAGACTATTAAATATTCCCAAACAAAAAATGTTCAGCAAAGATTAGGAGACAGAGCTGTAAAGGTTGTTTCTGAAGAGTCGGTTCAGGAACAGTTGAGTTACATTCCCATGAGGGGCAAAGATAGGACAAACAAAGCCAGAGCTTCCCATAAGACAAAATGGAGAGAGTAAAGCAAAACAGACAAGAAAGGATGCATTTAACAGACACCACATCATAATGTTTCTAGACAGTAAATAGGGAAAACTGTTCCCACTAGCAGATGGCTGAAGGACACCAATTTAAGTTAAATGGCAAAAGAATTAAAGATAAAGGAAAAAAATAACTTTATACAGGTGACTAAAATCTTGTCATTAATGCACAGGAATCAATTTCAGTGGCAGCCTTTCAAACAAAAATGAGAATGTTTGCACAGCTTTGGAGAAAAGGCAGAAGAGTCGGACGAGCTCTCACAGGGAGTCAGCATAATACACTGAATGGCCTTGATTTAACACTAATTTCCACATTACAGCAGATGAAATTTAAACTATAAAATTGTGAAAGTTGTAATATGCTCCTAAACATGTTCAGCTCACATTTTATGCAGAAACTAACCCACGTCCCATTTCAAACAATTACAATCGGACATCACATCTACAAATTCTCAGAACTCTAGCAGAGCACATCTGCACTTGGATCTTTGATCAGGAACAAACTTATTAGTAGGAATAAGAGACATGCAATTTACATGCATACCAATTTCACAAGTTTAGAACTGACATTTACATGTAATATTCATCCATACCTCTGTCATTTTATGTAAGCTGTTCAGTTAACAAATATAGGCACTTGGGACTTCCATTTCTCAGTTTGTTATCTTTATTCAAAAATCTTCCGAAATTCGGGTTACCATGCCACCACAATCTCTCTCCTACCCACTTGTTTTTATTTCACTCTGATTAGTATTTCAGGCAGGAGCCAATGTTGGACTGCCATCAGCTTCATCAAATAACATAAGAACGAAAAAAACAACAATTCGGGGTGTAACAGCTTTGGCTTATGCAAGCGATAAAGATATAAAACCTGGATGTTTCTTTCTGATCACCCTTCCTCGCTGGGAGCACGACGGCCAATTACACCAGAGAAGTTCAAAGACAAAAGATTTAACTGGGAAACTTACACGATCAAAAAACATTCGAAAAACAAACTGATTGCTAAAATTTGGAAAAAAAGGACCATTTAGAGTGTTTGATGTACACCCCTCGCCCAAAACTTGAAAGTTTAGATCAGAGTGGTGCTAGAAAAGCACAGTAAGTCAGGCAGCATCCGAGGAGCAGGAAAATCGAGGTTTCGGGCAAAAGCCCTTCATCAAGAATGGAGTAAGGGAGCCTCCAGGGTGGAGTGATAAAAAAAATCTGAAAGGCTAAGGGAAGCTTATCCTTTTGGTTAAACACAGACCCTCAATGGACTGGCCATACCAACTAATCTGCGTTTTCTGTTTTTTGCCCCAGATTCCTATTTGATATAGCACCTCCTCTTGTGGAGAGGATAGTGAGGGAGGCAGAGAAACAACCCTTCATCAAACCTACCCCCATTTCCTCTATTAAATAAGACGCTGACGATTAAAGACATAATGCGGGGTGTACAAAATAAAAGCAGCATACCCCCATCCCCCTGACAGTCAGTGACACTGTCTCTGAGTGACTCCCCCTCGGCCTGGGCCTGGGCCTGGGCCTTGACCCTTCGCCGCCCCGCCAACTAACCGGGTGCCCACAACTCGAAAGGCCGCTCCCGGCCGTTACTCACCGGCAAAAGGGGGGCCAGCTGACCACTCACTCCGACAGCAAACTGCTCACCCGGCTGAAAGATAAAGATTTTAGGGAACAACGAGTAGGTGTGGGGTTGGAGGTCGGGGTAAGGAATAGATTCACTGAAGCGCAAAAGATAATAAACGGGGGAAGGAAGGTGGGGGGGAGGGGAGAAGGAAAAAACTCAGAGACAACCTAACCTAATGACAAACACCCGCCATGTCGCCTTCTCCTATTGGTTGTGTTGAGTGATTGGTGGAGAATGACCGCTGCCGATTGGGTAGATGTCACGTCAACCGTAAACATGGCGTACCCGCCCCCCTGCGGAGGCGCTTCCGCTTATCAGGCTTGGTTGCGAAGCGCGGCGCCTACGTGATAGAAGCGGTCCCTGCGCGGCTCACAAACCAGTGCGCCCTGTGAAAGTAGCACCGCAATTTACACCCCCCGATAGGTGCGTTCAAACACCTGCAAAAACCACAAGCCGCGGAACCCTTATTCTAATGACGGAATTTTCAAAGTGTCCTTGTTTGCTTTCCTGGGAAATGACTCGTCTTGTCACAGAGTAAAGGAGCACCACCTACATTACGGCAAAATATTATTTCGCCGATATGAGTAAAGCCCCGCCTCCCAGCTGCTGCCATTGGTGGAGAGGAGACCTTGGCAACATTGAGGAAGGTAGTTTGTTGGCAAGCGGAAGGTAATCGGATCTTTCCACCACCCACCATGTAAACCATCTTCTGCTCTTGATAGGTTAAGGGAGCCAGTGGGAGGCAGCTTGGAGGAAGACCCACATGCAACCTCCATCATTAACGCTGGCGTGTTTTTGCGTATGCTTCATAAATGTGCATCACCATCTCTTGCTTTAAAGTCGACGGTATTCCTATGCAAAACGTTCTTTCTGCAGCAACAACTGGATAAATAAAAAGTTTCTGTATGAAAATTACCCATATCTTACAAATGTTTTGCATTCAGGCTCATGAGAGTATTCAAGTTTCCGAAACAAATAATAGCACAGACTATGGAAAGGGTTAAAAGTCCTAACAGGAGATAAGGGGGCAACTAAGACAAGAAGGAGTAGTCAATACAAGACTGGAGTATATACTTAAATACTGCAGTACTCAAGCCTAAAATTGGCAGATACGGTATTGTGGGCATCACAGAGATGTGGCAGCAAAAATTGTGGCTGGGAACTAAATATCCAAGGATACACATAAGAAGTGAATTTAATCGATAGCAAGAAATGATATAGGGTAGAAGGCAGAGAAGGCGGGGAAAGTTGAAGTCCAGCAAAGGGAAGACACAAAAACAAATTACTAGAAAAGCTCAGCAGGTCTGGTAGCATCTGTGGAGAGAAATCATAGTTAATGTTTGGGGTCTCGTGGCCCTTAGGCCTCTGAGGTTCTAAGTTCTGTTTTTGTTTCTGATTTACGGTGTCCGCAGTTGTCTACAACACCAGGTTATAGTCCAACAGGTTTAATTGGAAACACACTAGCTTTCGGAGCGTCACTCCTTCATCAGGTGTCTCGCTTTTTAAAGGGAACAACCTCCTTTTGGGAGTGTGTACAGGCCTCTGAGCAGTTGTCAAGATTTGGGGCAGAAAATAAATCGTATACAAAAGGCATGTAAGAAAGATACTATTACAATAATTATGAAAGATTTCAATATGCAGGTTGACTTAGAAAATCAAGTTGATAATTGATCCCAAGAAATGAAATTTATGGAAGGTAAAGATGATGGCTTTTTTGAAGCAGCTTGTGGTAGAGGCCTCAAAGGAACAGGCAATTCTGTATTTGGTGATGTAGAAGGCAGACGAGATTTGGAAACTGAGGATGAAAGAACGCCTAGAGGACAGTGACCATAATACAGGGCGACCCCTGTATCCACTGAATCGTTTTCCGCGGTTTCAGTTACCCACAGGCCCAGTGGTTAGCACTGCTGCCTCACAGCACCAGCAACCTTGGGTCGATCCTAGTTTTGGGTGACTGTCTGTGTGAAGTTTGCACATTCTCCCCATGTCTGCATGGGTTATTGTCGTACAGTCCAAAGATGTGCAGGTTAGGTGAATTGCCCATCTAAATTACCCATGGTGTTCAGGGATTTGTAGATTTGGGGCATTTAGTCATGGATAAATATAGGATAGTAGGGGAATGGGTCTGAGTGGGTCACTCTTCAAGAGGGTCAGTATGGACTTGTTAGGCTAAAGGGCCTGTTTCCACACTATAGGGATTCTATTCTATGATTACAGGGTACATTCCGAAACCAGGAGACAGGAGCTGCCGGGAAGGTAAATTAGTGGTTAGCACTGCTGCCTCGCAGCACCAGAGATCCGGGTTCAATTCCCGCCTCAGGCGATTGACCGTGTGGAGTTTGCACATTCTCCCCATGTCTGCGTGGGTTTCCTCTGGGTGTTCCGGTTTCCTCCCACAGTCCAAAAATGTGCAGATTAGGTGCTATGCTAAATTGCCCATAGTGTTAGGTGAAGGAGTAATTGTAGGGGACCGGGTCTGGATGCGTTGTGCTTCGACAGGTCGGTGTGGACTTGTTAGGGCGAAGGGCCTGTTTCCACACTGTTAGTAATCTATTCTAATCTAATCCACTAATGGGTTTACTCCTATCCATGGTTTCAGGTTCCGCGGTAGGTTTAGGAATGTATCCCCCATGGGTACGGGGAGGGGGACCAATTTATTATAGAATTTACCCTGCTGTTTGAGAACAAGAAGCTGGAGTCAGATGTAATGTTATAACAATTGAGTAAAGGTAACTAACTATAAAGACATGAGGGAGGAACTAGCCAGAGTTGATTTGAAGAGGAGCCTAGCAGGGAAGACAGTGGAGCAGCAATGGCAGGGGTTTCAGGAGGAACAGCAGAAATTCATCACAAGGAAGAAGAAACACAGTTAGGGGAAGACAAGGTGGATCTGACAAAGGGAAGTCAGGAACAACATAAAAGCAAAAGAAAAAGCATACAATATGGTGAAGATTAGTGGGA
Organism: Chiloscyllium punctatum; assembly: GCF_047496795.1. Lineage (NCBI taxonomy): Eukaryota > Metazoa > Chordata > Chondrichthyes > Orectolobiformes > Hemiscylliidae > Chiloscyllium > Chiloscyllium punctatum. The sequence continues at coordinate 50,290,145 of NC_092762.1, read as the reverse complement.
AGCCAGAAGACTGAGAAGCCTGTAAAAAACAACAGAGGACAAATATCAAAAGCAATAAGGAGGAGAAGATGAAACATGAGAGTAAGCTAGCTAGTAATATAACAAGTTTGCAAGATTTTTTTAAAAAGATAAATAAAAATTAAGAGGGGCTAGCACGGACATTGGACCTCTGGAAAATAAGGCTGGAAAATTAAACAAAAAAAGGCGGAAGAACTGAGAAATTCATTGCATCAGTCTTCACAGTGGAGTACACCAGCAACATACCAGAATTTCAACAAAGTTAGAGATCAGAGAGCAATGTAGTGGCTATCATCCAGCAGATGGATACTGGCGAAGGCGAAAAGTCTAAAGATGATAAATCACCTGTACCAAATAGACAATAGCTAGGCTTCTGAAGGAGATAGCTGAGGAGGTTGTGGAGGCATTACTGGTGATCTTTCAAGATCGCTGGAGTCAGGAAGGGTGCCAGAAAATGGCTAATGTAACACCCCTATTTAAGAAGAGAGCAAGGCAGGAGGCAGGAAATGATCAGCCAGCTGACCTGACCTTAGACATTGGTACGGTTTTAGAGTCCATTATGAAGGATGAGATTGCGAAGTACTTAAAATAGGGCTGAGTTAGCACTGCTTTGTTAAGGAGACATCATGCCTGATAAATCTGTTTGTATTCTTTAAGTGTAATGAATAAGTTAGATAAGGGAGAGCCAGTGAACGTGATTCATTAGGATTTCCAGAACGTCTTCAACAAGGTCTCGCACAGGAGGCTGCTGAATAGGTTAAATCGCATGGTGTTAGGCACTGGCAGGAATAGACGATTTGTTGACTAGGTAAAGGGGTCTTTATCGGGATGGCAGCTGGTAACTACTGGAGTTCTGCAAGGGTCAGTATTGGACTACATCTATTCATGTTGTACATTAACTATCTGGACGAAAGAACTGAAGGCATTGTTGCTAAGTTTGCCTATGATACAAGGATAGATGAAAGGGCAAGTAGTGTTGAGGAAGCAGAGAGGCTGCAGAAGGATTTGGACAGGCCAGGAGAGTGGGCGAAATGATAGATAGAATACAATATGGGAAAGTGCACTTTGGAGGGAAGGATAGAGGCATAGACGATTTTCTAAATGTGAAAAAGCTTCAGAAATCAAAGTACAAAGGGACTTTGAAATCCCAGTTCAGGATTCTCTCAAGGTTAACATTTACGTTAAGTTGGCAGTTAAAAAAAATCAAATGCAATGTTAGCATTCATTTTAAGAGGGCTAAGAGTACAAAAGCAAGGACGTACTGCTGAAGCTGTGTAAGACTTTGGTCAGACCACATTTGGAATATTGTGAGCAGTTTTGGGTCCTGTATCAAAGGATACAAAACTTGAAGCAGCTGAGACTGGAGGCTTGAAGCAGAACTAGGGTCTGGTGCAGGCAGTCAGAATGTTTCTGATGAAGAGCTTATGCTCAGACTGTCGATTCTTCTGCACCTCAGATACTGCCTGACTGGCTATGCTTTTCCAGCACCACACTTTTTTTTGACTCTAAAGGAAGAATGCACTGGCCTTGAAGGGGGTCCAATGTACGTTCACAAGAATGACTCCAGCTTGTTGTGAGGAGCGACTAAGCTCTTAGTCTGTACTTGATTAACTTTAGAAGGATACTGACAGGCCTGGATAGAGTGGACATGGAGATGTTTCCACTAGTACAACATGGATAGGTTAGACTGAAGGGTCTATTTCTGTGCAGTATGACTCAGACTCTGTGACTCAAGGAGAGACTAGAACCTGAGGGCACAGCCTCAGAGTGAAGGAACAATCCTTTAGAACTGAGATAAGGAATTTCTGCAGGCAGAGGGTGATGAATCTATGAAACTCCTTACCACAAAGGGCTTGGAGGCCAAGCTAGGTTCTTGATTAGGGAATACAGGGAGAAGACAGGAGAACGGTGTTAAGAAACATATCAGTCATGTTCAAATGGCAGAACAGACTCAAGAGCCAAATGGCCTAACTTTGGTCCTACAGATTATGGTCTTATTCTGAGAAACAATAGGAGTAGAAATACACTATTCAGCCAGAGTCTGCTCCATCTATTCCCAAAATCCTTTGACTCCTTCATAGATCAAAATTCTGCCTAATTTCTGCTTTCAATGTACATAATAATCACTCTTCACTAATCTGTGGGTTAGGGAATCCTAAAGATTAAGATCATTAGTATAGAACTTCTGCATGTGTTTTATTTAGAAAGTCCTTGCCATGTACAATAGCAAGACTTGCCTAGTTTATATTCCATCCTCTTGAAATAAAAGCCAATATTCCAACATTCTCACAGCCCTCGCATGCGAACTGGGTTCCTCTGTACAATAACATTCTGTAATATCTTTCCTTATAAATAATCTGTTCTTCCAACCATGTGGACTTAATTTTTTCACAATGTAATTCATTTACCAATTGCTATTAACCTTTTCACTCAACCTATGTACATGGTATCCCTTTGCAAACCCTTTTCTATCCTTCTACAATTTGCTTTGTAGCATCAGCTAATTTGGATACAAAGGTCCCTTCATTCAACACTAAATAGTTCAGGTCCCTGGACTAATTCCTTTCCCATCCCAGTACTTACAGCAGCCAACATATGCACGTGGTTATAAAACATCAAATTTTATGGGCAACAAGTTCTCAAGTTCCACTGCAATCTTAAGGGATTCCAACATCCACTGCATCTAAAACACTGTTCAAACGTAAACTGGGGTGGAATTTCTTTAGGCCTGCTCAGGACTTTTATCAGGATAGGCAAACAAACTTAATTGGACTGGAAGCATCTGGTTAAACTTAAAAGTTCTCAAAACTTGTCAAGTAGATCTGTGATGTATTAACATGTCATGAATACAGAGGAACCTCAATCATCCGAAAATCGGATAATCCGAAGGAGATCTCAAAGCCCCAATGGAAACATTACATCAAAGAGGTGTTTCCAACGGTGATCGCGACTTTTATTTACAGTGATTAAACAGGTACCGTCTCCAAATGACTGACCTCCCACCCTCTCTCTCTCCCCACACTTCCCCTGGAATTCTACAGGGGGTGTACCCTAAAGCCCCCTTTCCCCCCCCCCCCACCTCCAATTATCCTATACAGGGCAATGGTGGAACCTGTCAAAAAGCTGCAGAAAAATTTGTGTGTGGCTGTGCGTGCTATTTGGCGACTCACCCCACAAAGGCAGTGTGGGGGGAGGTGTTGGGGGCGGGGGGGAGGTGTTGCATGGGGTTGGGGGTGCAGTGTAGGAGGCTTCAGGGGCGGGGGCTCACTCGCTGTGTGCTGCTGCAATCTCCTGAACAGGGAGCAGATTTTAAAAACTCCAAGCCCTAGTGGAAAGTCATTTAATCGATTAACCGATTAGTCAATTATCCAAACGAAAAAGTGCCAGCCATCTAGTTCGGATAATAGAGGTTTCCCTGTACATATGAAGTGTAAAAATGTATAGATAAAGTTACTGCAGTCCTACCAAACCATAGGGTACTCCCCCATTAGAGAGAGATAACTAGTGGTGATTTAACCTGATCATCTCACATCAGGAAAGTTGAGAAGGACAGTCCTTAATGATAACTTCAGCCAATGAAGGAGATGAACCCACATTTTAGCATCACTCTGCATCATAAACCAGCCATCCAGCCAATTGAGCTAAGTGACAGTCCCTCCCCAAGTGTAAACCTGGCATGCACATTTCTTCATTCAGTCTCAAGTTGGTGCAAAACTTCTTTTGTTACTAAACCCCTTCATAATCAAGCACAAGGAATGTTAATGTTGAAACCTGATTGGGCCAACAAACCTGCCAAGCAAGTATATCACACAGGCTGGACTCAAAAGGTGATATTTTACATTTGTGACCTTGTCCGATACAAACCTTGGTGAAAAGTGGTGATGAAAGGTCAGTGACTTATGCTGGCCAAGCAACTGACTGTTATAGCTCCTTTTATGTTCAAGCGTGAACCTTGGCAGATGTCTGAAAGCTGTGGTGTCAGTTTTGCAACACATATGATTTGGATGCGAGCATAAGAGGTACAGTTAGTAAGTTTGCAGATGACACCAAAATTGGAGATGTAGTGGAAAACGAAGGTTACCTCAGATTACAACAGGATCTTGATCAGATGGGCCAAGAAGCAGCAGATGGAGTTTAATTCAAATAAATGCGAGGTGCTGCATTTTGGGAAAGCAAATCTTAACAGGACTTATATACTTTATGGTAAGGTCCTAGAGAGTGTTGCTGAACAATGAGACCTTGGAGTGCAGGTTCATAGCTCCTTGGAAGTGGAGTCACAGGTAGATAGGATAGTGAAGGCGGCGTTTGGTATGTTTTCTTTTATTGGTCAGAGTATTGAGTACAGGAGTTGGGAGGTCATGTTGCAGCTGTACAGGGCATTGGTTAGGCCACTGTTGGAATATTGTGTGTAATTCTGGTCTCCTTCATATCGGAAAGATGTTGTGAAACTTGAAAGGGTCCAGAAAAGATTTACAAGGATGTTGCCAGAGTTGGAGGATTTGAGCTACAGGGAGAGGATGAACAGGCTGGGGCTGTTTTCCCTGGAGCGGAGGCTGAGGGGTGACCTTATAGAAGTTTACAAAATTATGAGAGGCATGGATAGGATAAATAGACAAAGTCTTTTCCCTGGGGTGAGGGAGTCCAGAACTAGAGAGCATAGGTTTAGGGTGAGAGGGGAAAGATATAAAAGGGACCTAAAGGGCAACTTTTTCAGGCAGAGGGTGGTATGTATATGGAATGAGCTGCCAGAGGAAGTGGTAGAGACTGGTACAATTGCAACATTTAAAAGGCATCTGGATGGGTATATGAATAGGAAGGATTTGGAGGGATATGGGCCGGGTGCTGGCAGGTGGGACTAGATTGGATTGGGATATCTGGTTGGCATGGACATGTTGGACCGAAGGGTCTGTTTCCTTGTTGTACATCTCTAGGACTCTAATTGTATATACGATAGAGATGCCTAGCAGCTGACTTCCCAACCACTGCAATCCAGTGTAGTGGCAGCAATCTTACAATACTCTCACTCATCATGGCATGAAGCACTGAGTAAACTGAGTGTAGAATATCTTTAGTCATTTTGACACTGGAGGCAGCTTCCCTTGAGCCCTCAAGGATGCAGACTTCTATGTGCACATTTGTTTATACTCATGGCCACTTGTTGCCATCTATAGGCAAAAGAATCATCTGCTTCAATAAGATCATTTCTTGTTCTTCTAAACTCCAATGAGAATAGGTACAAATTACTCAATCTTGCCTCATAAGATAACCCCTTTATTCTATCAATGAGCTTAGTAAGTTTTCTCTAAACCAATATAAGTATACAGTTCACCAAGAGTAAAACCATGCAGAATACTCTTAAAGTTGAGTGTGGTGCTGGAAAAGTGCAGCAAGCCAGACAGCATCTGAGGATAGGGAGAATCACGTTTCAGGCATAATCCCTTCATCAGGAAGGGCTTATGCCCAAAACGTTGATTCTCCTGCTCCTCAAATGCTACCTGACATGCTGTGATTTTCCAGCACTATACTCTAGACTCTGATTTCCAACATCTGCAGTCCTCACTCAAATGCAATCTCACCAATCCCTCCTATAGCTGTGAGACTATCATGTATTATATTTCAATTCCCTTGCAAATACAACCTTCGACTTGTCTTTCAAATTACTTGCTATACCTTGATATTAACTTGATTCACGTGAGAACACCCAGGTCCCCATTATAGCCTTTCACTATTCTGCTTTTCCATTTTTCCTACAAAGTGAATAATCACTCATTTTCCCACATTATATTTCCCACTTTTATACACTCACTTAGCCTACAATCCCCTTGCAGATTCTGCGTCTTAAACTTTCATCTCCACTTGTTATCAGCAAACTTGACTACATGTACCAAGTCCATTCATCAAAGTCCATTATTTTAGAATGTAAATGGTTGAAACCCCAGGACTGATCTTTGTGGCACTCTGCATGTTGCAGTTGAGAATCTGAATTTTTTTTGTCCCCAAACATCTTTTGGAAACCCAATCCTATAACATCAGTTTCCATTTAGTAGTTGCTTCTAATGTTTGTCAAACATTCGAATTAAGGTTAGAAACATAATTTCCCAAATGGCTTTGTGTGAGGGAAATAGTATCTCTCATACACATCCAAGTTTTTTGAGGAAGTAACCAGAAAGATTGACGAGAGCAAAGCGGTTGATGTTGTCTCCATGAACTTCAGTAAAGCCTTTGACGAGGTTCTGCATGTTAGACTGATTAGTAAGACCACAAAACATAGGAGTGGTAGTAAGGCCATTCGTCCCAACAAGTTCACTCCGCCATTCAATCATGGCTAATGGGCATTTCAACGCCACTTACCCGTATCCCTTAATTCCTTGTTGAGATTAAGAATTTATCAATCTCTGCCTTGAAGACATTTAACGTCCTGGCCTCCACTGCGCTCCGTGGCAATGAATTCAACACCACTTCTCTGGCTGAAGAAATGATTCAGGGAGAGCTTGCCAACTGGATACAAAATTAGCTTGATGGTAGGAGACAGGTGGGTGGTAGAGGGTTGTTAATTGGATTGGAAGCTGTGACCAGCAGTATTCCAGAGATTGGTGCTGGGTCCACTTTTGTTTGTCACTCATATAAATGATTTTATGAGAATGTAGGAGGGAGGAAGTAAACAGAAGGTGTTACACATTCTATGGTTGCAAGGGAAGGTACTATGAGGCTGTGAGGGTCAAGGGTATGCATTCGGTAGAGGAAAAGGATCCCAGATGGAATGGTCCCTGCAGGAGCTTGACAAGGGAGAGGAAGAGAATGCATGTCTGGTGGTAGCATCTCACCGGAGGTGGTGGAAATGGCGGCTAACAATCTTCTGGATGTAGATGCGGGAGGGATGGTAGGTAAGGACAAAGGGGACTTTATCGTTGTTGCAGGAGGGAGAGGGCATGGGAGCTGAAGTGTAAGAAACGGGTCAGACCCAACTGAGGGCCCTGTCAACAATGATGCTGAGGAATCTTTGGTTGAGGAAGAAGGTGGGCATTTTGAAGGCTCCATTGTTGAAGTTGGCATCATTGGAACAGATGCAAGGAGGATGGAGAAACAAAGAATGGAATAGAGTCTTTATAAGAAGGAGGGTGTGAGAAAGTGTAGTTAAGGTAACTGTGGGAGTCGGTACGTTTATAGTGGATATAGGTGGCCAGCCTATCCCAGAAGTGGAAACAGGAAGGGAAGGTAGAGTCAGAAACAGACCAGATGAAGGTGAGAGCAGGGTGGAAATTGGAAGCAAAAATAAATAAACATTTCGAAGTTAAGACAGGAAAAGGAAGCAGCACTGAATGATATTACCAACACACTGGAGAAAGAATGAGTGGGGGCTGAAGTAGGACTAGAAGAAACGTTCCACATACCCCACAGAGACAAGCATAACTGGCACCCATACAGCAACACTTCATCACCCCTCTAACGCGAAGAAAATGAGAGGAATTCAAAGAAACGTTGCTCAGGATGAGGACAAGCTTGGCCAGGTAGAGGAAGTTGGTGGTGGATGGGGACGATTCAGGGCTTTGTTCCAGGAAGAAGCAGAGAGCCCTGAAATTATCCTCGTGGGTGATGGATATATAAAGCGATTGCACATCCATGGTAAAGAGGAGGTGGCCGGAGCCCGCAAACTGGAAATTCTGAAATTGGCATAAAGTGTCAGAGGAATTGCAGTTGTAACTGGGCAGGATTGCACAGAGGAGAAAAGATCGAGTCAAAGTAGGAAGAGGTGACTTGTGTGGGGCAGGAACTGAGAGAAACAACAGGTCTGCCCAAGGCAGTCCTGTTTGTGGATTTTAGAAAGGAAGTAGAAGCAAGCTTCTACTGCCAGGGTTGGAGGATTTGAGCTATAATATTTGCTTCAAAACTTTTTAAAAAAAGAAATGAAAATGGAGAACTACTTGATATCTTCTCAGAAATAGCGCACATTGTGCACTAACCTTATATATTGTGGGACAATGCAGGAACTATATCCCAGCATGTTCCAGCTCTGGTGCAATGAGAAGTAGATGATAGGTACTACAATTGCAGCAAAGCACATATTACCCTGGCAAGATTTGTGCATTACCCAATGATAGCTCAAAAGACAACATGCCCTCCTACATGGCTTCAAAGTAAAGGCCATCTTTATATTGCATAAATTCTTTATCCAGAATCAGAAGAGGATAATTAAACCTTAAATATCCAAAACAAAATGAGGTCAAGATCACAAAACTCATCCAATTTTCATTGCAGGCTAGGATATATTTGATATTAGTATCCACAAGGCTGGCACTTCAGAGATTCACACAAATAAAACCATGAGTGAAAAGCAAGAAACTTTATTTTAAGGCAGCATATAGACACAGTATATACCAAGTGAAAAAAAAATCTGTGAAAGTTCACAAGGTTCCACAGCCTTTTAGTATTGATTTAGCACCCTTAAACAACATTTTATAAAAAGAATTAACAAATTAGATTATGTATGGTCTAACTCCATAAAAGCCTAAATCACGTATGCAATGATGTCTATGCAATGTTGAGGTACCATACTGCATCCTTTGGTATTGCCATTGGAGAAAGAGGGTGCCTGTATGAAAAATAAATTTACAAGTACAAACATATATGTTGCAGGTCCTCTTTTGCCCAGGTTACATCCCCCTTTCACAAATTTCAATTAATAAAGGATTGCTTTTCACAGTTAACCAGGGTGGAAAAAAGACCATTAACAATTCAAAAAATATCAATAAATGATGAAGACCACAAATAAGAGGTTACTGTTCTATATAAAAAAAACAGCAAAAAACCTGTATGTTCCCTGTTAAAATAATTTTGACTTGCACAACTAAGTTTGTCAACAAATGTGCTATTTGCAGTTTAAAACAAAATCAGTGCTAGGAAGTCAATCACAGCCCAGCCTTCAACAGGCCTAAGGCACTTAAGTGATGGCTTAATTTATTAAGCAAAGAGAATCAAGGCTGACTAGATAGGCAATGTTCAACTGAACCTACACTGGCCAAAGAAAATCCCAGAAAATTATCACCACTTTGAGGTAGTAATTTTTAAAAGTTTTTTTTGTTACACCAATAATATCGGTCTGCACATCTAGACAAGCTCCTAGACTAAAAACAAATAAAGCACAAAGATTTTGAAGTTCATATGTGCTATACAGAAAGATTGCAGAATAGAAAGTCAGTTACCCTGGATTCATTAGTCAATCTTTCCTCCAGTCAAATTACACAGGCCAGAATACCCATGCTTTTAAAAAATAATCAGCAACAAAAAGGCAAGAAATAATCTGAAAACAAAGGCATCACCGTCCATTACCATATCCTGGAAATAGTTGGGTAAGAAGAGTCTGCAGACATTTGTTCACTGACATGTTGCAATTTTTGCCAATGTCATAGCGGCAAGCAGGACAGGTGTACACATCAGCCTTGAAGGAACGTTGTAAGCAGCTCTAAGGGAAAAGTAAGAATCCATAAACAAATTTGCAAATCATTGTCAACCAAATCACCAATACACTTCAGCAGAAGTCCTTTCAAAGCACATAATGATCAGATTTCATACACTTTTAAAGTTTTGGAGGAATTACTTAGGACATCAGGAGGGCTGGATAAAAGACAATTTCAATCCTAAAAATACAACACAAAACTAATTGTGATGCTAATCTGGGAAGCAAAGTTTTCAGTATTTCCAAGCAGAGCTAGAAAGTTTTGCTCAGCCACTACTAGATGCTGAAGGATTGACAAGACAATAGAAAAAGTAGAGGTGATTGAGAGAGGTCGGTGAGTTTGAGCTGGATGACACAGGTGTCCATGCCTTATCGCCATCAGCAGTTTCTTATCCCACTTTTATTGTAACCCCCATGTTTCTATCTTGATTTCAACTCTCTATTAACAAGCTGGATCAGACTTGGGCCTTCCTTGTGCAGTATTGGTCAACTGTACTCTTACCAATAGTTATTCCTGCATTTACACTCTAAATGCTCCTGTTTGTATGAATTGATTTCATAGAAGTAACCTGCTTGAGTCAATGTTCACAGACTGCTCCCAGCACCCCAGTTTTGGAGAACAGGTTTCACAAAAAAGCAATGCACAACCAGAATGTCACTTGTGACAAAGCAATAAATGGATATGTTCAAGTTTCAGGTCTGCAGAACCCAAATTTATTACACGCAAGCTTTTAGTTATCTGGACTGCTTTGATCAGTCAGTTCAAGGGAGAGTCTGTTGACAAATTTATCTTCTGGACAATTCTTGGTGTATATAAAAGCACATTGTGAATGTGGAGGACTGCAGCAAGTGATGTATGTGTTGCTGTCAATAGTTGACAGTGGGGTCACTGGGAAGATGGAAGAAAATAAACTGCAAAAGATAAGGGAGTCCAACTCCCATACGTTGACTTGAGATATGGCTTCCTTGGGACAAATGGAAGAATGAATTGTAGCTAATAATGGAGGAAAAAGGTGGCATGTCGTAGGGAAGTGTGAAATGATGGCAAAATTACTCAGATGCAGCAAAATGATGGGAATTACTTGTTCCAACTAATTTTTCAAAAAACTAGTGTTTATGAAAGTAAATGAAAGGTACAGTCAACACTAATGAAAGGTTTTCAGCTTCCACTTTAACAAAGATGATAATGGTCTATACCCTCCAAAGTTTCTACAAAATCTACATCCACAATGGGGATGTCACTGTTCAAACCTAGACTCAAGTAAAGATCAATTATAACATTGCTACAAAACATAAAGCCAGGGAGATAATGACCTAGTGGCATTATTGATAGACTATTAATCCAGAGACTGAGGTAATGTTCTGGGGACCTGGGTTCACATCCCACGATGATAGATGGAATTACGGGTCTAAGGAATTGCCATCCTTATCTGGTCTAGCTTACATTTCATCCAGACCCACACTAATGTTGGCTCTTATCTGCGCTAAGCAATTAGGAACCAGCCAGTGTCGCCCTCATTTCGAGTATGAATTTTTAAATAAAAATTTCATGAAGGTAAAAAAAGCAATTCAATGCTTTTAGGAAAATACGGAGATTAGGACTAGCTGGAAGCAGAAGATCAAGCTAAAATCTACCCCTTCCATGACTCTACGAAAATTGGTCATTTGGAAATCATTTCAGATGCTAAAATTGTAATCTGCAGTTTTAGAAAAATACAAAAGAAAATATATGTTTATTCCTCAAATAATACTGGCACATTCAATGGCAAATGTCTGTCTTTTCAACTCAAGAATTGTACAACAGTATCCAATTCAACTTTCATATAGTCACAAGACAAAATACTTGACAAAACTTGCATTTAATTCCTGGTCTAATATTATTCTTGGGACAGCTTATCATAGCTTTCTTTATGTGAGTAGTTTTAGTTTTATTAAAAGCCCTTTGTGAATGAATAACTATAAATTTTGAATTGAAAATAGTAATGCTGCACTAAAAGATACCAATTTGATCACAAATGTTTTACAGGTCTCTGTTGGCTAAACCTAACTCAGCAGTCAAAATGATCTGAAATTAGTATTGTTAAGTGACCTTCATTTAATAATTAGAGTACTTACTTTACAGACATTGTGTTGACAGTCTGTTGTAATTGGCTGGAATACTACCTCCTGGCAACAAATGCACAAGAATGTTTCTTCCAATTTTGATAGAAATTTCTGGAAAAAAAACACATTTCAAATGATTAACTGTCATGGAATATTGACAGATCGTATCCACACTGTCTCACAAATATCACATATTCATGTCCAGTATTTTCTCCTACAGCTCCTTAAAATGTATATGAACTCTGGTACAATTTAAACAAGTTAAATTTATTTTCACTTGCTTATGACCATTTCATCTGGAAAACTGTAAAAAGCACCTTTAAGATAAGCATTCAATAATCAAAAGACCCCAGGTCAAGGGAAAATTTGCACTATTATTCCAGTCTTATATTACAAAATTTGAAACAGAATGCAATCCTTACTGGACCATCCTTAAGGGATAGCAGTGCTTCATCCCACACTTTCTTGTTAACTTGATCATCTTTTATGAGTTTTTTCTGCTCTGCTGTCAACTTGAATGCTTCCACCTTCAGCTTCTTGGGAGTGCCTTTTGGTGACGGGGTTGACGAAAACCTGTCCACATCTGAAAAAGCATTTCCCAAGATAGATATAAAAATATAAGAATCAGACCAGAAGACATTGCACGTATTTTGATAATAAAAAAGGTCACCAAATGTGTCATGTTTCCAGAAAGAATTTGGTGGCATGTGCACTCACATGCAGAGGGTGTGGGGGTTGTTGGGAGTTCCTATTCTTTGCTTTCACTTGGGTTTTAGCAGCTGAGTAACTTACAATTTTTCACCTATATATCCACTGCTAACATGGAAGTTAATTCACGTCTAAAAATTCTATAAACCTCACCACAACTCTTAGATAAGTAATTACACCAATCTTTTAAAACTTTGTTTGTAGGCATCAACTTGCAACCGTTTCTCAAAATTCCTATTACTTATCCTTGTGGCACTCTTACTAATTTATTAATCTGCATTTGTGTAATTTAGATTAGATTCCCGACAATGTGGAAACAGGCCCTTCAGCCCAACCAGTCCACACCAACCCTCCGAAGAGTAACCCACCCAGATCCATTTCCCTCTGACTAATGCACCTAACACTGTGGGCAATTTACCGTGGCCAATTCACCTGACCCGTACATCTCTGGACTGTGGGAGGAAACCAGAGCACCCAGAGAAAACCCACGCAGACACTGGAAGAACGTGCAAACCCCACACAGACAGTCCCCCAAAGCTGAAATTGAACCTGGGACCCTGGTGCTGTGAGGCAGCAGTGCTAACCACTGAGTCACCGTGCCACCCTAATTATTTTCAAATGATTTACTTCCATGCTGAAATTAGGGAGGGTTGTGAAACAAACCAAACAGAGAACAATAGCAATGAGGAACATTACAATTCCAACATTCTACATGGTGTAAATCAAATTCATACTCATGATTATTCATGTTCAATTGTGAAGGTCTTGTCAATCACATTGATATGGTTTGGTAATATTGTTAAGGCTAAATGAAATAAGGGGTGGATAGCAATTGACTTTGAACATACATAATTAGGAAATAGCTGTGGTCCTGGGGAAGTTATGAGATTTGCAAGGCTGAGGAGATTTAATATACTCTCTCCACTAAAGAAAGTCGATGTGCTTCTGTTTCTATATCACCACCCAGCTTGGATTCTGTTAACACAAATTACCCATCTTAGTGAATTTGTTTTCAAAGTATAAACAAAAATAGTTCTTGGAGTGATTACCTGCAGGCAGTTTTTACCTCATTAGCATATTTGTCTAATTAATAAGGTGAATAAGGTGAGGAGAAGTCTGGTATATTTTTAAATACCAAATACTATTGTGTAGTTTCAATAATGACACTTGAAGTGAAGGCAGAAACACATTTGCACACTTTAGCTCCACTGTGTTTTACTTAACTGAAAGGAGAATAAAAGCTAAATGCTGATTGGTGAGGGGGACCTGATAACTCGATGTACTAGGAACACCTGTCAATGATACAAGTTTATAATTTTAATGGTTAGGGGGCATTCTTGTGGTGCAATGGTGGTGTCCCTACCCCAGAACCGAAAGTCCTACCTGATACAAAAGGTGCATAATAACATCTCTAAACGGATTGGTTCGAAAAAAAGTTAAATTTTAAACAAGCAGTTAAAGACCTACTCGTGGCATATTGATTGTGACCCAAGCCCTGGACCAGGAGACCCAGGTTCAATTCCCATTTGTTCCAGGTGTGTAATAAAATATCTCAACAGATTGATTAGAAAATAAAGCTAGATTTTAAAAATTCAGTTGAAAGGGTGGGGTTTTGTGGCGCAGTGGTAATATCTCTACCTCCGAGCCAGGAGGCCCAAGTTCAGGTTCCATCTGCACCAACAGTATGCAACATCATCTTTGAACAGGTTGATTAGGAAAATCTCAGCAGTTAGAAGAGATGGACTGTTGTGGCACAGCAATAGGACCACAACCTTGGTTCAAGTAACACCTGCTTCAGAGATGTGTAATAACATCTAAACATATTAATTAGAATATAGCTAATAGTTGGAGGGGATGCAGATGCAGCAAATCCAACTGGGTATAAGAATAGCCTTAGGTCTACTTATGAGGAAGCAGATGTGTTTAGGATCTCCTAATCGGAAATACAAATTAAGTTCAGATTGTTTACAGAAGAAGGAGCACTCTTCAATTGGTGAAGAGTAACAAACATGTGACTAGAAGTCTGCTATGTTGACAAGGTTACACAAATTGAGCTAAATATTTTAAAGCTACCTGCAAGTTTTTGCATTTGTCTTGTGACATTTGCTGAGATGCACCTATCAATAGAATTAGATGAACAAAACACTTGCTAGTAAGTTAGTATTTGCATAAGGTATTGCCAGTCAGTTGTCATGAGTTGAGGAGTTGCAGTAAGAAGCCAATACAAGATGAAATTAGAGATCAATCGATCCACTATAAACATGACAGAAAGGGATGTTAAAACTGCAAATGAATTTATATGTAGGTTATAGTTAATGAGTTAAGATGGTAAAACTAAAGTGCAAGGATGTGGTGAATTGTGACTGTTCAAGGAACCTAGAAATTAAGACTTCATAAGTTCTGGAATCCATGGGAAAGACAGTTTTAACAGGTTTAACCTGTCAGACCTTAACTACTGAAATGTTTGAAGTATCAATCTTTATTATGCAATAAAATCTTATTAATTTTCATTCTAAATCCTTTGCAACACATGGTTATTTCTCAGAATTGCATTCCTCCAGGGGTTAGTATGGATTTAAAATCCCTGTACTGTTCAGGGAGACTACAAATGTCATGTGTATGCAGCATGCTCATCCAGAATATTACGGATGGAGGTATATAAAAGCATTGATTCTGGAATATTTTTCTGCACTATTAACTATTTAGGCTAATTGTGCATGCTCATGGAAAAACAAGGTGGTAACAGTTGCCATCCATGCAATCAAAATGATAAGTTTAGGCATCTGGATTATGAATCAAGAAATTTAGAACACCACTGTAGCTTTCATTTACTATCCCTTGAATGGAAAATAAATCTTGAAAATGCAATGAGGGACAGTGCATAATAAATGCACTTTTCCTTCTTGTCCTTCTCAATCTGAAGTCGTAATTCCTCTGGAGCTAGCAGAGCAATCTAATTGAAATCCGTAACAGAGAAATAGAAAGCGGGTCATTGTAACAGTCCTTTCATGGAGCTCACTGACAATGTTGCCTAGTATGGTGATGAAACGTCTGAAAACAAATCTTCCATAGAAATGCCTTTTTATAAAGTGTGAATTTAAAATTGAGCGACTTTTCTTTAAGTGCCAAAACAAAGTGATCTGAAATTTCAGGTGTCATTCTATTATTGCACTAACAAACGTATAAAACCGAATATTGAAGACATCCCCAACTTCAACTTTAGAAAAAGATTTTCTCAATACAGTCCTTCAATTTTAGCAAGATTTACTAAATGATTATAAATAACCACAGGCAGTTAAATATGCAGAGCCATTGAAATTAGACTTGGTCTAGAGTGTTCAAGAACACCTTAATTAGAGTCAGAATCTACGCAAAATGAAGTCTACATTTTGTGGACATATATTAACAGAAGTGCTCCACCAGGCTGAACAGTAGGATATTTGCCAAGTGAAAACGCAGCAACAGCTTGGAGTACTCCAATTTTAGAAATCAAAGCTACAAACCTGTATCAGATTTTCTTTTCCTTTTGCTCGGTGTTGGCTCAGGATCATCATCTCGCTTTTTGTTCTCTTTTTCTTTATTGGCAAGTGAATCAAGGTAACCTTCAGGGTACTGTCAGATAAAATTTATTAATGCAACACATTCCACAACCAAAACTACTCTAAATCACAATTTGCTGTCGAAGTGAAAAAATATTGGACAACCTGCATAGTTAAACCTAGCTTTTTCATCCTCTCCTTCCCATCTTTGGTCCACGGAGCTGGTTCTTCATCATCCCTTTTCAACAGGTACCTCCACACCAAAAATCCAGACTTTCCCTTCTCAGGCCAGTATTTCACCACCTATTTCAGAAACACAAGGATAGGCATGCCAGAATTATAATCTCCATTTAACAAAAAAAGTCACTTCACGTGGAATCCCCTTTATTTAAGTTCTATCACCATCTACACTATAGGCTAATACCATAGTCAGTAACTAAATACTCTAAGAAAAGGAACCAAAATGCTGCCTTATATGTTCACAGAACATAGAGACTGACTCAGCCAGCAGTTTTTCCCCAAAGCCTAATTGTACTTGATGAGGTGATAGGAAGCTTTCTTCTTAAACAACTGTAGTTTGTAAGGAGTAGGAACAAGCTAGTGAACCTATGCCTCACCACCCACTTCACTTCAGAAAACCTACAAGCAAATCAACGGAACACCCATTGGATCGTTAATATCAGGACTCCTAGCAGAAGTTGTAATGCAGAAACTCAAACAAACAGCACTCCCAACCACCCAACCCGAACTTTGGATCTGCTACATGGATAACACCTTTGTCATCACTAAATGAAACAAATTAGAGGAAACCTTCAAGACCATCAATAATACCCATATTGGCATAAAATTCACTACAGAGGAAAACAACAAACTCCCATTCCCAGATGTCACAGTAGAGCTAACAGTCAATGGGCAACTTCAAACCAATGTCTACAAGAAAACAACACATATGGACCAAATACTTAACTACAGAAGCAAATCATCCCAACACCCACAAACAAATCTGCATTAGGACATTATTTCACTGCAACACCAAGTAACTACGAAGAGCAGCAGAAAATTACCTATGCTGCGTCATCAAGAAGAACAGGTACCAAAAAAACAGTCCATCGATTTCTCAGCAACAAACCCAAACAAGCAGACAAAACGTGCCCAGAACCCTTAGCCACTTTATCCTACATCAACAACATCTCTGAAATGGCTGCCAGACTACTCAGACATCTTGGCATCATGGTAGCCCACAAACCGACCAACACACTTAAACAGTAGCTAATGAACTTTAAAGACCCTATCCAGGCAACAAGCAAAACGAACGTCATTTACAAAATACCTTGCAAGAGCTGTAATAAACATTACATCTGACAAACAGGCAGAAAACTAGCCACCAGTATACATGAACATCAACTAGCCACAAAAAGATATGACCCACTGTCACTAGTATCCTTCCATACAGATGAGGAAGGACACCACTTTGACTAGGACAAGCCAAACAGACACACGCATGAGAATTCGTAGAAGAATGGCATTCCAACCGGAACTCTATCAACCATCGCATCAATTTGGACCCCACCTACCATTCTCTGAAAACAAGAACCAGAAATGACATTACCAATCCAAAAAAAACCTAAACACATGAAGCGGGGCATGACACCAGCACTTCACCAGAGGTTCACTGATGATGTCACTTAGTATGGTGATGCAACATCTGAAACCAAACCTTCCAGCTCAGCAAGCAAACCTCACATCCAGAAACTCAACCCAAGCTACAAATCTTTTCAAAATTCGCTAGATACTATGCTGTTAGGAAGAAAGTTCAAGGATTTTGACACAATGACAGAGGACCGGCAAATGTTTGCAGATCACATTAATGTGCCACTTAGAAACTTGTGTGTCTACCGCCCTTCTACATATTAGAAATCATGGGTTGGAAGGTCTTGTCAAAGGAACCATGTTGAGGTGCTGCGATGATCTGTTAAAAAGTATACAATGCTGCCACTGTGTGTCTGTGGTGGAGAAAGTGACTGTTGAAGGTGATGGATTATTGATAATCAAGAGGACTGCTTAGTCCTGGCTGTCATTGGGATGCCAGGTGGTGGAGTTACGCTCAAGTCTCCTAACGGACCATCTTGTAATGCAGTGGTAGTGTCCATACCCCTGGACCGGGAGGCCTGGGTTCAAGTCCCATCTGTTCCAGAGATACGTAGGGGCAGCACGGCTCATTGGTTAGCACTGCTGCCTCACAGCGCAAGGGTCCCAGGTTCGATTCCAGCCTCAGGCGACTGTCCGTGTGGAGTTTACACATTCTCCCAGTGTCTGCATAGGTTTCCTCCGGGTGCTCCGGTTTCCTCCCAGTCCAAAGATGTGCAGGTCAGTTGAATTGGCCATGCTAAATTGTCCATAGTTGTTAGGAGCATTAGTCAGAGAGAGGTGGTTACTCTTTGGAGGGTTGGTGTGGCCTTGTTGGGCCGAAGGGCCTGTTTCCACACTGTAGGGAATCTAATCTAATCTAATCTCTAAACAGGCCGATTAGAAAAAAAAAGGAAAAAAATAAATAGGCTCCAGAGCGGTGTTGCATTCATCCAGAGAAGAGGACATCATCTTATCACACTCCTGACTAGTGTCTTCCAGATGATGGAGAGGCTTTGGGGATTCATGAGGTGAGTTAATTGACTCAGAATTCCTAGTCTTCACTCTGCTCTTGTAGCTACAATATTTATATGGTTAGTCCAGTTGGATTTCTGGTTAATTCTGACCCCAATTTATTAATAATAGAGAATGATGTGATGTTAGAGCCATTAAGCATCATCATGAGATGGTCAGATTCTCTTTCCCCAAAGATGGTCATTGCCTAGCACTTGTCGGCTTGAATGTTACTAGCTAATTATAAGGAAAGTCAGTTCTGAAGCACTCCAAATAAAATTGGAGTCACACAGGCAAAGTCTGTATCTCAAAGAAATCAGAGAGATCTATCTTTAGTGTATCAGCATTTTTCTTGCAATTTATATTTATCATAATATTGCTTGTTAATGAGAGTTTAATTTTGCTTTACTTTTGAAGATTATCAAGTGGTGAAATGTTATCTGTTGGATTTTCATTGATGTCACTCAGTAAATCTAACTCCTTTGGTTTATTGATCTTCATTGTAACATAAATCAGTTATAGATTACAACATCTACCCAGAAATTATTTAGATGTAACTGACAAGTAGTCAGTACTACAGTGGGACAGCACAGTGAATCAGTGGTTAGCACTGCTGTCTCACAGCACCAGGCACCTGGGTTCGATTCTAGCCTCGAGCAACTGTCTGTGTGGAGTTTGCATATTCTCCCTGTGTCTGCGTAGGTTTCCTCCCACAGTCTAAAGATATTCAGGTTAGGTGAATCGGCCATCCTAAATTGCCCATAGTGTTCAGGGAGTGTAGGTTAGGTGCATTGGTCAAGGGCAAAAATAGGATTTATTATCCTATAATAGGATATTAGAGTAGGGGAATAGATCTGGGTGGGTTACTCTTCAGCAGGTCAGCATGGACTTGTTGGGCCAAAGGGCCTGTTTCCATAGTGTAGGGATTGTCTGATTCTATTGTTTGTGTTAATAGATTGATACTTTAGGCCTACCTATGAATAAATAAATTTGTAAAAGTAAATGTCGAAATTAAAATGCAAGTGACAAAACATCAGTTTGACTTAGTACCAATGAATAGAGAAGTTAAGTTCATTGATTCAAGAAAACACTTTCCATGACCTACCATTCTTGACAAAAAAATGAAATTCCGAGCATTAGTGATATTAAAACCCAAGGGGTTACAAAAGATAAAGGAAGTACACAAATTAAAATCTTTTAAATTAACTGATACACACCTTATAAATACCATCATAACGGTTCCCTTCTTCTGGTGCATACTTGCTGTGCTTACGGCCTTTGGCACTTCTCACAACCCTGACTGATTTTCCAGCTCTCCAATCTTTAGCATCGGCTCCCACCTTATCATTAATGGGAGCATTACAGTTAAGAGCAAGAGCCCTTCAAAATAAAAAGTTTATCTCAATTATGTATTAAAGCAAAGTGTACATTTACACAAAAGACAGTGTTTGACCATAATGTGTAATTTCAAGATACCAAATATCTAATAGATATCATGTAAAAAGACCATAGTTTCTGATGGGGAAATTCACTATTTTACCTTGTAAATCAATCTGCAATTTGAGAGAAGTTGGGATGGAAAATGAATATCAAGGCATGTACTAAACTAAATGCGATTTTAAGAAAAAGAAAAGACTTCAATTTCAAAAAGTCACAAGTGAATATTATCACTTAAAAAGAAAGCAAACCATATTCGCTAATAATAGGCATTTATCTCTGAACCAACTCCTATGTATACACAATGATGTAAATCAGATTGATAGTCTGACCCATCCACCAGAATTAGATTAAAATCTGATATTCTGTTTTAAACTCAACAATCAGCAAACCAGCAAAATAAGCGCACAAATATATAACCAAAAAAAAGCTCTGTTCAGCATTTTCTATACTAAACAAAGGCAAGATTAAAACTAATTAGAGATATTATAAAGAAGAACCAACCTGTTCATATTGGTCAGTTTCTGATCACAAGACTGTTCTGCTGTACGTTTGTTTCCAGAAAGATCACGTCCACCACTTCCTGTATAGGTGAAGTCACTGCCATGATCCTGAGAAAGAAAGGGTTCAACAATCATCTCCACCTTTGCAGCAAAGTTCTGAATGTGCTGAATATATTTGCGATTTTCTACTGGTTAGATTGACACCAAAACTTATAACCAAAAGTCATGGTGATCATCTATCACGCAAGGCCTGGATATCTATTACTGTCAAATCACAATCAGTTGAACTGTGGGGAAATTTGCAGGAACTTCTCTGCTAGCCTTTTCAGGCAAGCAGAAAGAGCCAAGTCATCTGATTAGTAGGCCTCTTCCTGGTTCTCATTGCCTGCAAGGAAGACAATACCTTGTTCCATCTTGAATAGCTAAATTTAGGCATCCTTCCCAAGAAAATGCATGGTGGCCCATTTCTTTTCCCTAGGATAACACCCCTTTCCTGCAGCACAGGACGAGAGATAGGAACATTCACTAGTTGAGCTGCCATAAACCTCTTTGGCAGAGCTTGTTAGATGCCAGAATAGACAATCAATCATTCTCAGTTTCATCTTTGACAAATTGGCATTCCCCCCCATCAAAGTGTTCTAAGTTGTTTGCATTGTTTTTCAGGATAGTTGATAAGATTTGAAGGTGGAATCTCCCACTTCTTTGTGATCTACATGTTTCACTTTACAGCACCATTTTCCATTTGTTGAATCCAACTTCACTGTCCATTTAACAACACTTTTAATTTCCTCACTGTGCCAGTGTTTATTGACTGAACTGAGTGCAGAACTGAGAGAGACACCCCCCAAGTTATGTGGATTGAAACATACTGACCCAAACACATTTCAGGTGTAAGCTGAAAATGTGTTGCTGGAAAAGCGCAGCAGGTCAGGCAGCATCCAAGGAGCAGTAGAATCGACGTTTCAGGCATGAGCCCTTCTTCAGGTGTAGTCCATCCCAACAGTTTAGATCTACTTTCCACAATATTAGTGGCAGTGGCCCACATCCAGAGGTGACATCTACCACACCAGTCTCGGAGATATTAATTTTTCTAATCTCACTGGGTCTACGTCAATTTGCACATGGTACGGTTTTAGCTTTTACTGTCCAGCTATTCATGCTGGCTACACAGAATAACTTTCCTGGTCCTGCCCATCTCTGGTACCAATGGACCATGAATCATGATGACTAGATCCTACGTCTCCCCCTGTAAGGTCCTCTGCAACCCTGAGCAGATAGCTAGAACTCTACCACCAGACAAGCTACGCTGACTTCTGAACTCGTACTCTTTGGTATAGAAAATAGAGTTAATCCCCCGCGCTACATTGTCTCCTTTTACCACTACATTCTTTTTAACTGAATAATTTCCACCATCCCGCCATGACAATGGTGTCATGGTTAGTTCGTTCAACCAGCCTACAATACTCTCTCTCGCCAATCAAGCTGAAAGAACCTCAAATCATTTGGACAATTGCAAATGCTGAGGCTCCCAACCACCGGGAATACCAAAAAGTCAGCAAAGGCACAATGGACCAAATGGCCTGTTGCCATTCCCAAGGTTCCAAGTGCATATTTTGACAGAAAAATATATGCACAATTTGGAAAATAAGAAAATTCAGATCACTAGCTTAAACAATAATGCATTTCACTCACCACATCATCTTCATAGCCACCTGCAAGCACAAGGGAATATGCTCCATCATTACTTCGACCATGAATTCCTGCCACATGTGGTCGGTGAACCCCAGATTCACTCACCTTCAAGTTGAGAAAACAAGTGAAAAGATCAATAACAAGATAACCATAGTGCAAACAATAAAACAAAACAAGCTTAACCAATTTCCTTCCCCACAATGTAACACAGCAAGTCTGCCAAGAGGGCAGGTGGGCTAGCAACCTGCACCTGAGCTTTAGTAAAACCATTCTGCAGCACAAGTGTCAACCTCTGCTGAGAAGTTCTGTTAAAATTGGATTCTTTATATACTGCAGAACCCTAAGTTTAATTCTTATATCATCTCATACAACACATTAGGGTAAGAGAATATAGCTAAACCAATTCAATGAAGCATTCCCTTGCATTGGCTAGGCATTTGATAATGGCTGATATGCTTCGCAACACAATTCTTTTGCCTTCTCCCCATACTAAGCAAGAACCTGTTTATCTATCTCTCTATCTTAAATATTCTTAAATACTTTCAATGTCTTGGCCTCCATTGCCTCCTGTGGGCAATGAGCACCAGATGTGAACCACCCTCTGGCTCAAGAAATTCCTCCTCATCGCATTTCTAAAGGGTCGTAAAGGTTCTAAAGACTCTTAGGCTCTGCCCTTGGGTCCTCGTCTCTCCTACTAGTAGAAATCTTCTCCTTATCTGCTCTATCCAGGTCTCACATTATTCTATAAGTTTCAATCAGATCCTCCATCATCCTTCCAAATTCCATTAGACTCAGCGTTCTCAATGACAAGCGCTTCATCTCCTGAATCATTCTTGTAAACCTCCTGTGGATGCCTCCAATACCAGATAAAGGCCATGAAACTGTCATAATATCACAAATATGATCTGACCGGAGCCTTATACAGCCTCAGCAGTACATCTCTGCTCTCGAATTGAATGCTAACACTGAATTTGCCTTCCTAACTGCCATCCTTTTAAAATTCACTCAGGGATATGGGCGCATCTGGATGGGCCACCATTTATTGTCCAACCTCAATTGCAGAGGGCAGTTGAGAGTCAACCACATTGCTGTGGGTCTGGAGTCATATGTAGGCCAGACCAGGTGAGGATGACAGATTTCCTTCCCTACTGAGTGTTATTGAACCCATTGGGTTTTTCTGACAATTGACAATGGCATCAAGGTCATCATTAGAGTCTTAACGCCAGATTGTTTACTGAATTCAAATTCCACCATCTGCCATTGTTGGATTCGAACGCAGGTCTTCAGAACATTAGCTGAGTTTCTGGATTAATAGTCTAGCAGTAATACCACTACACTATTGCCTCCCCCAAGAGAATCTTGAACTAAGACTTGTACCCAAAATCTTTTGTACAGTCAGTTCTGCTTTAACATGTGTTTCTTCAATGCGAATTGGCTTTAAGGCGATTGAAGAATTTAAACTGTTATTTGTATAACACAAATTTTCATTATCTGTATTGGCTATAACAAGATTTCAGCCCTATTAGTTTAAATGACACGGCTATCGTGTGATCGCCGTAAAACATGAGAGATCGCACAAAAACTGAACTATCACGTTATATTAGAACAGAATGTACTTTTTGATTACCAAAGCCTTTTCTCATTTAAAAAAAACACAGTCTGTGCCTCTATTCTTCTTGTCAAAGTGCATAACATCACACTTGTCCACATTATTTTCCATCTGCCACTTCTTTGCCTACTTGTTATGGAGATAAGACTCAGACTTTAAAATCTGGACATTTTTCTTAATTTTTGGCTTTCTTTTATTTCCGCTATTGTTGTTTTTCTAAATTCTGGTTTTGTAACCAAGGCAGCAGCAGAAAATGGCAAATTTGTACACTTTTCACTATACTCATGTATTCCTATTGTTGCCAAGTTGAGAACAATACTGATAGATTGGGAGGCAGAAAGTTAGAATTTGGTATTTGCAAAGTGCTGGGGTGAAAGCATTGCTGGTCCCTTTAAAAGATCACATGATTTTTCTGTGCTTAGAGACTTAAATGGGCATCTATGAGCAGCAGCTTGAAAGTTGGCAAGTACACCCAAATTGAAACATTTGTATCAAAAGCTCGTACAGTTAGCAGGCCAAGCAGCAGTTTTTTTTAAACCAAGACAACAGACTTTTGAATTTAGCCAACCAATTACAACCAGGCATTTAGATACCAAAAATCTATTAAATATAAGTATGATGGCTTTGACAACATAGGGCCAATCCTATTGCAAGAAATATTGATAAATCTGCAAGGGTATAAAAAGAAGGGGCAGTTGGACAAAGAACCTGAAGCTACCTGTAATCTGCCAGAGTTAATGGCCCTTGGCGCTCGAGAGAGAATTGCAGGGTCTCAAAGTCTCCTCTATGTCTTACAGAAAGCACCATCTAAATAACAGTGGTACCAATGGCACAACTCGTTAATATTCCTGACAGAAAAATCAACAGAGAAGGCACGAGTATTCCGGAAAACACATAACCCAGTTGTGACTTCAAGAGACTAAATTCTAATTTTTTTTTTAAAAATGAGTGGAACTTAGATTTATTGGAACAGCATACCATTAGAATTTTTCTTTGTAGTTAGGAGTTAAAAGAGATTTATTCAGTTTGTTAATATTTTAGTTGATTTATTCACTGTTAGATAACTAAATTGTTACTTGTTGATTTTAGAGTGAGTGTCAGGAATTTATTTTATTTAACCACAAGGTGTTACTGAAAAGCTGGTTACACCACTTTTCACACTCCTTTTACAGATTAAAGGGCGAGGTGCTCCTCTTTAGTGTTTCGCTTTTAGTCCCCAGAGAAGGGTCAACTTTGGCTTTATAACACTACATTTGAGTAAGTGTGATAATGAAATCTAATTCTAATTCCGTGCCATTCATGGGTAATGGATTACTTACCAGCCTAATTCACAGTTATCAAGAGAAAATTTAGAATAGAAGAAAACAATCTAATCCTGCATGTCCATAGCAGTGTAATCTAAGCAGACTAGAAATCATTTAGGTATCACTATTTTTATACTCACCTTGAGATCATTGCACAAAGGTATGTGCTATTTACAGTTTGCAATGGTACTTTTTTTATTACTGCGAAGAGGTAGTGGGACTAAGAACTGAGGTCCAATCCTATTCCTGTATAGCATCAACATTCAAGGACTTCTGTAAATATTGCTGGATAGCAACGTGGGTGTAAAACGCAAGGAATCTTACCTCTCTCATTAGGTTGACTTTAGTTAACGCATTTCTGATCTTTAGAGATCAAGTACATACTGAGGCTTCAGAAGTGATGGCCTTCTGACATTATTGCGAAATGATTAATCAGAGACCCAGTTGCAGGGACACTGGTTTGAATCAGAGCATGGCAGATGATCGAATTTGAATTCAATTTTTCAAAAATCTTGAATTAAGTGTCCAATGATGACAATTAAATCATTTTAAGGGAAATAAAATCTGGTTAGCTGATGTCCTTTAGGGAAGAAAGTTGTAATATCTGACCAATACATGATTCCAGATCCACAGCAATGTCATTGACTTTCAAATGCCCTCAGGGTGATTAGGAATGACCAATAAATGGATAGCGATGCTCACATCGCATGAATGATTTTTTTTTAAAAGGTACATTTCACATAATTTATCACCCCTCATATAATGTAAATTTAAAATCGATTAAGATTGTCAATGATCTCTCCATATTGGTATAAACAACCACTGCTCTCAGTCACTGAAGCACATTTTTAATCTTTATCTTTTGATTTATATAAAGTAGAGCTGTTGAAATAAATTGACTGAAGTTAAATAGATTGACTAAAATATCATTTAATGAAATATCTCCAGCTTACTTCATGTATCCAAAACCTCACACGAAAAGCAAGCATACCTGGACTCTGAATTTCCATTGGGTGCCTACTGGAACACCAGGAATAGGCCCATAGTGGTTAGAAGGAACAATTGTACATTCTTTTGTGCGGCCCACACAGGCCATACCCTGGAATAAACCACATTAATTACTTACAAAAAACGTCTGAGCACGTAGCAAGGTTCTGACTGCAGATTTATTGTTAGGTGTAGATGAAAGTGATACATTATAACAGAAAATCAGGGTAATAAACATAACTCTATGTACCATTATTATAACTATCATGCTGCTCACACTTTTCAAGTTTTACTATAGAGGCTAGTTCGAAGCATTGTCAACTTCAGGTATTTTACGGTTTAAGAGATCATTAAAATTACTTAATCCTGGAGAAAGTCACAGTTTAGGAATGAAAATGATTATGAATTATTCAAGGTAAATTCTTCAGTTAGCTATGTTATCAAAATCTCACTTTAAATATCCTAAGAGTGGATTGCTTTTATTTCATTTCTGCCTTCATTAAAGCTTCGACCTATGTTTGAAATATAGTTGCTTCAAACTTCTGACACCACCACACCTCACTTTAAATTTTACTCACCTTGCCCCAGTCTCTCTGGCAGGCAGAGTTAGCAGAAGCCATCTTAGCCTTCTTTTTGCTCTCTTTCAATTTCTCACCAGCAAGCACCACTTCATTAGCATCATTCTTGCATAGAGGGCAATACCTGTGATCAGGCACACTTTATGAGTTGGCTAACGAGGTTAGTTACAATCTGCAACAAAGCTTCACAAACGTGGCAAAAGAAAATCTTTCAATTGGCTAAAATCCTCTACATCAGTAGAAGGTGTATATGTGCATTTTTTGAACGTCACAATTAAATGCTTTTCTTTGACTGACACTTTCCATTGCCTAAGGAATGTCCGTAGACCAGCAGGCTATTGCAAAAGAAATGAAACAGCCAAAGATGTGGGTTTTAAGAGCGTTTTTCAAAATTCTCAGGATGAAGGCATCACTGACTAGGCCAGCATTTATTGCCCATACCAGAGGGCAGTAAAGCGACAACCACATTGCTAGGGGTCTGGAGTCACTTGTAGACCAGAGCAGTTACGGGCAGCAGTTTCCTTCTCTAAAGGACACGAGTGAACTGGATAGGTTTTTCTGACAGTCAACAATGGATCCATGATCATCATTAGACTCTTAACTCCAGATTTTTATTCACCTCAAATTCCACTATCTAGCAATGATGGGATTTGAACCCGGGACCTCAGAACATTACATGGGTGCCTGGATTAACAGTCCAGCAATAATACCACTAGGCCAGACTTGAAGGAGGAAAGATGTAGAGAGCACAGAGGTGTTCCTAGAACTTAGGGTGTAGATACCTCAAGATTCACACACTAATACTGTAGCAATGAAAAATGGAAGCAGCCAGAATTAAGACAATTAAGGGATATGGTGGGGTGGGGAGGGTTGCTGTAGGATATTACAGGGATGGGATGGTAAGATACAAGTCATGAAGAGAATTAAAAACAAACATGAGAATTTTAAAGTTGAGATGGCGAATGTAAGACAGGGAACAGAAGGGTGATAGCTTGGACTAAATCCAATTCACTGAAGAAATGGACAGCAGAATTTAAAAGGAAGATTGCACAAAGAACCAAACAGGAGTACAGCGCAATAATCAAGTCTGGAGGTGAAAAGACATGATTGGAAGTTCCTACCAGAGGTCTACTTTGGAACTGAAGAAAGGACTGAAACCTGATTGGAAGGATTCAATTATGGAGTTAGAGGAAAGCTGGGCATAGATTTGCGAACAGCCAGCAACAAGGTGTTTGGAAAAGAAAAGATAGTAAGAATGGTGGGAGAGTCGGTCTCATCAGTAAAGGAGCAGAGATGGCAGATTTAAAGGCGCAATCAACAATATCTGGACCTGGAAGGGAAGTTGGTGGGTTAGCTGTTGTGAGATTGAGGAAGCAGACAATGTGTCTCCTGGGCAAGATGAGCCATGTATTTATATGAGAAGAAATAGAAAGTAATTTGGAGAAAGCTGTAGTTTCTGAGATAGGGAAGGGCAGCTTTAGAAAAAGTTTGGCTGGAACAGCAAATGGGAGGGAAGGCTGACTGATCAACGGCCTTGATCATGGCAACAAAGTAGTCCAAGGACTTTTATTGCTTACAATTATAAATAAAAACTGCAAATTGGTTCCACCATGTACTCTTGGGAGCACTGATTATGGAACTTTTGTAATCTGTAAATCAATCCATCAAATTTGTTCATATAATTGTTACTGCATCCTACCAAGTACTTTGGCTCTTGTCTAAAATCTTATGGGGTTGTACAGAGATAACTCAGTTCTTCAGCTATAGCAGAAATGTCATTTAAAGGGTCAGGTCAGTTCTGTTCTCAATTGCTATTCCCACAGGTAGGATATTTCACAAAGACAAGATAGCTTTATAATCATGTTCAGACATAGTCAGGTGTGCACTTCAACTGCATGCAAAAGATCCAGGCTAATAAAACAAATTATCAGCAATGCTCTCACACGTTCTCAGTGGATTGTGAGCTACCTGAGGAACTAACAATGCAAGCAGCATTAAAGCTTATTCAACATCCTAGAAAAAGTTCAGACATTACTCATGTTCTTTTCTTTCCTCAACCAAAGCAAAACAAATGCAAGAGCTGAGGCCAACATACCAGTCTTCAACTTCTGGAATACTAGTGAGAGGAGGATTGAGGCAGTAGGTATGATAGGCCATATCACACTCATCACACAACAATTGCTTCCCTGGGTCACCCTTTCCACCACATATGTGACAGGCACATTGTTTGCAGTCCTTGTTAGGGTTATCTTTGCAATGCTTGCACTCAGGTCCATTCTGCCCTACAGGCAAAAAGGTATAAAACAGAAAAAAAAAGTGTAATCTAATATGCAGTACTGAGATTCTACACATCTTTAAATTTCTTGGGAAGGAAACAAGTCAGCAAAGTACAATAGGCATCCATCAAATGTTCCATTTGCTTGACCTTCTGGAGTTTCCCCAACTATAATATTATAGTTCAAGTATGGCCAATTCACCTAACCTGCAGATTCTTTGACTATGGGAGGAAACCAGAGCACTCAGTAGAAACCCACACAGGCATGAGGAAAACGTACAAACTCCACAAAGACAGTCAGCTGAGTTCAGAAAGCTATTATATTACATGGCTGCTTGGAGTAACAAGAACATCGGGTCCCAGTACAAAGATCCAGCCTAATATTCACTAAACAAAACAAGTAAATTGAACAATTCAAGTTATAACTTCAATCAAAGGACCCAATTATGTGCTGAAGACTTAATACATCCATCAGCTATTCCAATTAGGGGCAGGGCAGTCGTCACAGTGTCATAGAGATGTCTAGCATGGAAACAGACCCTTCCATCCGACTCATCCATGCCAACCAGATATCCAAAATTAGTCTAGTCTCATTTGCCAGCATTTGACCCATATCCCTCTAAACCCTTCCTATTCATATACCCATCCATACCCATCTACAGGACTGGAAGTTCAGAACTCAAATTCAAATCGCACCAAATTAAAATGTGAATTTTTAAAAGTAGCAATTTAGGAAGAGCATCACACAAAACAAAATTAAGGTTTTCATGGAAATCAAACTGTTTCGTGTTCTTGCTATCCCTATTTAATCTGGTATCAGTGATTTGACAGTCTTAACTGTTAACGCACTACTGACAGTAATATCAATACTGTGAGAATACATCTTCAAAGCAAAATGCAGATGGACACACACTATACATTAAAAGAATAATTTCTACAACCAGGCATAGTGACATTTTTGTCTTTGTTAAAAGAAGTGATATTGATCTCCAACATCCCACAAATGTGCTTCATTTGTGCTTTCTCTTAGATCCAAGTTTTATGTAATAAACCAAAGCAACAAACTTTCACCGATACAAACTCTGGTGCCAAATTCAAATTAAGATGTGTGAGAAGAATACCCATTCAGTCCAAAGTCGCAAGGAATTTGTATGTGACATGCCAACAATCCTCAGCAACCTTACTTTTCACAGGACTTTCAGATCCATTGATTCCAATGCTTCCTGGCTCCTCAATCTTGTAGATTTCATCCACCAGTGAGATTCTACAATCATTCAAAGAATCACCAGCATCTCTGTCAAAAATCAAAAAAGATTATGTACACAAAATGCCTAAAGGCAATATGTCTGGCCTGCTTTCAGCTGGATTCCAGTACACATGCGTGGGACACATAGATGGGAGAAATAAAACTTTGACATTACAACAATGCAATTTTTTTCTGCAAAAGTTATAGCAAATCATAGCATTCTAAAAGATTTTAGTCAATATTTAGAAATGTTTATTGATTTCCCTCAAGTCACATTAGAAAGTACAGTGCTTTATAATAAGGATATACTGTGTCAGTTGTGGGCTCGACCAAACAGGTTACCGATTTGCATGTGTGTATCCCCTAATGGAACATACTGCAGGATTTAAAGGTCAGAAACAAACAAACCCAATACAGATGGTATTGAGATTGGATAGTGCAATGGTACACGTCTTTCATATGTTTCTCAATTCCAATTTGTCTTTCATGAAGACTATTCAATAATTCACAGGCTACCTCAATAACTGCTACTTTGTCTGCTTTGTGAAACAAATGAGTAAGAGTTTAAAATACTGTCACAACAGACTATTCCAAAAAAGAAGTTGAATGAACATGGGCAAAGACATGGAGTTTGCAAACTAAAGACAAAGGTGGTGGACTTCCCAATGTTTGATATAATAAAGTTGTTGAAGCCTCTAACATTTCTTAAAAACACACACAAAAATCTATTCAAATCAGACCACTGAGGGAGACAATCCACTCCATTTAAGAAACTAAATAATTCATAATTAATCAACAGCTTAATACAAGTACTGCAGAAACAAAAGTCCAAAAACTTAAGGAGTAAAAAATTTAATATCCTTACCCTAGAAGAATTTTTGCATAGATCTCTTTTGTAGTCCTAGTCTCTCTCTTCCGTAGAATTTCTGCATCATACCAGTATCCTCGCTCTTTAGGTTCATCTGGGTTGTAGTTCACCATCACCACATGTCCAACATGAAGTTGGTGCCACTGCAAGACCACCCTCGCTCGCGGTCGAATATCTTTCAATCTCAGCTGCACAATTCCATTTTCTGGGTAACTTCATAGATGTAAGTAAATAATTTTAGCTTCAGAACTTTTATATTATGTTGCTATACATAACCATGTAGAGTGCAGCAAAAATATCAATGAGATTTTGAGTCAATCTTAACTCTTGAAGATGATACTCAATGGTCAAGACAAAAATAAAATGGTATCATCATAGATGAACAAGTTGGGTAGTATTTAATGCAGTGGGGATTTCAGCTGTTATTTGGGGAGCAGAAACAGCCTTGAGTCAGTAATTGCCACTCAGGCTTTCAGTGACCAGCAGTGGGCCTTCCCAGGATTAAGGATGACAAGAGAGTGAAAAATCTATCCCCAAAAGCTGCCAGCCAAAGGACAGTACCTCTCTGTTGTAGGGGCGTCACTGGAACAGTGGCATCTGCCAGCAATATATGCAAAATACAAATAAGCAATAGCAGGACTTGTTTTTTTGTAACTTTTTAGGGTAGTCAGAAAAAACAAAGTGCCGGATGTTTCTCAGCAGTCAAGTTCCAACACTTCCCAATACCAGTCCCATCAACAAGCACTGGCGCTGCTGGTGGCACAATGGTTAGCATCACTGCTTCGGTCAGGGACCCAGGTTAGTTTCCAGGCTTGGGTGACTGTGGGGAGTTTGCATGTCCTCACCGTATCTGCGTGCGTTTCTGCCAAATATTCCGGTTTCCTTCCATAGTCAAAATATGTGTAGGTTAGGTGGACTATGTGATAAATGTGGGGTTAGAGGCATAGGATGGGGTGGCGGGGGCGCGGGGGATGCTCTTCAGAATTGGTGCAGACTCTATAGATTGAATGGCTGCTATCTGCACTGTCAGGATTTTATGAATGAGGGACAGAGACCCATTTCCAGGAGCATTCAAGCAGCTCTACCAGGGTTTGCTTTTCAAGCTTCCCATACGAAATGAACCTGCCTACTATTGATCCAAATCCAACAATGGAGGTATTAATTGCCTGATTAAAGCCATCAATCATCAGGATTTAGACAGAGCAGAAACTAGAAAGTACTTGCATCTCTACCCAGCAACCATTGCCTGATTAAATATCTCCTGCCTCCAAACCAACCTCAGCACTAAAGCCCACCCTACTAATGCTATTTGCATTATTTTTAATAGTTCACATGAAATCACATTTATAAGTTAAACATCTTCATCAGATAGGGAATATAAATCGGAGCCAGAAAAATAGATGGAAGAAATTGGAGAAAGTTGTCCTATTCCCAGCAATTATGAAAAAAGCAATAGAAGCAATTAAAAGTGTTCATTTTATTATATCATTTTAACATACTCTTCATATTTAATGTGATAAATCACATCTTCAGCAGCAATCTTTGATTCTGTAGTTTTGCTTGAATGTGCAGACTCTTCATTACTGGTTTTAGTTGCAATTTCATCCTGTGTCACATTAATGATAACAGCTTCAAACCAAGCACCCATGTGCATGTCTCGAGCATCGATCAATTCATTTATCTAAAAAAAAAAGCACAAATTCAAAATCTCAAATTACTCTGCAATCGCACATTACTGGCTTCCCCGTAAGGAGAAATTACTTAACCCACTATGTAAGACAAAACTTTTAAGGCAACAACATAAAGCAAAAGGGCACACTTGCCATTACTAAAACCACCTAACAAAACTACACTGCCAAATCTTACATTTAAACCATGAAGTCTGCATATTCTATACAAAAACAAGTAATTTCCAAATTAGCGCTGTCTGGTTTGTATAGGTTTCTGCAACTGAGCTTGCTACTAATCATTTCCATAGACCAATCAGAAAAATGTTTTGCAGCATTATATTACTTCAGAAGATATCACGAACTGTGAATCCTAACTTTGCCAAAACATAAACATCCAAAGTACAGACAGGGTTCAGAGGTGAAGGCTAGAAGAATAATTTACATTTGATACCAGTTGTTGTAAAATCATATTTATGACTAATGTGGAGCTCTGGGTCTAAACACCAAAATGCCCTATATTCTGGTTCATGACTTTACCACTCAGTAAAACTGCAAATTCACTAGACGAACACAAAGCTTTCCCCTGCATTCACTAATGTTTTTTCCTCCAGAAGCTACATGCGAACATCAAGTATGTCAATAATTTATTGAATTCTGTTTAGTCGAAGACCCACACTATTGATTTCTGCCAGAACCACATAACTCGAGATCTTATTGCATCGACATAAAAGTAATCAAAAGACATGAATATCAGAGGTGAGATTAGGGCAGGTCGAGGCAACATTTGACTATAGTGGCAGTAAAGCATTGGTGGTGGTGGCAGTGATGGGTGTGTGTGCGTGTTGGGGGGGGGGGGGGGGGGGGGAAGGCAGAGGAGCTTGGACACTTATTATAACAATACATAAAGGAAGAGGGAAATCAGAAAATGTTGGAAATTTTCGACAATCCGGCAACATTTGTGGTGAAGAAAACGTTAGTAATATTGCTGCTCTTGGACGTTTCGAGAGAACAGAGTAAGAAATTAGCAGTTATCCCAGGGGCCAATCATCTCAGATGGAGTTCTAACGGCAGTGTCCTGCTCAGACCAGTATTTTTCAGTTGCTTTGACAATGACTTTCCTCAACTATAAAACTGGAAATGGAGATGTTCTTTGATTGCAGTGTTTAGTTCAATTCACAACTCAAACATCTTGGTCCTGAATGCATAACAAGTCAACATCCAGGCTCACGCACATTATAAATTCCATTTGACAGCATCAATGACATTGTCACTTAAATGCTAATGAGGGTGTAATCTAATGGAGCTATAATTGACCAGATTTGATTTGGCAGATGCTGGAGATCAGAGTCTAGATTAGATTGGTGTTGGAAAAGCACAGCAGCTCAAGCAGCATCCAAGGAGCAGGAAAATTGACATTTCAGGCAAAAGCCCTTCGTCAGATTTGATTTGCATGAGTCATACTTAAAGGAAGTTGGGCAGATATCACTGTTGCAGTTGAACATATCACCTTGACTACAGATATAGCTAACTCTGGAGATAGGTCTTCAGAACACTCCTTGGCATGTTAATATATTTGTATTGATCTCTAAAATATTAAAGACAATACTCTTGTATATTAAAGCATTAACATGACAAATGCAAGATTAAATCTGCAGTTATAGTAGTTTGAGATGGGGAAACATCAGGCTCCAAGAACTGAAAAAAAAAGCTTTATTTATTGCAATACCATCAGTTTTCCCAGTTAGCATCTTAAAATAGAAAATTCAGATTCTTTAAAAAGATATAAAATTACTTAGTAGAACTGTACATTGATATGTACAGTTTGCTTACCTTATATAAGCCAAACCCTGGGTCAATGAGGTCTGACTGACTGGACGTTCCTGCTTGTCCATCCAAGTCCATAGCAGCTTCACCACTATTGGAGTTCTTATCTGATTCACTTTGTGCAGAACCACATCCAGAGTCTGTGTCAGAGAGCTCTGCATCTTTTTCTTTTCTCGCGGTGCCTTTCGATACAACTTGATCAACCTGACGAATTAGCAGCTGGATAATGTCATTAAGTCCCACATTGTAGTCAAAAAGCGAATGGGCATCCTCCATCTAAAGAGATAAAGGAAAAAAAGTTAGACATTACTAAGAAACTTTCTGAATGGAGGCTCTCTAATCATTTTTCATTTGTAATAGCGACATCCCATGGAAATTTTGGATGTTCAATTTCATCAAATTACAGCCAGAAATTTTTTAAAAAGGGAGGGTAAGGAAAAAGATGTAATTTTCTTAACTACCAAAACAAGTATTACTGTCAGTAGTAGAAAAGGCAGTTATTATGTGAAAATAATTTACATTGTAGAACAATGCCCCTGCTTTTTTAAGAGGAAAATCCAGAATTGTTTTTAATAAAGCAGGTCACAAGTACCTCAAAAATACTATGATTTTATCCACATTATCAACTCTTCTACTACCAAGAGAAGGATGGGCTGAAAACAATGCAACCAAGAAACCTTTGAACAGCAAGACATTTACTGCAAACTTGGCCTTGCCAACCATGTTTTCCATACTAAATTAGCCCCATTTGCCTGCGCTTGACCCATATTCCTCTAAACCTTTCCTATTCGTGTACCAGCCTGTTATGACATGGAAGTTAAATCCCTGTTAATTAAAACCAAACGCCCAGAAAAGCTCACCTCGCAATCTGTTAGGAGAGTGACAGAGAACTCCCAATTTCCACTATTTAAAGAAAGAAAATTAATTTTTCCTAACTCTAATCATGAACACCAAACAAAAACTATTCACAAAATCCAAGCCCCACTTTTCTTAAGTACTTACTATCTGACCCCAACTCTATCAAAAATGCTGTTCCAATACAATTATTAACATTACATTAACTTAATCTCAAGCTACTGTTTTCTCTGCTGTCTTCAATCTTCCATCTGCTGATCTCCTTGGGTTTTTTTCCTTCCTTTTTAGTGAAGTATGTTTTACATGAAAAGGTACCTTTGATTGATAGTGTCTTCTAATTTCTTTTAGAGAAAGATTTTAAATGGGCAGTTAGCTCTCCGCCTCTACAGCAGTTGCTTGCCCGATCATTGGCAGTTGCTCTCTGACCAATTTTCAAAATGCCCATTTTTTGTTTTAATATCCTCCAAGATTGTACCAGCTCGTTGGTCCAAAGTTGTCAACACAATATATTCAAATTCTATTGGGTTTTAGTATCCTCGACCTGATGTAAACTAATGGTTATATTCGAATCGTTGTCAAAACAGCAACCAAAATTCAGGTATCCATTTACCAGCCATCTGCTACACATATCTATTTTCATACAGCTCATCTCCCAGCCTTTCCATTCGGGCAGCTAAAATAGAAAACACTTTCTATTTTAAAGTGAACATACATGCTTTTGACTTTGTAACACCATCCAAATGTTTTTTAAATCTTGTAATTGTACTCGCCTCGACCTCTTCCTCTGACAGTTCATTCCACACACGAACCACCTCTGTGATAACGTTGCCCCTCAGGTCCCTTTTAAATACCTTGCAGTGAGTCACAAGCACAGACAAGCTACTGTCACACTAGTTCATCATCAGTACTTCAGTGACTTTGCTCAGGATGTCAATATGGTTTTGAATGACATTACTTTCCTGTTTCTAGTCATGTTACTGGAGAACAAACTGTAAACCCACCAAACACAGGAAGTGCTGGAGAAACTGAGCAGTTCTGGCAGTATCTGTGATGGTTTAACTCCGTTAAGAATTTTCTTCAGAACTAGATTGGAACCCCACAATTTAACTTTAAATGAGTTTTTTTTTTCATCCTGATGAAAGGTTAACAATCTGAAATGAAAACTCTGATTGCTTCTTCACAGATGTTACCAGACCTGCTGAGTATTTCCATTTTATTTCAGATCTCCAATTCCTTTGGTATTTCACTTTTGTTTTATTTAGATGTTTATTCTTGAATTTAGATACATCTCTAAAATATGAAAGGAAAGTAAACACAGCTGCTTTGGGAACAATGAACAAAATACTGAAACAGCTGAGGGACACAGTGGTGGAGTGGTATTAATACTGGATTAGTATCCAGAGGCTATGGCCAATGCTCTAGAGACGCGGGAC
Source organism: Chiloscyllium punctatum (assembly GCF_047496795.1). NCBI lineage: Eukaryota > Metazoa > Chordata > Chondrichthyes > Orectolobiformes > Hemiscylliidae > Chiloscyllium > Chiloscyllium punctatum. The sequence goes on along the minus strand of NC_092762.1, from coordinate 50,253,402 downwards.
AACATCTCACTATGTTAATTAGTAGACCTGCAAATGAAGGTAATCTCAAACTATTAACAATTAACAACCATTCTATTCACTCATGAGGAGACTTCACTTACTCTTTACGAAAGGAAACTGCCAGCCTCCCCTGGTCTGGCTGACTCTTAACTGCCCTCTGAAATTACCGAACAAGTCATTCAGTTCAAGGACAATTTGGCATTGGCAGTAAATTCTGCCCTTGTCAGTCATATCACAGCATGGCATGAAATAAAACAAAGAGCAGCTTTAAAATCAACATTAATGCACAAAGGTAAATTATGTTGATCGATACAAATCCTTCAAAGAGACAGGTTAGACACAATGGGCTGAAATGTCTATTTCAGAGTTGTATGGCTTTGTAATCTAGTCTTTACCTTAAACATGCATGTTTTAAATGGTGGAGGATGTATTTACTTAAAAAGGTTGTTTATCACTCCTATCTTGTGTTGCTAAAAGATCAGCCTGAAACACTAACTGGGTTCCTCCCTCCAGAGATGCTACCTACTGTGCCGAGTATTGCCTTAATTTTCGGCTTTAACACCAGATTTCCAAAATCAGACACATTTTGCTTTTGTACCTTTTAAAATCGTTGGGGAATACACCACAGGAGATCATTTTGCCCATCACCAGCTCTCACTGCTGAGTTACAAAGATCTGGATTGGGTCCTATTCTAAGACTCAAGGAAAAGGCTGGCATAACAGTGCAGCACTCTAGGGATGCAGTATTTTCAGAAGTGCCATACTTAAGATGAGACGAAGCCTTATTTTCTCCCTCTGGTGGGCATAAAAGACCTCATGCCACTATTTTGAAGAACACAGACGTGCTCCCTGACATCGTGGCCTAAACTTATCCCTCAATCAACATCACAAAAACAAATTACCTGCTTATTATGACTATTTGTGTTGCACCTCCTTTAAACTATACAATGACTACATTTTAAAAAATAATTCTTCATTTGTTGCAAAGTGCTTCAAGATATCCAGTGGGCACTATTTAAATATAACCTTTTCTTTTCTATTTGTTCAATTGTCTTCAGAAAATTATTTTGGATCCTGTTCTGCCACCCTTCAGAAAACTGATGTCAGCTCACAATAACTCACCGTCCATTATCCTTAAGATAAAAGGTTCCTCCTGTCATCTCTTTTTGACAATCACTCAAAATCTGTGTTGGCTGATTACCAATCTTTGTGCCACTCAAAACATTTTATCTTTATTAATTCAAAATCATCCACTGGCATTCCAACATCTGTAATCAGTTCAGCTCTGAAGTGGAGGCTTTATAATTGAAGGACCTTCTGGTTGTTAGCAGCTGCTCCACTTCCTATAAGTGGTCAAGTTTTAAGGTTGGGGTAGCAGATTTAAGATAAAGACAAGGAGAAGTTATTTCTCTCAAAGTCTCATGAATCCCTGGCATTCATTCCTAGAGTACAATGGATTTTCGGACACGAAGTTTGAGATGTGGATAATTTGTAATTAGTAACAAGTTGAAACATTATGGAAACTAGGCAAAAATGTGGAGATGAGGTTAAGAGGAGATCAACCATGATCTCATCAAGTGGTGGAGCAGGCTTAAGGGTCTGAATTGCCTATTCCTGTTCCCAGTTCTTCTCTTCATAACTGATGCTGTACCATGTATAACCTTGGTATGTCCCAAAGCGTTTCACAACCAACAAAAGAACATTTGAAGTGCCATCACTGTTGTAAAGGAGGGCACACGGCAGATAATTTCTGAATAGCATGATCCCACAAACAGCGATCTGATGTTGGTTGACGGATTGACAATGTCAAGGACATCAGAGAGGCCAGAGTTCTTGCCAGCTAATTTTAAAAATATCTCCTTTGAACGGCATTATGTGCAGAATACTACTTCCAACAATCATGAAAGGCAGGACTGTCATCCTCTGATCTGGCTTTGAAATTACTGAACTGAGACTTTGGGGTAAGTAAAAAAAGAATCAGCATATCTCCGGCATTAACATGATTATTACAGCCGATAGAAAATGAATATATGTTGTTTAAATATACTAATATTCTTATGATTGCAGTCATCATCAATTAAAAAACAGATTCCACTATTGTAGGAAAGAAGTTTAATTTATGACAGCACCATCCTGTGGCAAGAATCTAGCCTCTCAGTATGGTTTCTCTTCGGTCTGGTATATGAAATATTAAACAAATGGGTGCTAGAAGTGCAATTATTTAATTCTTCATATCTATGCTCTGTCCACATAAAGGGCAGCTAATTCATTCTGAAGCTTTCGCCAATTCCAATGAATTACAAACAGAAACTGCAAGCACAAATCATCTATACGCCACATTTCTGTTCTATCAGGAGAGGAAAAAAAGCACAAGTGCTGCACTGAAGCAATAGTAAAGAATTGATTACACCGTGGATCCAACAATTCGATACATGACTGTTGAAGTATGATTGGAAGTAATGCTGCTAAGCCACAGTTCAAATTTTCTTTTTACATCTTATCACAATTAGGTTGCTTCACTATGCCCAACTAAATGGTCACTTGTCAGACAATGCTGAAATCGGAGAAGCAATAGCCACATGGGTAGTCAAATTGTTTGCATGAGTGAGAAAGCCAAGAAAAGACAAGCAAACACCCTGCAATCTTCCACCATTATTTTAAATAATCTATAAAGGTGCAAATTTAAACCTAAATGTTGAAATTAAGTCAAATTAAACGTTTACCCAGATTTTGAGCACTATCTACAACCCACAAGTGAATCAGCATGTCACTACTTACCAGTTGTTGAAACAGATATTGAACATTGAAAATGTCAGAACAAATTGATTGAGTTGTTTGAAGAAGTAACAAAGAGGATTGATGAGGGCGGAGCAGTAGGTGTGATTTTTATGGACTTCAACAAAGTGTTCGACAAGGTTCCCCATGGGAGACTGATTAGCAAGGTTAGATCTCATGGAATACAGGGATAACTAGCCATTTGGATACAGAACTGGCCCAAAGGTAGAAGACAGAGGGTGGTGGTGGAGGGTTGTTTTTCAGACTGGAGGCCTGTGACCAGTGGAGTGGCACAAGGATCAGTGCTGGGGCCTCTACTTTTTGTCATTTACATAAATGATTTGGATGCAAGCAGAAGAGGTACAGTTAGTAAGTTAGCAGATGACACCAAATTTGGAGGTGTAGTGAACAGCGAAGAGGGTTACCTCAGATTACAAAAGGATCTGGACCAGATGGGCCAATGGGTTGAGAAGTGGCATATGGAGTTTAATTCAGATAAATGCAAGGTGCTGCATTTTGCGAAAACAAATCTTAGCAGGACTTGTACATTTAATGGTAAGGTCCTAGAGAGTGTTGCTGAACAAAGAGACCTTGGAGTGCAGGTTCATAGCTCCTTGAAAGTGGAGTCGCAGGTAGATGGGATAGTGAAGAAGGCATTTGGTACATTTTCCTTTATTGGTCAGAGTACTGAATACAGGAGTTGGGAGGTCATGTTGCAGCTGTACAGGACATTGGTTAGGCCACTGTTGGAATATTGCGTGCAATTCTGGTCTCCTTCCTATCGGAAAGAGGTTGTGAAACTTGAAAGGGTTCAGAAAAGATTTACAAGGATGTTGCCAGGGTTGGAGAGTCTGAGCTACTGGGAGAGGCTGAACAGGCTGGGGCTGTTTTCCCTGGGGCGTCGAAGGCTGAGGGGTGACCTTATAGAGGTTTACAAAATTATGAGGGGCATGGATAGGATAAATAGACAAAGTATTTTCCCTGGGGTCAGGGAGTCCAGAACTAGAAGGCATAGGTTTAGGGTGAGGGGGGAAAGATATAAAAGAGACCTAAGAGGCAACCTTTTCACGCAGAGGGTGGTACGTGTATGGAATGAGCTACCAGAGGATGTGGTGGAGGCTGGTACAATTGCAACATTTAAGAGGCATTTGGATGCGTATATGAATAGGAAGGGTTTGGAGAGATATGGGCCGGGTGTTGGCAGGTGGGACGAGTTTGGGTTGGGATATCTAGTCGGCATGGACGGGTTGGACCAAGAGGTCTGCTTCCATGCTGTACATCTCCATGACTCTATGCCATTGAAAGTGATTTTTTTTATACAATACACATCAGCAAAACATGGGAGAGCAATGAGTTAGGTGCTATGCCAAGTCAATGTGAGAATGTTGTGGCACATCGTGCACAAGGATGCATTAGCAACAATTACTTATGTCAACTTGGCTCTCTCACTAGAAGTTTTAAGATTAAATTTGGAACACATATCCATGAGGAAGAAAACAGAAATGATTTGAGCTGAACGGAGCTCGTGGAGTTAGATTTATTAAAAATAAAACAACCAAAATGAGGAACCACGTGTATAGACACATAAACATCCATTCTACTGCAGCTGTACACAGAACTGGCCAACAATAAGTATGGCATCCTCGACCTAGTTGAAGATTTAAAGGATAGATTACACCGTAGATCCAACAATTCAATACATGACCATTGAAGTATGATTGGAAGAAATGCTGCGAAGCAACTGCTCAAAATTTCTTTATACATTTAATCACAAAGATTTAAAGCTTTCCTCAAAGCTGCAAGATCTACCATTATCATTATTTGAAACCATCCACTCTTATTTAAAGAGAACAAACTTCAAAAGAAACGAAAATACCTCAGAAGTCAAGCTTATCGAATGATTATTAGCTCTATCAGTTGTAAATTTTTAAAAATTCACTTTGTAGGACTTGGACATTGCTGGTTGGCCAGCATTGATAATCCATCCTTATTTGCCCTTAAAGTGGTGATGAGCTGTCTTCTTGAATCGCTGCAGTCCACTTGCTGTGGATTGACCCACAATGCCGTTAGGGAGGGAATTCAAGGAGAGAGGTGAGTGGCCTGGAGGGTAACTTGCAGATGGTAGTATTCCCAAGTGCCTGCTGCCCTTGTCCTTCTAGGTGGAAGTGGTCGTGGGTTTGGAATGTGCTGTCTAAGGATCTTTGATGAATTTCTGTCATATATCTTGTACATAGCAGACACTACTACTGTGCGCCAATGGTAGTGGGATCGAATGTAGCAGCAGTGTGTACTATCCACAAGGTACACTGCAGAATGTTTGTAGATGTGGTGCCAATCAAGCAGGCTGGTTTGTCCAGGATCGTGTCAAGTTTCTTGAGCATTGTTGGAGCTGCACCCATCCAGGTAAGTGGGAAGTGTTCCATCACATTCCTGACTTGTACCTTGTAGATGGTGGATAGACTTTGGGATGTCAGGAAGTGAATTACTCGCCACGGTATCCCTAGTCTCTGGCCTGATGTTGCAGCCACTGTGTTTATTTTCTGGTCAATGGTAACCCCCAAGGATGTCAACAGTGACAGTAATACTGCTGAATGTAAAGGGACGGTGGTTAGTGTGTCTCTTATTGGTCATGGTCATTATCTGGCATTTGTGTGGCGCAAATGTTACTTACCATTTGTCGGCCCAAGCCTGGATATTGTCCAGATCTTGTTGCATTTGACCACAGACTGCTTCAATATCTGAGGAGTTGCAAATGGTGCTGAATGCTGTGCAATCATTGTCAAACATCCCCATTTCTGATCTTATGATAGAGGGAAGGTCATTGATGAAGCAGCTGAAGATTAGAGAGGTCAGAGAGGAAGGTGGAGCAGATAGGTGGGAACCTGCCAACCTTCCTTTCTAACCTCACCTTCAGCCCCACATCCATACACCTATTGTACTCTTGGGTACCTTCTCCCCAACCCCACCCTCCCTCCCATTTATCTCTCCACCCCGGAGGCTCCCTACCTCATTTCTGACGAAGGGGTTTTGCCCAAAATGTCGATCTTCCTGCTCCTCGGATGCTGCCTGACCTACTGTGCTTTTCCAGGACCACTTTAATCTATATTGCCAGGATACCTCCCTCCCGACTATAAACCACTATGCCACCACATTTGCTGGGTCAGTCCTGCCAGTGGAACAGGATATATCCAGGGATGGTAATGGTGGTGTTATATGGAATGTATGATTGCATAAGAATGACTATGTCAGTCTATTGCTTGACGGTGAGACAGCTCTCCAAATTTTGGCTCTCGCCCCCAGATGTTGGCAAGGAAGACTTTGCATGGTCGACAGGGCTGATTGTATTTTTGCCGTTGTCTTTTCTGGTTCCAAGTTCAATGCCAGGTGGTCCATTCAGCCTCATTTCCTTGTTGTGACTTTCTAGCAATTGAAATAACTGAGTGGCTTGCTCGGCCATTTCAGAGGGCAGTTCAGAGTCAACCACATTGCTGTGGCTCTAGAGTGACAAGTAGGCGAGACCAGTTATGGTTTGCAGATAAAGGATATTGAGTGAACCAGATGGGTTTTTCCTGACAATTGACAATGGCTTCTTCATTCAACTCTTAACTCAAGATTTATTTTAAATCAAATTCAAAGTCCACCAACTACAGTGGCAGGATTAGAACCCAGGTCCCCAGAACATCGTTCTCAGTTTCTGGATTAATAGTCAAGCAATAATAGCACTAGGCCTCCACCTCCCCTTAATAAATATCTTGGCCCATTGCCGATGTCAATAAGGTTTGCCGAATTTGGTGCCACCTGAGAAGTTCTATGGCTGACGTAACAAGTCAAAACATTTTTTCCATACTGTCAACAAAACATATCAGGTTGTTCCAGAGTTTTAAAACCAAAGTAATTTAAGTGTAATCATGACTGTAATGTAGGAAATGTGGACACCAACTTGTGTGAAACACAATGCTAAAGAGATGGAATCTACTTCTCAATTCTAAGATCCCTCACTTGAACAATCAAAAAATTGGTTTGGAAGGATCCGGCACACATGCAAATATGTGACCCACTGTCATGAGGCACCGGCCGTCCCTGAAGACACGATTTGGAGTTGCAGGTGTTGGACCGGGGTGTATAAAGTTAAAAATCACACACAACACCAGGTTATAGACCAACATGATTAATTGGAAGCACTAGCTTTCGGAGCACAGCTCCCTCATCAGGTGGTTGCCTCATGGAGGAGGAGCTGTGCTCAGAAAGCTAGTGCTTCCAATTAAACCTGTTGGACTATAACCTGTTGTGTGATTTTTAACTTTGGTCCTGAGGACGAACTTCACATTTTAAAGCAGGACTCCATAGGTGGCGCTCAAAGATACTTTCTACAGTTAAAAGCCTGGAGCAATAAAAAAAACTGTCACTAGTTTGCCCCAACCGCAATACATATTAACAGCATACTTCCCTGTCAGTGCATCAGTTGCTGTAATGGTGAGAATGCTAGCTGCAGCCATGTTACTCTGAAGAAATACACAAGTTCAATTCGATCCTGTACGTAAATAAGAAATTGCCTGAGTGGCGCCAACTAATACTTTAGTTTTCCTGGTACCTGTGTATTTGAGTGAAAATTTTTTGATCACTATTTCAACCAGGATAAAATGATCGTGATTAAAAGTTCGGCAAAACGTGCAGGAGAGGGCACATTTCGCCCCCATTGCGGTGAAACTTTATCCCGGAGAATTATTGAGAATAAATCGACAAACGGGTGGTCGGGCATTTAGCGCCTTTTTAGCACCTCACACCTCCCGCGCAACCGAACACTGGGGGAAGAGGGTGGGCCAACCGCTGACTGACAGGTGAACGGGCCAATCAGATACAGCGGAGCAGGAGACAGGGCCAATAGTAGCGCGACAGTCATTAGGCTAGGTTGCTGTGTAAACAGCCCGCCTCTGGGTGCAGTTGGAAAGCCATGAAGTTTTTAAACCATTTAAAAGTAGATTTAACACGGAATTAGAATAGCAGGGAGCGGATGGTCAACGCCCAAAGAGATAAGAGTAGATCTTTATAGATCTATTCACGGACGAATGTTAGTTTGACAGAGTGGTATCCTCAGGGAAGCCCCGCTCTGTCGATTATTACTTAACGGGGGAGGCGAATCCTCTTCTCCCGCGCGTAGCGGTGGATATTTTTAACCCTCTAGTGCCAGCTTGAGTTGCTCGTTGCTTAATACTTGCTTATGTGGACAACCTTTTGTTCCCTCCTCAGTCGTCCCATTCAAATTGGGCGCCCTCCTGTTAACTTCCTACGTATAACCCTCTTATGTAGAATACCTGCTTTCCCCGATAGAAGAGTCGCTGCCGATCCGCCTCCACCCCGAACGCTTCCCGGATCTTTTCCCTCAGCTCCTGCACCAGGGTCAGTTTGGAGAGCCCGTCAATGTGCCGCGTCTCCCTGCCGTCCATGGTTCGCACCTGGATCCACATCTTCAATCACACTCACTTCAACAAAAGCGAAGAATGATAATCACTTCGGACGTGCTGATGCCTTTTTTTTTAAACTACCCCCCAATCTCCTTCGCAGTGACAGGGGGATGGGAAGCTTTCCCGCGAATTCAATTGTTTTTTTTAAATCTTCCCCCCCCCTTCTCCTTGAACCCAACGGATCTGCTCCGCGCGCGCAGCATCCAATTCAAACCCGCGCTCTCCCGCCTATTGCAGCGCGCGCATAGCCGCCCCGCTCCGATTGGACTGCGAGCCCGGGCGCCGCACCGCCCACTCCAACAACGTCAGCGCGCCCGACCAATGACCTCACTACGTCGGGCGGTTCCCCGCTGTTGCCTCGCCCTTTGAGGGGCAACTCGGCGGCGCGAAGCAAATCGCGCGAGGTTACGAGGATCGTGCTGGGTTGGCCACCTGAGGAGAAGCGCTGAGCTGTCTGAGAGGCAAAAAAAAAAGGTGGCCAAGAGAGGGAGGCCGAAAGTTGGTGAAGGAAGGACGAAAACCTTCACAAAACAACGCCACGGGTGAAACATGTCAGAGGGAAAAAAAGTAGATGCCCCCCATTCTCTATCAGCACACGCTTTGGCGCCAAAATCTCAGGTGGTTTTTGTTTGCTTGGCGGGAAATGCCTGATCCCAGTGAGTCAGAAATGGAGCCACTCCTCTAACATAAACCACAAATATTCTATTGCGGAACATTGTACAGTATGTGTCATTGAGAAAACAGCACAGCAAGGATCCTCACCGTTAACTTTGGCTACATGCCTCTGGCAAGCGGTCGTAATTCCGCTCCATTGACTCACGACAATTTAGTTACACAAATTATCATGTCCAAACTTATTTTTCTTATTTTCTCGCTCTTCTGCTAGTAGTTTTGTATCCGATTTTGAGCTCAAGATTTTCAGTTTGCAGTCGTGCATATATTCCTCTCAGATTATGGGATCTACGCACCCTGAAGTTACAATAAATAGAAAATGCCATTTTGGAATAAACGCATTTTATACCGTCGAAGTAGTTTGTTAACCCAGCAAAGATCAACACCCTCACAAGATCAAAGCATATTTTTAAGCTACAACTTTCTAAATTGGAAAAGCATCTCTTTAGGTTCATGAATACGAAGTGTTTAGAGGGATATGGGTCAAGTGCTGGCAAATGGGACTGGATTAATTTCGGATATCTGGTCGGTATGGACGAGTTGGGCCAAATGGTTTGTTTCCGTGCTGTACATTTCTATGACTCTAAGATTAATTATAGGAAAAATCTTTGAAAAGGTGAAATGAGGCAGTAGGATATGTAGGAATTAGCAGTGGGCTGTTCACACCCACAATACAGAGACAAAGGAAATTCATGCAAACATGAGGCAACTACCAAGGTTAGTAAGTGAGCATGAAAAGCGATGCAAGGCAAGAATGTGGCTACTTTTCACCATGCCTCACTTGTAAGCTGTGATTTCAGACTTGAATTTCACTGAGGAATATTCTGAAATGTCAGGTGGTTAGTGTAGACAAGAGTCACATTGAACTTCAAAAGTATTGAGTTGTACAACTCAGATGTTTCTATGCATTTTTGATCTATAGTTACTTATTTCTCATAGATCCTTCACATCTCTTATATCTATGATACTCAAATAATATTTATTGTGTAGCTAGCATGTATTGTCCATTTCTATATTTTCCCTTGAGAAGGTGAGTGTGTTGTCGGCAAATCCTCTGCTATTAGACAGGGAGTTCCAGGATTTTGACCAGCAGCAGCAACAGAATGGCAATATATTCCAAGTTGGTGTGCTGTGTGACTTGGGAAGCTGGGTGTCTGGAGAACTTAATGTTCCCATGAATCTGCTGCCCTTCTAGGTAGTAGAGGACAATGTTGACAGCAATAAGCTTCTTCCCAGTTGTATAAATCAAGTAGTGTTTTGAAATGAATTTTTTTTTAAACTTATTGACAATGTTGAGTTATTCTGGCTAAGTCTGAATTTGAAGGTTTTTTTTGCTACAAGGCCCAACAAGTTCTCTTGTCAAAACTTACCAAACTTGCCTCATTAATGATGAAAGTGAGGACTGCAGATGCTGGAGATCAGAGTCAAGATGAGAGTGGTGCTGGAAAAGCACAGCAGATCAGACAGCATCCAAGGAGCAGGAAAATTGACAATTCGGGCAAAAGCCCTTCATCAGGAAGACCGTCTTCCTACAATCGATTCCTGATGAAAGGCTTTTGCCCGAAACGTCGATTTTCCTGCTCCTCAGATGCTGCCTGTTCTGCTGTGCTTTTCCAGGACCACACTAATCTTGCCTTATTAATGAGCTACCACATTTCCATGGTGTCTGTCATGTCCAGGTACTGCCTCAGTTACCACTTACTGTTCCATGGACAACTCGGCAGAGTGGATATTCAGTGCCATCCCTTCACCCACATAAGTACTGTCAATCTGAAGCTGCCCTGCACCAAAGCTGAAATTTGCCCCAGGCAAGATAGAGCGTATCAATCCAGGGTAGTTTCAGTGTGAGACTTCTTCCTCCTCAAGGACCTGCACACAAGACAATACAAGCATAATCTGAGGTTGCAAGCCTGGTCAAAGCATTCTCAGCAGTCGGGAGGAATACTCAGCATTGTAAGAAGATGGTCATAGAGATGTACAGCACAGAAACAGACACTTCAGTCAAACTTGTCCATGCCTACCAGATTTAATCTAAATTGATGTCAAATTAATCTAGTCCCATTTGCCAGCATTTGGCCCATGTCCCTCTAAACCCTTCCAATACATATATCCATCCAGATTCCTTTTAAATATTGCAGTTGTACCAGCCTCCACCACATCTGGAAGTTCATTCCATACACGCACTCCCCTATACGTGAAGAAGTTACCCCTTAGATCCCTTTTTAAATATTTCCCCTCTCACCCTAAACCTATGCCCTCTAGTTCTGGACTTGCCACCCCAGGGAAAAGACCTTGTCTATTTCACCTATCCATGCCGCTTATGATTTTATAAAACCTCGATAAGGTCACCCCTCAGCCTCTGACGCTCCAGAGAAAACGGCCCCAACCTATTAAGCCTCTCCCTATACCTCAAACCCATCAACACTGGTAACACCCTTGTAAATCTTTTCTGAACCCTTTCAAGTTTCACAACATCCTGTACAATGAAGATCAGAATTGCACACAACATTCCAAAAGTGGTTTTACCAATATCCTTTACAGCCACAACATGACCTCTCAACTCCTATACTCAATGCTCTGACCAATAAAGGAAAGCATACCAAACGCCTTACAATCCTATCTACCTGTTACTCCAATTTCAAGGAACCATGAACCTGCACTCCAAGGTCTCTTTGTTCAGCGGCACTCACCAGGATCTTACCATTAAGTGTATAGACCCTGCCCTAATTTGCCTTTCTAAAATGCAGCACCACACATTTATTTCTATCAAACCTCATCTGCCCCTCCTCAGCCCAAAGGTCCATCTGATCATCGTCCTGTTGTACTCTGAGATAACCTGCACTGTCCACTACACCTCCAATTTTGGTGTTATCTGTAAAGTTACTAACCATATCTTCTATGTTCACATCCAAGTCATTTATATAAATGACTAAAATCATGGACCCAGCACCGATCCTTCTAGCACGTCACTAGTCACGCCTTTGGCCAAATTGTTTCTTTCAACAAGTTATCACGTATACTTGTGTATAAGTCATTCTCATGTATAAGTTGACCCCTTATTTTTTGGCCAAGAAACCTGGTATTTTCCATGTATCTCGTGTATAACTCAATCCTAATGTTTCAGGTGTCTTTTCCTGATCATAAATGCAACCTTAAAGGGTGCGCATTTTTGATTCAAATGCAATACCTGCTTCATCATATGTCACACACACCAGTATATATTTGCGCAATGCGATTTTTAAGTTGTTAAATTGAATGTTGGTAACCATATATATAATTATTTATTTTATGTAATGCTTACATGCATTTATTACAATGCATGCAAATAACTGCGGTGCCTCATGGCCCTCGACCTTGTCTTCCCACTCTTACCTCAGTTTCTTAGAAGTAGGTGTCGCGTATAGTTGTGCTCTGAACTTATTGTAAAACACCCCCACATTTTTCTGACAAAATGGCATCACAAAGAAACACATATGCAGCACAGTTTAAACTCAAAGTTATTGAAGTTGGAGTGAAGAACAACAATAGCGTAGCTGCAAGGGAGTTCTGTGTCTCTAAAAAACCTATTTGAGATTTGAGAAAAAAAGCCACACAGTTAAAAGCTATGCCAAAACAGAAGTATGCCAACTGAGGAAAGCTGAACAAGTGGCCACAACGAGAAGAAAAGATTGCTGACTGGGTAATACAGTGTCGTCAGAATGGAAGCATAGTGACTCGACAATTTATAAGAATACATGCAAGAAAACGAAGCAAAAAAAGATGGACTCAGTGATTCCAAAGCCAGTGCTGATGGTGCAGTGGGTCTATGAAAAGGTATGATTTAGTGCTTAGACAGAAAACCAAGATTGCCCAACGACTGCTGGCAAAACTTAATGACAAGTTAATTGGGTTCCATCCTCATTTTATAATCAGAAGTCGAACGAAAAATGGGTACCGGCTGTCATGCATTGGCAATATGGATGACACCCGAATGAACTTTGATATGCCAGGGAACAGAACAGTGGACAAGATTAACAGTTTTGGTTAAGACTACTGGCCATGAAATGAGTCGATTCACTGTGATACTTGCTTGTATGGCAGATGGACCAAAGTTAAAGCCTGTGTTAATTTTAAGTGGAAAACTCTGCCCAAACAGAAATTTCCAAAAGGCATCGTTGTCCTTCTCATCCATGAATAAAGGGTGAATGGATGAAGGTGGCTGCAAGGCTTGGATTAAGGAGGTCTGGAATATGCGAACAGGAGGATTTAGAAAGGGAAAAAGCTTACTGGTTTGGGATATGTTCACATCACACAGAGTGAAGAGTTATCAGTGAACTTTGAGCTAACAGTACTAACATTGCAATAATTCCTGGAGGCCTTACGAACATGGTGCAGCCATTGGATGGCAGCATCAATAAACCTTTTAAGAACTTAGGACAGAAGAAATCAGAGATTGGATGCAAGATGGGGAAAAAAGCTTCACAAAGCGTGACATCAAACGTGCTCCATTACTTGCAGCTGTATGTGAGTGAATTGTTGAGACTTGGAAGGAGATAAAAGTTGAAATTATTGTGAAAGCCTTCATAAAATGTGGAATTTCTAATGCTTTAGATGGTACAGAAAATGACTATTTATAGTCAGATGGAAGTGATGACAAATCAATTGATGATCCCCTTGAGACTGCAGATGAAGATGATCCATATAATAATATGCTTGACCCAGACAACTGGAATTAATTATTCAGTGGTGCAATTGATGAGGACAGTGGATTTGAAGGATTCTAATGGACTTTTTCATGTACAGGTAACTTTCATTTTAAGCAGCTATCCCATAACATTTGTGATAAATGATGAGAAGGGTTATTTGCTGTGACTATCAGTTTTTTGATATAAAGTGGTTATCATATATTAACAGTTTCATGCAGTCTTTTGTTAATAAAATACTATCAGTCTTTTTTATTGCTCCACTGTTTTTATTTCATGAATTGTGTGTTGTACAAATACCCCTACTAACTGGCCTGACCACCTGCTCGTATGCCTATTAACTTTTCTACATATGTGTAGACCTACATGCATTTAATTGGTAACTGGAATACAGTTTCACAATACTGTTCTACCGTAGCAGGCAGAATGGAGACAATTATTTAGTAGATAAATATTCAATAATGGCCATAATTCTTTTTCCATTTGTTGTTTATTATTTTATATAGATATCTGGCCCTTGTTTGTCCGATTTTTAAATTTCATCCCCTTGAAAACAATATCTTGTGTACAAGTCGACCTCCTAATTTCAGTTTTAAAAAAGTCTTCAAAACTCAACCTATACATGAGTATGTATGGTAAATCTTAGTGGTTCTAATAGAGCCATAGAGATGTACAACATGGAAACAGACCCTTCGGTCCAACTTGTCCATGCCGACCAGATATCCCAATCTAATCTAGTCCCATTTGCCAGCACTTGGCGCATATCCCTCTAAACCCTTCCTGTTCATATACCCATCCAGATGCCTTTTAAATGCTGCAATTGTACCAGCCTCTGCCACTTCCTCTGGCAGCTCATTCCATACACGCACCACCCTCTGTGTGAAACCGTTGCCCCTTAGGTCCCTTTTATATCTTTCCCCTCTCACCCTAAACCTATGCCCTCTAGTTCTGGACTCCCCCACCCCAGGGAAAAGACTTTGTCTATTTATCCTATCCATGCCCCTCATGATTTTATAAACCTCTATAAGGTCACCCCTCAGCCTCCAATGCTCCAGAGAAAACAGTCCTCTCCCTATAGCACAAATCCTCCAACCCTGGCAACATCCTTGTAAATCTTTTCTGAACCTTTTCAAATTTCACAACACCTTTCCAATAGGAAGGAGACCAGAATTGCACGCAGTATTCCAACAGTGGCCTAACCAGTACCCTGTACAGCCGCAACATGATCTCCCAATTCCTGTACTCAATACTCCAATAAAAGAAAGCATACGAAACGCCTTCTTCACTATCCTATATACCTGTGACTCCACCTTCAAGGAGCTATGAACCAGCACTCCAAGGTCTCTTTGTTCAGCAACACTCCCTTGAACCTTACCATTAAGTGTATAAGTCTTGCTAAGATTTGCTTTCCCAAAATGCAGAACCTCACATTTATCTAAATTAAACTCCACCTGCCACTTCTCAGCCCATTGGCCCATCTGATCAAGATCCTGTTGTAATCTGAGGTCACCGTGTTCGCTCTCCACTACACCTCCAATGTTGGTGTCATCAGCAAATTTACTAACTATACCTCTTATGCTCACATCCAAATCATTTATATAAATGATGAAATGTAGTGGAGCCAGCACCAACCCTTGTGGCATTCCACTGGTCACAATGCTCCACTCTGAAAAACAACTTTCCACCACCACCTTCTGTCTTTGATCTTTCAGCTAGTTCTGTATCCAAATGGCGAATTCTTCTTGTATTCCATGAAATCTAACCTTGCTCACCATTCTGCCATGGGGAACCTTGTCAAAATGCCTTACTGAAGTCTATATAGATCACATCTACCACTCTGTCCTCATCAATCCTCTTTGTTACTTCTTCAAAAAACTCAAACATGTTTGTGAGACATGATTCCCAATGCACAAAGCCATGTTGTCTATTCCTAATCAGTTCTTGCCTTTCCAAATACATGTACATCCTATCCTCAGGATTCCCTCCAACACCTTGCCCACCACCGACATCAGGCTCACTGGTCTATGGTTCCCTGGCTTGTCCTTACCACCTTTCCTAAACAGTGGCACCACGTTAGCCAACCTCCAGTCTTCCGGCACTTCACCTGTGACTGTTGATGATACAACTATCTCAGTGAGAGGCCCCATAATCACTTCCCTAGCTTCCCACAGAGTTCTAGGGTAAACCTGATCAGGTCCTGGGGATTTATCCACTTTTATGCGTTTCAAGACATCCATCAATTCCTCCTCTATAATATGGACATTTTTCAAGGTATCACCATCCCTTTCCCTACATTCTATATCTTCCATCTCCTTTTCCACAATAGATACTGATGCAAAATACTCGTTTAGTATTTTCCCCTATTCCTGCGGCTCCACACAAAGGCCGCCTTGCTGATCTTTGAGGGGCCCTATTCTCTCCCTTGTTACCCTTTTGTCCTTAATGTATTTGTAAAAACCCTTTGGATTCTCCTTAATTCTATTTGCCAAAGCTATCTCATGTCCCCTTTTTGCCCTCCTGATTTCTCTCTTAAGTATACTCCTACTGCCTTTATAGTCTTCTAAGGATTTACTCAATCTATCCTGTCTATACCTGACATATACTTCCTTCTTTTTCTGAACCAAACCCTCAATTTCTTTAGATATCCAGCCTGGGAATTTATCCACCTTCATGCATTTCAGGACATCCAGCAATTCCCCCTCTGTAATATGGACATTTTTCAAGATGTCACCATCTATTTCCCCACATTCTATATCTTCCATGTCCTCCTCCACAGTAAACACTGATGCAAAATATTCATTTAGTATCTCCCCCCATCTCCTGCAGCTCCACATGGAGGCTGCCTTGCTGATCTTTAAGGGGCCCTATTCTCTCCCTAGTTACTCTTTTGTCCTTAATGTATTTGTAAAATCCTTTTGGATTCTTAACTCTATTTGCCAAAATATCTCATGTCCCCTTTTTGCCCTCCTGATTTCCTGGTTAAGTACGCTCCAACTGCCTTTACACTCGTCTAAGGATTCACTCGATCTCTGCTAACATATGCTTCCTTCTCTTTCTTAACCAAACTCAATGTCTCTAGCATTCCCAACACCTACCAGCCTTCCTTTTCACCCTAACAGGAGTATACTGTCTCTGGACTCTCGTTATCTCATTTCTGAAGGCTTCACTCTACCCCGGAAGAAATTTCAATGATCCCGAAATGTGAATCCCTTTCACATACACCAGCTCTTCAGCCACGCATTCACCTGCTCTATCCTCCTATTCCTACCCTCACTAGCTCGTAGCACCGGGAGTAAGACCACAAGACATAGGGGTGGAAGTAAGGCCATTTGGCCCATCGAGTGTAGTCCACCATTTAATCATAGCTGATGGACATTTCAACTCCGCTTACCCAGACTCTGCCCATGGCTCTTACCACCTTGCAAGATCAAGAATTTATAAATCTCTGCCTTGAAAACATTTAACATCCTGACCTCCACTGTGTTAAGTGGCAATGAATTCCATAGGCCCACCACTCTCTGGCTGAACAAATATCTCCTCATTTCCGTTCAAAATTAACCCCCTCTAATTCTAAGGCTGTGCACACAGGTCCTAGTCTCCCCGCCTAATGCCCAGCATCCACCCTTTCTAAGCCATGCATTATCTGGTAAGTTTCTATTAGCTCTCCTCTCAACCTTCTAAACTCTAATTAATACAATTTCAGGATCCTCAGCCTTTCATCGTATGTGAGGCCTTCCATTTCCAGGGATCATCCGTGTGAATCTCCACTGGACATGCTCCAGTGCCAGTTTGTCCTTCCTGCGGTGTGGGGCCCAAAATTGGACACAGTATTCTAAATGAAGCCTAACTAGAGCTTTATAAAGTCTCAAGCACATCGCTGCTTTTATATTCCAATGCTCTTGAGATAAATGACTGCATTCGCTTTCTTAGTCATGGACTCAACCTGCAAGTTAACCTTTAGAGAATCCTGGACTAGCACTCCCCGATCCCTTTGTACTTTGGCTTTATGAATTTTCTCACCATTTAGAGAATAGTCCATGCAAAGTGCAAGACCTCGTATTTCCCTACACTGAATTTCATCAACTGTGTCCTGGACCACGCTCCGAAACTGTCTAAATCTTTCTGCATCCTCCTCACCTCCTCAGTACTACCTGCCTGTCCAACTAACTTTGCATCATTGGCAAACTTTGCCAGAATGCCCCCAGTCCCTTCATCCAGATCATTAATATATAAAACGACAGCTGCGGCCTCAACACTGAACCTTGCAGGACACTTGTCACTAGCTGCCATTCTGAAAAAGAACCTTTTATCCCAACTCTCTGTTTTCTGTCAGACAGCCAATCCTCAATCCATGCCAGTAGCTCACCTAGTACACCATGGTCCCTCTCCTTACTCAGCACCTTATCGAAGGTCTTTTGGAAGTGTAGATAGGTAACATGCATTGGCTTTCCCTGGTCTAACCTACTTGTTACCTCGACAAAGGGTTCTAACATGTTTGTCAGGCATGACCTCCCCTTACTAAATCCATGCCAACTTGTTCTAATCTGACCCTGCACTTCCAAGAATTTAGAAGTCTCATCCTTAATGATGGATTCTAGAATTTTATCAATAACCGAGTCTAGGCTAATCGGCCTATAATTTTCCATCTTTTGTCTTGATCCTTTCTTAATACAAGGGAGTTACAACAGCGATTTTCCAATCATCTGGGACTTTGCCTGACTCTAGTGACTTTTGAAAGATCACAACCAATACCTCTGCTATTTCCTCAGCCTCCTCCCACAAAACTCTAGGATGTAGCCCATTAGGGCCAGGTGATTTATCAATTTTTAAACCTTTTAGCTTTTCTAGCACTTTCTTTTTTGTAATGGCTACCAGACTCAACTCTGCCACCTGACTCTCCTTAATTGTTGGGATATTACTCATGTCTTCCACTGTGAAGACTGACGCAAAGTACTTATTACGTTCTTCAGCTATTTCTTTATCTCCCAGCACTAGCCTTCCAGCATCAGTTTGGAGTGGCCCAATGTTTACTTTTGTCTCTTATTTGTTTTTTTATGTACTGAAAGAAACTTTTACTATCGTTTCTAATATTACTAGCTAGCTTACCTTCATATTTGATCCTCTCCTTCCTTATCTCTCTCTTTGTCATCCTCTGTTTGTTTTTGTAGTCTTCCCAATCTTCTGATTTCCCAGTACTCTTAGCCACTTTATAGGTTCTCTCTTTTATTTTGAGACATTTCCTGACTTCCTTTGTCAGCTATGGCTGTCTAATCCTCCTACCCCCCCCCCAACTCCACCTGGATTATCTTTCTTTTCTTTGGGATGAACCTCTGTTCTGTATCCTTAATTACAGCGAGAAACTCCTGCCATTGTTTCTCTACTGTCTTCCCCACCAGACTCTGCTTCCAGTCGATTTTCATCAGTTCCTCTCTCATGCCCCTGTAATTACCTTTACTTAACTATAACACCATTACATCTAATTTTGTCTTCTCTCTTTCAAACTACAGACTGAACTCTCTCCTATTATGATTGCTGCCTCCAAAGTATTCCCTTACTTTATGATCTTTTATAAAGTCGGGCTCATAACATAGCACTAAGTCCAGAATAGTCTGCTCTCTTGTGGGCTCCATCACAAGCTGTTCCAAACAGCCATCCTGTAAGCATTCCATGAATTCCCTTTCTTTGGATCCACCAGCAACATTATTCACCCAGTCCACATGGATATTGAAGTCCCCCATGGTCACCATGACCTTGCCTTTCTGACATGCCCTATTCTACTTCCTGGTACATCTTGCGCCTCTGGTCCTGACCACTGTTAGGAGGTCTGTACATAACTCCCATTATGGTTTTTTTGTCTTTGTGGTCCCTCAACTCCACCCACACAGACTCCACATCATCTGACTCTATGTCATTCAGTGTCATAGATATAATTTCATTCTTAACTAACAAGGCAACCCTGCCCCCTCTGCCCACCTCCCTGTCTTTTCAATAAGTCATAAATCCTTGGATGTTTAACTACCAGTCCTGAACCACCAGCAACTATGTCTTTGTGATGCCTACAATATCATAATCATTCGCGATGATGTGTCCAAATATTACTAACTTTGAGGACCTCCTTTTTAAATTCCTGCCTAACTTTCTATATTCTCCCTTCAGAATCTCATCTTTTTCCCTTCCTATGTCGTTGGTGCCAATGTGTACAATGACCTCCTGCTGGCCCCTCTCCCCTTTGAGAACATTCTGCACTGTCTCTGAGACATCCCTGATCCTGCCACCAGGGAGGCAACACACCATTCTGATTTTTCGCTGCTGGCTCCTAACTAGAGAGTTCCCCAACACAATTGATTACTTGGAATCCGATGTATCCCTCATTATATTAGAGCCAGTCCTGATACCAGAAACTTAGCTGTTCATGCTACATTCCTCTGAAAGTCCAGCATCCCCTATATGTTCCAAAACAGCATACTTTTTTGAAATGGGGATAGCCACAGAAGACTCCTGTACTACCTTTCCTACCTTTCTTGGAGTTAACCCATCTACCTGACTATAAATACGGCTTTTCTCCCTTCATATTACTACCATCCATCACACCCCCAAGCTCTTGTAAATTCCTCATTGCCTCTAACTGTCTCGCCAACCAATCCATTCGATCTTATAGGATTCGCAACCAACGGCATTTATTGCAGATATAATCCTCAGTAACATGTAAACTGTCCCTAAACTCCCACATCCAAGAAGAGCATATCTCTCTACTAAAGGCTATTTTTGTTTTTTTTAATCTACAGACTCAGAAAATAGCACTGCCTTATTCCTCTACAAAACATTGCTCCAGGTTAACTTAATACTTATGGCTTATATTTTTAAAATGTAATCAAGAGACAAATCCCAATAAAAACATATAATCAAGAAAGAATGCACTCTACTCACTATTGTAGATTTACAGCAAGGCTATAATTAAAACTATTCACTTATCTGTTTCTGTGCGTGACCTCTCCCAAACAGGTTCCTCCAAGATCAGTTGTGAATTTCACTATTTGTTAAGTTTTCCTAGATACACTCTGATGTCACGCGATACATGAATTCAAATGGCAAAGGCAGTAACTGCGCAGATTCACTGTTATGTCAGTTAGCAGTGTGTGTTTCTTTCTCTCGCCCTTACAGACCATGTGTTTGCTGCCTTTGTCTGTCTTTCTTCCTTTTAAAATCTATATGTTTGACAGTAACTATAATTGGAGATAAGGATTTTGAGTATATCATTGGTGAATATTGAAGGTAACAAATAAACAGTTCATAAAGAGAAAAGTTTAAATATTTATTTATTGAAAGGGAGGAAATTTCACTAAAGATTCCACTGTGATAACACAGATTACAAGATCATAGAGTCATAAAGGTTTACAGAATGGAAAAAGGCCCTTCAGTCCAACTTATTTATGCTGCCCACTTTTCACAATTAAACTAGTACCATTGCCTGTGTTTGGTCCACATCTTTGCATACCTATCCTATCCATGTACTTGTCCAAATGTTTTCTTAAATAACGAAATTGTACTTGCCTCCACCACTACCTCTGGCAGCCCATTCCAGGTACCCATCACCCTCTGTGTGAAAACATTGCCACCTGGACCCTTTTGTATCTCTCACCTTGAACCTATGTCACCTAGTTTTTAATGCCCCTACTGTAGGGAAAAGCTGTCTACGATCTATCTATGCTTCTCATAATTTTATCAACCTCTATAAGGTCACCCCTCAGTCTCCTACTCTCCAGGGAAAAAAGTTTCCAGCTTATCCAGCCTCTCATTATAACTCAAACCTTCCAAGTTCAGGTAGTATCCTAGTAACTCTTTCTAATTAAACAGTATCCTTTCTATAGTATGCTGTGCTCTGAGCAATGAAACCAAGCAGGCAAAAAACCTTTTCACCACCCTATTTACCTGTAACTCCACTTTCAAGCATCTATGAACCTGTACCCCTAGATCTCTTTGTTCTATGACATTCACCAGGGCCCTACCATTGACTGTCCTACCAAAATGCAACACCTTGCATTTATCTAAATTACACTCCATCTGCGATTCCTCAGCCCACTGGCCCAGTTGATCAAGATATCACTGCTTTCCAAGATAACCTTCTTTACTGTCCACTTTCCCACCAATCTTAATGCCCTTCGCAAACTTACTAATCATACCTCCTAAATAATCATCCAAATAATTTATATAAATGATGAATAACAGTGGACCCAGTACCAATCCCTGTGACACACTGCTGGTCATGGGCATCCAGTTTGGAAAACAACCCTCTACCACCATGCTCTGTCCTTTACTTTCAAGCCAAGTTTGTATCCAGTTGGCTAGATCTACCTGAATCCTGACAGATTTAACTTTACTCAACAACATACCATAAGGTACCTTGTCAAAGGCCTTGCTAAAGTCCATGTAGACAACATCTACTGTACTGTCCTCTTCTACTTTCTTCAAAAAATCAAGGACAGCTCATACAGGACAGATACACAACACTATCATAATAGGCATATGACAACAGAGCACAAGTATTGTAGATTGATGACAACATAGCAGTTTGACATGTGACAACATTGGACAACAAACTCATATGTAGTAAATTGCATGATAGTCATTGCATTACAAATGGAAAATGTCACAATAGTGATAAAGTATGGACTATTAATTTTCAATGTTTAGCATCTAATTATAATTGAGAGTGTGGTGCTGAAAAAGCACAGGAGATCAGGTGGCATCCAAGGAACAGGCAGCAGGAATGAGGCTTGTGGGCAGGGGGAGCTGAGAGATAAATGGGAGAGGTGTGCTGGGGAAGGGTAATTGAGAATGCAATAGGAAGGTGAAGGTGGGGAAGAAGGTCCATCAGAGAGGAGGGTGGAGCGGATAGATGGAAAAGATGATGGACAGTTCAATAGAGCAGTGTCAAGTTGGAGGCTTGGGTCTGGGATAAGGAAGGGGGAGGGGAAATGAGGAAAATGGTGATATCCATATTAATCCCGTGAAGTTGCAGGGTCCCAAGGCAGAAGATGAGGCATTCTTCCTCCAGGCATCAGGTGGTTAGGTTTTGGTGATGGTAGAGGCCCAAGACCTGCATGTCCTTGGTGAAGTGGGAGGGGGAGTTGAAGTGTTCAGCCACAGGGCAGTGGGAATGGTTGGTACAGGTATCTCAGAGATGTTTTCTGAAATGATCTGCAAGTTGGCGTCCTATCTCCCTGGTGCAGAGGAGACCATATCGGGTGCAATAGATACTGTAGATGGTGTTTGTGGAGGTACAGGTAAATTTCTATCAGATGTGGAAGTTTCCTTTGGGGTCTTGGATGGAGGTGAGGGGGAGGTGTGGCTGCAGCTTTTGCACTTCCTGCAGTGGCAAGGGAAGGTGCTGGGCGTGGGGTGAGGGCTGTGCACGGAGGCATAGATCTGACAAGATCCACACCTTCCACCTCACCAACCTCTGTAAACATCACATTATCCTCTGCCACTTCTACCAAGTGCAAACAGACCCTACCACTAGGGGATATATTCCCCTCCTCACCCTTATCAGCATTCCAGAAAGACCATTACATCTGCGACTCCCTTGTCAGATTCATGCCCCCCACCAGACCTGACCCCATGCCCGGCACCTTCCTCTGCCACCACAGGAAGTGCAAACCCTGCACCCACACCTCCCCCCTCACCTCCATCCAAGACCCTAAAGGAAACTTGCATATCTGACAGAAATTTACCTGTACCTCCACAAATGTCATCTACTGTATCCGTTGCAACCGATGTGGTCTCCTCTACATCAGGTAGACAGGACACCAACTTGCAGATCATTTCAAAGAACATCTCTGGAACACCCACACCAACCAGCCCCACCGCCCCATGGCTGAACACTTTAACTCTCCTCCCCATCCACCAAGAACATGCAGGTCCTGGGCGTCCTCCATCACCAAACCCTAACCACCTGGTGCCTGGAGAAAGAATGCCTCATCTTCTGCCTTGGGACCCTGCAATCACATGGGAGTAATGTGGATTTCACCAGTTTCCTCATTTCCCCTCCCACCACCTTATCCCAGTCCCAAGCCTCCAACTTAGCTTCGGTCTATTGACCTGTCCATCATCTTTCCCATTTATCCAATCCACCCTCCTCTCCTGTCTGACTTTCTCCCCCACCTTCACCTACCCATTGCATTCTCAGCTACCTTCCCCCCAGCCCCACTCCCCTCCCATTTATCTCTCAGTCCCACGGCCCACAAACCTCATTCCTGATGAAGGCTTATGCTTTAAATGTCATTTCTCCTGCTCCTCAGATGTTGCCTGACCTTCTGTGCTTTTTCAGCACCACATTCATCTCCAGCATCTGCAGTCCTCACTTTCTCCATCTAATTTTAACGCCTGCCACCTTTGTACACTAAAATTGTTTTAAGAAACATGAAACATGGATTTATGATGGCCATATAGGTCTCATGAACAGATTGAGTCAACTTCATGAAGCCAATATGAGATAAAAAAGACAGCCTAGCCAAAATTAACATTTTATCAAAAGGCACAAAAACTCATTCAGGTACGAATAAACCCTTGTTTCCTATTTTTGATTTACATCTTTCTGAAGGTTTCATATACTGGAATAAAGGTTGCCTGTAGGTTATCCAGTTTGGGAAGAACCAATCACACCAGATATGAGAATACACAAGTGGACCATGTATTTCAAAAAATAACAGCATTTGGCAGGTGAGAGAATGAACATGGATTGGTAATAGCAGTCACTGAAAAATTTCCTTCCTCATTATTTTCTTCTTAGCATCTTGAAAGTCTGCACCAATGACACAACAAATCAGAGAAACATTAATTTATCAAGAACCGAATTTAACTGAGTTAATAATTAAAGTGTCACCCAAGTAAACATTGTAATTGGCTCCTTAAGTTTGACCAGTACATTGTTTTAATTGAAGCATGAAATGGCAACATGCTAAAAGAATTTAAAGTATTTATTGCAACCAACTGAGGAAGTTAAAAAGAGGGGAGCAGATTTCTACCCCTCCCCCACCCCCCACCACTTTGCCTAGTCATAACTGTATTAATTCAATATGAGTATTATTACCAAAGATTACGATCACAATGGTAGAAATTTAAATTGCACATTGTAAGAATAAGGAGGATCTGTAAGTACATACACACTGCAGTGGCAATAAGTTTACCTAACAGTGTCTTGGAAAGGCTAAGGCATGAGTTTACATCTATGATTCCCCACAAGCTGAATTTGGGATCTCATCTCTGCAATTGGTCGACAACAGACAAAGCTTTGCACCGGAAAAGCACAAAGAGGGGGAAAAAAAGAGTAACTGTACCTCCAATTGTATATTTTCTAATGGCCATTTTCCAGTAGGGTGGCACTGGTGGTCACTGCAGGCACATTAGCCCACATGGTGTCTCAGACCAGATGATATACAGCACTGGCAGACTATTGAAGGAGAAAAGTGCGTGAAGGGTCATTACAAAAAAAACAGGAAGTTTTGAGGCCTTTCTCTGCAACTCTATTTTATGTATGTAGCTTGGGACTAATGAGTAGTTTACATTTCCTTTTGAAGATATTCTTGGACTTCAGACTTCCCAGATGACTAATTTGGAGTCATCTAATTTCTTTCATTTATGCCTTTTATATCCCTGTTTGAAATAAACCTTTATTGTTGAAAAAGAATTATTTTATCTGAGTCTTTGCACAAAGGTAACATGACTTATTTACAACTAATGCTCTGACGCAGTCAATTGGGAAAACATGCTGATTTTCTCACTTTTATAGATTCATTCTTCATGAAGGTATCCAGTGTCAGCTTCCAAGTGACTCACTGCCAGTATGATTACAGCCCTTTTCGTAAAGGGCTACTGATCTGTACCAGTAAACATTGTAATAGATATCACATTGTGTGATAATATTGTTTAGGAACATAGCTTCACACGGAATTAGAACTGCATACTGAGTGCAGAGAAACAAGGGGTTTTCTTTAGTGGAAGGATATTTAATTTATCCATGAAGGTGTATATGTTTCAAACTGAGATCATTTAGCATGATATTTTATTTCCTTTAACTGTTTCATATCAGTAAAAGATTTAAGGCTCTTTTTGTTCCACTGTCTGTTAACTGTTTCACAACTAATGTGAACATATGTACGGTTGCTATCATGTGTAGATATGGGGTCACTTGCACATATATACTAATGACATCTAGTACTGTGTCTCCATCACCTCAGAATTCCTCAATTAACTACTGGTCATACATCCAGCCTTGAGTGATTGCATGATGTCCCTTAAGTTCAACATTGAAAAGATGCCATTATCTACATTTCACTCTGACCAAAAATTACAATATATTGTCACTAATTCTATCCCCTCAGATGTATTGATTCTGAGTCAAGAGTGTGGTGCTGGAAAAGCACAGCAGGTCAGGCAGCATCTGAAGAGCAGGAGAATTGACGTTCCTCATGAAGGGTTTTTGCCCGAATTGTCGATTCTCCTGCTCCTCGGATTCTGCCTGACCTGCTGTGCTTTTCCAGCAGCACACTCTCAATTCTGATCTCCAGCATCTGCAATCCTCACTTTCTCCTTTATTGATTCTGAGCTAAGTTTTAGACTTCACTTCAGATCATAAGCCTCTAATTACACCACCTCTAACAGGATGCCATCACCAACATGTATTCCCCTCTCTACCCTTGTCAGCATTCCACAAGGACCATTCTATGTGGACACCCTAGTCCTCTCCTCCTCCACTCACAACACTATTCCACACCCCCCATGGCACCTTCCCCATTGCAACTGCAGAAGTTGCAATACTTGCCTGTTTACCTCCTCACTACCCAAGGCCCCAGACACACCTTCCAGGTGAAGCAGCAATTTACCCAAACTTCATTCAAACTAGGTCAACAAAGGTGGCACTGGAAAGGTACAGCAGGTCAGGCAGCATCTGAGGAGCATAAGAGTCAATGTTTCAGGCATAAGTCTACTATATTCACTGTCACAATGTGATCTCAACACTGGGGAGATAAAATGCAGACTGTATGACCGCTTTGTCGAACAACTACATTCTGAACCTAAAAAGGTGACCTCAAGCTCCAGTTGCTTGTCACTTCAACAGCCACCATGTTACTTGGCCAATATTTTTGTCTCAGGCCTAATGCAGTGGTCCAGTGAAGCTCAACATAAGCTGGCAAAACAACACGTCAACTTCTGCTTGGGGACATTACAGCACTCAAGACTCAATATTGAGTTTGACAATTTTAGAGCATGACCACCCCCTTCCATGTCTATTATTCACCCCCACACTCTGTTAAAAGGGAGAGGAACAGACAAAGGCAGCACATGGTCTGTCAGTGCAGGAGAGAGAGAGAGAGAGAGAGAGAGAAAGATACCCACACACTACTAACTGACACAGCAGTGAACCTGCACAGTTACTACCTTTGCTGTTTGAATTCACGTATTGCTGGACATAGAGTGTGTCTGGTCAAATTAACAAACAGTGAAATTCACAACTGATCTTGGAGGAATCTGTTTTGAAGAGGTCACAGCACAGAAACAGCTAAGTGAATAGTTTTAAGTGTAGCTTTCTTGATTATATGTTTTATTGAGATATGACTCTTGATTAAACTTAAAAATATAAGCATAAGTATTAAGTTAGCCTGGAGCAGTGTTTTGTAGAGGAATAAGACAGTGCTATTTTCTGGGTCTGCAGATTGAAAGAAGCAAAAATGGCCTTTAGTAGAGTGATATGCTCTTCTTGTTGGATGTGGGCGTTTAGGGAGAGTTTACGGGTTACTGAGGATTATATCTGCAAAAAATGCCGTTGGTTGCGAATCCTATCAGATCAAATGGATTGGTTGGAGAGGCAATGAGGAATTTACAAGAGCAAGGGGGTGAGATGGATGGCAGTTATAGGAAGGGAGAAAAGTTTCAGATACAGTCACATAGATGGGTTAACTCCAGGAAAGGTAAGAGAGGTAGGCAAGTAGTGCAGTAGTCTTCTGTGGCTATCCCCATTTCAAACAAGTATGCTGTTTTGGAAAATGTAGGGGGCGATGGATTCTCAGAGGAATGTTGCATGAACAGCCAAGTGTCTCGTATCGAGACTGGCTCTAATCTAATGAGGGGTACGTCGGTTTCCAAGAGATCAATTGTGTTAGGGGACTCTGTGGTCCAAGACACAGTCAGACATTTCTGTGGCCAGCAGCGAAAAATCAGAATGGTGTGTTGCCTCCCTGGTGCCAGGATAAAATATGTCTCAAAGAGGGTGCAGAATGTTCTCAGGGGGAGAGGGTTCAGCAGGAAGTCATTGTACACATTGGAACCAATGACACGGGAAGGGAAAAGGATGAGATTCTAAAGGGACAATATATAGAGTTAGGAAAGAATTTTAAAAGGCAGTCCTTGAGGATAGTAATATCTGGATTACTCCCAATGTTGCGAGCTAGTGAGGGTCGGAATAAAAGGGTAGGGCAGATGAATGCTTGGCTGAGGAGCTGGTGCATGGGAGAAGGATTCACATTTTTGGATCTTTGGAATCTCTTCTGGTGTAAAAGTGACCTGTACAAGAAGGACAGATTGAACCTGAATTGGAAGGGGATGAGTATTCTGGCAGGGAGATTTACTCGAGCTGCTCAGGAAGATTTAAACTTCAAAGTTTGTGAGAAGATTTGTAGCTCGGGTGCTCGTTGTTGTGGTTCTGTTCGCTGAGCTGGGAATTTGTGTTGCAGACGTTTTGTCCCCTGTCTAGGTGACATCCTCAGTGCTTGGGAGCCTCCTGTGAAGCGCTTCTGTGATCTTTCCTCCGGCATTTGTAGTGGTTTGTATCTGCCACTTCCGGTTGTCAGTTTCAGCTGTCCGCTGCAGTGGTCGGTATATTGGGTCCAGGTCGATGTGATTATTGATTAAATCTGTGGATGAGTGCCATGCCTCTAGGAATTCCCTGGCTGTTCTCTGTTTGGCTTGTCCTATAATAGTAATGTTGTCCCAGTCAAATTCATGTTGCTTGTCATTTGCGTGTGTGGCTACTAAGGATAGCTGGTTGTGTCGTTTCGTGGCTAGTTGGTGTTCATGGATGCGGATCATTAGCTGTCTTCCTGTTTGTCCTATGTAGTGTTTTGTGCAGTCCTTGCATGTAGTGTACATGTAGTGTACATGTAGTGCACACTACACGTAGTGTACAAAATCCCATGCAAGGACTGCACAAAACACTACATAGGACAAACAGGAAGACAGCTAATGATCCGCATCCATGAACACCAACTAGCCACGAAACGACACAACCAGCTATCCTTAGTAACCACACACTCAGATAACAAGTAACATGAGTTTGACTGGGACGACACTATTATTATAGAACAAGCCAAACAGAGAACAGCCAGGGAATTCCTAGAGGCATGGCATTCATCCACAGATTCAATCAATAAGCACATTGACCTGGACCAAAATACCGGCCACTGCAGTGGACAGCTGGAACTGACAACCGGAAGTGGCAGATACAAATCACTACAAATGCCGGAGGAAAGATCACAGAAGAGCTTCACAGGAGGCTCCCAAGCACTGAGGATGTCACCTAGACAGGGGACAAAACGTCTGTAACACAAATTCCCAGCTTGGTAAACAGAACCACAACAAGATTTAAACTAGGAAGGAGCGGGGGTGGGACTCAGGGAGATGCTGAGGAAAGAGATCAATCTGAGTCTGGTACAGTTGAGAAAAGAAGTGAGTCAAACTGTCAGGGCAAGCAGAGACAAAGCAGATAAATTAAACTGCATTTATTTCAATGCAAGAGGCCTAAAAGGGAAGGCAGATGAACTCAGGGCATGGTTAGGAACATGGGACTGGGATATCATAGCAATTACAGAAATGTGGCTCAGAGATGGACAGTACTGGCAGCTTAATGTTCCAGGATACAAATGTTACAGGAAGGATAGAAAGGGAGGCAAGAGAGGAGGGAGAGTGGCATTTTTGATTAGGGACAGCATTACAGCTGTACTGAGGGGGGATATTCCTGGAGATACATCCAGGGAAGTTATTTGGATGCAACTGACAAATAAGAAATGGATGATCACCTTGTTGGGATTGTATTATAGACCCCCTAACAGTCAACAAGAAATTGAGAAACAAATTTGTAAGGAGATCTCAGTTATCTGTTACAATAGGGTGGTTATGGTAGAGATTTTAACTTTCCAAACATTGACTGGGACTGCCGTAGTGTTAAGGGTTTAGATGGACAGAGTGTATAAGAAAATTTTCTGATTCAATATGTGGATGTACCTGCTCGAGAAGGTGCAAAACTTGACCTACTCTTGGGAAATAAGGCAGGGCAGGTGACTGTCAGTGTGGGAGCACTTTGGGACCAGCTACCATAGTGATGGAAAAGGATAGACCAGATATAAAAGTTGAAGTTCAAAATTGGAGAAAGGCCAATTTTGATGGTAGTAGGCAGGAACTTTCAAAAGCCGACAGGAGGCAGATGTTCACAAGTAAAAGGACAGCGGGAAAATGGGAAACCTTCAGAAATGAGATAAGTACAGAGCAACAGTACATTCCTATTTGGGTGAAAAGAAAGGCTGGTAGGTATAGGAAATGCTGGCTGAATAAAGAAATTGAGGGTTTGGTTAAGAGAAAGAAGGAAGCATGTATCAGGTATAGATAGGATAGATTGAGTGAATCCTTAGAAGAGTATAAAAGCAGTAGGAGTATTCTTAAGAAGGAAATCGGAAGGGCAAAAACAGGACATGATATAGCTTTGGCAAATAGAGTTAAGGAGAATTCAAAGGGTTTTTAGAAAACATTAAGGACAAAAGGGTAACAAGGGAGAGAATAGGGCCCCTCAAAGATCAGCAAGGTGGCCTTTGTGTGAAGCCATAGGAGATGGGGGAGATACTAATGAGTATTTTGCAGCAGTGTTTACTGTGGAAAAGGTCATGGAAGATATAGAATATGAGGAAATAGATGGTAACATCTTGAAAAATGTCCATATTAAAGAGGAGGAAGTGCTGGATGTTTTGAAACACATAAAAGTGGATAAATCCCTAGGACCTGATCAGGTGTACCCTAGAATTCTGTGGGAGACTAGAGAAGTGATTGCTGGGTCCCTTGCTGAGATATTTGTATCATCGATAGTCACAGGTGAGATGCCAAAAGACTGGAGGTTGCCTAATGTGGTGCCACTATTTAAGAAAGGTGGTAAAGACAAGCCAGGGAACTATAGACCAGTGAGCCTGATGTCAGTGGTGGACAAGTTGTTGGAGGGAATCCTGAGGGACAGGATGTACATGTATTTGGAAAGGTAAGGACTGATTAGGGATAGTCAACATGGCTTTGTGCGTGGTAAATCATGTCTCACAAACTTGATTGAGATTTTTGAAAAAGTATCAAACAGGATTGATGAGGGCAGAGTGGTGGACATGATCTATATGGACTTCAGTAAGGCATTCGACAAGACTCCCCATGGGAGACTGGTTAGCAAGATTAGATCTCATTGAATGCAAGGAGAACTAGCCATTTGAATACAGAACTGGCTGAATGGTAGCAGACAGAAAGTGGTGGTGGAGGGTTGTTTTTCAGACTGGAGGCCTGTGACCAATGGAGTGCCACAATGATCAGTGCTGGGCCCACTATTTTTCGTTATTTATATAAATGATTTGGATGTGAGCATAAGAGGTATAGCTAGTAAGCTTGCTGGTGACACCAAAATTGGAGGTGTAGTAGATGGCAAAGAAGGTTATCTCAGTTTATAATCAGATCTTGATCAGATGGCCCAATGGGCTGAGGAGTGGCAGATGGAGTTTAATTTAGATAAATGCAAGATGCTGCATTTTGGGAAAGCAAATCTTAGCAGGGCTTATACACTTAATGGTAAGGTTCAAGGGAGTGTTGCTGAACAATGAGACTTTGAGTGCAGGTTCATAGCTCCTTGAAAGTTGAGCCTCAGGTAGATAGGATAGTGAAGAAGGTGTTTGGTAAACTTTCCTTTATTGGTCAGAGCATTGAGTAAAGAAGTTGGGAGGTTAATGTTGTGGCTGTACAAGACATTTGTTCGGCCAGTTTTGGAATATGGTGGGCAATTCTGGTCTCCTTCCAATCAGAAGGATGTCGTGAAACTTTAAAGGGTTCAGAAAAGATTTACAAGGATGTTACCAGGGTTGGAGGATTTGAGGTATCGGGAGAGGTTGAATAGATTAAGGTTGTTTTCCCTGGAGCCTCGGAGACTGAGGAGTGACCTTATAGAGGTTTATAAAATCATGAGGGGCGTGTATTGGGTAAATAGACAAGGTCTTTTCCCTGCGGTGGGGGAGTCCACAACTAAAGAGCATAGATTTAGGGTGAGAGGGGAAAGATATAAAAGAGACTTAAGGGGCAACGTTTTCACACATGGGGGTGGTGCGAGTATGGAATGAGCTGCCAGAGAAAGTAGTGGAGGCTGGTACAATTGCAACATTTAAAAGGCATCTGGATGGGTATATGAATAGGAAAGTTTTGTAGAGATATGGGCTGGGTGCTGGCAGCTGGGACTAGATTTGGTTTGAGATATCTAGTTGGCATGGACGTGTTGGACCAAAGGGTCTGTTTCCGTGCTGGACAACTCTATGACTTTATAAAATATGTTGCTTTCAGTGCAGCCTGTCAATTTTCCTTGTACTCATAGCCCACTTTATCACCTATATGGTTTATCTTCATCCCTCCAGTCCAGTGCAAAATCCTTTTGTCTGCCTAACTTTCTGCCCTCTGTCTCTTTGAGTTCCATCACTAGCTACCTACTCTCTCCTTCATGACCTCCCTCCCGCTGTCATCAAGATAAATACCACTTTTTCCAAGGTGCAATCAGTTCTGAAGAAAGTTAGTGGACTCAAAATGTTAACACTGTTTTCTCTGCAAAGATGCTGCCAGAGCTGCTGAGTTTCTCCAGCAATTTCTGGTTTTGTTTGTTTTAGATGCCACTTTTCTACTGTAGTATGTCTCTGGTCCTAACTATGTCATTCTACAGCTAAAAATCCTTTATATGGCTTTGTCATCTCCAAGCTCAACCAATCAATTGCATTTCATACTGATTATTTATTTTCCCGACATTCTTAGTTTCAAATCTCTTTTGCATATAATAGAATCCTTACCAAATTTTCCCAGCTCCCATGTTCTTGCTATCTTAACTCCAATTAATTCAATTTTAAAATGCTACCTTTGTTTCAGCTCCACTCTAACTCCACAATCTCCTCTAGTTCCTCACACAAATAACCCGTTCTCCTTCCAAAACTCTCCACTCCTTTGATTCACTCTCCTGTATATTCTCCTCTGTACTACATGAATAGTGGGAGTTTTCAGTTGTCTGGGTCCTTTTCTCTCGACTTTCTTTCCTAAAATCCTCTTCTATGACACATCTTTTTTTCTATAAAAAACACCATAAAATTAAATTCTCCATATTTCTCATCTCAATTTTATTGGTGCAACATCTGTTATCCAGACAACTCTTTAAGTCCCATGGGGACTCTTTTTAACACTAAAAGTAATATATAAATGGAAATCGCAGTTAAGTATGTTAAGATCTCTATAAAGACTGAGAACTTCTGAAAAGAAATTCAGACTTCCAGTTTACAATTGAAAAAATGGCACGACAAGACATTTACCTTAACAAAAGACTAGAAGCACTGAAACTTGACTTCTTGGCAATTTATACTTTAAACCATAGAACATAGTACTCCTTCCTTATTCTTAACACAACTAAAATCATATTTTGCAAGTATATGTTACTGTTCTTTCAGTTACAATCAATTGTCCCAAAATCAGTTAGTTATTCTTAGCTTCTGAAGGTTCACTTGTTTTGTTTTCTTTTATCAACCTGGTAACTTCTTAACGTAGAATTGTCCTTTACGGTGAAAGTAGTTTCCCTAGTTCAAGCTAGACAAATCTTCCAGCACCATTTTAATTCTCATAAAACTTTTTCCAATCCCAGTACTGGGATGGTGGCATGGTGGCTCAGTGGTTAGCACTGTTGGCTCACAGCATCAGGGACCCGGGTTTGATTCCAGCCTCAGGCAACTGTCTGTGTGAAGTTTGCAGATTCTCCCAGTGTCTGTGTGGGTTTCCTCTGAGTGCTCCAGGTTTCCTTCCACAATCCACAGATGTGCAGGATAGGTGAATTGGCCATGCTCAATCGCCCACAGTGTTCAGGGATATTCAAAGTTTGTGCGAAGATTTGTAGCTTGGGTGCTCGTTGTTGTGGTTCTGTTCGCCGAGCTGGGAATTTGTGTCACAGACGTTTTGTCCCCTGTCTAGGTGACATCCTCAGTGCTTGGGAACCTCCGTTGAAGCGCTTCTGTGATCTTTCCTCCGGCATTTGTAGTGGTTTGAATCTGCCACTTCTGATTGTCAGTTGCAGCTGTCCACTGCAGTGGCTGGTATATTGGGTCTAGTTCAATGTGCTTGTTGATTGAATCAGTGGATGAGTGCCATGCCTCTAGGAATTTCCTGACTGTTATCTGTTTGGCTTGTCCTATAATAGTAGTGTTGTCCCAGTCAAACTCATGTTGCTTGTCATCTGCATGTGTGGCTACTGGGATATGTAGTTTAGATGCATTAGTTAGGGGAAATGTAGAGTAATAGGGTAGGAGTATGGGTCTGGGTGGGTTCTCTTCAGAGGGTCGATGTGGACTTGTTGGGCCAAATGGCCTGTTTCCACACTGTAGGGATTCTATGATTCTATGAGTATTACACTATAGTTAACCATCTAGCCTCTAACTGCTCTCTCTCTCTCCCAGACCTTGACATTCAAAACTGTCTGAGATGCTCAGCGATATTTTAGGAAAGCCTGTCATTCAATTTCACAAAGGCTTCCTCCGTTCCCTTCCCATTCCAAAGGCCATCACAATGACACTGTGAATCAAATGAGCCTTGTATCCAGGTAGTGATGCTAATTAGTCATGCTTGAAGCTTCAACTCGCTTTCATTTTGGAACTAAGTAGAAGAACAATTGTTTTCAATCTAATAATTTTTTTCAACTTTGGGAACACAGTCAATGTACTTTTAAGACACAGGCTGCTATTGTTTGCGGGTGTTGTAGACATTCTGCACTTGCACTTCCTTCCTAGGAAAATAATTTGGACTCCCCTTAATTTCTAAAAATCAAACCACGTTTTGTCTGACAGACTTCAGAATAAGTACTTGACACCCTTAAATTAAAAGTTCCAAAATATAATGATCATCCAAATCTCATTATTGTAACAACTGTTTTGCTTGGAAGTCCAGTTAATGAAGAATCATATTGAACCGATCTTAACTCAGATACATTCATTTGCAGATTGACATGGTACAATCCCACACATTTTTGCACAAATATTGTTAGTGTCGAGCAATTTGACAAACCGACACCTTTTTGCAATATATATAGTTACAGGAAGTTTCTCATTATATGTGTTCAAGTGAAAAGTGAAAATCCTCACTACCTACAAATAATTAAACATAACTAAAAATAATACGATCAACATGAAGTAAACTCATCACATTGAAGGTTAATTAGATTGATAATAAATGTAAAGATTAGGGCTACAAGAAACATGTAACAATTACACATTTTCAGTTGATGAAAATCCCACTCCATACTGTTGTATTTCATGTGGGCTTTGCATTTTTTTTTGCTACCACCATGTTGCTATCTTCATCTCCTAAGATTGTTGACATTTCCTGAACTGTATTTGCATGGGTGTTGGCCATTGTGTCAGTGGATACTAAGCGTATCCAGCAGTCTTGTGGATTTAAAATCTGCTGCGAACTATTACTGTTTCTTCCTTATCTATATTTGTAATTAATTAATAGTTCACTGCATGTCCATAAAGTAAATAAAGTTAGAATGCTTGATGGTAGATGTTTGCTTTGCCTGTTGCATTTTTTCTCCAAAAGTAAGAACATGTGGTATAATCTGAGACTCATTGGCAGATTAGTCTCTCGGAGGGGCCTGCTTTATTTGACCATCAACAATCCTTCAGCCTACCCTTCAAGCTTGGTTCAATGTTCTTCCATAGTATGTTTCGTGGGTCTTCCACTGTGAAGCCCCAGTGATTTGATTTAATGATTTGTTTAATATCACTACCATTTTCTTTATCTCATTATCATTTGCCCTTTAGAATTGAATTGAATTTATTGTCACGTGTACCGAGACACAGTGAAAAGCTTTGTCTTGCGAGCAATAAAGGCAGATAAGTAGCATAGATAGTAAATAATAGGTAAACAGCAGCAAAACCAAAAACACGGGTACAGGCGAATGTTGAGAGTTTGTGAGTCCATTCAGTATTCTAACAACAGTAGGGTACACCCTATTTTGAAACTGGCTGGTGCATGTGTTCAGGCTTCTGTACCTTCTCCCCATTGGTAGAAGCCATAGAAAACCATTGCCAGGGTGGGATGGATCTTTGAGAGTGCTGGCAGCCTTTCCTTGACAGCGGGCCTGGTGGGTGGATTCTATAGATGGGAGGTTGGACTTTGTGATTGTCCGGGCCGAGTTCACCATTCTCTGTATCCGTCTCCGATCTTGAATGGTACAGTTGCCATACCAGGTAGTGATACATCCAGACAGAATGCTCTTGATGGAGCACCTATAAAAGTTGCAAGGGTATTCACTGTCATGCCAAATTTCCGCAACT
Organism: Chiloscyllium punctatum; assembly: GCF_047496795.1. NCBI lineage: Eukaryota > Metazoa > Chordata > Chondrichthyes > Orectolobiformes > Hemiscylliidae > Chiloscyllium > Chiloscyllium punctatum. The sequence goes on along the minus strand of NC_092762.1, from coordinate 50,217,177 downwards.
GCCTGAGGAAGAAGAGGTGTTGTTGGGCCTTTGTAACCAGTGCATCCACATGAAGAGTCCAAGAAAGCTTGTTGTTGATGACCACTCCCAGGAGCTTGACACTCTCCACGTGTTCCACCTCTGCTGTTAATGTGTAGGGGGGCATGAATAACATCCCACCAAAAGTCAATAATGAGTTCCTTGGTTTTGCCAGCATTGAGAGCTAGGTTGTTCTCAGTGCACCATTTTTCTTGGTCTTGCACCTCCTGTCTGTAGTCTGTTTCATCACCATCTGAGATTCAACCAACTATGGTGGTGTCATCAGCGAACTTGCAAATGGTATTAGTCTGGTATTTGGTGATGCAGTCATGGGTATACAGTGAGTACAGGACGGGGCTGAGTACACACCCCTGGGCGGTTCCAGTGTTGAGTGTTAATGAGGATGAAATATTGTCCTCAAACTTCTCTGATTGTTGCCTGTGGATCAGGAAACAGGATCCAGTTGCAGAGAGTGGCGCTTGGTACGAGATCACTAAGTTTAGTAATCAGTCTCGAGGAGATAATAGTGTTAAAGGCTGAACTGTTGTCAATGAGTAGGATTCTTACGTAGCTGTTCTTGGTGTCAACATGTTCTAGGGAGGAGTGAGGGCAAGCGATATGGCATCTGACGTGGATCTGTTAGTCCGTTAGGCAAATTGGAGTCGGTCAAGAGTAGTGGGGAAGCTGGAGTTGATTAATGCCATGACCAGCATTTCAAAGCACTTCATGACCACTGAAGTTAGGGCCATTGGGTGGTAGGGGACCCAGTGTGTACTTTTGTAGCTGGTATTCTTTTTATATACTTGTAAACTGATTTATCCACTCTATGAAGAATATAGGCCATAATTATTATACTATCTTTGATATAGGCTCCTCCTTTTGATTAATATTCTGTCCAGCAACAAGTCCAGCAACAAAGTACAGTTGTGGGACTATAAGCTACTACCTATATTTTTCATTGCACCTTATTATTTCTTGTCTTCACCCATAGAGAATCTATTTCCTGATTTTCTGAGCCAGAATCTCCCCTTACAACAGTCCTTTATCATCCTTTAGTGTCATGGCGAACAACTACCCCACTCCCTCCCCACACATCGACACCATCTTTCATATTTTCTGTTGTTTCAAAGTGTCAAATTACCTTGAGTATTTAGTTCCTAACTTTGGTCACCATGCTACTGTGCCTCCAAACTGGCTACTAGACTATCCCAACTTATCTTTACTTGTGCCATTAATTTGCATGTCTTGTCCAAATAGAAGTCAAGAAAAGTTAAAAAGAGGGAACTCACGTGAATACATCACTGTACAGGCTGATTAGAGAAATATGTACCCAAGTGTTTTCTGGCAGCAGGCCACTCATCCAGTCTGCTGGAGGAGCAGGACTAGAACAGTTTAGTAAAGGGAGAATACTGGAAGAAGACCAATAGTATCTACTTTGTTGTGATTAGGACTTCATGATCCTATAGTGTCATTTTGTAAAGTGGGTTTTGCTGAAAACAGTCGTAATTCCTCAGTATTTTATTTGTGGCCTCTTTTCCACCTATGCTTTCTATCTATCCTTGTGGCATCAAATCAGGTGTAAGTGATCTAATTTGTATAGAGTTTGCATATCTGTTTTATATCTCATTAACATTTTATTTATATTCCATTACACATCCCATCAGTCTTATGGAAGTGTGAAAGCAAATGTAACATTTATTTTTGAATTTTAGTGAGCAAAACACATTCAGAAAAAAAATGCATACATTATTTCCAGCAGGTTAATGATCATAGAATCCCTACAGCCTGAAAACGACCCTCTGAAGATTAAGCCACCCAGATCCATTCCCCTACCCTATTACTCTACATTTCCCCTGAGTAATACACCTAACCTATACATCCCTGGACACTACGGGCAATTGAGCATGGCTAATTCACCTAATCTGCACATCTTTGGACAGTGAGAGGAAACCGGAGCACCTGGACGAAACACATTTAGACATGGGGAGAATGTGCAAACTCTTTGATACATAATGTAATGCTAATCGCAGAAGTGATAACGCTTTCATGATCTCTTTAAAAGCATCTCATATGAAACTTATTCTTGTTTCATGCCTCATACAGTAAGCAGATGCCTGAGTTATTTTTATCCTGATTCACTTTGCTTCACAGGTGTCTCAGCTCAACGTGTTACAGGAACAACAACCCTGTGGTGAATTTGAATAACAGTGGGATTTGATTTCTGCCTTTCATTATCATTTCCCAAACTTATTTCCAACACCAATCTTGGCAGCAAATTACTTTTCCTCTGTTATTGTTAGCCATTCAGTCCCTCAATCCTGTGCAGATATTCAATTAGATCACATCTGATATACGTCTAATTCTATTTACCTTACACAACACCAAAGAAATCCTGTTTCATAGCTCCTTACTGTGTCTTCCAATTGTTGCCCAATATCACTTTGATTGCTTCATTATAGCAATAAAGCAAATGATAAAAACAAAACAAATGATATTTAAACTAATCTTTTCTCAGAAACAAAGCTTCCAATTTTATATGTTTTTCCTGTAAGATCAATAAAAAGCTTTCATCCATGATAAAGCTAAACTATCTTTTCTATATTTTCAATGTATAATTTCAGTTACATTACACTGCAAATTTTTGCTATAAATTCTGTATTACAATCAAGCCCTCCACTATCACCTGATGAAGGAGCAGCGCTCCGAAAGCTAGTGTGCTTCCAATTAAACCCATTGGACTATAACCTGGTGTTGTGTGATTTTTAACTTTGTACACCCCAGTCCAACATCAGCATCTCCAAATCATTTTCTATCTTGCAATGCTTTCTAGCTAAAGCCGCAGTTGTAAGGCTTTAAACTACTTCCAGTATTTTTCATTGCCGGTGATTATGTCTTATCTCCACCCATAACAGAATCTATTTCTTGATTTTCTGAGCCAAAATCTCTCCTCACATCTCTCATCCTTTAGTGTCATGGCCACCAGCTAACCCATTCTCTAACCACACATCCACACCATCTTTCAAACATTTACTTACTTTCCAAACATTCCAATAGATTTGTTATGTAAGGACAGTGTTCACCATGTGCGAACACATTAAAGTTTATTCTTGTACAGAAAGGTAAAGGACTTTTAATTCCCAAACAGTCAAGGATACGCACGTAACATGCAGCTTTATTTTCTCTTGTTAAAACATGTTTTACATTTAAAATGATATAAAATTTTAAAAACAGCTTAAGTTTGAATAGTGGGAGAAAGTGAGGACTGCAGATGCTGGAGATCAGAGCTGAAAATGTGTTGCTGGAAAAGCGCAGCAGGTCAGGCAGCATCCAAGGAGCAGGAGAATCGACATTTCGGGCATAAGCCCTTCTTCAGGAATGAGGAGGGTGTTCCAAGCAGGCTAAGATAAAAGGTAGGGAGGAGGGACTTGGGGGAGGGGCGTTGGGAATGCGATAGGTGGAAGGAGGTTAATGTGAGGGTGATAGGCTGGAGAGGGGGTGGGGGCGGAGAGGTCAGGAAGAAGATTGCAGGTCAAGAAGGCGGTGCTGAGTCCGAGGGTTGGGACTGAGAAAAGGTGGGGGGAGGGGAAATGAGGAAGGGGGGAGGAATCTGCATTCAGTTGAATAGTACCTATCCACTTTTTTCTACTATCAATTTCTATTCATGCGAACTGAATGAAGTGAATTTGTTTCCCATCTGATGGTAGTCACTGAATGGGAAATTTCAAAGCACAAAAGTACAAGTTATAAACACAAGGCGTTTAATTAAAATAAGAATTAAATTTCCCAAAGACTTTGAAATTATTGTTAAAAAAATATTAGTGGTAGTGGCTATCCCTCAATTTGTGGATGACCACGACTCAGCGTCCCATGATTCTGCAATGGCACATCATACAATGCAGAGGCCCTTTGGCCCATCGTGCAACTGAATAGTGGCAATTTCTGACCCAAGTTGGATAGGACATATAGCAAGGTAAGGGATCCAGACTGAAGGATGGGCTTCTTTTTTTTTCCTTCTCTACTGCTGCTTTGCTCATTATTAAAACTTCTGAGCTTAAGCATTGTGCAGCTTGATGAACAAGTTATCACATTGTGATTGGTTGGTATTAAGGTTCTCCCCGTCATTAAGATTAGTGTTACTCAAGATACATTTCAAAGTGTCTTTGAAGCATTTTCTGCATCCTCCCCTAGAACATTTATCATTTGAAAGTTGAGAGAATAGGTCCTGGTAAGGGAAGATTGTTTGCAGCCATCCAAATGAGTGTCCGATCTGTCAAATTTGCATGAGTTTTGGCCGAAAGCTTGTGAATTGGCTTCACAAAAGATACTAATATTTGTTCAATGATCCTCACATTGAGCCTTTAGAATATAGCAGTGACATTGCTGATGGAACAGGACACCGAGATATTTTTATTATTTCTTTCTCCACAATTTCAAAACAGTTGTTAAGGGTTTGATTTAAATGAATTTTGATGAATTAGTTAACCCAGAATACAGAAGAAAATAATAACAGGCATGCTAGCATGTTTGTTATCAACACCAGAGAATAATCGCAACTTTAAAATTCCTTACATTTTCAGGTTCACGTCAAATCGTTCACCATTTACTTCTATTTTATAGAAATCCTGATCTAAGCATCTCATAGAGAAACGAAACTCCCACAATTATGTCTTTTTTTATTATTAGACAAATAACGCTGTACTTAAATACATTAACCTTTATCATCTGTTTCTTATTGTTATGGTTAAAACATTGCTTGGTAATTTATTTGAGCCAGCTGCACTGCAAGAAATGACAGCTAAATCCTGTAAATACTGCCTTTGTAAAGCCTAATGTTCCAGGTCTGTCCTTAGCTGGGAATGAAAAATATTTAATGGCACACATGATTACAATAGTTTCCTCCAAAATACATGGATTCTTGTTCAACTTGATGTTTCAAGGAAAGCAGTAATCTGGTTAATTTATGTACATCAAGCATACTTCTATCTAATCTTAAACTTACTGTTGTGATGATGCTGTCACTTTAACCAGGTTATTTTGTCCTTGGGGTTTTTTTTAAGAGAGGTCGTAAGGGCAGAGGTGCACAGGGATCGAGAAAGAACCTAGTTTAACAATGGCAGGGGAGCAGCCAGTTCTCCCAGTTCAGGTTTTTTTTAGTTTGATTTAAGGGCAGTCACAAAGTGCTGGAGTCCACGTAAGGTTGAGCTTCAGCAGATGATTCCTGACTGACTTTCTCTCTGAAATTTCTTTGGATGTTGTTCCCTCCTGCCTCTAAGAATCAGCGTTTCAATTTATCTTTTTGCCAAGGGGTGTGATTATGGAATGTTACTGGCTTGGAACAATTCTTTAGTTAAGTGTCTGTATTAGGTCAGTTATGTTTTCCAATAGGTAAAAACAAGGACTGCAGATGCTGGAAACCAGAGTCTAGATTAGAATGGTGCTGGAAAAGCACAGCAGGTCTGGCAGCATCCGAGGAGCAGGAAAATCAACGTTTCAGGCAAAAGCCCTTCATCAGGAATAAGGGCTTTTACCCAAAATGTCAATTTTCCTGCTTCTTAGATGCTGCCTGACCAGCTGTGCTTTACCAGCACTACTCTAATCTAGCCCCTATGTTTTCCAATAGTTAAGTTTTTCTAAATTCCATTGTCTTTTGTTTTTGTTTCAACTGTAGTGTTTAAATAAATTCTGTCTTGCTTAAAGCTGAGTGATTTGACCAGCTGTATCATATCTGGAATATCCACTTCACATCTGCCTTTAAAATAAACAGTTAGGGTCTAGGCTGCCTTCTTAGAATATTTTGAAGGTGTCTCTGTACTTGAGTATAGTCGATGGTTTTGTTTTATTTCATATACAATAGGCCATCTAAAATGTTTTGAATTTTAACAGTATATCCTCACTTCTCTACAAAAACAGAAGTTCCCAGAAAAGCTCAGCAGCTCTGGCAGCATCTGTGTACAGAAATCAAAGTTAACATTTCAGATCCAGTGATCCTTCCTCAGAACTCAGAAAATGTTGGTTTATATGCAGAAGATAAGGGGAGGGGGAGGGGACAAGGAGTAAACGTTAGGAAGGGATATTGCCCAAAGAGAGAGAACAGTTGATGAAGGGTCCTGTCCTGCTCCTCAGATGCTGCCTGACCTGCTGTGCTTTTTCCAGCGCCACACTCTGTCTACTCTGATTCTCTGGCATTTGCAGTTTTCATTATCTCCTAGTTTGACAGACAAAGGATTCGATGACAATTTGGCTGGGTGGGTGAATACTTGTTAATGGAGACTGTTAGTGGCTAACAATAGGTAGTGTGTAATGGCAGACTATGTGGTAACAAGGTCTGGTGTGCGTGGTCGGGGACTAAGACATATGGGGGTTCAGGCCTTAAAACTATTGAATTCAATATTGCGTCTGGAGGGCTGCATAGTCCCTAAGCAGAAAATGAGGTACTGTTCTACCAGAACTGCACTGTGCTTTACTGGAAGACTGCAACAAACCTAACAGAGACGTTGACCAGGGAACACGGTGGTATGTTAAAGTGGCAGGCAGCTGGAAGGTCAGGGTCTCTTTTGCAGGCAAAATGTAGATGTTCTTCAAAGCGGTCACCCAGTCTACGCTTCATTTCCCCCGAGTAGAGGAGACCACGTTGCAGCAAAAGCAGTAGGTTAGATTGTGAGAAGGACAAAGTGAGGACTGCAGATGCTGGAGGTCAGAGTGAAAAGGTATGGTGCTGGAAAAGCACTGCCGGTCAGGCAGCATCTGAGGAGCAGGAGAGACGATGTTTCGAGCATAAGCTCTTTATCAGGAATGTGAGAAGTGCAGGTAAAGTGCTGCATGTTTGGGCCCTTGGATACTGAGAAGGTAGAAGTTAAACAGGCAGGTGTTACACCTTTGGCAGTTGCACGGGAAGGTGCTGTGGGGCTGTTCAAGGGTATTGGGAGTGAAGGAAAAATGGATCATGGTGTCCAGGAAGGAACTGTCCCTATGGAAGGCAGACAAGGGAGGGGAGGGGAGGGGAATTATGTTTGGTGGTGGAATCTTGCTGGTGGTGGTGGAAATGGCATTGGGGAAATGAAGCATGGACTGCTTGACCGCTTTGCAGAACATCCACGCTCTGCCTGCACAAAAGACCCTGAGCATCCAATTGCCTGCCACATTAACAGACCCCCTTGTTCCCCGGCCAATATCTCTGCCTCAGGTTTGTTGCAGTGTTTCACTGAAGTAGAGCACAAGCTGGAAGAACAGCACCTCATTTTCCATTTGGAGACCCTGCAGCCCTCCGGGCTCAATATTGAGTTCAATAATTTTAGGGCCTGAACTCTCCCATGTCTGAGCCCCCCTACCCCATACACCAGGCCTTGTTATCACATACTTAGTCAGCCATTACACAGTACATTTTGTTAGCCACTCACAGTTTCCATTAATATCCACTCACTTTCCTAGCCAGATTGTTACCCTGACTAGGAAAGTAACAGCGGTCCAACTTTTCTGTCTCTTTGGGCTGTATCCTTACTCCTTACCCCATCCCCCATCCTATCTCCTGCATATAAGCCAACATTTTCCTAGCTACCATCAGTTCTGAGGAAAGTTCACTGGATCTGAAATGTAAACTTTGATTTCTCTTCACAGGTTGCAACAAGACCTGCTGAGTTGCTTTCCCAGCAGCTTCTGTTTTTGTTTCTGATTTACAGCATCTGCAGTTCTTTTGGGTTTACTTCTCTACAGCTGTTTATTACCCCAAGGCTCTCCTACCCTGCAATGAGAAAGTGAGATGTGAACACAGTTCTTATGTTACTTTGGAAATGGAACAACGTGCCTCAGAAGCTTTTCCCCTTTCTTTCCCTGTCCCTAACCCCCAATTCTTGCTTGACGTGCTGAGTAACACTGGGATATACATTTTCATAGTTGCCTCACTCAAGCAGGTAGCTTTCATGTGAAGAGGGTTCTTATTGGGGTTCAAACTGGAGCATGGCAGGGAGTTTGTGCAGGAGAAAGTGGCAATTTCTTATATTCAAACACTAATTAAGCAAAAGTGAAATATTGCAAATGTCTGAAATCTAAAATAAAAAGAGAAAAGGGTGCACGCACTTAGCAGGCCAGGCAACTTCTTTTTTAAATCTTTCCTGTGTACTTTGTTGCAAAAGCAGTTTGGCTCTGTAGCTGCATATCAAGTAAATAAACAAAACATTAGATTTTGTCTCTATCCAAAAAAAAATCAAAGACCTCTCTTCCACAAATAATACTAATATTTGAGGCACTAAGAGGGTCAGATAACTGGACGGAGGACCCATTTACCTTCAGCAGGAAAACCTCAGACCACTGCCTTTCCTCACTGCACCTTGGCAGGCAACAACTTTCAGGAGAGAAACAGAGCTAACGTTTAATATTGATGACCTTCCATTAGACTGGAAGAAGCAAAACATTTAGTCATTTATCAGTAAGTACAAAAGGCAGGAGAGGTGACAAGATGATGAAGGGAATGAACAAAAGGCAATGTCTGTGAGGGTGGAGCCCAGGATTAGTTAAATTACAAAAGGGATAACAGTGCACAGCAAATGGAACAATACAGAATCAAATGGAACAATATAAAACAAGATAATAGATCTAGAGGAGGTGTAAATAGCAACATTCCAACCAGTGCCAGGGTCTGCCAACTGAGAAAAATGGGAGTGGTGATTAAGATCTGAAATTGTTGAACACTATATCAGAGCTGAAACTAATTGCATTACAATGAATTGGATAGCCAGGAATGTTGATATATGCATAAAGTTTGTTTTTTCTCTCAATTGAAGTTAATAGAACAGACTGTAGATGATCAGAAAGCTTCAGTCCACTACTTATTCACTTTGATTAAAATTTATTTGACCACAAAGGAAAACATTTTGACCACCAAATGGAAAGGTGCCTTTAAAAACCAAACATATTGTGACTCTTAAATTCACTGGGCTGAAGTTTCTAACAGGTAAAAACAATAACTGCAGATGCTGGAAACCAGATTCTGGATTAGTGGTGCTGGAAGAGCACAGCAGTTCAGGCAGCATCCAAGGAGCAGCAAAATCGACGTTTCGGCCAAAAGAAGGGCTTTTGCCCGAAACGTCGATTTCGAAGCTCCTTGGTTGCTGCCTGAACTGCTGTGCTCTTCCAGCACCACTAATCCAGAATGAAGTTTCTAACAAATCACCTCAGTGTCAATATTATGAGCTTCATTGAGGTTTCTATCCATGAGCCCTAGTGAGATTTCTTATTGTATTCTCCACATTCGCCTGTTTAGCTATACACGTCTCTGGTGCCCCACTCATCCTGTGCCCCTCTTGGTGTGGACTGGTTGGGCCAAAGGGCCTGTTTCCACACTGTAGGGAATCGAATCTTGCCAGAGATGAAAGTACAGTACTTGCACCTGCTGGGAACTCCTGGATTTCTGATGCTGGCTCCATATTTGAAGCCCAGCCATGCATTGTCAGACATTAGTTGCCCTTCATGGAGCGAGAGAGGAACCAAAAAGATCGGCTTCTCAGGGCACATCGACGACATGGCTAACACTTCACTGCAAGGTTGAAAATCACACAACACCAGGTTATAGTCGGCATGATGGCACAGTGGTTAGCACTGCTGCCTCACAGTGCCAGAGACCTGGGTTCAATTCCTGCCTCAGGCAACTGACTGTGTGGAGTTTGCACATTCTCTCCGTGTCTGCGTGGGTACCCTCTGGGTGCTCCGGTTTCCTCCCACAGTCCAAAAATGTGCAGGGTGGGTGAATTGGCCATGCTAAATTGCCTGTAGTGTTAGGTGAAGGGGTAAATGTAGGGGAATGGGTCTGGGTGGGTTGTTCTTCGGAGGGTCAGCATGGACTTGCTGGGCCGAAGGGCCTGTTTCCACACTGTAAGTAATCTAATCTAATAGTCCAACAGGTTTATTTGGAAGCACTGCTCTTTCATCAGGTGGTTATAGAGTTATAGAGATGTACAGCATGAAAACAGACCCTTCGGTCCAACCTGTCCATGCCGACCAGATATCCCAACCCAATCTAGACCCACCTGCCAGCACCCCGCCCATATCCCTCCAAACCTTCCTATTTATATACCCATCCAAATGCTTTTTAAATGTTACAATTGTACCAGCCTCCACCTCTTCCTCTGGCAGCTCATTCCATACACGTACCACCCTCTGCGTGAAAAAGTTGTCCCTTAGGTCTCTTTTATATCTCTTCTCTCTCACCCTAAATCTATGCCCTCTAGTTCTGGACTCCCCGACCCCAGGGAAAATACTTTGTCTATTTATCCTATCCATAAACCTCACGATTTTATAAACTTCTATAAGGTCACCCCTCAGCCTTCAAGGCTCCAGGGAAAACAGCCCCAGCCTATTCAACCTCTCCTGATATCTCAAATCCTCCACCCTGGCAACATCCTTGTAAATCTTTTCTGAACCCTTTCAGGTTTCACAACATCCTTCTGATAGGAAGGAAACAAGAATTGCACGCAATATTCCAAAAGTGGACTAACCAATGTCCTGTACAGCCACAACATGACCTCCCAACTCCTGTACTCAATACTCTGACCAATAAAGGAAAGCATACCAAACACCTTCTTCACTATCCTATCTACCTGCAACTCCATTTTCAAGGACTTTGGACCTGCACCCCAAGGTCTCTTTGCTCAGCAACAGTCCCAAGAACCTTACCATTAAGTGTATAAGTCCAACTAAGATTTGCTTTCCCAAAATGCACCTCGCATTTAGCTAAATTAAACTTCATCTGCCACTTCTCAGCCCATTGGCCCATCTGTTCAAGATCCCGTTGTAATCTGAGGTAACCTTCTTCGCTGTCCATTACACCTCCAATTTTGGCGTAATCTGCAAACTTACCACCTAGACCTCTTTTGCTCGCATCCAAATCATTTGATTTGTGGAGTAAGACTGTCTGTGCCACAATGGTCAGACTGATTCCAATCTAAAAAAATGGATTTACAGAATCTTACATGGATTCATGCAGTTTTTGAGCAAAATAAAATGAATTCTGCAAGTACAACTTGTGTGTGTGTGTGTGTGTGTGTGTGTGTGTCGAGTGGGTTAGAGTGCGAGTGTAAAGGTGTATAAGTCTGTGAGAGGTTGCGTGTATGTGTGAGTGAATGTGAGAGAGAGTGTGGGAGTGTATGTGTGAGCGTGAGAGTGTATGTGTGAGCGTTTGAGAGTGAGCTTGTGTATGAGAGAAGGTCTGCATGAGCGTATGGGTCTATAGGAGTTCGTGTGTGTCTGCAGGAGTGTGATTGTGTGTGTGTGTCTGTCTGTCTGTGTATATGTATGTGTGTAGTGCAATGGGGTCACCTGTAGTGCGACATGAACCCAAGGTCCTGGTTGAGGCCATCCCCATGCGTACCGAACTTAGTTATCAGCCGCTGCTTGGCCACTTTGCATTGTTGCCTGTCCCGAAGTCCGCCTTGGAGGATGGTCACCTGAAGGTCCGAGGTCAAATGTCCCTCTTTCACTCACACTCACATACATATACACTCTCTCACAGGCACTCATAACCCCTTCACCTCCCCACCCCACGCCAAGTTTGTGGAGTGAATTTGTATTTGCAGAGTTCTGGCAAATTATGAACGTTATGGCACAGGTGGTCTCACACAGGGCACCTCACACTTTAAATGCATTATCTGGGCCAACATGACACCTATTGTTAAAAGTTCACTTGAAAATGTAACTTTAAAAAAGTTCTGGGATTTACATATGAAAGAACTGAAACCAACATGGTCATTCTAAAAGATGAGAGATTTAACAAACAACCCAGGTCTTTTTCGATATATAATTTCAGTTACATCACACTGTAAGCTTTTGCTATAAATTCTGTGTCTTATGATCTTATTCTCCACTATCACCTGATGAAGGAGCAGAGCTCCGACAGCTAGTGCTTCCAATTAAACCTGTTGGACTATAACCTGGTGTTGTGTGATTTTTAACTTTGTACACCCCAGTCCAACACCAGCATCTCCAATTCAAGATTTCACTGCAAATACAAGTGCACATTAATCAATATATTCTTACTTAACAGCCAAGCTTCACAGGGTAGTATCATCCCATCTTACAATCCAGTTCAAGGGAGTGCTACTTTTTTCTTAATGTCAGTGTAGTCTAATATATTCTGATCATTCAATATGACAGCATCACAAACTGGAAAGCTTTCAAATGATTCAAATGTTCACTTTTGATCAGCAACAGCAAAAGCAAAGGTAAAAAAATAAACTTAAGGTACATTTTGGGAATAGGACAGACTACCTTTTTGAGCAGCAACAAATTTACAGTCTATGATCACTGTGCCCAGCTCACATGAATTTGAACCCAATGTCAATTAAGTCCTGCTTGTTGCATTCAATGCTGCATTGTCCTAGCATGCTGAAGGTGATGGCTTCATCTTCTTCCTCAGAAGATTGTTGCTACTCTCCCAGCATCTCAGCATCCATTATATGTCTCCTCTAGTTGTGCAGAGTAGACAAGCAGGAGGCTGGAAGAACACAGCAAGCCAGGCAGCATCAGGAGGTGGAGAAGTTGGAAGTTGACATTTTGGGACTGGCAGAGCACAGCATACTAGGATTATAAAACATGGATCATTACAGAGCAGTACAGGCCTTTTGGTCCTCAATGTTGCACTGACTTGTGGAACCAATCAGAAGCCTATCTATCCTACACTATTCCATTATCATCCATACATTTATCCAATTACCTTAAAGTTGGCGAGTCTACTACCGTTGTAGGCAGTGCATTCCATACTCCTACTCCTCTCTGTGTAAAGAAACTACCTCTGACCTCTGTCCTGTATCTATCACCCCTCAATTTAAAGCTATGCTCCCTCGTGCTAGCCATCATCATCTGATGAAAAAGGATCTCACTGTCCACCCTATCTAACCCTTTGATTATCTTGTATGTCTCAATTAAGTCACCTCTCAACCTTCTTCTCTCTAATGAAAATGGCCTCAATCCCTCTGTTTTTTCTCATAAGACCTTCCCTCCATACCAGGCAACATCCTGGTCAATCTCCTCTGAACCCTTTCCAAAGCTTCCACAGCCTTCTTATAATAGTGACTAGAATTGTATGCAATACTCCAAGTGCAGCCACACCAGAGTTTTGAACAGCTGCAACATGATTTCGTGGCTCCAAAACTCAAAGCCTCTATCAATAAAAGCTAACACACCATATGCCTTCTTAACAACCCTATCAAACTGGATGGCAACTTTCTGGGATCTATGTACATGGTCACAGAGATCTTTCTGCTCATCTACACTACCAAGAATCTTACCATTAGCCCAGTACTCTGCATTCCTGTTGCTCCTTCTAAAGTGAATCACCTCACACTTTTCCACATTAAACTTCACCTGCCACCTCTCAACCCAGCTCTGCAGCTTATCTATGTCCCTCTAACTTGCAACATCCTTCAACACTATCCACAACTCCACCAACCTTAGTGTCACCTACAAATTTACTAAACCATCCTTCTATGCTCTCATCCAGGTCATTTATAAAAATGACAAACAACAATGGCCCCAAAACTGATCCTTGCGGTACACCATGAGTAACTGAACTCCAGGATCAATATTTCCCATCAACCACCACCCTCTGTCTTCATTCAGCTAGCCAATTTCAGATCCAAACCATGAAATCACCCTTAGTCCCATGCCTCTATATTTTATGCAATAGCCTACCATGGGGAACCTTATCAATGCCTTACTGAAATCCATATACACCACATCAAACGCTTTACCCTCATCCACAAGTTTGGTCACCATCTCAAAGAACTCTATGAGGTTTGTGAGGCATGGTCTACTCTTCACAATACCATGTTGACTATCTATAATCAACTTATTCCTCTCTAGATGATTATAAATCCTATCTCATAACCTTTTCCAATACTTTACCCACAATCAAAATAAGGCTCACTGGTCTATAATTACCAGGGAAGTCGCCACTTCCCTTCTTAAACAAGGGGACAATATTTGCTATCCTCCAATCTTCTGGCACTATTCCTGTAGACAATGATGACATAAAAATCAAAGCCAAAGGGTCTGCAATCTCCTCCTTGGCCTCCCAGAGAATCCTAGGATAAATCCCATCCCGCAAAGGGGACTTATCTATTTTCATACTTACCAGAATTGCTAACATCTGCTCCTTGTGAACATCAATCCCGTCTAGTAGCCTTTATATCAGCATTTTCCTCAGCCTATCGGAAAGATGTTGTGAAACTTGAAAGGGTTCAGAAAAGATTTACAAGGATGTTGCCAGGGTTGGAGGATTTGAGCTATAGGGAGAGGCTGAACAGAATGGGGCTGTTTTCCCTGGAGTGTCGGAGGCTGAGGGGTGACCTTATAGAGGTTTACAAAATTTTGAGGGGCATGGATAGGGTAAATAGGCAAAGTCTTTTCCCTGGGGTCGGGGAGTCCAGAACTAGAGGGCATAGGTTTAGGGTGAGAGGGGAAAGATATGAAAGAGACCTAAGGGGCAACGTTTTCACTCAGAGGGTGGTACGTGTATGGAATGAGCTGCCAGAGGATGTGGTGGAGGCTGGTACAATTGTAACATTTAAGAGGCATTTGGATGTGTATATGATTAGGAAAGGTTTGGAGGGATATGGGCTGGGTGCTGGCAGGTGGGACTAGATTGGGTTGGGATATCTGGTCGGTGTGGATGGGTTGGACTGAAGGGTCTGTTTCCATGCTGTACATCTCTATGACTCTATGACCCTATGACAACATTGTCTTTTTCCAGTGTGAATACTGATGAAAAATATTCATTTAGCGCTTCCCCTATCTCTTCGGATGCCACATACAATTTCTTACTAATATCCTTGATTGGCTCTAATGTTTCTCTGAGAAAAAGTGTGGACTGCAAATGCCGGAGATCAGAGCTGAAAATGTGTGCTGGAAAAGCGCAGCAGGCCAGGCAGCATCCAAGGAGCAGGAGAATCGACGTTTCGGGCATGAGCCCTTCTTCAGGAATTCAGGTTCCTGAAGAAGGGCTCATGCCCGAAATGTCGATTCTCCTGCTGCTTGGATGCTGCCTGACCTGCTGCGCTTTTCCAGCAACACACTTTCAGCTCTAATCTTTCTCTCATCATTTTCTTATTCCAAATATACCTATTGAAAGCTTTAGGGGTTTCCTTGATGCTATCTGCCAATGACTTCTCATGTCCCCTCCTGGTCCTTCTTAGCTCTCTCTTTAGGTCTTTCCTGGCTAACCTGTAACTCTCAAGTGCCCTAACTGAGCCTTCACGTCCCATCCTCACAAAGCCTTCTTCTTCCTCTTGACAAGAGATCCAACTTCTTTAGTAAATCCCTCAGTTGACCACTTCCTCCATGCCTGACAGGTACATATTTATCAAGGACATGCAGTAGCTGTTCCTTGAAAAACTCCACATTTCAATTGTGCCCATCCCCTGCAGTTTCCTTCTCCATCCTATGCATCCTAAATCTTGTCTAATCGCATCATAATTGCCTTTCCCTCAGCAATAACTTGTCCTGCGCTTTATACCAATCCCTTTCCATTGCTAAAGTAAGCATAACTGAATTGTGGTCAGCAAAGTGCTCACCTACCTCCAAATCTAATACCTGGCCAGGTTCATTACCCATTACCAAAACCAATGTGGCCTTGCCCCTTATTGACTTGTCTACGTAATATGCCAGGAAACCACCATGCACACATTGGACAAAAACTGACCCATCTAAAGTACTCGAACTATAGAATTTCCAGTCAATATTTGGAAAGTTAAAGACCCCAAAGCAAGTAACCTGTTACTCTTGCTCCTATCCAGAATAATCTTTGCCACCCTTTGCTCTACATCTCTGGAACTATTCGAAGGCCTATAGAAATCTCCCAACAGGGTGACCTCTCCTTTCCTGTTTCTAACCTCAGCCCATACTACCTCAGTAGATGAGTCCTCAAACATCCTTTCTACCACCGTAATACTGTCCATGACTAACAATGCCACAGCTCCCCCTCTTTTACCATCTTCTCTGTTCTTACTGAAACATCTAAATCCCGGAATCTGCAACAACCATTTCTGTCCCTGCTCTATCCATCCATCCAAATGGCCTGAGTATCAAAGTCCCAGGTACCAATCCATGTTGCAACTTCGTCCACTTTATTCTGGATGCATCTGGCACTGAAGTAAACACACTTCAAACCACCTTCCTGCTTGCCGGTGAACTCTTGCAAGCTTGAAACCTCATTTCTGATTACACTACTCTCAACCTCCTGGACACTGAAACTACGATTTAAGTTCCCATCCCCTTGCTGAATTAGTTTAAACCCTTATGCAACACATTCTCTCTGGTTTGTACTGAGAGTCCCCATGCCCAATAATCTAAGCATTGGAACCTCATCTTCAGGAGGTCTATCATCTACTCAATGAATCTGTTGGAAGAATGGGCTGCATTCCATTTATGTTGGGCCTCAGTCAAGGGTTATGTAACAGAGTCATCAATAATGGTTGCCTTTGTCCCTCAATAACCACTCTTGGCAGCATTCTGTCCTTGAAATGAAGTAGGATCATGGGAGTTCTCAACAATAAAGGCATTATGGCAGCTCCCAGGGCGCCTGGCACAGACTTCTCTGATGTGGTACTGATGATTACAGATGATGCTATATTGATGGAAAAGAATAGCTTTCTTTTGATGAAGTCACTTGTGTTATGATATTGCACACTCAATACAACGTGTGTCCAGTCCATAGCGCCTTGCAGTTGAGGGCTGCCAGTATTGTCAGCTTGCTACCTGGGCTGCAGCACTGACCTTTCCCGGGGATACCAGGTGAAGTCATGTGATGTGATCTGGCACAAATGCTTCTGGAACAGCCTTGATATATTTGTGACTCAACGATTGTGAGATGAAAACTACAGTTGTGCAAAGACAGTCGAAAATTGTAAGCATAGATATGGTAGATATTTTAATTAATCTGTTCAGATGTTCAGAACTTGAACCAGACCTTCTGGTCCTGAGGTTCCTGATGATGGGCTTGTGCAAGAGTGATCGACTCTCCTGCTCCTCGGATATTGCCTGACCTGCTGTGCTTTTCTAGCACCACACTTTCCGATACTACCACTGCACCATTTTGTAAAGTGCTGAACAATAACTGATACTTTGTGCCCCTGACCACATCACCCAAGAAAGGCTTGCAAATAAGAGTTTCATGCCCTTGTAAAGTCAATGAGATCTCTGTCTGTTTTTTAGTGAAATGTGGCGAGCAGGAACCACTTTTAAGTGATTGGGATTACTACTGTTTCACAGGGATAACCATTTTCAAAGGATTTATTGGACACTGTTTGCATTTCAGATGCTAAAGGCAACTTCAACCTGTACTGTGGAAGTGCTTAATCAATGCAGTTGCCCCTGAAGGGACTCACATCGGACATAAGTACAGCCACATTCTCAGACCCTAAAAGAACTTACTCCACCCATTCTCCATTTCCCAATTCCAATGCTCACTCACAATTCGTTTGAGTCAGGAAGGCAATACAAGTCACACTTGGCACAGTTGCAAGCTCAGCCCGGTAATCAATGACTCTTCTTCAAATCTCCAGGCTCTCATCTTCCTTGTACTCACTGAAAACCTCTTTAGTACTGAGCTTCCACACACTCCCACACAACTCTTTGAGTTACAATTTCATCTGTCAATATTACTGCTGAACTTCATCCCTACAGCTTAGTCATCCTTATCACTGACACCCCCCCTTTCCTACCATAACTCATATCCTCCAATGTACTATTGTCTCTCCCTTTTCATGTTGAGTTACCTCCCTCCACAATTATTGACCCTTCTGTATCCCAGCATGCTGCCTCCAAATCCCAGAATTGACATCCCCAAATTAACTACCACAGCAGCAGCCTCTAATAGCTGCCCTTGATTTTCACTGGGCTACCAGACTGACCATGGTGCACACGGATGGGCAACCGTGTCTGGAGAGTGACCGGACCCTTGTCTGGTGACTGTGTAGCTCCCTGACTGACTTACTGTGACCCCCTCAACTGATTGCACTGGACCTCCAGGACTGACAGTGTCCCACTCTCTGGACTCTAATATGGACTGCAGAACTCTGACTATCCCAAGTGACCTATTTACCGTGTCCAAGCCCCTGGATTGATATCAGATGATGGCCTTGAATTACTGTGCCAGATCCCCTGACTGAGTCCTGTGGTATGACTGAGGACTATACCCTTTAGAGTTTGAGAAATGGTCATTTGGATAAAATACATGCAGTCTGTACAGAGAGGGGGCAAAAGGGCAAGATGAGCCGAAGATGTTATGAGCATCCAAGCAAGCACAAAGTGAATGAGTGCTAATGCATCTAAGTAAATGGCCCTGATTGAAACCTATGAATTGGTGTGTGTGCTTGCATGGAAAGTTGTCTGACAACAACATTACAATTAAAAGCATTGGTGAGCTCCAAATTGCAGCATTAAAGTGCAGAACGGTGGGTGGACATGTCTGAAGTCAATGTTCATAGATGGGTATGGACAGCCACTGCAGGTCCAGTTCGACCAATTCAGGGGTGACAGTAAATTAGTTGCTCCATTCATTTGCATTCTTCCACTGACTGGATAGATGGAAACAATTCTCAACATGAAAGTCACACAGAATACCTGTGAATTCCTTCATACTGCTTGTCCTCTTGGCATCTATCTTGGTCAGCAGTGCTCAACATCTCAGTTACTCATGAAAAGTTAGAGTCTTAAATATTAAGTCTAACTATTGAATGACTTTTTAATTGACCACCCCTCCCAGAACTTATTAACACCCCTGTAATTGGGACTGACATCCCCTGCTCCCATCCTCTGCATGAAAAAGCTGCCCCTTAGGAACTGCTGATGCAAATAGAGTCAGAGGGTCATAGAGATGTACAGCATGGAAACAGACCCTTCAGTCCAACCTGTCCATGCCGACCAGATATCCCAACCTATCTAGTCCCACCTGCCAGCACCCGGCCCATATCCCTCCAAACCCTTCCTAATCATATACCCATCCAAATGCCTCTTAAATGTTGTAATTGTACCAGCCTCCACCACTGCCTCTGGCAGCTTATTCCATACACGTACCACCCTCTGCGTGAAAAAGTTGCCCCATAGGTCTATTTTATATCTTCCCCCTCTCACCCTAAACCTATGCCCTCTAGTTCTGGACTCCCCGACCCCAGGGAAAAGACTTTGTCTATTTATCCTATCCATGCCCCTGATAATTTTGTAAACCTCTATAAGGTCACCCCTCAGCCTCCGACACTCCAGGAAAAACAGCCCCAGCCTGTTCAGCCTCTCCCTGTAGCTCAGATCCTCCAACCCTGGCAACATCCTTGTAAATTTTTTCTGAACCCTTTCAAGTTTCACAACATCTTTCCGATAGGAAGGAGACCAAACTTGCAAGCACTATTTCAACAGTGGCCTAACCAATGCCCTGTACAGCCGCAACATGACCTCCCAACTCCTGTACTCAATACTCTGACCAATAAAGGAAAGTGTATCAAACACCTTCTTCACTATCCTATCTACCTGCAACTCCACTTTCAAGGAGCTATGAACCTGCACTCTGAAGTCTCTTTGTTCAGCAACACTCCCTAGGACCTTACCATTAAGTGTATAAGTCCTGCTAAGATTTGCTTTCCCAAAATACAGCACCACGCATTTATCTGAATTAAACTCCATCTGCCACTTCTCAGCCCATTGGCCCATCTCATCAAGATCCTGTTGTAATCTGAGGTAACCCTCTTCGCTGTCCACTACACCTCCAATTTTGGTGTAATCTGCAAACGTACTAACTGTACCTCTTATGCTCGCATCCAAATCATTTATGTAAATGACAAAAAGTAGAGGGCCCAGCACTGATCATTGTAGCACTCCACTGGTCATAGGCCTCCAGTCTGAAAAACAACCCTCTACCATCACCCTCTGTCTTCTACCTTTGAGCCAGTTCTGTATCCAAATGGCTAGTTCTCCCTGTATTCCATGAGATCTAACCTTGCTAATCAGTCTCCCTTGGGGAACCTTGTCGAACGCCTTACTGAAGTCCATATAGATCACATCTACTGCTCTGCCCTCATCAATCTTCTTTGTTACTTCTTCAAAAAACTCAATCAAGTTTGTGAACATGATTTCCCACGCACAAAGCTATGTTGACTATCCCTAATCAGTCCTTGCCTTTCCAAATACATGTACATCCTGTCCCTCAGGATTCCCTCCAACAACTTGCCCATCACCGAGGTCAGGCTCACCGGTCTATAGTTCCCTGGCTTGTCTTTACCGCCCTTCTTAAACAGTGGCACCACGTTTGCAAACCTCCAGTCTTCCACCACCTCACCTGTGACGATCGATGATACAAATATCTCAGCAAGTGGCCCAGCAATCACTTCTCTAGCTTCCCACAGAGTTCTTGGGTACACCTGATCTGGTCCTGGAGATTTATCCACCTTTAACCGTTTTAAGACATCCAATACTTCCTCCTCTGTAATCTGGACATTTTGCAAGATGTCACCATCTATTTCCCTACCTTCTATATCTTCCATATCCTTTTCCACAGTAAATACTGATGCAAAATATTCATTTAGTATCTCCCCCAATTTCTGTGGTTCCACACAAAGACTGCCTTGCTGATTTTTGAGGGGCCCTATTCTCTCCCTGGTTACCCTTTTGTCCTTAATATATTTGTAAAAACCCTTTGGATTCTCCTTACTTCTATTTGCCAAAGTTGTCTCGTATTCCCGTTTTGCCCTCTTGATTTCCCTCTTAAGTATTCTCCTACTTCCTTTATACTCTTGTAAGGATTCACTCGATCTATCCTGTCTATACCTGACATATGCTTCCTTCTTTTTCTTAACCAAACCCTCAATTTCTTTAGTCATCCAGCATTCCCTATACCTACCAGCCTTCCCTTTCACCCTGACAGGAATATACTTTCTCTGGATTCTTGTTATCTCATTTCTGAAGGCTTCCCAGTTTCCAGCCGTCCCTTTGCCTGCGAACATCTGCCTCCAATCAACTTTCGAAAGAGGCTTCATGAGCAATCCTAGGAAGAATTCTGTAAAATAAACAGTGGGCACAGCTGCCAGGTCATTATTGCAGTGAGACTTCCCCAGAAGGCAGCCAGCATTGGAACAATAGGCTGCAGCAACATCAGGAGATCCTTTTGAAGATGACAGTAGCGTGCCCTCAATTGTTGCTCACAATGCAGTCTCTTGGTGAGGTCCTTTGCAGACTAGGTGACTGCTTTGGGGAACACCTCCACTCTGTCCGTAGGAATGACCCTGACCTCCCAGTTTCTTGCCATTCCAAAAAGTATCATGCTATCATGTTAACTTTACTGCCCTCAGCAATGTTCTGATGCGAAGCACAACACAAGCTCATGGAACATCTTCTTTTTGGTAAGGCACTTTACATACTCGAGGTCTCAACATTGAATTTAATAACTTCAGAAACTGACTGCATTGTGTCTGTTCTCCATTTCTCTTACAATTGCTTCCCCTCCCCCCCACCCCCACCACTCCTTCATTCTTATCTTGTTTGTGTCTTTTTTACTTTGCTCTGAGTTGAGTGGGCCCATTCTCTCCCTTTTGACACTTTAATCTAGACCCATTATACACCATTTTCTCTTCCACCACCAAAAACAACACCTTTGTCTATTGCATTTGGCCTCTCCACAACCTGCCCCTTACTCCTCCTCATATCTCAAAAATATATTTTAAAACTTGCCAACACCATTCAATTCTGAAGCAAAGTCGCACCGGACTTAAAATGTTAATTCTATTTCTCTTGCTTTCGATGCTGCCAAACCTGCTGAGTTATTCCAGCATTCTCTGTTTGTTTGACACTTGGTTAACCACCAATGGAAGTTGGGTAGCCATCATCCCCAGAAGATGTTTCTCTGAAAATACACCACAGGCATGATCATGACCACAGACTAGAATACTTTTCCAGTGTCTTGTGGACTATTAGTCTCACACAGAAAGACACATTTGGGCAAGATGCCAAAAATCTAATATCACAGCAATGCACAGTACCCCTCAGAAGAGATAATGGGCCTGTTGAGGGGAGAATAATTGCAGCTCTTTGCCCTTCCCCAAGCATTCACAGTTATTGTACTACTTTCTTTTTAAATCTGACAGTGATGTTTATCTAATTTTATTAGGTTTCGATGTTAAGGTCTTTACACAATAACAAAGGCCTGTCCTGACTGTTTTAGAATTATCTTCTCTGTTTCACTTCCTTTGCCAGTGTGGCAACAAGTCCAGTACAGAGACTAAAATGTGTAAACCACGCTTTACTGAACCTGAATGGATTCGTATTGTTGAGATTTGCCTGTGTGTGGTTTCAGTTTTCAATGAAAATTTACAATTCTATTTTCCCAGCAATTAGAACCCTGCTAAACTATATATTACCGGCACAAATGATTGTTCAGAATCCCAGGCATCTCAGAAAGGAGTCTGTCAGTTGCAATGAGAAATATGAAACATAATCAAGACTTTGTGGAATAGTAAGACCAGCGTGGAACTAATAAAGAGACTTGCATTTCACTGTGCAAATTAAAGAGGCTCCCTTCACTAAGCACTTATCTTTTTTCAGAGAAGGAACATGGGATGTGATCCAAGAGAGCACAATGAACTTAAAGGCTAACACGATTTGCACACATCACATCTTACAATGGCATTTAGTCAATCATTGAGGAACATATGGGATCTGGGAGCATGCTGTGCTTATATACAGCCAGCACTGTCTGTGTGTGTGTTTTTGCCTTCGGGGAGGTCACTTACGGCTGATTCCGCTCAAGTGAATACCTGATAAGTGAATGTTTCCACTAAACAATTTGAGAACAGGAAGCCCAAACCCATTTTCTGTCTGTGGTCTCTTATTCCCACACATTCCTAATCGGTGAATATTTTCAATTGCACATTTGTTACATCTCTTCTGGGTTTGATCGTTGCCAAAGAAAACTCCACCAAACAAGACAAGTTAGTGAATAGCTATTCTGAACAAGCAACATACAACAGACCTGTGCAGCAGCAGGATAGGGAATATGTTGAGGCTCAACACATATTCGCAAAGCAAGCCTTGCCAAGTCCCAGCACTGTGAAAGAATAATGGTAGTATTGCTAAGCTGATCACAGAGGTGTACAGCAAGAGGACAACAACTCAGTTGCGTTCCATAACAGATGTACTCATCAGCAAATTAGTAGCATCACAGAATCCCAGAGCAGAGACAGTAACAACAGGATGCCAGCTGTCATAGTCCTATTGAGAGAGACAATTATAATTTAGCTCTTCAAAGCAGTGGCACATAACATCAAATTCTTAGTTCTAATCAAACCAAACAGAGAATAATTGCTTAAATGATTTCATTCTGTTTTCCACAAAAAGACAACCCAATCATCTGGTGGATTCTAGTTCCAATGAACTGATGCATGTCTCAGCAAAACAACTTTGTTAACTCTAGAAGGTAAAATGATACCATATTAGCTGACCCTCTCGATAATGGAAAGAGACAAAGGACAGAATCTTCACAGCCACTGAACAATGTACGATTTGGTGAGAAAGTGGGAAAATAGAGTAGACCGGTTTTCAGGAGATTCTCAATGTTGACTAACCAAGTACAAAATTATGAATTAGAACTCTCACTGTGAGCAGTGAGAGGTGTATTTGCATTCTTTGGCATCGAACCCTCATGGTACACCTCCAACCCAGTTATCAAATGGTTCTGTGGGATAGTGTTGACCCCCATCATTGGAATACTGCTGCCGGGACACTTTGCATGCATAGTCAGGCAGCCATCTCATGGATTGGGCCAGGGTGTATCTCAAGACTTCTCACTTCATCTCTTAGCACTCACTAACTTTGCATCTACTTGAATGATCACAGCGTCTCTGCCTTGTTTTGCCCTGTTATAGAGTCATAGAGATGTACAGCACAGAAACAGACTGTTTGATCCAAATGTGTTCATGCTGACCAGATATCCTAACCTAATCTAGTCCCATTTGCCAGCACTTGGCCTATATCCCTCTAAACCCGTCCTATTCATACACCCATCCAGATGCTTTTAAATGTAATTGTACCAGCCTCCATTGCTTTCTCTGGTAGCTCACTCCGTACACGCACCACCCTATGCATTGAAACGTTGCCCCTTACATTTCTTTTAAATCTGTCCCCTCTCACCATAAACCTATGGCCTCTAGTTCTGGTCCCTCTAGTTCTGGAAAAATCCTCGTAAATCTTTTCTAAACACTTTTAAGTTTCACAACATCCATTTTCCCCTCATTCATAACTTAAAGACTCATAGTACTTCTGTCTTTCCTTGATCTTTAGCCTTGCTGTTAGTCATAAGACGATAAGACCATAAATCATAGGAGCAGAAATTAGGGCATTCGGCCCAGTGAGACTGCTTTACCATTCAATCATGGCTGATAGATTTCTCAACCCCATTCTTCCACTTTCTCCCCTTAACCTTTAATGATCAAGAACCTATCTATCTCTGTCTTAAATATACTCAATCACCTGGCCTCCACAGCCTTCTGTGGCAATGAATTCCTTAGATTCACCACTCTCTAGCTGAAAAAGTTTCTCCTCATCTCTGTTCCAAAGGGTTTTCTCTTTACTATATGGGATGTGCCCTAGGGTCCTAGTCTCTCCTACTAATGGAACCATCTCCCCAATGTCCATTCTATCCAGGCCTTTCAGTATTCTGTAAGTTTCAATTAGATCTCCCCTTCATTCTTCTAACCTCCATCAAGTATAAACCCAGAGTCCTCAAATGTTCCTCATATGATAAGCTTTTCCTTCCTGGTATCATTCTCGTGAACCTCCTCTGGACCTGCTCCAGGACCAGTACATCCTGATTGAGATATGTGGCCGAAAATTGATCACAATATTCTAAATGTGGTCTGACGAGTGCCTGAGAAAGCCTCAGAAGTACATCCCTGCTTTTATATTCAAGTCTTCTCGAAATAAATGTCAACATTGTATTTGCCTTCCTAACTACCATCACAACATGCAAGTTAATCTTGTGGGCGGCACGGTGGCACAGTAGTTAGCACTGCTGCCTCACAGCGCCAGAGACCCGGGTTCAATTCCCGCCTCAGGCGACTCTCTGTGTGGAGTTTGCACGTTCTCCCCGTGTCTGCGTGGGTTTCCTCCGGGTGCTCCGGTTTCCTCCCACACTCCAAAGATGTGCAGGTCAGGTGAATTGGCCATGCTAAATTGCCTGTAGTGTTAGGTAAGGGGTAGATGTAGGGGTATGGGTAGGTTGCGCTTCGGCGGGGCGGTGTGGACTTGTTGGGCCGAAGGGCCTGTTTCCACACTGTAAGTAATCTAATCTAATCTAAAAAAAAACCCTGGACTAGGACTCCCAAGTTGCTTCCCACTTCAGATTTCTGAATTTTATCCCCATTTAGAAAATAGTTGTGCCTCTATTCTTCCTACCAAAGTGCATGGCTTCACACTTCCCCACATTGTATTGCATTGTATCTGCCACTTCTTTGCCCACTCTCCTAACCTATCTAAATCTTTCTGCAGCCTCTCTACTTCACCAATACTACTTGTCCCTCCACTTATCTTTGTTTAATCTGCCAATGTAGTCAGAATGCCTTCAATTCCTTCATCTAGATCATTAATGTATAAAGTAGAAAGTTGTAGTCCCAACACTGAGCCTTGAGGAACACCACTAGTCACCAGTTGCCATCCTGAGAAGGACTCCTTTATCCCCACTCTCTGTGTTCTGCCAGACAGCCAAGCTTCTAGCCATGCTAGCACCTTGCCTCTAACACCATGGGCTTTTATCTTACTCAGTAAGCCTCCTGTGTGGCTCCCTATCAAAGCCTTCTGGAAGTCCAAGTAGATAACATTCATTGGCTGTCCTTTGTCTAACCTTCTCCTCAAAGAATTGTAACAGATTTGTTAGGCCCCTTGATGAAACCATACTGACTTTCCCATATTTTACAATGCACTTCTAAGTATTCAGAAATCTCACCCTTCACAATGGACTCCAAAACCTTACCAATGATGAGGTGAAGTTAATCAGCCCGTATATTTCCTGTCTTTTACCTCACTCCCTTCTTAAACAGGGGGATTATATTAGTGATTTCCCAGTCCTCTGGGACCATCCCTGACTCCAGTGATTCCTGGAAGATCACCATTAAGGCCTCCACTATCTCCTTCAGAAATCTGGGGTGTAGTCCATTTGATCCAGGTGATTTATCCACCATCAGTTTTGCTAGCATCTTCTCCTTGATGATGATCACCATACTCATCTCTTCCCCTGACTCTCTTGAATTTTTGGGATGTTACTCATGTCTTCCATCGACAGGAAGCACTTATTCAGTTCCTCTGCTTTTTTTTGTTCCCCAATACTACTTCTCCAATATAATTTTCTAGTGGTCCAATGTCCACATTTGCCTCTCTTTTGCCCTTTATATATCTAAAGAAACTCTTGCAAAGCTTTTTTTTGTATTACTAGACGGCTTATGCTCATATTTAATCTTTTCTCTCCTTACTTCTTTTTTATTGTCCTCTGTTTATGTTTATAGACTTCCCAATCCCTGGATTCCCACTGCCCTTTGCTGCATTATATGCTTTCTCTTTTGCTTTTATGGTGTCCTTGAATTCCCTTGTCAGCCATGATTGCCTAGTCCTCCCTCCTGTATGTATCTTTCACCTAGTGATGAACTTTTGCTGTGTCTCCTGAATTACTCTGAGAAATTCCTGCCATTGCTGTTCCACAATCTTTCCTGCTAGGTTTCTCTCCCAGTCAATTCTGGCCATCTCCTTCCTCATATTTCTGTGATTGCCTTTATTCAACTGTAATACGATTTGATTCCAGCTTCTCCCTCTCAAATTGCAGAATAAATGCTATCATTTTATGGTCACTGCTTCCTAAGGGTTCCTTCACCTTAAGCTCCTTTATCAAGTCTGCTTTACTGAAAATCACTAAATCCAGAACTGCCCATTTGTCAACAGTCATCAGTCAAGAACTTGTTGTTGTACTGTGTGCTTTATCAATCTCACAGATGCACCATGTGCCAGCAGTGTATACAGTAAACACAATGTATGTGCAACAATTAAATGGTTATGTCTTAAATTCCAAGAAAAGTAGTCCTCTGTCAAGTCAGGAATACCCTTCATCAGAGGCTCCCAGCATAGTAAGTGAATATATCAGTCCAATATCAGACCAGGGGCTTGAGCACATTCAGTCAGTTGCTCAGAGTTGTCATGGTCAGGGGTCTGTATCTCTACAGTTCAGGGAGAGGGCCACGGTCAGCCCTTTGGGTCCAATGCTACCTATGTAAGGAATTGCACTGAATCAGTTGATAAGGTGCACAGAGATCAGTCACGGCTCTGATCAGGCATCAGTCAGGGCTGTCCATCCAGTCTAGGTAGTCAGTCACAGTCAGTCCGAGGGATCCATGAAGAAAAGTCAAGGGGGGTTATTAGGGCCACAGCAGGAGAGAAGCAAGGAATCTCAGTTGTGGGGACTGGAGGCAGCACATTGAGATGCAGAAGGGATAGCAATTGTGAAAGGGGAAAGTCCACATATAAAAGTGTGAGATATTAGAGCATGGGAGGGAAAGGGGTACTGTGGGAGTCAGGGATCATCAACAGTCAGCATCCTGGCTTCAATGGAGGTACAATGCATAACTGTGCCTGGCAAGATGACTTGGGCTAAGAGGGTGAAGTGTGGAGATAAACAGTTAAAACCACCTAAGAATACTTAATGAAGTGGCCCTCGAAATAGAGAATGCAGTGGTGGTTATCTTCCCAGACTCTTTAGACTCTGAAACAGTGGATTGGAGATAAGTGGAGCTAATATAACCCCACTTTTGACAAAATGAGATAGAGACATAATGAATAATTGCCATTCTTGGAATTTGTAAAGTACTTTTAGTGAGTAGTAAATAGTTATTCCTGTTTTATGTAAAACAAATGGTATCACGAGTCTAAGTAATAAGTATAGCTTATATGCTTTAAATTGAGAGAGAGGTCAATTGGGAGAAGTTACCGCAGTAACTTCACAAAACTTTCATCTCATCTTGGTGTTTGTCCATGTGGATAATTCAGTGTCCGTGACATAATTAACCACATGGACAACTCAAAGTGGAGATTACGATGACTTATGACACCGTTTCTTTTACATAAAACAGGAATAACTATTTATTACTGACGAAAAATTCCAGGATTTACAAAACTCCAAGAATGGCAAAGATACAAATTCTTAATAGCCACTAACTAACCATGCAGATTATTAGCCCAAAATCTCACTTTTTCCCGAAACCATCACTTAAACCTCACAAACAGGACAAAGGGTTAGCAGTGGAGGTTTAAATAGAGTATAGAGTTATAGAGAGAAACAGCACGGAAACAGACTCTTCGGTCCAACTCATCCATGCCAAACAAATATCGAAAGTAAATCTAGTCACATTTGCCAGCATCCCTCTAAACCCTTACCATTCAAATCCCTAGCCATATGCCTTTAAAATGTTGTAATTGTACCAACCTCCATCACTTCCTCTGGCAACACATTCCATACACGCGCCACCCTCTGTGTGAAAAAGTTGCCCCTCAAGTCTCTTTTAAATCCGTCCGCTTTCACCTTAAATGTATGCCCTCTAGTTTTGGATTCCCCCACCCTGGAGAAAAGACATTGTCTGACAAATCATTTATATAAATGATAAAATCCTGAGGCAGGATTTTATAACCGTGTATAAGGTCTTCCATTAGCTTCTGACACTCCAGGGAAAATAGCCTCTGTCTGTTCAGCCTCTCCCTATAGCTCAAACCCTCCAACCCTGTCAACATCCTTGTGAATCTTTGCTGAACCCTTGCACGTTTCACAACATCATTTCTATAGGAGGGAGACCAGAATTGCGTACAATATGCCAATAATGCCCTGTACAGCTGCAACATGACCTCCCAACTCCTATACTCAATACACTGACCAACAAAGGAAAGCATACTAAATGCCTTCTTCACTATCCGAACTACCTGCATCCCCACTTTCAAGGAACTATGAATCTGTACTTCAAGGTCTCTTTGTTCAGCAACACCCCCAGGACCTTACCATTAAGTGTATCAATCCTGCTCTGATATGCCTTTCCAAAACGCAACACCTCACATTTATCTAAATTAAACTCTAAATCTGCCACTCCTCGGCCCATTAGAACATTTGATCAAGATCCTGTTGTACTCTGAGGTAACCGTTTACATTGTCCATGATACCTCAATTTTTGGTGTCATCTGCAAACTTACTAACCATACCTTGTATGTTCACATCCAAATCATTTATATAAATGATGAAAAGCAGTGGACCCAGCATCGATCCTTGTGGCACACTACTGATACAGGACTCCAGTCTGTATCAACCCTCTACCACCACCCTCTGTCTTTAAAATTCAAGCCAGCTCTGTATCCAGGTAGCTAGTTCTTCCTGTATTCTGTGTGGTCTAACTTTACTAACCAGTCTACATAAGAAACCTTGTTGAATGCCTTACCGATACAGATCACACCCACTGCTCTGCCCTCATCAATCTTCATTATTACTTAGAGTCATAGAGTCATAGAGATATACAGCATGGAAACAGACCCTTCGGTCCAACCCATCCATGCCGACCAGATATCGCAATCCAATCTAGTCCCACCAGCCAGCACCAGACCCATATCCCTCCAAACCCTTCTTATTCATATACCCATCCAGATGCCTTTTAGATGTTGCAATTGTACCAGCCTCCACCACTTCCTCTGGCAGCTCATTCCATACACGTACCACACTCTGCATGAAAACGTTGCCCCATAGGTCTCTTTTATATCTTTCCCCTCTCATCCTAAACCTATGCCAACCAGTTCTGGACTCCTCACCCCAGAGAAAATACTTTGTCTATTTATCCTATCCATGCCCCTCATAGTTTTGTAAACCTCTATAAGGTCATCCCTCAGCCTCCGACCTCCAGGGAAAACAGCCCTAGCCTGTTCAACCTCTCCCTATAGCTCAGATCCTCCAACCCTGGCAACATCCTTGTAAATCTTTTCTGAACCCTTTCAAGTTTCACAACATCTTTCCGATAGGAAGGAGACTAGAATTTCACGCAATATTCCAACAGTGGCCAAACCAATGTCCTGTACAGCCGCAACATAGCCTCCCAAATCCTGTACTCAATTCTCTGACCAATAAACGAAAGCATAACCAACGGCTTCTTCACTATCCTATCTACTTGCGACACTAATTTCAAGGAGCTATGAACCTGCACTCCAAGGTCTCTTTGTTCACCAACACTCCTTAGGACCTTACCTAATGTGTATAAGTGTATAAGTCCTGCTAAGATTTGCTTTCCCAAAATGTAGAACCTTGCAGTTATCTAAATTAAACTCCATCTGCCACTTCTCAGCCCATTGGCCCATATGTCCAGATCCTGTTGTAATCTAAGGTAACCTTCTTTGCTGTCCACTACACCTCCAATTTTGGTGTCACCTGCAAACTTGCTAACTGTACCTCTTATGCTCACATCCAAATCATTCACATGAAATAGCTTTGGTGAATAGGGTTAAAGAGAATCTAAAGGAATTCTACAAATACATTAAGGACAAAAGGCTAACTAGGGAGAAAATAGGTCGCTTTAAAGAACAGCATGACCACCTATGGGCGGAGCCACAGGAGATAGGGATATATTAAATGAGTATTTTGCATCAGTGTTTACTGTGTAGAAGGACATGGAAGATATAAAATGTGGGGAAATAGATGGTGACATATTGAAAAATGTTAACTTTTAGATCCAGTCTAACCTTTTCCATCATTGTCTTAAAACTGAGAGGTCACTGGCACCAAAGTGCTCCCCCATTGACACCTTAGTCACTTGCCCTGCCTTATTTCCTGAGAGTAGGTCAAATTTTGCACTTTCTCTAATAGCTACATACTGAATCAGAAAATTTTCTTGTGCATACTTAACAAATTCCTCTCCATCCAAGACCTTAACACTATGGCAGCCCCAGTCTATGTTTAGAAAGTTAAAATCCCCTACCATAACCACCCTGTTATAGATAACTGAGATCGCCTTACAAATTTGTTTTTCAATTTCCCATTGACTATTGATATTGGGTTAAAGATAGAAAGAGAGAAAGATGACAAGCCAAGTGGCTGGACTCAAGAGTATTTGAATCTTGGGCTAGCAGTTCCAACTTCCAAATGTGCTAAATCCCTCTGAGCATCTCCACCACAGTTTGATGATAAAAGAGCTGAAACCTTTGAAAGAGTTACTGAGTTGAGTTGGTTTTTTATTCTGCACAGTTTCTTCATGATACCCCACCAATCAAACCCCTCATGTGAAAATGGTCTTCCAGGTCAACCTTTCCTGCTCCAGTCACAATTATTTATTCTTTGCTTCAAGCAGCATCTCTGTGGTTCTGTACCAACTGGTCACTCACAGTGTGCCTTCTCTCATGGAGGAATCCTTTCTTAGACCTCATTGCTCCAGTTCGAGCTGTTGACTCCTCACACAGGGCTGCAGGGTTTGGCTGTACAAATTCAGCCCCCTGATTTTACCAGTTGCTTTTGTACTTGTCGCGAGGTAATGTGGATCTTAGCTTTGGTTGGCTTCCTGGAGTGTCGAAGTGACCAATCAGTGGCCAATTCCGATCCATGCTGATTCCTGCTGTCTTCAAGATTGATTGCTCAGCAGGGAAGGATGGAGTTGTTTCGATCAGTCAACCTAACATTGGTAGTAGGGAAAATGCTGCAGTCTATTATAACAGATTTAATTGCAGAGCACTTGAAAAATAATTACAGGATTGGATGGAGTCAGCATTGATTTACACAAGGGAAATCACTCTTGATAAATCTACTAGAAGCTTTTGAGGATATAACTAGTAAAATTGATGAAGCATTAATAGTTGTAGTTTATTTGTACTGACATGGATAGAGATCTAGTTGGCAGAAAGGAAACAAAGAGTAGGAATAAAAGTTTTTCTTCAAGTGGCAGGTGGTGACTAGTGGGATACCACAGGTGAAATATCTCCACAGAGGCTGGTATCCTGTCACCAAATCATCCTATATTTACATGTGGTGAAAGTGAGGAGTGCAGATGCTGGATTTTAGAGTCGAGAGTGAGGTTCTGGAAAAGCACAGTAGGTCAGGCAGCATCCGAGGACAATGATAGTCAACAGTTCAGGCAAAAGCCTTTCATCAAGAAGTCGATGTTTAGGGCAAAAGCCCTTCATCAGGAATGAAGAAGGGCTGATGAAGGGCTTTTGCCCGAAACATTGACTCTCCTGCTCCTCGGATGCTGCCTGACCTGTTGTGTTTTTCCAGCACCACACTCTTGACTATGTTTACATGTGGAGAGTCCTTGGCACTGATCCATCTCCCTCAGAGCCTTCCCTCAAAATGAACAGGATGTCTGAGACTCCTGTATATATCTGTCAGCCAGGGTCCCCAGATTGGGGCTGTTAATCTTGTCTCATATTCTATGAGGTCCATCTGGCTGACCTCATCACAATCATAATAAAAGGGATCAGTGCTTAGACCCCAGGTATTCACAAAATATATTATTGACTTAGATGAGGGAACTAAATGTGGGTGACACAATAGTTCACACTACTGCCTCACAGTGCCAGGGACCCAGGGTTAATTCCTGCCATAGGTGACTGTGTGGAGTTTGCATGTTCTCCCCGTGTCTGCCTGGGTTTCCACCAGGTGCTCCGGTTTCCTCCCATAGTCCAAAAGTGTGCAGGTTAGATGGATTGGCCATGCTCAATTGCCCATAGTGTTCAGGGATGTGCAGGCTAGGTGGTTTAGCCATGCTACTGTTTGGAAGGTCAGTCAGAAACGCATTGACCTCTTTGTACACTGTAGAAATCCTATGATCTAAATGTAATATCTCAAATTTTGCATGTGGTACAAAGCTGAGCTGTGACGAGGTTTCAGAGATGCTTATATGTGATTTGGACAAGTTAAGTAAGTGGACAAATCCAAGGCAGTTGAAGTGTATAAATATTTGGTTTTCCACTTTGTAACAAAAACAGAGAGCCAGATTAATTTTTCAATGGTGATAGATTGAGAAAGGGATAGGTGTCCTTCTCCATCAGTCACTAAAAGTAAGCAGGTGGTGAAGAAGGCAAATGGTATGTTGGCCTCCATAGTGAGAGGTTCAAGCATAGGAATGGGGATGTCTTGCGGAAGTTGTACAGGGCCTTGGTGAGACTGCATCTTGAGTACTGTGTACAGTTTCAATCTGTTTATCTGAAGAAGGATGTTCTGACTATGGAGTGAGTGCTGCAAAGGTTGACCAGGCTAATTCTTACGTTGGCAGGTCTGACATATAAAGACACTGAGTTGGCTAGGAGTTTATTCATTGCGGCTTAAAAGAATGAGAGGGGTGGAATCTCATAAGCACCCATAAGATTCTAACCGTACTGGATAAGAAGGATATTCCTGATGACTGGGAGTCCAGAGCTGAGGCCACAGTTGAAGAATATAGCTACAGGGAGTTCTTCTATAACAGGATATCTGCATTCTTGTGCAACCCTGTATTCTAGAAAAATCACACTTTAGAAACAGCACTTAAAGTGTTGGTGATGTAATTGTATTACAGCCAACAGACATTTTAAAAGTTCATGCTTTAGAAATAGTGACCCCAATTCATCAATTGCGTGATAGCAAATTCATGTTAATGAAGGGCGCCTTATAGCAGAATGACCCGTAGGCCGTTTAGGACTGAGATGAAGAGCAATTTCTTCACTCAGAGAATGGTGACCTTGTGGAACTCTTTTCAAGAAAGTGATTGAGGCCAAAATATTAACCATCTTCAAGAAGGGGTTACATGTAGCCCTTAGGCTGACCAGTAATGATCATATTGAATAGGGAATGGGCTTGAAGGGTTGAAAAGCTTATTCCTGCTCCTACTTTCTAAATTTCTTTGTGTTCTTAACCCTATCGTAAGATACTTCAGCTGACTCTCCAGTTCAGTGTTTAGGGTGTGTTGGACTATTGATGGTTTTGAGGAGTTCTTCCTGGGATTCTCACCACCATTTGTCTTTCAACTAGCACCATGAAAACAAGACGATCCAGTGATACTCACATTGCTGTTTGTGGAACCTTGCTGTGCTCAATTTAGCTACTGCATTTCCTACAGATTTGAAAAAAAAAGCATATCCATTTGGCTGCAAACGCCCTAAGCTCTTAGAGAGGCTGCATGAATGCAAGATTTTTTTTTAATTAAGAGAGTTTACAGTGATGCCACTGAACTCTTCCTTGTCCCATCCCAATTGTCTATAGCACACAACTATCATCACAGTCCACATTATGAACAATAAACAAATATGGAAAAAGAGAACAACACATTCTAGATTAACACCACCAATCTTCATGCAAGTAATACAGAAGATGTACATGGTAGTGTTTTCAATTCATCTGTTTTGATGCCCACTGTTGTGACATCAGATAAATAATTACACAACAAAAGAGTATTCAACTATTAATGCTGTGAGACGAGCTGTCATTCCATTCATGACATCATAATCATCTTTGACCTTTGAGCAGAGGAGCTCCTAAACTGCTCAAGATATCCAGAGCGAAAACAATCAGTACCTGGGCCATTCAAAGGCCTGTCCCTGTCATGGGGACAGTTTCTATATTTGTCCCCATACCAAAGGTTACGAAGTTGGAACTGATTTTTAAAGATCAAGTTTATCTGGCTGGTGAGACAATTGATGGCAAAGTTATCTTGGAGCTGAATGAACCTTTGTTCCTTTATTCGGTAAAGTTAAAGATCGCAGGAAAAGGATTTGTGGAGTGGATTGGAGAATCCGACGAAAATCTAGATTACACCAGGAAAATCCACTGCAGTAATAGAGAAGATTATTTTCATCATATCTTCACACTTTGGGGAGCAGGTACAAAGTTGAGATCAATAACGGAAAACAGGACAGCATTTGGAGACGGGGATGTGAAATCTGACAAACAGGATTATTCATACTTTGTGGTAGAAAAAAAAATTCTGTGCCTTTCTTTCAGATCCTTTTTAAAATTTTGATGCACTTAAGTGGGGTCTGTAGTATACAATAATGTAATGCTGTATTGTGCAAATCAGAGAATGTGGTGGAATAAATGAGTTCAGATTATAATTAACTTGGGATGATAGTAAAAAAATCTGACCATGAATATGTGGCTGAAAGCATGTCAGATAAACTTGTTACAGAGAGTAAATATGATATTCACTACATGCAATACAATACAAAATTTTTACGTATTTTAGACAAACATAGAATTTGAAAAAGGCATGGTTCTTTTTTTTAGCTGGCCTCTTTGGTGTTATATTAAAAAAATGCCTTTAAATATATTTTCTTTAATGACTACAGAATGTCCGAAAGCACTTTAAAACCAGTTAATAATTTTTGACATTAGGTCACTGTTATAATAGAGGAAACACAGCAATAATTTGCTCGCAGCAAGATCCCAGAAACTATAACATGATAAAGACCAGAGATGTGCTTTTTTGTGCTGTTGATAAAGGAGTAATTGTTGGTGAGGATACTCAGGAGAACACCACTTCATCGAAGAAGTGACGTGAGATCTTTTAGATCCACCTAGGAGGACAAACAAGGCTTCAGAGTGTTTCATTTGAAAGGCAACCTCACTGACAATGCAGCATTGAGCTGTCAGCTTAGATTTCTGCGCTCAAGGCTCTCAAGGTAGTTAACAACTCCTTGATAAAGGGGTAAGAGTGCTACTACTGAACCATAACTCACCTCAAAAAACTCTAGAAGTACTCAAATTAAATCCTCGCTCTATCACGATTTTCCTTTTTGAAGACAAATAAATACGTAAGAAATATGAGCAGGAGTAGGGCACCAGGCCCCTCGAGCTTACTCTGCCATTCAATAAGGTCATGGCTGATCTTATGGTGGACACAGCTCCGTTTACCCACCTGCTCACCATAACCCATAATTCCTTTAACTGTTCAAAAATCTATCTTTGCCTTAAGGAACATCCAACTAAATAGCCTCAACTAATTTACTGGGCAGGGAATTCCACGGATTCACAACCCTTTGGTTGAAGAAGTTCCTCCTCAACACAGTCCTAAATCTGCTCCCCCTTATTTTAAGGCTATGTCCCCTAATTCTAGTTTCACCAACCAGTGAAAACAACCTCCCTGCTTCTCTCTTATCTACTCCCTTCATAATTTTGTATGTTTCTATAACATCCTCCCCTCAACCTTCCAAATTCCATTGAATATAGTCCCAGCCTACTCAATCACTCCACATAAGGCAACCCTCTCAACTCCGGAACCAACCTCGTGAACTTCCTCTGCCTCCCTCCAACGCCGTTATATCTCAAATAATGACATGACATATTGCATCAGTCTTGGAAAGGGATTGATTAAAGTTTTAATGAATGGGTTAATACGAGCAAAAACACAATGTATCATTTTCAAATAATACAGAATGATATTGGTTTTAGTATCGTCCAGTTTTCTTGTTCCCGGTTCCCTATGCAAAAAGCTGCATGACTGTTTTAGTGAATTATCTCAGACAGTTAATACATGGTCCCATCCAAGGTTGACAATGTCACCTGTTTTGTTTGGAGGCATTCCTGCGGGTTGGGTCATGTAACATCACTTGCCCACTATTTACATCATTCCCTCCAAAATAAAGATATTTGGGAAAAAAACTAACAAAAGGATCATAATGCAGAATTAATTTGCAATGGTTTCTTTTAACGCAGGCAGCCCTTAAATATGAGATTGTCTGATGGTTTAAATCACAGGAGCATGAAGCCCAGCGCTGAACATGCAGAGCTGATGTTCTTGTGAAAAGGAGGAACAATTTAAGCTGAGCTGCACCTCCTAAAGGTGGGGAGTAGTGCATTCTGGTTCCAGAATGTGCTGGAAGTGGCTGAAAGTAAAATTCTTGGAGAAATGGGTTGTGAAAGGGAAGTAACTGAGCTCCCAAAGTCTCTGACTCAGTTCTGGAGTTCTTATTGTAAGAGTTGGACAGGAAAGAGTGTGGTCCTCTATTTATAAGGACGAAGAGGAACAAACACCCTCCCTGTTTATTGCCAGACAGACACGGAGAATGGAAGCTTTAGAAATGAACCACTCATCGTACACTCAATTCATCATGCACAAATCACTCACTTACTCACAATTACTTTCAATTAGGACCAACAAGTGACATTCATAATTTTACATCATTCCCACAAACTTAGTGTTGCTGCGTGACTCACAACCACATCTCACAGCTTGAACACACTGCAAATTATTCAACCATGAAAATCAATAACCCCAGACACAGTCACGCTCATACTTAATCCTCTTCCTTCTCATATCCTAGTTCCTCCACAGCCCACAAAGGCACGGGGGTTGGGGGGAGGAGGGTGGGTGGCAGCTGATGGATAATGGATATACACACACATGGCCACCATCACTTTTACACAATGCTATCCTTTCCCTGCTCCCACTCTGCAGCTCAGCCTGTGACTAGTGGCAGGTTTCACTGAACATCTCTCAATGAATTGGAGGCTTCATATCAGCCATTCTTTTATGGATTTGACGAGTGGATTAAAAGCCAAATGTCCTTCCTGCAGCTAAACCTACCAATTTATCTGTGCTGAGAAACCACTCCCTCTAGTGGATGAGAAAAAATTAATAAGGATGCATCCAGTAATATGAAGATTTTGATTCTAGCTCATAAATTATACGCTGAAACAGTATGTTTGCAGGAAAAACTACAGATGATAACAGATGTGCAATCCAGAGCAATAGTCTTACTGGGCACAACATTGTGTTTGTTTACAAACACACTGTCCATGGCAACATAATGGCCATTAAGGCACAATTAACTTAGCTAGATCCGTTAGGAGCAGTTGAGGGGCCAGGAATGTCTATTAATCAAAGGCCCAGCAAGCTGGCCTTCTGGCCTTGAAAAGATGTTTTGAGTATCAACAGTTTTTTACAATTATAGAACATGCATTCGGGACACTTGGGAATCAACACCTGCACAGTTAGGGCTCAATGTGATGGGTCTTGGATCTCTAAACACATTGAGGAGCTCATTATCGATTGTGAGACTTGTGCCATTGACTGACTGGAGCGAGGAGAGCTGTTCTTCCTCACCATACTCCCCATACAGGTCCAGGTGGCAGGAAAAATAATTTGTGAACTTTCCTGTTGAATGGAGGTTAAGAAGATACATACCACAGATATTGTTATCCAAGTCTTACATATAGTGTCCTTGATGTGGTCATTTCTGGCGACAGGCCACATTTCACGAATGAGTGCTTCAGCCACTTTACTGCTAGTTCTGGATTTGAAAATTTCACAAGATCACTGAGATATCCACAGTTGAACTAGGAAGCCAAACGTAGGTCAGGACAGTCAGATTGCTTTTGAAAAAGAATACTGATATCTATATGGCAATGCCAAATAATAGATCCATCACACTCCAATTTGCTGTAATACCATCAGAATTGCGGATGGGCAGGATGCTGGAGTCTTATTTCCCTACTGTACAAAAAATGTCCATTCCATATTTACTCCTACAGTACGATCAAAATGTTCACAATAAGGAGCCATTCTGTGGTGCGCAACTGACCACACACTGTATTAAGCAGCAGCGTGCAAGCCAATCGGAACACTTAGGACAGGGACACAGGACCTGAACAGAAAATAAACAGTCATCCACAGAGCTGGAGACCCACAGAGATTGGACATTGTTCATACCCCGAATGGAATCATACAAAGGAACCACAGAAAACTTATTCCATTACAGGTGAATTGACCAACACATTGGTTGACTGGGGATGAAGCCAGTGGTGAACTTAATAATACAAGTACTCCTAAAGCCCTCAGACTGTCAGGAAGAAGATCAAAAACAGTGGTCTTCCACCTATCAAGCTACCAGTCTTCTGAGAGAAAAAGTGACACCTCCAGATCACCTGAATTTTTAAAGCCATGGATTTAGAGGTAATTGTAATTAAACACACAAATGTACAATATTTATAATGAGAATAAACATTTGGGCATAGAGATGTATGCAGCATGCTGCAATATAGAGAGACTGGGTGTCCTTGTGCATGAATCACAGAAGGTTGGTCTGCAGGTACAACAAGTAATTAGGAAGGCAAATGGAATTTTGTCCTCCATTGCTAAAGGGATTGACTTTAAAAAGCAGGGAGGTCATGTTACAGTTGTACAAGGTGCTGGTAAGGCCACACCTGGAGTACTGTGTGCTGTTTTGGTCTCCTAACCTGAGAAAGGATGTACTGGCACTGGAGGGGGTGCAGAGGAAGTTCACTCGGTTGATTCAAGAGTTGAAGGGGTTGGCTTGTGAGAAGAGACTGAGTAGACTGGGATTATATTCATTGGAATTCAGAAAAATGAGGGGGACTCTTATAGAAACATATAAAGTTAAGGGCATCAATAAAATAGAAGTAGAGAGAGTGTTTGCACTGGTGGATGAGACTAGGACAAGAGGGCATAGCCTCAAGATTAGAGGAAGCAGGTTTAGGACTGAATTGAGAAGGAACTTCGTCACCCAGAGGGTTGTGAATCCATGGAACTCCCTGCCAAGAGAAGTAGTTGACGTTACTTCAGTAAATGTTTTTAAAGCTAAGGTAGATTTTTTTTGAACAATAAAGAAATTAAGGGATACAGTGAGAACGCGGGTAAGTGGATCTGAGTCCACAAAAAGATCAACCATGATCTTATTGAATGGCGGAGCAGGTTCAAAGGGCCAGATGGCCCACTCCTGCTCCTAATTCTTATTTCCTTACATGATATATCGATATAAACGGATCTGAAAGGGTTAACTTTGAGGAATGATGTAAACACCAACCTATCATGATGTGATATGGACTTGTGAATGGAACAGCTGAGGATCTCAAGGGAGCAAAACCTAACATCTAGTGCTCCTCCTAGTCTCTGTAAGAATATCTATCACAGTGGCTCCCAACCTTTCTAGTATCAAGGCACACTTGTTGCATAACTGAGCAAATTTTTTCTCTCCTGCGCATGCACGGTGACAAATGTCAGCAGATACTGCTTTCAACATTGGACAGTGAGGCTCCAGAGCAGGTCAGATGCACAGATGTGAAAATTCCGCAGCACACTTTTCACCTTGTAGTACACTGGTTGAAAACTAGTGATCTGCCACAACAATGTAACTGGTAACTAGTTGCTAACTAACAGTAAACAGTATGAATTATAAGATACTAGGCAGTGGTTTTTCCTCTACCTCAGCAGAAACGCAGACCCTATAGACTTTAAGATGATTGAGGTGGTAATTTGCATCATGAGCAGTGGCTCATGCAGCATTGTGAACAGAGTGCCATTACAACAGTAATTAGATCAGTCACAATCTTACTGAGTGGTGCAGAAAGCTCAAGGGGCCAAATGACCTGCATCTCCTAAGTTGTATAGATTCATTCAGGAATTCATGAGTTCAAGAATCTTCCAGTCATTCCTCAATGATGAGAAATCCTAAATGTCAGATCAGACATCTTTCGGGCTGAATAGGCTAGGGATGATTTCCCTGGAGCGTCTGAGGCTGAGGGCTGACCTTATAGAGGTTTATAAAATCATGAGGGGCATGGATAGGGTAAATACACAAGTCTTTTCCCTGGAATGGGGGAGTCCAGAACTAGAGGGCATAGGTTTAGGGTGAGAGGGGAAAAAATTTAAAAGTGACCTCAGGGGCAACTTTTTCACACAGAGGGTGGAATGAGCTGCCAGAGGAAGTGGTGGAGGCTGGTACAATTGCAACATTTAAAAGGCATCTGGATGGGTATGTGAATAGGAAGGGCTTCGAGGGACATGGGCCGGGTGCTGGCAATGAGACCACATTAGTTTATGATATCTGGTCGGCATGGATGAGTTGGACTGAATCGTCTGTTTCCATGCTGTACATCTCTATGACAGGCACCCATGGGGTAAAAGACTCTGCATCCTAAGTTGAGCCCCATTGATCTGTTTTATATTCAAAAAACAGATGCAACAAGATCCAATTTCTACCGTATAGTGTTACTTTCTAAAGGCGAAGCAGAAATTTGATATTGGCACTGAGATATAGATCACAAACTGACCTTTGCTCTTCAGGTTAAAGGTTACTCTACCGTAAAATGTAATCTGCCTCTGAGCAGAGGGAGCATGCGGCATTTTTAGATTCCAATCCTGAACTAAAAGATACATTTTTTACTTGCATTTGGGAGATGTTAACAAAATCTAAATTAAATCAAAGTGCTAACAGCACAGGAGAAGCAACAATACTGTCATAGCAGCACAGAGTAGAGTTGCAAAAGCAGGAAAACAAAGGTCACAAAAGCACCAAGTCGAGCCAACAGCAGTGAGGCTGTAGTGATATGCAAGCTGCCAAAAACATGCTTCCATTATGCGGAACCTTATGTTGTGGAGCAAACATGAGATGGGATAACAATTAAGGAATGATGAAGATCGAGGGAACCAAATTTCTGAAAATTTTGAAGGAAATGATGAAGGAAACAATAAATACTTGCACTTACGCAGCAACTTTAATGTAGGAAAGTACTCTGAGGTGCTTCACGGACAGAAAAGAAGTTGGAACTGGTCGAATGCACAACGAGGAGTTAGGTTTTCAGGAAGATTATCCAAATGAGATTGTAGGGAGAGATTTTCAATGTGATGATGAAGTTAGAGTAGAAGGGCAATAATTGGGAAGATGAGAAGGTAAAATCGTGATAGACCAGATAAGGCAAATTGGAGGGTTTCACCAGAACAAAGCCATACAAGGAAAGAACTATCAAAGGACAAAGTACGCAGAAGGACAGAGAGAAAAACCGCATTTTGTCCCCAAGGTTTTTACATCTGATGGGTACCTCTTGGAAATGGTGAGGACTACTGATGCTGGAAGACAGAATTGATAAATAGTGGAGATGGCAATCCTAATGAAGGATCCTGACCCGAAACATTAAGTTTCCTGCTCCCCGATGATGCCTGACCTGCTGTGCCTTTCCAGCTCCATTTTTGACTGACTAAGTCTTGACATTTTGTCACTTGCTATAATGTAGAGAAAAACAATAGCCAATTTATACACATCAAACTTTCACAAACAATAATATAATAATGACCAAGTCATCATTCAGTCATGTTGGTTGCAGAATAAATACTGGCCAGCACATTAGGAAGAACCTCCCTGTTCTTCAAGTAGTGCCAAGGGATCATTCACAACCACCTGAGAAAGCAGGTAAGACTTCAATATAACGTCCCATCGAAAAGACAGCATGTTAACAGTGCAGCAAACCCTCAGTTCTGCCCTGGATTGTCAGTGTAGATGTTCTGTTCAAATCCCTGAAGCGGTTCATAAACCCACAAGCTTCTGGCCTCAGAGATGACATTGTCTTTGACTGAGTCAGAATTAACAACTTTGAGAGATAGGGTGGCACAGTGGCTCAGTGGTTAGCACGGCTGCCTCACAGTGCCAGGGACCGAAGTTCAACTCCCACCTTGGGTGACTGTCTTTGTGGAGTTTGCACATTCTCCCAGTGTCTGCGTGAGTTCCTGTGGGTGCTCTCGTTTTCTCCCACAGTCCAACGATGTGCAGGTCCGGTGGATTGGCCATGCTAAATTGCCCACAGCGTTAGGTACATTAATCAGAGGGAAATGGGGCTGGATGGGTTACTTTTCAAAGGGCCAGTGTGGACTTGTTGGGCCAAATGGCCTGTTTCCACACTGTAGGGATTCTAATCTTTAAAAAAAGAACAGGACATATTGCAGCATTGAATGACACAGAACAGAACAGGCCAGAAGAGAAATGCCTGGAGATATTTTCTAATTAACCTGTTCAGAGATGTTATTACACACTCTTTGAATTACATGGACAGAGGTTGGGACATTGCACCATGCCATAAGACACCTCCCCGCCACCCCCACCACACCCCCTCCCCCAGAGCTGGGCACTATAATCCAGAGAAGCAGCAGCTACAACTTTAAAGCCACCAAACTGAAAAATGGAATGTGGGTGTATTTTACTTTATGTGATTCTCAGCAGCACTATAAGTGGTTAAAACAGACCCAATATGTCTGCACTGAGTCTTCTTTCAACCCCAGCATATCTCACAAACCACCAGATAAATCTATGTAAATCATTAATTTGTAATCCTCCAGCTCATTTGAAACATTTTTACTTGTGTGTAAAGTGCTTCCTACTTTGTCCTTCGTTGCAGAAGTAAATGGATTCACCAGCACTCAACACGTGGACTGAATAAAACTGTATGTGGTTGTGCAGCTGCAATGGACCTAGGCGCGGTATGAGAGGATGTGGAGTTTGTGCCCCTGATTAGGTGATGGGAATGAGCGCAAGCCCAGTGCCTTCCCAAAGCTGGGGAAGTCAGAAAATCCAGGGTACTTAGACCAAACTGTCACATGAAAGCCTCCTATGGCTGGTCACTATGCCTAACCACTGATAGGCCTGCCAGCTGCAATCTTGGCCAGGGCTATTATAGGCCAAAAGATGTAGGAACAGAATAAGGCTTTTTGGCCTATCGAGTCTGTGCCAGCATTTGATCATGATATGTTTCTCAATCCCATTCTTCTGCCTTCTCCCCATAACCCTTGATCCTCTTAGTAATGAAGAACCTATCTAACTCAATCTTAAATACTCTTAATGACTTGGCCTCCACAGCCCTCCTGCACAATGATTCACTACCCTCTGGCTGAAGAATGTCCACCTCATCTCAGCACTTCAACTCAGTAAGCATCGGAAATTTGCAACGTAAATATAGGATGGGGTTTGGATGTAAAAGAAAAATGTACATTTATATGATATCTTTGATGACCTCTGGATATGTGAAAGCACTTTAAGGTCAATGAAGAATTTATAGTGCAGATACTGCTGTAATTTAACAAATATGGCAGCCAATTTGATCACAGCAGAATCCCAGATACAGTAATAATGCAATGCCTGGATAATCTTTCTTAGGTGTTGGTTAGAACTAAATGTTAGCCAGTACAGCAGGAGGGCTATACTAAAGGGTAAATGTGGCTTCAATTTAATGTCTCATTCAAAAATGACTCCTGCAAC
This sequence comes from Chiloscyllium punctatum, assembly GCF_047496795.1. NCBI lineage: Eukaryota > Metazoa > Chordata > Chondrichthyes > Orectolobiformes > Hemiscylliidae > Chiloscyllium > Chiloscyllium punctatum. Next base: position 50,173,134 of record NC_092762.1, on the reverse strand, counting down.
AGTGCAGCACCAGAGTGCTATGAGTGAGCAGGTCTAAAATCCATCATCTTCCAACTCAGAGGCAGTTCCCAAGAAATTCTTCTTCAGATGAAATATTGTGAGCCGATCTGTTTTTCTCCTCAATTTTCTGTTAACATTCTTGGAAATGACACATATAAAAGTCTGTATATTCTGTATGTTTCATAGAGAGCATATTGCTACTGATTTTCATTAAAATGATATTTATGCACTGAATTATTTGAAATCTTCCAGTCCCCATATTTGACTGCAAAGAATGATTTCCTGCGTCATCTGCGTTGTTGAGAATTAGAAAGCAGTTGCATTATGGCATCAATATATGCTTGAAGTCAGTTAATTGAAGGGTGAGATGAGATCTTTACTAACACATTTAAAATCCTTAAGATCTTGCCTAGCTGATCCTGGAAAAAACTATTCATCACACTCAAAAGCATTAGCTGTGGGGTGGGGGAGGTGTTCATGTAGTGCAGCTCTGAAAAAAATAAATAAATAGAAAAGTCAAATGAAAGTACTTCACAGGGAGGGTAGCTGGTTCAATGGGGTTGCAAAGGAAGATTATCTAAGTTGATTGCAACAGAAATTTTAAGAGTGATAGACAAGGATTAATTGAGAAAACATAGGGCCATGAGTAGTGGATTCAATTCTCAATTTAGAGCAGAAAATTTCTCGTTTGTAATGTGTCAGGAGTTGAAAATAATACTTCTGTCCTATTACTGCCCCCTAGAGATCTCCTCCTTTATTAGACTAACTTCTGAGTTCTCACAGTATTTTTTCCATGAAATTCCTGAATCGGTGAAAAGAAAGGATTTGCTATAGAGATGTTCATTTAATGCTAAGCATATTAGGACAAATATTAATTGCTAGTTTTTAAAAATTCATTCGGGGGCGTGGGTGTTGCTGGCTGAGCAGCAGCTATTGCCAATCTCTTGTTGCTCTCGAGAAGATGCATTGAGCTGCGTTCTTGAACTGCTGCAGTTGCTGGGTTGTAGAAATACCCAGTGCAGTTTGGGAGGGAGTTCCCGACATTGTGAGGGCAATATCTTTCCAAATCTGGACGGTGAGCAGCTTTGAGAAGAAGTTGCAGGTGGTATCTGCCTCTCTCGTGTTCCTCACGGGTCATGGTTGACAATTTGGAAGGTGTTGTTGAAGGAACCTTGCTACATTTCTCCAGTGCATCTTACAGATAGCACACACTGCTGCAATCCTGCATTGATGGTGGAGGGAGTCAACGGTTTTGGATGCAATGGCAATAAAACAGGCTGCTTTGTGGTGTCAAGCCCCTTGATTGTTGTTTGAGCTGCACTCACCCAGATAAGGGGGGAGCATTCCATTACATTCCTGACTTAGTTCAAAATCACACAACATCAGGTTTATTTGGAACTAGCGTTCAGAGCGCTGCAGCTTCGTCAGGTAGCTGTGTTCAGTTCTTCCCAGGAGAGGAGAAACTCTGCCATGTTCTTCGCAGCCTGAAACACATTATCGATGAGGATGGGCACCTCGCCAAGACCTCCCCAACACCTCCACGTCTCAGCTTTAAACAACTGCCAAACCTTAAACAGACCATTGTTCACAGCAAACTGCCCAGCCTTCAGGACAACACCGTACAACCCTGTCATGACAAGGACATGACATGTCAGAGCGTTGACACAGACACCACCATTACATGTGGGGACATCACCCATCATATACGCGGCATGTACTCATTGACTTGGCCAGCATTGTCGATCTCATACACTGCAGGCAAAGATGCCCCAAGGCATAGTACATTGGCAAGACCAAGCAGACGCTATGACAATGGATGAGTGGACACTGCACAACATTCATTGGACAGGGTTGTTCCCTCCCAGTCAGGGAACACTTCAGCGTTCAGGGACATTCGGCCTCAGATCTTCAGGTGAGCATCCTCCAAGGTGGACTTTGGGATACACAACAATGCAGAGTGACCAAGCAGAGGCTGATAGTCAAGTTCAGTACCCATCAGGATGGTCTCAACTGGGACTTTGGGTTCATGTCATACCACAGGTGAGCCCACTACACACACACACACACACACACACTCTCTGTCACGCGCACTCACACGCACACTCTCACTCTCTCTCTCATGCACACAGACACACATATTACTCTATGGGGTGAGTTTGCATTTCCAGAATGTAGTTGCAGATACATTTTATTTTGCTCAAAAAGCGCACAATCTGCAGTCAATGCAGGTAGTCAATCCGTATAACATTTTATAAATTCACTGCAGCAGCCCTGGGTTTGATTCCTTGTCAGGGAAGTAACATTTAGAAGACCTAGCAACATGTATTTGTTTCCAAGTCATGTTGGTGTGGTAATGTAAATAGTTTTCACATAACTATTCCAGCTTCAATATATTAGGGGTGGCACAGTGGCTCACAGTGCCAGGGTCCCAGGTTTGATTCCAGCCTCAGGTGACTGTCTGTGTGGAGTTTGCACATTCTCCCCGCGTCTGAGTGGGTTTCCTCCGGGTGCTCCTGTTTCCTCCCACAGTCACAAAGATGTGCAGGTCAGGTGAATTGCCCATAGTGGTAGGTGCCTTAGCCAGCAGGAAATGGGTCTGGGTGGGTTTCTCTCTGGAGAGTCAGTGTGGACTGGTTGGGCCTGTTTCCACACTGTAAGGAATCTAATCTCAAAAAGAATTTTTTTCAAATAGAACCAGTCAGACTCAAGATTGGGATACAAACAGACTCTTAAGCTCACATCTTTATTGCATTGTCTGAGCTGAGATGTCACTTTTTAAATAAAAATTGTAAGTTATCTTGAGAATGTGACTTAAAAGAAGTTCAGGGTTTACATATTAATGAACTGAAACCTGCAACCCATTCTAAAAAATGAAAGACTTAACAGCAATCTAGGTTTGTTCAATATATCGTTTCAGTTGCATCACACTGTAATTTTTTTGCGATAAAGTCTGTGTCTTATGATCCTGCTCCACAGCTACCTGATGAAGGAGCAGTGCTCCGAAAGCTAGTGCATCCAAATACACCTGCTGGACTATAACCAGGTGTCGTGTGATTTTTAACTTTGTCCACCCCAGTCCAACATCAGCACCTCCACATCATTCCTGACCTTTGTCTTGTATATGCTGTCAGAATATGAGTTTGGCCCTGCAGGATTCCTTGCAGCTGAATTACAACAATATTTATGGTTACTCCAATTCAACGCATGTTCAATGGTAACCACCAGGATGTTGACAGTAGGGGGAGCAAGAGACTTCCAAAAGGAAAATGTTTCTCTCGTGTAATTTGGGTGATTGCACATAGAGTCACGGAGATGTACAGCATGGAAACAGACCATTCGGTCCAACCTGTCCATGCCGACCAGATATCCCAACCCAATCTGGTCCCACCTGCCAGCACCTGGCCCATAACCCTCCTATTTATATACCCATCCAAATGCCTCTTAAATGTTGCAATTGTACCAGCCTCCACCACATCCTCTGGCACTTCATTCCATACACGTACCACCCTCTGCATGAAAAAGTTGCCCCTTAGGTCTTTTTTATATCTTTCCCCTCTCACCCTAAACCTGTGCCCTCTGGTTCTGGACTCCCTGACCCCAGGGAAAAGACTTTGTCTATTTATCCTATCCATGTCCCTCATAACTTTGTAAACCTCTATATGGTCACCCCTCAGCCTCCGATGCTCCAGGGAAAACAGCCCCAGCCTGCTCATCCTCTCCCTGTAGCTCAAATCCTCCAACTCTGGCAACATCCATGTAAATCTTGTCTGAAAAACATCCCTCCACCACCACCCTCTGTCTTCTACCTTTGAGCCAGTTCTGTATCCAAATGGCTAGTTCTTCCTGTATTCCATGAGATCTAACCTTGCTAATCAGTCTCCCATGGGGAACCTTGTCGAACGCCTTACTGAAGTCCATATAGATCACATCTACTGCTCTGCCCTCATCAATCTTCTTTGTTACTTCTTCAAAAAACTCAATCAAGTTTGTGAACATGATTTCCCACGCACAAAGCCATGTTGACTATCTCTAATCAGTCCTTGCCTTTCCAAATACATGTACATCCTGTCCCTCAGGATTCCCTCCAACAACTTGCCCACCACCAATGTCAGGCTCATCGGTCTATAGTTCCCTGGCTTGTCTTTACCACCCTTCTTAAACAGTGGCACCACGTTTGCAAACCTCCAGTCTTCCGGCACCTCACCTGTGACTGTCGATGAGACAAATATCTCAGCAAGAGGCCCAGCAATCACTTCTCTAGCTTCCCACAGAGTTCTCGGGTACACCTGATCTGGTCCTGGGGATTTATCCACCTTTAACCGTTTCAAGACATCCAGCACTTCCTCCTCTGTAATCTGGACATTTTGCAAGATGTCACCATCTATTTCCCTACAGTCTATATCTTCCATATCCTTTTCCACAGTAAATACTGATACAAAATATTCATTTAGTATCTCCTCCATTTTCTGTGGCTCCACACAAAGGCTGCCTTGCTGATCTTTGAGGGGCCCTATTCTCTCCCTAGTTACCCTTTTGTCCTTAATATATTTGTAAAATCCCTTTGGATTCTCCTTAATTCTATTTGCCAAAGCTATCTCATGTCCCCATTTTGCCTTCCTGATTTCCCTCTTAAGTATACTCCTACTTCCTTTATACTCTTCTAAGGATTCACTCGATCTATCCTGTCTATACCTGACATATGCTTCCTTCTTTTTCTTAACCAAACCCTCAATTTCTTTAAGGTAAAAACAATGACTGCAGATGCTGAAAACCAAATACTGGATTAGTGGTGCTGGAAGAGCACAGCAGTTCAGGCAGCATCCAACGAGCAGCGGATTTCGCTGCTCGTTGGATGCTGCCTGAACTGCTGTGCTCTTCCAGCACCACTAATCCTCAATTTCTTTAGTCATCCAGCATTCCCTATACCTACCAGCCTTTCCTTTCATCCTTACAGGAATATACTTTCTCTGGATTCTCGTTATCTCATTTCTGAAGGCTTCCCATTTTCCAGCCGTCCCTTTACCAGCGAACATCTGCTTCCAATCAGCTTTCGAAAGTTCTTGCCTAATACCGTCATAATTGGCCTTTCTCCAACTTAGAACTTCAACTTTTAGATTTGGTCTATCCTTTTCCATCACTATTTTAAAACGAATAGAATTATGGTTGCTGGCCCCAAAGTGTTCCCCCACTGACACCTCAGTCACCTGCCCTGCCTTATTTCCCAAGAGTAGGTCAGGTTTTGCACCTTCTCTAGTAGGTACATCCACACACTGAATCAGAAAATTGTCTTGTACGCACTTAAGAAATTCCTCTCCATCTAAACCTAACACTATGGCAGTCCCAGTCAATGTTTGGAATGTTAAAATCCCCTACCATAACTACCCTATTATTCTTACAGATAGCTGAGATCTCCTTACAAGTTTGTTTCTCAATTTCCCTCTGACTATTAGGGGGTCTATAATACAATCCCAATAAGGTGATCATCCCTTTCTTATTTCTCAGTTCCACCCAAATAACTTACTTGGATGTATTTCCAGGAATATCCTCCCTTAGCACAGATGTAATGCTATCCCTTATCAAAAATGCCACTCCCCCTCCTCTCTTGCCTCCCTTTCTATCCTTCCTGTAGCATTTGTATCCTGGAACATTAAGCTGCCAGTCCTGCCCATCCCTGAGCCATGTTTCTGTAATTGCTATGATATCCCAGTCCCATGTTCCTAACCATGCCCTGAGTTCATCTGCCTTCCCTGTTAGGTCTCTTGCATTGAAATAAATGCAGTCTAATTTATTAGTCCTACCTTGTCCCTGCCTGCCCTGACTGTTTGACTCACTTCTGTTCTCAGCTGTACCCGTCTCAGATCGATCTCTTTCCTCACTATCTCCCTGGGTCCCACCACCCTCCCCCCACCCCACCTTACTAGTTTAAATCCTCCCAAGCAGTTCTTGCAAATTTCCCTGCCAGTATTAGTCCTCTTCCAATTTAGGTGCAATCCGTCCTTCTTGTACAGGTCACTTCTACCCCAAAAGAGATTCCAATGATCTAAAAATGTGAATCCTTCTCCCATACATCAGCTCCTCAGCCATGCATTCATCTGCTCTATCTACATGTTTATACTAAGTCATTATTTGGGGAAAAGTGGGGAATGACACCAGTTTTATTTCATCTTGTCAATTTGAAGTGTTTATTAACTTAACTCTGACATATTTTCAATTGTCTAAATTGGCTCAATGGCATCCTGTCCTCTTACAAAACATATAGAGGTACATCAATAATGACAGAGAGGCTATTTGGCCCGTTGTACCATTGTTGGCTTTCTGCAAGAGCCATTCAATGAAACACAATGCCCAGCTCATTCCCTAATGAAGCCCTGAAACATGATTTCCCCTAAGTTGCTGATCGAATTCTATATTGAAAACCCACATACTAGAGTCTCAAGCAATCATTACAGTTCCGAAACATTTGCTTCATAAAAATATTTTTCTTATATTGCAGGGTTTTCTTTAGTCAATTACCTTAAGTTGATATTTTATGGTTCTTGACCTTTCCAACCTTTGGAACAGGCATTCCCTATCTATTCTGACATAATTACTATGGCTTTGAATATTTCGATCAAATTTCTTGAAATGCTTTTCTACAGAGAACAAACCCAGCTTCTATAATTTACTTTCACAGTTGAAGTTTCTTGTTTTGAAACCATTCTCAAGTCTTTCCTGCATCTTCACAAACGCCTTTACATTTTTCTTATATGCAGTATCTAGAATTGGACACAGTACTCCATTTGAAGGCCAATGAGTATTTTACAAAGGTTTATCATAACTCATGTGCTTATACAATCAAAACCTCTATTTTAAAAACCCAGGATCTCTATGCATTTTAACCACATTGTCAATATACTCAGTCACCAATGATGTATTCATGTAATCCCACAAGTCCCTTTGCATATTACTGTAGTTTTAAAATGTAATATTGCCTCTTCTTGTTCTGCCTAGCTATATTTATCACTTCACACTTTGCAACATTAAATTTCATCTGCTACTTGCTCTCTGATCTCCAGGTCTCTTTTCCATACTTCTACAGTCCCCGTGATATTCCCTGACATCCTGGAGATATTGAAGAATGTTCTTTATTTCCTTCTTGACCATGAGGTTCACTTGAATTGCATTTGATGTCTGAATTTACCTTTTCTACTGCCAACATGTTTTACCATGTGTTCAGGATTTAATTAATTGTAGTCTCCAAGTACTGTTACCTGAGTTAAAGGTCCTTTGTTAAATCATAGAATCCCTAAAGTATGGAAGCAGGCCATTTGACCCATCGAGTCCACACTGCCCTTCTGAAGTGTATCCCACCCAGACCCACCCATCACCATAACCCTACATTTCTCATGGCAAACCCATCAGGCAGCATATCTCTGGACACTGTGGGCAAGTTAGCATTATCAATCCAGCTAACCTGCACATCTTTGGACTATGGGAGGAGCACCCCGAGGGCACCTGCACAGACCCGGAAGAACGTGCAAACTCCTCACAGGCAGTCGCCCGAGGGTGGAATTGAACCCAGGTCCCTGGTGCCGTGGGGCAACATTGCTAACCATGGAGCCACTTAAAATGAAGCCACTTATTTTAACTCTAGATTGTCCATTTTTATTTCTATAAATAAGCTAAATCACATTATTCAATGATCACTGTTCCCTAAATGTATCCTGATTAATCCCCAACCTGCCTCATTCTCTAGAACCAGACCAGATCCCACAATGCATCCTTCCTCACTGGGCCAGAGCATAACAATAATATGATCATCTTAAATACACTTCTTTAATCACTCTGTCCTTTTTCATGTTAATATTCCAGTTTATATTAACATTTCCCATTATTATAACTTTATAATACCTCTGTAATTTCCTCGGAAAGATGCTTCCCTATTATTTTTCCCATAACAGATCATGTCAGTGGTATATGGACACTTCAAATGTTTCTTAACCCTATCACCAAAGATTTTTTAATACCTCCCAGAACTTCTTTTCTGTTCAGTACTGTAATATTCCCCATAATCTTTTCTGTCACCCTCCTTTCTTTCCCACTTTGTTTTATTTGAACACTTTCAATCTAGTTAAAAATCACACCACACCAGGTTATAGTCCAACAGGTTTATTTGGAAGCACTAGCTTTCAGAGCACTGCTCCTTCATCAGGTGAGTGTGGAGAATAAGGTCATGATCACAGAATCAATAGCCAAAGGAGTCCAGTGCCATGGAAGTGTGATACATTAAACAATTTTAGATTAAATATTTCATCTTTTATAATGGCACAACTTTATCCTGCTCCAGCCTCCTATTTTTACACTCATTAGCATGTGGCACAGAGTAATTCAGAGATTGTTACCTCTAAGGACCTGCTTGCATGTCTCTTTCCTAGCTCCCCAAAAATTAGCTGGCAAGATTTTCTTTCTCTTTCTACTGATATTGTTGGTATTGATATGGACTATGGCTTCAAGCTTCCCCAGGACAGCTTTGCAAGCCTTGGGTTCCATCTTTAACTGTGAGGCAGTATGTCAACATGGGTTCATGTCTGCTGCTGTCGAAAGACAGGTCAGTTTCTCTAACCACAAAATCTCCTGTTAAAAGTTGCTGTCCCAAACATTTTCCTTTGCTTGTATAGCTGATCCACACATTGCTGTAGCTGCACTCCCCAGGAGGCCCCTTCCCACTGGCACCAGTAGGCAGGGTGTGTTTCAGTCCTCCCCTTTCCTACAGCACTCTCTGACGTTAGAGTGTGACTGCGCCCAGAAACATACTTTCCACATAGTTCACAGACTCTTGTGGCTGATGACAGCTGAAACTGACGAGCAGCATCCTGGAACAGGATGTGCATTACACTGAACTGGTGTGTTCTGCCTTTATTTATCAGACTGACTAAACTTCAATAGAAATATATTAAAGAGATGCAAAAGAACATCATTAAGAGAATCCTCTCTGCACCCATCCTTGTGCTGATGTCATTTTTAGTTTCCACGAACCCCCTCCCTGACACTTGTGTTCACTGCTCCAGCCCTGAAGTCATTCAGCAGCTCACCTCCAGGCTTTCTGAATTTCCAAAAGGAAGAAATTACTTTTTTTTCACCCACCCCATCTGCCCGCCCTCCAAATTCCACCTGATTAAATATTGTGATGTCAATCTAAATTCCGAGAGTGCTTTGGTATTTGTATTAGATGATTACTCCCTCCCTCTATTCTCTTTCATCTTGGCTGGCCTCCTCCCTTGGTCTCTATGTTTTCAACTTTTATAACTCAATCACTTTCGGTTTTGGTTCTGCCCAGTGTTATGGGCAGAATTTTAATTGATTTTTCAATTAAAATAACAATGTCAACTCCCGATGCTGTGCTAACCACCTTACAAAGTCTTCACTGTTTTAAACTCTCAAACGAGGTATTAATGAGACCTGAGTATATTGTCAGCTGTGACTCAGTGCTAACACTCTTAATCGAGTTGAGAGTGTGGCGCTGGAAAAGCACAGCAGGTCAGGCAGCATCCGAGGAGCAGGAGAATCGACATTTTGGGCATAAGCCCTTCATCCGGAATGAGGCTTGTGGACCAAGGGGTAGAGAGATAAAAGGGAGGGGGTTAGGGCTGGGGTAAAATAGCTGAGAGTGAGATAGGTAGATGAAGGTGGGGGTAATCAGAGAGGAGTATGGAGCAGAGAGGTGGGAAGAAAGATGGACAGGTAGGACAGATATTCAGGGCAGTGCTGAGTTGAAAGATTGGATCTGGAATAAGGTGGAATGGAGAGAAAATGAGGAAACTGGTGAAATCCACATTAATCCTGTGTGGTTGGAGGGTCCCAAGACAAAAGGTGAGGCATTCTTCCTCCAGGAGTGAGTGGTTAGAGTTTGGTGATGGAGGAGGCCCAGCACCTGCATGTCCCTGGCGGAGTGGGAGGGAGATTTAAAGTTTTCGGTCATGGGGCGATGGCTCAGGTTTAACCTATTGAGCATGAAATCTGGTGCAGCATTCTGGGAATCGTGCAATGTAGGAGATGTGGCATTTTGGATAACATGTTAAACAGAGGCCACAGGACAGACCTTCCTGAAGTCAGGAAGACTACAGACCTTGATCATTGGGGATCAGAAGGCAAATGCAGAAATCCTGCCCTCTATATCAAACAGCTATCAGTAATTCTTGCTAAATTGAACGTGTGCGGGGAATGATTCTCAGGAGAGATTCAAGCAAAGCAGGGCTATTTGAATTTAGTACTGAGTTTGTTTATTAATTCACAGTGGACAAAGTGAGGACTGCAGATGCTGGAGATTCAGAGTGCAGGAGTGACAAGTCAAGGAGTGGATGCAAACTCTTGGGGTGTGGATCAGATTTGTTCAAGTGACATGATCCCCATCCCCAGCTCCTCAAACCCGGAACACAAAAGAGGCTAAGCTATCAGTCAGAGTTAAAGAAATGATGATCTGCTGAAATCCCTTTGGCTAAGTAGCCATCTAGAACAGATGAAAAAAATGAAACATGACTACCCACTCCACAATTTAAACAGAGGTCTTTGACATTCTCCAAGAACAATTATGTCATCTTGGAATGATTAATAGTGTTTCAAAAGATACAATTATCTAAGCAGGAGATATTGAAATAATGTATTGACAGTTTAAAGAGGCTAATAAAGTACTAAGTTCTGATGACGTCACCAGACTCAAAACATTAACTCTGCTGATCCACACTCCAAGAGTTTGCATCCACTCCTTGACTTGTCACTCCTGCTCTCTGAATCTCCATAGATGCTCACAGACTTGATTTCACCAACAATTTGTTTTTGTTTCAGATCTCTACCATCCATAGTTCTTTGTCCTATGTTAAAGGAGTAACTATCTTTGATATAAAGACTACCCACTTGAGAGTGTTAAAAGATTTGAATGGATTGTAAGTTTCATGAAAGGGAGATTTTTTCACTGTCAGGTAGATTGGGAGTACTGTCCACTATCTACTTTCGAGTCAATGGTCCTAACTCTATTCAGCCTCAGCAAAACCCACCCCACAGGAGTGAAAATTGGTGTAACAAAAGCCCTTTAAACTGAGGTGTGTGACACCAAGCTACATGCTTTGGTGATGAAAATACCGCCTCACATCTCTCAGATTAACATAAAAAATCCAAAGGCATTAATTCAAAGAGAGCTGGGTTCTTTCTCTAACATCCTGGTCAATATTTATCAATTTATTCCTCAACCAACATCACCAACAGATTATCTGTCCACTTATTACATAAACATGAGAGCTTGCTGTGCAATAAATGACTGCCATGTTTCCTACAGTACCAAAGCAACTGAAATTAAAATTGCTTCATTTGCAATAAAGTACTTCGGGATGTTCTGAGATCATAAAAAGTGCTGTACAAACATAACTCTTATCTCCGAGAGCCAGCTTTTACCTAAAATACACTCAATAATCACAATATCCAACTTTTTTCTCCATAGATCATGATGCTGAGGGATTGGAACAAGCCCTGGAAGCTGGCCCCCATGTTTTCCAGTTCAGCTACAAACTAGAAGATGCCCTCCCATCTACCTTTAGTGGCAGTCATGGGAAAATCCGATATTTCATACGGGCGTTCTGCACTGCAGTTGGGGGAACTCTAGCACAGGTGGAGAAGATCTTGAAGATACAGGAAACATTCAACCTTAATCTCGATCCCAGTAACAAGGTAGCTACTAGTTATGACACATTCTAGAATGAGCTAATAGTGTAATAAAGGATAAATTGATACTGCTTGACCTGCTGTGCTTTTTCCAGCTCCACCCTTTATCGACTCTGACTGTTCAGTAGCTCCAGTCCACACTATCTCCAATAAACTGGAGAGCTAACAAAACACTCCCATCACTTGGACTTCTTAAGGCCAAATTATGTTTAGCTATGCTATTGCGTTTTTTTTGACAAGTGAACAGAAAGGGTTGATGAGGATAATATGTGGTATAGACAGGTTTCCAAATGGCGTAGCACAACCGACTTGTCAGCAAAGTTAGAGCTCATGGAGTAATAACAAAAAAATCAGAACAGATATGAAATTGCCTCACGGTAAAGAGTTGCTTTTCAGATTAGAGTAAGGTTTATATTGGTGCTTTCCAGGGGTCAATGTTAGGATCTCTGTTTTTCCTGCTCTTCATTATGACCTAGACCTTGATGAACAGGGAACAGTATCAACATTTTGCGATGATACAGAACTTATAAATATTGTCACCTAGGAGGGTGTCAGTAGAACTTCAGCAGGTAGAAGTAAAGTTTACATAAACTGCTGGAATGGATAGATTGGTGGAAGTTAAAACTTAATTCAGAGAAGTGTGCAATGATCTGATTGAAGTTAGTAAAAAGAAGGTACAATTCTAAAGGCGTTGGGGGACTTTCGGGAACTGAGGGACCTGGATGTCTATACAGAAACCTGTGAAATGGGAAGGACAGGTGAAGCAAATAGTTAACTAAACATAAGGGATAATGGGTTTGATAAATGAGACACAGTGGACAAAAGCAGGGAAATAACATTAAACATAACTGGATCAACCTCACCTGAGTACTGAGACCATTTCTAGACACTACATTTCAGGAAGGCTGTGAAGGCATGAGAGAGTGGAGAAAAAATTCAAGAGAATGATTCCAGCGTTGAAGAAGTTCAGTTATGTAAATAGATTTTAGAGTCCGGAAAAGTTGTCCATCGAGTAGAGAAACTGGACGTAAGCCCTCCTTAAGAGAAGATTAAGAGGAGATCTGATGGAGGTATTCAAACTCATGAAGCATTTATAGAGAGTTGGTGAGGAGATGGAAGGATGAAGAACGAGAGGGCACGAATTTAAGCTAGCTAGCAATAGAGGCAAAGGCAACATTCTGAAAAAACGTTTTACACACAGGGAATGGGAAGGCTCTGGAGCGTACTGATTAAACGCGTGTTCAATCAGTGCCCTCCAGGTAAAATTAAAGTTTTCAACAGAAAATGGTATCATTACCTGAAAAGGGAAAATATACAGTGCTGCAGGGGAAAGGCTGGGGAGAGGTACAATTTAAGTTATTCCTTTAGACAGCCAGTACAAGCACGATGAGTCAAATGACCTCCTTCTGTATCGTAACGATTCCATGACTGTGCGGAAAACAGGCATTCGGCTCAACAAGTCAACACTGACCCTCTGAAGAGTAACCCACTCAGACCCATTTCCCCTAAGTTATGCGCCTAAGGCTATGGGAAATTTAGCATGGACAATTCACCTGACCTGCACATCTTTGGATTGTGGGAGGGAACTGGAGCACCCAGAGGAAACCCACACAGAACAGTGAGACTGTCCAAACATCACACAGACAGTTACCTGAGGCTGGAATTGAACCCAGGTCCCTGGTGCTGTAAGCCACCGTGTCGCCCCAAAGAGTAATCTGTGGATTGGTTTTATGGGTACAATGGTCCTTGTCCCCACTCTGAGACTTAAAAAAAAATCAACACCAATCCTGGAGTCATTTTACACTCAGCGGATCATTAACTTGTTCAATGTGAAATCTCCACCCCTGCCTGGACAAATATAGTATATCCTGTATAAGTGAGCTGTCAGTCGATTGTAGCAGCAGCGCCATGTTAAAGTAGTGGCCACTGCTGGGACTGCAAACAGTGCCACAAAGAAGACAAAAGTTATGGAAGCCAGGCCCTGGCTGCAGGCCGTAGTCAGGGTAAGCGAGGTGTGCAGTACCGGGTGTGGGACATGATGGGGCTGGTTTAAAGGGGGTGAGAGGGATGTGTATCCCATGCGCACAGGGGACCTCTTCAAAAGGAGATTCCTCAATCACCCTCTTGTTTGAAACAAGTCCACCCAACTATATCTGCTGGATTCCCACTTGGCATGATACTCACCCTGCTTGTGGCCAAATAGCCAAGGGGAAAAAGTGTGTCCATTAACTGACCACTTTAAGTGCCTCAGTAGACTTCAGCATGTCAGCCATTTAATATCGCCACTGCCCTTTGTAAAGTGGGTTAGGGTATGTGTCTGGGAGTGCCAGTAACTGCATTTTATAAGATTCATTCACCTTCTCTGCAACTGGAGTGTAAAAACCAGGCTTCTATTTTGTGCTCAAATCTCTAGAATTGACTTCGAATTGAACAAAAATTGACATTCAACACCAGCAAAGAGAAAAGACAATTTGATGTGGAAAAGAGTCATAGAGATGTACAGCACGGAAACAAATCCTTCAGTCCAACCTGTCCACGCCAACCAGATATCCCAACCCAATCTAGTCCCACCTGCCAGCACCCGGTCCATATCCCTCCAAACCCTTCCTATTCATATACCCATCCAAATGCCTCTTAAATGTTGCAATTGTACCAGCCTCCACCACTTCCTCTGGCAGCTCATTCCATACACGTACCACCCTCTGTGTGAAAAAGTTGCCCTGTAGGTCTCTTTTATTTCTTTCCCTTCTTACCCTAAACCTATGCCCTCTAGTACTGGACTCCCTGACCCCAGGGAAAAGACTTTGCTTATTTACCCTATCCATGCCCCTCATAATTTTGTAAACATCTATAAGGTCACCCCTCACCCTCCGACGCTTCAGAGAAAACGTGTACCTCAAGCAATGTAATCTTACAGCATAAAGACCAATGCCACAGAAACAGGCAATTTGGCTCAACTGGTCCAAGCTGGTTTTTATGCTTCACATGAATGTCATCAATTGCACTTCAGCTAACCCTATTCAGAAAATATTTACAAGGGTGTTGCCAGGGTTGGAGGATTTGAGCTATAGAGAGAGGCTGCATAGGCTGGGGCTGTTTTCCCTTGAGTGTGGCTGAGGCATGACCTTACAAAAGTTTCTGAAATCATGAAGGGCATAGAGAGGGTAAATAGACAAGGGCTTTTCCCTGGGGTGGGGTGAGTCCAGAACTAGAGGGCAGAGGTTTAGGGTGAAAGGGGAAAAAATTAAAAGAGACCTAAGGGGCAACGTTTTCACGCAGAGGGTGGTACGCGTATGGAATGAGCTGCCAGAAGAAGTGGTGGAGGCTGGTACAGTTACAACATTTAAAGGCATCTGGATGGGTATAGGAATAGGAAGGGTTTAGAGGGATGTGGGACAAGTGCTGGCAAATGGGACGAGATTAGGTTAGAATATCTGGTTGGCATGGACAAATTGGACCGAAGGTTCTGCTGCCGTGCTGTACATCTCTATGACTCTAAACTGACCTGCTGTGATCCTCCGGCATTTTTCATTTCATATTTAAAGCTGTATTGTTCTATTTTTCAACAGTGTCAGTGATCCCATTTATTCCTTCTGTCTCCAGCTTCCTCTGAAGTTGACAGCTGAGAAAGAAATTTCATACTGGTGCTGGAAGATGCCGGGGATTTCTATGAACGTAACAGTGGACAAGAGTGGGTTCGTCCCTGGTGAAGACATCATCATCACATCTGAAATCGACAACCGAACAATGAGGGTTCTCCGGATAATCTGTTACTCCATTGCAGCTGAGATCAAGTACAAGGCGTTTGTTCAGGAAGCACTGTGCGACCATTACCGAGAGTTCATTGAGAATAGCGAAGTTAAGAAGATGGAGGCAGTGATCGAGGCTCCACCAAGAGAAGTTACAAAGATCCTCGGATCCTTACAGCTGCCTAAACCAATGTTTATTAGCGACATGTCGAGGTGTAAGATTATTTCAATCTCATATCAGCTGCATGTTACAATTCCCATCCCAGCGTACCATGTCACAGTGTCAGCCTCAGCCCCCATTAAGATTGGAACAATTCCAGTGCACATTTCTCTTTAGAACTAGCAATTGTATCATTTAAATAATCAACTTCTATTTAATTCATATGGGAACCCAGGACCAGGTAATTCTGTATGTTACGTAGGTATAAACATTACTAAAATCAAGCAAGTATGTATCTTTTTCTAAAATAAATGTTTTATTTAAGTTTTCAGCTGTGTCATTTTATTTGATGGATGTGGTACAAAAATGACAGGCAAGCATTTGGAGAGGCAATGATTAGGAATAGTCAGCATGGTTTTGCATTAGGGAGATACTGCCTCACAAACTTGACTGTGTTTTTTGAGGAAATAACCAAGAAGTTTCATTTGGGCAAAGCAGTAGACATTTCTTACTTGGACTTCAGTAAAACCTTTAATGACGTTCCGTATGGTAGATTATTTAGTAAATGGAATTCAAGGTAAGCTTGCCAGTTTGGTACAAAATTGGCTTCATGGCAGGAGACAGAGAGTGGTGGTGGAGGGTTGTTTTTCAGACTGGGGGTCTTGCCAGCAGTGTTCCACAGGGATCGATGCTGGGTCCACTTTTGTTTGTAATTTAAATAAATTATTTTGATGAGAAGATAGAAGACATGGGCAAATATTTCTGCGGATGACACCAAGTTTGAGAGTATGGTGGGTAGTCATAGAGATGTACAGCATGGAAACAGACCCTTCGGTCCAACTTGCCCATACCGACCAGATATCCTAACCCAATCTAGTCCCAACTGCCACACATCCCTCCAAACCCTTCCAATTCATATACCCATCCAGATGCATTTTAAATGTTGCAATTGTACCAGCCTCCACCACTTCCTCTGGCAGCTCATTCCATACATTTGTCACACTCTGCGTGAAAATGTTGCCCTTTAGGTCTCTTTTATATCTTACCCTCTCACCCTAAACCTATGCCCTCTAGTTATGGACTCCACCACCCCAGGGAAAGACTTTGGCTATTTATCCTATCCATGCCCCTCATGATTTTATAAACTTCTCTAAAGTCTTCCCTCAGCCTCTGATGCTCCAGGGAAAACAGCCCAAGCCTATTCAACCCCTCCCTATAGCTCAAATCCTCCAACCCTGGCAATGTCCTTGTAAATCTTTTCTGAATCCTTTCAAGTTTAACATCTTTCTGATAGGAAGGAGACCAGAATTGCAAGCAATATTCCAACAGTGGCCTAAGCAATGTCCTGTACAGCCGCAACATGACCTCCCAACTCCTGTACTCAATACTCTGACCAATAAAGGAAAGCATACCAAACGCCTTCTTCACTATCCTATCTATCTGCGACTCCACTTTCAAGGAGCTATGAACCTGCAGTCCAAGGTTTTTTTGTTCAGTAACACTCCCTAGGATCTTACCATTAAGTGTATCAGTCCTACTAAGATTTGCTTTCCCAAAATGCAGCACCTCACATTTATCTAAATTAAACTCCATCTGCCACTTTTCAGCCCATTGGCCCATCTGATCGAGATCTCGTCATAACCTTCTTCACTGTCCACTACACCTCCAATTTTGGTGTCATCTCCAAATTTACTAACTATACCTCTTAAGTTCACATCCAAATCATTTATGTAAATGACAAAAAGTAGAAGACCCAGCACCAATCCTTATGGCACTCCACTGGTCACAGGCCTCCAGTCTGAAAAACAACCCTCCACCACCACCCTCTGTCTTCTACTTTGAGCCAGTTCTGTATCCAAATGGCTAGTTCTCCCTGTATTCCATGAGATGTAACCTTGCTAATCAGTCTCCCATGGGGAACCTAGTTGTACACCTTACTGAAGTCCATATAGATCACATCTACTGCTCTGCCCTCATCAAACCTCTTTGTTACTTCTTCAAAAAACTCAATCAAATTTGTGGACATGATTTCCCCCACACAATGCCATGTTGACTATCCCTAATCAGTCCTTGCCTTTCCAAATGCATGTACATCCTGTCCCTCAGGATTCCCTCCAACAACTTGCCCACCACTGATGTCAGGCTCACTAGTCTATCATTCCCTGGCTTTTACATACCACCCTTCTTAAACAGTGGCACCACATTAGGCAACCGCCGGTCTTTCAGCACCTCACCTGTGACTATCGGTGATACAAATATCTCAGCAAGAGCCCCAGCAATCACTTCTCTAGCTTCCCACAGAGTTCTAGAGTACACTTGATCATGTCTTGGGGATTTATCCACTTTTATGCGTTTCAAGACATCCAGCACTTCCTCCTCTGTAATATGGACATTTTTTAAGATGTCACCATCTATTTCCCTACAGTCTATATCTTCTATGTCCTTTTCCGCAGTAAACACTGATGCAAAATACTCATTTAGTATCTCCCCCATCTCCTACACAAAGGCCATGTTCCTGATCTTTGAGGGGCCCTATTCTCTCCCTAGTTACCCTTTTGTCCTTAATGTATTTGTAAAAACCATTTTGGATTCTCCTTAATTCTATTTGGCAAAGCTATCTCATGTCCCCTTTTTGCCCTCCTGATTTCTCTCTTAAGTATACTCCTACTGCCTTTATACTCTTCTATGGATTCATTCGATCTATCCTGTCTGTATCTGACATATGCTTCCTTCTTTTTCTTAACCAAACCCTCAATTTCTTTTGTCATCCAGCATTCCCTATACCTACCAGCCTTTCCTTTCACCCGAACAGGAATATACTTTCTCTGGATTCTGGTTATCTCATTTCTGAGGGCTTCCCATTTTCCAGCCGGCCGTTTACCTGCAAACATCTGCCTCCAATCAGCTTTTGAAAGTTCTTGCCTAATACCATCAAAGTTGGCGTTCCACCAATTTAGAACTTCAATTTTTAGATCTGGTCTATCTTTTTCCATCACTATTTTAAAACAAATAGAATTATGGTCGCTGGCCCTAAAGTGCTCCCCCACTGACACCTCAGTCAACTGCCTTGCCTTATTTCCCAAGAGTAGGTCAAGTTTTGCACCTTCTCTAGTAGGTACATCCACATATTGAATCAGAAAGATTTTCTGGACACACTTAACAAATTCCTCTCCTAAACCCTTAACACTATGGCAGTCCCAGTCTATGTTTGGAAAGTTAAAATCCCCTACCATACCCACCCTATTACTCTTACAGATAACTGAGATCTCCTAATAAATTTGTTTCTCAATTTCCTGCTAGTTCCTTTCTTATTTCTCAGTTCCACCCAAATAACTTCCCTGGTTGTATTTCCAGGAATATCCTCCCTCAGCTGCAATGCTGTCCCTTTTCAAAAATGCCACTCCCCCTCCTCTCTTCCCTCCCTTTCTATCCTTCCTATAAAGTTAAAAATCACACAACACCAGGTTATAGTCCAACAGGTTTAATTGGAAGCACACTAGCTTTCGGAGCGACGCTCCTTCATCAGGTGATTGTGGAGGGCTTGATCGTAACACAGAATTTATAGCAAAAATGTGCAGTGTGATGTAACTGAAGTTATACATTGAAAAATTGATTATCTGTTAAGCCTTTCATCAGGGGGTCCCTGCAGCCAGTGCAGGGACCCCCTGCGGCCGTTCCCCTCAAGAACAAGTATACCGTTTTGGATACTTGTAGGGGGGACGACTTACCAGGGGTAAGTGACGGGGCTCAGGCCTCTGGCACGGAGCCTGTCCCCGCTACTCAGAAGGGAAGGGTGGAGAAGAGCAGAGCAATAATAATTGGGTACTCGATAGTTCGGGGCACAGATAGGCGGTTTTGTGGGAACGAGAGAGACTCACGTTTGGTATGTTGCCTCCCAGGTGCAAGGGTACGTGATGTCTCTGATCGTGTTTTCCGGGTCCTTCAGGGGGAGGGGGAGCAGCCTGAAGTCGTGGTCCATATTGGCACCAATGACATAGGTAGGAGGAGTGCTGAGGATGTTAGACAGGCTTTTAGGGAGCTAGGTTGGAAGCTCAGAGTTAGAACGAACAGAGTTGTTGTCTCTGGTTTGTTACCCGTGCCACGTGATAGAGAGTCGAGGAATAGGGAGAGAGAACAGTTAAATGCGTGGCTACAGGGATGGTGCAGGAGGGAGGGATTTCGGTACTTGGATAACTGGGGTTCTTTCTGGGGAAGGTGGGACCTCTATAAACAGGATGGTCTGCACCTGAACCTGAGGGGCACCAGTATCCTTGGGGGGAGGTTTGCTAGTGCTCTTGGGGGGGGTTTAAACTAACTCTGCAGGGGCATGGGAACCCAGACTGTAGCTTTAAGGTGCAGGACCTGGAGTGTAGGGAGGTTAGGAATAGGGCATCAATCTTAAAGGAGGGTGCCTGTAAACAGAAGAGTGGCTTGAAGTGTGTATACTATAATGCCAGAAGTATACGAAATAAGGTAGGTGAACTTGCAGCGTGAGTTGGTACCTGGGACTTCGATGTTATGGCTATTACGGAGACATGGCTAGATCAGGGACAGGATTGGCTGTTGCAGGTTCCAGGGTTTAAATGTTTTAGTAGGGTCAGAGGTGGGGGTAAAAGAGGGGGGTGTGTGGCTTTGCTTGTCAAAGATAGTATTACAGCGGTGGAAAGGAAGATGGACGAAGATTTGCCATCTGAGGTAGTATGGGTTGAGGTTAGGAATAGGAGAGGTGAGATCACCCTGTTAGGAGTCTTTTACAGGCCTCCTAATAGTCCTAGAATCGTTGAAGAAAGGATTGCGAAGATGATTCAGGAGAAGAGTGACAGTAATAGGGTGGTTGTTATGGGGGACTTTAACTTCCTGATATTGATTGGGAAAGCTATAGCTCAAGTTCGTGAGATGGGTCAGTGTTTGTCCAATGTGTGCAGGAGAGTGTAGATAAGCCAACAAGAGGTGAGGCCATACTGGATTTGGTTCTGGGTAACGAACCAGGCCAGGTATTAGAACTAGAGGTAGGTGAGAACTTTGGGGACAGTGACCACAATTCGGTGATTTTTACTCTAGTGATGGAGAGGGATAAGTGTGTACTACAGGGCAAGAGTTATAGCTGGGGGCAGGGAAATTATGATGCGGTGAGGCATGACTTAGGATGTGTGGATTGGAAAAGTAGATTCCAAGGCAAGAGCGTAATTGATATGTGGAACTTGTTCAAGGAGCAACTATTGAGTGTCCTTGATAAGTACGTACCTATCAGGCAGGGAGGAAAGGGTCGTGTGAGGGAGCCATGGTTTAATAAGGAATTGGAATCCCTTGTTAAATGGAAGAGGGCGGTCTTTGTAAAGATGAGGCGTGAAGGTTCAATAGGGGCGATTGAGAGTTATAAGGTAGCCCGGAAGGACCTGAAGAGAGAGCTAAGAGCAGCAAGGAGGGGACATGAAAGGTCCTTAGTTGGTAGGATTAGGGAAAACCCTAAGGCTTTCTATAGGTATGTTAGGAATAAAAGAATGACTAGGGTAGGAATAGGTCCAATCAAGGATAGTAATGGGAAGTTGCGTGTGGAGGCTGAAGAGATTGGGGAGGCACTGAATGAATACTTTTCGTCAGTATTCACTCAGGAACAGGACATTGTTGTCGATATGAATACTGAGGCACGAATAAGTAGAATGGATGGCTTTGAGATATGTAGAGAAGAGGTGTTGGAAATTCTGGCAAGGGTGAAAATAGATAAGTCCCCTGGGCCTGATGGCATTTATCCTAGGATTCTCTGCGAAGCAAGGGAGGAGATTGTAGAGCCATTGGCCTTGATTTTTGTGTCCTCTTTGTCGACAGGAGTAGTGCCAGAGGACTGGAGGCTAGCAAATGTGGTTCCCTTGTTCAAGAAGGGGAGTAGGGATAATCCTAGTAACAATAGGCCAGTGAGTCTCACTTCTGTTGTGGGCAAAGTCTTAGAGAGAATTGTAAGGGATAGGATTTATGCACATCTGGATAAGAATAATGTGATCAAGGATAGTCAGCATGGTTTTGTGAAGGGCAGGTCGTGCCTCACAAACCTTATTGAATTCTTTGAGAAGGTGACTAAGGAGGTAGATGAGGGGAAAGCGGTAGATGTGGTATATATGGATTTTAGTAAGGCGTTTGATAAGGTCCCCCATGGTAGGCTACTGCAGAAAATACAGAGATATGGCATTGAGGGTGAGTTGGAGGTTTGGATTAGGAATTGGCTGGCTGGAAGAAGACAGAGGGTAGTAGTTGATGGCAAAGGTTCATCTTGGAGTGCCGTCACTAGCGGTGTTCCGCAAGGATCTGTTTTGGGACCATTGCTGTTTGTCATTTTTATAAATGACCTGGAGGAAGGGTTAGAAGGTTGGGTGAGCAAGTTTGCGGATGATACGAAAGTCGGAGGAGTTGTAGACAGTGAGGAAGGATGTGGCAGGTTACAGCGGGATATAGAGAAGCTGCAGAGCTGGGCAGAAAGGTGGCAAATGGAGTTCAATGTAGCTAAGTGTGAGGTGATTCACTTTGGTAAGAGTAACAAAAAGATGGGGGACTGGGCTAATGGTCGGATACTTGGTAGTGTAGAAGAGCAGAGGGATCTTGGTGTCCATGTACACAGATCTCTGAAAGTTGCCACCCAGGTAAATAGTGCAGTGAAGAAGGCATATGGCGTACTGGTTTTTATTGGTAGAGGAATTGAGTTCCGGAGTCCTGAGGTCATGCTGCAGTTGTATAAGACTCTGGTGTGGCCGCATCTGGAATATTGTGTGCAGTTTTGGTCGCCGTACTATAGGAAGGATGTGGAGGCACTGGAACGGGTGCAGAGGAGGTTTACCAGGATGTTGCCTGGTATGGTAGGAAGATCCTATGAGGAAAGGCTGAGGCACTTGGGGTTGTTTTCATTGGAGAAAAGAAGGTTTAGGGGTGACTTGATAGAGGTGTACAAGATGATTAGGGGGTTAGATAGGGTTGACAGTGAGAACCTTTTTCCACGTATGGAGTCAGCTATTACAAGGGGGCAGAGCTTTAAATTAAGGGGGGGTAGATATAGGACTGATGTTAGGGGTAGGTTCTTCACTCAGCGAGTCGTAAGTTCATGGAATGCCCTGCCAGTAGCAGTGGTGGACTCTCCCTCTTTATGGGTATTTAAGCGTGCATTGGATAGGTATATGGAGGATAGTGGGTTAGTGTAGGTTAGGTGGGCTTTGATCGGCGCAACATCGAGGGCCGAAGGGCCTGTACTGCGTTGTATTCTTCTATGTTCTATTCTATGTTCTATGTTAGAATACAGTGATAGCTTCACTTCTTTCATGTGTAAATCACAAAACCTTTTTTTAAAAGTTGCATTCTCGGGTTAGCTGTTAACAATGGTGATAGCTGGACAATATGTTGAAGGTGTTAGCCCCCTGTGTTCTCTGTCTATGATCTGATGTTTAGATTGATTCTAATCTAAAAAGTGAGATTACAGAGTTTTACATAAATTCATGCAGTTTTTGAGCTCAGAGTTCTACATGAATGTATGCAGTTTTTGAGCAAATTGCAATGTAACTCTGCAAGTACAAATTCACCCCACAAAATATATCTGTGTATGTGGGTCTTTGTCTGTCTGTGTGTGTGTGTCTGTCTGGGGTGGGGGTTGTGTGTGTGAGAAAGTGTGTGTGTATGTGTGTAGTGAGTGCAGAATGTCTTAAGTCTGTGAGGGGGTGCATGTGTGAGTGTGGGAGTGTGTGTGTCTATAAGGGTGTGTGTGGGTGTCTGTGTGCATGTCTGTGTGTACCTGTGTCCGTGTGTATGTGAGAGTGTGTGTGTGTAGGAATAGCTGTGTGTGTATGTGTGTATAGTGCAATGGTGATCACCTGTAATGTGACATGAACCCAAGGTCCCGGTTGAGGCCCTCCCTATGGGTACCGAACTTAGCTATCAGCCTCTGCTTGGCCACTTTCCTCTGCTGCCTGTCCCGAAGTCCACCTTGGAGGATGGTCACCCGAAGGTCTGAGGCTGAATGTCCTGGACCACTGAAGTGTTCCCCAACCTTGTACATGGCAGGTACTCATGTGACTCAGCCAACGTTGTCTATCTTGTACATTGCAGGCAAGGATGCCCGGAGGCATGGTACATTGGGGAAACCGAGCAAAGGCTACGACAACGGATGAATGAGCACCGCACAACAATCAACAGACAGGAGGGTTCCCTCCCAGTTGGGGAACACTTTAGTGGTCCAGAACATTCAGCCTCGGACCTTCGGGTGACCATCCTCCAAGGTGGACTTCGGGACAGGCAGCAGAGGAAAGTGGCCGAGCAGAGGCTGATAGCTAAGTTCGGTCCCCATAGGGAGGGCCTCAACCAGGACCTTGGGTTCATGTCACATTACAGGTGATCACCACTGCACTACACACACACACACAGATATTCCTACACACACACACTCTCACATACACACGGACACACATATACACAGACGCGCACACAGATACCCACACACACCCTTATAGACACACACACTCCCACACTCACACATGCACCCCCTCACAGACTTAAGACACTCTGCACTCACTACACACACACACTTTCTCACACTCACAACCCCCACCCCAGACAGACACACACAGACAGACAGGCAAAGACCCACATGCACACATATATTTTGTGTGGTGAATTTGTACTTGCAGAGTTACATTGCACTTTGCTCAAAAACTGCATACATTCATGTAGAACTCTGAGCTCAAAAACTGCATGAATTTATGTAAAACTCTGTAATCTCACTTTTTAGATTAGAATCAATCTAAACATCAGATCATAGACAGAGAACACAGGGGGCTAATACCTTCAACATATTGTCTAGCTATCACCATTGTTAACAGCTAACCCGAGAATGCAACTTTTAAAAAAAGGTTTTGTGATTTACACATGAAAGAAGTGAAACTCTCACTGTATTCTAACAGATGAAGGGCTTAACAGAAAATCAATTTTTCAATGTATAATTTCAGTTACATCACACTGCAAATTTTTGCTATAAATTCTGTGTTACGATCGAGCCCTCCACAATCACCTGATGAAGGAGCATCGCTCCGAAAGCGAGTGTGCTTCCAATTAAACCTGTTGGACTACAACCTGGTGTTGTGTGATTTTTAACTTTGTACTCCCCAGTCCAACACCGACATCTCCAAATCATATCCTTCTTATAGTATTTGTATCCTGGAACATTGAGCTGCCAGCCCTGTCCATCTCTGAGCCATGTTTCTGTAATTGCTATGATATCCCACTCCCATGTTCCTAACCATGCCCTGAGTTCATCTGCCTTCCCTGTTAGGCCCCTTGCATTGAAATAAATGCAGTTTAATTATCAGTCCTCCCTTGTTCTCTGCTTTGTCCCTGCCTGCCCTAACTATTTGACTCACCTTTGTTCTCAACTGTACCAGCCTCAGATTGATTTCTTTCCTCATTATCTCCCTGGGTCCCAACCACTCTCCCCCTTACTAGTTTAAATCCTCCCAAGGAAGTCCAGCAAATCTCCCTGCCAGTATATTAGTCCCCTTCCAATTCGGGTGCAATCAGTCCCTCTTATACAGGTCATGTCTACACCAAATGAATAGATCCAAAAATGTGAATCCTTTTCCCATACACCAGCTCCTCAGCCATGCATTCATCTGCTCTATCCTCCCATTCCTGCCCTCACTGCTTCGTAGCACTGAGAGTAATCCAGATATTACTACCTTATTAATTTCCTGTCTAACTCTCTGTAATCTCCTTTCAGAATCTCAACCTTTTCCCTTCCTATGTCATTGGTTCCAATGTGTACAATGTCCTCCGGCTAGCCTCTCTTCTCCTTGAGAACATTCTGCACCTTGTCTGAGATATCCTTGATCCTGGCACTAGGGAAGCAACACAGCATTCTGATTTTTCGCTGCTGGCCACAGAAACGTCTGTCTGTACCTTGGACTAGAGAGTCCCTAACACAATTGATCTCTTGGAACCCGACATACCCCTCGTTGCATTAGAGCCAGTCTCAATATCAGAAATTTGGCTGTTCGTGCTACATTCCCCTGAAAGTCCATCACCCGCTACATTTTCCAAAACAGCATACTTGTTTGAAATGGGGATAGCCACAGAAGACCCCTGCACTACCTGCCTACCTCTCTTACCTTTTCTGGAGTTAACCCATCTATGTGACTGTATCTGAAACTTTTCTCCCTTCCTATAACTGCCATCCACCCACATCCCTTGCTCTTGTAAATTCCTCATTGCCTCCAACGGTCTCTCCAACTGATCCATTTGATCTGATAGGATTCGTAACCAACAGCATTTATTGCAGATATAATTCTCAGTAACACATAAACTCTCCCTAAACTTCCACATCCAACAGGAAGAGCATCTCACTCTACTAAAGGCCATTTTTGCTTCTTTCAATCTGCAGACCCAGAAAGTAGCACTGTCTTATTGCTCTACAAAATTGCTCCAGGTTAAATTAATACTTATGGCTTATATTTTAAGTTTAATCAAGAGACATATGTCAATAAAACATATAATCAAGAAAGAACCCACTCTACTCACTACTGCAGACTTACTATCAGGCCACACTTGAAATATTCACTCCCAAACAGGTTCCTCTGAGATCAGTTGAGAATTTCACTGTTTGTTTATTTTCCCAGACGCACTCTGATGTCCACGAATACATGAATTCAAACAGCAAAGGCAGTAACTGTGCAGGTTCACTGCTCTGTCAGTTAGCAATATGGGTTTCTTTCTTTCTTTCTCTCTCTCTCCTGCACTGACCTCACATGTGCTTCCTTTGTCTGTACCTCTCCCTTTTAAAAGTGCTGTTGTTTTGACTTTATTTTTCCCGAAGTTGCAAAGCAATGCAACATCATATGAAACAGTAATTGCTGCTCCTGGAATTTGAAGAAATCACCTAGAAGGTTATCTAAGAATACAAAGAGATCTTGATCAATTGAGTCAATGGGCTGACGAGTGGCAAATGGAGATTAATTTGGATAAATGAGAAGTATTGCATTTTGGTAAAACAAACAAGCAGGATTTATATAATTAAATGTAGGGCCTTAGGTTGTGTTGTAGAACAGAGACCTAGCATTTCAGTTACATAATTCTTTGAAGTTTGCATGATATATAGATAGGAGAAAGTGAGGACTGCAGATGCTGGAGATCAAAGCTGAAAATGTGTTGCTGGAAAAGCGCAGCAGGTCAGGCAGCATCCAAGGAGCAGGAGAATCGACGATTCAGGCATGAGCCCTTCTTCAGCAATAGCATATTCCTGACATATAGATAGGGTGGTTAAGAAGACGTTTTGCTTGCTTGCCCTCGTTGCTCAGACCTTTGAGGATGGGAGTTAAACATCATGTTGAGGTTGTACAGGACATTGGTGAGGCCTCTTCTGGAGTACTGCTGGATAGGCTGGGAGTTTTTTCACTGCAGCATACAAGGTTCAGGGGTGACCTTATAGAGTTTCATAAAGTCATGAGGGTCATAGATAAGATGTATGGCAGATGTATTTTCCCAAAAGTGGGAGATTTCAAGGTGAGGGAGCATTTTTTTTTAGGTGAGAGGAGAAAGATTTAAAAAAAGGGGCGACTTTTTTACATAAAGAGTAGTTCATATGGAATGAACTTCCAGAGGAGGTAGTGGATATGGGTACATTTACAACATTTAATAGACATTTGGATAAGTACATGAACAAGAAATGTTTGGAGGGATATGGGCCAAGTGCAGGCAGGCAGGACTAGTTTAGTTAGGAATTATGGTCTGCATGGACTGATTGGACTGAAGGGTCTATTTCTATGCTGTATGACTGTATTAAAAAAGGACCATCAAGCTTGGCTCACATTCATGTGACTATATACTTTAGATTAGAGTAGATTACTTACAGTGTGGAAACAGGCCCTTTGGCCCAACAAGTCCACACCGCCCCGCCGAAGCACAACCCACCCATACCCCTACATTTACCCCTTACCTAACACTACGGGCAATTTAGCACGGCCAATTCACCTAACCTGCACATCTTTGGAATGTGGGAGGAAACCGGAGCACCCGGAGGAAACCCACGCAGACACGGGGAGAATGTGCAAACTCCACACAGAGAGTCGCCTGAGGCAGGAATTGAACCCGGATCTCTGGCGCTGTGAGGCAGCAGTGCTAACCACTGTGCCACCGTGCCGCCATCTTCACCACCATCCAATCCCTGCCTCACCCCATTTCCCTCTTCTCTGCTGTCCAAACTCCTTCAAGATACAAAAGAGAGAGAAAACTCTGAAAAATTTTCTTGATTCTGTTGTGCAGTTATTGGGCTGAATCGTCTACTTTTTGCTGCTACTGACTTATGGAAGTAAGTCCAAGAGATCATTTTATTTTATGCTTTCATGGGATGTGGACATCTCCGGTATTTGTTGCTTATCCCTAATTAGCCCTGAGAAAGTGTAGTTGAATTGCCATCTTAAACTACTAAACATGATCTGCTGTACCTCCACTCAAATGCTACTCGGGAGTTCCAGGATCTTGATCCAATGAGAGTGAAGAAACTTGGATCAAATTTTAACTGTGAAGCCATTTATGTACTTTATGATGAGATCTCTGTTGAATGCATGCAGAAAAGCAGCACTCAAGGCACCAGCCAACAACACTGTTGAGTAGTCAACAAGTTGCAAGCTTTAAAAATCTATAAATTCTGTGCACTTTTAACAAAAATCTGAGAATTCTGGAAATCAGAAATAATATGTTGGAAACACTTGTGTGAGAGGTGGATCTTTCAAGCATGGCCCTTCATTGCCATTGATCAACCTCTACATTTGCTGATTCCTGTGATGATAAATGTTTGGTCAGGATTGACATTGACCTGGATATGGTTTACTGGATACAACTGATTTAATCCAACG
The DNA here is from genome assembly GCF_047496795.1 of Chiloscyllium punctatum. Classification (NCBI taxonomy): domain Eukaryota; kingdom Metazoa; phylum Chordata; class Chondrichthyes; order Orectolobiformes; family Hemiscylliidae; genus Chiloscyllium; species Chiloscyllium punctatum. The sequence goes on along the minus strand of NC_092762.1, from coordinate 50,144,659 downwards.
TCAAATCTACAAGCAGGATTAGCAAAAGATATGTTCGTGATAGGTAACATATGTAATCGGTTAACAAGATGATCAAGATGAATGATTTATGAAGAGCCGACGTAATTGGATGGATTTTATACCTAATGTCAGCCCTTTCCATTCCTACTGAGTGAGGGAAGGGCAAAATCATTCCTGATTAATATCCAATGACTCTAATGAGGACAAAGTTAAAAATCACACAACACCAGGTTATCATTGAACAGGTTTATTTGAAAGTACTAGCTTTCAGAGCACTGCTCCTTCATCAGGTAACCAGTGGGGCAGGATAATAAGACACAGAATTTATAGCAAAAGATCACAGTGTCGTTCAGTTCAAATAATATATTAAACAAACCTAGATTATTGTTAAGTCTTTCATCTTTTGGAATGGATTGAAGGTTTCAATTTATTAATATGTAAATCCCAGAACTTCTAAGTCACATTCTCGAGATAACTTAAGGTTTCATAAAAAAAGGTGACATTTCAGCTCAGACAATGTATTAAACATGTGAGGTTAGAGTCTGTCCGTATCCCAATCTTGAGTTAGACTGGTTCTAACTCCAAAGTAGGAATTTATAAAATGTTATACGGATTGACTGCCTACAGATTGTGTGCCTTTTGAGCAAAAATAGAATGTATCTGCAAATACAATTCTGCAAATGCAAATTCACCCCATAGACTTATGTATGTGTGTGTGCATGTGAGGGAGAGAGAGAGAGAGAGTGTGTGTGTTTGCGTGTGTGCGTGGGTGTGAATGTGGAGGGGTGTACGTGTGTGTGTCTGAGAGCATTTATATGAGAGTGCGTCTGTGTGTGTGAGTGTGTAAGAGTGTATGTATGTGTGCTTGTGTGTGAGAGTGTATAGTGTAGTGGGGTCACCTGTAGTGTGACATGAACCCAATATCCTGGTTGAGGCCATCCTCAAGGGTATTGAACCTGGCTATCAGCCTCTAATGAGGTACTTGAGGATGAAAGTTGCTGGGGAGTAGTGCTCTGCCTGGAGAAAATACCATGGTGGGAGGGGTGAATAAATCAAAAGAAGGAAGTAAATTCTAACACTAGTTGTGGAATCATCAGACTGTGATGAAGGGTCACAGCAGAAATGTTAACCTGTCTTTCTTTTTAAGATAAAGTGGGGACTGCAGATGCTGGAGATCAGAGTCAAAAAGTATGGTGCTGGAAAAGCACAGCAGGTCAGGCAGCATCTGCCTGACAAAGGGCTTATGCATGAAATATCGATTCCCCTGCTTCTCAGATGTTTGTTGACTCTTTTTAAGATGCTGAGCTACCACTATGCATTTCTAAGTGTCCTTTTTTTTCATATTCTTTCCAGATGTTTTTATTACAAAATAATATTCCAAACACACATTAGGAGTAAAAGGCCTCTTGAGCCTGCTCAGCTATTCAGTAGTTGATCGGATTGTGGTCTCAACTCCACATTCCTACCTATTCCCAATAACCTTTGATTCTGTTACTAGTCAAGATTCTCCCTCTGCTGTAAAACTCTGCCTCCACTGCACTCAGGAGAAGAAGGCTTCTACGTCTCATGAACACACAAAATAGAGGAAGGTGATCAACCAGTATTGTGGAAGTCTCATGTAACATGGGAAAAGCTGAAAAAAAGAGCAAGGGAGAGCTACTGGGATTAGGTTTTGTCCCTAATTTCAGAATTGAAATGGTTCCAAGAGGGTACCTATTCTTTTATTGAGAAAGGTAGATAAAAGTCTATAGTGCTGCACACTAGAGAGATTGGAAAAAGTAACAGAGAAAACGAGATTACAAGTGATCATTAGGTGACCACATGGTTACAGTTTAAGTTGTGTCAATTGGACAAGGAAGTGAAAGCTGAAGGAGGAAAGAAGTTCCATACTTTTGAGGTTCTGAGAATGAACAAGTGAGAACAGAAAGTTCCAATAAATTTTGATTTGTTTTCCTTCTACTAAATATTGACAAAATGCAGTGTTTCAGGTTATTTACCTGCCAATCCTTTCCAATTCATCTCTGATCAAATCTTTCAGTACTAATTTGTGAAGATAGATTTCAGGTGATATTAAAATAAACAACATTTGTGTGATTTATTAACAAGGTGCACTGGAAAAATAGTAGAAATAAACATTTTCTCAATAATTTCAATTTGGTAAACCGTTACTGTGAATTGAATGGTGTTTCAAAGGGGCAAAATCTTCTTGTAGACCTCTTAGGGTGTCAATCCAACAAATTGTCTTAATTCCAAATAATGTCATGTCAGATTATTCAAATATTTAAATTGCAGGTCAGAAGTATAGCAGACTGTCACAATGGACTTAATTTTCCTGTGGACTTTGGGTCTCTGGGGGGATTGATTGCAGATCTTGACTCTGCACCCACTGGGAAAGGGGCCTTGTTGGATATTATTGGAGATCTCCAAATTGGTTGTTATCCAATAAAAGATGGTAGGCTGACTCATCAATCAGAGGGTCAGCAGATCTGGAACCTCAAAAGCTTAATTGGGAGAGGTAGGCATGCTGGGGAAGAACAAATAATAGGAGGGCTCTCTTGGAGTTATGAAATTACTAAATATTTGTAGCAGCCAAAGAGGCAGCCCTTCAATTGGAGGGAAAGTTGGTGTCATGGGCCCTTCCCTACACGCAACTCTGTCTTTAAGGATGGAGCTCTCTAGACCACTGCAAGGACGCTGCTTCTAGTATTTTGTATGCTGAGGGGAGGGGGTACTGCACCAGAAGTAGAAAATTGCCTCTCACTAGGATATTATAACTTAAATTCATTGCCTGTTTCCATTGAGTTGGCAATTGATCCATTGCTGGGCTGCTCTAATTTTCTAGTCTACCCCTTCTCCCAAGCCATCAGGCTAGTGATGAAAAATGCCACCCCGATAAGGTGACTATATGAATGTGTTGTGGGTTTACCACCCTGCAATAAATACCAGAACAATGAGGACAAGCAAAAGAAAGATGGTCTTTTACAAAAGATGGGGAACGTACAAAAGGTACCTAAGATACCAGCTTAGAAATTACAAACCTCAGGCAGTATCTTTAGTTAATGAAGTAATTTTAAAGTATTAGTACTGTTGCAATTTCAGAAACAAGACAATCAATTTGTGAAACAAAATTGTACAAGTTCCCATGACCAGATGAGGTGTTAATGATACTAAGAGCCGGATAAACATTGGTTAAGGCACTGCACCACTCCTAACTGTGGCTTCTCTTCAATCAGTGCTAAGGATTTTCTAGCATCCACCCAAGGAGAAAATCAGGGCCCCAGTTTAACATTTAATCTGAAAGACATTAGCTTCAACAATCTGCAGGACTGTACTGGACGGGTGACTTGAGCTATGTACTCACGTCTCTTGAATGGGATTTGAACACATGATCTTCTGACTTAGACGTGAGTGTGTTACCATGTGGCTAAGGCTGACATTTTCACACACCCTATTTACTAACCTGGTAACTTGTTCCTTCTTCCATCAGTAAATTACAGTTGTATTTGCGTAATCATATGAAGCGTCTTGAGCTCCATGTTGCCCAATGATGGAGATGGATTTGTGCTCCTCATTTGGAGTGCCTAATTACACTGTCGAAAGTGGCTGGCATAAGCTGAGCTGTTCCAGACCTGGGCAAGGCAGAATTACTGAAAGTGAATTGAAGCAAAACTGACCAGCTTGACTACCCTTTCAGCCAGTTTGCTGTTCCTTCATTGGTCAAAATCACTGTAACTCCCTGACAGCACTATGGGACAGGTTCACCATTATGACTGCAGCATCTCAAGATGAAGGTCCGTCATCACATTCTGAAAAGCCGCTAAGAATCATAAATAAATGTAGTTATGGCAGCAATGCTCATAACTTGAGAATACATTTCTAAATCTTTCTTTTATATGAGTTTGCTGATGTTTGTGGAAGTTCCACACTTGTCCAGCTAAGTGCTGGACATAAGAGCATATTTGGTCACTCAACACCACAGTTTAGGAAGAGTAAAGAGAGCAGCTGGGGGCATAGTCTTCGGCTTGACATTGTTGATTACTTAGTAGATGTCTGGACGTGATTTCACAAGAGTCTGGGGTATAAAGGAAGAAAATAGGAAATAACTCACAAAAGACATTAAAGTTGTTAGAAGCAACTGAAAATTGAGCAACAGCAAAAATTATGAATTTCGCATATGAATGCCAAATAATTTGAATACAAATTAGCATTTGAAGAAAGATTGGATTTTCTCCTCAGTTTCCAATCAGATTTAATTGAATGCAGAATATAAGATTTAACTTTTGTCTCTTTGTTAAGGTCAGACTTCCTCTTTGTTAAACTATATTTCTCCTGTTCCTCTTTCTTTTTGTTGAGATTTAACAATATTTACAGGGCTCAATGCTCAAACATAAACTTGCGACAGTGTCTGCTGCTCATGTCTGTTAACATGACGCTGTTGTTCCAGTCAAACTAAGCAGATGAAGGAGACCCTTATACCCCTTGCAATCCTGCTCCAGTTTTGTGACTTGATGGTGCAGCTCTCGAAAACGGCAAAAAAGTGAGATTTCAAAGCCATCCAGTCTCCATTGAAAACAGCAAAATAATATGCCTCACAGAAACGTCATGCGATAAAATTCTTTGAAAAGAACAAATCTTTACACCTTCTCTTCATGCTCATTACTGACTATCTATCAATCAACATCCTGGGGTCACCACTGGCCAAAAGCTCACAGTCAAATAAGTGCCAAGAGGTCAAAGGGTTGTCAGAGGCTGGGCATTCTGCAGTAAACAGCTCTCTTCCTGCCCCCTAAAATCTTTGCTACCAGGTATATGCCTGATGTTTGATGGTTAATGTTCTGTTCACTGGCCTGGACTCAAGAAGATTGACACTAACAAAAACACAGCTGTCTGCTTCATCAGTGCACTATTTATTAGGTTAAACATGCATTCCCTCAGCACAAAGATACAGGAGTGTACCTACCATTTGGAACACACTTCAGGAACTTGCTAAGATTTCTTCAACAGCTCCTTCCAAATGTACAATGCCAAGCAGAGCAACAGGCACCACCTTCTAGTCATTCACCATTTCAATTTGAACATCTGCTACTGTTCCTTCATTGGTCAAAAATCACTGTAACTCCCTGACAGCACTATGGGACAGCTTCACCATTATGACTGCAGCAGCTCAAGAGGAAAGGCCACCATCACATTCTGAAAAGCTGCTAAGAATCATAAATAAATGTAGTTTTGGCCGCAATGCTCATAACTTGAGAATACATTTCTAAATATTTCTTTTATATAAGTTTGCTGATGTCTGTGGAAGTTCCACACTTGTCCAGCTAAGTGCTGGACATAAGAGCATATTTGGTCACTCAACACCACAGTTTAGGAAGAGTAAAGAGAGCAGCTGGGGGCATAGTCTTCGGCTTGACATTGTTGATTACTTAGTAGATGTCTGGACGTGATTTCACAAGAGTCTGGGGTATAAAGGAAGAAAATAGGAAATAACTCACAAAAGACATTAAAGTTGTTAGAAGCAACTGAAAATTGAGCAACAGCAAAAATTATGAATTTCGCATATGAATGCCAAATAATTTGAATACAAATTAGCATTTGAAGAAAGATTGGATTTTCTCCTCAGTTTCCAATCAGATTTAATTGAATGCAGAATATAAGATTTAACTTTTGTCTCTTTGTTAAGGTCAGACTTCCTCTTTGTTAAACTATATTTCTCCTGTTCCTCTTTCTTTTTGTTGAGATTTAACAATATTTACAGGGCTCAATGCTCAAACATAAACTTGCGACAGTGTCTGCTGCTCATGTCTGTTAACATGACGCTGTTGTTCCAGTCAAACTAAGCAGATGAAGGAGACCCTTATACCCCTTGCAATCCTGCTCCAGTTTTGTGACTTGATGGTGCAGCTCTCGAAAACGGCAAAAAAGTGAGATTTCAAAGCCATCCAGTCTCCATTGAAAACAGCAAAATAATATGCCTCACAGAAACGTCATGCGATAAAATTCTTTGAAAAGAACAAATCTTTACACCTTCTCTTCATGCTCATTACTGACTATCTATCAATCAACATCCTGGGGTCACCACTGGCCAAAAGCTCACAGTCAAATAAGTGCCAAGAGGTCAAAGGGTTGTCAGAGGCTGGGCATTCTGCAGTAAACAGCTCTCTTCCTGCCCTCTAAAATCTTTGCTACCAGGTATATGCCTGATGTTTGATGGTTAATGTTCTGTTCACTGGCCTGGACTCAAGAAGATTGACACTAACAAAAACACAGCTGTCTGCTTCATCAGTGCACTATTTATTAGGTTAAACATGCATTCCCTCAGCACAAAGATACAGGAGTGTACCTACCATTTGGAACACACTTCAGGAACTTGCTAAGATTTCTTCAACAGCTCCTTCCAAATGTACAATGCCAAGCAGAGCAACAGGCACCACCTTCTAGTCATTCACCATTTCAATTTGAACATCTGCTACTGTTCCTTCATTGGTCAAAAATCACTATAACTCCCTGACAGCACTATGGGACAGCTTCACCATTATGACTGCAGCAGCTCAAGAGGAAAGGCCACCATCACATTCTGAAAAGCCGCTAAGAATCATAAATAAATGTAGTTTTGGCAGCAATGCTCATAACTTGAGAATACATTTCTAAATCTTTCTTTTATACGAGTTTGCTGATGTTTGTGGAAGTTCCACACTTGTCCAGCTAAGTGCTGGACATAAGAGCATATTTGGTCACTCAACACCACAGTTTAGGAAGAGTAAAGAGAGCAGCTGGGGGCATAGTCTTCGGCTTCTGTCATTTTGGTTACTTAGTGGATGTCAGGAAGTAAATGAGAGTTCATGCTCCCCTCTCAAGGACAGAGTAGCTTGCCTTTCATACCCTGACGAAACATTTTATACTGCATTTTCATGTTCCCAGGGCAGTGATATGAATGGCAGAAGGCAGCACTGGAGTGTGTGAGGTTGGTGGAAGAATTCCCTTTCCCTGCCCCTCAGGTTCCTCCGTCCCTCCACAGCTCGGCTGGATTTGATCGTGTCTTCTGTTTAGCTTCCCACTTTTCTCTCCTGAAGGTGGACGTCCTCTGGGGCACAGTGCTTGGACTGCAAAATTTCAGGACGTGTTTTGCCAAGGTCCTTTGAACATTAACGTGTTCAAAGAGAGCAGTTGGCATTGCGCCCGGACTCCTGGTCAACATTCTTCGCATAACTGAAATAATTAGCTCAGCATCGTGGATGGGATCTTGCTGCGCACACATCACTGGTGACGTTTCGTATACTTGGAATCTCGCCAAACTCTGTGGTCACGAAAGGCGCCATAGAAATGCAAGTCTTAGTATCAAGTTGAATTGTTTTCAGAGACGTGAGTTTGCCTTAGCAAAGGGTTTGAATCCCTGTGGACGGAGGTGGGTTCTCACCTTCTCAGACCCCCCCGGGTAGCGGGTAGGGGTGTCTCTCATTTAGTTTTGTTGGGTTCACCATCAAGCTGCTGTCACAGCCCTCGTCAGCAAACAGCGAGTCGGAGACAGGTCGGTTCCGGCTTTGTGGGCGTTCTTCTGGCGAAGTGGTAGTGTCCCGAGCCTTGGACTCAGAGGCCCCGCGTTCAAGTACCGCCTGAGGTGTGTTTGAGGGGGAAACAATCCTCTGGATTGGGAAGAACAGCGCCAGCGAACCAGCCCAAGTGAGAGGTAAGTGTCTGGAGAACAGCAGCCGGAGATGAAGGCTTCTCGATCCAGGCCGGGGACAGTCCCCGAACCGGCTCCGCGTGGCCCGGCTTGAGTTTCATTTCCGTCTCCTCCACAAACTTGAGATCTTTCTCCACTCACTCTCGAGGGCAGCCTTGGAATCTTATTTAAAGGCGATTTGGGGAAGCGTTCGGGGGGGGAGCACACACACCAAAAGATAATCGTGCGGGTCAGCCAGCTAATATGTTGTCAACAAGGGTTGAGGGGAAAAGTAACAGTCAAAAGGAAAGGGGGAGAGGCTTGGACACCATCGAAGGTCAGGGAAAAGTAAAATGATTTCACTTTAGATTAGGGAACGTTGCCATCCATGGGACAGAGAGCAGAGTCGGGGAGGATACTGAGTACAACAAAGTATTTCATATCTCTCACCAAAAGACAGGCTTGGAGCTAGGATCCATGTGTTACACCCCCTTCCCTCTTTTATCTGGGATCAGAATAGGTTTAGTCCACAGCTACATTCACGTCCTTAGAGATGGAGGATGTGGCGTGTCTCAATGCCTTTAGAGAGAGGTGGGCACTGCAGGGAGTAGAGTGCTCTTCCAACACCATTTTTCATTTAACCTCCCTCTCTCTCACCTTTGATGGTCTGCATAAATCAATCAATTGTAAAGCACAAGTGATTTACTGGCCATGTTTGAAAGATTAAAAAAATATCACGAGTGATTTGGTGATGGGGTAAAGAACGTTCAGTTTTGTGTAACAGCGCTGCTGGATATAAGCAAAAGAACAGGTTTGGTGAGTTGGAGAGTGGACTGTTGTGGTTGTGCCTGCTGTTGAAGGAGGAAGCAAAGTTTGGGAAAGCCTTGCTGGAGGGGAACAGAAAGGTCACAAGGAATTTGATAGACTAGAGTTGAGACAGTGGAGTGCTGTAAATTTAGTTGGATTTAGATTGAAGGGAGTGTGAGAAGTAGTGAAAATGAAATGGTTGATATGACAGTGGTAGATGTCCAATTAAAATGGCTGGAGGGTAAGGTGGAGGAGAATTAGGAAGGACAGCCAGGATGGCAGATTTACTGAGGGAGGTATCATTGGCCTCCTGGACAACAAAATAAGATACCGAGTTTACAACATCAGTTGAAAGAGCTATTCTGAGATAGGATAAAAGGTCTTTCATAAGACATAGGAGCAGAAATTAGGCCTTTCGATCCATTGGCCATTCAATTATAGCTGATAAGTTTCTCAACCTCATTCTCCACATAATGTTTGATGCCCTTGACAATCAATAACCTACCTGTCTCTGACTTAAATATACTCGATGGCCTGGCCTCCACAGCTTTCAGTGTCAATGAATTCCATAGATTCGTCACTCTAGCTAAAGAAGTTTCTCCTCATCTCCTTTGTAAGTGTCTTTCCTTTACTCCTCGTCTCTCCTGCTCAGGGAACCATCTTTCTGTCTACTCTGTCCAGGCCATTCAGTATTCTGTAAGGGTCAGAAATGGCAAAATCGAGGAGAGGTTGTAAAAGACAAGATGAGGAGAGAGGATTGGAAGAAAGAGAAGAGGAATTGTAGGGTATTAGTTTTTGTTGCTTGAAAGGCTGAATTATTTTCTTAAACACTTGAAAGGAATGAGGAATGATATGGATTAGAAACTAAATGATTGGAAATATTAAATGGACTAATCCTGCTTAAGCTATACGTTCAGAGCATGTGGAATGCAATTAGAAAGAGATGGACTTCCATGTAATAAAGACATGGGAAAATCACTGTGTGAGGAATTAATGTACTTTGCAAGTTTTTAAGTTCTAATGTTAAAATTGTAAAATTTGAAAAAATATATTCAGATACAGTTCACATTTCTGATCGCTGATTTGTAGTCTTTATGGTAAAGTTAATTAGTGGTTGTTATCCTAAATCCAATAATATAAATGGAAAAACCTATGATTTTGTGCAATAAAAAATAACAATTTCACTGCAAATCAACAGGACTAATTAGAAAATAAATCAATTTGATTCCTAATCATCAATAAATTTCCTGCAGTCAAATAAAATATTTAAAAAATTGATTTGATATTATTGGATATCAGGTTCTCTGCAAAAATCAGTAGCCTTCATGATAATATAAAGCAAGTTGTTCCTGTTGTGAGCAATTGTGTAACAGTTGTATGATTTTAGTGTTATGTAAATTAAAACTAAAATTGGTGTCACAGGACAAGAAATATTGTCAAACATATTAGCACAGGAATTGTGCCCCTATGAAAGATGACCTTTAGCTTTTGTTTCTATATTTCTAAGAATTATGGACATTATAGAATATAAACAAGTGTTAAGAAAATATAACATGCTTCGTTTACTGTTCACACCAGAAGGAAATACGATGAGTACATGCCCATTCATGCCATTTCTGTATTAGTATTGCTGTCTCCCAGCATTCCATACTGATATTTCCATGCTGTGCAGCTGACCCTTGCTGTAGCACTGGGAATCCAAAAAGGGAATTTTGTCTACTAATGGATCACTTGGAGAGAAGAGGTTATATATAGAAATGTGGAGATCTTTAAAGACACTGTAACCTATCGAGAGTTTTAGGTAACATCAGAGCCTCAAGAGTGAAGCTTTATCTGTTTGTGAACCCTGAGTCTTCTTGATTGTTGCCTTGAATTCACTCCTAGTACCAGCATTATAATAAAATTATCATTAAACATTAAATAAATTTAACCACCTGGAAATACTGAACAGGCTGTATAGTCCTCGAGGTACAAATGGTGATTGTGGAAGCTCCAGTTTCTTCCATTTCATTGATGACTATGAATCTTTCCTGATTTTCCTGCTTGCTGATACGTTGTGTTGGGAGGATTTACAAGCTGATACTCGGTCTGTTTAGTTGTGTTACGAATATGCCTTCCTTGACTGCTAGGTGCTGGAGTGGTATATCTGGTTCAGCAGTCACAGCACCAGGAACCGGGTTTGATTCCAGGTCAGATGACTGTCTTTGTTTACATGTTCTCCCCGTGTCTGCATGGGTTTCCTTTGAAGAAGGCGTTTGGTATGCTTTCTTTTATTGGTCAGAGTATTGAGATAGGAGTTGGGAGGTCATGTTGCAGCTGTACAGGACGTTGGTTTGGCTACTTTTGGAATATTGCATGCGATTCTGGTCTCCTTCCTATTGGAAGGATGTTGTGAAGCTTGAAAGGGTTCAGAAAAGATTTACAAGAATGTTGCCAGAGTTGGAGGATTTGAGCTATCCGGAGATAGCTGTTTTCCCTGGAAGGTCAGAGGCTGAGGGGTGATGTTACAGAGGTAACTAAATTCATGAGGGAGATGGATAGGATAAATAGACAAAGTCTCTTCCTTGGGGTGGGGGAGTCCAGAACTAGAGGGCATAGGTTTAGGGTGAGAAGGGAAAGCTATCAAAGAGACCTGAGGGGCAACGTTTTCATGCAGAGGGTGGTATGTGTATGGAATGAGCTGCCAGAGGAAGTGGTGGAGGCTGGTACAATTGTAACATTTAAAAGACATCTGGATGGGTATATTATTAGGAAGGGTTTGGAGGGATATAGGCCGGGTGCTGGCAGGTGGGACTAGATTGGGTTGGGATATCTGGTCGGTATGGATGGGTTGGACTGAAGGGTTTGTTTCCATGCTGTACATCTCTATGACTATCCTCCAGTTTCCTTCCACAGTCCAAAGACGTGCAAGTTAGGTGGATTGGCAACATTAAATTGCCCATAGTGTTCAGGCATGTGTTGGCTAGGTCATTAGCCGTGGGAAATGCAGGGTTGTGGGGGAATGGGTCTGGATGGCATGCTCTTTGGTGTGGACGTGTTAGGCTGACTGGCCTGTTTCCACACTTTGGGGATTCTATGAGCAGCACAATACCGCAGCACAAGACCTGATTTGGTGATGTAATATGAGTTTTTAATTTATGAACGGATTTAATAGTGGTGTGGAGACGCTGTTTTCACTTCTGACGCTTTGAGAAACCAGACGCCATATATTTAAGATGTCCACTAATAAATGCCATAAGGAATGCAGAAGAAACATTTGAATATGGAACTTTCACCTCTAAACATCAAGGCCAGCAACCTGAAAGATCTCTTGGGTTCTCTTCAAATTTATAGAGTCAGAGTCATAGATTTGTACAGTATGGAAACAGACCGTTCGGTCCAACCCGTTAAAGGGATTTTGTGCAGAAACAATCTTTCTAACATAAAATTAGAACATACATTGCCTGTTATCACATGAAGTGGTTGAAGTGAATAGGATAGATATACAAAAGCGCCTCGACTTACGAACTTAATCCATTCCGGGACCCGATTCGCGAACCAAAAAGTTTGCAAACTGAATCAATTTTCCCATTGTTCGGATATTTCCGGAGTCTTTTCTCTTTTTTTGTCTCTTGGAGGTTGGTGATGCTGCAAGAAAACGATCCAGAGAAACTTGTTTTTTTCTTTGTTGCAGAATTTCCCGAAAAATGGGACATCGTTCGTACCTTGAATTTTGTACGTACATTGAAGCAAACCTTTACGTACAATCCTGTTCGTAAACCGATTTGTTCATGAACGGGGTCGTTCATATGTCGAGGCGCTACTGTATTTCAATGTGAGAATACGTGAGATGAAACGAAATAGAATGTATTGATGAGGTGAGATGAAGAGGGTTAGGAGAAGGCTTGTCTGGAGTATTAATGAAGTCAAAGACCACTTGGGCTGAATGGTGTGTTTTCATACTGGAACTGCAGTACACACACTTCAATATCGGCTAGGCTGGGAAGAGGTAAGAGAGTGGATGGGTTTTTATTGTTTTTTCCTTGCAGTGGCTTCTCATGTTAATCTACCTTCCTGCGGTGTGGTCACCTTAGTGGTGGCTCTTCTTTGATAACATGCCTCAGTGGTTGTTGTTTGGACACTGCCTTGAACATAGACGTTTAAAAATTGCAGGTTGGGGGAGAAGGTAGGAGACTGGGACCAGCTGTGTAGCACTTGCAAGACCCTGACATGCACGTGTTTACCCAAATTGCGACCTTCTGTGTTCTGGTCGTTTCTTTGACTGTTAAATGGCTAAATAATCTGTTTCAGTAATGTTGCTAGAGGTACAACACATCAAGGGAATGTCCTTGCTCTAACCTAAGGAAGAGGAAGAAAACATAGAAAGTGAAAGACACATCTGTCAGTGCTGCTACAGCGGAGTTGAGTAGCAGAAATCTTCATCTTTGTAATTATAGTTTCTTAGCTCTGGCATCATCCAGGAGAACATATGATATATGTGATCTTTCTGTGACTTTAATGTCTACTCTGTAACTGGATTCCCAAAACCTTATCCCCACCTGTTATACCCATGTACAGATAATGGTAGATATTTATTAGCATCAGAATTCATTGATTTTTTTGGATTCTTTATGGGAATCATTGGCTGTGATTGACTAATTTGGCAAGTGCTTAGGACCTGGAATGCATTGAGCAAGTCAAATGTGGGCCTTTTGTTTCTGTTTAGTTCCGTTTCATATGTGGTACTATATTTACCCATTGACGGATAGGTGAGACTTTGTGTCACTATCAGACTGGGCAATACTGTTAACCAACAGGAACACAGGTAGCCCCTACTATCCAAAAGTAGAGCATTCCCAGGAACTCCTCATAAGCTGAAAATGGAATAAAGCAAAGGTACATTTATATGGGAAGTAGTATCTCAGTTTTGAGTAAAAGCGAAAATCCTCTTCAGATTCGTGAAAACAGGTACTAATGTGGGTCTTTCATAAAAGTGAAATTGCGTAAAGCGAACATTTGAAAAGCAGGGTATACCTGTAGTTGAATGGTTTCAGCTAACTAATGTTAGTAGTTAAACTATATTAGCTTCACCAATCTAACTTTTACACTATTGAACACCTTGCTGCTGCACAAGTTAGTATCAGGACTCGTGCTGCAGTTGTGTGACCTTCACCGAGAGCAATGGACACACAAAGCACTGGCCAAGGAATCCCAGAGAGTTTCCCAGCTATCAGATAGATGAAAAAAATCGAACATTATCGGGTCATAGATTTCAAACCAATGGCTTTGTACTTGATTGTGGGATAGTCATAAAGAATAGTAATAAGGGGAAATTGCTGGAGAAAAGGTAGAGATAATGAAGCTAAAGATTAGATTACTTACAGTGTGGAAACAGGCCCTTCGGCCCAACAAGTCCACACCGACCCTCCGAAGAGCAACCCACCCAGACCCATTCCCCTACATTTACCCCTTCACCTAACACTACAGGCAATTTAGCAGCATTCACCTAACCTGCACATTTTTGGACTGTGGGAGGAAACCAGAGCACCCACAGGAGACCCACGCAGACTCAGGGAGAATGTGCAAACTCCACACACATAGTTGCCTGAGGCGAGAATTGAACTTGGGTCTCTGGCGCTGTGGGGCAACAGTGCTAGCCACTGTGCCACCGTGCTGCCTAAAACAAGTTTGTAAATCATTTTACAAATTCCACAGTAGGTTTCTGTAGCCACACAGTAAAATTGGTAACATTCTTTCTTTGCTATCAGTAGATCCAGTTTTTTTTCTCTGTCTTTCAGCACCATTTCAGTGAAAGAAAACAAGAGTGACTAATTTGGGAGTGGTAGGATCGACAATGTTTACTTCTCTCGTCACTCAGATTCTTTCCCTCTATTTTATTTTCTTGTTCTGTTCAGTGTCTATATCCCCATTCCATTCATGACTTTCCTTCGGTGTCATTTTGTTTCCTGAAATCTCTGTCTTGTACAGTTTCTATTCCTACCATAGAATGTCATAATAATTCTCTGCTCGTCTCTCCTTCCCAACGGCAAATATTAAAAGGAGACCCGACAATTTTTCTTGTGAAAAAAGGTGAGTATGTTGAAGGGTCTTTTGTTTCAACCAGGCTAAGGCCTGAGAGTAGTTTCTAGATGCAGTTATTGTGTGACCTTGGGGGATGAGGGGAAAACCAAACTGACATCAGGGATAGTAGTGAATATTTCACCAAAAACATTGCATTTCGGAGCAATTTATAACACATTGTTCCCCACTGAAATTTAGTACCAGTTGTAACCTTTTAATAATGGAGAGTTATTGTGAAAAAAATAAAAGAACTGCAGATACTGGAAATCAGAAAGAAAAACACAAATTTCTTGAAAAACTCAGCAGGTCAGGCAGCACCTGTGGAGAGAAAGCAGAGTTAATGTTTCTGGTCCAGTGACACTTCTCCAGAATTATTGTGAGCTTGGTTTAACCATCGTACCTTGGCACAACTCCAGTCAGTGTCATGAGATATAAAAGTTCTCCTTCCTAAACATGTCAGTGTTTTTGCAGGGATTGGAGCCTTCTTGATTTTTACGAGTGTTGTTGTATTGGCCATACACAGTCTTTGGAATGAGGGGAGAAGTTGCCTCTATCTAAAGATGTCTCTAAGGCTGTGTTGATGGTCACCAAATTTTACATCTTTATATTTAGGATTTGATACCCATTTGTTTTTCTCCACGTTTGAAGTTAAAGTGTTCAATAGCACATTTGGTGTGGTCAGGGCCTGGGGAAGGGAGTACATTAGGTGTTAATTACTGGGGTCCCACCCTATGTCTTAAGGCAAGCTCAGCAGAACTGCCCTCTCTTCTAAGAGAGAACCAACCAGAGCAACGTCATCCTGGTAGACAGATCAGGAAATATTTTTCTCCTAGACTGTTGAGTGTCTTTGGAATTCGCTCTCTCAAATGACAATGAATGCAGAATCTTTAATTATTCTTAAGGCAGAGGTAGATTTTCAATTACAAAGGAGATGAAAGTTGATTGGAGGTGTGCTGGAATGTAGAATTGAGGTTAAACTCATCAGCCATGGTCTTATTGAATGTCAGAGCAGCCTTAAGGGGCCAAGTGGCCCATTCTTGTTTCCTGTTTGTGTGTACCTAAGAGAGACAGAATCTGAGAGTCAGCTCCTCAGATTAAATTCTGTCTCTCATTTTTCAACAATCACAGGCTGATTCTTGCCTGGGTCCAAACCTCAGGGTTGCAGTCGCCTGGGTGTAGGCATTGCTGTTGTCTGGGTCCTGAGGTATATGTGGGTAGGAGGGGAGGACGATGGAAGGGGAGAGGAGGGTGGTGCGAGGAGAAGGGCAGGCTACAGGAACTGGTGATGGAGGTCACAGGTGATGAGGAAGGAAGAGTCTGCAGGGGATGTAGGGAAAGGGGAGAGGCTGCACGTTGAGGTGATAAGAAAGAGGTTCAAAAGTGGAGGGAAAAAGGAGAAGTTTGAAAGGTGCATGAAGATTGAACAGCTTAAAATTTATTGCCAGAAGAAAACTCAGTTAACTGGCACCCAGGAAAACTTGAATGTTGATATGATTACCCATTAGATTTTTGTGATATACAGGTTCCCCCCCGTTCCCGGGGTTGTTTGGTCGGGGGGTGGGGGGGTGATATGTTCCAAGACCTACTGCAGATGCTCGAAACCGCGGATAGAAGTGAACCCAATCATTTAAATGGGAAATCTGCCTCCCCGGCAGGCCCCTGGAATTATTTCTGGACAGTTCCATGTAATATTTTCGGGCCGCGGTAGCTGAAACTCTGGAAACTGAATCTGTGCATATGGGATTTCTACACAAAAAAAAACCTCCTAAATCCATTTGTGCTGCAGATTCTAAAGTCTATCTCCATTTAAATAATATTCAGCTCCTCTATTCCTCCTGCCAAACTGTATAACCTCCTATTTTTTCCACATTAGATACCATTTGGCAAGTTTTTTTCCTACACACTTAACCAATCTCTATCCCTCTGTAGACTACTTGTGTCATCCTCACTACCTGCCTCACTACCTGTTTTGTCTGTAATCTTGATGATAGTGCATTCACTTCCATCAATCAAGCCTTGTATTATAAATAATTATGGCCCCAGAAATGATCTGTAGTACTCGTTACCTGATGAAAGGGCAGTGCTGTGAAAGCTAGTACTTCTAAATAAACCTGTTGGATTATAACCTGGTATTATGTGATGCTTAACTTTGTCCACCCTTGTCCAACAGCAGCACCTCCACATCATTTTGTTTTGTCATCTTTTGTCGATTTTTAAAACTTTCCTAATTCTTTGATTTCCCACTAATCATTGCCACATTGCTGGCATTTTACTTCCAATTTGATGCTGTTCTTGATGTCCCTTGTTAACCGTTGCCGCTTTATCCCTTGTTCCTCACTGGGACATATCTTTGCTGTGAGTCGTGAGCTAATTTTTACACATCTGGCATTGTTCATCAACCATCTTTTCTATCAAATGCCTTCCTAGTCTCCTGCAGCTAATTCTGCCCTTATTTCCATATAATTATCCATGTTTAGGTTTAGAACATTTGTTTCCAACTGTAGTGATTGGAACGAAGGCCAGGTGGATCTCATTGACTGTGACATCCTTGATTGGAGTTGTTAACCTGGCCAATCAGGGAGCCTGGCTGAACAGGAGATTCAGAGATTCTCCTCATTCTCGGGACTGGCTCTGAGCAATCTAGTCAGAGTCCACAGACTGCAGTAAATAAAAGGTGACATGGTGACAGGATACCTGCCTCCTTGGAGTTATTTCACCAACCCAAGTTTCTACTTCTCAAAGTGAATGTGAAATCCTACCATGTTATGACCTCTGTTCCCGGGGAATCGAATATTCTGGGATAACTTACTAAATTTGTCTTATAACTAACTACCAGATCCAATAAGTCTGATCCCTGGTTGGATCCATAGCATATTGTTCTGGGAAACTATCCTAAATACAGTCTATGAATTCTTCATCATGGCTACCTTTGCCAATTTGATTTTCCTAATCCATATGAAGATTAATGTCTTCCAGGCTTAATAGACTGCTGTTATATATGCCCTCATTATGTCTTGATTTATTCTTTGACCTACAGAACATCCTCTGCTCAGGGCACCTATAGATTATTCCCATCAGTGTCTTCTTCCACTGTTTTTCTTTAATGTCCATCCATATGATTTCTGTATCATCTGATCCAAGAGAATTCCATCTCATCTAAACCAAAGCCATGCTGCCTCTCTTCCCTTCCTATCTGTCCTTTCGAAAGGTCACATACCCCTGAATATTTAGTTCCCAGCTTTGATCTCCTAACCTCATCTCTGCATTGGCTATAAAATCATGACCACCTGATGAAGGAGCAGTGCTCTGAAAGCTAGTGCTTCCGAGTAAACCTGTTGGACTATAACCTGGTGTTGTGTGATTTTTAACTTTGTACAACCCAGTCCAACACTGGCACCTCCAAGTTATAAAATCATGTGTTTTCATCTCTGTTTATACGGTTAGTTCATTTCTTTTGTTCTGAATACTCTGTGCATTCAAGAAAAGAACCATAGACTAGGCTTTATTCTCTTGGTGTCCATTTTTCCTACTTTTTTTTTGCTTGTATATTTTGTCCCTTCTTGTCCATTCTGGATATCATTGTTAAAACAGCTGTCCTGCAATGCTGCCATCTCCTTCTGCTTTGTAAGCCTATGTTTCTCCACTCCTAAACACCCTCCTCCCCAAATAGTTGCAAGCCCTCTCTACAGCCCTTATGCAGTACACCGGTCTGAATGAAGCCCACACAATTGTACTATCTGCTTTACTGCGCTCATGAGCTGAACCTCATTCCCCCCACATGCATTTAAATACTTTGCTTTGTTTACCCTATGCCATTTTGCCATGTTCGTCACCCTGAGGTTATCACCTAACTATTGAAAAATTTTCAGCAGAACCTCCTCCCCAGTCCTATCAGTGTTGTTAGTAACAATGTAGATGATAACAACTTGATCTTTCCCCTTCTGCACTAAGTTCCTCTCCAGTCCTGAGGAAATAATCATAGAATCTTGACAGTGTGGAAACGGGCCACTTAGTCCAACAAGTCCACGCTGGCCCCCCGCAGAGTAACCACCCAGTTCCATTCCCTGTTCTGGTACTGTACATTTCCCCTGACTAATGCACCTAGCTTACACATCCCTGAACACTACGGGCAATTTAGCATGGCCAATTCATCTAACCTGCACATCTTTGGACTGTGGGAGGAAACCCATGCAGACACAGAGAGAATGTGCAAACTCCACACAGACAGTCACCCCAGGCTGGAATCGAACCCAGGTGCCTGGTGCTGTGAGGCAATAGTGCTAACCACTGCGCCACCATGCCACCCTGTCTTTAACTCTGGCATTGGGCATGCACTGTGGCCTTTGGGACTCATGCTCCTGGTTGAAAGATTAAATCTATCCTCCTAATTATACTGTCCCCAATCACTACTACATTCCTATTTCCTCATCCCACTTGAATGGTCTTCTGTACCATGGTGTTGCAGTCAGATACCTCATCCTCCTTGACATCCCCATTCTCATCCACATAGTTTGCGAGAACCTCATTTTTGCTGGAACAATTGCAGGAAGTGAGGTGCCCTTTTGGGTCCCTACATGTGTCTCACCTACAATCACCTCCCCCTGTCCTTGATCACAGGCCAACTTCGAATTGCCGAATTGAGTGCCTCCTGGAGCAAAGTATCCAGGTGACTTTCCCCCTCCCTGATGCGGTCTCCAGAGCCCCAACTTGCATCTGAAGCTTCTCAACCTGCAAATGCTTGTTACTGATGTGTTCAAGGTTGATCCTGGTGCCCTCACAGATCTCACATCATCCAACCTGCTGTCTGTATCCAATTTAGTGAAGTTATTAACTACAATTACTCCTGTACTCTTGCTGTTTATACTTTATTGTATTTCCTTTTTTTAATATACTAATATCAATCTCCTACCTAGCAAGCTATTTTTAAAAAAAACCAAGAAAAATACCTGAATGTGAATTAGAAACATTACTTTTTCTTTAAAGGCTAGAGAGACTCACCAATCAGCTGCTTTATTTTGGCAAAAATCAACTGAACACCTCTCTCTTTCTTCTGCTGAATTCCTTCAGATGCTGGACACCCACAGATTTAAAAAAAGTTTACTTGTTTACAGATGTTATGACTTCACACTTGCATCTTATTTTTAACTGAAGTTGTTTAATATATCATTACAACCCCATGACAGTGTAACCCCTTTGCTATAAACTCTGTGTTGTATGGTCCTGTTCCATAACCACCTGATGAAGAGGCAGTGCCTCGAAAGCTAGTGCTTCCAAATAGATCTGTTGGACTATAACCTGGTGTTGTGTGATTTTTAATCTTATTGTAAGAAGCATTCAAGTGCTCAGTTGTACTGAGTTAGCTACTTAAATTTGTTCGCAGCACAAAGGACCTATCTCACTCAGTAAATGAGGATCCAGTTTCAGCCAGTTCTTAATTAGACTCTTTCAATGCACCACCTGAAAATAAGCCTACTCAAAGCTTGCATTTCTCTAAAGCAAACTACAAATTACAATCTATTGAAGATTTAAATACCTGCATA
This sequence comes from Chiloscyllium punctatum, assembly GCF_047496795.1. Lineage (NCBI taxonomy): Eukaryota > Metazoa > Chordata > Chondrichthyes > Orectolobiformes > Hemiscylliidae > Chiloscyllium > Chiloscyllium punctatum. The sequence continues at coordinate 50,124,592 of NC_092762.1, read as the reverse complement.
CTCAGCAAATGCATGCTCACTTACTCTAATGCTGCATTGGACTTGCTTGCAGAATTGTGTTCCGAATTGGAAAGGCCTAGCTCACTCAGAAGTGTCTCACTTGCAGAGAGAAAAAAAGGAAAAAACATTTTGGGGTTAGTTGGCAGTGGTTGAACTGACAGAATTTCTCTTGGAAATAACTGGACAGGCCTGATGGATTGAATGATTTCCTGAGTTGCACTACTCTTATTATCTATGTCTCAAAATGCATCAGAAAGTTGCTTAACAAGACCTGTCAAGAGTTAAAAATTGGGGTTGTTGGATATAGATCCATTATTTCTCTTCCTGGCCCTGTGTGTGGTGAATGTGACTGAATTGCTAGGGAGACTGTTGTGGGAGCGGTTTGAATAGGATTGTGAATCACAATGTACTGCTACCACCCAAGGTGCAGATTAAACACCATAACACCACTAACTCCTATTGTACAATACTAGAAACATACAGTTGGAATCCTGAGGGGTGATACAGTATATTGATGTGAAACTAGATTCTTAATCATCAACACAGTGAATTTGTCATCTCTATACAAGGGGAGGCAATGGCCTAGTGGTATTATCACTGGACTGAAATTAGAGACCCAAGTAATGTGCTAGGGACCTGGGTTTGAATCCAGCTGTGGCAAATTCTTAAATTTGAATTCAGTTTTTAAAAAGTTTGGAATTAAGAATCTAACGATGACTACAAATCCACTGTCATGAAAACACCATCTGGTTCATGAGTGTTCTTTAGGAAGGCAATTGACGTACCTTAGCTTGTCTGGCCTTCATGTGTCTCCAGAGCAATGTGGTTGACTCTTAACTGCCCTCTGGACAATTAGGGATGGGCAATCAATGCTGGCCTAGCCAACTACACCCTCATCCCATAATGAATTAAAAATAAACATTTTCATGTCAACAACATTGGAATGAGAATAGGTCATGCAGCCCTTTGATTTGCGCCTAATCCCCTGTTCAGTTAGGTCATGGCTGATTTGTGAGTTAACTTCATATAACACCTTAGACATTTTTTTTTGTTAATAAATGCTTATCAATTTCAAATTTAAAAATAACAATTGGTGCCTGGCAACAGTTGCCTTATGTAGAATGTTTCTTCATTTAATTCCTGAAAGGTCTAGCTCTATTTTTTAGACTAGATTCCCTAGTCCTAGACTTGCCAATTGGTGGATCTAGTTCCTTTCTATTTGATCTGTTTCCTTTAATATCAGGAGATGTTATGCAGAGAACCAGGAAGTTTGCTGCAGGAAGGGAAGGAAGAGCAAGGGTGTTAATTCTAGCATCAGTTTTAATGAATGTTTGGGCAGCTTTAATCTCCTGACTTTTCATCCAAATATGAATAATGATACAGAAGTGCAAAATACCCAGTTGATATGAAATTTGCAGTTTGGTTCAGTCAGTAGCAGTCTGACCTCTGTTTCACTAGTTTGTGTATATAGTATAGAAATGTTAACTCTGTTTCTCTCATATGTTGTTGAAAGACATTGAGTTAAGTTTGGTTTACCGCAAAAGTACTTCTAATATCTTCAATGGAACTAACATAATAATAATAGGTATACATGTTCACTGATTTTTGTGTTGTGAAATTTTTCTGTTTTAAACCATGAACCATGTGGCTATATTTCAATAAATACCTTGGTTTTTGAATTTCCAAAACAAATAACCAAAATGTTATCAATTTCTACCAAGATCATGATAATGGTACATTTATATCATGTAACAACCCCTCCCGTTTGTAAAACAATTCAACATCTGATGTATAAGGAGCAATGCCATGGGATATTTTCTATCCATAATATATTTAATGGGAAAATAAGACTTCATGAATTTAGAGTATAATGAGAGGATTGTTTAAGTTTATTTTGTTTCTGTTGTATAAAGCAGAATTGTCCTAATGACACTATGGAACCAGATGTGGCTCATTGATATGATTCAATGTAGCAATGAACCACAACAATGAAAGATATGAATTTGAACACCAAATCGCATTGAGTTAGCTGGTTTCAACTGGAGTAACATTAGGCTCCTATAGTGCAATATGCACAAAGATGGGCATCTTACTCTTGAGTGTCATTCATTGTCTCCCATTGTAATGTGAGTGTATGGACATAATTGAAGGGAGGAGAGCTCTATCCTGTGATATTCTCGATGGTTAATTCAGGTTCACACCTGAAGAGTGGCTACCTAGCTATGGAATTGGTTCTCTGTACAAAAAAAAAGCATAAATAGGAGAGAGAAACATGTACAGTATTAATTTTGAAAATGTTGTCAAAAAGAAAAATAATTATTGTGTCCTCTTTCTGTTTCAGACTGAACTGAAACCTAGTAAAGTATCTTAATCAACCTAAGAATTGGCATTACAAGTTGCCTTAGCATCTGTAGACGAACAAACTTCACATCCAGTGATGCGCCCAAGAGATTAGTTTCCGTTGTCAGATCAGCCTAAATGGAATTGGAAGTAAAGTCATAATACAGGCTGGTTCCTTCATGTTCCATTAGGTTGATCCCAGCTTGATATCAGGTGCAATTATGGCAGAAGATTGTGATCACATTCCATCTATCGATGACTTGTTTAACATTTTGTCTGAAGTCACTGAGAAAAGGTTGTTCAGCCTATGGTATAAGTTTTATTCTAACAACTCAAGAACTTCAAAAGTCCATCAACTACTTTATAGCATCATATCATTCTTCTTGAAAAAGACAGATGAGGCCGAGAGAGCAGCAATGTTAGTGTTAAATGAAATGCCAAATGACAGATCGGCTTTGTACATTCTCAACAAAATTCAAGGTTTAGAAGGTGGTGCACAGCGAGAACAGAAAACATCTGAAATATCAAATGAAGAGTTTTCTGCAGAAGATGGTAATGTTCTCAGAGACCTGGCTTTGATGCTTGCATTGCTAGTGGAAGAAAATTTGTGCAACTCTTCCATGAGGAACCAAGCATGCCAAGCTGCCATCAAAGCATTCAAGTCCAACAATCAAAACCACAGAATGGATCTTCAGGAACTTATTGAGGAATTTAGGTGGCAGTTTGGTCCCATGTCTTTTGAAGGTGAGGAGAATGCTGAAGTATCAGCTCTGAAGTCAACTGAAGAACAAATTCCAAGTATGAGATCAACAATTGAATGCAGGACTAATCCAGACACTGTCCCGAGTAAACCAGCAACCAACTCACTGAACAATTCAGAAATTACGATTCCCACTCACTTTGAAATCAGTGCATCTCCCACTGCATCATTCATTTCCAATTCACACAGGGACAACTTAAATTCCCCAATAGCAAACTCTGAAGAGAGTACTGTTAACCTCAGTCATTCTATGAAAAGACAATTGAATCTGTCTTCTGACAAATCTTTGGGAGAGGTGAAGGTGACCAATGGCATTGGAGTTAAATGTGTAAAACAGAAGAATGTTCCTTCAGCTTGTCTAATCGAAGGTTCTTCGCACACACAAGTGAATGAAGTGAGACCAACAGAATGTACAGGAGAAAGAAACAGTAGCCAGCTAGTTAGTTCAAAGTCAAAAATGTCAGAAGACTGGGGGACAGGGAATGAAGAACATACCAATTCCATTTCACACGATCCTTCACTGGGAGCAACCAAGCTGCCAACAGGTGACCAATCAAACTCCGCTGAAACCACATCTGGAAAATTCAGTCCTTCAACACCTCCTCCTCCGGCAGATGAGGAAATCTTTGAGAACAAATTTTACTCTTTTGTTGTCTTGCATGCCCGAGAAGATGCGGAAATAGCAGAAAATGTTCAGTTGAGACTAGAATCATTAGTGAAAATGGAAGGGGCAACGTTTTCCGAGGAATTCTCTCTTCCAGGACGATCTCCAATAAAGTGTATTGAAGATGCAATTAACAACTCTGCATTCACAATCCTCCTCCTCACGCACAAGTTTAACAGTCGCTGGGAAGAGTACAAGACCAATAGTGTTCTGATGCATTCAATTAGGAATGAGCACAAGTACAACACAGTCATTCCACTGCTACCGAAGAAGAGTCGGATGTGTAAAAATGACATCCCTTTTGCACTGACTGCTATCAATAGCCTCGATGAGAATTCGAGACACTTTGAAAGACATGTAAAGAAGACATTTACTTGGAATGTACTTGAGAGGCATAAAAAGAGTTGGCTTCAAGAGCAAGAACGTAAACAGATAGAAGAAAAAACAGCACAGGCCCAAAAAGACTATCAAAGTGCCTTGAAAACTCTATCAGCTAACTGGAATTATGTGCAGATTTGTAGCCAACTTGCACAGAGTTATCATCACTTCCAAGCAATGCATCCACCCCATCCTGGACCTGCTGCAGTTAATGGACATGCACAGCCTGTGCTACACCCACCACCTTATCCCTACCTCCCTGTATTTCCTGGGTTTAATATTCCTCCATCACCTTTACCGAACAAGCCAAATTTCAACCCGCAGCATGCCATGTACCAGGTTATGCAACCACCCTTTCAGTTCATTAACCCTAGCAATAACCAAAATGTAAATGTCAGTAGTTCCACACAACAGCAAGGTCAAGGCACTAACATAATCCAGATTCAGCATGCCAAAAATGTACAGATAGGAGACTCTAACCAGATGACAATAACAGATTTGACTGAGAGTTGTGAGAGCACAGATGATGAGGACAGAGAAAGTGAGCACAATTAGATGTCTTGCAACTTTTTTTCATTGGAGAAATCAAAGATCTAGATCTGTAGGATTGTGGATTCTATTAAATGTACTCTCTGAAATGAAACTCAATGTAACCACCCAGCATGGCAGCTCAGCTGATTTCCAGTTTGCAGCTTCTCTCCATGTGTGCATTGGTTTCTGCTAGGTCCTCTGGTTTCCTCCCATGGTCCAGGGATGTGCAGCTTAGTGGATTAGCTATGATAAATGTAGGGTTACAGGGACAGGTTAGCACTGGGTCGGGGTGGGATGTCGTTCGGAGGGTCAGTGCAGATTCGATTGGCTGAATGATCTCTTTCCACACCATAGGGATTCTGTGATTCCAAATGTAAATTTTCTTTACCTTGGTGGTAACTGCTGTACAGAAACGTGACCGCTGACAAAGCAGATCATCTGTTTTTATTATATAGTGTACTTTGCCACTCTGAGCTCAGTTCTCTGATTCCCGCAAGGCTTTGACAGGAAAGCTGCAATTAGCCATGAGTTGCTGCAGTTTAGTCAATCTGCTCCTGATTGCAACCCACTGACTCTGTGTCTGATGAATGTGTATCAAAGTAGACAGTGTGATGCTGATCCTTTCCACAATGCCACTGTCAGTCAATGAAACAGAATGATCATTTGATCTTTGGAAAGAAGAAAATTACTGTCCAGCAGTGTTGAGACTTAATATTATACAGTAATGATGTCTGAATGAATGCCTCAATGGAAAAATAGCTGCTGAAAGAACTAATAACATTGTGAAGAAAAACATTTTTTCTACACATCCAGTAGTTAAAATCTGAATAACATTTATTGAGAAGGTTGTCATGGACTAGTTGAACTGAAGTGTCTGTTTCCATGCTGTATGACTGTACGAGAAAGTGTAAAGAACCTTGCCAGTTGTATCTAGTTTCCTTGTGACGGCCACAGTAGCTTTATTTGATTCCTAAAATTGAACTATTTAAAATGATTAACTTAATCTTTTCCCACTTCACCCTTGGTCATCATTATTACTGTACATTAACACTTGTTTCAAGCCAAATATGTGCATCGTAAAGTTGGTGGAGCTGGCATTGTTGATTGTTGACACAAGTTATCTGACTTTGTAAAACTTTTGAAAATCAACAACCCAGTTGGTACTGATCTGATACTGAGTTGTGCAAGTCACAAATCTTAGCTTCGCTTTTCACCTCTGGCCTCCCTCAAGGAGGCACATTTCAAGGTCACTGTTCATTTGTCCTAAGTGACCACCATTCATGATGTGCCCAAGCAGCAAGTCTGTTCCGCAGTGACAAACATTCTAGCTGCTCTCATACCCACGTGACCTGTCAGTACAGGAGGGTGAAAACCGGCAAGTGAACGTTTTTGGTTTTTGTATGAAAGTCATGGAATCAAATTAGATGAAAAGTTGTCCCTTCTGGCAATTAGAATTCAAGACTTGTTTCCAGCAAAAAAAAATGCTGGAAAGCTGCATGTAACCTGCAATGATATATGATCCTTTGAGGCTGAAATTACCCTTCTTGGGGAGCAGATGAAGTGAGCCCAGGCACTGATTAGGAATGCTTGGAGAAAAGTTTGGAATTAAATACTCTCAGCATCTGTAATATATTACTTGAGCTAGGCAAATCTACAATATCCCGGGTTTCTGTTGATGCTTACCCAGTCAGTCCTGATTTATTTTAGACTTGGGAGTGGCAAGCAAGGATTCTTTCCACACAACACTGGATAATCCTCCCACCCATTGCCCAAGTTTTTAAGGTAGTCCTAGCCAGACAAGCTGTGGACAGATTACCAGTGTTGAGCCCTTCTTAAACTCCAGCAGTGGCAATTTGCACCTTAATTCTTGGGTTTAGTTTGAGAAAGCAGCGTAACCTTGCACACACTGTGTACATTCTGGATTGGGAAATGGAAACTCTGTTAATGATTTTTCAGTAATTTAGACTCTGAACGATGGGTTTCTTCTACTCAGGTTCCCAAATGATCAAAATTTGTTTAGAAAAATTGAATTTCCTGGTTACAAATGGTGAAAACACCATTAAATTGTTTGAGGGACAAATTTACAGAGCACAGGTTGCTTCTCAAATTTTGTTTGACAATTAAAAAGATTTTTAATTGTCAAACAAAATTTGAGAAGCAACCTGTGCTCTAAATTTTTAAGATTTTTAATTGTCCAGATGATCTATTAAAATGTGACTAACTCCTGCTGCCAACTGGACACGCAGCAAGTTGCGTTTGTGCACTCGACTCTCACTGCAGTCTCTGACATGAGAGCACCTATTCCTGCTGCCATTTTTGTGAAGCAGCCTGTTTATATCACACTGAATGAATGTTGATACAATATTTGGCAACTTGATTTATTAAAGGTAGAGAAATGACTACACATCGAGAAATCAACAGCCCCATTCCCCAGAGAATATCTGTTAATCTGTAATAAATAAACCCATGAAAAATAAACAATGTACGAGTTTATTTATATGCTCATTTTTACCCAGTCATTTGAGACTTTGTCCGGGGAAGCCCAGAAAACTTAGCTTCAGTTGGATAATGGTCAAACTCTTAATCTCAGTGGTATTGTTTCAAATCCTGTATGAGCTAATACATTTCAGTTTTCAAATAGTTTTCATTGATTTTCTTCTTTTTATCTAAACATTTTATGATCAGTTTTCCTCTCGTTTACTTAAAAGTTTTGGTTATATTTCTTCATTGGCTGTCAGAAGCATATTTTAAAGGGAACAGTGGATAAATGGTAGTTCAAGTGCCTAAAGGAAATTGCAATTGGTTGAAGACTATACAGTATTATTAGTCTGCTTCAAGCCAACTTGTTTAATGCAGCAGCTACCACTCTGACACTGACATTGTGATTGCAGGTATAGGGGAAATGCTCCCTGCTACTGTGGTACAAACAGCCAGAGAATTGTGGTCTTGAAGTTGTGTTGTGGGATAGTTACAAGCATTTAACGTTTAGTTAGACACTTCTACTAAAATAATGAAGAGACACATTTCAGACCGAATGGGTCAAATTTATGCATGTTAATATTCTCAAGGTCAAAATGTATCTGGAATTTAAAGGAAACAACTAGAAGCAACTGAAGCTCAAAGAATGACCGAAAGAAGAAAAAGAGATTAATGTTTTATGTGGGCTTACCTTAATTTCCTTTTTTTAAGCAAAGGGGTTACACTTTCTTTACACCGTGCAACTTATTGTATTACACTGTACAAACAAAATATTTGTGCGTTGTCACTGCCATTTCCTCACTCTGAATGAACGGTTAATCCAAAGGATAAGGAGTTAAAATTGACCTGAACACTTCCGCTTAAAATGCTGGGGTACTATGAATTAAAGCAGCTTCGAAACAGTGACAGGATTGGACAGTCAGTTCCGATTTATGGAAGGGAATTAATGCTGGACAAATGTATTGGAATTTTGAGGTTGTAACTAGTAGAGTTGATGAGGGGGGAGTCAATGCATGTGCTTGGACTTTCAGGCCATTTTCATTGAGGTCCCACATAAGAGAATATCATGTAAAATAAAGAGGATGGAATTGGGGATAGTGGCATGTCACAGTTGGAGAATTTGTTGGCAGACGGGAAACAAAGAGGAGGAATAAATAGGTCTTTTCCTCCCAAGTGACAGGCAGTGACCACAGGGATCAGTATTTGGACCTAGGCTATTCACAATATAAATAAGGAGAACTAAATGTAAATCTCCCAAGTTTTCCAAAGACACAAAGCTGGGTAGGATGGTGAACTATGAGGATGCAGCAAAGATGCTGCAGTGTGATTTGGACAAGTGAGTTGGCAACTGCATAATAGATAAATATAATTTAGCTAAATGTGAGGTTATCCAGTTTGCAAGCAAAAACAAGGTGGCAGATTATGTTGTAACTGCTGATAGATTAGGAAAGGGGGACGTGCAGTGAGATCTGGGTATCCTTGTCAGCAAGAAGATGGGGAGGAATGTAAATGGGATGTTGGCCTTCAAGGCAAAAGGATTTGACTACAGGAGCAGGGATATCTTGTTGCAATTGTACAAGTTATTGATGAGACCACATGGAGTATTGTGTACAGTTTTGATCTTCTTATCTGAGGAAGTATATTCTGGCTACAAAGGTTTACTAGAAGGATTCTTGGGATGATAAGACTGATGTTCGAAGAGACTGGACCAGTGGGACTATATCTGTGAATTTGAAGAATGAGGAGTTATCTTGTTGAAGCCTTTAAAACTCTTAACAGGACTAGACAGGGGAAACACAGGAAGGATGTTCTTGTTGACTTTAAAAAAAATTATTCACAGGATGAGGGCATCACTAGCTAGGCCAGCATTTATTGCCCATTCCTAATTGCCCAGAGGACAGTTGAGTCAACCACATTGCTGTGGGTCTGGAATCACATGTAGGCCAGACCAGGTAAGGATGGCAGTTTCCTTCCCTAAAGGACATTAGTACACTAGATGGGTTTTTCTGATAATTGATAATGAATTCATGATCACTAGACTGTTAATTCAGATTTTAAAAAAAAATGAGTTCAAGTTCCACCATTTGCTGTAGCAGGATTCAAACCCAGGTGTCCAGAACATTATCTGGTCTCTGGATTAACAGTCCAGCGATAATACCATTGGGCCATTGCCTCCCTTCTGTGGAGTCCAAAAGTAGGAGTTACAGTCTAAGGACATGAGACAGGCCATTTAGAACTGAGATGAGAATTTTCTTAACCGGCAGAGTACTGAGTCTGTGGGATTCTCTGCCACAGAAAGCAACTGAAACCAGAACATTGAATATTTTTCAATAAGGAGTTAGTTTTTTTTAAAAAGAGTATGGGGAGAAAGCAGGAACAGGATATTGATTTGGATAATCAGCCATGATCATATTAAAGGGTGAAGCAGATTCAAATGGCCTACTCCTGCTTCTATATTTCTTTGAATTGAAAACTTTATAGGGGAGAATGCCAGTGAAAAAGTTCAAGTAGTGAATGGTTGAAGATGCAAGTCCTTTTTATTCAAAGCGACCAATTACCACCTTTAAGGGTAGCCTGAGTTTTCCAACAACAAATTTTTATACAGTACCTTTCACCTAAAATTTTTTTTGAGGCGAGAGGAGAAAGACTTACAAGGGACCTGAAGGACAATGTTTTCACACAAAGGGTGGTTTGTATGCAGAATGAACTGCCAAAGAAAGTGGTAGAGGCAAGTACAGTTACAATATTTAAAAGCCACTTGGACAGGTACGTAAATAGGAAAGGTTTACAGGGATATGGGCCAAATGTAGGCAAGTGGGTCTAGTTTAGTTTGGGAAACTTTGTCGCGGCATGGATGAGTTGGACTGAACAGTCTGCTTCTGTGCTATATATCTTTTATCACTGTGTTGTAAGGCACTTCCACATGGATGTCAGAACATGGGATATTAGAAGAGATAATCAAAAGCTTGATCAAAAGGGTCAAGTAATCCTCCCTTAAAGGAAGTACAATGAGAAGCAGAAGGGATTTTATAAGAGGGAACTCTCAATCCTAGACCTAACTATCTGAATTTGAAGCTACCAAGGAAGCAGTTAAAATTGTGGATGCTTAGAGACCAGGTAAGTTGGAGGGTGATGGGATGGAGGACTTTACAAAGAGTTGATGGCTTAAGAACAGAGACATTCAAAAACAAGAGAATAGATCCTTGTATCTTCCATTATCCAGATTTTAGAGTCTCTGTTGCTAAAGTTACCACCAAGTTCAATTCTTCTGACATTATAAATATCTATCTTTCTTCTGCTAACTATTAGAACACTATCCATCCAACATTTTAGCACTGATCACCATATAATGAGGCACTACTGAATTCTCCTTTTAATATCTAGAGGGACTAGAGCGTTAACATTTTTAATCATTTTACAAAATTGATATGATGGTCATTGTTTGTGAAAGTGTTTTGCTTTCTTCTCCCGTTGAAGTCAAGGAGGCATTGACTTCTTCCATAAGCATTTGTGGAATCCTAAAGTTCAACTCGCTAGCTCTGGTCGTTCCTTCCTCATTTGATCTATAGGTATCCTTTTCCTAGATTTATCATTTGTTTTTAAGGCATGAATAATTAGTTTTCTAAATCAGCTGGTTTTAGATATACATTTATTGTAAGAGCCACACAGTCACAAGTGTAGCTCAGCAGCAATTTACATTTAATACTCTTCAAGCCAAACAATCGAGTGTAAACTCTGGGCAAAGAATGTGCTAAAATAAATAGGTTCCAAAAGCTACATTTAAGAGTATTCTGAAAAAGGAATCAATATTAGCATTGTTGTGCATGTGTGAAAACATGCAGTCACACAGTGGGTTTGCAAGATCCCCATAAAATAAAGCCCTATTAAAACAAATTAGATCTATACATAGTGCCTTTAACATTCCAAGTATTTACAATAGTGTTTAAAATCTCTGCCTTCCTTTGAAATTAAAATATCTTTATTGTAACTATAGTTACACTTTTACACTAAAATAAAACCCACACACATCTGTTTCACTTTTTCAGAGAACAACTGATCTATTGAGCCACAAGGCTGTTCATAAAGGTCAAATGACAAACATATCTAGTGCGAAGAAAAACGCCTTTTGCAGTTAACAAATGTGCAAGCTTCAAAAGATGTTATATACCCAAAAACGGTATCTGCTCTGTTTCACTTCAATATGTATGCCTATGACAAAACATGTTCCTTGCTTTTTTTTATTGCAATTCACTGCTGTTACAACACATTCATTTGAATGTTTTTTTTTTCTGAACATCCACAAATCAAGAAACTGAAATTGCATGGTCACTTCCTTTCCAAATGTTCTAAATCATCAAAGGGTTACAGTTTGGTGAAATACCAAGTGAAGCGTTCAGGCTGCTAATTGTCATTTGCAGTAAACAACTTAAATCTAGTTTTCGGTCTCCTCTACATTGGGGAGACCAGACATCTTCTTGCAGAGCGCTTCAGAGAATGTCTCCAGGACACCCACACTAATCAACCCCACCACCCTGTGGCCGAACATTTCACCCCTGAACCCAAGTCTGCAGAGGGCATGCAGGTCCTGGGCCTCCTCCATCGCCACTCCCTCACCACCTGAAGCCTGGAGGAAGAACGCCTCATCTTCTGCCTCGGGATCCTTCAACCCCAGAGCATCAATGTGGACTTCACCAGTTTTCTCATTTCCCCTCCCCCCACCTTACCCCAGTTCCAACCTTCCAGCTCAGTACTGTCCTCGTGACCTGTACCATCTGTCAATCTTCCTTCCCATCTATCCACTCCAAACACATCTCTGACCTATCACCTTTACCCCCACCTCCATCCACCTGTTGGACTTTTAGCTACCTTCTCTCTAGCCCCATCCCCCTCCCACTTATCTCTCCAGCCCCGAGGCACTCAGCCTCAGGCCTGATGAAGGGCTTTTGCCCGAAACGTTGATTTTCCTGCTCCTTGGATGCTGCCTGACCTGCTGTGCTTTTCGAGCACCACTCTAATCTTGACTTAAATCTAGTTTTGCATAGCCTTTTGATGTTTTTGTGACAACAGAGCGAAAACAAAAAGGTGTGTGTATATTTGTGAAGGGTAGTATCTAAAGACTGACTACGTGGATGCAGGGAAAGTTACAAAAATAATTGGATGCATTACCGAATTCAAACAAACATGTCTGTTTCTAATAGCCATGTACCGTTCATTGATGCCGAAGGTTCAAGTTGAGAGTTAGATCTTATAACTAAAATGGTTAGTCCCTGGAAGGGGAAAGGTATACATCAGACGGCAAGAGCTACAGGTGGGGGGAAAGGCAATTACAATGCGATTAGACAAGATTTAGGATAGCGAAAGAAACTGCAGGGAAGGGCACAATAGAAACGTGGAGTTTATTCAAGGAACAGCTAGTATGTGTCCTTGATAAGTATGTACCTGTCAGACAGGGAAGGTGTTGTTGAGTGCAGCAGCGTGGTTTACGAAGGAAGTTGAATCTCTTGTCAAGAGGAAAAAGGTGGCTGATGTTAGGATGAGATGTGAAGGCTCAGTTAGGGCGATTGAAGATAATTTCTTTACTCAGTAGCAGGGATGTGGAACACACTGCCTGTAACAATTGTAGACTTGCCAACTTCATGGTCATTGGATAGGCATATGGATGAGAATGGAATAGTGTAGGTTAGATGGGCTTCAGATTGTTGTCACAGGGTGGTGTAACATGGAGAGCCGAAGAGTAATGTTCTATGCTCTAGAAGCATGCTCAGACAAATGGAGTTATTCGTAAAAACAAGAGATGATCCTGTCCAAAGTGAATTGTTTAAGTATTAGTTGTGTTGAGTGGAGTATGATATTTTCTGAAAGATCAGCTTAGCTACAATAGTGAACCTCAATTTTTAAAAAAAATTCTTGATCAATTCTTGGAATTTAGGACTGATGTCACTTCAGTGTTTCAGTAAAAAGTGAGACATTGGTGCCAAAAGGCAGTGAAAAATTTTGGTACTACTTTGTAAACAGTAACAAAGTCCATCGGCCGCAGGGAGGGTAACCAATTCAGTTCCAATTGTTTAAAAATAAAATACAAAAACTGTAAAAATCTACACTTTTAGGAAATTCATGGCCAGAAGTAGGTAGGTAGGACATATCCACCAAACATTAGAACATGCTAGATATTTACTGAAGAGGACTTTCAAAGTGCCTGTACTTCTTTCCATTGTTTCATCCCTCTGCCTAACCATTGAAGAATCCTTCATAAACTCCATCTCAAAAGAAATGTTTCAAACAGAAGATTTTTGAATGCTGAAGGGCATAATATTAAAATCATTAGGTTGCAAATGATTTCAACATTACTGTAATATTTGAAGGTAAAATAAGCCCACTGGTTTAACAAACTAGTTCTCAGGCCTATCAATAAAAGTAGAATCTAGATTTACTAAACGCTGTCTACCAAAATTGTCAAGCGTTCTGAAGATTTATTATAACATCAGTGTACATAACTCGGAAACCAGGTATAATGTTGGGACAGTAAATGATGCAACTCAATAGATTGATAGGAATCTGAAATTAACAGACATCTGACATAGAACAGCACACTGCTTGTTTCCATCTCTGATGTTATTTCCACTTTATAGTAGTCAGGAGATACTGATAGGCTCAATGGAACATCAGGGTAAAGATCTATGACGTGTTTCATTTTGGTAACCTATTCCATATTGAAATTTAAAGTGTAACTCACACTCGTGCATGTTCTTTGGACCTTGTTGCACTTAGTGGATATTTTATTTGCTGAATCTTAAAAAGCAGCTGAAATATACAGGTGCCACTGGATTTATTGGGTGTTTTAAAAATTTAGATTTTCCTACAATAAATGAAGTACAGCTTAGGAAATGCTGTGCGTAGAACTTACAAAACATAAAATGGCATGAGCTGTGATCCATTCAGCCAGGATGGCAGCAGTGGTGTAACAGGGAAATTAAGTGAAGAGTTTATAAGACTTCTTAAAAGTTGCAGATTGTTAACTAATTTTCTCTAAATGAATTAGAATTCCCTTCACCCAAACATCTGGTCTTTTGGTATAATTCAGAATGGACAACAGAGCAGATAGCAACCAGCATATATTCTGCAAGACTAAATTTTGTTTGTTCTGTGGTCTTAGCCCTATAAAGATTGAAATAGCCCTTCAGGAGGCGGACTGATTTTAATCTCACTGAAGTGTCTGTCATATTTATGTCAGTGAGTTGTTCAATCCCCATGTGAACCAATTTTATAAAGACTTAATTTAACACTTCAATGTAGTTGAATGAAAGCATCCAGTTCTTCTGGAATTAATCCTTTGTAAATGACCTTATGTTTTTCAACGGCACGAGCAGCAAGGCACTGCAGAGTGATGTGGTTGATGGGTTGAATCAAATTCTTGGCCATCTTCTTTTCATCCAACAAATCCCAAGCAGTTTTCTTGGAAGAATTGGTGGCATCAAAATGTGCACCGGTGTCAATTAACATGTTCATAATATCAAGATTGTTGTTGAATGCAGCTATATGCAGAGGAGTGTTGTTCTCATAATCTCTTGAGTCAACGTCAGCACCACATTCCAGCAGTACCGAGGTCACTTGCAACGAAGGGAACTTGCAAACTGGATAACGGCCAACTGATGTTGTGTCCTTGTCAACTGCTAGATGTAATGGGGTAAATCCACCCTTTCCTCTTGGATTCAGCTTCAAAAGCCGATAGATGGTTTGCTTCTTGTAATGTTCCTGATCAGGGCTACATTCTACCTTTTCTAACAAGGAAATCAAGTGTAAAATAATAGATAAAGCTTTTGTGAATTGTGCAACATCAGGTGGGTTCTCCCGCTGATTCACTGCTCGTTCAACTTCACGGACACTTTTACACAAGATGCCCATAAGATCAGTGAAAGATACTTTCATGGCCAGGGTGCCTTTTGGACGGTCTTGCAGGACAAAAGAAAACAGCTCAGCAAAGGAGAGCAAACTACTGGCAGTCATAGGGCTCAGTGGGTCTAAATTGTTCTGCTGCATATCCAGCGCATATTTCCACAAATTGATGCATCTTTCAAAGTTTCCAGAATCAGCATAAACTGCACCTCGATAACGAATATAGTAGGAAGTGTCTGGATGGGATGGACCAAGAATTCTCTCTCGGATCAACAAGGCTTGCATCCTCATCTCATCTGGGTCAGTAATCAAGGCTTCCAGCTCTTCAGATGTTGTAACCTCTTTTGCATAATCATAAGCTAACACCAGTTGTCCTACCTGTGGCTTCTTAACTATTTTGCTTTTGTCACTGTGCCTCTTCTCCATTGCTCTCTTCCAAAACTTCATCGCTCCCAGCAAGTCTCTTTTCTTATCAACAAACGTAGCTCCCAATAGTTCAAGCGCATCAATTCGGTCTTCCTTCCTGGTCTGCACGTGGTTAATAAGAAATTCCACAATATTCATGTGACCTGTGACACTGGCAGCAAGTAAGGGGGTCATTCCATAGCCATCCTTTTCCATCTTAGCCCCACATTTTAGCAGCATTTTCATTATTTCCAGGCTTCCTGACTCCGCGCAGTCGTGCAAAGCAGTGTTCCCCTTCACACTTTTCCTATTCACATCCGCACCTTTCTCCAGCAGATACTTGGCAATCTCCTTATGCCCCTTATAGCATGAGATCATGAGGCAAGTGTGCCCGTGCCTGTTCGCCACTTCCATGTCCGCTCGGTGCTCGATGAGGTACTTGACGATCTCCAGGTGGCCGTCGAAGCAGGCGGCCCGCAGCGGGGTGGAGTTGGTCAGGGTGGTGTTGTTGACGGACGCCCCGTGCTCCAGCAGGGTCCGGACCACCGACAGGTGCCCGGCGGCCGACGCTGCCCACAGCGGCGGGGCCCCTTCGATGGTTTCCCCGTCGAAGTTGACCGAGCCGCCCAGCTCCACCTTGGCCTTGCAGTGTTCCATCAGGTAGTCGACGACCTGCAGGTGGCCGTACCTGGAGGCGATGAGCAGGGGGGTGCCGCCATTGGTTTTCTCCAATGTCACCGCCTCCAGCTCCTCCGCGCTCCGGTTGTTCAGCAACTTCTGCATAAGTTTCAACTTGCCGTCCCGAGCTGCGTTGAAAACTGCCGTCTTGATATCCATGGTCGGGCCCCGGCTGCCATTTAAACTCCGGCCGGCCCAACAGGGAACGGGTGTGGCGGGCAAGGTGAGGAGACGGGAGGGCGTCGGTCGGTCGCCTGGCCCTGGGCCCTGCTCGAACGGCCGATATTATCTTTCGAAAGTAAAATGGAGACCCTCCGGCTGACAGCTCCGACCCTGTGGGGCTCACCGCGCATGCGCCACCGCGGCGAATGCTGGGCGTTGGTGCTCGGGCGTCACGTGATACGTGCCGGTCGCACTACAACCCCCAGAAGACCCCGCGGAACCGTCGAGACGATTGGCTCAACCGGCCCCTAACCGACATTAACAGTAGCCAATGAGGAGAGAGAACCGTGCGCGTGGGGCCGGTACAACAATGGGATTCGCCAATGGGTTTGGCGAGGAGGCGGGTATTTATTTGAAGGGTGGCGATGGCGGTGAGCAGGTGAGGTGAGTTGTCCAAGTTAGTTCCAATGGTGAAGCAGTTCGTTGAATCTGGAAATCCCACACCGTGACCTTATAAGAGTGATTCGACGTGCTTCATTTTTACTGTACTGAAAAGTAGACGAGGTGACCTGTCAGATTTAAGGATCCCGCAGACATCAGTGAGGAAGTGGCTGGTTAATCTGAAATGGTAACTGAATATCAAATATACTCGTTTTGATGTAGAGAGAACATGCAAAATACGAAGAGTAAGCCACGCAACCCGACAAGCCTGCTCTGCCATTCAATAAGACCTGGCTGAATTGCATCTATTTCTCTTTTTCATTCTATCCTCATTGTCCTTGATTCCCAAGTGCCCTCAGATCTGATCTCTAATGCTCACGAATTAAATGGCTACAGCTCATAGAGTCAATAGAGATGTACAGTGTGGAAACAGACCCTTTGGTCCAATTCATCCATGCCAATCAGACATTCTAAATTAAACTAGTCCCATTTTCCAGCATTTGGCTCATACCCCTCCAAAACCTTCCTAATCATACTTCTGTCCAGATACCTTTAAATGTAAGTGTATCAGCTTCTACCACTTCCTTGCATTCCAATCTCTGCATGGAAAAAGTTGTTCTTTAGGTCCTTTTTAAATCTTTCCCCACTCACCTTAAACCTGGGACACTCCTTTCATGGGGAAAAGACCTTGACTATTCACCCTATCCATGCCCCTTGTGATCTTATAAATGTCTATAAGGTCAGCCCTCAGCCTTCGATGTTCTAGGGAAAGCAACTCCAGCCTATTCAGCCTTTCCTTACCCTCCAACCCTGGCAACATTCCTGTAAATCTCTTCTGAATCCTTTCAAGTTTAACAACATCTCTTCTAGAGCCAAGACACCAAAATTGAGTGCAGTATTCCCAAAGTGACCTAACCAATGTCCTATAGAGGTGTAAAATGACCTTCCAACTTGGATACTCAATGCACTGACCCAAAAAAGGTAAGCATACCACACACCTTTTGCATTACTTTGTCTACCTACGAGTCCACTTTCAAGGAACTATGAACCTGCCCTCCAAGGTCTCCCCAGGGTCTTACCATTAAGTGTATAAGTCTTTCTCTGATTTGCCATACCAAAATGTAGCGCCTCACATTTATCTAGATTAAACTCCATGTGCGACTCCTAAGCCCTTCGGCTCATCTGAGGCAACCTTCTTTACTGTCCATTAGACCACCAAGTTTGAATACTGAGTTCCCAACCTTTGTCACTGTGTAATGACATTGTAATGTTAGCTACATATTTACTTCTAGTTATTAATTATAGTTTGATTTCATTAATTTATCTAACTTGTAATGTGTGCTTTCACTTTCAAATGTAGCATCTTTAATTTTCACATTTTTAGATCTGATGTGCCCTCAATCACTAATGCCCATATTATCACTATTAAGCTCCCTAGCCTATGATTTAGCCTGCTGGATTTCACTCAAATCTGCTGTAGACCTGACCTGCCTTTTCAGACTTATAATTTTTTCTTCGACTAGACTGAAGCTGAAGGAAGTGAGAAACCAATCACTAACCTTTCCCCAAATACAGAACAGTGATGGTGTGCCATGTGATAAACTCTGAGTGAATTTTACCAGGCCCTCCGAGATCAGTTTGAAGTTGGACAAGGTTAAGCAAAATTGGATGAGGGCTTTAATTTAATGGGGAGTGGAGGAGTCATAATCTATGAGGTCCACTTGGCTAACCTCGTTACAATCCTACAACAATAATAGTAAAGGAACAGCAATATATTTTCAAGCCAGGTGTGTGTGGAGTTTGGGGAGAAACTTTCACCTGGTGGTATACCAGTGCGTCAGCTGTCCTTGCCTTATTAGGTGGTAGATGTTTAGGAGATACTGTTGAAGGTGCCTTGCTAAATTGATATCACATATCATAGAGTTACACAGCACGGAAACAAACCCCTCAGCTCAACTTGTCCATGTCAACCAAGTTTCCCAAACTGAACTAGTCTGATTTGCTTGCATTTGGCCCACAACCTTTCCTATCCATGTTAACTCTCCAAATGTTTTGTAAAAATTGTAATTGTACTTACCACCACTTCCTTTGGCAGCTGGTTCCATTAATGCACCACCCTCTTGTAAACAAGTTGCCCCATAGATCCCTTTTAAATCTTGGTCCTCTCACGAAAATTTTGTCCTTTAGTTTTGAACTCCCCTAACCTAGGTAAAAGACCATTGCTACTCTGTCTATCCATGCCCCTCATGATTTTATAAACATCTATAAGGTAACTCTTCAGACTTCTACGCTCCAGGGAAAAAAGTTCCAGTCTATCCAGCCTCTCCTTATAACTCAAACCTTTCAGTCTTGGTAACATTCTTGTAAATCTCATTTGCATCTTTTCCAGTTTAATAACACCCTTCCTATAGTAGAGTGACCAGAACTGTATACAATGCTCCAAATGTGGTCTTACCAATGTCTTGTACAGCTATAACGTCCTAACTCCTGTACTCGGTGCTCTGACTGACGAAAGCAAGTGTGCCAAATGTCTTCTTCACCCCCAACCCCGTTTACCTGTGATGCCACTTTGAAGAAACTATGTACCTTCACTGCTCGGTCTCTCTGTTCAACAACACTACCCAGGGTCCGACCGTTACCAGGTCCTGCCCCAACTTGTCTCTCCAAAATGCAACGCCTTACATTTATCTAAACTAAACTCTATGTGCAATTCCTCAGCTCACTGGCCCAATCGATCAAGATCCCTTCTTCACTGTCCACTATATCACCAATTTTGGTGTTATCTGCAAACTTACTAACCATGCCTCCTAATTCTTATCCAAATCATTCATATAAATGATGAACAACAGTGGAACCAGGTACTGATGTTCATGGCACACTGCTGGCCACAGACCTCCAGTTTGAACAATAACCCTTTACCACCATCCTCTGTCTTCTACAGTCAAGCCAATTTTGTATCCAGTTGGCTAGCTCACCCTAGATTCCATGTGATCTAACTTACTAACCAGTCTACTATGTGGAACTTTGTCGAAGGTTTTGCTAAAGTTCATATGAACAACACCTACTGCTCTGCCTTCATCTATCAGCTTAGTCACTTCTTCAAAAAACTCATTCAAGTTTTTGAGACACGATTTCGCATGTGCAAAGCCATGCTGAATATCCCCAATCAGTCCTTACCTTTCCAAATACAAGTAAATCCTGGCTCTCAGAATTCCCTCCAACAACCTACTCACTACTGACATCAGGCTCATTGATCTATAGTTCCCTGGCTTTCCCTTGCAGCCTTTTGTAAATAATGACACAACATTAGCTACTGTCCAGTCTTCCGGCACCTCACCTGTGGCTATCAATGATATAATTATCTAGGGATCCTTCAGTTTCTTCCTTATATTCCCAAAATGTCCTGGGATACACTTAGTCAGGTCCTGGGAATTTACCTACCTTTATACTTTTAAGACCTCCAGCATCTCTTCGGTGATGTGTACTGTTTTCAAGATGTCACTGTTTATTTTACCAAGTTCCCTAGCTTTCATGTCTTTCTCCACAGTAAACATTGAAGCAAAATATTAATTTAGGATCTCACCCATCTCCAATGGTTCATTGCATAGATAGCCTCGTTGTTCTTTAAGAAATCCTATACTCTCTCTAGTTACTCTTTTGCCCTATGGCTGGTGGTGAATGGGGGTCCATTCTAGCAGGTTTGAATCTTGTGTACAGTTAGCGTAGAAGTCTCAGCTCTTAACCCACTTTTGTAGCTAGTCCAGTTCAATTTCTAGGCAATGAAAAACCCTAGATTGTTGGTTGTGTTGGATTCAGCAATAATGATGCTATTGAATGCAATGGGGAGATGATTTGATTCTGTCCTGTTTGAGATGATCAATGTCTGGTACTCGCGAGATCAACCCAAGCCTGAAAGTTGTCCAATTCTTGCAGTATTTGAATATTGATAGCTCCAGTATCTGAGGAATTGTGAATCGCGCAGAAAATTGTGCAATCCTGTATTAAAGTTCCTACTTCTGACCTCAAGATGGAAGGAAGGAAGGACATAGATGAAGCAGCTGAACATGATTGGGCTTAGAAACGACACTTAGAAACCTCTGCTGTGATATCATGGTGCTGAGATGATTGACTACCATTTTTCTTTATGCTTAGTATCACTCCAACCACTGGAGGGTATTCCTTTTGGCTTCAGTTTTGCTCAAATCCATTGATGTGACATTCAGTTAATGCTGCCTTGATATCAAGGACAGTCACTCTCACCACACCTCCAGACTTTACAGAACATAGAATTATATAGCACAGGAACGGGCCATTTGGTCCACAATATTGTGCTGAACATGATGCCAAATTAAACTAATCCCTTGTGCGTGCCCTTCCTCCAATTCCTGCATATTCATGTGCTTATCTTAAAAGTCTCTTAAATCATATCTGCCTCCACACTACCCTTGGCAGCACATTCTACAATCCTGCCGTTCTCTCACATCTTCTTTGAACTTTCCCCCTCTCACCTTAAATTCATGTCCCCTAGTTTTTGACATTTCAATTCTGGGAAAAAGATTCTGACTGCGAACCCAAATCAAATAAGTTTGTAAGTTTTTATTTTTGTTATTAGCAAGTTTGCGGTTGACACCAAATTTGGGGCATAGTAGACAGTGAAGGAAGTTTTCTAAGATTACAAAAAGATCTTGATCAAACAGGTCAATGAGCTGAAAAATAGCAGATGGAGTTCAATTTGGATAAATGCGAGGTATTGTGTTTTGATACAACAAACAAGGGTAACGTTTATGCAACTAATGGTAGGGCCTTAGGTAGTATTGTAAATCAGAGGGACTCGGGTGCAGGTACATAATTCTTTAAAATTTGTATCGCATATAGACAGAATGATTAAAAAGCATTGCCACACCTTCATTGCTCAATCCTTTGATTTTAGGAGTTGAGACGTTATGTTGAGGTTGTACAGGACATTGGTGAGGCCTCTTCTGGAGTACTGTGTCCAGTTTTGGTCGCCCAGTTATAGGAAGGATATTTTCAAACTGGAGAGGGCTCAGAAAAGGTTTACCAGGATGTTGCTGGGAATGGAAGGTTTCAGTTATAAAGAAAGTTTGGATAGGCTGGGACTTTTCTCACTGGAGAAGAGGAGTTTGAGAGGTGACCTGATAGAAGTTTATAAAATAATGAAAGGTATAGATGGTGGTTGAAATTCCCCATCTTGGGAAAAAGACAAGACTAGAAGGCACATTTTTAAGGTGAGAAGAGAGAGATTTTAAAAAGACATAAGAAGTAAATTTTTTACATGGAGGGTGATTCACGTGTGGGATGAGATCCTGAGGCAGTGGTGGATGCAGATGCATTTACAACTTTTAAAAGATATTTGGATAGATACATGAATAGAAAAGGTTTACAGGACATAGCCGGGAGCTGGTAGGTGGGAATAGTTTAGTTTGGGATTATGTCCCGTATGGATTGGTTGGACAGAAGGGTCTGTTTTCATGCTGTATGACTCTTAAGTCTCCTCTCAGCCTCCTCCGCTCCAGAGAAAATAACCCAAGTTTTTCTAGCCTCTTCTTATAGTTTATGCCCTCTAATCCAGGCAGCATCCTGATAAACCTCTTCTGCACCCTCTCCAAAGTCTCCACATCCTTCCCATAATGTGGCAACCAGAATTGAACGCAGTACTCTGTGTAGCCTAACCAAAGTCTTACAAAACTGCAACATGACATTTTGACCCTTGTACTCAATTCCCTGACCAATAAAGACAGGCATATCATACACTGTCTTCACCACCCTATCGACTTGCATGGCCACTTTCAAGGAGCTATGGACTTGAATGCCAAGCTCCCTCTGTACATCAATGCTGTTCAGGGTCCTCCCATTAACTGTATACTTTTCCTTTACATTTAATCTCCCAAAGTACAGCACCTCACACTTACCCGGATTAAACTCCATCTGCTGTTTCTCCACCCATATCTGCAACTGATCTATATCCCACTGTGTCCTTTGACAACCTTCTACAATTATCCACAACTCCACCGATCTTTGTGTTATCTGCAAACTTACTAACCCACCCATCTACATTCTTATCCAAGCTATTTATATATATCATAAACAGCAGAAGTCTTAGTACTGATCCCTGCAGAACACTACTAGTCTCTTTAGCTTTTTTGTCAAAGTTTGGACCAAGGCTGTAATGAGGTCAGGAGACAAGTGGCCCTGACAGAATCCAAACTGAGCCTTATGGAGTTTTGTAAATCATTTTGCAAGTGCTATTCAATCACGCTGTCACTTACCCAATCCACTACTTTGCTGAGATTGCGAGGAGACTGAGAATGATAATTGATTAGGTTATTTTTGTTCTGCTCTTTGTACAGAATTTACCTGGGTAGTTCTGGAGCAAATGTTTTAAGGACTAATTGCTTAAATTTTGTCAGGGCCATTGCCCTTTGCAGTATCCAGTGCCTTTAGTTGTTTATTAATATCAAGTGGAGTGAATCAAATTGACAGAATACTGACACATAATATTGGGGACCTCCAAACGAAGCAGAGATGGATCAGAGGTTGACTTCTTTCTGAAAGTGGTTGCAAATGCTTCAGCCTTATCTATTGCACTGATTTTTTTTTGGTGTGTGTGTGTAGGTGTGAGATACAGTGAGAGGCACAAAGTGCACAAATCTTTATTCAATTTCCACCACCAGGAAGATAGGAAAGCACCCGAGTGGCCAGTGACAAGCACTGCCCTTCACATCAAAGGGCAATGCTGTGTGATCAAAACAGTGGAGGGGAGGGTAGGGACTAAATCAAAATAGAGTTGGACGGGGAAATAATACACTCCACTCCCTGCGGCGCCCACCTCTCCCTGAACGACTCCAGGGTGTTGGTGGACACCGCGTGCTCCTTCTCCAAGGATGCCCGGGCTCTAACGTAACCCCGGAAGAGGAGCAGGCAGTTGGCCCTAATGACCCCCTCCATGGCCCGCTGCCTGGACCTGTTGATGGCCAGTTTGGCCAGGCCCAGGAGCAGACCCACGAGGAGGTCCTCAGACCTGCCCTCCCTCCTCCGTACCGGGTGCCCGAAGATCAGGAGCGTGGGACTGAAGTGCAGCCAGAAACAGAGGAGAAGGTTTTTGAGAAAATCAAAAAGGGAGTGCAAACGCCCACACCCAATATATACATGGTCTACGGACTCCACAGCGCCACAGAACAAGCAGTTGGGCTGGGAGTCCGTGAACCACCGCAATCTGCGGTTGCAGGGGACTGCTGCGTGCAGCACCCTCCACCCCAGATCCCCGAGAGAAAGGGGGAGGACTCCCGCGTAGAGAGCCCTCCACTGGGGATCCCCACCGCCCGGTGGCAAATGGGCACGCCAAGGCGTGTCCGGACGGTGGATGAGGGAGAAGAGGTGGACGGTGTGCAGCAGCAGTCGATAGAGCGGCCTCCTTTTTATGTCTCTGAAAGCAACAAAATTAAAATTCCGGAGGCGGCTCAGGTTGTGGGGCACAGGCTCCCGCGGGAAGTACGGGACCTTGGGACCAATGTGAAATTCCGTCCGGGCCGGGGTGAGCATGGACAGGATCCCACCGCACACCTGAGTGTCCTCCAACTGGTGCACTACGTCGGGTCCGAGCACCGCCGTTTTAAGGCGTCGGATGGCGGTGGCCACGTACCGGACGTCTACCGCTGCCCTGCTCGCTATGTCCTGCGGCAGCATCCAGTCCAGGCCCCCGGCACCCAGCACGTCCCCGACCCTGGTCACCCTCGCCGCCACGGCCCTCCCCTCCGACAGCCACTCGAACCCGCGAGTACGGAGGTGCGGATTCCTGAGCAACGGCTCCCTGATGACAGCCGCTACTCCAGCCGGAGGGTAGGCGCAACGCAATTCGACCATGTTCCAAACAGTGATCAGGTCCTGGTAAAAGACAGGCAGCGTATTGAGGGCGACCTCCAAACCGTCACGGTCGACAAACAGGAGCTGTATGTCGTAGTTGAGGTTACGCACCTGGTGGACACACCACCTAGGAGGAGGCTCGACGTAAAGGTAACGCCGCAAGGTCTGAAGGCGGAATGTCGCGACCTGGGTGCGGACACACACCAGTGACTGACCGCCCTCCTCAATAGGGAGACTCAGAACCTGCACGGCGACCCAGTGCATCTTTTTGTCCCAGAAGAAGTCGACCAATGTTCTCTGGATGTCAGCGACAAAGCCAGGAGGAGGGACCAAAGTGACCAGCCGGTACCACAGCATGGCGGCCACCAGCTGGTTTATGACCAGCACTCGACTCCTGTAAGATAGCACTCGGAGCATTCCTGTCCAGCGGCCTAGGCGAGCCGAGACTTTGGCCTCCAGCTCCTTCCAGTTGGCCGGTCAGGATTCCTCAGCCGGGCTGAGGTAGACCCCCAGGTAGAGGAGATGGGTGGTACTCCAGCTGAACCCCCGTAACTCCTCCGGCAGAGAGTCCACCCGCCACGGTCCGACCAGTAGTCCGGAACATTTGGCCCAGTTGATCCTGGCGGAAGACGCCGCCGAGTACACGGCCTGGCACTCGCGCATCCTCCCCAGGTCAGCCGGGTCGGTGAAAGTGAGGAGCACGTCGTCGGCATAGGCCGAGAGGACCACCCCCGTGCCCGCGCCGCGCAGAACCAGCCCCCGACAACCTCCTCCGCAAGAGGCGTAGGAAAGGCTCCACGCACAGGGAATACAGGGGGCAGCCTTGACGCACTACTCTCCCGAAGCGAAGGGGTGCCGTCAGGGACCCGTTAACTTTAACCAGACACTCTGCGGCGGCGTACAAAAGTTGGATCCGGGCGACGAACCGCGTCCCGAACCCGAACGCCCGCAGAGTCCCGAGCAGGTACTCGTGATCGACCCTGTCGAACGCCTTCTCCTGGTCGAGAGACAGGAAGGCGCTCGGCAGACCAGCCCGACGACAGAAATGGATCAGGTCCCGGACCAGGTGGACGTTGTCGTGTATCCTCCGGCCCGGGACCGTGTAGGACTGGTCCGGGTGAATCATGTGGGCCAGCACGGAAGCCAGGCGAGAAGACAACACCCTGGCGAAGATTTTGTAGTCCGTGCTGAGGAGGGAGACCGGATGCCAGTTCTTCAAAGAACGAAGGTTCCCTTTCTTCGGCAGCGGGACGATGACCGCCCTGCGCCAAGAAAGGGGCAGCTGTCCGGCATTTAGACACTCCCCCAGGACCTGTGCGTAGTCGTTCCCCAGGACGTCCCAGAACGCCCTGAAGAACTCCACAGTCAGCCCGTCCAGCCCCGGGGTTTTGCCCCTCGAGAGCCGGTCGAGGGCGCCGGTCAGCTCCTCTAAAGTGACTGGAGCGTCGAGCCTTCCGGCGTCCTCCGGGCTGAGCTGCGGCAGGTCCTCCCACAGAACTCTGCGAGCATCCTCGCTGGACGGATCCGGAGAGAACAGAGCCATGTAATAGTTTCGAATGTGGGCCCTGATGCCCTCCGGATCCGAGACGAGGGACCCGTCGTCGGCCAGCAGCACAAGGAGCTGCTGACGGGTGCCACGCCTTTTTTCCAGCGAGTAGAAGAAGGGGGAGCCGCGGTCCAGGTCCTGGAGGAGCTGGATTCGCGACCTCACGTACGCGCCCCGAGCCCCGACGAGCTGCAGGTCCCGGAGCGCGGCCTTCATCTCTTCGTACACCCCGCGCAGGGCCGGGTCCGCGTCGGGCTGACCGAGGCGTGACTCCAGGTCGAGCATCTCCCTCTCCAACTCCACGATCCTGGATTTCCGCCTCTTGGTCGACTCCCTCGCGTACTCCTGACAGAAGACGCGGACGTGAGCCTTGCCCACGTCCCACCATAGCCTCAGGGAGGGGAAGCTTCCCAGCTTCCTTCTCCAGCCGGCCCAGAAACGACAAAACGAGTCCCGGAACCGCTCGTCCTCCAGCAGCAGGTTGTTAAAGTGCCAGTACGCGGAGCCGAGCCTGGCGCTGAACGGAAGGAGTTCCGCCCACACCAGGTGATGGTCCGTGCACGACACCTGCCGTGTGGAGGCTTTCGGAAAACAGGAGGCGTACGCCCGCGAAACGTACAGGCGGTCGATTCTGGACGCTCCGACCCCAGGCCTCACGAAGGTGAAGGCGATGGAGTCGGGATGGAGATTCCGCCAGACGTCCACCAGGTCGAAGGACTTGACCAAGTCCCCCAACCTCTTCCCCGACGCACAGCCAGTGCGGGCACCGCCGTGGTCCCTGCCCTCGAGGACGCAGTTAAAATCTCCCCCGAGGATGACGCACTGGTTCTCGTCGATGGAAGCGAGATGAGCGGACACTTCTTCGAAGAAGCTCGCTTGCCTCGGCCCGGCCAGGGGAGCGTATACGTTCACCAAGTGAAGCACCGCGCCCCCCAGCCGAACTGTCAGGTGAAGCTAACGGCCTGGCACCGGCTCCCTGACCCCCAAGATCTCTGGCTGAAAACACGGGGCCAACAGGATAGCCACCCTGCCAGATCTGCGGGTGAGGTGACTCATGTAGACCCCCCCCGCCCTCCAGGAGCCAGGTGGCTTCGTCTCCTGGGGTAGTGTGGGTTTCTTACAGGAAGCACACCGCATACCTCCCGTCCCGAAGGACCTAGAGGGTCTGGAATCTGCGCTGTGACTCCCTGCTGCCATTGATGTTGAGGCTGGCTCAACATGAGTCATCTCCATGTCGGAAGCATTGTGCAACCACCACCAGTACAGTTATACACATTTACAGGGAGGACGAGGGAGGGGCACAGAAGTCCCTCGCCCTCACCTAAGTGGTTGCAAATGCTTCAGCCTTATCTTTTGCACTGATATATTTTTTTTCTTGCACGTGTGCACACACAGTCACACACTGATCCAATCTCCTAAAGGGAGAAAACACCCGAGTGGTCAGTCACAACTCCAGGGTGTTGGTGGACACCGCGTGCTCCTTCTCCAAGGACACCCAGGCTCTAACGTAAACCCCTGTTCATTTTTTTTTTAACAAGCAGTGGCCCTTCACATCAAAGGGCGCACTCCTGTTCTTTTTTTTCTTTCACCCAAGTGGCCCAGGGGACTCAGAATCCCCTGATTATTTTTTATTTAACCCCCACACTACCGCCTAACAGTGGTAGTGCTTATTTTTTCCCCAGCACCCATGGTGTGTGTGTGCAGGTGTGAAACACAGTGAAAGACACAAAGTGCACGAATCTTTATTCAATTGCCACCACCAGGAAAATAGGAAAACATCCAAGTGGCCAGTGGCAAGCACTGCCCTTCACATCAAAGGGCAATGCTGTGTGATCAAAACAGTGAAGAGGAGGGTAGGGACTAAATCAAAATAGAGTTGGACGGGGAAATAATACACTCCACTCCCTGCGGCGCCCACCTCTCCCTGAACGACTCCAGGGTGTTGGTGGACACCGCGTGCTCCTTCTCCAAGGACACCCGGGCTCTAACGTAACCCCGGAAGAGGGGCAGGTAGTCGGCCCTAACGACCCCCTCCACGGCCCGCTGCCTGGACCTGTTGATGGCCAGTTTGGCCAGGCCCAGGAGCAGACCCACGAGGAGGTCTTCGGACCTGCCCTCCCTCCTCCATACCGGGTGCCCGAAGATCAGGAGCGTGGGACTGAAGTGCAGCCAGAAACAGAGGAGAAGGTTTTTGAGAAAATCAAAAAGGGAGTGCAAACGCCCACACCCAATATATACATGGTCCACGGACTCCACAGCGCCACAGAACAAGCAGTTGGGCTGGGAGTCCGTGAACCACCGCAATCTGCGGTTGCAGGGGACTGCTGCGTGCAGCACCCTCCACCCCAGATCCCCGAGAGAAAGGGGGAGGACTCCCGCGTAGAGAGCCCTCCACTGGGGATCTCCACCGCCCGGTGGCAAATGGGCACGCCAAGGCGTGTCCGGACGGTGGATGAGGGAGAAGAGGTGGACGGTGTGCAGCAGCAGTCGATAGAGCGCCCTCCTTTTTATGTCCCTGAAAGCAACAAAATTAAAATTCTGGAGGCGGCTCAGGTTGTGGGGCACAGGCTCCCGCGGGAAGTACGGGACCTTGGGACCAATGTGAAATTCCGTCCGGGCCGGGGTGAGCGCGGACGGGATCCCACCGCACACCTGAGCGTCCTCCAACTGGTGCACTACGTCGGGTCCGAGCACCGCCGTTTTAAGGCGTCGGATGGCGGTGGCCACGTACCGGACGTCTACCGCTGCCCTGCTCGCTATGTCCTGCGGCAGCATCCAGCCCAGGCCGCCGGCACCCAGCACGTCCCCGACCCTGGTCACCCTCGCCGCCACGGCCCTCCCCTCCGACAGCCACTCGAACCCACGAGTACGGAGGTGCGGATTCCTGAGCAACAGCTCCCTGACGACAGCCGCTACTCCAGCCGGAGGGTAGGCGCGAC
Organism: Chiloscyllium punctatum; assembly: GCF_047496795.1. Taxonomy (NCBI): domain Eukaryota; kingdom Metazoa; phylum Chordata; class Chondrichthyes; order Orectolobiformes; family Hemiscylliidae; genus Chiloscyllium; species Chiloscyllium punctatum. The sequence continues at coordinate 50,095,496 of NC_092762.1, read as the reverse complement.
GCGATTCAACCATATAATGTGTACTCCCATTGTTAAGAATGCAGATTTTTAATGGAATCTTGTCCTTCCATTAGTTGTTTAATTGACTACCAATGATGTGGCAGGATCTCGGGGGTTGTGTGATTGGCCCTATTAAATGTTGCTTCTGTTGTGTGGTGGTAATGGTAGGACGAGGGGTTTGATGGGTCATAAGGTTTCTGAAATTCAGTTAAATATAGTTTTGCTACTACAGATGGTGCACATCGCCTCAAGGATGCACAGTTCCAAATTGCTAAACCTGTTTGAAATCTATCCTATTGAGCATGGTAGTAAATGACCCAACACAATGGAGAATATCCTCAATCTGAAAGTGGGACTTTGGCTCCACAAGGTCAGTGCAATGGTCACTTCTAATAATACTGTCAGGGACACATGAATCTGTGATAGATTTATTGGTGAGGATAAGGTCATGGAGTGTATGTTTTTATCTTTTGTTGGTTCTCTCTCCACCTGCTGCAGACATAGCAGTTATGTCCTTTAGGATTTGACCAGCTCAATCAGTTGTGCTACTGAGCCACACCTTGTAATGGACATTGAAGTTCCCTGACTACAGTACATTCTGTGCCTTTGCCATTCTCTTTGCTACTTCCAACTGGTGTTCAACATGGAAGAGTACTGCTTTAACAGATGATGGAGGATCGATATGTTGTAGTCAGCAGGAGGTTTCCTTGCCCATGTTTTGGGCATGCTGTGATATTTCATTTGGTTTAGAGTCAATATTGACCACTCCTAGGGCAACTCCTTCCCACTGTATATCTCTATACCACCACCTCTGGTCCTACCAATAGGTTAGGACATACCCATAGATAGTAATAATGCAACATTGTAAGCAGCAATTCAGCAAGTATGATTATATGAGGCTGTTCTGTAACTAGTCTCTCCACAATAACCTATGTTTGCTCATGTGAGACATTTACATCCTCTGCAATCAAAGGATTTGGTCTAGGCATTGCAACTTTTTCTAAACGAAAGGAAAGCATATGCCACAAGGATCAGTGCTGGATCCACTGCTTTTTTTCATTTACATAAATGATTTGAATGTGAATATAGAAGGTATGGTTCGTAAGTTTTCAGATGAAACAAAATAGGTGGGGTAGTGGAAAGTGAATCAGATTATTTCAGAGTATGACGGGATCTTGATCAGATGGGCCAATGGACCGCGGACTGGCACACGGAGTTTAATTTGGATAAATGTGAAGTATTTTGGTAAGGCAAACCAGGGCAAGACTTACACAGTAAATTGTAGGCCCTTGGGGAGTGTTGCCAAACAAAGAGACCTAGGGTTGCAGGTACATAATTCCTTGAAAGTAGAGTCGCAAGTAGACAGGGTGGTGAAGAACGGCACACTAACCTCTATTGGTCATAACATTGACTGTAGGAGTTGGGATGTCATGTTGCGGCTATATCGGACATTGGTGAGTCCACTTTTGGAATACTGCATACAATTCTGGTTGCTTTTCTACAGGAAGGATGTTAAATTTGGAGTGCAGAAAAGATTCTCAAGGATGATGCTAGGACTGTTTGAGCTGTAGGGAGAGGCTGACTAGGCTGGAGCTTTTTTCCCTGGAGCATCAGAGACTGAGGAGTGATCTCATATAGATTTATAAAATCATTAAGGGCATGATTGGTGAACAGCAAAGGTCTTTTTCCTAGAGTGGTGGAGTTCAAAACTGGAGGGCCTGAGGGGTAACGTTTTCACAAACAGGGTGGTTTGTGTCTGGAACGAGCTCCCAAAGAAAGTGGTGGAGGTGAGTACAATTAAAACTCCTATTCATATACACATCCAGACACCATTTAAAAGGCTTTGTTTCTGTGCTGTATGACTCTCTGACTCTATGTAGAAAATAATGCCCATGTCATTCCCCATAGCAATGCCTCACCTAATCAGAATCAATTTGTCAATTGATAAGCATGCTTTCTAATGCAATATAAATTGTTTCTCCCTTTGAAATTTGGTATTCTTGCATTTATTCCAATGAGTGCAAGACAAAAACTTTCAACAGCATGGCATCTTCTTTCGGCAATACCTTATAGAATTAAATATTGTGTGTTATATATTAAATAGAAAACAGGTTGTTCTGCTATAACATGACAGTTGTATTCCTCTGCAGCTTCGCGCGATAGAAAGTCGCTCTAGGGAAAGCTGCTCTAGAAAATTGTGCTGTCAAGGATCGCTAATAGAAAATTGCTATACCTGTTCAGTAGAAAGTTTGCATTATCCAAAAAATGCCCACAATCTGTCAATCACGTTATAGCCAATTCATGCTGATGAAACAGGTGTGATAGCAAAACGACCTGTATTTAGAATAAATTCAAGTGCATCTCTTTATGACTGTGGGAAATTAATTTGAACATTTTATCTGTAACTATGTAATTTATTTTTACATTTTACCAGTTCCTGTGACTGAGCTATATATTAATTTGATATAATTGAGAGTTTGAGTAGATGGGGCCCATGGAAACATCTTTTATGCTCCAAACATGTGTTTGTTCACCAGTGTGGGGTGTATCTTGCCGAGTTCTTCTCCCATCCAGCAGGCAGTCGTTTTGATTGCTATCTGCTGGGAATCTTGTGGTCCCTTTGTGATGTAATGCAGGAAAGACACATTTACTGCCTTCAAAAAAGCAGTCTGAGAAAACAGTGGCCCAGGGAGATTGGAAGCAAATAGGAATGAGGTTGGAGGGACATTACTGTCAGCAGGCTAGACACTAAGCTAAATAGTCATTGAGAAGCAAACACAGCAGAAAGCACTATGATTCAGACACGAGCAGTAAGGATATTATTTAATTTAATCTTGTTCAGAATTAAAAATCTTTATCAGTTGCTTTTTTTTCAGTTTGTAGGGTGCACATTAAGTTAGAAAATAACATAAATACCTGCTACATGTTGTGATGAGCATTTCTTAATATTTATTCCACAATCAACATCACAAAAAAAAGCAAAAATTTTATAATTATCACATTGTTGTTTCTGGGAGTTTGTGATGTAGAAATTGGGAGCTGTATTTCCAACGTTACAACTTCAAAAGTTCTTGATTGGCAGTAATTGCTTGAACTAGGTGGTCCTTGCAAAATCTTTTTTAAAAATGTTAAAGGTGTTACATTTGCCTGCCACACAATAATTGCTCATGTATTGTGAGACTAAATCGTCAGCTTGTATTCAATGACAGATTTGCACCACTGGATGGCACCACAAGCAGCTATTTCCTTGTTACAAATGCATAGATCAGAAACTGATCATTCAGCCCATCTCTTCCCTCCTGGTGTTCAAGCACCACATGAACTTTCCCCATCCCTATTTGAGGATGCAGGCGAGGTAGATGAAGGGTTGGGAATGTGATCGCAACAAGGAGAGAGGAAAACATATGAGTATGGAGGAGGAAAGGGAAAGGCAGTAAGTGAGGGTTGGCTGCCCCCCACTATTCCCGACTCCAAAATTTAACCTGCACCCTTTTTTTTTCTCCCTCCTGCATCACATTGTGCCATCTTCCATCTTTCAGGTAAAAAGCAGGAAGAAATAAAATAAACAACTGAAAAAAGAGAATGTAGGAAATAGGATGAAGATAAAAAATACAGGTAAGAGAAAGGTCATATTCCATGACCTCACATATGAAGCAACATAAAAAGGATTATAAATGTTAAATTAAATCTGGTACCAGCGATCTATGGATGTACAAAGAGGAAACCGTGAGTAGCAGTTGAAATTGGATTGACTTCTTATTCTAGCAAGGCAGAAGGACGACTGAAATTTTGCAAGTTTCCTTCAAAGGAGACAATAAATAAATTCATCTTGACCTGCTGCAAAGGTCCCCAGCATTGCATATGCCAGTCTTCAGCCGGTTTGATCAACTCCGTATGATATCAAGAAACAGTTGGATGCATTGGATACTGCAAAGTATATGGGTCCTGATAATATTCCAGCAATAGAACTGAAGACTTGGACTCCAGAACTTGCTGCACTCTTAACTAAGTTGTTCTAGTACAGCTACAATAGTAGTATCCACACAACAATATAGAAATTTGCCTAGGTCTGTCATGTACACAAAAAGTTGGACAAATCCAACTTGGCCAATTCCTGCCCGTCAGCCTTTATCATCAGTAAAGTGAAGGATGGTGTTATCATCTGTACTATCAAGCAGCATCTGCTCATTGACCCTCACTTTGGATGTTGGAGGTCAGTCACCTCAGTTTCAAGACATCTCTACAGGAATTCCTCAGAGTAGATATTTTATAATTAACCTACACAGTAATGTTACTACTTACCTCTAAAGCAACTGGGACTTGAAACCAGGCCTCCTGGCTCAGACGTAAGGACACTACCACTGCACCACAAGAGCAGTTAAATTCTTCAGGATAGTGTCCTGAGCCCAACCATCTTCAGTTGCTTTATCACCAACATTCCATCCATCATTAGGTCAGAAATGGAGATGTTCAGTGGTGATTACACAAGTTTCAGCACCGTACTGAAGCAACATATGTCCAAATGCAACAAGATTTGAACAATATCCAGGCTTAGACTGAAAAGTGACAAACCACATTTGTGCCCAACAAATGCCAGACAATAACCAATTCCAACAAGACAGTTAACCATCACTCTTTAACATTCAGTGGCATTACAATCACTTAATTCCCCCATGGTTCACATTCTGGAAGTTACTATGAACCAGAAACTGAATTGGACTAGCTATAAATACAGTGGTACAAGAAGAGGTCAGAGGTTACAAATCCTGCAGCGAGTATCTCATCTCCTATCTCCCCAAAGCATGTCCACCATCTGCAAGTAAGGATTGTGATGGAATACTTCCCACTTGTCTGAAAGAATGCAGTTCCAGCAATACCCAAGTGGCAGGACACTATCCAGGACAAAGCAGGCCTCTTGATTGGCACAGAAACCATAAACATTCACTTCATTCAGCAGCAGCAGTGTGGACTACCTACAGGATATACTGTAGAAATTCGTGGAAGCTCTTTAGACAGCATCTTCCAGAATCATGGAGTTCTTACAACACTGAGACACAAACTGGTACATGCCAATGAAAATATCCAACCCCGTTTCCGTGTACTTTGCCCATATCCTTCTAAACCTTTCCTATCCCTGGATGTAGGTTTGCTCGCTGAGCTGGAAGGTTCATTTTCAGACGTTTCATCACCATACTAGGTAACATCTTCAGTGAGCTTCCGGATGAAGCACTGCTGATGATTCCTGCTTTTTATTTATATGTTTAGGTTTCTTTGGGTACCAGAAGTCATTCTATATGCATACTATCTTCTTTTTACAAAAAAAAGTTGCTCCTCAGATTCCCTTTAATTCTTTCTCCTCTAACATTAAACTGATGCCCTCTAGTCCTTGATTCCCCAATTCTGGGAAAAAGACTGAGTGCATTCACCCTATCTGTCCCTCTCATGATCTTATACGCTTCGATAAGATCATCCCTCAGTCTCCTATGCTCTAAAGAAAAAAATCCTCGCTTGTTCGACCTCTTCCGATAGCTATTACCCTTAAGTCCTGGCAACATCCTTGTAAATTTCTTCTGTACTCTTTCCAGTTTAATAACATCCTTCTTTCAGCAAGGTGACCAAAACTGAACACAATATTCCAAGTGCAGCCTCACCAACATCCTGTACAACTGCAACATAACTTGCCAACTTCTATACTCAGTGCCCTGACTGATGAAGGCCAGTGTTCCAAAAGCCTTCTTCACTGCCCTGTCTAACAGAGAACCATGCACCTGAAATCCAAAGTCCCTATGTTCCACTACTCTCCACTCACCATGGAACTCCTACATTGATTTGACTTTTCAAAATGCAAGACTTCACACTTGTCTATATTAAACTCCATTTGCCATTTCTCAGCCCATTTCCCCCAGCTGATCTAGGTCCTGCTGCAATTTCTGACAACCTTCCTCACTGTCCACAATGCTGCCTATTATTGTGTTATCTGCAAACTTTCTAATCGTACCTTGTAAATTCTCATCCAAGTCATTGATACAAATAACAAACAGCAATGGGCCCAGCACTGACCCCTGAGGCACTCCATTAGTCACAGGTCACCAGCCCGACAAGCATCCTTCCACTATTAGCCTCTGCTTTCTACAATCAAGCCAATTGTGTATCCAATAGGTAAAAACAATGACCGCAGATGCTGGAAACCAGATTCTGGATTAGTGGTGCTGGAAGAGCACAGCAGTTCAGGCAGCATCCAAGTAGCTTCGAAATCGACGTTTCGGACAAAAGCCCTTCATCAGGAATAAAGGCAGTTAGCCTGAAGCGTGGAGAGATAAGCTAGAGGAGGGTGGGGGTGGGAGAGAGTAGCATAGAGTACAGTGGGTGAGTGGGGGAGGAGATGAAGGTGATAGGTCAAGGAGGAGAGGGTGGAGTGGATAGGTGGAAAAGGAGATAGGCAGGTAGGACAAGTCCGGACAAGTCATGGAGACAGTTACTGAGCTGGAAGTTTGGAACTAGGGTGAGGTGGGGGAAGGGGAAATGAGGAAACTGTTGAAGTCCACATTGATGCCCTGAGGTTGAATTGTTCTGAGGCGGAAGATGAGGCGTTCTTCCTCCAGGCGTCTGGTGGTGAGGGAGCGGCAGTGAAGGAGGCCCAGGACCTCCATGTCCTCGGCAGAGTGGGAGGGGGAGTTGAAATGTTGGGCCACGGTTTGCTCCAGTTGATTGGTGCGGGTGTCTCGGAGATGTTCCCTAAAGCGCTCTGCTAGGAGGCGCCCAGTCTCCCCAATGTAGAGGAGACCGCGTCGGGAGCAATGGATACAATAAATGATATTAGTGGATGTGCAAGTAAAACATTGATGGATGTGGAAGGCTCCTTTAGGGCCTTGGATAGAGGCGAGGGAGGAGGTGTGGGCGCAAGTTTAACAGTTCCTGCGGTGGCAGGGGAAAGTGCCAGGATTGGAGGGTGGGTTGTTTGGGGGCGTGGACCTGACCAGGTAGTCACGGAGGGAATGGTCTTTGCGGAAGGCGGAAAGGGGTGGGGAGGGAAATATATCCCTGGTAGTGGGGTCTGTTTGGAGGTGGTCTGTGTATCCAATATCCTAGCTCCCCTGGATTTCATGCAATCTAACCTTCCAGATCAACCTACCATGTAGAAACCTTATCAAAGGCCTGACTGAAATCCATATTGACCACGTCTCCAGCCCTGCCCTCGTCAACCTTCCTGGTCACTACATCAAAGCACTCTAACAGGTTTGTGAGGCATTATCTCCCATGCACATGATCTCCTGTGCTAACTGCTCCTAATCAAGCCGTGTCTTTCCAAATGCATGTACATCTTATCTCTCAGAATCTTCTCAAGTAACTTATCCAACACAGATGTTAGGTTTACTGATCTATAGTTCCCGGGTTTTTCTTTGCAGCCCTTCTTGAATAAGGGCACAACAATCGCTACCCTCTAGTCTTCTGGGATCTCACCCGTGGCTAACAATGGTGTAAAAATATCAGCCCTGCAATTCCTTCTCTAGCCTCTTGCAGTGTTCTTGGAGTTATCTGGTCAGGACCAGGAGATTTATCCACCTTTGTACATTCTAATAGGTCCAACACTTTCTCTACTGTGCTATGGACTGTCCCCAAGATATGACCACTAACTTCCCCAAGATCCCAAGTCTTCATGTCTTTCTCCACAGTAAAAGCAGAGGAGAAATATTCATAAGATTAGAATAATAGAATTTCTACAGTGTGAAAACAAGCTATTTGGCCCAACAAGTCCACACCGACCCTCCAACGCGTATTCCACCCAGACCCATTCTCCAACGTTTTTACTCTACATTTACCCTGACTAATGCACCTAATCTACACATCCCTGAACACTGTGAGCAACTTAGCATAGCCAATTCATCTAACCAGCACATCTTTGATCTATGGGAGGAAACTGGAGCAAATGAAAGGCCTGTTTCCACATTGTAGGGAATCTAATCTAATCTAATCTAAACCCGTGCAGACGTGGGAAGAATGTACAAACTCCTCTCAGACGGTCACCTGAAGGTGGAATCAAACCTGGGTCCCTCGTGCTGTGAGGCAACAGTGCTAACCACTGAGCCACAATGCTGCCCTAAATATACATTGAGGACATCATTCATTTCCTGTGGTTCTACACTTTGGTCCTATTCTCTTTCTAGTTATCCTTTTTCCTCTAATATACTTCCATCTTGAACAAAAAGAGCAGCAGATACATGGGAACACTACCACCTACAAGCTCCCCTCCAAGACCACCCACCATTCTGATGGAAAGATATTGCCATTCCTTCTGTGTCACTGGGTGGAAAAACTCGAATTCCCTCCTTAACACATTGTGGGTTTAAATGTAATACATGGATTGCAGTGATTCAAGAAGGCAGCTTATCACAACCTTCTTAAGAGCAACTAGGGACAGGCAATATATGCTGCCTGGCCAATAATGCCCACATCCCATGAGAATTAGAAAAATATCTAAAACAAAACTGTACTTAATGCATCAAAACTGAGACTCAAATACACATTCAAAATCTATATGATAGATTAGCAAGTTAAGTCAGACTCTGACTGCTGAGCGAGGAGGTATGTATGAGCATTTCAATTTTTTGGGACCTGGAAAATGAAGAGAAATGGAAGCCCAGCTGCATACGACAAACTTGGAAATCTGGGTCAACCTGCAATTTATTGGATTAGTGGTGCTGGAAGAGCACAGCAGTTCAGGCAGCATCCAACGAGCAGCGAAATCGACGTTTCGGGCAAAAGCCCTTCATCAGGAATAAAGGCAGTGAGCCTGAAGCGTGGAGAGATAAGCTAGAGGAGGGTGGGGGTGGGGAGAGAGTAGCATAGAGTACAATGGGTGAGTGGGGGAGGAGATGAAGGTGACAGGTCAAGGAGGAGAGGGTGGAGTGGATAGGTGGAAAAGGAGATAGGCAGGTAGGACAAGTCCAGACAAGTCATGGGGACAGTGCTGAGCTGGAAGTTTGAAACTAGGATGAGGTGGGGGAAGGGGAAATGAGGAAGCTGTTGAAGTCCACATTGATGCCCTGGGGTCGGAACACTTCAACCCCAGGGCATCAATGTGGACTTCAACAGCTTCCTCATTTCCCTTTCCCCCACCTCATCCTAGTTTCAAACTTCCAGCTCAGCACTGTCTCCTTGACTTGTCCGGACTTGTCCTACCTGCCTATCTCCTTTTCCACCTATCCACTCCACCCTCTCCTCCTTGACCTGTCACCTTCATCTCCTCCCCCACTCACCCATTGTACTCTATGCTACTCTCTCTCCACACCCGCCCTCCTCTAGCTTATCTCTCCACGCTTCAGGCTCACTGCCTTTATTCCTGATGAAGGGCTTTTGCCCAAAATGTCGATTTCGCTGCTCGTTGGATGCTGCCTGAACTGCTGTGCTCTTCCAGCACCACTAATCCAGTATTTGGTTTCCAGCATCTGCAGTTATTGTTTTTACCTCTGCAATTTATTGCCCTGTTCCTCATCCATATTAGTCAGTTGTGATTACTAAGCTTCCAATTAGGTGGGGACCAATATGGAGGAGGAGACAGGATCAGTAGGATCTGAGCTCAATGCCCAGAAGCTAGAGAATGAGAATTAGCCCCAAAGATGGTTAATCCTCAACACTGGGGGACAAGTCTAATTTAAGGACATTCTGATTCCAGTGGTAGTCTTCGCCATGAATCGAGGGTGAGTCTGATCAAGGGGGTCACTGGCTGTGCCAGTGTTTATTGTCCATTTGTAGTTGCCTTTGAGAAGATGGTGATGAGCTGCCTTTATTGAACCGCTGTAGTCCATTTGGGTATAGGGAGACTCACAATGCCATCAGGGAGGGAGTTCCAGGGAGATCAGTTGGTAGAGCATCAGACTTTTAATCTGAGGGTCTAGGGTTCAAAGTTTCTGCTTGGGCAGTTGTTTTTAAATTGCACTGTCCTGGAACAGAGAACACATAGTGCAAGCAAATTAAACTAAATGGCCTTCACATTTTGGCGATGGGAAGCAAGCACAGGCCAGGCCAGATATGGCTTGATTTGTGAACTGTTGCAGGTGCTGCCATACTCGCTGTGTTTCTCCTGCAATGTGTGGCTTCTGTTTGACTTGACCTCGTTAGGGCAGCACAGTGGCTCAGTGGTTAGTACTGCTGCCTCACAGTACCAGGGACCCAAGATCAATTCCTGCCTTGGGCAACTGTCTGTGTGGAGTTTGCACATTCTCCACGTAGCTGCGTGGGTCTCCTCTGGGTGCTCCAGTTTCCTCCCACAGTCCAAAGATGTGCAGGTCAGGTGAATGGGCCATGCTAAATTGCCCATAGTGTTAGATGTATTAGTCAGGGGTAAGTTAGGGAAATGGGTCCGGGTGGGTTACCCTCTTTGGAGGGTTGGTGTGGACTTGTTGGGCCAAATAGCCTGTTTCCACACTGGAGGGCATCTAATCTAATCCTGTCTGCCTTCTGCTTAGACTGCCTTTCCATTTGGCTGTTCATGGCTTTTCCTGACTCTGCCAATCATCTTTTTCACCATTCTCCAGCTCTCAACCCATTCTCCCCTCTCCCAGTTGCAGCCTCTTCCACCCCACCCCTTTCACACAGATGGGTCCACCCCAGCATTCTGCTGCTGGAATTCACTGCAACTGCACAGTTAGACTCTTATTTTAGTTAGAGGCAGGATAGGTAATGCAAATTGGGTTGGAGGAGGGGTCGTGCCATTGATTCCTGTCCTTCAGCTATTTTCACTCACTCCCACCTTCCTGTGAATATCAGGGGCTATTATTTCAGTGAGCAAGTGAATTTGAGGAGTAGCCTTCCCAGTAAAGACAGTGGAAGCAGTTAATGTTGTTTTATGTAAGTGTAAATGAGATAGATTTTCTGAACGAAATCAACATTTTGTTATATGGTACAGAAGTAACTTGAAACATGACATGTAATATACTTAGAAGAAACAGGTGACTTTGAACCTATAGTTCCCAAAGCATTCCACCAGAGGGATTTTTCTTATGTTATTTGAAATCCATGGTAAACAAATTGATTGAGATTAGCGTGAGCTGAGATAGTAGTTTGTCGGTGCACAGGTCAAGGACACCTGTTGAGAGAATAGTACAACAGGGTAGGTTATTTTTAAGTTGCATGTAGAATGGAAATGAATTAGCAGCAAAAGTAGAAAATACTGTACGTTGTCTTTTAAAATAGCATGTCATCAAATTAGAAATTTAGTTGCATGGGATTAGATACAGTTTTTGGTTAATAAGGTCCGAATAAGAACTGGTATTTAAGAGGAAGGATGCTAGTAAGTGATTAGTCATGATCCTGATGAATGAATTCTGGGCTCCAGTCTTTCACTATGTATAAGTCTATGAATACAAGGTGGAATTTTCATTTTTTTTTCTAAGGAACAGTTATCGTGGTGGATGTACTAAGGTATCAAACTATGTGAGAGGGTGGGGGGAAGAGCTTAAATGATAGATTAGTGGATGGGAATATGTTTTAAATTAAGAGTACTGAAATAACAGAGTACTAAATTATCAAATAAATTAACAACGCAGTGTACAATAATCAAAATGGCTGGTGAGTAACTTGATTTCATTACAAAAGATGTGGAATTTGTAATCATTAAAATGATCACACAGCTGTTTAACACAGCCTTCAATGCGACAAGCAATTAGGTGCTCAAGAAAATGTCTGATGTTATGTTCAACCTTTCACGTTGTGGCACTCTCATAATAGATTCTGTCTCTGCATTTACATCTCTACATTTGCTCAGCCACAGCAACAACAATTAACATTTCTAGAATGCCTTTCACATCATATAATTTCCCAATGGCATCTCATAAAAGGGAGCTTAATGACCCAATTGAATTAATAAAGAAATAGTTTAAAGGGCAACCTGTTAATAGTGCTGAACATTTCAATTCCTGTAACACTCCCTGTGCAACTTGGTAAAGTACACGTTCTTGTCTTTGTATTATTACACAAGGACACTCAATGTCTTAAAATCAGTAGTGCCAAGGGAATTACGTTGTAAGTTTATTTTCCTCTTGCGAAATAGAAAATCCAATCCATACTTGATGAATTGTTTCGAGGCATTGGAATTTTTGATGCCACATCTGAGAAAAGATTTCAGGATCCCCAGTAATAATCAACCAAGATGATACCTTAAACAATTAGTTAATTCTATGCTGTATTCTGTGTTATTCATCAAATTATAGAGAAATTTAATTGAGGAATTAAGTGGCAGGACAGGTTAAAATACTATTGTTACAGCATAAAGGATCCTGGGCTTAATATCTAAATGCTTTAGATTACAAACGCAAGGAAATTATAATGAATCTTTATAAAACACTAGTTCAGCCCCAACTGTGGCATTATTTCCGGTTTTATTCTTTCAAGAGATTTGAATGTCACTGGCAAGAACAGCATTTAATGTCCTTCCCAGTTAACCATGAGAATTTTGGGCCTTGCACTTCAGAAAGGATGTGAAGGCATTAGAGACAGTTTAAAAGTGCTGTTCCAGGGATCAGAAATTTAAGTTACAAGGACAGACTGAAGAAGCTAGGGTTGTTCTGCTTGAAGAGAAGGTGAGAGTACATTTCATAGAGCTGTTCAAAATCAGAAGCAATCTAGACACAGGAGATTGGGAGAAACTGTTGCTGTTGGAGTAAGGGATAGGAAGTATCCTGTTAATTTGCATCCACTTACTCCACCGCTGACAATCGGCAGCAGTATGTACGATCTACAAGATGCACCACAGAAATACACAAAAGATCCTTTGACAATACCTTCCCAACCCATGACCATTTCCATCTAGAACAGGGCAGCAGATACATGGAAACACCACCACCTGCAAGTTCCCGTCCAAGCCACTCACCATCCTGACTTAGATTTATATTGCTGTTCCTTCATTGTCGCTGATTCAAAGTGGGAACTCTCCCTAATTGCATTGATGATCTGTCTACAGTACATGGACTGCAAGGATTCAAGAAGGCAGCTCACCAACACGTTATCAATGCCAATTAGGGACAGGCGATAAATGCCAGCCAGCCAGCGATGCTCATGTCCCATGAGAGAATAAAAAAGGAATAGAGGTCACTGATTTAATGTGATTGGCAAAAGAAACAATGGTTAAAAGAAGAAAACCTGTAATTAGTGGTGGATCTGGAATGCCCCACCTTAACCTACGATGAAGGCAGATTCAATTCTCACTTTCAAAAGGGAAAAGCATCTTCAGAGCCAAAAAATATAATTGAGTTACTGATAAGAGCTGGGGAGTGTAACCAGCTCTTGTAAAGAGATGGCATGGATATGATGGGTTAAATATCTCCTTCTGTTGTACAATCATTCTATGATTCTGATGGGATTTGGAAAAGTAAAGAGAAAATGACTCTTCTAGGAATTCAGTATAAAGTGTGCAATCTGAGAATTTGCGCTGAAGTAAGAAAAAATGAATTCAGGAAAAACAGGATTGTGAGGATCTGGGTTGCCCTGTGTAAAGACCACAGGTTCCGAATCAACTTGAAATGTCAAAAACGAAATGGATAGTTAACTAGAATGTGTGGGAAATTACCGTAATATGCATCTGGATAAACGATGAAGATTTTAAATATAGTTAACTTGCATAAGGAGAGGGAAATTGGCATAATTTTCTGATCCTGATCATTGTTCTGGTGGAAAATGTAGATATGTGTTTGTCAGATTTGTCTTAAACCCTGTTCATGATCTAACACCCTGTCCATATTTACACATTATTAAAGCGCAGCAGGTCAGGCAGCATCCAAGGAACAGGAGAATCAACGTTTCGGGCATAAGCCCTTCTCCTGTTCCTTGGATGCTGCCTGACCTGCGCTTTTCCAGCAACACATTTTCAGCTCTGATCTCCAGCATCTGCAGTCCTCACTTTCTCCTCCTTACACATTATTAAAGGCCATTTGAGCAGTAACTGGAGGGGACTGGGTATGCATAAAATTATAGTCAAGAGTCTGGTGCTGAAAAAGCACAGCAGGTCAGGCAGCATCTGAGGAGCAGGAAATTCAATGTTTTGGGCAAAAGCCCTTCATCAGGAATGAGGCTGGGGGTGGAGAGATAAATGGGAGGGGGATGGGGCTTGGGGGAAGGTAGCTGAGGGTGCAGTAGGTAGATGGAGGTGGGGGCAAAGGTGATAGGTTGGAGGAGAGGGTGGAGCAGAAAGGTGGGAAGGAAGATGGACAGATGGGACAGGTCATGAGGATGGTGCTGAGTTGGAAAATTGGAACTGGAGTAAGGTGGGTGGAGGGGACATGAGGCAACTGGTGAAATCCACATTGATGCCATGGGATTAGAGGGTCCCGAGATGGAAGATGAGGCGTTCTTCCTCCAGGTATTGGGTGGGAAGGGAGTGGGAAGTTATGGTAATATGGATCTGGATAAAAGATGAAGATTTTAAAAATAGTTAACTTGCATTTTTAAGAATAGAGAGTGGGAAATTGGCATAATTTTCTGATCATTATTGCATGTGCACTGCCGCTTTCTTACCACCCGAGGCCTGGTAGAAGAACGCCTCATTTTCCATCTCAGGACCTTCCAACCCCATTGGCATCAATGTGGATTTCACCAGTTTCCTAATTTCCCCTCCCCCTCCACCTTACCCCAGTTCCAACCTTGCAGTAGAGCACCATCCTCATGACCTGTCCCATCTGCCCAAGCTCCTTCCCACCTATTCGCTCCACCCTTCCTTCCAACCTATCACCTTTACCCCCACCTCCATCTACCTATTGCACTCTCAGCTACCTTCTCCCCAGCCCCACCCCCTCCTCCCATTTATCTCTCCACCCTCGATGCTCCCAGCCTAATTTCTGATGAAGTGCTTTTGCCCAAAACATTGAATTTCCTGCTCCTCGGATGCTGCCTGACCTGCTGTGCTTTTGCAGCACCACCCACTTGACTCTAATCTCCAGCACTCACTTTTGCCTATGCATAAAACTATACTAGAGCGCTGTGATTTAGGGCAAAATATAATGGGCTCAAATTCAGCAGGAGAGTAAATCTCACAGGCAACAACACTCAATCTCATCCCAACAGATAATTCATTTCAACTACAGTGTCCTTGGCATTTCAGACTGGAAGCGTGTAACCAGTGGTATGTCACAAGGATCAGTGCTGGGCCTCTGCTTTTCGTCATTTATATAAATGATTTGGATCGTAGGAGGTATAGTTAGTAAGTTTGCAGATGACACCAAAATTGGAGGTGTCGTGTACAGCGAAGAATGTTACCTCAGAGTAAAACAGGATCTTGATCAGATGGGCACATGGGTCGAGGAGTGGCAGATAAAGTTTAATTTAGATAAGTGTGAGGTGCTCCATTTTGGAAAGGCAAATCAGGGCAGGACTTATACACTTAATGGTAAGGTCCAGGGGAGTGTTGCTGAAGGAAGAGATCTTGGAGTGCAGGTTCATAGTTACTTGAAAGTGGAGTTGCAGGTAGATAGGATAGTGAAGAAGGTATTTGGTATTTTATTGGTCAGTGTATTGAGAATAGAGGTTGGGAGGTCATGTTGCAGCCATATAGTACATTGGTTAGGCCATTTTTGAAATATTGTGTGCAATTCTGGTCTCTCTCCTTTCAGAACTAATCTGACTCAATGTTGGAATACAAACAGACTCTAACCTCACACCTTTAATACATTGTCTGAGCTGTGATGTCACCTTTTTTTATAAAATCTTTAGTTATCTTGGGAATGTGGCTTGAAAGACGTTTTGGGATTTACATATTAATGAATTGAAATCTACAACCCATTCTAAGTGATTAAAGACATAACAGCAATCTAAAGTTTGTTGAATACATCACATCACAAGTATGACAATTGGATCTTTTACTATAAATTCTATGTCCTATGATCCTGCTCCACTAGTTACCTAATGAAGGAGTTGTGCTCTGAAAGCTTGTACTTCCAAATAAACCTGTTGGACTATAACCTGGAGTTGTGTGATTTTTGACTTTGTCCTATAAAAAGGATGTTGTGAAACTTGAAAGGGTTCAGAAAAGATTTACAAGGATGTTGCCAGGGTTGGAGGGGTTGAGCTATAGGGAGAGGCTGAATAGGCTGGTGCTGCTTTCTCTGGACCATTGGAGGCTGAGGGGTGACCTTATTGAGGTTTATAAAATCATGAGGGGCATGGATAGGGTATATAGACAAGGTATTTTCCCTGGGTGGGGGAGTCCAAAACTAGAGGGCATAGGTTTAAGGTGAGAGGGGAAACATTTAAAAGGGACCTAAGGGGCAAGTTTATCATGCACAGGTTGATGCTTGTTTGGAATGAACTGCCAGAGGAAGTGATGGAGGCTGGTACAATTACAGCATTTAAAAGGCATCTGGATGGGAATATGAATAGGAAGGGTTTAGAGGGATATGGGCCATATGCCGGCAAATGGGACTAGATTAATGTAGGGTATCTGGTCAGCATGAACAAGTTGGAACGAAGGGTCTGTTTCCAAACTATACATCTCTATGATAGGGAATCTGGAAGGCTTTGCGAACAGGCTAACCATTAGCGAGGCTTTTCAACAGCTCTGACTGAAAAATCTTCACTGTGTATGGTAACTCCAAAACCAGGAAGTACAAATCGAAGAAATACAAGTTAGAGTTAAATAACTTTAAAAAAATTGAAATAGAGACTAAAATAACATTGGAGAGAAAAAAAAGATAAAGTAAAATTAGTTTTTAAATTTTAAGTTTTCAACATTAACTTTCTTCTCATGTAATATAACTTTATGCTTGGAACATTCATTTTTGCAGGTTTGAGTGGCTATCCTTCAGTATTTGAATCCATAGTCCAAACTTTGTCAGCTATTTTTAGGTAAAACAACTGTGCATTCACCCCAGTACAGTCATTACAGAAATACTCAGTAGATCTGGCAGCATATGTAGCGGGAGAAACAGAGGTCACTGACGTTAATCAGAACTGAGAAAAGTTAGGATTGTAATGGATGGTGGTCATGACAGTTAATGTGAGGAGAGTGGGATAGTTAAGTCAGAACACACCTTGCTGCAGGGTGTTTTGGTTGCCCATTGTCAATGCTATCAGTGTTGGCTTTGTCCTCTGGTTGAAGGTTGATACAATGGTGGCTTTACATTGTTTCCAATGCAGCACTCAGAATACCACAATGACACTGATAACTTTGTTGGGCTGTATTGGAAAAAGTTGCTTGAAAACTCAGATGATCTAGTAAGTGAAGGCTCTCATTGAGTTCTGGATTTGGTTGCAGTGAAATTTGGCCATTCAGTAGTGTTCCTAAGAGGAGTCATGAACGAAGTGTGCAGAAAATATCCCTGGTCTTTAAGCAGCTTCACAGAGTGAGAGGATGGAGGACTGCCTCAATGCAATTGTGTTATGGTAACTGCCAGTTAACTGGAGCAGACTTAAATGATATGTTGCTGACAATCTTGGCAGTGGTTTGCAAGTCTGGTTGCAGTAGGTGATGCGGGTGGGTGACATTTCCATATAAAGATAAGGTCCCCTCAGCGCTGCTTCTCTAAGACTTGATTATCCAAGGTCTCTTTGTTCAGCAGCACTCCCTAGGACCTTAACCAATAAGTGTATAAGTCCTGCTAAGATTTGCTTTCCCAAAATGGAGCACCTTGCATTTATCTGAATTAAACTCCATCTGCCACTTCTCAACCCATTGGCCCATCTGATCAAGATCCTGTTGTAATCTGAGGTAAGCTCCTTCACTGTCCACTACACCTTCAATTTTAGTGTCATCTGCAAAACTTACTAACTATATCTCTTATGCTCACATTCAAATCATTTATATAAATGCTAGCTCCTTGAAAGTAGAGTCGCAGGTAGATAGGATAGTGAAGAAGGCGTTTGGTATGCTTTCCTTTATTGGTCAGAGTATTGAGTACAGGAGTTGGCTTATGCCTGAAACGTCGATTCTCCTTCTCCTTGGATGCTGCCTGACCTGCTGCGCTTTTCCAGCAACACATTTTCAGCTCTGATCTCCAGCATCTGCAGTCCTCACTTTCTCCTACAGGAGTTGGGAGGTCATGTTACAGCTGTACAAGACATTGGTTAAACCACTGTTGGAATATTGCATGCCATTCTAGTCTCCTTCCTATCGGAAAGATTTTGTGAAACTTGAAAGGGTTCAGAAAAGATTTACAAGGATTTTGCCAGGGTTGGAGGATTTGAGCTATTGGGAGAGTCTGAACAGGGTAGGGCTGTTTTTCCTGGAGCGTCTAAGGTTGAAGGGTGACCTTTATAGAGGTTTACAAAATCATGAGGGGCATGGATAGGATAAATAGGCAAAGTCTTTTCCCAGGGGTCGGGGAGTCCAGAACTAGAGGGCATAGGTTTAGGGTGAGCGGGGAAAGATATAAAAGAGACCTATGGGGCAAACTTTTCACACAGAGAGTGATATGTGTATGGAATGAGCTACCAGAGGATGTGGTAGAGGCTGGTACAATTGCAACATTTAAGAGGCATCTGGATAGGTATATGAATAGGAAGGGTTTGGAGGGATATGGGCTGGGTGCTGGCAGGTGGGACTAGATTGGGTTGAGATGTCTGGTTGGCATGGACAGGTTGGACCGAAGGGTTTGCTTCCGTGCTGTACATCTCCATGACTGTATGTTACTCTGGACCTATGATATCTTATGGAGGGTAACGTGAGTTCTCTTGCTCTCTTAATGCCATAGAATTCTGATGCTGATTCACCTCACGTACACTCCCTTAAGCTTACTGATGACTAAACTACTTACGTAAAAACGGAGATATTTCACAAAGAAATAGTATGAACCTACAGCGAGATGTCAGCCAAATAGTTGCAGTTCTGTTTTCACGGGGGCTCTCTCAGAGAGGGATGACTGGTGATGATTTAACCTGAAGGTCATCACACCTTAGGTGAGGGGAGAAGTAGAGGAGAATTCCTCATGGTAACTTCAGCCAATTGGGAACTGAACCCACACTGTTGTCTTCATTCTGTAACACAAACCAGCTATCCAGGAAACATGTCTCTTTCCAGCCTACACAATATCTTAGGCAGCAGCAGTGGCAGTGACTAGATGAAAATAGTACTCAGCTCCAAAATACATTATAGGATTCTCATTTTAATGCTAATTTGCTTTTGCAGGTTTTGGATAGGAAGATTATACAGCTAAAGTGGACTGTTTTTAAAACTAGTTTGACACCACTCCTTTTCGGTAAAACTCAGGCAGTACCTCAGAGTGTCTTGTGCGATGTCTTAGCAGTGCCAGCAAATCCAATAGGCACTGACAAACTTGTGTTTTGAATGAGACACAAGTCAATTGCAGATCTTCATTATAGATTCTGCTCGGTGCATTAAGTTTGAAGGCCATGCTTCAGTGGCAAGCCTATGCAAAGAACAAAATGTAAAGCAGATTTAAATGAATTGCTGACAGCCTAGATTCTTTGAAGTCTTAACCTGTGACTGAACAATACAAAGTTATAGTGTTACTGTTCTGAGAAGATATATTTCTGCATTTATGTCTGCAGGTGCCTGCTTACATGGCAACACCCACTGAATTCCAAACGTACTAAATTGCATAAGGTACAAGCTGTTTAATTGATTGCCCTAGAATGTTTGGAAGCATAGCAGGATAATTGTTCAGGACAGGAGAAAATCTTGGGTGCTGGCACAGTGAATATGTTAATTAATTGGTGTAATAAAGCCTCTTGCTGTTTGACCATGTGTGTCATTCTGATATTACTTCCTTGATGACAACTTGGATGTTATCCATTACTGCTTGTTCTTTGGTAGAGATTGAGGTCAGCCGTGCTTTTGTTCAGTGACAAGGAAATGAAGCTGTATTCAGGTTTCCAGTGTATTCAGCACTTCTGTTCAGTGAAAATTTAGATACTTCACACACCAGAGTAGTGAATCCAGACACGAGAAATCTAGTAACTCGCTGAAATCAGTCTAAGGGATGAAGTGGATAACCCTGTAAATATCTCTTCACCAGCTGGGAAACAGATAGGCAATGCCACAGTTGTCATATTGACTACTACCAGTTCCAATACCGTACAACCCAGATGGCCTCCTTCTTCAAAGACCACAATTTCCCCCCAGACGTGATCGACGATGCTCTCCACCGCATCTCCTCCACTTCCCGTTCCTCCGCCTTGAACCCTGCCCCTCCAATCGCCACCAGGACAGAACCCCACTGGTCCTCACCTACCACCCCACCAACCTCCATATACCTCGTATCACCCGTCGTCATTTCCGCCACCTCCAAAAGGACCCCACCACCAGGGATATATTTCCCTCCCCTCCCCTATCAGCGTTCCGAAAAGACCACTCCCTCCGTGACTCCCTCGTCAGGTCCACACCCCCCACCAACCTAACCTCCACTCCCGGCACCTTCCCCTGCAACCGCAAGAAATGCAAAACTTGCGCCCACACCTCCCCCCTTACTTCCATCCAAGGCCCCAAAGGATCCTTCCATATCCATCACAAATTCACCTGCACCTCCACACATATCATTTACTGCATCCACTGCACCCGATGTAGCCTCCTCTATATTGGGGAGACAGGCCGCCTACTTGCGGAACATTTCAGAGAACACCTCTGGGACACCAGGACCAACCAACCCAATCACCCCGTGGCTCAACACTTCAACTCACCTTCCCACTCCACTAAGGACATGCAGGTCCTTGGACTCCTCCATCGCCAGACCATCGCAACATGATGGCTCGAGGAAGAGCGCCTCATCTTCCGCCGAGGAACCGTCCAACCACAAGGGATGAACTCAGATTTCTCCAGTTTCCTCATTTCCCCTCCCCCCACCTTGTCTCAGTCCCAATCCTCGAACTCAGCACCACCTTCCTAACCTGCAATCTTCTTCCTGACCCCACCCGCACTCCGGCCTATCACCCTCACCTTAACCTCCTTCCACCTATCGCATTTCCAACGCCCCTCCAAGTCCCTCCTCCCTACCTTTTATCTTAGCCTGCTGGACACACTTTCCTCATTCCTGAAGAAGGGCTCATTTCCAAAATGTCGATTCTCCTGCACCTTGGATGCTGCCTGACCTGCTGCGCTTTTCCAGCAACACATTTTCAGCTCCTACTACTGACTGTGCCATCCAATGTTGGAGGTTGTCCTGAGGTCTCCTGAAAGCAACTGGCATAGTTCCACAACTATTTCACTGGGGAATTATGGAGTCTGTGCCTCTGTATCATTGAGAAAAAGCTAAACCTGGGCTGGTTGATGTGGTTGGTGCATAATGATGTCTATTGCTAAAACAGCATTTATTGCTCGTCCCTAATAGCCCATGAGAAGGTTGTGATGAGCTGTCTTCATGAACCACTGGAGTCCACATGAGGGAGATAATCCACTGTGCTGTTCGGATGATTTCCATGAGTTTGACCCAGCAGCAGTGAAAGACCAGTGATTTACTTCCAAGTCGGGATGATGCATGGCTTGGAAGGGATCTCCCATACATGTTCTGCCCATGTCCTTCTGGGTGGTAGAGGTTGCATATTTGGATGATGTTGTCTCTTTCATTATTTTGTAATAGCACTCCCTCTACCAAATGTGTGATGATGATAAAACAGAAAGGGATCATTCTGAAGTGCGAGAATTCTCCTGGCCATTTAACATGACCATCTTCCACCCTATCAAAAGATCTTCCCTATTATTCTCTTCTCCTTTCCCCTTTTCATTCCCTGGTTTTGTAGTTATTTATAAACTGTTAAATCCTTAATTTTTATTTTTGGTGAAAGAGCACTGACCTGAAATGTTAACTTTCTCCACAAATTTCACCTGGCTTCAGTATTGTCTATTTTCATATAAGATTTTCAGCCTTTTGGCTTTGTTCAATTGTGTACCTGCCGACAAGCTACTTACTCATTACAATTCTTATAGATTTCTTTACGCTTCTCCTCTAGGTGCTGACATATGTTTGGGTAATTGGTGCTGGGTGTCTTTAGGTACCTCATCCAAATGACTGTTCCATAAATTTTGAGTCTTAGCAGTCCCATTGAAACCTGGAGGTGATTCAACATTATAGAGCTAGAATAATTGAAACCCAGCACTAGGTTTTAGTTTTGGTGGTGGGCCCATCTCAATCTAATTTTGTGCTTGCTGGTTAGCAGGTTACCAGGCCTGTTTAGCTAGGGACCAGAAGTGAGTTTGATACATCACAGACTGCTGACTCACCTGTTAAAAGCCTATAGCTACTTTATTTCCTGGCATGCCAGCTTCAAAAAGGCCACATTCAGGGGCTTGAAAATTCTGCCCTTGTTGTCTCTCATCCTCAGGCAGAAGCTTGTTATACTTTCCAACTGCTACCTGGGCTGAGATCAAATGAGAACAGACTGGGAATTATGGAATTATTTACTACTCAGTACTACAAAGAGGCACCTACTTAATTACACTTAACAGAAATTGATTGTTTGTGACTGATTTATTTGTGGGTCAGTTTTAATTTCATTTGGCTAAGTTTGGGCAGCACTCTGGCTCAGTGGCTCGCACCGCTGCCTCACAGTGCCAGGCATCCAGGTTCATTTCCAGTTTTGAATGACTGTGTGGAGTTTGCACATTCTCCCTGTGTCTGCATGGGTTTTCACCAGGTGCTCCAGTTTACTCCCACAGTCCAAAGATGTGCAGGTTAGGCAGACTGCCAGACGAAATTAGAGTCATAGAGATGTACAGCATGGAAATAAATCCTCCAGTCAAATTCATCCAGGCCGACCAGATATCCTAGATTAATCTAGTCCCATTTGCCAGCATTTGGCCCATATCCTTCTAAATCCTTCCTATTCATATACCCCTCTAAATGCCTTTTAAATGTTATAACTGTACCAGCCTCCACCTCTTCCTCTGGCAGCCCATTCCATACATATTCCACCCTCTGCATGATAAAGTTACTCCATAGATCTCTTTTATATCTTTCCCCTCTCGCCTTACACCGATGTCCTCTAGTTTTAGACTCCCCCACTGCAGGTAAAAAACCTTGTCTATTTGCCCTAACCATCCCCCCTCCTGATTTTATAAACCTCTATAAGGTCACCCTCAGCCTCTGACACTCCAGGGAAAACAGCCCCAGCCTATTCAACCTCTCCCTATGGCTCGAATCCTCCAACCCTGGCAACATCCTTGTAAATCTTTTCTGAACCCTTTCAAGTTATAGCAGGGAGACCAGAGCTGCACACAGTATTCCAAAAGTGGCTTAACCACTGTCCTGTATAGCCGCAACATGACCTCCCAACTCCTATGTTCAATGCTCTGACAATATTTTGCCCTATCGTGTGCAGTATCCAGGGATGTCCAGGTTAGGTTGATCAGCTATGATTAAAGTGGGTTTACAGGGATAGAGTGGGGAGCAGAATCTGGGTGGCATGCTCTTCGAAGGGTCACTGCAGACTCGATTGGCCAAATGGCCTCTTTCCGTGCTGTAGTGCTTCTATGATTCAATAGGATACACAGGCGTTAATGGGGGTAGTTTATGGAACATCAAAATTATGTAACTACTTGCTAATTTTGTATTTTTCATCTTCATCCACATAAATAGACTGCCCGCTTAAATAATTAAGATCCCAACTGGAGGCAGTTTTTCAGGATCACCAGCACTTTGCTTTTTGTTTACGTCCCATTCAATAACTGGGAAACTTCCTACAGGAATGTAACAAGGAGCTTTCCAAAAGGGCACAACCTATTATTTTTCCAACCTGCCCTGGCCCTTGTCTCCACAGGCTGGGAAAATCCTTCCCAGTGTTTTGGATCAATAACCTTTCATCAAAGTTTAAGTGTAACAAAATATGACTGAAAATGCAGATTAATTATATAGAATCATTTTGATGAATGCCTCCCATGAGCTATTACGCATGTTTATAAGATGTCCTTGGTTGTCTTAAGAACAAAGGATACTGTTATATTAGCAACTTACTGTTAGTACTCAATCAGCACAAAGAACAATGGAGAGAGCAGAGAGAATCAAAGAGGAATAACTGAAGAAATAGAGAACAAGCATGACATAAAAGAAGCAAAAATAAGGATGATCGAGAGCACAGTTTCAAAGTAAACAAAGGGGAGTAAATACAAGCTGGTGACAGGAATAATGGGCCTTGTGGTCCAATAGATAGTGTCAGAAGCTCTGGGTTCAAGTTGCATCCAGGACTTAGTGGCTAAAAAGTTATGTTCACAATAGGGCTAAACAGATTCATTATTATCCTGCAAATCCTTTTAACACACGCCAGTAGCAGGCAGCAAGTATGGGAGAGCTTCCTTGTCAGCCAGAACTTTTACCATCACTATCCATAGTTCCAAATTATGTGTTTGTAAAACGGCATGCTCTACAGCAGCTCTGACTCCAGAGTCATCTGTACCACACCAATATGGTTAATGTTTCAGAGTACACAGATCAAAGTACAGTACGGGAGGAAACGTTCTGGAAGAATTGGAGAGGTAGATGGGGCTGTTATAGTGGGACAGCAAAGTTTCATGGAAGAAGCTTGGAGATGGGATAGTTCAGATGTAACTTCATGTTTTGATCATGTTCATATTTTTGAAGAAAAGATACCACTCAGATTACAGTTTGAGATAGTTTGTAGTAAGTATTTCAATGCAGGTTGATTATCTTTCCACAGTCCAAAGATGTGCAGGTTATGTGAATTGACCATGCTAATTTGCCCATCATGTTCAGGGATGTGTAGGCCAGGTGCATTAGTTAGGGGAAATGTAGAGTAGTAAGGGAATGGGTCTGGGTGGTTCATGGGTGGCACTTCAGAGGGTCGGTGTGGACTTATTGTGCCAAATGGCCTGTTTCCACACTGTAGGAATTCTATGATTCTATATTAAACCAACAACCGTCAGGATTTTCTTTGGAATACTCCATCCCAAAGCATAGTAGTCATTGAATATAGAGGTTTTTTTCAGATCTGTTGGATACTGAGGGAATTAAGGGAATGGGGCATAATGTAGAAGGTGTTGTTAAAGTAGATCATTAGTGGCAGAACAGACTTGGAGGACCACATAGAGTCATAGAGATGTACAGCATGGAAACAGACCCTTCGGTCCAACCCGACCGTGCCAAGCAGATAACCCAACCCAATCTAGTCCCACCTGCCAGCACCCGGCCCATATCCCTCAACTCTTCCTATTCATACACCCATCCAAATGCCTCTTAAATGTTGCAATTGTACCAGCCTCCACCACTTCCTCTGGCAGCTCATTCCATATATGTACTACCCTCTGCGTGAAAAAATTGCCCTTTAGGTCTCTTTTATACCTTTCCCCTCTTACCCTAAAACTATGCCCTCTAGTTCTGGACTCCCCGACCCCAGCGAAAAGACTTTGCCTATTTACCCTATCCATGCCCCTCATGATTTTGTAAACCTCGATAAGGTCACCCCTCAGCCTCCGACACTCCAGGGAAAACAGCCCCAGCCTGTTCAGCCTCTCTCTGTAGCTCAGATCCTCCAACTCTGGCAACATCCTTGTAAATCTTTTCTGAACCCTTTCAAATTTCACAACATCTTTCCAATAGGAAGACCAGAATTACACACAATATGCCAACAGTTGCCTAACCAATGTCCTTTACAGCCACAACATGACCTTCCAACTCCTGTACTCAATACTCTGACCAAGAAAGGAAAGCATACCAAACGCCTTCACTACCCTATCTACCTGCAACTCCACTTTCAAGGAGCTATGAACCTGCACTCCAAAGTCTCTTTGTTCAGCAACCCTCCCGAGGACCTATTAAGTGAATAAGTCCTGCTCAGATTTGCTTTCCCAAAATGCAGGACCTTGCATTTATCTGAATTAAATTCCATCTGCCACTCCTCAGCCCATCTGTTCGAGATCCTGTTGTAATCTGAGGTAACCCTCTTCATTGTCCACTACACCGCCAATTTTGGTGTCATCTGCAAACTTACTAACTGTACCTCTTATGCTTGCATCCAAATCATTTAAGTAGATGACAAAAAGTAGAGGACCCAGCACCGGGCCTTGTGGCACTCCACTGGTCACAGGCCTCCAGTCTAAAAAATAACCCTCCACCACCACCCTCTGTCTTCTACCTTTAACCCAGTTCTGTATCCACATGGCTAGTTCTCCCTGTATTCCATGAGATCTAACATTGCTAATCAGTGTCCCATGGGGAACCTTGTTGAATGCCTTACTGAAGTCCATATAGATCACATCTACTGCTCTGCCCTCATCAATCCTCTGTTACTTCAAAAAGCTCAATCAAGTTTGAGAGACATGATTTCCCACGCACATAGCCTAATCTAGATCCTATTTCTGATATTCTTATAGTCACTTAGTGAATCACCTGTTATATGCTATATATACTTTTAAAAGTAATGGCACTTAACTTTCTTTACACTTGCAATAAAGATTAGAAAGACCAGAACAGTGAAACTTGTACATGTACCATGTGATGATGAAATAAAGAATTCATCTGACTTTTATGTACATGTGGGATTTGTGAACACTTCCTGCACTTGGTGCTTTATATCAATATATAAATTCAATTTGGAAAGAACTCCTGCGCTATTTTGATAGAGATAGCGAACAGAGAATCCCTTGCCAACAATGGCTGATTTTTCCCTTTGCTAGCTTGGGAGCACAGAGGCTAAATATATTGTTTGCATTGCTAGTCAACTGAAATGAGATAAAGTGCAGACAGATGTCCATACAGTGCAATTCATTTAGCAACAGACATCAGTAAACCAGATAATTAGGGTAGCAGGAGTAGTACTGCAGATAAGTCATGGTATGGCACTAGACAAACGCCTCAAAAGGTCACAAGTTCAAATCACACCATGCCAAATTCTTAAATTGAATTTGATATTTTGCAATTTGTTGTTTGGTAACAGCCAATAGCTTTTATAGTGTTTTTCTGTTGTAAATAGCAGCTAAATCATGAACATCCTTCAGCAACAAAATATCTTTAAAATAGCAGATAGCATATACTTGCTTTTAGTCACAATTGATGTGGTTGATTCTTGACCTCTAAAGTGGTCTACCAAAACACTAAGTTGTCAGGACAGAACAAATTCACCCCTGCTAGTGTCATTCATATGCTGAGAACCAGTGAAAGCATTATCAGCCAGCCTTCTCCCTTGAAATACAATTAACCTTATTGGAGAATCATTTTATGCAGCATCAGGTGAACTAGGTTCAGGGTTAAGATTAGATTAGATTACTTACAGTGTGGAAACAGGCCCTTCGGCCCAACAAGTCCACACCACCCCGCCGAAGCGTACCCACCCATACCCCTACATCTACATCGACCCCTTACCTAACACTACGGGCAATTTAGGATGGCCAATTCACCTGACCTGCACATCTTTGGACTGTGGGAGGAAACCGGAGCACCCGGAGGAAACCCACGCAGACACGGGGAGAACGTGCAAACTCCACACAGTCAGTCGCCTGAGGCGGGAATTGAACCCGGGTCTCCGGCGCTGCGAGGCAGCAGTGCTAACCACTGTGCCACCGTGCTGCCCTTAAAGTATAATTCCAAAGTACCATCTGAAAATTATCAAAACCTTCCCTTGAATTATGTTGACAATTGATCATTCAGTTCTAAGCCAAGCAACATCATAACTGTTTACAGCAAAAGGAGCCTACAATCTATTGTAACTGTGCCAGCTCTTGTAACTATCCAATTAGTCCCTCACCCACTATATGCTCTGCTTCATTTGTGGCAGTTTTACAGAAACATATGGCACAACAAAAGCACTTGCAAAAACCTGACAAAAGTAATAAACTTTTTCATTCGCTTTCAGTAAACCATCTTGTTCTAATGAAAATCAAGATGACCTTTGCAAAGCTTTATAATAATAGGACATCAAATGATCTCTTTATTTAGGAAATTGTGATATTAGTCATGTTTGACACATTTGAAGAACACTCCTTTTTATCCACAGTTTCAGCTTGTTTATTTTAAATGGACAATTGACTGCTGAAATCAGACACAGGGAAACATATTAGTAAAACTGATTCCTTACAACCATTCAGGCAGATGTAAGATAGAATTGTAACTGTAAGATGATCACATGGATTGGAAGGTATGACAGATATTCTAGAAAAGCAATTTGTGGATCAGCATCCTCTTGGGATAGCCTGAATGCCCATGAAGCATTAGACAGTACTGTATAACAGGACACACCTGAACTAGCTATAGGACTTTGTTTCTTAAGCTTTCTTCAGAATTGCTGGAATGGGTGGTTGGAATCTGATAAAGATGGAGGAGTATTCATCCACTATTATCTCAAACAATAATATTGAGCCTGTAATCTGGAAGAAGAGAAGAACCATCGCTGCTCGTTTCAGATAGTTTAGTGGTGAGTCCTAAGGACTTGTGGTCTGTAAATAAAAGGAGGTTGCATGGTCATTTATATCTGGCAAACAGCGTAGTGAATTCATCCAAATTAAATTTACAGTCTTTTCGCTTCTTGTTCAGGGAAGCAGTTCAAAACCAGCTGACAGAGGCATGAGAAAGAACTCGTGAAAGGAAAGTGGAAAGGTACAGTGCAAAGAATGCTCTTGAATAAAAGTTAAAATACAATAGGATTTTCAGACCTTTTTATGCTTAAAAATTATGCAAAAATAGAATCTGGTGTCTCAGTGTTCATTTAAAGAAGAGGAATCCTCATTGAAAAGTCAATTCATCAAAACACGTTCTTTGAATTCCATCCATAAAGGTCTTTATCATCGCACGAGAATAGATATTACATTTCATGGATTTTCTTGGCCGATCATCTGGTTCAGTTGTTTTCTTTGGACACTGAGGCTTCCTTTGGGTTAGAGAAACATTATGTCACTCATTTATTCAAGCACAATTTCTTCTTTCAATCTACAGCTGTACTTTTGTTCAGTTAGACTGGTTGTGCACACTGTGCCATTGTAATTTTCAGCTTCACTGCAACCCTACACTGAACCAAATGTATGCTTTTCATATTAAATGTTCCATGTGACTGTATCCCTCCCACCCTCAGGAGGTGTAATAACCCGTAATATTGTAGTTCTAACACAATCCTTTCAGTATGCAAAGAAAATTCCTTATGATTTATACTGCCACCAGTGCTGTGTTCTTTAACCAACTCAGTTCTATAACCTAATAGGTGGGATAGGTTCTGAATAGTCAAATAGTACTCCAGACAGATACACCTATACCTCTTACTGCTGTACTGCATCCAAACAATGCTATAATGGTATGTTCCTCCTGGGTTTTATTATGAAGCCTCCTAACTATGCTGAAGTCAAACAGTTGCATCCATCCCTGCAGCTGTGACAAACTACATGCCCCAGCTATCAAAGGTCAGCTGTGCCCAAGCAGTTCTCCTGTAGCCGTTACTATCCTGGGTCCTGCTACAGACTGCTGGAACAAGAAACACAGATTTCACAATAATGAAACATATGTTCTACATGTACATAAATGTAAATGACTATCTGATAGTATTTTCAAAAATATGTAATCTAGTGAAAGGCAATACCTTCATAATCTATCCTAATAATATCTAGTTCGGATATGGCTGCTTGGGTATTCAAATAGGAGAAACATCAATGTATTGAATTTATAAATAGCTGAATTCATAATGGAATTCATTATGAACAGGCTGGCAAGGAGAGTACCAATCAATGGCTTGTGGCATAAACAACAATGCATAGAATCATAAAGGGTCAATACATTATGGTATAAAGTAATAATGCACTGTGGCAGTTACAGCCAATGCATTGTACGAGTCTGACACAGTTTCGCCAGGAATTGTATTTTTAATTAGGATTCCCATTTACTGATGGCCTGGTTTTTGCTTTGCCTTTCAGGAACCTGCCAAACGCAAGTCAGATATCTCCCCACAACGGTTTAGTGATGGAGAAAAAAGTTAAAGAACAGCCAAAAGAAAGCGAACAGTTAGGCTCTATGTTTTGTGAAAAAAAGCCTTATGCTTCAAATACTATTGTTTTTTTCTGACTGTGTAGACTCTTGCAGGAATACAGTTTGACGAATGCAGGCCTTCTCACAGTTTATCAAAGTGGCTTAAACTGTGAACATCAACAGACTTCAAAGCTTGGAGGATTTAACACCTATAGCTTAATCTGTCCTCTCTTCACACTGTCAACTTTCAAGTAAGACCCATGGATAATGGTTGGGAGTGACCAAATTTCCCTCTATTAAACTCGAGGTGTTGACGGCAACTGTGGAACGTTTACATAACCAAAGTTCTGGTATGACAGTCTGGAGATCTATCTTAGGAATCTCTTTATTCTATCTATCTCAGTGTCATAGTGGGTAAATATATTAATTCACTTGATGTGCTAGTTATATCATATTTAAACAACAGAGCAAACACATGACAGAATAACTGTCAACTGCCATGTTACAATATTGGACATCTATTACCCAAGTACAAGGGTGCAGAGAAATTTAAATACTATAAAATCAATAACTACTGTGGCTTTACTTTGTCAGCATTTAATCCAGTGTTCTTCTTCAACACTTACAAAAGGTGTTCGTTCACCAAATCTGCTCCAGAATGTCATGTTAACTTGGTTCTTGTGACCTGTTCTTTCATCGAAACAATGACAGCTGTTGAATGGTGGACTATACAGGTGAAGGCTCACTGCCGATTCTGTGTGACTCACGTTTTCCACCCGGTGCAGGCCGATGGTATCTGTGGTTTAGAGGGCAGGATCACACATCAGTTAGTTCATTGGAGTAACTTTTTAACTTGCTAATTTTTATTTCCCTCCTGTATGCACAGGGTTATGGCCATCAGCTGCCCTTTGGCGATTCATGCGTGTACCATTAATCATGAATGAAGCTGATTGCTTCATTGCAATATTTCATTCAACTCTGATGTTTCATACCATCACCTGACACCCATGAAATTGCATTTTGAAGCAGAACTACTGGCTTTGGTTGGATGTATTAACCTTAACTGATTTTTCTTCTCTGAAGCCCGTTGCACTGTTTTGAGCACCACTGCTAACCAGGCTTAGTCACAAAACATCTCATATTTTAAAAAATTGAATATACATCCAAAACCATCATTCTCATTTCAATAAATACTATGGAAGTACCTGTCAATAAGCTAGACGTACCTGTCATTCATTCATTTACTATTTGTTGAACCTGACTGTGTTTGAATGTTTCCACATGATGGTAAATGCAGTTCAAAAATAATCCATTTATTGTAAAGCACTTTGGAATGCACTGAGGTCATGTGAAAGTTGTGTATGCATGCAAGTTCCTTGCTTTGAAGGTAAAGTTATTACAGTTCATTCTTTGTGAAGAAAATATTCCATTGTTCAACCCTAAATTTTCTTTTTACAATCTTTGTCTATGTAGACTTTACCATAGACTTTAGGGCAGTATCTTACATTTGTAAATAGTTTATCAAACCAAGAAACAGGAGAATTCTTTGTATAGTTACCAGCCAATGTAAAATCCTCCACCATGAGCTTTCCTTTCATGTATTTAGTCTAAGAATCACTTATTCCTTCTCTGAAATGTCTTTTTTTCATTCTTTCTTGTTTCACTACATTTATCTTACATTCTGTGCCTGTACCTTGCAAATATGGTTTACACAATACTGTTCCTTAATGGACCAAATTATGTAATTGGTACCAATTGGGAATAACAGCTTAAATGCTTGTTGGAGTAAAGCTTAATAGCAATAATAATTGACAGATTAGACTGTCAAGTTAACACTCTCACCAAAATAATGTTGAATGAAAATTTAAGTTTGTTCAAAATATAATAATTTCAAAACTAATACATCTGAATATGATATACAAACATGTAGGCACACAACTGTTCTATTGTAATTTATTTGAGTACTCATTTTACCCATGTAAAAAAAACCCACATGACAATCCATAGGTTTGCTCTGTTAAATTAGATGTTTAGGAACACTGAATGGCTATGTTTAATGTTTCATATTACACTTGTGTTTGTACCAGTCACCAGTGTTTAATTTCATTTGTGCTAATTATACAATTTAGCAATTCAAAATGTTTTGAATTATCTCTAGTATTGTTGATTGTTACTACTAGTAGATTGCTGCAAACAAAGTGCTTTACATGGATAATCCTTTGGATTATCTATTCCTTTGTACTACACACACACCTAGATTAGTCCAATTGAGCAGTGAAAGTAGTAAGGATGTTTGTTACTAGCAGGCTCTTAGAGCCACCAGTGTATGGTATCTGCTGGATTTGATCCTACTTAGAATAGATACATGACCTTCTTGGGGAGAACTTTACCATTGATGTAGGTGCACTGATTTTCAAGGAAGGTTTTCTCCCATCTCCTGGTCAGCTCCTGATTCTTGTGATCACCATCTGGCCAATTATACAAAGTTTCTTTCAGTTGCCCTTGTAGTATCTTCAGGAAGCAATGTGAATTGGCGTGGTCATGGATACTGCTGCGGAGTAACCAGACAAAGAACACTCAGACAAATTATAACAAATCATAAGTGAGTTTATAATGCACAGATCAGAAAACATTAGCTTGAGAAGTTTATATTTCAACTGCAAATAAAGCTGCGAGTGAAGCCAATATACAGGGCAGTGCTGCGTCACATGAGTACAAAAGGTCCAGGACCTAATTCCAATATTTGCTGATCAAATCCAAAACAAGCACCGTAGTTGCGATATGGTCTTAGTAACCTTGGGCTAAAAAAAAATTATACAAGTTTTTGCTGCTGACTTTTACCCAGAACTGGAAAGACTGCTTATGTGTGGGCACTGAGTGAGAATATGGTTAGTGTCAGACCTTAGATCTCAGATTCTAACAGCTGCTGATATGTACAACGAAGGACAAGGGAGAAAATAGTGGTTGAAAACAAAATGAGGATACAAAACATCAGGAAGAGCATTCCATAGAGACATTTTTAACTTTAGCATAAATTTCCAAAATAAAGTGGTCGTCGAACCATACCAGGTGACAGTAGAAATTTGGTTTGGAGCCTTGTATGCTTGTAGTACAGCTGTGCTCCCAGATCAATGCAAATTAAATACTGCTATGCCAAACATGGGAAAGACTAATCGTGATATTTCAGGACAAAGGTCAACATTTAAATTAATTTGTATTTATTTGCCATTTGGGTTTGCAAATATTTCAGTACTGTTGCAACATGACAATGGCTGTAGAGCAATTCATGTTCATTTTGCCCTTCTGATTTCAAACATAGTCATCATGGTCAGGTCAGGCAGCAGCTATTTGATGAAGGGTCACTGAACTTGAAATATTAACTCTGTTTTTCTCTCTATAGATGCTGTCAGATCTATTGTGTTTCTCCAGCAATTTATGTTTTACTTTCAGATTTCCAGCAGCCACAGTTTTTTTTTATAATAGTGGTCAACTTGATTTACCAGATTACGGTCCCTATCTTCCCCAAAAACCCCAAGAATTTCATTCTACTCTGTGGGTCCATGTCTTTCGTATGAATTATGTTAATTAGGTGATTGTCTATGATGGGCCACAGAATTAATCAGGGAGCAGGAGAATTGACGTTTCGGGCATGAGCCCTTCTTCAAGAAGGGCTCATGCCCAAAATGTCGATTCTCCTGCTCCTTGGATGCTGCCTGACCTGCTGTGCTTTTCCAGCAACACATTTTCAGCTCTGGTCTCCAGCATCTGCAGTCCTCACTTTTTCCACAGAATTAATCACCAAGTTTTCCAGTATGATTTAACATTGTCCTTTTACCTTCCGGCTCACTGATAATTCATCATTTAATTTTCCACCCTAAATAAATCACCAGTCTTTTTCTAGGTCATGACGTTGTATTGCTGAAATATGAAGTGTTAGAATTAAAGAAGAAATGGTAATACTCAACTTATTATATTTCTCTCTGTATTTCATCCCTGAATGATTTCTCATCTTTTCTAATTCATCTGGTCAGTGCAAGATTTAGAGTATTTAATTATTTCCAGTCTGTATTAAATTATTTTAACCAGAAGCTTTGAATAAATCATTTTAGCAAAACAACATTGGTTTCTAATGATAAAAACCTCCACCACCACTTCTGCAGAGGGCAGGAGAACCATCCCTGTAATTCAAACCATAGGTCAAATTCCCATTGAAATGGAACTTAACAGGTTAGTTGCTGTGCTGGGGGATGGGCTTGGGTGGGAAATCTGTGATCAGAATAGTCCTGTGATGGGTTGGAAGATTGAGAGCTGCTGATCAGGATTTCAGGAGGGAGGTAGGAGATACGTTCATTCAAGTATAGTGCCTGAAATTTTATTCTTTTATTATTTTTATAACCTCTAGTTCATCTGTCAGACAGTCCATATGGCCTTAACCTTGCCCTAGTCCTAACATTGTTAAAACTAACCTTTGACTAAATTTGCATAATCTCTCCTTTGACTCGGTGAGGCATCTTGAGATTTTGTTTTATATTAAAAGATACTAGATAAATTAAAATTCTTGTTGCTTGTATCACTGTTTTCCCTATCCTACCCAACATTATTGTGAGAACAGTCACTGTAGAGGTTACAGAAGGCCCATCGGCTTCTTTATAAAGCAACCAAGGAAGGGCAACAAATATGACGTCATAATAATGGCTGTAGAATAATTAACAAATTCATGTCTACTTTTCAAATGAAAATAAAAATAGCTATCATCAACTTGATTCATCAGGTCAGCTCCCACAGAGTCCCGTCTTACCCCATGGATTTAATTTTCTATAATAATTAGATGAACTGTGTGTATAATAGCAAATATTGCTGAAGATCTCAAAGGAGACACCCAGCAGTATCTGTGGAGAGAGAAACAGTAAATCCTAAATCTTAAAGGGATTGGTTTAGCTCAGTTGGCTAAATTGTTGGTTTACAGAGCAGTGTGATCCTCAGGTTAAATCACCACCAGTCCCTTCTCCCTCAGGAGGGAGCAGCCCCTATGGTCTGGTAAGACAAGAAGTCTTAAACCCCCCCAACCCACAACCTTTATCCAGATACTGCTGTTGATGTTGCTGAAATATTGAGCCTTATAGTAATACATTTAAAGAAAAAATAACTGCATAATGATATTTTAGCATTGGCTTCAATGCCAAAAAGCCATTTACTTGGCTGGCTGTTGGATGGGAGGCAGAGTCTACATGATGCAGATGGCATGGCTTGCATGCTGCCAGGTACACTGGCTGATTTAATTTCTTTCTCACCTCCCTTTTAACTGTTGTGGGCAAAATCCTGTGGGCCAGTGATTTCCAAACTTTTTTTTTCCTCCACTGTGACCACATTGAGGCTTGGAACATATTAGAACCCCTTGTGAAATTATCAAAGTTGCAGCCTGTTAGACAGGCACAGTTGTTATAACTCAGTAAGAGCTCCGTATCAACCACTGCTGCCTCAGCACATGACTCTAGAACTTCAATGGGCAATCCCACAAGGAATCCGAACCCCACTTTGGGAAGCCCTGCTTTAGGCAATTCATATACACATCCAAAACCAATAATGCAATTAGCTGAATGAAAATGTAGCATTCGTACCGTAATTGTTTGTTTTTAAGTTAAAGGTTTCTTTTAATAAATATATTTTTTGGGCCAAGAGTGAAAGGGATAAAAATTACAGCTGGAGAAAAGATGACAGTGAAGGTTATAAAGGCCTTTGGAGACATTCTGAATCTTAGAATGATGTTCAGATGCTAGATGTTAGTTAAAAGAAAACTGGGTCACAGACTTCAGCAGTCTGTGCACCATTCTATGTCATTAATGGAAACAACTTTCGCATTAGTAATTTCAAAGGAACTGGATATACAATATACATACTGTGGCTACAAGAGTAGCTCAGAGGCTAAGAATTCTGCAGCATATACTCACCACCCGTCTTCCAGAAAGCCTGTCCATCATCTACAAGGCACGAGTGTGACAAGACAAGGAGTGTGACTTACCCCTTGTCTGAATAGGTGAATTCCAACAACAATCAAAGTTGGACACCATTCAGAACAAAACATTCCATCCACCAACTTCAACATTCAGTTTCTTTACCACTGACACAGTGGCAGTGCATGGCAGCAGCTCATTTGTGCTCCTTTGCCAGTCCTTCTAGACCTATGGCCTGTACCATCTAGAAGGATAAAGGCAGTTGCTGGAGAGGAATTTGCAGGTGTTGGTAACCATTCAAATTTCACACCATTTTGACTTGAAGCCAGAGGCTGAATTTTCTTAGATGCTGAATGATGTGGACAGTGGTAGGTCAGTTGGGAAAATATGGTGTGATCGAAAAACTGAGGAAAAGGAAGTCCAATTTTCTTTTAAACTATTAAACAGCAAAGTGAAAATCTTCCTGATGAGTAGTGGGAGGCCTATTTGTAAACATTTACATCTCATTTATATGCAGTTTGTTAACTCCTGCACAGCAGAGAGAAACTAAATGGCAGCAATTCTCCAGATGAAAGTCAGAGTTAGTATCTGGTGGCTGTAGCTCATCACTTGCTCCACCAAGTCTCTGACCTGACAGCCATCCCCACAGTCTAAGGGCATGTTCCATGAGCAGCGACCGTCAGCATCCACCCCATCCAAGGTGGTTGGTATAGGGACATATCATCATGCGTCATATGACTCATGTATAATTCAGTTCACAAGTTTAATACTGCCCTTGAGTACACTGATATCTTGCACTGTAATGCGGTTGCCAGGCTATTTTATGTTCAGGGACTAGCAATCAACTCATTTCTCAAGGTTTCGTAGCTTGCATTCTTAGTACTGTCTCACTTTGTGCCGACTTGGATGTTCACAGCATTTGTGCCATGCCTTGCATTGCCTTTTAGCACAGACACAAAGCCAGGTAGTTTGTTATGGTGCAGGCAGTCATCAGTCAAGGGATGGACATGTTGGCATTGCACCATACAAATCTCACACTTACAGCATGTGTTAGCAGCCTATTCAGCAAACACACTGCACACACTTTAAATGGCCATGTCTCAAAGTCATACAGTAAAGGTTATGAGAACTGTCTTCTATAAGGAGGAATCAGTAAAGTAAGTCAAGAATGTTGGCAGACCTCATTCCAGGGACCTAGACATAGTCAGTCAACCACTTAGGGTGTCTAGGGTCCAAAGTCCATATCATGAAAATCTGGATAATGGGCCACATGAGTCCTGCAATTCCATGTCTGGAAATTAACACCAAGTCAGTCAATGAGCTGCACAGAGATCCGTTAGGAATTACTGGTCAGGGCTTTTTTTCCAAGTTGCATAGACGGTTGGGCCACAGTTCTTCCAGGGAGTTTAAGTGAAAATAAAATGTTATCAGGGGTCATTGTTGGTGGGGATGATAGGGAAGTCAATATTGGGGATTAGATGTCCCTGTCAACAAATTGGGTGCCAACTTGCCGCTGTTGGCAATTCTTCCAAAACTGCAAACGTGAAAGACAATTCATAGCAACAATGATTGACTTGGTGTACAGCTGGGACTCAAATATGGTGCTGGTGGCAGCAATCCTAGAACGTCCTGGCAGCGATGAGAATTCCCACTACTTGGGAGCGCATGTTGGCACAAGAACAATGCCTTAAAAATATGGTTTCAACGTTAAGATGTGAGCAGCATGAAAACTGAATGAAAGAATTTGCTCGCATTCACAGAAAGAAACCCACTATGAACTCCCCAAAATTGACAGATGGTTTGATAAATTTCAGTTAAGGTCACCTTCAGTGTTACTGAGGCAAAGTCATATGTACCTGCATCTAACAACTGCAGCAAATCAAAAAGGCTCATCACCACCTTCACCAGATCAATTAGGGTTAGGCAATAAATGCTGCCGTCATCCATAATGCCACATCCCATGAACAAATATACAAATGCATTTAAAATTTGTTTGGATTCCTCACAAAGCTGAATCGGTACAGGCTCAGGTTATTTCAAGGCAAATATTAAATTTAAAAATGGATTTATTTATCGCTATTGCACAGTGGCTGTTCAACAGTTCATAACTTGGGTCCATTATATCTTTCTGACTGAATAGTCAGCAATGATGGTCAACTTGACTTATCAGGTTGACACCTGCGGAGTTTTATGGATTCACAAAAATCATAATAGCAAGGTGATTTTCTATAATGGAACTCAAAGTCAATCACCAGGTGCTCCAATTAGATTAGACATTACTTACACTTTCCTCCTCACAGATCATATGATTTCCTGCTGTAAAAATACCACATCTCTTGCTATGTACTGCTGTTAATATTGCTGAGATATTGAGACTTACAATAATACTCCTAACAGAGAGATAGATCCACAGTTGTAAAGTTTTATTGTTAGTTGTAATTTTATACCCGAATTTAATAAATTAAGTTGACTAGCTATTGGAAAGCTGACCAAAAGATGTGAATGGCTGGTGTGCAGTCTTGCTAGATCCCACAGATGATTTAGGCCTAACTAATAACTTCACTGCCTCCAAATAAATATAATTGTCATTATTCTTGTGTATGATACGTCTCAAGCCTATGGTAAAAGTTGAATTATTCAAATGCCAAAAGGGCTCACTACACATACCAATTTTTACCTTTCATAAAATTAAAATAAGCACTTTTGAGCGAACGAATGAGCTTCAACTTACATAACATTGGATCGAACTGATTTCAATGTTTAATACAATAAGCCAAAAAT
Source organism: Chiloscyllium punctatum (assembly GCF_047496795.1). Lineage (NCBI taxonomy): Eukaryota > Metazoa > Chordata > Chondrichthyes > Orectolobiformes > Hemiscylliidae > Chiloscyllium > Chiloscyllium punctatum. Next base: position 50,056,936 of record NC_092762.1, on the reverse strand, counting down.
ACAATTCAGCAGTATGTTCAATAGGAGTTAACACATTTTTATAATTCATTGAAGCAATGCAACTCTATGTACAGATTACTCACTTATTGAATCACTTATGGTTAAATCAGGTTGGGAAAATATATAAAGTATAAGCAGGTAGGGAAAGTATTAAGTTTTGAGTTTTGTGGAAAAAGAGGTTCAGCTGAACATGACTCCAATCAGATTAGAACTTGCAGTTAACAATGGGGTGCTGCAGGCAAGGGTAATAGGTTAACAAGGTGGAAAAGCATTCATTATGTAGAGCTATTTAACAATATTGGAAGCATTTAGTATGTGATGTCAGTTTAACAAGGTGAAAAGTATTCATTATGTGAAGCCAGATAAGGTTAAGAACATGCATTGTGTAACAGCAGATGGCTTAATCTTTACTGCTGACACTCGCTGATTGTAATGGTCACCCAATCAATATGTATGTTGCCTTATCTGGATGCTCCTCCCTGTAAAATGACCACATAATTCATTAAGAAACAGCTCTTCCAGAGAAGACTGAGAATTCTTGTCTCTGTGCACATGGGCGATCATTTTCTCTCCCTCCAGGGCCCAGAATAAAGATGAATGAGGTAAAACTATACTGTGTCTCTAAACATTTTGCTTTGACTTTTTTTGGGGGTGGGGGTGTGGTGGGGGAAACAGGACAACAAGATATTTTGCTGCATCATAAAAGGATAGTGGTAGTACAAAGGGATCTGGGAGTGCTAGTCCAGGATTCTCTAAAGGTAAACATGCAGGTTGAGTCCGTGATTAAGAAAGCGAATGCAATGTTGTCATTTATCTCAAGAGAGTTGGAATATAAAAGCACCATTGTGCTACTGAGACTTTATAAAGCTCTGGTTAGGTCCCATTTGGAGTACTGTGTCCAGTTTTGGTGTCCACACCTCAGGTAGGACATACTGGCATGGAACGTGTCCAGCGGAGATTCACACAGATGATCCCTGGAATGGTAGGTCTAACATACGAGGAACGGCTGAGGATCCTGGGATTGTATTCATTGGAGTTTAGAAGATTAAGGGGAGATCTAATAGAAACTTACAAGATAATACAAGGCTTGGAAAGGGTGGACGCTAGGAAATTGTTTCCGTTAGGCGAGGAGACTAGGACCCGTGGGTACAGCCTTAGAATTAGAGGGGGTAAATTCAGAACAGAAATGTGGAGACATTTCTTCAGCCAGAGTGTGATGGGCCTGTGGAATTCATTGCCACAGAGTGCAGTGGAGGCTGGGACGCTAAATGTCTTCAAGGCAGAGATTGATAAATTCTTGATGTCACAAGGAATTAAGGGCAACGGGGAGAATGTGGGTAAGTGGAGTTGAAATGCCCATCAGCCATGATTGAATGCCGGAGTGGACTTGATGGGCCGAATGGCCTTACTTCCACTCCTATGTCTTATGGTCTTATGAAATATCACCACAATTCTCCTGTTGAGAAAAAAGTTGTACTCCTGTGAAAGTTTGACTATTGATGTTAAGTAATCACTGGACGTGTTTGAAGTTCAATTGTTTTTAAAGGTGCTATGTCCAAATCCCAGACCCAGTGGTCATTTATAATTATTGTGAATTTTATTTATCCAAAAGAATTATTCTTTTTTCCTTTTTTTAAATGCATAGAAATTTGCATTCTGACACATAAGATATGACAGAGAAAAAATAAGTTTAGTGAACAATATAAAGAACTGATTTAACCACTTAAAACTACCTACTTGCAGAGAGTTAAAATTGGGTCCTGTGGCCGTGACATGATTGGGGGGAGTAAGGAAAGGGGAGTAAGGAAATCAGCCATACAAACTTGACCAGATTAGATTACTTACAGTGTGGAAACAGGCCCTTCGGCCCAACAAGTCCACACCGCACCCGCCGAAGCGCAACCCACCCATACCCCTACATCTACCCCTTACCTAACACTAGGGGCAATTTAGCATGGCCAATTCACCTGATCTGCACATCTTTGGAGTGTGGGAGGAAACCGGAGCACCCGGAGGAAACCCACGCAGAAACAGGGAGAATGTGCAAACTCCACACAGAGAGTCGCCTGAGGTGGGAATTGAACCCAGATCTCTGGCGCTGTGAGGCAGCAGTGCTAACCACTGTGCCACCGTGCCGCCCACAAATATCTCTATATTAGAGATATAGAGGCCTGTCAATCTTAACATCAAGGCCTCATTATAATATTCTTGGGCTGCATCCTGCCTTCAGGGGCAGGAAACAGCAGTAGGAGCCCAGGGGGATGGGTATTCAGTGGAAACAGCTCTGGCTGTCTGTGATACTCTCACAATGTATAACTCGCCAACTGTCAGATGTGAAAATGGATATTTGGGCAATGGGTGTCTGACCTGGGGAATGGAGTTCAAAAATGGAAATTAGTTAAAATAAATTCTACTGAATTTCAGAATGATTTCCGTCTGATTTTCCTTACCTGCCATGTCCTTCACCCCAGCAAAGAATCATCAGGTTGAACCTTCCATTTCCATGGTCTACAAGATTTCGAGTGTATCTGCAAAAAGTATAAGATTAGATTGTAATAAACAGATTAGTATAACATATGTAAATTGGAATGACAGCAGTGAGCCATTTGGACCCTTAAGCCTGTTTCTGTAAATAGAAAATTCAAGGGAATGGGAGCTTCAGTGGCTGGACCAGCAGTTACTGTTAAGAAGGATCCTTCTCAAACCGCTGCAGTCCATTTGACAGACTACACCCACAATGATGTTATGGAGCGAGTTCTAGGATTTTAAAATGCAACGGTGAAGGAATGGCAATATATTTACTAGTCAGATGGTACCTTGTCGATGGTACAACCAGCTGTGGTGGAGTCTTGATGTTGGAGGGAGTGAAGGTTTATGGTTTGGTGTCAATCAATTGGGCTGCTTTGTCCTGGATTGTGTCAAGCTTTTTAACGGTTATTGGAACTGCACTCAATGAAGTGGCGAATTATTCCATCACACTTTTGATGTGCATCATAGATAGTGGAAAGACTTTAGGTTGTCAGGAGATTACTCATTGCAGGATTCCTACCCTCTGAGCTGCTCTTATAGCCAAAATATTTATATTTTCTAGTTTCTGGGTAACGCCAGTGGGGGAATTCAATGATAGTAATGCTTTTGAATGTCATGGTTAGATTTCTTTTGTTAGAGATGGTCATTGCCTGGCACTTGTGTGATATGAATATTAGCTGTCACTTGTCAGCGTAAACCTAGATATTGCCTAAATCTTGCAGCATTTAGAAATGGACTGCTTCAGTATGAGGATTTGTGAACAGTGAACATTGTAGTGAACATCTCCACTCCTGACCTTATGGTGAGAAGGTTTTTGATGAAGCAGCTGAAGATAGTTTTGCCCAGGAGGGGTGCTGGAGCTGAGAGGTTTGACCTCCAGTAATCAAAACTACATACCAATGGTTTATATATAAGGTTATGACTGATTAAATTGAAGCCTCTACTTTCTTGGCTCCTTCTTATTCCTTTTGGCTTTCCTGTTCGTCAAGTATCTAACTCCGTCTTAAAAAATAAATAACTTGTCCTCCACTGCTCTATGTGGAAGAGAATCGCACAGAACAATGACCCTCTGTGAGAAAAAAAAAGTTCTCATCTGTCTTAAATGGGAGTGCTCTAATTTTTAGAATCTGTTCCTGAACTCATTGGGAACTTAGAAATATGAGATGGAGCTGTGTGTTTTATTAAGTTGGTTAACAGCTGTATTTATTGCCATTGCAATTCAAATGGGGAGGATCCCGTGGGTAAACTCACTGATCCTATCTTCTTGGTGGGAAACAATTTGAAGGGTGCAAGTTAGAGATTGGGTTAGAAAATATACACTGCTGTAACTTTGACTAAGCTGGGAGTGATTTGCTTACTCTATTTCTGTGCTTTATATGTCCTGGTAAGGTATCATACAATTTAATAATGTGAAGTACCTGAATATATGCCTGTTCAAGATTTAGGGGCCACTTATGGGTGTGAACCACAGCTCCTAAACCCTGGCAGAATGAAACTTGTAGTACATACCCTACACTACAAGCATCCCTTGATGCTGGCCTTGCTCCTGTATCCACAGAGAGATTGAGATTAATGCAGATCTTGTTTATGTGAAGCTTAATAACAATCCTTCAGCTAACACCCACAAACAGGCAACCAATTAATTCCAGTAACAAACTTTGAGGACACTATAAAATAAGCACTGAAATCACTGGGTCAACATAAAGTTACTTGCTGCAAAATCAAACACAGACTCTTAAAAGAAACACATAAACCGTTATATAGGAAAACAGAATATAGGTGCAGGAGGAAGCCATTCAATCCTTCGAACCTGTTCTGCCATCCTCCAGATCACGACTGATCGTCCAACTCAATAGCCTGCTTTCTCCCATAACCTTTGGTCCCATTTGCCCCAGGTGCTATATCTAGCTGCCCCTTGAATACAATTAAATGTTTTGGCATCAACTACTGTGGCAATGAATTCCACAGTCCCACCATTCTTTGGTGAAGAAATGTCTCCATATCTCTCTCCTAAATGGTTCACCCCAAATCCTCAGACTGTAACTCCTGGTTCTGGATGCACCCACCATTGGGAACATCCTCCCTTGTGTTGTGACACAACCACCTGATGAAGGAGCAGTGCTCTGAAAGCTAGTGCTTCCAATTAAATCTGTTGGACTAAACCTGGTGTTGTGTGATTTTTAACTTAGAATTTTAAAGTCTCTAGGAGCTCCCCCTCCCCCCCCCACCCCTCATTTGTCTGAGCCGCAGCAAAAACAATCCTAACGTAATCAATCTCTCCTCATACATCAGTCCCACCATCCCCGGAATCAGCCTGGTAAACATTTGCTGTACTCCCATGAGAGCAAGAGCATCCTTCCCTAGAAAAGGAGACCAACACTGAACACAATATTCCAAATGTGGCTTCACCAAAGTCCTGTATAACTGCAACAACACATTCCTGCTCCTGTACTTGAAACCTCTCGCAATGAAGGCCAACATACCATTTGCCTTCTTTACTGCCTGCTGCACCTGCATAACTTCAATGACTGCTGCACGAGGACACCCAGGTCCCGCTGCTCGTTCCCCTCTCCCAGTTTACAGATATTCAGGTAATAATCTGCCTTCTTGTTTTTGCTTCCAAAGTGAATAACCTCGCATTTATCCAAATTATACTGCATCTGCCATTGATTTGCCCACTCACCCTACCTGGCCAGATCATGCTGAAGCATCTCTGTATCCTCGTCACAGTTCACCCTCCCACCCAACTTTGTATCATCTGCAAACTTTGAGGTGTTACATTTTGTTCCCTCATTCAAATCATTAACATATTGTGAATATCTGGGATCCTAGCACTGATCCCTGTGACACCTCACTAATTACTGCCTACAATTAGAAAAGGACCCATCAATCCCTACTCTTTGTTTCTTCTCTGCCAATCAGTTTTCTATCCATCTCAATAGACTTCCTTCAATTCCATGCACTTTAATCTTGCACAATAATTTCTTATGCAGCACTTTGTCAAACTATTTCAGAAAGTCCAAATATACCACATCAACTGGCTCCTCCTTGTTAACTCTACTAGTCACACCTTCACAGAATTCCAACAGGTATGTCAAGCATGATTTCCCTTTCATAAATCCATGCTGACTCTGTCTGATTCTGCCATTACTTTCTAAATACTCTGCTATAAAGTCCTTGACAATTGATTTGAAACTTTTCCTCACTACTGTTGTGAGGCTTTCTGGTCTATAATTCTGATTTCTCTCTCCCTTTTTGAACATTGGAGTAACACTAGCTACCTTCTAATCTGCAGGCAGTCTTCCAGAGTCTATAAAATCCTGGGAGATTACCACCAATGCATCTACTATTTCTAGAGCTACTTCCTTAAGTATTCTGGGGTGTAGATTATTAGGCCCTGAAGGTTTATCTGCCTTCAAGTCCCTCAATTTTCCCAGCACCATTTCTCTACTCATATTGGTCTCCCTCAATGCTTCCCTCTTACTAAATCATGTATTCTCCAACATTTCTAATATCTGATTTGTGTCCTCTTGTGAAGGCAGAGCCAAAATATGTATCCAGTTGCTCAGTCTTTTCTTTGTCACTTTGTATGTTCCCCCTGTTTCTGTCTTTTGGGGACCTACATTTGTCTTCACTAATCTCTTTCTCTTCACATACCTAGAGAAGTTCTTAGTGTCAGTCTTTATGTTCCCTGCAAACTTACTTTTGTACTGTATTTTCCCTTTCTTAATCAATCCCTTGGTCCTCCTTTGCTGAATTTTAAAGTGTTCCCAATCCTCAGACCTATTGTTTTTCTTGGCCAATCTGTATGCTTCTTCCTTGGATTGGATAATTTTCTCTAATTTCGTTTGTAATCAATGGATTGGCACTCTTACCCATTTTGCTTTTGTGCTGAACATGAATAAAAAAAATGAAAGAATTGGTTAGACTAATCTGCATCTAGATTGCCATTATAGATACATCAAAGCCCTGCCATTTGAAAAGGATAGACCAGGTCTAAAAGTTGAATTTCTAACTTGGAGGAAAGCTAATTTTGACAGTATCAGGCAAGAACTTTCAAAAGCTGATTGGGTGCAGATTTTTGCAGGTAAAGGGACGGCTGGAAAATGGGAAGCCTTCAGAAATTAGATAATGAGAGTTCAGAGACACTATATTCCAGTTAGGGTGAAAGGGAAGGTGTAGGGAATGCTGGATGACTAGAGAAATTGAGGGTTTGGTTAAATATATCAGCTACAGACAGGATAAATAGAGTGAATCCTTAGAAGAGTATAAAGGCAGTAGGCGTATACTTAAGAGGGAAATCAGGAGGGCAAAAAGGGGACATGAGATAGCTTTAGCAAATAGGGTTAAGGTGAATCTAAAAGGTTTTTACAAATACATCAAGGACAAAAGGGTAACTAGGGAGAGAATAGGGCCCCTCAAAGATCAGCAAGGCGGCCTTTGTTTGAGCCGCAGGAGATGGTGGAGATACTAAACAAGTATTTTGCGTCAGTGTTTACTGTGGAAAAGGACATGGAAGTTATAGAACGTGGGGAAATAGATGGTGACATTTGAAAAATGTCCATATTACAGAGGAGGAAGTGCTGGATGTCTTGAAATGCATAAAGTTGGACAAATCCCCAGGACCTGATCAGGTATACTCGAGAACTCTGTGGAAAGCTACGGAAGTGATTGCTGGGGCTCTTGCTGAGATATTTGTATCATTGATAGTCACAGGTGAGGTGCCAGAAGACTGGAGGTTGGCAAATGTAGTGCCATTATTGAGGAAAGGTGGTAAGGACAAGCCAGGGAACTATAGACAGGTGAGTCTGACGTCAGTAGCGGGCAAATTGTTGGAGGGAATCCTGAGGGATAGGATGTACATGTATTTGGAAAGGCAAGGACTGATTAGGGATAGTCAACATGGTTTTGTGCATGGGGAATCATGTCTCACAAACTTGATCAAGTTTTTTGATGAAGTAACAAAGAAGATTGATGAGGACAAAGCAGTAGATGTGATCTATACGGACTTCAGTAAGGCATTTGACAAGGTTCCTCATGGGAGATTGGTTAGCAAGGTTAGATCTCACGAAATACAGGAAGAACTAGCCATTTAGATACAGAACTTGCTCAAAGGTAGAAGACAGAGGGTGGTGGTGCAGGGTTGTTTTCCGGACTGGAAGCCTGTGACCAATGGAGTGCCACAAGGATTGGTGCTGGGCCCTCTACTTTTCGTCATTTACATAAATGATTTGGATGTGAGCGTAACAGTATTAGTTAGTAAGTTTGCAGATGACACCAAAATTGGAGGTGTAGTGGACAGCGAAGAAAGTTACCTCCGATTACAACAGGATCTTGATCAGATGGGCCAATGGGCTGAGGAGTGGCAAATGAAGTTTAATTTAGATAACTGTGAGGTGCTGCATTTTGGGAAAGCAAATCTTAGCAGGACTTGTACACTTAATAGTAAGGTCCTAGGGAGTGTTACTGAACAAAGAGACTTCAGAGTGCAAGTTCATAGCTCCTCGTAAGTAGAGTTGCAGGTAGATAGGATAGTGAAGAAGGCATTTGGTATGCTTTCCTTATTGGTACAGGAGTTGGGAGGTCGTGTTGCAGCTGTACAGGACATTGGTTAGGCCACTGTTGGAATATTGTGTGCAATTCTGGTCTCCTTCCTATCAGAAAGATGTTGTGAAACTTGAAAGGGTTCAGAAAAGATTTACAAGGATGTTGCCAGAGTTGGAGGATTTGAGCTATCAGGAGATGTTGAATATGCTAGGGCTGAGGGGTGACCTTATAGAGGTTTATAAAATCCTGAGGGGCATGGATAGGGTAAATAGACAAGGTCTTTTCCTGGGGTGGGGGAGTCCAGAATTAGAGGACTTAGGTTTAGGGTGAGAGGGGAAAGATATAAAACTGACCTATGGGGCAATGTTTTTATGCAGAGGGTGGTGCGTATTGGAATGGGCTGCCAGAGGAAGTGGTGGAGGCAATTACAATTGCAACATTTAAAATGTATCTGGATGGGTATATGAATAGGAAGAGTTTGCAGGGATATGGGCCGGGTGCTGGCAGATGGGACTAGATTGTGTTGGGATATCAGGTCGGCATGGACGGGTTGGACCAAAGGGTCTGTTTCTGTGCTGTACATCTCTATGGCTATGACTCTATTTGTGGTCCTGTTCTGTGGCAAACTGGAAACTGTAACACATCACGAGAGATACTTAGGTATACAAATTGCATGGGTTTCTGAGTGCAGATACTTATGTTAGCCTGAGCACATCTTGGATTTGTACTGGAGAGTTGGTGGACATGGACATCCTGTACTGTTATTCAGGTAACATTGTTGAGTATTTTTAAGCAGCTTTGTAGACATGTTGTACACAGGTACCAAAGATAGTGCTCCATATTTTGGGTATGTAGGAGGTGGCAGCGGATCAATACCATTGTGTGTAATGCCCAATGCACAATCAGAATGACACTGTCAGACACATGGTGTGACTTCAACTTTCTTTAATCCAAAAACATCAAATCTTTGTCTTCCCAATTGAAAAGTCGGATTTTATAGAATGGCTGGCTGTTCCACGTGGAGACACTACTGTGCAGATTTAGACAGTAGCAGAAATAGGAGAATTGTAAACAGGAGCTCCAGATTCAAAGGAGAAGGAAATGAGAACTGGAGACAGAAATGTAGTAATAGAAAATGTAGGATTGACAACATAGAAGGTAAGCACCATACAGCATCATCATTTACAATAATATCTGCAGTTTTGCCCATGCCCCCCAACCTCCTTGAGCTACATTTCTAGTCTTATGTCCTAAAAGTTCATTGTTTTTGGAAATTAATGATGAAGGTACTGGTTAAACTAGTCTGCATCTAGATTGCAATTATAGATACAGCAAAACCATGACCATTTGCACTCCTGGTCTGTGGCAAACTGGAAGTTGTAACACATCACTATAGGTGCTTAGGGATATAAATTGCTTTGGTTTCTTGGTGTTAGGAGTCAAGGTGAATGAGGCAGATGCTTGTTAGCCTGGGCACATCTTGAATTCCCATTAGACAGTTGGTAGGAGAGAAGATTTGAAAAGTCTTCATTTAAAGCGGCAAAAGAAGTTTTTGAAATTCTTAAATCCTTCTCTCAAAGCAGAGCACCAATTTATAGATTCTAAGATTTTTCACATGCTGACTGATTGGAAACCCATCTGGATATCCCACCTCTTTGTTAGATAATATTGGATTCTGGAATCCAAGAGCCTTCCTGGCAGTGTTCCACAGAAAACAAAGGATAATGCTGGTTCACCCCCCCTTTGGAGCCTAGGGCAATTGGTGCAGATTAGAATGAACTTAATCAGAGTCTGACCTCACAACACAGAATCCTGATCCTGAGTGGAATCAATTTCTTAGCCTTTGAAATTATCAGCATTGCGGATAACATGACGACAAATCCTTTTTAACTCAGTTAAAACAAAAGATTATGATTCTGAGTCTTAATCTTTTATCTTGACAATCTTTACACAAAGGATACACACAAGAAATTGTATTAGTCGCTCCAATTGAAAAGGGAAGAGAGCTTGAATAAATTTTATTGCATGGCAAAGTTTTCAAGGTATATTCACATTTAAGTACGTAATTGGTACGTACAGAAAGTCAGCGATGTCAGTGTTTAGACATCTATTGGATAAAGAATGAAGCGATTCTTTTAGTCGCTTGGTGCATCAATAAGTTGTAAAAGATATAATCCATCACTGATAATCACAGAGTATACTTACGCACAGAACTTCCATCCCACCAGCCTTCCATCCAGTGCTTGAACAATAGGTCAAGACTCCTTAAAAGGTTAGTGTTCTGTTAGCACGGTCAAAAAAGGCAGCTTGGTAAGGCCATAATGTTCACGATCTGTCCTTGATCAGAGTTGCCATAAATGTCCCTATTCAAAGTCAGATGACAGTACAGCATGAGGCCAGCTTTGGCCACAGCAGGTGGTGACGTGGGCAGGTTACAATGAATTGGTTGTGGGGGTCGGGAACAGAGAGAGAAAGTGATTATGTGGTTTTAATTTGACTCATTTCTATGCAGTCTGTTTTATTGACTTTATCCATCATGAACATTTCACAACACTGCCTCAAGAATGGAATGTACTGGCAAGAAATGAAGGGCACTGTTTGTGAAGTCACCATGTACAGTAGCATGAGGAAAGAGGTTTTCTTGACCTGTCTGCTCAGTTTTTGGCAAAACTCTTAAATTTTGCAACCAAACAAACATAAAACATTAATATCCACTGAAGTGGAAACACTGAATCTAGATCCTGGATCAAGCTGGACTACCAGGATGACAACAGACATGGCATTTTGACACATGGTATGACAGAATTTAGACCCTAAATATTGGTAGTAAGGAGTTACAGTGAAGAAAAGATCAGTAGCATTCTTTTCACCATAAACTCAATGTTTTGGTTTAAGCATCACAATAGAATGAAAACAATCTGAGCTACTACTGAAATGATATCACATTAAATATTGGAGATCCTGTCTACATGTTCAGTTCAGATAGAGGTGAAAAATGTCTTTCCCCCTTCCCCTCTTTCTTCCTCACATGCAGGCACACATGTCTATGGGGTGAATTTCCATGTGCAGAAATGTATTTGGAGATACATTCTATTATATTCAAAAAGCACACAACCTGTAGGTAATCAAATCATGTGACATTTTATAAATTCCTACTTTGGAACTGGAACCAATCTGACTCAAGATTGGGATACAGACAGACTCTAACCTCACACCTTTAACGCATTACCTTAGCTGATATGTCACTTTTTTTTAATAAAACCTTAAGCTATCTCAGGAATGTGAATTGAAAGAAGTTCTAGGATTTACATATTAATAAATCAAAACTTACAACCCATTCTAAAGGATGAAAGGCGTAACAGCAATCTAGATTTGTTCAATATATTGTATCAGTTGAATGACATTCTGATTGTTTGCTATAAATTCTGTGTCCTATGATCCTGCTCCATTAGCTACCTGACAAAGGTGCAGTGCTCCAAAAGCTTGTACTTCCAAATAAACCTGTTGGACTCTAACCTGGTGTTGTGTGATTTTTAACTTTGTCCACCCCAGTCTGACACTGGCACCTCCACGTCATTTATTGTTTGTGGATGTGTAGAAACTGACTATCAGGTTTCTTTACAAAAAGCAAAATCTGCACTTTAGAAATTTTTTTTTACAGTCAATTATTTTTAATGTCCCTGAGGATTTAACGCACCTTAAATTCAAGTTATTTCCTCTTGTTAGCTTCTTGGAAAAATACGTTTCCTTTAATGTGGTGATATTCCTGAAAGTTTGAGTGGCATAAGATGCACAGGACTGCACAGTGCTATTCTAATGCTATCCTGGGATTTCCAGTTCATTCTGGTCTCCTTCCTGTCGAAAGGATGTTGTGAAACTTGAAAGGGTTCAGAAAGGATTTACAAGGATGTTGCCAGGGTTGGAGGATTTGAACTATAAGGAGAGGTTGAATAGGCTGGGGCTGTTTTCCCTGGAGAGAGAGAGGCTGAGGGGTGACTTTATAGAGATTTATAAAATTATGAGGGGCATGGATAGGATAAATAGACAAGGTCTTTTCCCTTGGGTGGGGGAGTCCAAAACTAGAGGACATAGGTTTAGGGTGAAAAAGAAAAGATGTAAAAAGGACCTAAGAGGCAACTAAGTGGTACGTGTATGGAATGAGCTGCCAGAGGAAGTGGTGGAGGCTGGTACAATTGCAATATTTAATGGCATCTGGATGGGTATATGAATAGGAGAAATTTGGAGGGATATGGGCCGGGTCCTGGCAGGTGGGACTAGATTGGGTTGGGATATCTGGTCGGCATGGGCGAGTTGGACTGAAGTTTGTTTCGGTGTTGTACATCTCTTTGACTCTCTGCAGATGGTCGAGAGTTACCCTGCTGAGGGATATGATGGTTTCTATTCTCAATCCTCCTAAAGCCTCAAATGACTGAGTGAAGCTCATCATTTCCATTACAATGTAGACTACAGTCAGTGAAAACATTGTTCGTTTATACATTTAAAAATTCAAACGAATTGATTGATAATTTTGTAGGTTGTTGAGAGGACAGGAATGTTCCCTCTCATCAACAATGCAATTGGGGAATATTTGCTGCTCTGTTTTCCCCTCTGATCCCTATAATATGCTTTGTGAACAGGATTGTGTGTAAGGTAAATGTGTACTGATACTCTAGGATTAGCAATAATAAAATGACCAATTTATACTGAAGAAAAACAATAAATCTGACAAAAAAACTTTGGACAGAACAGGCTGATCAAGTATTTTTTCATCATCTCATGTGTCCTTGCATTACCAATGTTAATAATATTTTGTTTATAATTAACCAGATGTTTGGCAATGTGTTCAACTTTATCTGCAGGGCTCTACTGGTCCCTATCTGACAATAATCACTGCAATTATGGACAATAACTGTCCATGGCAAAGAAGGCTACGACGAGTTTAAAGACAATGCTGAGAACATTCTGCATTAGTTGACTTGTCCAGACGTAGAAATCTTCCTTCCAACATACCAATTGCTTTCTCAATCCTCATAGGAGATTGGGTTGTGGTGCTCCTTGTGATACTGGTGTTCCAATGCTGTGGCATCAAGACCAAGGAAATATTGGATAATGTTTGCCACCAAGTAGCAAATGGTGCTCAACACAGCATCCTGCACACTGGTATTAGGACCAGTGTTCAATTGAGTATGTATATCTATTGACAGAGATTTCTAAATGGATTAAGGGCCTTGTTCAAATCAAAGTATTCTGCATCCACTATCTTATCCCTACCAAGGTCCATTGTCACATGCTCAAATAAAATCGGTATATTAGATTGGGTTCACAGTGAGGTGGTCTTGCCATAGTGGCTTTGTTATCCCATTTTATTTGTATCCAAACATTACTTTTAAGATTGGTTTGCTGAACTTTTTACACAATCTAGACCAAACCTGCAGGTTTCTAGCAGTGTCTTCTGCAAGTGACAAATGTTCATAGATTGTTCCCTCCAAGATGTTCAGCACAAATAAAAACTAAAGATGCTGCACATTTAAACAAACAGGTTACACACAGCAAAAATAACACTTTTTCTATCATTTCTTTTAACTTGGAGTAACATTTCTCTCCCCAGACCCCAGCACCTGTTCAGTATACAATGCTTTCTGGAATTTTATTGTAATTGTTCTTATAATTTCCTCAATAATTGCTGTGGGTGCATCTTATAAATGTGAGTATTTATTTATTTACACAAATCACCACACCTTGTTGGCAACTACAACGTCAATATAGTTGTAGTTTATCTCTGGAATACCCTTTAGTTCCCAGTTCAGATCATAAATCTCTTCCCTGTTAGATACCAAAAATATCTTATTTAGCATGTTTACAGTTTGTGTAGAAACAGTTGTCATGCCCTCTGGTACCACTCTGACTTTCACTTTTCTTTAAAAAAACTTGCATCTTGCAGTCTTTTTGGGACATATTTACTCAAATTTTTTTGACATTTTGATATTTTGTTTATTTTATTAGGTAAAGTATATATACATAAGAATAAATGTTACTAAAGGAAGAGTGCTCAGCTTTAAGCTCCGTTGTAAGTGTATAAGAAGCAATTAGGTTTGATAAGCAAGAGAGAGCAAAGCAATCTTCATCTTCTGTTATTTACCTCAAAAGATACAGTGATATTTGCTTAATAATATTCAAAACCATAGAATTTGCAAGGAATGACATTCCTGCTTTAAATACATTCACCTGAGAAACTGGGTAAAGCCCTGGTTTACATACTGGCTGGTCTTTCAACCCTATGTCTTGGGTTCAAATCCAATTCAAACAGATGATTTTCTTAACTCTGTTGGTTATAAAATAGTCAATGCAAGATGGCTGGCATAACAAAGGGAAAAGAATCTGACAGTTATAGAGTCACAGAGTCAGAGATATGCAGAATGGAAACAGATCTTTCAGTCCAAACAGTTCATGCCGACCAGATATCCTATTTAAATCTAGTCTCATTTGCCAGCATTTGGCCCATATCCCTCTAAACCCTTCCTAATTATATACCCATGCATATGCCTTTTAAATGTTGTAATTGTACCAGTCTCCACCACTTTCTCTGGAACCTCATTCCGTACATTAACATCCCTCTGAAAAAAATTGTCCCTTAATTCCCTTATATCTTTCCTATCTCATCTTAAACCTATGCCCTCTAGTTTGGACTCTTCCACCCTAGGGAAAAGACCTTGCCTATTTACCCTATCCTTGCTTCTCATGATTTTATAAACCTCAGTAAAGGTCACCCTCAGTCTCTGATGCTCCAGGGAAAGGAGTCAAAGCCTATTCAGCCTCTTCCTATAGCTCCAATCCTGGTAACATCCTTGTAAGACTTTTCTGAACCCTTTCAGATTTCACCACATCCTTCCTATAGCAGGGAGACCAGAATTGCACGCAATACCCTAAAAGTGGCCTAACCAATGTCCTGTACAGCCACAACATGACCTCCCAACTCCTATACTCAATGAAGTGACCAGTAAAGGCAAGCATACCAAACACATTCTTCACTATCCTATCAACCTATGGCTCCACTTTCAAGAAACTATGAACCTGCACTCCAATGTCTCTTCATTCAACAGCACTCCCCAAGACCTTACGATTATGTGCATCACTCTGTTTACACTTGCTCTGATTTGCCTTTCCAGAATGCAGCACTCCTTGGCCCAGTGGCCCATCTTATCAAGATCCCGTTGTACTCACAGGTAACCTTCTTCACTGACCACTACACCACCAATTTTAGTGTCATCAGCAAACTTACTAACCATGTCTCCTATATTCACATCTAAATCATTTATATAGATGACAAAAAAGCAGTGGACCCAGCAGTGACCCTTGTGGCACATCGCTGGTTACATACCTCCTGTCTAAAAGGAGGTATGTAACCAGCGATGGTGATAGGGTCCACTATCACCCTCAGTCTTCTACCTTTGAGCCAATTCTGTATCCAAGTGGCTAGTTCTCCCTGTATTCCATGTGATCTAACCAATCTACCATGACAAACTTTGTCAAACATTTTATTGAAGTCCATACAGATCACATCCACTGCTCTGCCCTCAATCCTCTTTGTTACATCTTCAAAAAACTCAATCAAGTTTGTGAGACATGATTTCCTGCACACAAAGCCATGTTGACCATTCCTAATCAGTTTGGAGTGGAAAAAAGGCAGTCTAATACTCCATATCTAGCCCAGGAGTACTTGAATCAAATTTATATGACATGGTGCTCAACTCTTTTGATCAACAGAAAATTGGCACAAACAAATCAATTTCTGTCTGATTAAGGTAGAAGTAAAGCAATTAATGGTTTGAAGGGAGCAGACAGGAAAGTGGGTTGAGACAACAAGCAGAGCAACTGAAATCTTATTAATGGTGGAGCTGGGTCGAGAAACAAAGAAACTTAATCCTGCTCCAAAGTCCAATGTTCCTCATAGTAAAGCCCATTAGAAATATGAAAATAAGCACATTTCTTCCCCCCTTTTCTTACTGGCTGAATCTTTGATCCCATGGGCACTGGCTGTGTATCGTGAATTTTGTAGTTAATTTAGCAGTAGTCTTAATCTCTAATAAATGAAATTACCCGGTTTTCTGAATAATTAAGCAGTTAGCAAGGTCCTCTCCCTCTAGGTAGTTACAATTTTGCACGTGCTGTTCAATATCACAATTATATCTGTATATTTGTTAGAAAGCACAGAGGGCTGGAAAGATTTATACTGAGCATTGCTTTTTCTTAAATTAAGTTGGTAAATTTAAAAGCTAATGAGGTTTGACAGGACACTATAAAATGGCACCCTAAGCTTGGGTGGAACAGTTAGAATGGTCATAGAGTCATAGAGATATACAGCAAGGAAACAGACCCTTCGGTCCAACCCGTCCATGCCGACCAGATATCCCAACTTAATCTAGTCCCACCTGCCAGCACCCGGCCCATATCCCTCCAAACCCTTCCTATTCACATACACATCCAAATGCCTCTTAAATGTTGCAATTGTACCAGCCTCCACCACATCCTCTAGCAGCTCATTCCATACACGTACCACCCTCTGCGTGAAAATGTTGCCCTTTAGGTCTCTTTTATATCTTTCCCCTCTCACCCTAAACATATGCCCTCTAGTTCTGGACTCCCCGACCCCAGGGAAAAGACTTTGTCTATTTATCCTATCCATGTCCCTCATAATTTTGTAAACTCTATAAGGTCACCCCTCAGCCTCCGACACTCCAGAGAAAACAGCCCCAGCCTGTTCAGCCTCTCCCTGTAGCTCAGATCCTCCAACCCTGGCAACATCCTTGTAAATCTTTTCTGAACCCTTTCAAGTTTCACAACATCTTTCCAATAGGAAGGAGACCAGAATTGCACACAATATTTCAACAGTGGCCTAACCAATGTCCTGTACAGCCGCAACATGACCTCCCGACTCCTGTACTCAATACTCTGACCAATAAAGGAAAGCATACCAAACGCCTTCTTCACTATCCTATCTACCTGCGACTCCACTTTCAAGGAGCTATGAACCTGCACTCCAAGGTCTCTTTGTTCAGCAACACTCCCTAGGACCTTACCATTAAGTGTATAAGTCCTGCTAAGATTTGTTTTCCCAAAATGCAGCACCTTGCATTTATCTGAATTAAACTCCATCTGCCACTTCTCAGCCCATTGGCCCATCTGGTCCAGATCCTGTTATAATCTGAGGTAACCCTCTGCGCTGTCCACTACACCTCCAAATTTCGTGTCATCTGCAAACTTACTACCTGTACCTCTTATGCTCGCATCCAAATCATTTATGTAAATGACAAAAAGTAGAGGCCCCAGCACCAATCCTTGTGCACTCCACTGGTCACAGGCCTCCAGTCTGAAAAACAACCCTCCACCACCACCACCAAAGGTCTTCTACCTTTGAGCCAGTTCTGTATCCAAATGGCTAGTTCTCCCTGTATTCCATGAGATCTAACCTTGCTAATCAGTCTCCCATGGGGAACCTTGTCGAATGCCTTACTGAAGTCCATATAGATCACATCTACTGCTCTGCCCTCATCAATCCTCTTTGTTACTTCTTCAAAAAACTCAAGCAAGTTTGTGAGACATGATTTCCCATGCACGAAGCCATGTTGACTATCCCAAATCAGTCCTTGCCTTTCCAAATACATGTACATCCTGTCCCTCAGGATTCCCTCCAACAACTTGCCCACCACCGAGGTCAGGCTCACCGGTCTATAGTTCCCTGGCTTGTCTTTACCACCCTTCTTAAACAGTGGCACCACGTTTGCCAACCTCCAGTCTTCTGGTGCCTCACCTGTGACTATCAATGGTCTGGAGTTGCGTAGATCTTCAGGCAGTGTTATCCAGATGCCAGGTGGTTACTGGCCACTTAGTATGAAGTTAATCTTAACAAATCAAGGAAATGTCTTTTCTCTGACCAATGTAGGAAGCCAGGTTTTCTAAAACAGCAGTGACTGTGTCGCAAAAAATAACCAATTGACAGTAAAATGCTTTAGGGCATCCAGAGGATTGTTCTATCAATGCAGTTTTTTTTTCTTTTTATTGTCAATTGATGCTGGAAAGGCAATGCACAGCCATGATACTTCTTACAAGATTTGTAGCTTATCCTGGGACAGGCTAAGCAAAGACATGCCAGGGAATTCCTAGAGGCCTGGCACTCCAACCACAACGCCATAAACAAACACATAGATCTAGATACCATCTATCAACCCCTCAGAAAACGAACTAGAAATGACATCACCACAAACCCCAGGAACCCCACCCAGGACAAACATAAATAGAAAGCAGGAGACAACAGCTTCGCTTCACTTGGAGGTCGCCACTGATGATGTTACCTTGCCAGGTAACGAAAGTCTGGATATCAAACCTACAGCTCAGCGAGCAAACCTACACCCTAAACAGCCATGATAATCATACAGCCTGGAAAGAGGTCCTTTGGTCCATTCTGGTCATCAAGCTATCTACTCTCGTACTATTTTCCAGTGCTTAATTCAGAATTTTGTATGCTATGGGATTTCATATGTTCAGCTAAAATACTTAAACATTTCAAAGGTGTCTGCCTTTACCACCCTTTCAGGCAGTGAATTCCAAATACCTCCGCCTGAGTGAAGGGTTAGGGCTATTTCAGACAGTGACACAGTTTCTCATGAGACTCTTGTATTTCAGGCTAAAAAGTCCATACAATATCATCTGTCTCGTGTGAGTCATCCTGTTTTGGATCAACTGTTTAATATTTAAACAGGCTGTGTACACAATGAGGAAATTACAGTGGGGTTACTACAGTTAATGGAGAGCAATAATACAAACATTTCGAAAACAATCTTGTGCAGTAAACAGATCTGGGGCAGGCTCTGGATCAATAACTCATCAGGAATTAAAAATTAACCCACAAGTTATGGCTGCAAGTAAAAAATCATTGGGTGGCAAAAATAATATTTGTCCCCATTTTCTTTGGACACTTCTGCTTATAACATAAGCAGCCTTAAAAGAATTTTCAATCATACCAGCAAATATTAATCGAGTATTGCTTGGTTTCTTATTATATGAAGCTTTTAAACTGCATTAAGCTGCATTTAAATTATACTTAAGTTGGCATCATTGTGTTGGTCACTATTTTAACAATGGCATATAATTGCAATGAGCAAATATTACACAGCAGTGGACTGTTCCCTTCAACTCTGTTTTGTTGTGCAGTCTGTTTATTGCCATATACAGCCACTTTATGATTGCTTCATGGATGCCTATCTCACACCTTAAAAGTGAACACTAGCAGATATGTTCCATGTTGCTTTAAGGCCATGCACCTATGTAGTTTAAAATAACAATGTAGTGGGGATATCTCGACTTTGTGTGATAGGTAACAGTAAATCATCAACTTTTTTACACCTTTCCTGATTTCTACTTCCATTCTGGAAACAAAAAATTTGGAGACAATGTAAAGTGTGCTGCCAAGTCATTATCATCTGTCCTACACTATAACACAAAGTCATGATCTCGGCTAGTATGTTCTGGTTTAACAAATGCAAATAATTCAAAACAAATTCAAAGTGTTCTGCAGCTATTCTGTCACTGGGCTTGAACTAGATTCACATCAATAAATACAGATGTAGAATTGAGAAACTACATTCAATGCACATTTAGTGAAACTTCAATTTTGTCTGTGTAAAAAAGGTCAGACCTGTCTGATCTAAAAGATCTTTTGCAGACGGGTTGAGATTCCTGTGGGCATTGAAATCCAAGCAATTTTTACTGGGAGATTCCTTGAGGTTTCTCTTGATCTGCTGCCATGCCTTTGTCACAAGTTCAATGGAATTATATTGCCGATGTAAATTAATTATCTGCTGAACTTCCAGCAAAGTTATGGTTGTGCAGAACGTCCAAGTAGTTCCTTGGCCCTCAAGTCTATGCCATCTGTCCTTCAATTCAAAGATGAGATCCAGTCAGGATTGCATGATTCTGCCATGGGTCTCCGTGTGACTGAAAGAACCAATTCCTTACCTGCAGATCTTTGGGCACATTGGGCAGGATATCCCACACGGTATTGGGATCCAGAATGCAGGATTTACTTCCTTTCATTCCTTCTGTCCTGTTGTTCTGCCTCTCAAGACTTTGTAATTCAAAGTGTGATGCAGTTTTATGCAGAATTTGTCGTTATTCTGAACGATTGGGAGCGAACCGTTCATGTGAATGCTGCCATACTTCAGTATCTTTGGAGCATAATCTTTGTCCTCCTCTGGAACACTGGTCCTCCCCCAGTCTCATTTGGAAGCCTCAGTAATACTGAGTCACAGAATGTACACCTGTGAAAGCAGGACACAGCAGGGCAGAACATTTTCCGCCTTCCAGGCACAACATTTGACCACCTTACTTGGTTTTTCAGGTGTCCCTAGGGTCTAAATCTGCACTCTGCCCTGGAATCGATTACAATCTTGAAAGTGAATTATGGTTAAACTAATATCATTAAACAACAGCTATTGAACTCAACATAGACAGGCACGGAGAATCAAGATCTTCTGATCTCAAAAGTATGGTTTTTAGATGAGGGAAAGATTGCTAAAAGATAATGTTACCAGCCAGTTATTTTATCCAGGTTTTGTCGAACAGGGGAGTTCACCCTGGAGTCCTGGCCAATATTTATCCTCTTTCCAATATAATCTGGGGTTGGGGTGGAAGAAAGATCAGGCCATCAAAATTAGGGCAGCACAGTGGCTCAGTGGTTAGCACTGCTGTCTCACAGCACCAGGGACCCAGGGTTTGATTCCACCCTCGGGTGAACATCTCTGTGGAGTTTGCATATTCTGCCTGTGCCTGTGTGGATTTCCTCCGGGTGCTCCAGTTTCCTCCCACAGTCTGGAGATGTTCAGGTTAGGTGGATTGGCCATGCTAAATTGCCCCATGGTGTCCAGGGTCACAGAGATAGGGTGGGAAGGTTGAGTCTAGGTGGACACATTTAAAAATCTCACAACACCAGGTTGTAGTCCAACAGGTTTAATTGGAAGCACACTAGCTTTCGGAGCAACGCTCCTTCATCACCTGATGAAGGAGCATCACTCCGAAAGCTAGTGTGCTTCCAATTAAACCCATTGGACTATAACCTGGTGTTGTGAGATTTTTAACTTTGTACACCCCAGTCCAACACCGGCATTTCCAAATAGAGTCTAGGTGGGATGCTCTTCAGAGGGTCAGTGTGGACCCAATAGGCTGAATGGCCTGCTTCCACACTATGGGGATTCTATGATCTGGCATTATGTTAGAATATTACCTAGCTGTGTCAGTATCACGGAGCTACAGTATGCACGCTTGCCTACTGACAGAAATTGAAGTAGGGCAAGCCAATTAAAATAAGGGAAATCACTTGAAAAATGAAAATTGCCACAGTCCCAGTGGACCATAATTGGCTTTCTTATTAGACGAATACCTCGGATGCTGACTACCAGCCTGGTCTGAATATTAACTTGCATTTGAGTGGGTAAGCTGAATACCTGGCCAATATCCTGAGTGAATTTTACCACGTGATTGTCAGAAGAATGTTTCCTCTTATGGGAAAACCTATTACTAGGGATCATAGTTTAAAAATTAGGGGTTGACCCATTTAAGACAGATAAAGGGACCTTTTTCTCTTTGAGGAGTGTGTCTTTGGAATTCCTTCCTCAGTGGATTCAGAATCTTTAAATATTTTTAGAGTTGGATAGATTCTTGATTATCAAGAGTATGCAGGAACAGAGTTTATCAGCCATGATTTTACTGAATTTTGGAGCTGGCTGAAAGGGCCAAGTGGGAGAAAGTGAGGACTGTAGATGCTGGAGTACCAGAGTTGAAAAATGTGGTGCTGGAAGGGCTTATGCCCGAAACATCGATTCTCCTGCTCCTCGGATGCTGCCAGGCCTGCTGTGTTTCTCTAGCATCACATTTTTCAACTCTGAAAGAGCCAAGTGGCCTACTCTCATGCCTTGTTTGTAAGATTTTAACAATGAAACAAGTAGCTCACTAATGAGTGAATAGAAGCCTATTTACAAGCACTAGCATCGAATTTTTAGTCTCTCTCATCTCATTTATATACAATTTGTTATTCTACAACGTGGCAGAGTTTAACAGTGATAGTTCCAGACCTGAATGTCAGGGTACGTATCTGGAGGCTTCAGCTTGCCATTTGTTCCTATGAGCCTTCACCTTGGAAAACCATCCCCAACATCTCAGAGCACACTCCAGGAAATCTGTACCCTATTGACGGAGATTGGCATTTCCAATGAAATGCCACTCATGCTCTCTATATACCCTCAGAAATGTTGTTTTCCATTTCCCTCCAACTACATGTACTGTGAAGGGCTATTTGTGACTGATGCACAGCTGGACTTTAAATATGGCACTAGAGCTGCTCAGTTAATTTCCAGCATCTTCAGTCTTTTCTTCAGGTTTTCAGCACTCAGTAATGTTTTGCTTTCATAAACAAGGCTGCAGGGTGTGGACAATAGATTTGGTGTGTGCTTTGGGGCTGTCATGCACAATATGTAATTTGCCCCTCTAAAATAAGGGCCACAGTTTCCAGTGGGTTTCCGAAGACTGAGAATATAAACACAAACACTTTGAAATTCTGTATCACTTTTTTGTTGCAAAATGCAAGCTGCAAACCTCCTGTGTTTATCCGCCCAGCCTGATTTGGGGATGCCGGTGTTGGACTGGGGTGTACAAAGTTTAAAAATCACAATAACAACTTAATAATCCCATTCAACCTTGTTTGTTTGATGGTAATAGGATGAGTGAAGATTTAAAATGACAGTCACATTTTTTCTGCTGTCACCTATCATATTTTCCAGGTGAACAGTTTCTATTTTCATGGAGAAGCTGCCTCCCTGAGGTCTCATTAATACCTGAACATCAGGCACAATGAGGACCCCAACACTATCTGAACTCAGAATAACACAGAGTTTTGTCCCACTAGTTAAAGCTGGTGGCAAGCAGGATTGAGGTATGGCAGGGTACAGAATAGTCAATAGATTCTATGCTCTTCTAAAATCCTTGTTTTCTTGTTGGCTAGCTGGGATAGAAGTGTTATTCTTATCTCAAGAGGAAACCTGCATCCTAGACAATTCCTCCAGGCTATCCTGTTCAGAACTTTCTTTCCACCACCCCTTGACATGTACCTTTGTGCTGGGGAAGACTTCCTTTTATCTTCAATACCATCCATTTGTTACCCAAAATACCATATTTTCCCACCTTGTGCTCTATCAAATCTCCTTGGCACCCCCACTAGCACAATTCTCATCTTGCAATAAAATCCAGCTTTGGCTTTTAGTTGACAGTTTTTTTTTGTTTCAGTCTTTTGTGACAAAATTTATTTTGGAGAATTGTTTTTTTTAAAAAAAACGTGATAACAGGTGTGAGGGAGACCAACATTTATTACGCATCCTGGAGAAAATGACGATGAACTGTCTTTTGACTCACTTCAGTTCATCTAGTGTTGGTACACCCACAGTACTGTTGGGAAGGGAGAACAAAGATTTTAATCCAGTGGCAGTGAAGGAAAAGTCATAAGATCATTAAATATAGGAGCCGAATTAAGCCATTCGGCCAATGCTCTGTTATTCAAACATAGTTAATATGTTTCTCAACTCCACTCTCTCGCCTTCTCCCCATAACCCCTTACTAATCAAGAACATATTTATCCCTGTCTTAGAGAGACTCAATGACTTGTTCTCTACAGCCTGTATACCAGTGAGTCTGAAGAAATTCCTCCTCATCTCAGTTTCAAAAGGCTGTCCCTATACTCTGAGGCTGTGCCCTGGGTCCTAATCTGTACTATGAGCGGAAACATCTTCTGCACGCCCACTGTATCTAGGCCTCTCAGTATCTGAGTATCAATGAGATTTCTCACTTATCCTTCTAAACTCCATCCAGTGCAGGTCCACAATCCTCATATGACAAGCCCTTCAACCCTGGGGCTATACCTGTAACCCTCCTCTGGGCACCCTCCACTGCAAGCACAACCTTCCTTTAATTCAGGGCCCAAAATTGCTCACAATATTCCTTATACAGTCTCAGCAGTACATGTCTACTCTTGTGTTAGAGCCCTTTTGAAATAAATGCTAACATTACATTTGCCTTCCTAACTGCCAACTGCATGTAAACTTTGAGAGAATCCGGAACTGGAACTTTTAATTCTTTTTGTGTTTCAGTCTTCCAAAGCCTTTTCCCATTTAGAAAACAGTCTACACCGCTACACTTTCTCCCAAAGTGCTTAACCTCACAGTGGCACAGTGGTTAGCACTGCTGCCTCACAGTGCCAGAGACCTGGGCTCAATTCCTGCCTCAGGCAACTGTCTGTGTGGAGTTTGCACATTCTCCCAGTGTCTGCGTGGGTTTCCTCCGGGCGCTCGTTTCCTCCCACAGTCCAAAATTGTGCAGGTCATGTGAATTGGCCATGCTAAATTGCCCATAATGTTAGGTGTAGGGGAATGGGTCTGGTTAGGTTGCCCTTCGGAGGGTCGGTGTGGACTTGTTGGGCCAAAGGGCCTGTTTCCACACTGTAAGTAATCTAATCAAAAAAATCTCACTTTCTAACATTGTATTCCATCCGGCACTTCTTTGCCTACTAACACTAGGGGTTCTTATCTTATTTAGTACTTCCTGTGCAGGACCTTGTCAAAGTCCTTCTGGAAATCCAAATAGATCACATCTACTGACTCCTTTGACTAACTTGCTCATTACCCCCTCAAAGAATTCCAACAGCTTTATCAGGCATGATGTCCACTTAAAGAAGACATACTGAGTCATCTCTATTTTACCATGCACTGCCAACTACTCTGCAATCTTATCCTTAATAATAGACTGTAAAATCTATCAATAACAGAGGTCAAGCTAACTAGCTTATAATCTTCCTGTCTTCTGCCGAGTCACCTCCCCCCCCAAACCTCCTTAAATAAGGCTTTTGCATTGTCATTTTCCAGTACTCTGGGATCGTCCCTAACTCCAGTGATTAGTGAAAGATCACCACAAATGCCTCTACAATTTCCCCAGATATCTCCTTCAGACCCTCGGATGTAGTCCATCTGGTCCAGGTGATCTATCCATATTTTGACCCCTCAGCTTCCCCAGCAAATTCTCCTGAGTGATAGCCACTACACATTTCTGCCACCTGGCTCTCAAAGTTCTGTATGCAGTCTTGCCCATGGAGTACCATGTCAGGAAGTTATGTGGCTCGGTAGGGAAATTGCAGATTGTGTTCTTCCCATGTGTCAGATGACTTTGCCCTTCTGCGTGTTTATTTAACTGTCACACGAGATGAGGACATTAGCAGCGAATAAAAGTTTGATTAAAATATTTAACTTACCACAGTTCTTCCAAGGTTCTGGCTTACCAACCATCACTGCTTTATTAATTTTAACTAAAGCCATATGTTTTCACAAAGTTCTTTCTGCAACACCCACCATCACTACACAGGAAACCTCATTTCCATTGTTTCATTGGGTTTACAGTGGCTGTCATGAACACAACTTATGACGATATTATAAATTGTTTGAAAATTTACACTTGTTTAAATTCTAAAACAAACTTTGCTGGACTAAATCATGGCCCATCACATGATTCACATTAAGTACAGGTAGTTCTGGGATAATGTGCATTTTGACAGCAGATTTGGTTATAATGTTGCTGAAGAATTAGGGATCGGTATTGCTGAGAATGCTTACCTCTGTTCGCAATAGCGAGTTTCCAGCGGGGATCGGTTCACGCACTTTGTTCTGCTCTTGTGTCGATGTCCATGCTGAAATCTCCACGCTGTTCTGCACATGCACCGATGTCTGCGCTGTTCTAGACATGTGCAATGTTGGTGCCGGTCTTGATGCTGTTCTGCACATGTGCGATGTCAGCACTGGTCTTTGTGCCATAATGTGCATGCACTGATGTCAGTTACCATCAGAGCAGCTTTCTGAGAGACACTGAATGGAGAACCACTTGCTTCCATTTTTTTAAAAATGTAGTGAGTTAAATTTACTTTTGTTTCATTTATAAATACGATTTCAGCCTTCATTCAGGCTGTGCCTTACTTTGCGTTAGGCTTTTGGGTCGTTTTTGAGCGATCAGGAGTTACCTTTTGCTTGTCTGCCCCGACTCCACTTTTCTCATAGGCGCCATTATTTCTATTAAATGATATTCTATTACGCAAGGTTTTGCTGGAATGCAACTATGGCATTATAGGAGAACTACCTGTACAATTCCTGGAAGGATTCTGATCGGTATTTACCGATCATGTAAAATTCAGCTATCATCCTCCTGGAATATCATACCCTTGCAGTGTGTGGACCTTGCAAGCCACAAACAGAAACAGACCACGATTCCCCAGTCAGTTCAAAACAAAGGTGATCTATTGAATCTCATTGTGCCTGAAATGGTGCTGAAAGCTCACCATTGATCTCATACAAACCATTGTTACAGTCACAGAGATGCAAGTAATTGTTACATGGAAAATATCTCATTAAATTGAAACAGATTCACCCAGGAACTTGCATCACATGATCAAAGCTCCTAGATGTAGTAAAAGGGTTTAATTATATTTTTTTGAACACTTACTTTAGCCTGGTAAAGATCTCGTGACTTTTAACATTAGTCTGTGAAGCATCTAAACCAGCTGACACCGCAGCCAGACTCTAGGCTTAGCCTCAGGTCTCAACTTCTTTGAAACTTAGTTTTCAGGAAGAAATCTCATATTTACATCAAAAGTGGACCAACACCATCTTGTGTCTTCATCAACGTCAAAACAATCCAGAACTTCAGCCAATTGCACACATCCAAGTACAAGTTCATTGAGAAAAATCTTCACAATACATTGATTTTCTGGACGCAAACTAAAAAAAAAAATTAATATCTAGTGGAGGTTATCATATATATGTGCTGTGACAAACATTCCCCAGGTTTGAATGCATGACTAAACCATACTACTGTTTTAAAGCCTATAGCAACTTTGTTGCGAGCCATTTAAAAATTGAACTTGACAAGTTGCAAAGTGGTAAAGAAATAAGAATCTTTGTTTACAAATTTCAACTTTTGTGGAAAGAAGGTGGTAAAACAAAAACGTTCAATTCTCTTCTTCTTCATACCTATAACAGCGGCTAATCACACATAACTATCTGGAATATCACAACAGTCATTTCACCTTTTAGTCTTTACTCAATTATTATGAAGTTCAGATTTATTTTGCATATATCAACAAATGTACAACAGTTATTTCCTTCCTTATCTTAATAAAAACACCAAATATTTTCATATTAAATTATTTGGCGATATACATTCAGATTCTACTGTTGCAATTTGAAATTTTCAATCCAAAAGTAATCTAATTCATTAATTGTCTTTATGGAAGAAATTACATGTGATTCCAGTCCTAGAACAATGTGATTGATTACAAATTGTCCTCTGAAGCATCTAAGCAAACCAATTAGTAGATTCCAAACTAGTCAACTGGAGTTGTTGACTTGATAAAAGTGATGTTTTTCCTGTGATGCTGCACTCTCACATGGATACTTATTTAACAAAAGTGCTCTGTATCTTTGTATGACTAATTCCTATTTAGTAAGGCTCAAATGATTTAGGGTTGCTGTATAAAGATACAAGGGATGAAAAACTGAAGTATATTAACCAAATAATATTATTTTAATCCTATGATGTCTGAAGAAAGAAAGAATTTGTTCTTTTATATCATCAGGATGTCACAAGGCATTTTTCAGTGAATTAAATTAAACACTTATATACTATTGTAATGTTTAAAACACAGTTGACTGTCTATGCATAGTAAGATCCCACAATGTGATAATGACAAGATCATCTGCTTGTTAGAAAGTTAAAGATTGTGTCAACCTACAGGGACAGACCTACAGGACCTGGGTTTATTAACTGCTGCTAAAGACAGAATGTCTGATAACACTTCCTCAGGATTTGTGGTTGTAGCGTGGAAACTCAACACTGAACCTTTTGACTCAGATATTCGCAAGTTGTGATTGAGCAGTAGGAAGAATGCTTTAGGGTTCAGGATTGAAAATATTAGAATTCCAAACAAACATTCTTTCCTCAAGCAACCTTATGATAAGAGATATATCATCAGGCTGTTACTGGGAATATATTGGCCCTGCATTAGTTCTTATGACTAGTTATTTCTCTGAAAGCAAGTGATTTAATTAGGCAATAGTCTTGCAATGTATTACTACTTGCCAAATTTCAACATATAAAACACAAATACAAACATAAATTACTGTTGATGTAAACAGGGCCATATTGGCGATATTGTCCAATTGAGTACAGAAGATTAATTAAAAGAAGAATGTTGTTTACTTGCTGCCCAAATGTATAAACCCATGTGAGATAGTATTGATGAAGCAATGAGACTGCAAAAGACTTCAATAGAGTAGGACAGTGGGCAAGACGTAGCAGGTGGAATAACTTGGGAAAATAAGATTATGAAGTTTGGAAGGAAGAAATGGGGAAAGGCATTGGAAATCTGAAGCACAAAGAGACTAGTCCTAGTTCAGAATTATCTTAAGGTTAAGGCTGAAGGATCTGAGCCTGTACTCAATGGAGTTTACAAGGTTGGGGTGGGGCTGGGGGTGGGGGGTTGGGGGGGGTGGGGGTGGGAAATCTCATTAAAACTTAGACCATACTGAGAGTGGATGTGAAGAAGATGTTTCCACTAGTCACAGTGTGAGTCATAGAGATGTACAACATGGAAACAGGCCCTTCAGTCCATGCCGACCAGATATTCCAACCCAATCTAGTCCCACCTGCCAGCACCCAGCCCATATCCCTCCAAATCCTTTCTATTCATATACCCATCCAAATGCCTCTTAAATGTTACAATTGTACCAGCCTCCAACACTTCCTCTGGCAGCTCATTCCATACATGTACCACCCTCTATGTGAAAAAGTTGCCCGGAGGAACTTTTATATCTTTCCCCTCTCACCCTAAACCTATGTCCTCTAGTTCTGGAATTCTCCACCCCAGGAAAAAGACTTTGTCTATTTATCCTATCCATGCCCTTCAATTTTGTAAACCTCTATAAGGTCACCCCTCAGCCTCCGACGCTCCATGAAAAACAGCCCCAGCCTGTTCAGCCTCTCCCTGTAGCTCAGATCCTCCAACCCTGGCAACATCCTTATAAATCCTTTCAATTTTCATAACATCTTCCCGATAGGAAGGAGACCAGAATTGCACCCAATATTCCAACAGTGGCCTAACCAATGTCCTGTACAGCCGCAACATGACCTCCCAACTCCTCTAATCAATACTCTGACCAATAAAGGAAAGCATACCAAACGCCTTCTTCACTATCCTATCTACCTGCGAGTCCACTTTCAAGGAGCTATGAACCTGCACTCCAAGGTCTCTTTGTTCAGCAACACTCCCTAGGACCTTACCATTAAGTGTATAAGTCCTGCTAAGGTTTGCTTTCCCAAAATGCAGCACCTCACATTTATCTGAATTAAACTCCATCTGCCACTTCTCAGCCCATTGGCCCATCTGGTCCAGATCCTGTTGTAATCGGAGGTAACCCTCTTCGCTGTCCACTCCACCTCCAATTTTGGTGTCATCTGCAAACTTACTAACTGTACCTCTTATGCTTACATCCAAATCATTTATGTAAATGACAAAAAGTAGAGGAACCAGCACCAATCCTTGTGATACTCCACTGGTCACAGGACTCCAGTCTGAAAAACAACCCTCCACCACCACCCTCTGTCTTCTATCTTTGAGCCAGTTCTGTATCCAAATGGCAAGTTCTCCCTGTATTCCATGAGATCTAACCTTGCTAATCAGTCTCCCATGGGGAACCTTGTCGAACACCTTACTGAAGTCCATATGGATCACATCTACCGCTCTGCCCTCATCAATCCTCTTTGTTACTTCTTCAAAAAACTCAATCAAGTTTGTGAGACATGATTTCTCACGCACAAAGCCATGTTGACTATCCCTAATCAGTCCTTGCCTTTCCAAATACATGTACATCCTGTCCCTCAGGATTCCCTCCAACAACTTGCCCACCACTGATGTCAGACTCACTGGTCTATAGTTCCCTGGCTTGTCCTTACCACCCTTCTTAAACAGTAGCACCATGTTAGCCAATCTCCAGTCTTCCGGCACCTCACTTATGACTATCAATGATACAAATATCTCAGAAAGAGGCCAAGCAATCACTTCTCTAGCTTCCCACAGAGTTCTAGGGTATACCTGATCAGGTCCTGGGGATTTATCCACCTTCACCCATTTCAAGACATCCAGCACTTCCTCCTCTGTAATATGGTCACTTTGCAAGATGTCATCATCTGTTTCCCTGCAGTCTATATCTTCCATATCCTTTTCCGCAGTAAATACTGATGCAAAAAACTCATTTAGTATCTCCCCCATTTTCTGCAGCTCCACACAAAGGCTGCCTTGCTGATCTTTGAGGAGCCATATTCTCTCCCTAGTTACCCTTTTGTCCTTAATGTATTTGTAAAATCCCTTTGGATTCTCCTTAACTCTATTTGCCCAAGCTATCTCAGGTCCCCATTTGGCCCTCCTGATTTCCCTCTTACGTATACTCCTACTCCCTTTATACTCGAAGGATTCACTCGATCTATCCTGTCTATGCCTTACATATGTTTGCTTCTTTTTCTTAATCAAACCCTCAATTTCTTTAGTCATCCAGCATTCCCTATACCTACCAGCCTTCCTTTCACCCTAACAGGAATATTTCTCTGGATTCTTGTTATCTCGTTTCTGAAGGCTTCCCATTTTCCAGCCATCCCTTTATCTGCGAACATCTGCCCCCAATCAGCTTTAGAAAGTTCTTACCTAATGCCATCAAAATTGGCCTTTCTCCAATTTCTTCAACTTATAGACGTGGTCTATCCTTTTCCATCACTATTTCAAATCAAATAGAATTTTGCTCGCTGGCCCCAAAGTGCTCCCCCACTAACACCTCAGTCACCTGCCCTGCCTTATTTCCCAAGAGTAGGTCAAGTTTTGCACCTTCTCTAGTAGGTACATCCACATACTGAATCAGAAAATTGTCTTGTGCACACTTAACAAATTCCTCTCCATCTAAACCCTTAACACTACAGCAGTCCCAGTCTATGTTTGGAAAATTAAAATCCCCTACCATAACCACCCTATTTTTCTTACAAATAGCTGAGATCTCCTTGCAAATTTGTGTCTCAATTTCCCTCTGACTATTAGGAGGTCTATAATATAATCCCAATAAGGTTATCATCCCTTTCTTATTTCTCAGTTCCATCCAAATAATTTCCCTGGATGTATTTCCAGGAATATCCTCCCTCAACACAGCTGTAATGCTATCTCTTATCAAAAATGCCACCTCCCCCCTCCTCTCTTGCCTCCCTTTTTATCATTCCTGTAGCATTTGTATCCTGGAACATTAAGCTGCTAGTCCTGTCCATCCCTGAGCCATGTTTCTGTAATTGCTATGATATCCCAGTCCCAGGTTCCTAATTATGTCCTGAGTTCATCTGCCTTCCCTGTTAGGCCCCTTGCATTGAAATAAATGCAGTTTAATTTATTAGTCCTACCTTGTCCCTGCCTGCCCTGACTGTTTGACTCACTTCTGTTCTCAACTGTACCAGTCTCAGATTGGTCGCTATCCTCACTATCTCCCTGGGTCCCACACCCCCACCTTCCTAATTTAAATCCTCCTGAGTAGCTCTAGCAAATTTTCCCTGCCAGTATATTAATCCCCTTCCAATTTAAGTGCAGTCCGTCCTTCTGGTACAGGTCACTTCTACCCCAAAAGAGATTCCAATGATCCAAAAATGTGAATCCCTCTCCCATACACCAGCTCCTCAGCCATGCATTCATCTGCTCTATCCTCCTATTCCTGCCCTTACTAGCTCGTAGCACCGGGAGTTATCCAGATATTACTACTCACGAGGACCTCCTTTTCAAAATTCTGCCTTCCTCCCTGTAATCTCCCTTCAGAATCGCAACCGTTTCCCTTCCTATGTTGTTGGTTCCAATGTGGACAATGATCTCTTGCTGGCCCCTCTACCCAGTGAGAACAGTCTGCACCATCTGAGACACCCTTGATCCTGACACCAAGGAAGCAACACACCATTCTGCAGTTTCGCTGCTGGACACAAACGTCTGTCTTTACCTCGGACTAGAGAATCCTTGAACACAATTGATCTCTTGGAAGCCGACGTACCCCTCATTGCATTAGAGCCAGTTTCAATACCAGAAACTTGGCTGTTCATGCTACGTTCCCCTGAGAATCTATCACCCCCTACATTTTCAAAAATAGCATACCTGTTTGAAATGGGTATATCCACAAAAGACTCCTGCACTAGCTACCTACTTCTCTTACCTTTCCTGAAGTTAACCCATATATGTGACTGTATCTGAGACTTTCCCCCTTCCTATAACTGCCATCCATCACATACTGTTGCTGTTGCAAATTCCTCATTGCATCTGTGTCTCCAACCGATCCATTCGAACTGATAAGATTCGCAGCCAACAGCATTTATGGCCGATATAATTGGCAGTAACCCTTAAACTCTCTTTAAGCTCCCACGTCTGACAAGAAGTACATATCACTGTATTAAAGGCCATTTTTGCTCCTTCACAATCTACAGACCCAGAAATTAACATCGTCCTATTCCACTACAAACACTGCCCCAAGTTAAATTAATAGCTATGGCTTATATTTTAAGTTTAATCAAGAGACATATCTCCAAAAATATATAATCAAGAAAGAACCCACTCTACTCACTACTGCAGATTCTCTGTAGACCACACTTAAAACAACGATTAACTTATCTGATTCTGTGCTGTGAACTTCGCCCAATAGTTCCTCCAAGATCAGTTGTGAGTTTCACTGTTTATTAATTTTCCCAGATGTCCTCCGATGTCCAACCATACATGAATTCAAACAGTAAAGGCAGTAACTGTGCAGGTTCTCTCTGTCTCTCTCTCTCCTGCCATGACTCACCAGTTGGAGAGACTAGGACCTGAGGGCACAGCCTCAGAGTGAAGAGACGAGGGAAAGTTTCTTCAGCACAGATAGTGAATCTGTGGAACATATTGTTGCAGAAAGTTGTTGAGGCCAAGCCATTAAGTATATTTAATTCAAAGATAGATAGTCAGGGGTCAAAGGTTACAGGGAAAAGACAGGAGAATGTGGTTCAGAAACATATCAACCATGGTCGAATGACGTCGAAGTCTGACTGATGTAAGTCTGCTCCGATATGTTTTGGTCGAACAAAATGCAAGCAATGACAGCACCTAGGGTTGACTTTTATAAGAATACTCAAGATTATTCGGAACAGATTGAGAATCCCAAAGTCTACACTTTATCTCCAAGTCAACACGTCATTTACTAAGAAACTCTGCTCCTTTCTATATTTGAAGAAATTGAAGCAGATTGAATTGATTAGTTTCGCTCCTAGGTAAAACTCATCTGATGAATAAGTCTGTAGCAAATTTTTGTCCCCAGGTTTAAACAAAAAGTCCCACTATTTCAATGTTGCTCTCTGATACTTTTTTTTATTTTCAGTAAAGGTCTGTCAAACATTTTCCACAGAAACAGAGTCCCTTTAAGATCCTCGCACCACTTTAAAAGAGAGTGACGGTTTTGTTCTTACCCCCCTAAAAGAATCCATTTGCTCTTCTGAAGGTGTGTTCTGCTTATACCTACCTCAACCGAGTTATTAAACCTACAAAAGCAGGGCTGCAGTGTTGCAGGCGATGTGACTGAAAGAACATTAAATTGACTAGTTTGCATTTACTCAAGCTGTCAAGAAAATGACGAGACACAGAAAAAAAGCTTGCAAGCATCCAGCCTCCATCGAACTCTCGAAGGAAACACAATTGTAAATTGTCAGCTGTGTACTTCTGTCTATTGAACGAGTAACAAAGTAACATCAGTTAATCAATACGTTACCGTATCAAACATAAGAAATAAGTCATTCGTGTTAAAATAGACCCATTGTCTCCTTCTGAGGGATCTTGTCAAGTTTCTGGACTCTTAACTATAGAAAATATGATACTGAAGTTTGGTCAAAACATTGTTACAATTCGACCTTATTACGATAAAAACTTAAAGTGCACCACTACAGTTTCTGGTTAGCGAGTGGCCAAGCGCTGCTAAAACTTTTATTACATTTAACGCAGCAAAATATTTATACGGTTTTCAAAATGTCCAGTATAAGTACTTGTAGACCCAGCGGCTTGCAATCTGCCCGCGGATTTAAATAATTACCTGTATTTATCGAATTTTGCGAATTTACTCCAGTCCGCGGGGTTACTTTTATAAGATTCCATCAGCATTTGCACTTCTTCCACGTTGATTTTATCGCTAGAGAAGATCTCATGAAGTTGTTGAATCAGATCCCCTAACGTCTCCGGTACCGGGAGCTGTGTCTGAGTCATCTTTAATGTTTACCTCGGTTAGGTCTTTTTTTTAAAGTCACCGAACGAAGAGCGGGTCAGATCGAAGGCGAGGGTGAAACTGCACGAAGATTTATAAGGAGCCTGGAAAATTTCCGGGAGGGCCAGAGGCGGAGCTTCAGGGAATTCAGGGAAGTATCACTACATTGCCATTGGCAACAGTTGACCAATGGTTCCCTGCATTCTGAGCTAGTGAGTCAAAATATCAAACCGTCAGGGCGCCCGCAGTTTAAAAAATTGTATCCAATTAACCTCGAATTCAGCTTAGTGTTTGGATTTTCTTGTTACTCAACTTAGAATTGGAGCAAATTCCCAAGGATTGTGGTGAAATTTTACAGATTGTTCACATTTCTTTCGGTTCCTGAAATAAATGATGATGCACTCCAAAGTTATGTCACGTTATTTAAGTAATTTCACTGTTCATTAACTACTGACGGCTGGTAGGAATTAGCTTTATTATATTTCAATGATTTTTCGATTTAGTGGCACATTCCCACTTTATTTAGTTATTAATTCTTGGGATTTGAATTTGCTTGAGTCGGAAGAGATAGGAGAGGTCTTGAATGAGTACTTTGCTTCAGTATTTACAAATAAGAGGGACCGTATTGTTGAAGAGGCGAGTGTGAAACGGACTGGTAAGCTAGAGGAGATACTTGTTAGGAAGGAAGATGTGTTGGGCATTTTGAAAAACTTGAGGATAGACAAGTCCCCTGGGCCTGATGTGATATATCCTAGGATTATGTGGGAAGCAAGAGAGGAAATTGCAGAGCCATTGGCAATGATCTTTTCGTCTTCGTTGTCAACGGGGGTGGTACCAGGGGGCTGGAGAGTGGCGAATGTTGTGCCCTTGTTCAAAAAAGGGAATAGGGATAACTTCGGGAATTACAGGCCAGTTAGTCTTACTTCGGTGGTAGGCAAAGTAATGGCAAGGGTACTGAGGGATAGGATTTATGAGTATCTGAAAAGACACTGCTTGATTAGGGACAGCCAGCATGGATTTGTGAGGGGTAGGTCTTGCCTTGCAAGTCTTATTGAATTCTTTGAGGAGGTGACCAAGCATGTGGATGAGGGTAGAGCAGTAGATGGAGTGTACATGGATTTTAGTAAGGTTCCCCAAGGTAGGCTTATGCGGAAAGTCAGGATGCATGGGATAGAGGGAAATTTGATCAGGTGGATAGAAAACTGGCGAACTGGTCGAAGTCAGAGAGTGGTGGTAGATGGTAAATATTCAGCCTGGAGCCCAGTTACAAGTGGAGTTCCGCAGGGATTAGTTCTGGGTCCTCTGCTGTTTGTAATTTTTATTAATGACTTGGAAGAGGGAGTCGAAGGGTGGGTCAGTAAATTTGCAGATGATACGAAGATTGGTGGAGTTGTGGATAGTGAGGAGGGCTGTTGTCGGCTGCAAAGGGACTTAGATATGATGCAGAGCTGGGCTGAGGAGTGGCAGATGGAGTTCAATCCTGTCAAGTGTGAGGTTGTCCATTTTGGAAGGACAAATAAGAATGCGGAATACAGGGTTAACGGTAGGGTTCTTAGTAAGGTGGCGGAGCAGAGGGATCTTGGGGTCTATGTTCATAGATCTTTGAAAGTTGCCACTCAGGTGGATAGAGCTTGTAAGAAGGCCTATGGTGTATTAGCATTCATTAGCAGAGGGATTGAATTCAAGAGTCGTGAAGTGATGTTGCAGCTGTACAGGACTTTGGTTAGGCCACATTTGGAGTACTGTGTGCAGTTCTGGTCGCCTTACTTTAGGAAAGATGTGAAAGCTTTGGAGAGGGTGCAGAGAAGATTTACCAGGATGTTGCCTGGAATGGAGAATAGGTCATACGAGGATAGGTTGAGAGTGCTAGGCCTTTTCTCATTGGAACGGCGAAGGATGAGGGGTGACTTGATCGAGGTTTATAAGATGATCAGAGGAGTAGATAGAGTAGACAGTCAGAAACTTTTTCCCTGGGTACAACAGAGTGTTACAGGGGGACAAAATTTAAGGTGAAGGGTGGAAGGTATAGGGGGGATGTCAGGGGTAGGTTCTTTACCCAGAGAGTGGTGGGGGCATGGAATGCGCTGCCTGTGGGAGTGGCAGAGTCAGAATCATTGGCGACCTTTAAGCGGCATTTGGATAGGTACATGGATGGGTGCTTAAGCTAGGACAAATGTTCGGCACAACATCGTGGGCCGAAGGGCCTGTTCTGTGCTGTATTGTTCTATGTTCTATATGTTCTATAGTAGTTCTGCAGTTGCAATTGTCAGGCCAGAAAGATCGATAGCATAACTATTGCTGGGGGAAAGGATATCTCAGAGGAAGCTGCAAAGGATCTTGGCATTGGAAGGGGAAGAAGCAAATGTCATGGTATAAATCATGTCAAAACTGATGACATTAGAAGGAACAGAGACCAAGGTTCCTATGAATATGTATCAGGAGCTAAGCCAAGCACAACCTTTATGATCATACTCACTCAATTACTACATAATACATGGACTCTGGTTATCAAATCTGACTTAAAAGTTCGATGCAAAGCTTAAAGATTGCTGTAGCTAGAAGAGGTTAATTATTTGGGACATTGGCTCCGCAGCTGGGATAGCAGAAAGTGTACACCTCGAAGGGGCTGTATCTGAGAGAGGCTGTGGCGAACACTTCAGTGGAAATCATATATAGGACTGCAGAAAGAACTTTAAATCAACAAAGAAGAAATAGGTTTGATAGAAGTAATTGTAGGAATAATCTTCAGAAGCAAAAGAAACTTAAAGATAAGAGACAGAAAGGATAAGAGCAAAGGTCAGAGTACAGAGAGTGATAAAGATAATAGAAGTAATTTTGTTTACAGACAAGGGTTCCTGGAATTAAAAATAAAATGATGAAATATATTAATATATTTGATTAGATAATCGTGCATGGCCAGTCCACCTTTTTAAGAAAGAGAGGAACACTACAAACTATTTATCCTGTTACTTTAACACATTGTTAAGGAAATTCTTCATCAATAATTAGTTTGTAAGGATGGTTGACCAGATCTTGCAAATCTTCAGCTGATCAGAGAGTCAGCATGAATTTGGAAAGGATAGGTCAGGCTTAATGGATCTGGTTTGTTTGAAGTGGCAATTAATGCAATGGATAGCGGAATGCCCATAAGATATTGTATAGGAACTTGCAAGGAATTTGGTTAATACCCTTCAAGTAACCATTAGATAAAACTGACGCTAATGGAATTGAGGTAAATTATTGACTTGGTCATAAATTTTGAGTGGCATGAGATAGGCTGTATAGATACTCAGCAGGTACACTCTAATGGACAGGATGTGATTAGTGGTATCCTGGAAAGATCTGTGCTTAGTCTTCAACTGTTACTGCATTTATCAATGACTAAGATGTTTGATAACCTCATAATCAATTGTGTCAATGTCACAACGATTAACAATAATGTGGGCATTTGTAAATTGAAGCATTGATAATTAAAGTGAATAGACAAAACTGTAAGTAATACATTTAAGCATAGACAAATGTGAAGTCAGGAATGGATAGGTCATTATGCTTTCTCCATAGTGAAATGATATAAACAGTGGAGGCCTAAAGAAGTTTTGAGAGCTCAAGGCCAGGCACATAGATCACTAAAGAATGGGTACAGGAAGTAATCTAAAGTTGATGATTATATCTAGAAGGCTAAAATGCAAGGAAATAGACCTCATGCTTCAGCTAGTCAAAGTTAGGTCAAAGTTAGGTCAGAGATCAGTCACATTCTCATTGAAAGGCAGTGAAACAGGTTTGAGGGGTTAAATGCCCTGCACCTCTTCCTTTTTTCCACTTTTTAAAGGTAAAAACAATGACTGCAGATGCTGGAAATCAGATTCTGGATTAGAGTGGTGCTGGAAAAGCACAGTAGTTCAGGCAGCATCCGAGGAGCAGTAAAATCGACGATTTGGGCAAAAGCCCTTCATCAGGAATACACTTTTTATATACAGGAATTGCTAATTATAAAAGCAAGAAACATGTGATTAATTGTGTGTATGAGGAAAGGCACACTGCCAGATGGTTGGGACAGAATGGGTCAGGAACCCAAACAAGAAAGGAACTTGCATGGTGCCTCTTGCATGGACATCATGTCCTACTGTGTGTTTTGGCCAAATCATAACTTTTTTTGAAGTGAGGTTATTATTATAATAAAAGAAGCTCAGGAGTCAATTTCCTTAGATTCCTCAAAGTTCCTTAAAACAGCCATTTGTTACTGACCAGATGATTTTTGTTAATTATTGTAGATGGAAGCATTCTCTGAGTTGCTGTTTTGAGACAGTGTCATTCACTTTGTTTACGTGCCACCGTGAAACATTACGAATTCTCTGGTATGAAGTGGTTGCAGACATAACTCAGCTTTAAAATTCCATAATCTTTAGCAGAAACACATTATTTATATTGGAGGGAAAGTGTTGACTAGGACACCAGGAATTTTGAATTTTTTTGAACAAGTACAACAGGATCTTTTGATATCTTGTTTTAGTTTGATATCTCCTCCAGAAGATATCAAGTAACGTAGCATTTCCTCGGTGCTAGCAAGTCCAGCCAGGTCATGTACCTTCAGTGCTGCTATTTAGAGGAGGCCATGGTTTAGTAGCAAGATGAGAGGCAACAAAGACATGGATAAAGGTTTCTGCAGCAGTTGAGCTAAGGAATTGAATGGTATTATTGAGGTGGAAATAGGTGTTTCTAGGGATAGAATGTATGTGTTTGAAAGCTCAGTTGTGACCCCAGAAGTTGCAAACAATCTGGTTCAGTCTTAAACAGTTGTCAGGGAAAGGGAATTGTAGTGATTGTAATGAGATCAGCTAGCTCGACCTCATAGAATATGAGTTCGTCGATTGGAGTTGTTAATTTCATTGACAGATATAAAGGGTGGGTGTCAGAGATACTGACACTCTGGATGAGGCAGTATTATAGTCAAGCACTGTTCATATGTAAATAAAAAGGTGACTTGGTCATAGTGTTACAGAGCCATACAGCATGGAAACAAGCCCTTCAGTCCAACCAGTCCATGCCGAACACAATCCCAAATTAAACTAGTCCAACCTGCCTGCTCCTGGCCCATATCCATCCAAATCTTTCCTATTCATGTACTCATCCAAATGTCTTTTAATCATTGTAATAGTACCCACATCCACCAGGAATGATGTGGCTAGGTTTAGATAGAACTAGATAGAATTACCTACGGTGCAGAAACAGGCCCTTCAGCCCAACAAGTGCACACCGACCATATGAAGAGTAACCCACCAAGACCCATCTCCCTCTGACTAATGCACCGAACACTATGGGCCATTTAGCATAGCCAATTCATCTGACCGGCCCATCTTTGGACTGTGGGAGGAAACTGGAGCACCCGGAGGAAACCCACGCAGACACGGGGAGAATGTGCAAACTCCACACAGACAGTTACCCAAGGCTAGAGTCGAACCTGGGTACTTGGGTCCTGGGTACTGGGTGCTAACCACTGAGCCACCATGCACCCCCTCCCCACCGAGGACAAAATTTAAAAAACACCTGGTTAAAATCCAACAGGTTTATTTTGAAGGAGCAGCGCTCTGAAAGCTAGTGCTTCCAAATAAACCTGCTGGACTATAACCTGGTATTATGTGATTTTTAACTTGCTTAGGAAGTTCATTCTACATACGAACCACCCTCTGTATAAAAGGTTTACCTCTCATGTCTTTTTTAAATCTGCCTCCTCTCATCTTAGTCTTGAAACCACCCATTCTAGGGAAAAGACAACTACTATTAGAATAGAATTTACCATAGAATACCTACTGTGTGGAGACAGGCCATTTGGCCTAACAAGTCCACACAGACCCTCTGAAGAGTATCCCACCCTGACCCATCCCCCTATCCTATCACCCTGTATCACCCTGTCGGATATGTGGAACAGTCCATCTTCTGCAATTACGCCCACACCACCCCCCACCTATTCCTCTGCTCCATCGATGACTGTATCAGCACATCTGTTCCCAGGATGACCAATTCCACCTCAGAAAGTCCCAGATAGTGTCCTTCTTCCACAATCGCAACTTCCATTACCATGTGGTTGACGATGCCCTCCAGTGCATCTCCTCCACTTCCCACGCACCGCTGCCCTTGAACCCCGCCCCTCCCAATGCAACAAGGACAGTACACACCCATGGTCCTCACCTTCCACCCCACCAACCTCCGCATATAATGCATAATCCACCTCCAAACGGACCCCACCACCAGAGATATATTTCCCTTCCCACTCCTGTCAGCATTCCAAAAGACCATTCCCTCTGTGACTCCCTTGTCAGGTCCACGTCCCCCACCAGCCCACACCCCACTGCTTGTAACTTTCTCTGCTACCACAGGAAGTGAAAAGCCTGTGCCTACCGCCCCTCCCCCCCCTCCACACCACCTCTGTCCAAGGCCCCAAGGGATCCTTCCACATCCATCAGAAATTCACATGCAGCTCTCCCAATGTCATCTACTGCATCTGTTGCACCCGGTGTGGTCTCCTCTACATCGGGGAGACAGGACACCTTCATGCAGATCGTTTCAGAGAACATCTCTGGACACCCATACCCACCAACCTCACTGCCCCGTGGCTGAACACTTCAACTCCCACCACCAGCATCCCCCCCCCCCCACCCCCCCCCCCCACCAACTCCGTCAAGGACATGCAGGTCCTGGGCCTCCTCTACCCCCAAACGTTACCACCTAACACATGGAGAAGGAACGCCTCATATTCTGTCTTGGAACCATGCAACCACACAGAATAAATGTGGATTTCAACAGCTTCCTCATTTCCCCTCTCCCCACATTATCCCAGTCCCAAACCTCCAACTCGGCACTGACCTCCGGACCTGTCTATCACTGTCCCTTCTGACCTATCACATTTTCCCTCACCTTTATCCATCTATCGCTTTCCCAGCTACCTCCCCCCAATCCCACCCCCTCTCATTTATCTCTCAGCCCTGACCTACAAGCCTGTCATGCACAAATGTATAAATATATATTTTTTAAAAATTCTGAACTAACTATTTAACTAAATAAATAATAACTAACAACAAACTAATAAATAATAATAATATAGCTCACCAAAACAAAATACTAACTCTCGAATATCGAGAGCATTAATTTTCACATATTCATACATTCGCAATTCCCACTCTCTGGATATTGGACTCATAAAGCACAATTGTTACGGCTATATAAAAGCTGTTATTAGTGTGGCAGATAAATCTGTGTCCAGATAGTCCAAAAAGGGTCGTCATATCTTATGGAAATTCTCAGTTTTGTGGTGTACCGTACTTATAAGAAAATCCAAGGGGATATACTCCATAACAATCTTACGCCAACCCGACAGGCCTGGGGGATTTTCAAACACCCAACCTAACAAGATATTCTTTTTTGCGCAGAAAGTGAGGATGTTCAAAAGTTTTCTCTTATGTGCATCTACAGGGAACAGGCCAAGAAGAAGAGAAATCGGGTCCTTCTCCACCCTTACACCCAAAATCCCCTCCATTGCACCTGGCACAACGCAGGTATGTTTGAAGTCTGCCACAGGACCAGAGACAATGGGTAAGAGTGCCCATACTAACTTTACACTTGGGGCATGTTGTGAAGATACTCCTGGTTTAAATTTTGACAAATGATCCAGAGCCAAGTGGACCCTGTGGAGAATCTTCAACTGTAAAGCATGGGTCCTATTGCAAATTGATACCATTTTTGTGTTCTCCCAAACATCTCCCCATGTCTCTGAGGAGACTTCAACACCCAGCTCTCTCTCCAACACCCTGCAAAGCTAATCAAACTCAACTGAGAGTTTGCCCCTCACTTGAGGAAAGACAGAAAGATTTTTAATACATCTATTAAGAGAAAGGCATGGTAATTAGAATGAGGAATACATTAAAGTCAGATGCAGATGATACTGTAATACATAATAAAGAATTGAATGACTTGTTGTATGAGATAATTTGCTTTTCTGCAGAAAAGAAGACTAAACATCCACTTTACAATGTAATGTTTAAAAAGTCCTAATGAAGAATTCAAACCATTTAATATAGATTAAGAAATGTTAATATCGAAAATAAGTTAAACAGATCTCAAGTGACTGATACTTTGTTCACCAGGTTATTTAAAGAAATACATAGAACATAGAACATAGAACATTACAGCGCAGTACAGGCCCTTTGGCCCTCAATGTTGCGCCGCCCTGTTTTACTAATCTGAAGCCCATCCATCTACACTATTCCATTTACATCTATATGCCTGTCCAATGACGACTTAAATGAACTTAAACTTGGTGAATCTACTACCATTGCAGGCAATGCATTCCGTATCCTTACTACACTCTGAGTAAAGAAACTATCTCTGACATCTGTCTTATACCTAACTCCCCTCACTTTAAAACTGTGTCCCCTCGTGTTTGCCTTCCCCATGCTTGGAAAAAGGCTCTCCCTGTCCACCCTATCTAACCCTCTGATTATCTTGTATGTCTCTATTAAGTCACCTCTCAACCTTCTTCTCTCTAGCGAGAACAGCCTCAAAGCCCTCAGCCTTTCCTTGTAAGACCTTCCCTCCATACCAGGCAACATCCCAGTAAATCTCCTCTGCACCCTTTCCAAAGCTTCCACATCCTTCTTATAATGCGGTGACCAGAACTGTACACAATACTCCATGTGTGGCCGGACCAGAGCTTTGTACAGCTGCAGCATAAGCTCCTGGTTCCAGAACTCAACCCCTCTATTAATAAAGGCCAAAACAATGTATTCCTTCTTAACAACCCTGTCAATCTGGGTGGCAGCTTTCAGGGATCTGTGTACATGGACACCGA
Source organism: Chiloscyllium punctatum (assembly GCF_047496795.1). Taxonomy (NCBI): domain Eukaryota; kingdom Metazoa; phylum Chordata; class Chondrichthyes; order Orectolobiformes; family Hemiscylliidae; genus Chiloscyllium; species Chiloscyllium punctatum. The sequence goes on along the minus strand of NC_092762.1, from coordinate 50,013,601 downwards.
GATCCCTCTGCTCATCCGCACTCCCTAGAATCCTACCATTAGCCCAGTACTCTGCGTTCAATTACTCCGTCCAAAGTGTATCACCCTACACTTGTCCACATTAAATTCCATTTGCCACCTCTCAGCCCAGATCTGCATCCTATCTATGTCTCTCTGCAACCTACTACATCCTTCATCACTATCCACAACTCCACCGACATTAGTGTCGTCCGCAAATTTGCTAATCCACCTTTCTATGCCCTCATCCAGGTCATTTATAAAAATGACGAATAGCAGTGGACCCAACACCGACCCTTGCGGTACGCCGCTAGTAACTGGACACCAAGATGAACATGTTCCATCAACTACAACCCTCTGTTTTCTTTCAGTAAGCCAATTACTGATCCAAACTGCTATGTCTCCCACATTCCCATTCCTCCGCATTTTGTATAGTAGCCTACTGAGAAATTTGCAACTGTATTTGTTATAATTCTAACCTGCTGGAGCTAATAGGTATCTTTTTCAGGATATTGTGATCTCTCTCACTGGATGTTTTACCATCCCTGCCACCCACACACCATATTCTGCAGAGAGGACTAGTAATCCGGAACTCCCACCATGGTAAGTCAGGTTTTTGCTTGTCCCTCTCCATTTCAATAACGTGGAATAGAATGGAGGTAATAGAATGGAGGTGAGTTGCTTCCCAAGTGTCAAGACATGGGAAGAAGCCAGGTTGAGGTTGGGTGATGAAGTGGAGGTCGGACAGATGATGCTGTCATCATGGTACAGCAATGTGAAGGGAGGCCACAAAGGGAGAGGAAAGGAAAATTATTGTCAAAGACTTCAAATCACGACAGCCGGGGAATGAGGACAGTATTTTCCCTGATATTCCAGATGATGAAGAATGTGACACAAGACTGTAGTGATTGTAATGAGGTCAGCCAGCTGGACCTCATAGAATATGAGTTCCCTGATTGAGACTGTTATTCTAGTCTCATCAGAGACCCCTGGCTGACATCTCAAAAGATGAGTGTCACTGATATTGACAGTGTGATGCCTGACTCTGTATGAGGCAGCACTGAGACAAGGACTGTTCATGTGCAAACAAAGGGTGACTTAGTGTTGGGATGCCAGCCTCTGTGGAACTACATTCATGCTAAGCAGTGGGAGCAGCAAGGGTTCTCCAGTAACCCTACAGCACTGTTATTACCTGATAATGTAGAAAATTACTCAAATATGTCTGAACCATAAAAATCAAGACAAATTCAATCTAGCCAATTACCAAAAGACACAAAAGCAATTCAGTCCTTTAAGCCTGGCCTGTCATTCAGTGTGATCATAGTAGATGTCGTTTTGGCCTCAAGTCCACTTTCCTACTGCTCAACATAATGCTTTAACCCATTACTGAAGAAAAGTCTGTATCTCTCCCCATTCAATTGACTAAATATCCCAGTATCCACCACACTGTGAGGTTGTGAATTCCATAGATTCACGACCTTTTGATCGAAGTAATTTCTCCTCATCCTTGCCTTAAATCTGCTACCTTAAATTATAGATTATGACCTCTCATTCTCGATTGTCCCATTATAGGAAACATACTCTGTACATCTATTTCATAAATCCCTTTTAGCATCTGATAAAACACAATTCTATCTCCTCTCGTCCTTTTAAGCTCCAGGGAGTATAGGCTGAAACTATTCAACATGTCTTTATAAGACAAGCCACTGGAATGAATCTAGTGAACCTTCTCTGAACTGCCTCAATGCAATGACATCTTTTTTCAAGTAAGTTAAAATTTGCACAACACCAGGTTATAGTTCAACAAGTTTATTTAGAAGTACTAGCTTTCAGAGCGCTGCTCCTTCATCAGGTGGTTGTGGAGCAGGATCATAAGATACAGAATTTATAGCAAAAGATTATAGTGTCATGCAACTGAAATGATTAATTGAACAAACCTAGATTGCTGTTAAGTCTTTCATCTTTTAGAATGGTTTGCAGTTTTTGGTTCATTAATATATATGGTACATTGATGAGACCAAGCAAATGTTACAACAACGAATGATTGGACACTGTGCAACAATCGCCAGACAGAGATGTTCCCTCCCAGTTGGGGAATACTTCAGCGGTCAGGAACATTCGGCTTTGGATCTTCACGTGCCCATCCTCCAAGGTGGACTTTGGGATACACAACAACGCAGAGGCTGATAGCCAAGTTAGGTACCCATGAGGATGGCTTCAACTGAGACTTTGGGTTCATGTCACACTACAAGTGACTCCAACACTCTATACACTCGCTCTCTCTCTCTCTCTCTTTCTCACACACACACTCTTACATACTCACACACTCATGCAGACCCTCTCTCATACACATGCTCTCTTTCATATACATACACACACATATACCCACCCCACACTCACATCCATGCACACAGCCTCTCACAGGCTTATACTCTGTCACACACACACACACACACAAACACACAAACACACACTCTCACACAGACACACGCACACCCATATATAGGTCTATGAGGTGAATTTGCATTTGCAGAATTGTTTTTGCAGAAACATTCTACTTTGCTCAAAAAGCACACAGTCTGCAGGCAATCAATCCTTGTAACATTTATAAATGACTACTTTGAAAACAGAACTAGTTTGATTCAAGCTTGGCATACAGACAGACTCTAATCTCACATCTTTAATGCATTGCCTGAGTTGAGATGTCAACTTTTTAAAAATAAAACCTTAAGTTATCTTGGGAATGTGACTTGAAAGAAGTTCTGGGATTTACATATTAATGAACTGAAACCTGCAACCCATTCTAAAAGATGAAAGACTTAACGGTAATCTAGGTTTGTTCAATATATTGTTTCAGTTGCATGACACTATAATCTTTTGCTATAAATTCTGTGCCTTATGATCCTGCACCACAGCTACCCGATGAAGGAGCAGCACTCTGAAAGCTAGTACTTCCAAGTACACTTGTTGGACTATAACCTGATGTTGTGTGATGTTTAATTTTGTCCACCCCAGTCCAACACCGGCATCTCCACATCATTTCTCAATTAATGGGACCAAAACTACATGCAATACTCCTGTTGCAAGACTTGCTATCTTTATATTCTGTTCTTTCAGCAATAAATCCCAACATTCCATTTGCCTTCCTTCTTACCTGTTATACCCCCCGCATACTAGTTCTTTATGATTCATGCATGAGGACACCCAGCTCCCTCTGCACTGAAGTGCTCTAAAGTTTTTCTCCATTTCAATAATATGTTCACTTTTTATTCTTCCAACTATAATGGAAACCTCACACTTATCCTTGTTAAACTGCCAAATTTTGGCCCACTCACTTGGCCAATCCAAATCCACTTTTAAATTTCTTATTCCTTTATTGCAACTTACTGTACTACCTATTTTGTTGTCACCTGCAAATTTGGCTTCAATACTTTCTATCCCTGCATCCAAGGCTTTCATACAGATTGCAAATAGTAACCAGTTCATCAGTCCACACTCAATCATCAACAAAGTGGTGGAAGATGTAATTGATAGTGCTGTCAAGTAGCTCTAAAACAACAATAACTTGCTCACTGATGTTCAGGTTGGGTTGTGACAGGGCTACTTTGCTGCAGACCACATTCCAACCTAGGTCCAAATATGGAAAAATCGAACTGAATTTCAGAAGTGAGGTCAGAATGACTACATTGTTCTCCTTGGGGTAGAGAATAGAATAGAATATCCCTTATTGTCATGTGTACTCAAATACAAAAGTACAAGAGTACAGTGAAAAGTTCACAATGTCACCTGCCATGATGCCATCTTCGATACGAAAAGAGAGATAAAAAAGCAAAGTTGCATTACCTTACAGTGATTCGAAGTATAAATTAGAAATAAGAAATAGTTAAAAGGGTAAACATTCTAATCAGATAAATAATTTACAGATAAACATTACATTGCAGTAGCTCAGCGCAGGGCTTTCATACATTGTCTGACTGGCTTCGCAAGCTGCTGATCATCCACAGCAGACCCCAGTAAAACAACCATCCTCACTCCACTCCAGGCCTCTGGCCCACTCCATTCCGAGCTCTCAGGCTCTCCACACCATTCCAAGCCCCCGGCCCGCTCCACACCACTCCACAATATTGAAAAATGAAGATTTGATAGAAATGTTCAATACCATGAGGGGTTTGAAGCAGGTAATGAGAAATTGGTTCCATTGGTGGAAGGATTGAAAACCAGATGGCACGAATTTAAGGTAAATGTTAAAAGAAGTAGCAGCAATGTGATTAAAACTTATTAAGATCGAGAAAGCGCACCTTGAGAGTGTGGTAGAGACTGTTTCAATTGAGACATTCAACAGGAAATTGTATTCATACCTTAAAAGGAAGTACGTGCAGCTCTATGGGGTAATGACTCTGGGTGAATTGCTCCTTGGGAGAGCTGGCATAGACATGATGGGCCAAATGGCTTCCTTCTGCACTGTAACAATTCTGTGATTTGATGAAGTGTGACAACAGGGAGCCCTCACAAACCACTTGTTAGAGTATTACCTGGCACAAAGGAGAATAGTTACAGTTGTTGGATGTCAATCATCTCAACTTAATGACTTAACTGCAGGAGTTTCTCAGGATGTGCACTGGGCCTAACCATCTTTAGCTGCTCCATCAATGAGCTTTCCTCTGTGATAAGATGACAGTTTGGAACATCCAGGACAAAGCTGCCCACTTGACTGACATCACATCCACCATCTTAAATATCCACTTCCTCTACCACTGACACAGTGGCAGCAATATGTACCATCTGCAGGATGAACATACATAGCAACCCACCACAACTCCTTTGAAAGCACCTTTCATCTGCCCAGATGCATAGGAACACAACTGCCTATGTGTTTTCCTCCAACTTGAATACCATCTTGACTCAGAATTATATCTCCATTCTTTTAATGTCCCTGGCCCAAAGATTAGGACTCCCTCCCTCCCTAATGCCACTGTGGATGTCTCATCATCAGATGGACTGTGGCATTCAAGGTGGATCATCACCTTCTTAAGAGCAATTAGTGATGGACAATAATTGCTGACCTCGTAAACAATGCTCATGCCTAATCAGTGGATTTTTAAAAATGTAAACATTATCTGCTGCATTGGTGTCTGTGATCACTCAAGTTTCCAATGGGGAATTTGTTAGTGTGAGTCAGGGGGTATACAGTAGGGGCCCGGTGGTACAAAGAGCCTTATCAGTGATAGCAGGGTATTTTGCTGGCTGCGACATGGATAGGAGTGGGATAGATCAAGGGTAGGAATACTGATATAGACAACACCTACTGTGAGAAGAAACCTGAGCGGAGCTGGGTGGATTCCGAATAACTCAATTGGCTTTTTCTTAATCCAGGAGATGCTTAATGTTCCAGTTGCTTCATTAGTACAGGTACTTACTAGAATTTTTTAGGTTACTTTTTACATGCTGCTTTTTCAATATGTATCAGCTTCCTTCTTGTTATTGTGCAATGAGTTTGGGTTGAATTGCTTCATTTGCTGTCACCTAGTGGCATCTTACAGGAATTGCACCTAGAACTTATGCAAAAAAAAAGTGCCAATACAGTCAGTCACACAGATGTACAGCACGGAAACAGACCTTCAGTCCAACTCGTCCAGATATCCTAAATTAATCTAGAGCCATTTGCCAGCATTTGGCCCATATCCCTCTAAACCCTTCTTACTCAGGTACCCATCCAAATGCCGTTTAAATGCTGTAATTGTACCAGCCTCCACCACTTCCTCTGGCAGCTCATTCTACATACGCACTACCCTTTGCATGACAAGGTTACCCCTTAGGTCCTGTCAAATCTTTCCTGTCTCACCTTAAACCTATGCTCTCTCAGTCTGGACTCCCCAACCCAGGGAAAAGACTTTGTCTATTTATCCTATCCATGCTCTTCGTGATTTGGGCTGGCATGTACAAAGTTAAAAATCGCACAATACCAGGTTAAATTGCAACAGGTTTAATTGGAAGCACTAGCTTTTGGAGCGCTGCCACTTCATCAGGTGGTTGTGCTGTTGCATAATTTTTAATTTATGCTCCTGATGATTTTATAAACCTCTGAAAGATCATCCTTCAGCCCCCAACGCTCCATGGAAAACATCCCCAGCCTATTCAGCCTCTCCCTTTAGCTCACACCCTCCAACCCTGGCAACATCCTTTTCAATCTTTTATGAACCCTTACAAGTTTCACAACATCCTTCCTATAGGAGGGAGACCAGAATTGTACACAATATTCCAAAAGTGCCCTAACCAATGTCCTATACAGCCACAACTTGATCTCCCAACTCTTATATTCAATGCTCTGACCAATAAAGGAAAGCATTCCAAATGCCTTATTCACTATCCTTTCTAACTGACATTCCACTTTCAACGAACTCTGAATCTGCATCCAAGGTCTCTCTGTTCAGCAACACTACCCAGGACCTCAACGTTAATTAGGAGAAAGTGAGGACTGCAGATGCTGGAGATCAGAGTCAAGAGGGTGGAGCTGGAAAAGCACAGCCAGTCAGGCAGCATCTGAGGAGCAGGAGAATCAATGTTTTGGGCATAAGCCCTTCATCAGGAATGAGGCTTGTTGGCCAGGGGGGCTGAGAGATATTTGGGAGCGGGTGGGGCTGTGGGCAAGGGAGCTGAGAATGCGATGTGTAGATGAAGATGGGGGAGAAGGTGATGGATCGAATGGGAGGAAGGAGCTGATAGATGGGAAACACAATGGACAGTCAAGAGGGTGGTGCCAAGTTTGTGGCTTGGGACTGGGATAATTTTGGGGGAGGGGAACTGAGGAGACTGGTGAAATCCACATGATCCCAAGGTGGAAGGTGAAGCATTCTTTCTCCAGGCGTCAGGTGGTATTCAGTTCCCTTCCCCTCACATTATCCCAGTCCTAAGCCTCAAACTCGGCACTGCCCTCTTGACCTGTCCATTGTCTTTCCCATCTATTCACTCTACCCTCCACTTTGACCTATCACATTCTCCCCCACCTTCATTTACCTATTGCATTCTCAGCTCCCCTCCCCCCCTCTCCTCCCCTCCTACTTACCTCTCAGCCCCCTGGCTCACAAGCCTCATTCCTGATGAAGGGCTTGTGCCTGAAATGTTGATTCTCCTGCTCCTTGGATGTTGCCTGACCGGCTGTGCTTTTCCAGCACCACACTCTTGACTCTTACCATTAAGTGTATAATTCCTGCCCTGATTTGCCTTTCCCAAGATTCCATTGTACTCTGTGATAACCTTCTTTGCTGTCCACTACACCACCAAGTTTGGTGTCATCTGCATATTTACTAACTATACCTCCTATATCCACATCCAAATCATTTATGTAAATGATGAAAAGCAGTGGACCCAGCACCAGTCCTTGTGACAGGCCTCCAGTCTGAAAAGCAACCCTACACCACCATCTTCTGTTCTCTATCTTCAGGCCAGTTCTGTATCCAAATGGCTAGTTCTTCCTGTATTCCATGTGATTTAATCTTGCTAACCAGTCTACCATGAAAAACCTTGTCGAATACCTCACTGAGGTCCATATCTCTCATACATCTCTCTGACTCAATGTCAGGTTTTATTTTATATTAACTTGGAAATTGTTACTTTGTTAAAGGCACTTTAAAAATAAAAGTTATTGTTGTGAATTATGTGTGTTGTAATTTGTAATGTTCCATTGCGCAGAAATGTAGCAAACCATTAGAAAGTTAGTACCAGCTTAAGCAGATAAAATGTGCAGATGTGATAAATGAAATGTATCATAAGTGTAAGATTATGCATTTTGAAAGCAAGACAAAAGGAAATATGAATTAAAAGCACTATTAAATAATGGACGGATAGAGGTATAAGAAAACTTGGACGGTGACGTGCACAAATCCTTGAAGGTTGCATTAACTTGCAAAGGTTGCTTAAAGAACTTCATGCGAATGCAGTGATGCAGTGATATAAGTTAACCATATGTAAATCATTGCTTCAGTCCTAGCTAGATTAATTGCCAACTCTGGGTACCATACTTTAGAAAGAATATTAAGGCCTTCAAGACTGTGAAGAAAGATTTCTTAATACCACATCTTCAGTAACATTGAAAACCTGAGATGGTTCACCACCTTGCGTTGAATGACCAGAAGTTTCAGATTTTCATTAAATGTCCCAACAATTTCCTTTCTTAAAAAGAAAATGCATTTTCTAGTTTTTGCCATTTTACTTTTTGTCAAATACAAACTGGGGCTGTGGAGAAAATCTGTAAAACTCATCCTTTTTATTACATTGCATTGAACATGCAGCAGACTTGTATATCTTCTCCCACCCTCCCCCAAATCCGCCAGTGAGGTTTGGTTAGCTGGATGTCTGCTTTGTGGTACAGAGTGACAACAACAGTGCAGGTTCAATTCCCCTACTGGCTGAGGTTACCTTCGAAACCTCACCTCTCACCTGGTGACCTGCAGGTTAAACCACAACCAGCTGTCCCTTTAATGAGATAGTTGGATTATGGTGACTTTTAATGGATTAAAAATTGACAGACAGTCGCCTAAGGCTGGAATCAAATACGGGTCCCTGGCACTATGAGGCAACAGTGCTAACCGCTGAGCCAAACTAAACTTGGGAAACTAGTTTCTCAAACTAAACTAGTCTCCCAAACTAAACTAGTCCCATTTGCCTGCATTTGACTCGTATCCCTCTGAACCTTTCTAATTCATGTACATATCTAAATGTCTTTTAAATGTTCTAACTGTACCTCCAACTACCACCTCCTTTGGCAGGTCATTCCACATACGAATCACCCTATGCTTGGAAAAAGTTACCCTTCAGGTCTCTTTTAAATCTTCCTCTTCTCACCTTAAAGATATGCCCACTAGTTTTGAACTCTCCCACCCTCGGGAAAAGACCTCGGTGATTCACCTTATCTAAACCGCGCATGATTTTATAAACGTCTACAAGATCACCTTTCAACCTTCCACACCCTGGTGAAAAAGGTCCCAGCTGATCCTGCCTATTTTTCTAATTCAATTCCTCCACGCCCAGCAACATTCTGGTAAATCTTTTCTGAATCCTTTCCAATTTAATAACATCCTTCCTATAGCAGGGTGACCAGAACAGGACACAGTACTTCAAAAGTGGCCTCACCAACATCCTGCACGACCTCAACATGACGTCTCAACTCCTATACTCGATGGACTGAGCAATGAAAGCAAGCATGCTAAACGCCTTCTTAACCATCCTGTCTACCTGTGACACAAATTTCAAAGAAGTATCTGCCTGAATCCCTAAGTGTCTGTTCGGCATCACTACCCAGAGCCCTACCATTAACTGTGTAAGTTCTGCCCTTTTTTTATTTTACCAAGATGTAATAAACTCCATCTGCCACTCCTCAGCCTATTCTCCCATTTGATCAAGATCGCTTTGTAATCTGAGATAACCTTCTTCACTTTGTCCACTCTACCAACAAAGAGATGGGTGTAAGGACAGGCCTGAGAATATTTCTGAAGCACTGGCATGGACAGTAGAGTCAACAGGACAAAGAAATGGCTTTAGGTGAGGAACATGATAGGTGCTGGAGTCTTAGAGCTTATGCATAATATTAGTAGGGAGGTGATCACCTGAAATGGATTCAGAGAAATTGAACTCAGGAGAAAGGTACCAAAGAAGGTCCATTGAATAAAGAGCATTGATGGAAACATGAAACAAAATCAATGAAGTTACCCCAGATTGAGCCGATCGAAGGGAATGGCACAAAGACAGCACTGACTGTTGCAAGGTAGCTTACTAAAATTGGAACAAAGACAAATGTAGAAAGGCAGCATCACGAGGGCTCCAAGTGGTTCCCACACCAGCACCGATTATGTGGGGATGTCCCAATCTACATCTAGCACCCACACCAACATCCCTTACAACAGCAACCCCACACATAAGCTAGCAGCAGGAACTGCAGTGTTATTCATTCCTGGACCAGGGCCGATCTTTAACAGAGGAATTCCATCCAGAACGCATCATTGAGTTGAAACAAATCAAGAACAAATGGGGTTCTGGGACCCACAGGAGATGATTGAGGGAAGCTGACTGAGATAGAGACCTGATGGGTCCTTTCACGGAAGATCCCAAGCAATGATTATTTTATTCAATTCAGTTTTACTGAACTTTGCACTAGTTAGAGGAAGACCAACATGGATAAAAATGTGAATGAACTTCTGGATGATAAAGACTATATCCAAACCAAGTATTGGGACCATGGGATACATATTTAAAGTGGTTTGGCAAAATAATGGAGGTGGGATGACAATTACTCTTTTTGAAATCAGTTGTTGACTGAAAGCACGAATGGAAAGGGCAGTGGAAATAGATGCAACACTAATTTTCAAAAAGGATCTCCAAAAGTCTTGAGTGGAAGCAGAACAAAGGAAGATCACAGGAATTAAATAATAATTGACAGCTCTTTCAGGAGTTGACACAGAAAAAATGGGCCTGAGGCCTCTTTTTAATTCAAGAACAGGGTCACAGAATTGTTACGGTGCAAAAGGCAGCCATTTGGCCCATTGCGCCTGCTACACCAAACGCATTTAAGGAATGTATGAAAAATCTGGGAGTCTGAAATAAAAACAAATAACAATGTGGATTCAGGTGTCATTGTCCGTGGAGACACTGATTTTCAAATGTCATCGCATCTGGGAAAAATTAGCGATTTAACAGTTTTGAAATTATTAATTCTATTTCCCATGCCATTTTGAGGAACAGGCAATGAACTCCGGCATCAAAGATAAATAAATGGAAGCAAGTTACTGAATCTGTACTGAAAACAAAAAAATACTGGATATCAGCAGCATCGATGGAAAGAAAACAATCAAATGTTTCTAATCTCAATGATTCTTCATCAGAAATGTATAGGAACTATTTTTCACCTTCGGTTTCTGCGGGGACAGGTTTGAAACTAGGACTTGGCTGAAGGTCAGGTTAGGGAAGGAAGTGTTTCCGGCATCAAGGTATAAGAGGCGACTGAAGTCGACTTCCGGTCTCTCAGGCGCGCAGTGAAAATGGTGAGTGAGGACTGAGGGCAGTGAAGGCCTGGGAGAAATCCACGTCCATCCATTCCCGGCCGGGCCATTACCATCAACCTATCATGAGGAATTAGTTCGATATATGTTTAACTATTGTGCCGCACAGATATTATGGGGATTGGCCGAGGAATTTGCAGGCGGTTAGCCGCTGCAGCGGTGCTCACACTCGAATCGGGGGCTTAAGATTGGGCCTAGTGCTTCTATTTGACAGCAGGCAGAGCTTTGTATAAAGTGACACTTTTACTGGGTCATGTATCTTCTTAACCAAGGCTCCGTTTCCTGGCCATGGTTTGAACTGATATAGCCCGCTGCCTATCCCTCCTGTCTCTGATTCTCCAGTCACTCCATCTCCCAATCAATCCTCATCTCTTCGCCATGTAATGCATTACAGCTACAGTGCTAGACCAAGCGAAAACAAAGTGCAGCAAATACTCAGCTTGGCCATACAGCACCACTGTAGAGAAAACCAGGTCTGTGAGCTTTACTCAGACATGAGGGAGTAACTTATTCTTCTCCACAGTGAATTCTGACCCAGATATGAAAGAAGCTCCTAAGATCTGAAACAGTAACTGCTTTTTTTCCCCACATACTACCTGACAAGTTGAGTTTTGCAAGCACGGTATTTTTATTTCTGATTTTCAGCATTAGCAGTATTTTGTTTTTGTAACACTCCCGATCCTGATTCCCAGCCGGGAATCTGTGCAACAGATTCTGAGCAGTTTGAAGAATGTTAATGTTTCACATTCTTTTATTGTTTGGCTCAGAGCCTTTTCTTTCAATCAATATTTTTGGTCATTTTCTGATAGATTTGAGGAAGTCCCTATTAGGGATGTGACTTCTGTGACACTATTCAGTCTTGTAGATTTACAGCATTTTGAATGGGAGAAGTTTGATTTTAACCTTTCAGCTCCTCATCTGATTTCTCTATAATTTTCAAAGATGTACTGACTGCACTGAAAAGATGGCACTTCCTTTGTTTTTTGTTCTTTTTCACGTCATATATGTCCCTGAACACTTCTGACCGTGCATAATAAATGATGTACAAATATTTCATCTGAGAGCAAATCAGTTGACTCACCAGTCAGTTCCCAAGTTTGCTTGTTCTCAAATAGTGCTTGGTTACTGTAGGAATAGTGCCCATTCTTGGTGAAGAGCTTATATCCGAAACTTTGATTCTCCTGCTCCTCCGATGCAGCCTGAACAGCTGTGCTTTTCTAACACCACACTTTTCAACTCCTTGCTTTCTCCTCAAATAGTGCATCGTATTGCACAACACCATTAAAATTAATTGATATTACAGTTGAAAACCTTAAATTTAGTCAGTCACATTTACAGTGCCCAAGGTGAAGCATCTGATCACCTTTGTCATGCTCTAAACGATGCAGGAGATGATCTATGTGTAGCACCAAAATAAAGTTATCCCAATATTTACTCTGCTTTGGTCTTCACAGAAGTTTCCTGAATTGCTAAACATCTCCAGCATTTTCTGTTTTCATTTTAATTAGGCATAGTTTGTGTGGGAACAAAACAGAAATTGCTAGAGAATCTAACATCTGGCAGCATCTGTGGAGAGATGTCAGATGTGCTGAAATTCTCTCGCAATTTCTCTTTCTGTTTCAGATCTCTAGTATTCACAGTTCTTGGCTTTGTTATAATTTGTGAGGATGTTCATGTCAACATGTAAATGCACCAATGCAATAAATGGCAGTAGTTGAAGATAGAACCGACAGTAGTGTATGAGGGAAGATGGAGTAGAAGGATGCATTAATAGGGTTAGATGAAGTAGCCTTGAAGCATTAACTTTTGTGTAGTCCAGTTGGATTCAACGGTCTGTCCATTCTGGACATGTAATGTAATTCCCTGCCTGAACTTGCCTGGAGTCTGCAGCCTTGCTGCTCTTTTGTAATTTCGTCAGAGCGTGAGGTGTTAATGGCCACTTGTTATTGTTTGGCTCCCATTATGCTGAACTCTGAGCTAAGGGTAAATTGATTGTTTTTAATCCCTCTTTCATACAATGATTTGTTGGTTTTATTCTTATTCTTTCTTAGACGAAGGGAACATCGTCATTTGGTAAGAGGCGGAACAAGACCCACACACTTTGCCGGCGATGTGGGGCTAAGGCATTTCACCTGCAGAAGTCCATCTGCGGCAAATGTGCCTACCCTGCCAAGAGAAAGAGGAAGTGTGAGTACCATCGCATTGAGCATAACAGTGGTAGCCGTTAACAAAATGGTTGAATGCTGAGGATGAGAATGCTTTATCTCCCTGTCATCTGGCAGTGCTAATTCCCATATGAGCATCATTTTAGCACATACCATGGCAAAAATGTTGTCTTTGTACATGACTACTGAGTATTGGGAGGTTCTTTGGAAATCCCTGCAACTCAAGTCATTTCTGGTCTTTTGACATGCATTTTTTGTCAGCAGTCTCTAGAGCAGTTGTTTTAACTTATACTTCACTTGTCTGTGGCATCTTCGCCCACTCAACCTTGGGCTAAGTCTGTGACCTGTATCTGCTCTGCCACAGATATCAGGAATAGATTTAGTATTTTTAAAGTTGTTTTAATTTATGCAAACTGGTTAGATCTCATGGAATACAGGGAGAACTAGCCAATTGGATACAGAACTGGCTCAAAGGTGGTGGTGGAGGGTTGATTTTCAATCTGGAGGCCTGTGACCAGTGGAGGGCCACAAGGATCGGTGCTGGGCCCTTTACTTTTTGTCATTTACATAAATGATTTGGATGCGAGCATAAGAGGTATAGTTAGTAAGTTTGCAGTAGACACCAAAATTGGAGGTGTAGTGGACAGTGAAGAGGGTTACCTCAGATTACAACAGGATCTTGACCAGATGGGCCAATGGACTGAGAAGTGGCAGATGGAGTTTAATTTAGATAAATGCAAGGTGCTGCATTTTGTGATAGCAAATCTTAGTAGGACTTATACACGTAATGGTAAGGTCCTAGGGAGCGTTGCTGAACAAAGAGACCTTGGAGCACAGGTTCATAGCTCCTTGAAAGTGGAGTCGCAGATAAATAGGATAGTGAAGAAGGCAGTTGGTATGTTTTCCTTTATTGGTCAGAGTATTGAGTACAGGATTTGGGAGGTCATGTTGCGGCTGTACAGGACATTGGTTAGGCCACTGTTGGAATATTGAGTGCAATTCTGGTCTTCTTCCTATTGGAAAGATGTTGTGCAACTTGAAAGGGTTCAGAAAAGATTTACAAGGATGTTGCCAGAGTTGGAGGATTTGAGCTTTAGGGAGAAGCTGAACAGGCTGGGACTGTTTTCCCTGGAGCGTCAGGCTGAGGAGTGACCTTGTAGAGGTTTGCAAAATTATGAGGGGCATGGATAGGGTAAATAGACAAAGTCTTTTCCCTGGGGTGGGGGAGTCCAGAACTAGAGGGCATAGGTTTAGGGTAAGAGGGGAAAGATATAAAAGAGACCTACAGGGCAACCTTTTCACACAGAGGGTGGTACGTGTATGGAATGAGCTGCCAGAGGAAGTGTTGGAGGCTGGTACAATTGCAACATTTAAGAGGCATTTGGATGGGTATATGAATAGGAAGGGTTTGGAGGGATATGGGCCGGGTGCTGGCAGGTGGGACTAGATTGGGTTGGGATATTTGGTCAGCATGGATGGGTTGGACCGAAGGGTCTGTTTCCATGCTGTACATCTTAATGACTCTGTCTCTATGGTTATATTGTGCTTTTGAGAATATCAAAAAGTGGGTTTGTGTTAGGTGACATAGTTGAGCATTAAGTTGAATGTCAGGTGAGAGTGTGCTTTATTTCAGTTATGTGGTGCTTCATGGTTAAGTTGATGCTGACTGTGTTGTTTCGTATGTTATTGTTGGACATTCCGTTAGATGTCAGTGAGTGATCAGTATCTTTTGAACAATGTTTCTCCAGGAATGGAGAGGAGTGATTGATGTTAAGATAAATGCTTGTCAGCCCTCACAAATGGTCTTGTGGCTGTAAAAGTCAAGCGTCTTGAAATATTTGATTATTTAATTATTAGCTATTGGGGAGGTGATGCCCTCATGGTATTACCACTTGACTATTAATCCAGAAACCCAGAATAATGTTCTGGGGACCTGGGTTCAAATCCCCCACAGCACATAGTGGAATTTCTATTCAGTGGAAGCAAATCTGGAATTAAGAGTTGATTGATGACCACGAAACCATTGTCAATTGTCAGAAAAACCCAACTGGTTCACTAATCTCCTTTAGGGAGGGAAATCTGCCTTTCATTGACTTCACCCACAACTTCCACCTCGCCCTCAAGTTCACTTAGTTCATCTCGGACACTTCCCTCCCCTTTCTTGACCTCACCATTTCCATCTTGGGCGACAGTCTCGAGATCGGCATTTACTCCAAACTTACAGACTCTCATAACCACATGGACTACACTACCTCCCACCCAGTATCCTGTAAGAACTGCATCCCATTCTCCAAATTCCTCTGCCTCTGCCACATCTGCTTGGATGAGGAGACATTCCATTTGCGAGCTTCCCAGATGTCCACCTATTTTAAACAATGCGCTTTTCCTCCTGCTGTCATGTAGACAGCCCTCTGCTTCACCGTCTCTGTTCCACTGCTCTAACCCCTCTCCCTCACCTTCCACCCCACCAGTCTCTGCATCCAATGAGTCATCCATAAGCACTTCCGCTAACTCCAATGAGACCCCACCACCAAGAACATCTTCCCTTCCCCACCCCTCTGCCTTCAGCAAGGACAGTTCCTTCGCCAATCCGTGGTTTGTGCCACTCTCCCTACCGATGTCCCCTGAACCTCCGTGTACCTTCCTCCGTAACTGGAAAAGATGCAAAACCTGCTGGTACACCACCTGTCACACCTCCATCCAGGGCCCCGAACAGTCATTACAGGTGAGACAGAAGCTCACCTGCCTCTCTTCCACCCTAGTTTACTGCTTCAGGTGCTCCCGATGTCATCTTCTTTATATCGGGGAGACCAAATGTAAAGTTAGGGAACCCTCACCGAGCATCGCAGCTGGGTCTGGAAGGGCCGACGAGACCTCCTGGTCACTGCCCATTTCAATTCCCGCAACCACTCCTTTTCTGATATGACCATCCTTGCCAAAATGAACTACAGCGCAAATTGGAGGAACAACACCGCATCTTCTGCCTGGGCAGCCTGCAGCCGGGAGGCTCAACATTGAGTTCTCCAATTTCAAATAGCTTCCCTCCCCCAGCCTCTTCCACATCCCTTCCACTGCTTCCTGCCATCAACCAGATTCATTCTTCCCGCTGACCAACCAGGTCGTACCCTGTACTTGTCTTCACCTATTCCCACTTCACTACCCTGTCCCCACGATCCCCTTTATTTGCAGCCCCCCCCATACCCAGCTCCTCATCCTGTAGTAGGGTTACACCCGAAATGTCGACTTCTCCACCTTCTGATGCTGCCTGGCTTGCTGTGTTTTTCCAGCCTCCTGCCTGTGGAGCTCCTTACCTGGTCTGGCCTACATGTGACTCCAGAGCCACGCTAATGTGGTTCAGTCTCAACTGCCCTCTGAAATGGCCTAGCAAGCTCCTCCGTTGTATCAATCACTAGAAATTCACAACAAAGAAATGAAACCAGACAGACCACCTGCCATCGACCTTGGAACCAGAAAATTCCTTCCCTACTGGCGTTGTGTGTCAAACAACAGCAAGTGGACTGCAGCGATTCAAAAAGGCAGCCCACCACTACCTTCTCAAAGGCAATTAGGGATGGGCTATCAATGTTGTCCAACTGATGACGCCCAAGTCCCACAAAATGAATAAAAAATAAGAATGCTTTCAGCAATCACTTGATTTTCACCCTAAAATTCATGCAGGCATTGTTCTTCAATTCACCTATGCCTGATTTCACTCCTGGTGTTCTTACTGTTCAGTCTTTACCAGTCAAAAACCCATATCGTGCTGTAAAAATTCTTAACTGCTCTGGTGTCTACATGATATTTTTAACCAAGCTCATTACAAGCTAGTCGTTTGTGGTTATTTTCAATTTGTGCTACTTATTTGACCAGTGGAAACAAGGCGTTGCTATTTGACTTGTGAAATTCTTCAGAAGTTTGAAGATTTTAATTCGGTCAACTCTTGATCTTGTACTGATGAATTCTCAACATCTCAAGGTATCCTCAAAAGTATCCTCCTTAGCATAGTAAAATCCCAATGTTTCAGCATTATTTAAATGTTTGATATATGGAGTAAACTGAGGGGCTGTAATCTCTGGTTTGTGAACTGGTCGGTGGGAACATCCACTCTTGTTGAATAGCTCTGTCAATTGCATCTGTTCAGTTTGGGAGCTGATAGTTGTGATCTTTCTGCAGATAACTGGAGTGTGAAGGCCAAAAGGAGAAACACAACTGGTACAGGTCGCATGAGGCACCTGAAGGTGGTGTATCGCAGATTCAGGTAAGGGGTGCAGTGATGCTGAGAGCCTGTTTGTAATGATCATGGCAGCAGTACTAATGCACATGATCACTGTTTCTGTGTGAAATGATCAAACATCAATTCTTTCATAAGATGAAAAGTAGAAAATTGGAATAGGCTTCTAGTGTGTTCTTTTTTAATCTGCTGACAGAGGTAGAGTTTGGGCTGGGAAGGCCGTCTGTAAGAGGCTCATATTGTGGAGTGGGATAGGGTTGGTTTATCTAGAGGAAGGAGTGTTGTATCTCAGAAAGAGTAGTGTTGATGGCTGTATGTGGGAGAGGGGCAGCATTGGGTGGTGAATCTGGGAGGTAGTAGTATGCCGGATCAGGAGCGAGTCTGTAACCTCTGTAATCTAGTCTGAATCCAAATCACTGAATTTCCGCTTTCCTAGTCAAATGAGTTTGGACTGGGGTTCTTCAAGAACTTGAAGAAGGGCTTTTGCCTGAAATGTCGATTCTCCTGCTCCTCGGATGCTGCCTGGCCTGCTGTGTTTTTCCATCACCACACTTCTCAACTCTGGTCTCCAGCATCTGCAGTCCTCACTTTCTCTTTCTTCAAGAAGTTGTTTTGATTTGAGATCGATAAATATTTAGAATATATTAAGGTCTCGAATCAGAACACATCACAGCACCTTTTTATAATTTGATTCGGGTGCTCGGCTGGATAGTTGGGGGAAAAATGAACCTAAGCCATGCCCCAAATCAATGATTAAAATGATCTGTTATGAATGCAGCCTGGATGTTTGGGAAACCCTCAGAAACCCCTAGAGGTTGTGTATTTTACACTTCTACATTTCTTGTCTTTAAAATATTGGTGTATTTTGTTAGGTTTTCCTTTTTAAATTCCTTTGTTCACATAATGGAAACAGCCTGTTAATATATGATAATTGTTGTGTTAGTGATGGTGCTTAAGCCTTGATTTGACATTTTTCTGCCACCTAAAATGTTTACTGTACATTGAATTGGGGTCAAATGCCATCTATATTACTCCAAATTAGCACCTTTCAGATTCTTGGAATATTCCAAGGTGCTGCATAACAATGAAGTTGAGTAGCAAAACCTGCAACAATTTGGAAAATGGTTTGCAGAAACTTTGAGGATTTTCTGCAATAGCATCAAATTTGGAATACTATTACATAAATGAAGAGGAAGGTATTCCAGAGGACTGGTGTTCTTTATAATTGAAGGAAATATTGAGTACTTGAGAAGTAATGCACTATAGACAGACAAGCTACTAGGACCTGATGGCCTGCATCTAACAATTTTAAAGGAAATGGCTGTAGAGACGTTGGAGCCATTGGTTGAAATATTCTCGAACTCGCTAATCTTAGGGAGGATTCCAATGTATTGGAAAACCACTGTTGCAATTGACTGCGTGGGCAAAAACTTAGCAAGTGGTGTTTAATGTAGGAAAAGGTGAGTTTTTGCACTTTAGTAGGAAGCATCCGAAAGCAGACTGATTTAAAAGGAGAAAAACTCCACAAAAGAGGAATTTGGATGATCCGCACAAAACACAATGTTAGCATGCATGTGCATTCAGTAGTTAACAAGGCAGGTTGAATTTTTCTGGGGGTTTAGAATTTAAAAACCCCTGCATTTCTTGTGCTCGGGCAATTGTGCAGGATGTTAGTGACATCACATGTGGAATACTGCATACAGTTGCATCCTCATATTTAAGGAAGGTTGGCATTGGAGGTTGTTCAAGAGAGGTTCCTGAGATGAGAGGGTTGAACAGGTTAGCCTATTAGAATTAAACTCATTAGAGTTTCAGAGAACAAGAGGTAATCTTATTGAAATATACAAGATTCTGAGGGACTTGACAGAGTAGATGTCGACAAGATGTTTTCAGTAGTGAGACAATAGGAACATTGTTACACAATAAGGAAACAATCATTTATAACTTAGATGCAAAGAAATCTCTTCTGAGGGTAGAAAATGTCTGAAATTCTCAGCCCCATAGTTCTGGAGGCTACATCACTGAAAACATTCAAGGAGGAGGTAAATAGAAGTTTGAAGCATCAACAAGTTGATGGCTACGAGGAGCCGACCAGGAAGAGAAATTGAGGCCTTGAGCAAATCAGCCATAATCTTGTTGAATGATGAGGCCAGCTTCAGGTGCTGAATAGCCTGCTCTTGCTCCTATTTCTTCAGTTTTTTTTTCTTTCTCTTATTCTGTGAGACCATGACTGCTCTCCAAACTGATTGACCTTTGTCCCAAATTGCTTTATATGTCTGAAAAACAAATTTCCATTAATTTCATGTTTAAAATGTAACTGTCTAGTATTAGTTGCAATTTGCGGAAGAGCACAAATATCTTGACGAGTTATGTGTTTAAGTGTCTGAATTTCAGTCCTGATAGGCCTGGCTCTAATTTTAGACGGTCTTCTGATCCATATTCCCCAACATACAAACAGTTTCTCTCTACTTCCACTTGTTTCCCTAAATATCTTGATTTTGATCATATTGTATTAAATTCCAGGGAGCACTGGCTAGTGTTTGTAGTCTCCTTGTAATTTAACCTCCTAGGTACAATTATAGTTTTGGTGAATCTGCACCGCACTGTCTCTTAAGGTCAATATATCCTTCTTAAAGTATGGTGCCCAGACTGCTCACAGCCAAGGCCTTACTTAGTCAAAGTATAACTTTACTGCCTTAAATACTAGTCCTCTAGAAAGGAAAGCAGTATTTCATTACCCTTTTTATTAACCTTTATTATTTTCATGCTAGTTTAATGATTTGTGCATGGAGCCCCAAGTTTCTTTGGACCTTCACTGTTTCTAGCTTTTCAATGTTTAGAAAGAGCTGATTCATGCTGCCTGACCTGCTGTGTTTTTCCAGCACCACACTTTTCTACAATGTTTAGAAAGAGTTCTGTTTTATCCTCATTGGATCTTTTATTTGCCTGAATTCAATATCCATTTATCACAGTTTTTAGCATCCATTAAATAATGTATTTGTAGTTTTATGCTTCATCCACTCTCCTTACAATGCTCCATTTTTTTATGCCATCTTTAAATTAAGGTTAGTGGCGAGCTAATTAGTTATGTAATTTGTTAATAAGTATGGTGAATGGGTGAGACTCCAGCACAGCTTATTGCAGGGGTATCATTCAACATACAACACACAAGGGTAGGGCTGATACAATTAGGTAGGCCCTTGGGTAGTTATAGAGTAACACGGCATGGAACCAGATGTTTCAGTCCAACCAGTCCATGCTGACCATAATCTCAAACTAAACTAGTCCTACCCTGCCTGCTCCTGGCCCATATCCCACCAAGCCTTTCCTGTTCATGTACTGTCCAAATGTCTTTTAAATGTTGTAATTGTACCCACATCCACCACTCCCTCTGGAAATTTATCCCACATGCGAGCCATCCTCTGTGTAAAACATTTGCTCCTCATATCTTACTACACTCTCTCCTCATTTTAAAAATATGCCCCCATAAAGAGCCCTGAGAGTTCAGGTGCATAATTCTTTGAAGTTTCCCTTGCATATAGACAGGGTGGCTAAAAAGGCATTTAGCATGCTTGTCTTCATCGGTCCACCCTTTGAGTACAGAGTTTGGAAGTCATGTTGAGATTGTACAGGGCATTGGTAAGGCCTATTGGAATATTGTGTCCAGTTCTGGTTATATGAAGGATACTGTGAAGCTTGAGGTGGTTTAGAAGAGGTTTACCAGGATATTGCCAAGTATGGAATGTTTGAGTTATAAAGAAAGGCTGGAACTTATTTCAGTGGAGTATAGGAAGTTGAGCAGTGACCATATAGAATAAAATATGAGGGGTAGAGATAGAGTTAATGGTAATTGTCTTTTCCCTATGGTGGGGGATTTCAAGATTAGGGGGCACATTTAAAAATAGCTTGCTTCTCACTTTTAAAAAATACAGGGGAGCAAATTTTTTTGCAAGGGTGGTTTATATGTTGAATAAACTTCTTAAGGAAGTGATGGATGTGGGTACAATTACATTGTTTAAAAGGCATTTAGATAAGTACATGAATTGGAAAGATTTGGAGGGATATGGGCTAGGAGCAGGCAGGTGGGACTAGTTTAGTTTGGGATTATGTATAGCATATAATTATGTATAGTTTGGATTGAAAGCTCTGTTTCCTTGCAGTATGACTCTAAATCCTGCTAATTATCCTTAGTGTGTTAAAGTATAACGCATGTTTCATTAATGTGAATTGGCTGTAGTGCAATTGACAAAATGTGGATGCTGTTTGGATAATGCAAATTTTCGACGGAATGGGTACAATGATTTTCCCATAGCACCAGCTTGCAGAGGAACGCAACTGTTGCATTATACCAGAACGCACTGTCCTCATTTTACACAGTTAGATGGGAAAAATGGCCACCAGAGGGCTGCTGGCATCTGTCAGATTGTACCTAATTGGAATTGTCACCTTTGTAAGAGAATTAGAGAGGACAAACAAAGCTGCAATTAGTCTTTGGCTATAGACACAATGATTCCTATAGAAGGGTACAGCAAAAGTGCTGTGGGTTCGAAAGAGTGAAGATTATTCTGGCATTCCTATAGAGGCATACTCAGTTGTACTTGGTTTTTGCCACGAAACATTCCACTACCCTAACTACTTTCCCACCTTTGTGTGCAGGAATGGATTCCGCGAGGGGACCACTCCGAAGCCCAGACGTTCAGCAATGGCTTCCTCCAGCACTGCATAAACTATCAGTGTATCTACACATCAAATAAAGTTCAAATTTGCAAAGTTTTCCTGGCCTGCCTGTGCTTGATTTTTTTCTCTAATTCTACTCATTAGTTCAAAAAGTATTTAGCCTGCACAATAACTTATACTCCAAAGGATTTGATCACTTTTCCAAGCATTTCTCATTTGAAAGTTACTAAAGAATTTGGGCTACCACTGTTTCAGGTAATGCATTTAGATTACAATTGAATTAAATCAAAGATCTATCCCCTGTGGTTTATTTTGCCATTTAAAAAAAATCCTGTCTTTTCTGTCCCTTCTTGAAACATTTTGCTAACTTACAGTTCTGCTGGTATACGTTGAGGACATTGTGGTGCTGGAAAGGCACAGCCAGTCAGGCAGCATCTGAGGAGCAGGAGAGTCGACGTTTCAGGCATAAGCCTTTCATCAGGAAATGCCTGAAACGGTGACTGTCCTGCTCCTCGGATGCTGCCTGACCAGCCTTTCCAGTGCCACACTCTTAGACTCTGATCTCCAGCATCTGCAGTTCTCACTTTCTCCTACGTCTAGGAGATTGTGGAAAATCATGGCCAGTGTTGCCTTGATATTCTGATTGGATGGATGTTTTCACAGCAGCACTACCATCTATCAATTTTGGCCAAATTGTAATCCAGGTGTCTGCTTAATTATGGTGAAACAATGGAAATCTGTCCGAATTCATGCACCACTATTCCTCCTGGTTAAATCCTGTCCCTTTTCTCTGCTGAGATCCAACTCTTGAGAATGAATGGCAGAGTTGATTTCTTAGACATGCATGGCAAGTAACATGATTGGGCAAGATTCTATCCATACATTAGGGCACTTGCTGATCGTATCAATATAACAGGGAGCCCCATTTCGACACTTTGTATCTGAAGTAAAGATTTTTGACCTGGACAGAATAATCAGGCAGTGTGTGTTGGGGTGATCGATGATGGTGTGAGCGTTTCTAGTATATGACAATTGTCCAGTTCACCAAAAAAGCTGTAGGTCATTACTTGCAATGTTGTCACCCTCTGGAATGAACTTTGCTTTCCTCATTAAACAGATGTTGCAGCTCAAATTCTGTAAATTAGCCAATGCTGTGAATTAGTAAATTAAGCCTGAGATTACTTCTCCTGAATGTTCTGTCATACATTTGCAATGTACATTTATAAGATTCTGTATTTGAAGGGGCCATGCCTCAGTTGCAGGTTTGGCCTGACATGGTGAGCTTTCAGATTTAAAACTAGACTCCTGAAGAATATAACAGATTGTATTGTTAGTTACACTATCAGTTACAGAACTAATTTTGTGACTGCTGCGTTCTCTGTGTGCACTGGAGTATAGTAATTCAAACGTTGGTACCCAATTCTGGGTCAGTGAGGGCCAAGATGCTGAAAATCATTAAATCCTTCACAATGTGATGAGGTGTGAGAAACACAGATACTAAATCTTATGATGCGCATTAGGTATCTTGTACATGCCTCAAAGTTGGATAATGGAACAGCTAAGCAGCTGGTGCCTTCAGATTTTTTCTTCCCTACATCTGGTCCAGCCATTCTTGTCTTAGTGTCTGATACATGTATCTCTCGTGGTTTCATTTGTGGACAACTTTTAGCTATCATCTCTTTCTCCAGTGCAAGCATGCTAAGCACTTCAAAACCAAAGTTTCAGCTGCCTCATCTGTTAAGCTTCAGTGACAAGGAACATTGGGCTTTTTTATAATGCTGGCGATGGGACGGTTGGAGAAGTTCAGAACACAACACAATAAGGGAGCAGAAAAAGAAATGAGGAAGACAGTTGTTACTGGCAATCAAAGAGATCAATGAAACTGCCAGCCAAGCATTTAGGAAGTGAGTATATGACATTTGGTCAACTCCATTGCCAAAAGTCACTACTTGCAAAGGTTATATTCTTAATAAGTAACCTTGATTTACTCAGGAAGTCCAGTTTCAACATAGTAGATGTAATCTCCAATTAGCACTGCTGCCTCACAGTGCCAGAGACCGGGGTTCAATTCCCACCTCGGGCGACTGGCTGTGTGGAGTTTGCACATTCTCCCCGTGTCTGTGTGGGTTTCCTCCCACAGTCCAAAAACGTGCAGGTTAGGTGAATTGGCTGTGCTAAGTTGCCCGTAGTGTTAGGTGTTGGGGAATGGATCTGGGTGGGTTGCGCTTTGGCGGGTCAGGTGTGGACTTGATGGGCCAAAGGGCCTGTTTCCACACTGTAAGTAATCTAATCTAAATCTGTAATTTAGAATTCCACCCGAATGGACTAGCATTTCCTTCTTGGTTGAAGGAGCAGTGCTCCGAAAGCTAGTGCTTCCAAATAAACCTGTTGGGCTATAACCTGGTGTTGCGTGATTATTAACTTTGTCCACCCCAGCCCCATACCAGCACCTCCACATCATAGCTTGATGGTAATGGTTAAGTGTGGGAAATACCATAGCATGTATTTGGTAAAAACAATGACTGCAGATGCTGGAAACCAGATTCTAGACCAGATTCCAGCACCACTCTAATCTAGAACATGGCACGTATTTGCATATTGTGTTGAAGTACAATTCTGCTGTTGTTGATGGCCCACACTGCTTCATGATTGTAGAGTCTTGAGTTGCTAGACCTGTTTGAAGTCTATCCCATTTAGCATGGTGGTAGTGTCACACAATACAATGGAGGGTTTCCTTAATCTGAGGATTGGACTTCACCACCCACAGTACCTTCTTCATGTTCAACGTTGAGGAATAATGATTCATCAGCCGAGGTGATGGTGGCACATGGGAATTGGGAAGAACCTTCCTTGCCCTGCTTCACCTGATGCGATGAGCATCTCCCTCCTGAGTCCATACCACTAGTCAGCACATCTAGTTCTGTCTTGCTGTGGGTACAGAATATATCCGGGGTGATGGTGGTACTGACTGGGACGTTGTAAGTTATGAT
The DNA here is from genome assembly GCF_047496795.1 of Chiloscyllium punctatum. Taxonomy (NCBI): domain Eukaryota; kingdom Metazoa; phylum Chordata; class Chondrichthyes; order Orectolobiformes; family Hemiscylliidae; genus Chiloscyllium; species Chiloscyllium punctatum. The sequence goes on along the minus strand of NC_092762.1, from coordinate 49,988,490 downwards.
TCCACAAATGGACTATATCAGGCTATGGCCTGACTAGTCTGTAAGCTAGTTTTCCCAATTTTGGCACTAGCCCTCATGTCAGGAACAAGGTAATTGGAGGAGGGTTCAACAGAACCGAGTTAGTTCTTTTTACTGCAGAGGTCAGTGCCAGGTGGTTGATCCAGTCACATTCCATTCATGAGATTTTTTATTAGTTTGATACGACTGAATAGGTGGCTAGGCCGTTTGACATGTTTTTGGATAACGATATCAGTCACTACTCTTCAATCACTTGTACATTCCCGCTGTCAACACAAGGTTAGAAGATTATGGCAAACCCTTCTACTATCTTCAGTTCCGTTTCCTTTAACAACCTGTATGGAAAAGCACCTGGCCCAGCTGATCTAAGCAATTGGGGATGTAGTCAGCCTTTCTGGTAAATTTTCACAAACATTATCCATTGTCTCATTACTGCTGACTTTACCAATATTTTGTCAGCAACCTTTCCCTGGGCACTCAGCTTAAACAATTTATATCAACGACTTAGGTGAAAGGATTGAAATAGTGATGACACAAAGCTAGATCGGAAAATATGTTGTGAAGAGGTCACTACAGGGATGCAGGCCAATATGGACTGCTCAAGTGAGTGGGCAAAACACTGGCAGAGGAAAAGCAGAATATAATTTAAATAGAGAACAATTGCAAGTGCAAAGAAAGGTGTCATAGTGCATGAGTCTCATAAACCTAGTGTGGGGCACAGCAAGTGATGAAGGAAGTGAATGCGATACTATCCTATTGACAAGAAATTGAACAGAAAAGTAAGGATGTTAGATTTCAGGCATTGCTGAGACTACATCTTGAATACTGTGCTGTTTTCCTCATTTAAGGAAGGATGCAATTTTGTTCGAAACTATTCAGTGGAGATTTACTAGGTTGAGACCTAGTTTAGTGAATTGATTTGAAGTGTATAAGATCCTGAATGGTCTCAACAAGGTGGACATGGAAAGGATATTTCACCTGTGGGTGAGTCCAGAATTAGATGCTATATCACTATCGATTGTCTTTTTAGCGTAGAGATGAGGGGAATTTGTCTCTCAGATGTTTGCACAACTTTGGAACTCTTTCCCCCAGAAGCCAGTGGAGGTGGGGTCATTGAATTGTTTAAGGCCAAGATAGACTTTTGTTAGGCAGGAGTATCAATGATTTTCATGACAGATATGAATGTGGAAATCGGAACACAAACAGTTCTCGTTGAATGGTTGAGCAGGTTTGAAGAAATGAATGCCCTACTCTGCTCCTGATTTATGTCCAATATAAAACTAATATGAAGTATATATTAAGTACTCTAGCCATCCCCAGCTCCTCTAAGTGTACTTCTAAGTCTTCTTCCTGATATGGCCCACTTCATCTTGTACTATTTGATTATGATTACATGCTGGCAGAAGATATACGGGTATGCTTTTCTATTGTCATAATCCTTTTGGCACTCTCAATTTCTTCTTCACTTCCTCTTTCAATGTACTGGATTTGGGCTGATGCTCACTTTAGCATTTCATTTGATTGGGATAATAAACCCAATTCTTTGTTTCATTGTGTATTCCTCATCATTCATGGAGCCCTGACTTTGATTCCCCTATCTTTCTCCCTTGTTGGAATGTGCCTGGTCTGTGCCTGAAAGATCTCTTCCTTAAAGATCATTCAGTGTTCTGTTTTCCTTTTCGATCTTTGGTTCCATTTTATCCTGGTTAGATGCCCCCTCAATCCATTACAATTAGCCCTCTTCCAATTTAGAATTTCGACTCTAGATTGTTCCCCATTCTTCAACATGGCTAATCTAAACCTTATGATACACTTACAGAAGTGCTCCTGCTCTGACACTCGGGAGTCCATTTGGGCTGCCTCATCCTTTAGCAGTTGACCCATCTACGCCTCCTTCCTTGTTGGATCAGGACTTAATCATTAAGGAAACTATTTGTGTTATTTAACTTAAGCCCAGATGATATTTGGGCACTTAAGTTTTCCCAAAATCACTTTATAATTCTTGCACACCTCCACAATTGTCATGCAGATTTCCTTCTCTCATTATTCCTTCTCCTACAGAATAATAACCAGTAGCGTGATTATCTTTCCTTTGTCTGTCAGAAGAAGTTGACCATTGAGAATTCATCCTGCCTCCATCATGTAGTATTTGTCACTGAGGAATATGGAAGCTATCAATGCTGTGGTTGGTGGAGAGAAAAATCAGAAAGAGAAAGACTGATGTAGGAGAAAACACCATTGATTCAAATATAGAAATTATTCCTCAACAAAAAAGGATCAACACTTGATTTGGAGCAAATGAAATGGTCTGCTCGCTCCATTGGTTGGGAGAGAGGCAGTGATCACTGGGTCTTACTGAAGATTGAGGTGTGGACTCTCACTCTTCAATCAAGGATGCTGAGGTCCAGGGCACTGTTCCTGGTGAGCTCACTTGAAACTAACTGATACAACACAGACCAGCAAACAACCTGAGAGTGAAGGACACTATAATGCACAGAATCATAGCAGGACCCCACAAAGAAGACATTGTTGAAATGAATACTCCCTGGTGTCAAACTCTTGGCAACTTTAAACAGACAATGCTGTCTCTCAGGAAAGAGTGAGGACTGCAGATGCTAGAGATCAGTGTCACGAGGGTGGTGCTGGAAAAGCACAGCAGGTCAGGCAGCATCTGAGGAGCAGGTAAATTGACGTTTCGGGCAACAGCCCTTCAGGAATGAGGCTTGTGATCCAAGGGGGTGGAGAGATAAATGGGAGGGGTGTGGGGCCAGGGGGAAGGGAGCTGAGAGTGCGAAGGGTAGATGGAGGTGGGGGTAAAGGTAATAGGTCAGGGAGGAGGGTGGAGTGGATAGGTGGGAAAGAAGATGGACAGGTAGGACAGCTGTGAGGGCGGTGCTGAGTTGGAGGGTTGGAATTGGGATAAGGTGGGAGGAGGGGAAATGTGGAAACTGGTGAAGTCCACATTGATGATGTGTGGTTGGAGGGTCCCAATATGGAAGATGAAGTGTTCTTCCTCCAGACGTCAGGTAGTTAGGATGTGGTGATGGAGGAGGCCCAGAAACTGCATGTCCTTGGCAGAGTGGGAGGGAGAGTTGAAGTGTTTGGCCATGGGATGGTGGGGTTGGTTGGTGCGGGTGTCCCAGAGATGTTCTCTGAAGCGAGTAGGCGTCTTGTCTCCCCAATGTAGAGGAGATCACATCGGGAGCAACGGAAACAGTAAATGACGTGTGGAAGTACAGGTAAACTCTGGATGTGGAAGGTTCCTTTGGGGCCTTGGATGGAAATGAGGGATGAGGTGTGGGTGCAAGTTTTGCAATTCCTGCAGTGGCAGGGGAAGGTGCTGGGATGGGAGGGTGGGTTGGTGGGGGGCATCTGACAAGAGATCCATTGCTCCCGATGTGGTCTCCTCTACATTGGGGAGACAGGATGCCTACTTGCAGAGCGCTTCAGAGAACATCTTCGGGACACCCACACCAACCAATCCCACCACCTCGTGGCCGAACGCTTCAACTCCCCCTCCCACTCCGTCAAGGACATGCAGGTCCTGGGCCTCCTCCATCGTTACACCCTAACCACCCGACACCTAGAGGAAGAACACATTATCTTCCGTCTTGGGAGCCTCCAACCCATGGCATCAATGTGGACTTCACCAGTTTCCTCATTTCCCCAACCCTCACCGTATCCCATTCCCAACCTTCCACCTCAGCACTGCCCTCATGACCTGTCCTACCTGTCCATCTTCCTTCCCACCTATCCACTCCACCTTCCTCTCCAACCTATCACCATTATCCCTACCTCCATCTACCCTTCGCACTCTCAGCTTCCTACCCCCACCCCCCTCCCATTTAATCTCCACGCTCTTGGTTCACAAACCTCATTCCTGATGAAGGGCTTGTGCCCGAAATGTCGATTCTTCTGTTCCTTGGATGCTGCCCGACCTGCTATGCTTTTCCAGCAACACACTCTTAATATTGTCTCTCACTCAATGCAATTCCAAGGTGACTATAGGAAGCTAACACCTTCAACCTGCTGTTAAGCTGAAACAATGTTGCAATTTTCCCTAACTTTATCCAAACATTGTCTTTTCTCTTGCAGCTCAGCAACTCCCTGACCCTTCAGTAAAACTGCTTGGGCCTTCAGATGAGGAGATGTCCAGGAAAGGAGCCGACACGTTAGTTTGTCTGGTCAGCAAACTGTCCACGGGCTTTGCTGCGGTCAGCTGGACAGTGGATGGGAGTCCGACGAGCAGTGAGGTCCAAACCAGCGTGGTGTCCCGTGACCCGGACATCAGCTTCAGTCTCAGCAGCTACCTGACCGTCCCTGGCCGTGATTGGAGCAGTGGGAAGGTGTACTCCTGCACAGTGCAACAAGAAGCAGCTTCAGAAACAACCGCAACAGTCTCACAATCCAGCTGTTAAATATTTGGAAGTTTCATATGTGTTTGCTGTCTAATTTAGGCAGAAAATGTCACTTATCTTCCACCCCTTCACCATTACTCACCCTCTTCCTCTGGAGTCTGCTGTATTTTGTGTTCCTGTTTTGCTTTGTGTGTTTGTGCTGTATTATGTTTAAAGTGCTTGTACCTGAGGAAGGTTTTGTTCAGTTTCTCCTGTTTGAAGAGGCTGCAGGAGGATTAAAGTGACCAATAACAGCTCCAGCCAGGAATTTCAGTTCAAGTAGGTTTTATTCCTGATGAAGGGCTTTTGCCTGAAACGTCGATTTTACTACTCCTCGGATGCTGCCTGAACCGCTGTGCTCTTCCAGTACCACTAATCCAGAATCTGGTTTCCAGCATCTGCAGTCATTGTTTTTACCTAGTTCAAGTAGGTACTTGACTGAAAACCCAATGCGGGATTTCCTGAAGGTAGCTTTTTCACATGGAACAGTCAACACTGTCCAGTCACTATGTACTTTCCAATGAAGTGAATCAGTACAGAAATAGTTCCACGTGTTGTGTACCTTACTTACACACCCTGATCCCTGACATCACTGAGCAGTCTAGATGTGAGGAGAGCTGAAAATGCGTTGCTGGAAAAGCGCAGCAGGTCAGGCAGTATCCAAGGAGCAGGAGAATCGACGTTTTGGGCATGAGCCCTTCTTCGGATGTGAGGAGACCCCATCATCTTTGCCCAGTTCTCATCCTGTTTCCATACTTTGAAATGTTGAGTAGTTAAGTGCATCTGGATATGAAGTTGGGCCAATGTCTGTACTGGTGTTCAGGGTACAATCCCTGACCAAATGACTGGTAAAAAGAGATTGCAGTAACTACTTCAGAATACATGAACAATAACGATTTAGTGTCTGTATACAAAACATTGTGAATTATTGCATGAATGAGTTTATTAGAAAGACAACATGACTTCATTAAAAATTAATTTGTCAGGAATTCAATTGCTTTGGTCCTTTAAGGAATTTGATTGATAAATAAAACACAGTGGTTTGTTTAAATACAGAATTTGAAAACTGTTAAACATTATTTCATTTGAATTTTGGTCGGAGTGGTACCAACCTGTAAAGGAGAAAATGAACTAACGAGTCTGTAAAAATCAGAATTGTTCAGTCATATCGAAGGATTTTTAGATTCTAGATTTTAGATTCTAGCTTAATTTCCCGGAGAAAAATAGAGCTCAGCAACACTCTTTCGTCAGACCAATGTCCCTTGTTCTGCATGGTGAAAACCGAGAAAGTTCTCAAATCAGTTGTGTAAAGCATTGGTGATTTAGTGACGAGAAGGGATTTAGAATTTGTCTCTGATAAATGGAAAGTTGGATTAGGTTTTCAATAAGTGCAACAGTAGTTAGGACAGGAGTGTCCAATTCGTAAATCTGCCTCAGCTTTTCTAAAATTTGGTAAAGGTCATTGTATTAAAATTAAGAACTAACGTGAACTGAAAGGGAATATGATTAGATGCAATGGTTCATTTCATCAGTTACAGTTACAATAGATCCTGTTCTGTCACCTGGGCTGTCAGATCTTGCAACTCTATAGTGACATGGAGGAAGTATCTGATGACCTGTGACATGTCCCAATTTAACCTTCTCCCAACATTTTTTATTCTGTCTGATTTCAGAACGGACTCTAGGTAATTTCTATTATAAATTAACCTTTTTTGGATGAAATGTTTGGGACCTAGTATGTTTGATTTGGTTAAGAAAAAGGACCAAAGCTGAACAAATTTAGCCATGTAATGTCTTAAGGGAGTAAGGTAAGGCTGGATAACCTCTACTGTAATGCTAGGAGTATGAGAGTTAAGACAGACAAGTTAAGTGAATGGATTGACACATGGACTGCGATGTTGTTGCCAATACAGAGAAATGGTTGAGGGAAGGAAAACTTACCATTCCAGAGTATAGGATTTTCAAGTAGGGAAGGATGTAATGTTGGAGGTGGTGTTGCATTATTAGGGAGTCAGATACTGCAGTAAGGAGGGATGATATCTTGGAAGGGTCAGTGAATGAGGCATTATGGGTAGAATTTAGGAATAAAAAGGGAGCAGTCATGCTGTTAGGATTATTATAAGAGTAGGTATCTGTCAATCAATTTACTAAAGTGCGTAAAAATAATAGGGCAATTATATTTGGAAATTACAATGATCCCGATATTAATCAGGATAATCAGAGTATGGAAGGGGCAGATATATGAAATACTTAAGGCAGTATTTGAGTGCAGGTCCCCAGATCATTGCTGGGGTCTTTTTGATTGATAGTCTATTCATAACACCACTAAACCATTGCCTTACTGTTGCACGCAGACTGCTGCAGGAAATGGGGGAGGAAATTACAGGAACTCTGACCCAAACGTTTAAATCATCTCTGGCCACAGGGAGGCGCCAGAGGACTGCCAGACAGCTAATGTGGTTCTGCTTTGCAAGAAGGGTGCGAGGTATAGACCAGGGAACAATAGATCATCGGTGGTTGAGAAACTATTAGAGAAAATAGTTAAGGAGAAAATTAATCTCCATTTAGAGAGGCAAGGTTTGATCAGGGATAGTCATAAGGGCTTTGTCAGAGACAGGTCATTCAGAACAAAATTGGTGGAAGTTTTCAAGGTGAGGAATAAGATATAAAAGAGACCTAAGGGGCAACCTTTTCACACAGAGGGTAGTACATGTAGTGAATGAGCTGCCAGAGGAAGTGGTGGAGACTGGTACAATTGCAACATTTGGGACTAGATTGGGTCAGGATATCTGGTCGGCATGGACGAGTTGGCCCGAAGGGGTCTGTCTCCATGCTGTACATCTCTATGACTCTATGGTGTTTGGATGGAGGTAGGGTAGTTGATGTAGTTGATATGGATTTCAGCAAGCCTTAGACATCGTCCCATATGGGAAACTGACAATGAAGGTAACCTGGCAAGAAGGATCTGAAATTGGCTTAGTGATGGGAGGCAGAGAGTGGTGGTGTGTGATTGGAGCCTGATGTGCAGTGGTGTACTGCTGGAATATGGGCTGGGTCCCTTATTGTTTGTAGATAAGAGTGGGAGAAATGATAAATAATTTTGCACATTACATAAAGATTGGCCTGGTGGTCGACAGTGAGAGGGAAGGTGTTAGGATACAGGAGCACGTAAATAGATTGATCAGATGGGCAGATCAATGGTAGATGGAATTTAACTCTGATAGATGTGAGGTGATGCACTTTGGAAGGAGGAACAAGACAAGGGACAACTCAGTAAGTGACAAGACAGCAGAATGGGCAGACAGATCATGGGGTGCTTGTCCCCAGATCCCTGAAGGTGGCAGAACAGGTTAATAAGGGGGTTCAGAAGGCATTTGCGTTTATCTTTATCAGTCATGGTATTGATTATAAGGGCAGGAAGTTCATATTGCAGCTGTACAGAACTTTGGTTGGGCCACAGCCGGATTACTGTGTGCAGTTCTGGTCAGTACACTGCAGGATGGATGTAATTGCACTGAAGACAGTGTGGAGAAAATACACCAGGATATTACCTGAGATGGAGCATTTTTATAATGAAGAGAGGCTGGGTGTGCTCGGATTGTTTTCTTGGGAGCAGAGAAGGTTAAGGGGGAACCTGATTGAAATTTCTAAGATCTTGAAGGGAGGGATAAGATGAACAGAAAGTAACTGTTCTCCTTAGTTGAAGCAACAATAGCAAGGGGGAATAATTTTAAAGTGAACGGTAGGAGGTTTAGAGGGGATTTAAGAAAAAAACATTTCCAACCAGAAGTTGGTGGGAGTCTGTCTGGAATGCTTTACTTGGGAGGGTAGTTGATGTGGGAAACTTCCTAACCTTTAAAAAGTACTTGGATGAGTACTTACAGCTGTTGTGGTTCTGTTCGCTGAGCTGGGAATTTGTCTTGCAAATGTTTCGTCCCCTGTCTAGGTGACATCCTCAGTGCTTGGGAGCCTCCTGTGAAGCGCTTCTGTGCTGTTTCCTCCGGCATTTATAGTGGTTTGCCTCTGCCGCTTCCGGTTGTCAGTTCCAGCTGTCCACTGTAGTGGCCGGTATATTGAGAAATCAGACCAAGTATTGAACTACAGAAGCAATCATCCCAACATCCACAAACAAAGCTGCATCAGAATATTATTTCAACGAGCCACCACACACTGCAGCACAGAGGGACTATGAAGAGCAGAGGAAAATCACCTAAACAGTGTATTCAAAAAGAATGGGTACCCAATGAACACAGTCCGCTGATTTCTCAGCAACAAACCCAAACAAGCAGACAAAACATGTCCAGAAACCCTAGCCACTCTCCGCTACATCAAAGACATCTCGGAAATGACTGCCAGACTACTCAGACCCCATGGCATCATGGTAGCCCACAAACTCACCAATACACTAAAAGAGCAGCTAATGAATTTGGAAGACCCTATACAGTCAACAAGCAAAACAAATGACATTTACAAAATACCGTGCAAGACTGTAACAAACATGACATTGGACAAATAGACAGAAAACTAGCCACCAGGATACATGAACATCAACTAGCCACAAAACAACATGAGCCTTTTTCACTAGTATCCTTATGTACAGATAAGGAAGGACACCACTTCGACTGGGACAACACATCCATCCTACAACAAGCCAAACTGAAACATGCACGAGAATTCCTAGAAGCATGGCATTCTAACTGGAACTCCATCAACAAACACATTGGCTTGGACCCCATTTACCACCCCCGTGAAAAAGAACAGGAAATGACAAGACCATAGGAAATGACATCACCACAGTAAATGACATCAACAACCCAAAGAAACCCAAACATGCAAATAGAAAGGAGAAAACATCAGCAGTGTTTTGTCCGGAGGTTCACTGAAGATATTACCTAGTATGGTGACGAAACATCTGAAAATGAACCTTCCAATCAGCGAGCAAACCTACATCCAGAGCTTGCCAAGACTTTGGATGGTGCCTCACAGTTATATCTGGGGAGGGAAAGGAACTTGTTACACAAAGATAGGTATGAGGGCTCCAAAGTTTGTAGTCAACTAAATTATAAAATAGGGGTGTGCAATCAATGCCAGCTTAGGCAATGGTGCCCTCATCCCGCGAATGAATAAATAACAAGCTCTAGTGGCTGCTTCACAGGGATGACTGTGATCAGTTTATACTCACAATGACATGCTCAAGATTACTTGCGGCAAGCATTTGTATCCCACACAGTGGTGACTGCTTGTGTTTCACACACGGGACTCTGTGCTTATAGCTGTCTTCAGCCTGTACTGTGCAAGAACCTGTTTAATGGAATTGTCCTTGGTCATCCAGGGAACCCCTAAGCCTACATGTTCATTTCATCTTGCTGTCCCTGTTGACACCGTTTCCTCCCCATCCCAGAATAGCCCATGTCTTCCAGTATGCTGTAATCTCCCATCCTTATATATTGTGCTCCCCACTGTCAGAATGACAATACCCTCTGGAATCCCCACAATTCACTCCCAATCACAGCACTGGGCCCTGGTAAATCACCTTGACTTTCATTGAAGAGACACCCACCAGTACTGACCATGGCCTGTGCCCCCTGCCCAAGCTGGAACGACAGCCTTGACTCATAAGAGACCAGACCCTTGACTGTTCTGTGTGCAGCTGCCCGATCAGCACACTGATAGTGCCCTGACTGGTTGCATTGGATCTACAGGACAGACTGTGCCCTCTCCCCAGACTGTAGTGATATAGAACTGCAGAACTGACCCTCCTAAGCGACCAATTGAATATGTGTCCTGGGTCCCGGACTGAGATCAGACGGTGCCCTTGTCTGACTGTGCTGAGACTCCCTGAATGGCAACACGATCCCTTGTCCTGAGTGAGGTCTACTCCCCTTAGACTTCGAGACATGAACAATTAACTGAAGAACACTCAGTGTTTGCTGTGTTAGGTGTGAGATAGATGTTGACCAGTGACATACAGCAACATGTCCACCTCCCTCTTTAACCAGTCACTGCTGACAACCCCAACAAGCTGCCTAGCCCCGTGGCTGTGCTAAAAGGCAAAGCAACACAGAGTGTACTGTGTGTAAGTTCTGAATGAGGCAGCAAAGTGCAAAAAGCCAAGGCGAGGCAGAGCATAGATACTGCGAGCATCGAAGGCAGTGTAAGGTGAGTAAGTGTTACATAGTGAGCAAAGTGCTCTGTGATGGACCCTGATCCTGATCCAATGCATAATGTGGGTGCCTGACCCAGAGTGCAAAGTATACTGGCAGCAGCATTACAATGAATGCTGTCAGTGTGCTCCATACTACAGCACTGAAGTGGAGAGGTGTGTTGTAAGTGAGTCAGAGACATGCCATGACGATGTGGTCAGGCTGGTGCGTGTCTGATGCCAAACTCCATGGACCCGGGATTCGCGTTAGTCATTCCCCAGGGATTGAACACTGAGATATTGGCAATACTGGCCAAGATGGTGGCCCAGAGGAGCATACGTTGAGTGGGAGCCTCCAGGTGCCACCTTTGAGAGTCATGCGGGGAATTGGTGCCACCTAGTTTCTCCCCACTGCTGGGAGAATAGCAAACTGCAGATAAATAACATGAGAATAAGCAACATTGAGATGTTTGATCATGGAAACAGGCCTCTTGTTTTTCATTGGCAGGATTCTCATCTCATTGTTCAAAATTGGTTACAAGCTTGAACGGTTTTTCATAAAGTTGAGAATCTCATTTTTCTGATCTTGCATTTCTGATCTCCCATGTCATACAAGGACTGGGAGAATTCTACCGATTGATTCAAATAAGCATGTTTCTCCTGCTATCCAAAAGTAGAACATTCCTGAGAAACCTTTCATAAGCCGAAATGGCATAAGGTGAAGAAGCAATTAGTGAAAAAGCGAAAATCCTCTTTGGATTTCTTTTGGTTAGTGAAAACAGGTGCTAATGTAGGTCTTTTGTAAAGGCGAAGTGATGTAAAGTGAACTTTCAAAAAGCAGGGAATACCTGTAGATTCATTCTGACGCAAAGAGGAATGAAGACTTGACTGAAAGCAATTCAAATGACTTCATCCATAGTTATCGTAGAGTCATAGAATCCCACAGCATGACCTGGATGTAGGTTTGCTCACTGAGCTGCAAGGTTCGTTTTTAGACATTTCATCATCATACTAGGAACATCATCAGTGAGCCTCTAGATGAAGGACTGGTGGCATGGCCCACTTTCTATTTATGTGTTTAGGTTTCCTTGGGTTGGTGGTGTCATTTCCTGTGGTGATGTCAATTCAAGTGATGACATCATTTCCTGTTCTTTTTCTCAGGGGATAGTAAATGGGATCCAAGTCAATGTGTTTGTTGACAGAGTTCCATTTGGAATTCCATGCTTCTAGGAATTCTCACACGTGTCTCTGTTTGGCTTGTCCTCAGATGGATGTGTTGTTCCAGTCGAAGTGGTGTCCTTTCTCATCTGTGTGTAAGGATGCTAGCGAGAGTGGGTCATGTCTGTTTGTGGCTAGTTGATGTTCATGTATCCTGGTGGTTAGTTTTCTGCCTGTTTGTCCAACATAGTGTTTGTTACAGTTCTTGCACGGTATTTTGTAAATGACATTAGTTTTGCTTGTTGTCTGTATAGGGTCTTTCAAGTTCATTAGCTGCTGTTTTAGTGTGTTGGTGGGTATGTGGGCTACCAAAGAGGTCTGAGGGGTCTAGCAGTCATTTCTGAGATGTCTTTATGCAAGGGAGAGTGGCTAAGGCTTCTGGACATATTTTATCTGCTTGTTTGGGTTTATTACTGAGAAATCGGTGGACTGTGTTCATTGGGTACCCGTTCTTTTTGAATACTCTGTATTCATGATTTTCCTCTGCTCTGCTTAGTTCCTCTGTGCTGCAGTGTGTGGTGACTCATTGAAATAATGTTCTAATGCAGCTTCGTTTGTGGGTGTTAGGGTGTAATACAGTATTTGGTCAGTATATGTTGTTTTCACATAGACGCTGGTTTGAAGTTCCCCATTGACTGTTCGCTCTACTGCAACATCTAGGAATGGCAGTTTGTTGTTGGTTTCCTCCTCTTTAGTGAATTTCATGAAGCAAGGGTATTATTGGTGGTCTTGAAGATTTCTTCTAATTTGTTCTGTTTAGTGATGACAAAGAAGTCATCCATATAGTGGACCCAAAGTTTGGGTTGGATGGTTGGCAGAGCTGTTTGTTCGAGTCTCTGCATTACTGCCTCTGCTAAGAGCCCTGATATCGGAGATCCCATGGGTGTTCCATTGGTTTGTCTGTAGGTTTTGTTGTTGAAGGTAAAGTGGGTGGTAACGCATGGGTCCACTAGCTTGATGATGTTGTCCTTGCTTGATGAAATTGATGGTGTTTGGTGTATGTAGCTTTGGTTCTTCTAATAGTGTAGTCAGTGTTTCCTTGGCCAGGAAATGATGTTGATGAATGTGAACAGGGCTGTTACATCATAGGAGACCATTATTTCATTCTCTTCTATCTTGGTGTCTTTGATGGTCTTCAGGAATTCTTGGATGGAGTGGATGGAGTGGCCTGAGCCTTCTACTCAGTGTTTTAGTCTTTGGTGTGGCTCCTTGGCCAGTCTGTAAGTTGGTGTTCCAGGTAGTGAGAGTATGGGTCTGAGGGGGGCTCCTGGTTTGTGAATTTTGGGTAGTCTGTAGAAGCGTGGTGTGTTGGATCCATCTGGTTTCACTTTTTGGAAGTCGGTTTTATTTATTTCCCCAGATTTCTGAAGTTTTTTGAGTAGGACTGTGATTTGGTTCTCTAGTTTGGGGTCGGGTCTATCGACACTTTGTTGGTAAGTGTTGGTATTTTCAAGTAGTGCGTTCGCTTTCTCAATATGGTCTCTTTGATTTAAAATGACTGTCAAGTGTCCTTTGTCTGCAAGTAGGATAACAATGCTTTTATCTTTTTTTAGTCTTTCCAGTGCTTTCCTTTCTTGTGTATTGAATGTGTTTCCTTCCTTTTTTCTGCTTAATGTTGGTGCGACTGTCTGTCTGATGGTTTGCTGGGTTTTCTCTGTGAGTTGATTGTCTTTCAGTGTTGTTTCTAAAGCTGCTAAGAAATCTTTCTTGTCCGCATCCTGGAAGTTGTAATTTAATCCTCTGACTAAGATGGCTTTTTCAGTGTCTGTTAAGGGTTGGTCAGATAAGATTTTTTATCCATGCTTCTATATTGTCCGTATTGTTATTTTGTGATGACCCTTTGGCCCAAACTGGTCCATGCCGACCAGAATGTCCATCCACGCTAACCCCATTTCCCTGCACTTGGCCCATATCCTTTTAAATCTTTCCTATCCATGTATTTGTCCAAATGCCTTTTAAATATTGTTAATGTACCCCCCTCAACCACTTCCACTGACAGCTCATTCCATATGCGTACCACCTTCTGTGTAAAAGCATTGCCCCCTCAGATTCCCTTTTATTCTTTCCTCTCTAACCTTAAACTGAAGACCCCTGGTCCTCGTTTTCCCAATCCTGGGAAAAGGACTGAGTGCATTCATCCTATCAATGCTTCTCATGATCTTATACACTTCTGTAAGATCCCCGTCAGTCTCCAATATTCTAAGTAAAAAAAGCCTAGCTTGTCCAACCTCTCCCTATGATTCAGATCCTTGAGTCCTGCCAACATCCTTGTAAATTTCTTCTGCACTCTTTCCATCTTCCTTCCTTTAGCAAGATGACCAAAACAGAACACACCACTCCAAGTGCAGCCTCACCAACATCCTGGACAGCAGCAAAATAACTTCCCAACTCCTATACTTAATGCCCAGACTGATGAAGGTCAGTGTGCCAAAAGCCTTCTTCACTGCCCTGTCTACCTGTGAGTCCACTTTCAAAGAGCTGTGCACCTGAATTCCAAGGTCCTTCTGTTCCACTGTACTCCTTAAAGCACTACCATTCACCATGAATCTCCTATCTTGATTTCACTTTCCAAAATGTAAAAGCTCACACTTATCAATATTAAATTCCATTTACCATTTCTCGGCCCACTTCCCCATCTGATCAAGGTCCTGCTGCAATTTCTGAATACCTTCTTTGCCGTCCATGATACCACCTCTTATAGTGTCATCAGCAAACCTACTAATCAAGCCTTGTACATTCTCATCCAAATCATTGATATAGACAACAAATAGCAATGGGTCCAGCACTGACCCCTGAGGCACTCCACTAGTCACAGGTCTCCGGTCTGACAAGCGTCCTTCCACTATTACCCTCTGCTCCCTACCATCAAGCCAATTGTGTATCCAATTTGCCAGCTCCCCCTGGATTCCATGCAGCCTTCTAGAGCAGCGTACCATGTGGAATCTTATCAAAGGCCTCACTGAAATCGATACAGACTATGTCTATCACCTTGCTCATGTCAACCTTCCTGGTCGCTTCATCAAAGAACTCTAACAAATTTGTGAGACATGATCTCCCGTGCACACACCCTGTCTTTCCAAATGCACGGACATCTTATCTTTCAAAATCTTCTCAAGTAATTTACCTACCACAAATGTTAGACTTACTATTGTGCAGTTCCCAGGTTGTTCTTTGATCTGGCCATCTGATCTGGTTACATGAGGCCCTTTGCTCATCTAATCTTTTAAATGAACAGAGCGTGAGTAACATTCCAAGTCAACAGAACCTGGCCGATGGAGTGGCTGTTGGAGTGAAGGGGAGATTTCCTGCAGTTCACAACAAATATCCCCTGTACGGCAAACAACACTGAAACATACGTTTATTAACACGATGGAAGGTCCCAAGTGATTCACAAGAATATGAGAAGACAAATTATGTCACTGAGCCTCTGAGGGAAATATTGGGTTGAATTGTCAAAATCTTGTTCAAAGAATTGGTTTTATAACTGACTGAAAGGAGGAAGACAAGCTGGGGAAATGAAGAGTATAGGTAGGGACTTCCAGATTTTGGGACCTAGGGAAATGAAGGCATGATCAGAAATGGTCAATTAATCGCAACTGGGGATGCACAGGAGACAGAATTAGAGGAACATTGATGTCTTAGAGGTTTGTGAGTCTGGAGGTGATAATAAACAACGAGAGGAGCAAGAAAACAGAAGGGTTTGCAAACAAAAGGTGAGAATTTTAAAATCAAGACATCACTAGACAGAAGTCACCATAAATGAGCAAGTATGGAGCTGACAAAATAGATGTAGTTTGTAACATAAAGGTCTGGGCCATACATTACTGGGTTGTGTGGCCAATTGCACCAAGATAACAAATCTGGTCTTGGAAATAGATAACTGCTTTATGATCAACCTGGCAATCCAATCTTTGGACAGCTTGAGATCATTGTTGCTGGTTAACCAGTCGCAGAGAGATAATTGTTTGCACCCAGTGTCAGATGGATGTGCAGGCTACAGCTTAGAGAGGTACATTACAAGGCATTTCTTTCCTTGGCTGGCTAAAGTTTCCGGAGGAATTGCTGTGCATGAGGAATGCAGGAGAAATAGAAATTGTTTCAGCTGAGATACGAAGCATATCACCAATACTGCAGAGATATTTACCCATCTGGATCTAGATGGTTAAACTGTAGCATTGCATCTTAAATTCCTAAAGTTTGTCTCTTGCCCTGTCTGAATGGAGGGAAGTGAGATGTTTGAAGGAGAATTTGAGCACCCAACAATTAGGCAGCTCTAAAGATTCAAAATTCAAACAGAAGAATTTTTATTTGAAGTTAATTTGTAGGATGTGGGCATTGCTGGCTGAGCCAGCATTTATTGCCTGTCCCTAGTTGCCCTTGAGAAGGTGGTGGTGAGCTCCCTTCCTGATTTGCTGCAGTCCATCTGCCGTGGGTTGACATTAGGGAGGGAATTCCAGGATTTTGACCCAGTGACAGATAAGGGACAGCAATATATTTCCAAGTCAGGATGGTGAGTGGCTTGTGGGGGGAATTTAAAGGTGATGATGTTCCCATGTATCTGCTGCCCTTGTCCTTCCAGAGGGAAGTGATCGTGGGTAGATATAGGACAGATGTCAGTGGTAGTTTCTTTACTGGTAATGAAATGCTTTGCCTGCAACGGCAGTAAATTCGCCCACTTTAAGTACATTTAAGTCGTCATTGGACAAGCATATGGACGTACATGGAATAGTGTAGGCTAGATGGGCTTCAGATTGGTATGACAGGTTGGCGCAACATCGAGGGCTAAAGGGCCTGTACTGTGCTATCTATGTTCTATGTGGGTGTGGAAGGTGCTGTCTGAGGATCTTTGGTGAATTTCTGCAGTGCATCATAGAGATAGTTATTACTGCTGCTCCAGAGTGTTGGTGGTGGAGGGAGTGGATGCTTGTGGGTGCAGTGCCATCAAGTGAGCTCCTGTGTCCTTGGTGATGTCGAGCTTCTTGAGTGTTCCTGGAGCAGCATGTGTGCAGAAGGGTTTAAGTTCAAGGCAGACTATGAAAGAATGAAAAAGAAAGGAAAACGCAGAAGAATATAATTCGAGATGTTGGAAGTCATGAGGGTAAGAAAGCTAGCGTAAGGGCACCTTACGTGAATGCTCATAGCATTCGTAACAAGGTCGATGAGTTAACTGCACAAATCATCACAAATGAATATGATTTAGTAGCCATTGCGGAGAATTGGTTAAAGGATGGTCACAACTGGGAGTTAAATATCCAGGGCTACCAAACTATTCGGAAGGACAGACAGGAAGATAAGAGAGGTAGTGTAGCTCTAATATTCAAGGAACACATCAGGGTGGTGCTGAGAGATGATATAGGTTGTATGGAGAATGAGCTTGAATCCATTTGGATGGAAATTAGAAATTCTAAGGAGAAAAAGTCACTGATAGGCCTGGTCTATAGGCCACCAAATAATAACATCACATCGGGGTGGGCAATAAACACAGAAATAACTAATGCCTGTAAAAATGGTATGGCAATTATTATAGGGGGGTATTTTAATCTCCATGTTGAAGCAGCTCAGTCAGGGTAGCTTTGAGGAGGAGTTTGTTGAGTGTATCTGTGACAGTTTTCTTGAACAATATGTAATGGTACTGACGAGGGTGCAATCTATCCTTGATCTGGTTCTGTGTAATGAGACAGGAATAATTAATGACCTCACAGTCAGGGATCTTCTTGGAAGGAGCGATCACTGTATGGTGGAATTTAGAATACAGATGGAGAGTGTGAAGATAAAATCCAATACCAGGGTCTGACAATAGAATGAAGGAGGTGTTGGCTACAAAATGTTTTGAAACAAAAATTTGATGGTGAGGCAGTTGACAAGCAATGGAGGACTTTCAAAGCAATTTTTCAAAGTGCTCAGCAAAAGTATATTCCAGTGAAAAGGAAGGACTGTCTAAAAAGGGGGTAATCTGCCACGGGTGTCTAAGGAAATAAGGGAGTCGATCAAATTGACAGAGAAGGCATACAAAGTGGCCAAAAACAGCAGGAAATTAGAAGATTGGGAAAACTTTAAATGTCAACAGAAAGCCACAAACAGAGCTATAAAAAAAGTAAGGTAGAACATGAGAAAAATCTAGCACAGAATATAAAGACAAATAGCAAAAGTTTCGACAAATATAGAAAATGAAAAAGAGTGGCTCAAGTAAATGTTGGTCTTTTAGAGGATGAGAAGGGGCATTTAATTATGGGATATGAGGAAATGGCTGAGACATTGAACAGGTATTTGGTATTGATCTTCACAGTGGAGGACACTAATAACATGCTAGAAATTGACAAAGAAACGAAGGTAGGTGAGGACCTGGAAGCAATTATTATTATGGAAGAGGTAGTGTTGGGCAAGCTGATGGAGCTAAAGGTAGACAAGTCTCCTGCCCTGATGGAACGTATCCCAGGATACTAAAAGAGATGGCAGGAGAAACAGTAAATGCATTGGTGATAATTTTTCAAAATTCTCTGGACTCTGGGGCAGTTCCAGCAGACTGGAAAACAGCAAATGTGACTCCACTGTTTTAAAAAGGGAGGTAGAGAAAAGATGGAGAATTATAGACAGCTTAGCTTAACCTCTGTAGTAGGGAAAATGCTTGAGTCTATTATCAAAGAAGAAATAGCAAGAAATCTAAATAGAAATTGTCCCATTGGGCAGACACAGCATGGGTTCATGAAGGGTAGATCATGCTTAATAAATCTTTTGAAATTCTATGAAGACATTATGAGCAAAGTGGACAATGGGGACCCAGTGGATGTGGTGTACCTAGATTTCCAAAACACCTTCAACAAGGTGCCACACAAGAGGCTGCTGCATAAGATAAAGTTGCATGGGATTACGGGTAAAGTATTAGCATGGATAGATTCATTGACTAACAGGAAGCAAAGAGTGGGGATAAATGAGTGCTATTCTGGCTGGCAATCTGAACTAGTGGTGTGCCTCAGGGATCAGTGTTGGGACAACAATTATTCACAATTTACAGAGATGATTTGGGGTTGGAGACCACATGTATGGTGTCAAAGCTTGCTGATGACACTAAGATGAATGGCAGAGCAAAGCATGCAGAGGATGGTGAAACTTTGTGGAAGGATATAGATAGTTTAAGTGAGTGGGCAAAGTCCTGTCAGATGGAATAAATGTGAATAAATGTTGATAAATGTGAAGTCACCCATTTTGGTAGGAGTAACGGTAAAAAGGATAATGACTTGAATAGTAAAAAGTTGCAGCATGCTGCTATGCAGAGGGACCTGGGTGTCCTTGTGCATGATGACAGAAGGTTGGTTTGCAGGTACAACAGGTAATTAGTACGGCAAATGGAATTTCGTCCTTCATTGCTAAAGAGATTGAGTTTAAAAGCAGGGAGGTTATATTGCAGCTGTAGATGGTGCTGGTGAGGCCACACCTGGAGTACTGTGTGCAGCTTTGGTCTCCCTACTTGAGAAAGGATGTACTGGCACTGGAGGGGGTGCAGAGGAGGTTCACTCGGTTGATTCCGGAGTTGAGGGGGTTGGCTTATGAGGAGAGACTGAGTAGACTGGGATTATATTCATTGGAATTCAGAAGAATGAGGGGGGATCTTATAGAAACATATAAAATTATGAAGGGAATAGATAAGGTAGAAGTAGAGAGGATGTTTCCACTAACAGGTGAAACTAGGTCAAGAGGGTATAGCCTCAAGATTAGAGGGAGCAGATTTAGGACTGAATTGAGAAGGAACTTCTTCACCCAGAGAGTTGTAAATCTGTGGAATTCCTTGCCCGGGGCGGTAGTTGATGCTACTTCAGTAAACATCTTTAAAGCTGAGGAAATTTTTTTTTGAGCAATAACGGAATTAGTAGATATGGTGAGATAGCGTGTATGTGAAGCTGAGTCCATGAAAAGATCAGCCATGATCTTATTGAATAGTGAAGCAGGCTCGAAGGGTCAGGCGGCCTACCCCTACTCCTAGCTCTTATGTTCTTATGTTCATAGATCCCTGCTGTTAGCAGAACATGTGAATACGATAGTTAAGAAGGCACAGGGTACACTTGTTTCTATCAGTTATGGCATAGAGTATAAGAGCAAGGAGGTAATGTTGGAGTTACACAGAGCGTTGGTTAGGGCACAGCTGGCATACTGTGTGCAGTTGTGGTCACCTCACTACAGGAAGGATGTAATAGCACTAGAGGGTGTACAGAGGAGGTTCACCGGGATGTTGCCTGGAATGAGAAATTGAAATATAAGGAGAGACTAGAAAGGTTTGGATTGTTTTGCGAGAGCAGAGAAGACTGAGGGGTGACATGATTAAGGTGCTTAAGATTATGAGGGGTATAGAGAGGGTGAATAGAGCGCGGTTGTTCCCCTTGGTTGAAGGATGACAGTTTTTAGGTAAGATGCAGGAACTTCAGAGGAGATTTGAGAAAAGAAAACATATTTACTCAGAGGGTCATGGGAAGCTGGAATGAACAGCCTGGGAAGATTGTGGAAGCTGGAAACCTTACAACCTAGCAAAATATTTGGATGAACACATGAAATATCATAACAGTTAAAGACAAGTGTGGGAAATTGGGATCAATGTACATTTAGTGGGAGTTATTGTTGGTGCAGGCTCGATGGTCTGAAGGGCCTTTTCTGCACTGTATGACTCTGAGAACCTCAAGAATAGTGAATGTGGTCAAGAGGTGGATTAGCCCACTAGAGTCTTCCTAGCTTTCCTAATGGCTGAGGGAACTCCAGTACTGAAGCAGTGACTGTATGAAGTGGGCCTGGCTGAAAAAGGAAAAGAATTTCAAACATTTTAAGGCTCTTTAAATCACATCTTTGAGATTCATCTGAAGAGTCTGACAGATGTTTCCCATCTGGTGCACACCAAAGGTTAACCTGGGTGTCAGTGATATACACTGTCTGACCAAAGTGGGGTCAGACTGTCAGGTCAGTGAGTAATTCTAACTTCATTAATATAGTGAAAGGCCTGATTTGGGAGATTAGGGGCCAGGCTGTTCATTGATGGGTCCTTCAGAGTGATTGAAGGTAAAAGACACAATAGCTATGCAGTCGTGGATGGAACAGAGGGGAGTGTTATTGAGGCTGGTAGACTGGCCAATGATTAGTCAATGCAGACTTGCGAACTTTATGCACAAGGAAGGGCCCTTAACACCTTGGAAGGCAAAGAAGGAAATGTATACACAGATTCTAAGTATGCCTTCTGGGTGGCACACACATTTGGGAAGATATGGCAGGAGAGGGGACTGATGAACAGTAGGGGTAAAGAACTGGCTCATGAGGAATTGCTAAAACAAGTATTGGAATCCCTTTTGTTGCCAATGGAAATAGCAATAGTCCACATAAATGGACTTCAGCAGGGACATGATCCCGAAGCAAAGGGAAATAGATTGGCAGATGAAATCGCTAAGGAGGCAGCTCTGAACCCCGAGCCGCTACAAAATAGATTTTGGTACCGATGGTGCGGGAACCTGGGGGGAGACCAATGTTTAGCGCTAAGGAAGAAAGAGAGTTAGAAGAACTAGGAGCTCCAGTAAAGGAGCGCTGGATGCTACCGATGGCCAGGAGATGCTAAATAAGATGATGATGCAAGAAATTATGGCTGTCTTACACCAGGGGAGTCACTAGGTAGTGTAAGCAATATGTGATTTGGTCTTAAGGAAATATGGATGCAAAGGGATCTATACAATAGCCAAACAGATATGTGAGGGATGTATAACATGCAAGAAAATCAACAAGAACGTATTGAGGAAACAGGAGGGAGAGAACCTGGGCTCTGACCATTTCAGAACATTCAGGTAGATTATACTGAATTACCCTGAGTGGGAAGACTGAGGTCTTTGCCTGTAATGGTTGATCACTGATCTGGATGGGTGGAGGCGTACCCTTTAGCCACTGCCACCGCAAGTGGGGTGTCCAAGATAATACTTGAACACTTAATCCCCAGATACGGGATAGTGGAGTGTATAGATTTGGATCAGGGAACTCATTTTACTTCCAGGGTACTCCAGGGAGTAATGAAGGGGTTAGGAATCTCCTGGGAGTTCCACACCCTTTGGCACCCACCTTCATCAGGAAAGGTTGAGAGAATGAACCAGACACTCAAGAAGCAGTTATCTAAATTAATAGTAGAAGCCAGACTCCCTTGGACTAAGTGTTTACCTAGAGCCCTTTTGCAAGTGCGAACAGCCCCAAGGAAAGATATGGGGCTATCCCCTTATGGGATATTGTTTGGCTTGCCCTATCTGGGAATGAAAGGGGAACTGCCAACCCTGGAGACTAAAGATCTGTTCTTAAAGAAGTATATACTGGGCTTGTCCTCCTCTTTGTCTTTTCTTAGGAGACAAGGATTACTGGCACAGACTCTGCCCCTTGAATTTGCTGTTCATCCCATTCGGCCGGGAGATTGGGTCCTAATTAAGTCATAGACAGAAACTAAATTGCAACCAGATTGGGAGGGACCGTATCAGGCTCTTTTGACTCCTGAAATGGCGATACGCACGGCGGAGAAAGGCTGGACTCACTACACCAGGATTAAAGGACCGGTGGAATCCCCAGTTAAGAAAGAATTCTGGAAGGCCGAATCAACGGAAACTCAAACTCAAAAGACTTTAAGTAACTGATTTTTATGCGGACGCGGGATAGTTTGTTTTTGATAAGTTTTGTGGGCGGCACGGTGGCACAGTGGTTAGCACTGCTGCCTCACAGCGCCTGAGACCCGGGTTCAATTCCCGCCTCAGGCGAGTGACTGTGTGGAGTTTGCACGTTCTCCCCGTGTCTGCGTGGGTTTCCTCCGGGTGCTCCGGTTTCCTCCCACAGTCCAAAGATGTGCAGGCCAGGTGAATTGGCCATGCTAAATTGCCCATAGTGTTAGGTAAGGGGTAAATGTAGATGTAGGGGTATGGGTGGGTTACGCTTCGGCGGGGCGGTGTGGACTTGTTGGGCCGAAGGGCCTGTTTCCACACTATAAGTAATCTAATCTAATCTATATATTGTATTGCATGTTAAATCTCTTGGTCCTTCAATACTATTGTAGGATGCTGGGGACGCCTAGGGTTACCATATTAGCTTTCTTAGTATTGGGATTTTGTCAAACGCTGCTGTCATCTCCATATTTATTATTAACGGTCCCTGAGTCTGAAGATCCGCAAGTAATAGAGGTCGATGCTTGCAGTCTAGTAAAATGCGCAGATGTAAAGTATCAGAGGGAGGATATTTCCCCCGAAATCCTTCTTAAGACCTGACCGGACACAAGGTTTGGTTCGCAAAAACCGCCACCTGGCATCACTATCCATAGAGTCCTCTTTCACCCAGCCCTAGACTATCCTGACAAAAAGTGCCACGCGATATATCTCACCATTAGGAATACCTCCTCTGAAGACTCCTTTCCCCGTAAAAACGGGTTTCGACTCCTTATTTAAAGATAGTAATGGCAGCCACTGGGAAGTGTTTCTCGGGCTGCTGTTTCCGAATAGTTGTAGGGAGCTAAACCACTTGATAGTAAGATACAACATTTTGCCCCTCCCAACAACCCAAAGGTGGTAAAAATTATAGAGGTGAAGGACTTGAAGCAGACCATGAAATAGAAACTGGATACGGGGACGCAAATGAATGGGTAAAGTACACTGTTAGAACTCTGAATAAAAGCAATTGCTATGCATGTGCCTCCGGTAGACCAGGTGCCCCCTTAGTCCCCTTTCCGCTCGGGTGGAACTGAAACAGGAAGGGCATTGAATGTATGATAGCCCTGTATCAGGATAAGACTGCATGGAATGATAGGAATTATATATCCCTATCTCTAATGTTCCCTTCCTTGGAGAAGATGGATTTGAAAGCTCCCCCTACATTTTTGACCACGGTCGGGAATCACACATCGTGTATAAGCCGACAGGTTACTAATTGGTCTTGAGACTTGGGGGAACTGAGGTTATGTATAGAAACGCAGAATGACACAGAAACAGACAAAGGAGGGAACTACTCAGCACTCAGGGTTGCCCGGGCGGATCTCTGGTGGTACTGTGGAGGCAGAATATTGTGACCTACCCTACCTCCTGACTGGAGAGGGATACATGCAATTGTACAATTGGCAATCCCATTCACCTTGGCATTTGGGAAGGAGAAGGTGGTAGTAACAAAGAAAGAGAGGAGTAAAAGGTCATTATTAGATACTTCCTTTGATGATAGGATTTATCTCAACTCTGTAGGAGTTCCGAGAGGGGTCCCCGATCAGTTCAAGGCCCGCAACCAGATTGCAGCAGGTTTTGAATCGGCCCTATTTTGGTGGGTAATGGTCAACAAGAATGTGGATTGGATAAACTATTTTTTTTTACAACCAGCAAAGATTCATCAATTATGCTAGAGATGCAGTCAAGGGTATTTCCGAGCAACTTGATGCAACCAGCAGAATGGCCTGGGAAAACAGACTGGCCTTAGATATGATCCTAGCTGAAAAAGGGGGTGTATGTGTGATGTCAGGGGTTGGTGTTGTACCTTTATTCCAAATAATACAGCACCTGATGGGTCAATCTCTCGTGCCTTGCAAGGATTGACCACCTTGGCGGAAGAATTGGCTGAGAATTCAGGGGTGGACACATCATTCACGGGATGGCTGGGATCATGGTTTGGGAAGTGGAAAGGCGTGGTAGTCTCCATCCTCACCTCTCTGATAGTGGTAGCAGGGGTACTAACAGCAATTGGCTGTTGTATCAAACCTTGTGCACGGGGGTTAACCCAGCGGCTGATTGTTTTGCCAAGTCTGTCTCAAACTCCCCTAAAAGGTAATCAGGCAGAGGAACTCAACCTCTTGAACAATGAGGGGATGGGTGACTTTCAGGAATTAGCCACTATAAATGAAGTCTCAGGGATGATGCTAGCAAACTGGAAGGCAACTTACGAGACAAATGCAGAAGACAACACTTAGTAGCCAAGAAGAAAAGGGGGGGATTGTAAGGTATAGGGTTAAAATTATGCAGAATAAGGTGTTGCTTCTGCAAAAAACTTACATTATAAAATTAGGCTGCACATGCCAATACTAAACAGTGAGAAGTGAAAACAGGTAGAATTATCTATGACTAATAAGGCAGAGCAACCGTGTAGCGGGATGTACCAGGCACAGGAGAATAGTGTGCCAATCGCAGGAGGGACGTGGCCAACGGATGGAATTTAATTTGGCAGGTCAGTCACATATAAGGAATGAGATAAATAAGAGTAAGGGGCGACAGGCTTAGAGTAATGGGAGAAGTAAACAGGGGCAGAGAGAAGCTAGACAAAGGTGAAGTGAAGTAGAGCTTGTGATAGGCTACGCGCTACAGCAAAAGTAACCAATGGGGTGAAAGGGGAGGACCGAGAGATGCAGCTGAACAGCATAAATCAGGATGTAACCCTCAGATCGGGGAACTTATTCGTTAGGCATCCGTTCTTGCAAGTATGTATCAATAAAATTCGCTGCTTCAGAATTTGACTCGGACTAAAATTTATTAATATGTGAGTTTTGTTTCTCACAGTTTATCACTCACTGTTCTTCCAATTGTTCTGCCTTATGAGCTGTCGTTTTAAATCCCAGCACTACACACAAACAGTTTGTAACAAAATGTCTATAACTGAGATTCCAGAATGAAATATGGTGACAGGTGGAGACATTGCATGGAATTGGAGTACAGGGAGATCCAGAAAGCCTTTGACAAACTATTATACAGGAGATCACAAAGGGACAGTGGAAAAGGGTGAAGAATAATGAATTGGATCAAAATGTATTGGAAGAGATAAACAGAGTGAAGGGGTTAAGAATATTTTCTCAGACATAGTTCAAAGTGGGCAATGGAATCTCAGTGTCTGTTTTGGCATCATTTCCAGAACAAAGGTAGAAAAACAACCTGAAAATATAACAAATGCATTATCTCATATTCAGGGCATTCTGAAACATTGGTCACACCAGCTTGCTGCTGGGTTTGCTCCCCCAGACCTCCATGTTGGACACCCAGCACCAACACCTCAGGGCACACTCCATGGGCACTGGCCACATGCCCCCACATCCATAGATGTGGCATCAACACCTGCCAGCCTCTTCTCATCATCATGGCACATCTCTGATCCACCAACAGTTTTGCACTTCAGAGTGTACAGGCAGCTGCCAGGGCAATGCTGCAGCAAACACACTGTGTACGCAGGGACAGAGGGCTGGGGTCAGTCCTGGGGTCAGTCAAATGAGTGTCAAGGTGGGGGCGGAGTGGAAGCAGGAGCACTGCTGTGACAGGGAGAGGAGGGGCTCAATGGTGGGGAGGGTCAGCAGCAGCCTGGCTTAAGGAGAATACAAAGATGGTGAAGGGGATGGGGGTAGTCTTGAAAACAGTAATGGCAGAGCCAATTGTGCATGTGAGGGCATGGGATACTGCAGGCAGGGGAGTTATAGACAGTCATCACCATTGTGGCCTCCACAGTGCAGCTCAATAGTGGACATCACTAAACTGTCATGTGTGGGCTTGGGGGGGCACACAATTTGATGTAATGGCTGTCAAAGTGTAGGGATTTAGGAACAACAGGCTGTCCAGGGAGAGCAGGTAAAGGGGCAAGTGAGTTCATGAGTTGGTTGGACCTGTGTTCCAGGCGGAGCCTGATATCACGGTGCCCAGTCTGACCTGCTTTCCCTTCCACATCTGTCAATCCGTGTGAATGATAAATGGCTGGGAACACATCCGGGTGGGTGAAGTCCGAGGCAGTTCAATGGATCAAAAGAGGGCTCCATTTCTGAGTGAGGTGTAGAGTACAGGTTCACATCACTTACCTCACATCATCCCATGTGAAATACACGCAGTGTACATGTGTGTTGGGCGCAAATACTGGCCACCTGCAATGACCACCATGTTACTGATCCTTGCAAACTGCAGGTCAACAGTGATCACAGCTGATCTCAAAAGAGACACCTGCGTGCTATAAAGAACACAATTGATGGCATGAAACAAAATGGCACAGAACCCATTCTCTGCCCATCCAGTCTGGAAGTATTCTGTAAAATACTTGTATATTGCACCTGAAGCTGTCACAAGCAGTAGGGTTCCTCAGGCGGTGTCCAAGATACAGGCGAGCCAGGGGCTTTCATCCTGATGAGTGAGGCTCAGTATTGGTGCAGGTTACGATTTCCCAGGTCACCAGGACAGAACTGTGCCAACCTCTGGATTGGCACCTCCGACCTGAAGGCATCCTTTCACAGTCCCTCAAGAGGTGACAGTGCTGTTGGATTTCTGTGACTGGCTCCTTCTGGAGAGCAAGATAATCTCTGTGTGATACCTGTCACCCACTCACAGATGCATCAAGACAGTGATGGTAGTGGCACCAGGGATGCTGCTCAATTCTGGGGGACCAGGGCTGTGGCAACTTCCCACAGTGAGAGGTAGAATCCAGCTAGTATTGGGCAGGAGGGGTACCATAGAGGAGTGGTCAGTCATTAATGAGGCAGGTTTGAACCTTAGCACAAAAAAGCTGCTTGGACTCATGAACAGACACAATGAAAACTCGACAAAACTGACAATTTGACAAGTCAAAGTGTAAGATGCACCTATATTCTTTCCTTCCCTTCACGTGGAGTTTTTAAATAAGTTGATGCAAAGCAGACCATGCCATAGATTCCCAACAGAACTGGTTAGCCTCCTTAAATAGTGATGTTTCTGTTACTTAAATGGGTGGAATGGAATCTGAGAGATTTGGGTACGGTTGCAGTAAAATGATGTTATTTTGAGGTTGACTGTGTTCTGGACAGTCCCTCTGCTTAAAATAACAGGCCCCAGTTCCTGCTGGGGACCAGGTGTTTGCTCATTTCACCCACTCAGAGCAGCTGGATTGGACGGCACAAACCACCCTCAAATACTGAAAGCTGATTGGCTGAAACTGACTGCTGAGCAGCTTCATTCAAACTCCTTCAACATTCCCATGAGGTTCAATTCATTCTCAATGTTCGGGTTCCATGGAAATAACAGATATACTTATTGTCTCAATCATATTCACCATTCTGTGCAATATTGTTAATTGTGTAACTGGTCACCTGGTGGTCAATAGCAGATTAGAGTATGATAGTTAGGTGGCAAGAAGGTGCATCATTAACTAGTCACATGCTCAGCTCTTTCATGTTCACACAAACTGTGACAGAGCAAAATTATCCAAACATTAACTGAGGGGAATCACCAACACCTTAGGCTGGATATTCCCCCTGGAGAGGGATACAGGAGTTGGGAATGTCACTCTGCTCCAATCCCTCTCTTGGAGGCTGGGAACATGCACACATTGGGATTCTCACAGAGGTGCCCTCTGAATTAGCCTGGAGACAGGTAGCTTGTGAATTATGGGTGGATGAAGTGTAGCCCCTTCTCAGGGCAGCATTTAGTTGCTCTAATACCCAGGCAGGCAGGATGGGCCTTTCCTCATACAAACAGGCCCCTACACAAACTGGAAGTTGGAGACATGCTGGAAGTGACTCGTCAATGTCCATTAGTTCAGTGTTAACAAGGCCCTAACAGAGTCGAATTGGGCACCTGCCCTGCCCTGCTGGACCCAGACCCACAATGTCTGAAATAGCTGGAGCTGGGAATGATGTTGGAAACTAAATATTCACTTTCTACCTCCAATCCTGCCTCATGTATACCGGACATTCAGCAAGTGGCCTATGCTTAGAAGTTCCCTGTATCACGTTGCAGATCCATTTTCCTTCAGAAAGACATTAGGACATATACATTATGTGATAAAAAAGATTGACAACATGCAGATTTTTAAAAGCTCTTTAGAGTGGCATGTTGGTTAGCACTGCTGCCTCAGAGTGTTAGGGACATGGGTTCAAATTTAATCTCAGGTGACTGTGTGTGGAAGTTGCACATTCTCCCTGTGTCTGTGTGGGTTTGTTCCAGTTTCATCCCACAGTCCAAAGATTAGATTAGATTAGATTACTTACAGTGTGGAAACAGGCCCTTCGGCCCAACAAGTCCACACCGACCTGTCGAAGTGCAGACTACCCAGACCACTTCACCTAACACAACGGGCAATTTAGCATGCCCTGAACATTTTTGGATTGTGGGAGGAAACTGGAGCCAACCCACACAGATATGGGGAGAATGTGCAAACTCCACACAGACACAGGATAAATAGGGTGGTCAGTGGGACTTTAAACTTCTGAGTTGGGGGGAAGGGAAAGTGAAAGCGACAGTGAGTATGGAGTTAAATGGAAAGATAAGCAGCAGGATAGCATGTGTGCAGGTGGATTTAACCTTGAGGCAGACTGGGAATGCAGCAAAAAGGAAGGATAACTTAGGACATCTTATGACTTCCAATATCTCTAGTGATAAAAAAGTTAGCATTAAGGCACTTTACCTGAATGCTCGTAGCATTCGTAACAAAGCAGATGAACTAATGGCACAGTTCATCGTGAATGATTATGATGTGGTAGGCATCACAGAGACGTGTTACAGGGGGGTCAGGACTGGCAGCTAAACATCCAAGGGTTTTCAACTTATCGAAAAGACAGGGAGGTGGGCAGAGGGGGCGGGGTTGCCTTGTTAGTTAAGAACAAAATTAAATCTATGGCACTGAATGACATAGCGTCGGATGATGTGGAGTCTGTGTGGGTGGAATTGAGGAACCACAAAGGCAAAAAAACCATAATGGGAGTTATGTACAGACCCCCTAACAGTGATCAGGACCAGAGGCGCAACATGTACCGGGAAATAGAGAAGCCATGTCAGAAAGGCAAGGTCACGGTGATCATGGGAGACTTCAATATGCAGGTGGACTGGGTAAATAATGTTGCCAGTGGATCCAAAGAAAGGGAATTCTTGGAATGCTTACAGGATGGCTTTTTGGAACAGCTTGTCATGGAGCCAACAAGGGAGCAGGCTATTTTGGACCTAGTGCTATGTAATGAACCAGACTTTATAAAAAATCTTAAAGTAAGGGAACACTTAGGAAGCAGCGATCATAATATGGTAGAGTTCAGTCTGCAGTTTGAAAGAGAGAAGGCAAAATCAGATGTAATGGTGTTACAGTTAAAAAAAAGGTAATTATGAAGGCATGAGAATAGACTGGAAGCAGAGCCTAGCAGGGAAGACAGGAGAACAAAAATGGTGGGAGTTTGTGGGTATAATTGAGGACACTGTACAGAGGTTCATCCCCAAGAAGAGAAAGATTATCTGGGGAGGGATTAGACAACCGTGACTGACAAAGGAAGTCAGGAAATGTATTAAAGAAAAAGAGAGATCCTATAAAGTGGCCAAGAGCACTGGGAAATCAGAAGATTGGGAAGGCTACAAAAACAAACAAAGGATAACAAAGAGAGAAATAAGGAAGGAGAGGATCAAATATGAAGGTAGGCTAGCCAGTAATATTAGAAATGATAGTAAAAGTTTCTTTCAATACATAAGAAACAAATGACAGGCAAAAGTAGACATTGGGCCACTTCAAACTGATGCTGGAAGCCTATTGATGGGAGATAAGGATATAGCTGGAGAACTTAATAAGTACTTTGCGGTCAGTCTTCACAATGGAAGACATGAGTAATATACCAACAATTAAAGGGAGTCAGGGGGCTGAGTTGAGTATGGTTGCCATTACAAAAGAGAAAGTGCTAGAAAAGCTAAAAGGTCTTAAAATTGATAAATCTCCTGGCCCCGATGGGCTACATCCTAGAGTTC
The DNA here is from genome assembly GCF_047496795.1 of Chiloscyllium punctatum. Classification (NCBI taxonomy): domain Eukaryota; kingdom Metazoa; phylum Chordata; class Chondrichthyes; order Orectolobiformes; family Hemiscylliidae; genus Chiloscyllium; species Chiloscyllium punctatum. The sequence goes on along the minus strand of NC_092762.1, from coordinate 49,958,038 downwards.
TGAGGGAGGTGGCTGAGGAAATAGCAGAGGTATTGGTTGAGATCTTTCAAAAGTCACTGGAGTCAGGGAAAGTCCCGGATGATTGGAAGATCACTGTTGTAACTCCCTTTTTCAAGAAAGGATCAAGACAAAAGATGGAAAATTATAGCCCAATTAGCCTAACCTCGGTTGTTGGTAAAATTCTAGAATCCATCATTAAGGATGAGGTTTCTAAATTCTTGGAAGAGCAGGGTCAGATTAGAACAAGTCAACATGGATTTAGTAAGGGGAGATTGTGCCTGACAAACCTGTTAGAATTCTTTGCAGAGGTGACAAGTAGGTTAGACCAGGGAAACTCAGTGGATGTGGTCTATCTAGACTTCCAAAAGGCCTTTGATAAGGTGCCACTTGGGAGGCTGCTGAGCAAGGTGAGGGCCCATGGTGTTTGAGGTGAGCTACTGGTATGGATTGAGGATTGGCTGTCTGACAGAAGGCAGAGAGTTGGGATAAAAGGTTCTTTTTTGGAATGGCAGCTGGTGACAAGCGGTGTCCCACAGTATTGGGGCCGCAGCTGTTCACGTTATATATTAATGATCTGGATGAAGGGACTGGGGGCATTCTAGCGAAGTTTGCCGATGATACGAAGTTAAGTGGACAGGCAGGTAGTACTGAGGACGTGGGGAGGCTGCAGAAGGATCTAGACAGTTTGGGAGAGTGGTCCAGGAAATGGCTGATGGAATCCAATGTGAGCAAATGCGAGGTCTTGCACTTTGGAAAAAAAGAATACAAGCATGGACTACTTTCTAAACGGTGAGAAAATTCATAAAGCCAAAGTACAAAGGGATGTGGGAGTGCTAGTCGAGGATTCTCTAAAGGTAAACATGCAGGTTGAGTCCGTGATTAAGAAAGCGAATGCAATGTTGTCATTTATCTCAAGAGGGTTGGAATATAAAAGCAGCGATGTGCTACTGAGACTTTATAAAGCTCTGGTTAGGCCCCATTTGGAGTACTGTGTCCAGTTTTGGTCCCCACACCTCAGGAAGGACATACTGGCACTGGAACGTATCCAGCGGAGATTCATACGGATGATCCCTGGAATGGTAGATCTAACATACAAGGAATGGCTGAGGATCCTGGGATTGTATTCATTGGAGTTTATAGATTAAGGGGAGATCTAATAGAAACTTACAAGATAATACATGGCTTGGAGAGGGTGGACGCTAGGAAATTGTATCCGTTAGGCGAGGAGACTAGGACCCATGGACACAGCCTTAGAATTAGAGGGGGTAAATTCAGAACAGAAATGCGGAGACATTTCTTCAGCCAGAGAGTGGTGGGCCCGTGGAATTCATTGCCTGGGAGTGCAGTGGAGGCTGGGACGCTAAATGTCTTCAAGGCAGAGATTGATAAATTCTAGATGTCACAAGGAATTAAGGGCTACGGGGAGAATGTGGGTAAGTGGAGTTGAAATGCCCATCAGGCATGATTGAATGGCGGAGTGGACTCGATGGGCCGAATGGCCTTACTTCCACTCCTATGTCTTATGGTCTTATGGTGCCGCCCTAAAAAATGTGTAGGTTAGGTGAATTGACCATGCTAAATTGTCTGTAATGTTAGGTGGAGTAGTCAGAGGGAAATGGATCTGGGTGGTTTTCACTTTGGAGGGTTGGTGTGGACTTGTTGGGTTAAATGGCCTGTTTTCACACTGTTGGGAATCTCATCTATTAACAAGAACAACAAATAAATTACGCCAGAAAAATATTTTTTGACCGTAGGTGTGAAGAACAATTTTAACTCCAGGTTGGTCAGAAGAAGCAGCAAACATAAAGTGAAATATCAGACAATAAACGAGCTTCAGTATAAAATGTGACAGTGTTTCCAGTCGGACTGGGGTATCACTACTGCATCAACCTGAATCTCTGAGCCTGAATGGGCGGGTTTCAGGTCCTTGCTCTGGTTGGTCGGTGTGAATCGCTCTCATTTGCACGGATTTCCTTCCTGTTGTGTAGGCCTCTATAAGTGGCTTCAATGGGAATCTGCTGCCACAGTCTATCCCAGATACAGTCGCTGAAGGCAGGCAGCTCACTGACAGAAATGATGCGGATCTTGTGTTTTCTCTGTTCCCTGGCAGTGTGGCTGGGCTGTAAGTAAAACACTGCTCCTTCCACAGCAGCAGATCGGGGTTTTACAGTCCCCTTTAAAAGGGTCCATTTCTGATGTTTAATCCTTGCTCTTTTACAGATGGACAGTGTCAGACTCTGACTCAGCCTCCACACCTGACTGTGAAACCGGGAAACACGGCCACACTGGAGTGTAACATTGGAACGGTTGATAGCAATAACGTGTACTGGTACAAGCAGACACCAGGGTCAGCTCCTCAGTGGATTCTCTATTACTATCACTCGCACAGTGCGCCTACCTATGGGTCTGGGTTTAGCAGCGACCGTTTCACATCGACAGCCAACAGCGGCCACAACATTTACCAGTTAATCATCCAAAACGTGGAGGTGAATGATGCCGCCGTCTATTACTGTGGAAAGTGGGTGAGCTCGGCCAGTACTTATGTCTCACAGTGACAGAAGGTAACACAAAAACTGATATCAGGAAATAAATGTCCTCCTAATATCATTGTATTGGATCAAATACTCTAATATTTAAGATTTCATAAATAACTTTAATGTTGTCCTTCGGTATAATAATTTCCAATTGCCATTATTTCATAATTGGTAACTTTCTGAATCATTCCCATTACTGAGTGTTGATGACATTTTAATGTCAGTGTGCGGATGTTGTTGTGAGGTTATTCCTTACTGTCCTACACCAACTGGGGCACTGTGAATACATGATCAATGCTGGCACTGGTGTATCTGAAGGTGTTTTCTCTCTAATTCCAGGATCCTAGATAACTGTATGGACTGAATCCTAGAACCTCACACTGTGTGTGTTTGGGCAAGGGACCAAGCTTTTTGTTGCAGGTAAGTGGCTGGGAAATCCCTCTGTGGATACTAACTGTGTGAATTTTGACACTTAATTGAAACTTGATGATTTTCTCATGCCTATTTCTTAACCTGAGCGAAAATGTTGGTTGTTTCTCCAGAGTCTAGCAGCAGAAGCAGAGCAATCACTCTTGGTGCTGCCTGTCTGAGTTTGTGCTGTTTCTGACATTGGCTGTTAGTTCATAGTTTTGTATATCATGTTTTTGTTCATATGTGCTTTGATTTGACAAACTTTTTTATTAGCTTTTTTAGCATGCTGTACATTTTGTTAATATATTTGGTGGCACATATTTGAGTATGTGGTCTAATTTTTTTTTCAAGGCTTATATAGTGCAATTTTGGGAACAGAGTTAAATTTAGTTCTGCTGATTTTGTTTAAAATGTTCAATATTAGCTGCACTGAGTTAAATTGAAAGAAAGAAACTTCATTGATATATTTTCTAATTTTTATTTTTAATGCCCCAAAGCATTTCATGGTGAATTAATTAATTGAAGCTTTGTCATTGCTTTTTAGATGAGTAGTAATGTGCCTACACATAAGCCATTATTAACTTTGACAAATATCAGAAGCAATCATTCACAGAAACCAAGCATTGCTAATGCAGTACTCAGTAAAATGCCAGTTTAGTTCCTGAGTCAGTATTTCTTTGCACTAGTCCTCTCTCTATTTTTAAAGCCTATTGATAACTTTGTCTGTGCTTTTTTTATTTTTGCACTGAACTGGAACCTCTTGTTATCTTTACTTCTGAAGTAACTCGACAGAGGCCAGTATCCCGTCACAAAGTTGTTCTGTATATACACGTGCATAGTACATGATTCAGTCTCCTCAGAGCCAGCTAATAGTGAACAGACCCTCTGACACTCCTGATTTGGTTGTTTGGTTATTTATGTATTTATTTTTGGTTACCCAACCCCACTATAGCAACACAGTAGTCGCGCTTATTTTTTCTCCACAGCATTCATGTTGTGTAAGTGCAAGGACTCCGTGAAGACCCCATTGAATACAATTATTTGCACAATCTCTCCACCACCAGGAAAAGGCACCCAAGTGGCCAGGGAACCAATGACAAGCAAAGCCCAATAGGGGAAAATGCTTATCTTGGGAATTCAATATGAAATGGGAGGGTGGGGCTGGCACTCTTGTTTAAAAAATTTTATTTATTTTATGTTATCTTTTTCCCATCATCGTCACAGTCCATTTACACATGGAGAGTCCTTGACACTAATCCAGATCCCTCAGAGCCAGCTCTGAGTGACCAGGATGTTTTAATGCTCCTGTTTTTTTTTACATTTTATTAAATAATTCACAGTTTATGAAATAATTAACATTAACAGTTGTATACAAAGAAACAGCAATTTTACAAGGGAGAGGAGCAGCAAATCCAGGTCCCAAACCCGACTGTTCAACCAGTTTACAGGGAAATAAAGAACTTCAAATCCCAGTTTCAAACATGACAAGACAGTAATAATGACACTTGAAGGCACTCCTACTTATACCCATCACCCAGTGTCCCCCGATTGGACCAGATTAACATCATCGATAAGGAAACTCTTATTCTTAGGGCCCCTGGCTGACCCCATCACAATCATTACATCCATCCCCCTCTCTGTCCGGGGACAGAGGCCTGTTCATTTTTCTCATACCGTCTGTAGTGGGGTTTACCCACCAGGTCCGGTTACTCCGACACAGCCGCAGATACATAGCCTGACTCTCGCTCCCGGAGCACCAAACCTTGACTTCTGAAGTAAACTGTCTCTCTCGCCTGGCATAGTCTTGTGTCCAGTGTTGATGTTCCTGATGCTGTTTCACTTTCCTGCTCCCCCTTCTCCAGGTCTGGGAGGATAAGCTTTAACCTGGTGTGGAGTCTTCTCCCCAATAGCAACTCTGTTGGAGCTATTCCTGTAGCTGCCAGAAGGGTGGTCAGATAGTCAAATAGGAGCCGGGACAGTTTGGTAATGAGTGAAAGGGGAAGCTGTTTTTTCAAAGTTTGCCTTCAAAGTTTTTGGTCTGGCTTTCCACCAGCCCATTGCACAATGGATGGTAAGCTGACCTAGTGTCCAAGACTTGTCTGTGTATTACAAAAGATATTTGCTGCTGATAATTTTTATCCCTGTTGGCACTCTGCACACTGACCCACCAACGTGGCTATGCCTGCATCCAATCCTGGCCACCAGACATGACCTCTTGTCAACAACATCTTCATCTTGGACTCTCATTCCCCCTCTTTTTCACCCCCCCCCCCCCCCCCCCCCCCAACCTCGGCACCCAGAAAGTTTAAACCCAGAACGGACTCTTCCAGTGGCCTCACTACCATTGGTGTATCTGCTGGTGGGAGGCAGCTCCATGCATCCGCTTTTTCTACTTGGCTTCACGGCCGGTGTTCCAACTTGTAACTGTGTGCACTTCACCTGAGAGCCCAATGCTGGATTCAACCTGAAGTTATGGGTGGCACTGCCTTCTCTTTGAGTAGCCCCACAGCCCCACCAGGAGTTGGTGGTCAGTTGCTATGACAATTTTACATAGCGAAGATATTGGTGCAACTTCCCCTCAGGAAAGATAACTGCTCACTTCTTTGTCTGGGTGTATTTGTGTTCTGCATTAGCTGCAGTCCAGGAAGCGCACACGATTGGGCATTCCTCTGCTTTGGGCCTTGTGACTCGTGCAGCTCAGTCCATAAACTGTATGGGTTTGATTATCCCTTCGCTTTCCAGCCTCCTGATGTCTGCCTCTACTTTTTGCCTGGAAGGACAGGCCTTGCAGAATCAAGGAATCACTTTCCAGTCAACATGCAAGGTGGTCTTTGCTCCTTTGATAGTCCCGATTCCTTCCTGAAAAGTGTCCGAGGATTTAATTAGGACTTTACTTGGGCTCAACATTTATCCATTAGAAAATGGTTGGCTATGAAGGTGAATCTTTTTCAACCAATTTCCCACCATCGAATGAGACCAGAACCGAAGTTGTACCCTTAACCTGTAAAGGTTCCCGGGATAGGTTCTCAGTCTAGCCGAATCCTTATGCAAAGTTAAAAGGGTTGGGGTCCAGAGTGAAGTTTGTTATAGACTGGTTCTGCAATCACTGATACAGCCACACTGGTCTCAACCTCCATTCGAACCAGGTGACCATTCAACCAGACATTTATTTTGATTGTGATTTGGATGTTGCTCCACAATTTAACTGTTTCAAGACCAATGCAAGTGGGCGTTCTAGGATGTACACTGTCCTGGACACCAGCCTACTAGTTCCTTTACTCAGTTCAGGCCTACTGTGTCTCTGTTGCTGTCTCTGTCCTGCACATCGGCAGCAACTACAATGGCTTGCCAGCCAGGATCCTGGAAAATGTTCACTTGCTTGGCTCTGTTTTAGGGTTTTGCTGTGGTTTGACCTAGAGTCCTCCGGTTCAGGATATGTCCTGAATGAGGTGATACTACAAGCTCAGCTTGCCTGGGGAGGGGCTCCATTTCCATTGGTATACCCTGTAACTCTTACACTCCACTTGTCGCATTTTCTAATGACACAGCCAGTTGTTGTGCCTGTTTGAAGTCCAGTTGGGCTTCAGCTAGCAGGCACCTTTTGTATGGTTACATCATTAGTCCTAGTCTTGTCACCATTGAAATAACTACAGAGGCCTGTATCACCTCAGCCTTTATTTACAGCTGCATAGTGCGAGAGGCTGATCCGGCTTCCTCTGAGCCAGCTCAGAGTGAACAGAACCTCTGACACTCCTGTTTGTATCTGTCAGGCAGGACTCTCTCTGATTAGACCGGATTAACAGCCTCAATATGGGAACTCATGCTCTGAGGTTCACCTGGCTGGCTTCGTTTCAATCACTACAACTTCCTGTTTCAACACTTTTATTTCCCCCCCCCCCCCCTGCCGTCAGATGTTACATCTCCAATCCATCCTCTGCTTTTCTCCTTTCCATTTCTGGTGCAGATGAGCAAACCAATGTTTGCTGTAAGCTGACTGAAATTCCAACTTTCTTAAGAGACTGTCTCCTCTCACTCTCTCACTAGGAGCTCTATTTCCTCCTTCTCACCTCAATCTCTTAGGAATCTGACGATGACCATAACGATGCTTATGTTGTGTCTTCCCTTCTCCTTGAGCAAGGAAACCCTACCTCTCTCAACACAATCTCTTGCTTTAATATGGCTCCTTTTTAGTATAGTAGAAAACTGTCCCAGGATATACATAAAGAATTATCAAACAAAATGTTACTTCAGCACCGAAGGAAGTATTATATTAAAGGCCAAATTGATATAATTTAAGGCATTTCACAAACAATTTTTTTCTTCATAGATAATTTGTCAAGCCATTGGTTTTTACCTCCTCACATTCTCCCAATGCATGCTGGAACTCTCCCTCTGCTCCCTTTCCTTCATTGCCATCGTTTGCTCTCATTGCTTCTTGGAGACTTGTTGCTTTGATTTAGGTTTTGCATGTTCTGAGGCTGGAGCTCAGGTTCTGAGGTGAATTCACTGAGATGGTGTAGCCACCGCTCTAGCCGGACTGTGGCACGAGTGAGTGTGCAGTAAAAGGGCTCGCTGGGTTTGTGCTGAGTTTCAGTACTGATACCCCAGACCCTAGCCTTTACCACTCGCTCACTGTGAGTTGCTGCTGGACATGTTCACATTGAACCTGTGCCAGGAGTTAATGTTGCTGCATACTGTTCACTGCCATCAGCCTTTCCTCATTCGGAAGACTCTGAGGGAAATAAAGGTGGTGTTGAGGCTGGGAAAAGGATCATTGAAGATCAAGCAAGAAATTATTTTGTTCTTCTTACCTTTTTAATGGGCTAATTGGAGCATCCTCACAGACCATTCCATGTCCTGTTGCTCATTAGTCTGTAGAGCTGAGGACCACACACCTGGAGCTTTCAGTCAAAGCTGTGGAGAGTTTGAGAGAATTTTATTCCCAAATGCCAGAGGTTAGTATTGAAGAGGCACAGTGATGTAGGAATGGGGAGTAGGTTAACAGGAATATGATAGGATAGGTCAGAGCTGTAATTCCCAGGTGTGGTTCTCCTTTATGCTGACTGTTCCCCTCATCCATGAAGCTCAGTGTCCCAGCTCATCACAATAGGTTTTCGGGAAGAACAAGAATTGCTGGAAAACTCAGCAGATTTGGCAGCATCTGTAGAGAAAGCAGAGTTAGTTTTTCAGGTCCAGTGATGTTCTACAGAAAACAGATTTTTGAACCCGAAAGCAAAGATCAGAGGCAGGGATCACGGAGATCAACTGCAGTGTCCCTGATACATTATCTGGGATGAACCAACATAGCACAGACCTGTGTACAGCCAGTGAGTTGGAAGTGAATTCCCCACAGTGAATGATGCTCTAATCCACAGGACAATTGGTTTGACATCCAAATTAGTACTTTTCTATTGTCACAAACCTCAATAGTCTTAACACAGAGGGATGCTAACTCCCACAATAACCTTCTAAGGCCCAATTCTGGAAGCTACAACATCTCTAACCTGTTCTTATTAAACTGAAATGATGCTAAATTCTTTGCTAACTTTGTATCCAAACATTGTCTTTTCTCTTGCAGCTCAGCAACTCCCTGACCCTTCAGTAAAACTGCTTGGGCCTTCAGATGAGGAGATGTCCCGGAAAGGAGCTGGCACATTAGTTTGTCTGGTCAGCAAACTGTCCACGGGCTTTGCTGCGGTCAGCTGGACAGTGGATGGGAGTCCGACGAGCAGTGAGGTCCAAACCAGCGTGGTGTCCCATGACCCAGACAACAGCTTCAGTCTCAGCAGCTACCTGACCATCCCTGGCCGTGATTGGAGCAGTGGGAAGGTGTACTCCTGCACAGTGCAACAAGGAGCAGCTTCAGAAACAACCGCAACAGTCTCACAATCCGGCTGTTAAATATTTGGAAGTTTCATGTGTGTTTGCTGTCTAATTTAGGCAGAAAATGACACTTATCTTCTACCCCTTCACCATTACTCATCCTCTTCCTCTGGAATCTGCTGCATTTTGTGTTCCTGTTTTGCTCTGTGTGTTTGTGCTGTATTATTTTTGAAGTGTTTGTACCTGAGGCAGGTTCTGTTCAGTTTCTCATTTCAAGTTTCAGTGACCAGTGACTTGGCTCCAGTCAGGAATTTCAGTTCATGTGGTTGCTGTGCTCAACACCCCATGCTGGATTTCATGTGAGTTCATGACCAGCCAACAGCATCAGGCACGTAATAATTGTTGCTGCGTGTAATGTCCAATAAAAAGAATCTGTGCAGGAAATCCTTCTGTGTATTTTGTCAACTTGTGTGGTTTCTCATCCTCTCTCACTGCATCTACACAATGTATGGCATCTACTCCCCAAGACACTTTCAAAATGATGTTCCAAATTTGTGACTTTTACTGATGCGGAGGAAGACAAAAATAGCAACAAAAGCCTGGACACACCATTACCATAATCCTGACTTGGATATTATTGCACTGTTCCTGGAATCCCCTTCCACAGAATATTGTGTTGAACAGTAAATAGCAGTTCAAGAAGGGAGTTCATCGACATATTCTCAAGGGTAGTTAGAGATGTGAAATAAATGCTGGCCTTGCCTGTGGTGTTCACACGCACATGGAGTAATTTTAAAATGTTTCTGTACTTCCCTCCTGTTCTGATTTGATTTATTTTTGTCCCGGAAGACCTTGGGTATGAGAGTTGGATCAGTTACCTGGAGAGTTGCCACTCTAACACGGAGTTCATAAAGAAATAATCTTGGCAATTATAGACTGAGCAGTTGAACAGCAGCAGAAGAAACTTCTAAATGTTATGTGCAAGATGGATTAATGTGCACCTGGAGACAGGGACTTATTAGGATGATCAGAATACTTGCATTAATGTGGAACTCAGTTGAGAAGTAGAAATGTGCTTTATGAAGAGAAAAGAAATTCAGTCAATGTTTCGTACGCAGACTTTCACAAGGGGATTGTGAGAGTGCAACATTCAAGACTTGTTCAATTTAGGAATGTGGTGAGATTGAAAGGACAAGTTTTGTGGTTAATAAGTATTCATTTCTCTGGAGGGACTTACAATATGTGGTGTTTAGATATTAATCCAATAAATAGAGAGAAGGCAGAGCAACTCAGCCCCATTGAGTTTTGTGACATATAGGAACTCCAGGCCATGCAACATTCAAGACTTGTTCAACTTAGGAATATGGTAACATTGAAAGGAAAAAGTTTTGTGGTTAATAGATATTCATTTCTCTGGAGGGACACCCAATCTGTGGTGTTTAGATATGAGTCCAATAAATAGAGAGATGGCGGAGCAACTCAGTCCCATTGAGTTTTGTGACATACAGGAACTCCAGGCCATTTCCTGTGAACAAGGATTTTTGTTGAATTCATCCAAACAGGCAATTGTAGCCTCCAAGTAATGCAAGTATAGGATGGCACTTCCAACAAATCAGTACAGTCTCAGTGTTGTAGCCATGTTTTGGGGTTAGAATTCTGAAGTGGGATTTATACCCAGAACTTCAGGATGGAAAAACAAGTGTCCTCTTAACTGAGCTGCAATTCCATGGTGTTGTTGGACAATCAATGTACAGGAATTATCATCAGTTCAGTTACATGTTGACATCACTGCAGTCCTTTTTGTTTTGTTATTTCTTTGTGGAGAGTAACCAGAGCCAGAACATGGTTTAGTGTACAGGGTTTGTATGGAAGGTTCAAAAGAATTGATGATACATATTGCTATAGTTTGGAAAACAGACAAGCTTTTCTTTGCCCGCAGTCCCGACGTAATGATGGTACTTTGTCTGTTTGGTGCCAGGGTCAAGAATGCTACTGAGCAGCTGCATTCTGAAAGAGGGTGCGTGAACCACCAGAGGTCATGTCCCCTCACAGTATTAATGACATCAATGATGCAGGAGAGAATACAAGAACAGGAGTGTGCCACTCGGTCCATCTAGCCTGCCCAGCTGTTCAATACGATCATAGTATTGAAGACTTCAATGCCTTTTAACCACCCCATGGCCATAAACCCCCACACCACTGGTAATCCAATGTAGAACAAGAGATCCTGGGGGTTTATCAACTTCATTCCAAATATGAATCAATCTGAGTGAAAAAAGCTTGCCTTTCATGGCCTTTTTATATCTTTCTCCTCACACCTCAAAAATATGGCCCATATTATTGAACTCCACCACCCTGGGGAAAAAACCCTTACCATATTCATCTATGACCCTCATGATTTGATAAACCTCGATAAGGTCATCGACATTGCAATGAAAAACCTCCCAGCCTCTCCAGACTACCTTCATAACTGACACCTTCCGTTCCTGACAACATGCTGGTAAATCTTTTCTGAACACTCTCCAATGTCATAATATCTTTCCTATAGCAGAGCAACCAGAACGGCACACAGTACTCCAGAAGACACCTCACCAACATCCTGTACAACCTCAATATCACATCCCAACTCTGACACCCTAAGGTCTGTGAAATGAAAGGGAGCATGTTAAACATCTTCTTAAGCACCCTGACTGCATGTGATACAAATTTAAAAGAATTATGCACCCAGGTCTCCCTTTCTACAACACTACCAAGGGCCCTACCATTAATTATATGAGTTCTGGCTTTGTTTGTTTTACCAAAATACAATACCTCACATTTATCCAAATTAAACTGCCACTGCCACTCCTCGGCACATTACCTCAATTGACCAAACTTTCCTTGTAATCTGAGATAACCTTCATCAGTCCACTATACCACCAACCTTGGTATCATCCGCAACCATATTAATCATGTCTCCTAAATTCTCATCCAAATCATTTACATAAATGACAAATAATAGTGGACCCAGCATTGATCCCTGCGGAACATCTCTGGTCACAGGCCTCCAGGAAGAAAAACAACCCTCTATATCCCCTATCTGCAAGCTACTTTTGTATCCGATTGGCTAGCTCTCCCTGAGTTCCAGGTGATCTAACTTTACTAATTAGGCTACCATGCAGAACTTTGTTAAAGGATTTACTAAAGTCAATGTAAACAATATTTCTAACACCTTCCGACTCAGAGGTGAGTATGCTCTCGCTGAGCCAAGGCTAACACTGCAGAATTGATTCATTATAATGCGACAAAGGAAGAAGATGATACAATGACAACATTTTATCATATCATATAGGTCTTACTTTGCAGAGTTGTCACATCCATATAAATGATCTTAATAAATAATTTAGATGTGAATATAAAATGATTATTAAGGTTTGTTGTGGTTATGTTCGCCGAGCTGGGAATTTGTGTTGCAGACGTTTCGTCCCCTGTCAAGGTGACATCCTCAGTGCTTGGGAGCCTCTTGTGAAGCGCTTCTGTGATCTTTCCTCCGGCATTTATAGTGGTTTGTCTCTGCCGCTTCCGCTTGTCAGTTCCAGCTGTCCTCTGCAGTGGCCGATATATTGGGTCCAGGTCAACGTGCTTATTGATTGAATGTGTGGATGAGTGCCATGCCTCTAGGAATTCCCTGGCTGTTCTCTGTTACTACTATTATAGGACAAGCCAAACAGAGAACAGCCAGGGAATTCCTAGAGGCATGGCCCTCATCCACAGATTCAATCAACAAACACATCGACTTGGACCCAATATACCGACCACTACAGCGGACAGCTGGAACTGACAACCGGAAGCGGCAGAGACAAACCACTATAAATGCCGGAGGAAACATCACAGAAGCGCTTCACAGGAGGCTCCCAAGCACTGAGGATGTCACCTAGACAGGGGACGAAACATCTGCAACACAAATTCCCAGCTCGGGGAACAGAACCACAACCACGAGCACCCGAGCTACAAATCTTCTCCTAAACTTTGAATTATTAAGGTTTAAATTCATATTAAAACCAGATATAAAGATAAAAGAGAAGAAGCATAACATAGCAAAGATGAGCAGGAAGCTAGAGGCCTGGGAAACTTTTAAAGAGCAACAGAGGATAACTAAAAAGGCAAAAAAATGAGATATGAAGGCATACTGGCCAAAAATATAAAGGAGGATAGTAAAAGCTTTTTCAGGTATGTGAATTGAAAAGAAATAGTTAAGACTATAATTGGGCACTTGAAGACAGAAACAGATGAATTTATTATGGGGAACAAGCAAATGGCAGAAGAGTTGAATAGATACTTTGGATCTGTCTTCACTGGGGAAGATACAAGCAATCTCCCAGATGTAATAGTGGCTGAAGGACCCTGGGTAATGGATGAACTGAAGGGAATTTATATTAGGCAGGAAATGGTATTGGATAGACTGTTAGGTCTGAAGGCTGATAAATCCCCAGGACATGATGGTCTGCTTCACAGGGTACTTAAGGAGGTGGCTGTAGAAATCGTGGAAGCATTGGTAATCATTTTCCAATATTCTATCGATTCAGGATCAGTTCTGTGGATTGGAGGGTGGCTAATGTTCTCTCACTTTTCAAGAAAGGAGGGAGAGAGAAAACAGGAATTATAGACCGGTTAGCCTGACGTCAGTGGTGGGAAAGATGTTGGAGTCAGTTATAAAAGATGAAATTACAACTCAAGAATGTCCTCTCTAAGCATCACCGTGATGTTTGCCTTAATCAAAAATGCCACTACCCCTCCTCTCTTGCCCAAACTGTTAGACTTCTTGCAATGAAATAAATGCCGTTTAATTCATCAGTCTTCCCTTGTTCTCTGCCCTGCTCTTGTCTGCCTTGTTTATTTAACTTGCTCTCTCTTAACTTCTGCATCTCAATCTTCTCTCTTGTCTCACTACTGCTTAGAGCCTGCCCCAGCCCATCTCCAGACTAGTTTAAACTCTCCCATGTAGCTCTAGCAAAACGCCCCTCCAGTTCAGGTGCAACATGTCCCTCTTGAACAGGTCACGTCTGGCCCAGAAGATCTCACAATGATCCAAAAATCTGAATCCCTGTCCCCTGCACCAGATCCTCAGCCACAAATGCATCTGCCTGATACTTTTATTCCTTGCCTCACCAGTGCGTGGCACTGGGATTAATTCAGAGATTATTACCCTTCAGGTCTGGCTTTTAGCCACCTGCCAAACACCCTCTATTCACTCTGCAGGACCTCATCCCTTTTCCTACCTATGTTGTTGGTACCAATGTGTACAATGACCTCATGCTGCCCTTTGACAATTTGCTGCAACTCCGCCAAGACGTCCTTTATCCTGTTACCAGGAGGCAATACACCATCCTGAAATATTCCTTGTGATCACAGAAATGGCTGTCTGTGCTCCTGAAGCTCATTTGCACTTGGCCAAACCCTGCGTTACTGCAGAGCTAGTCATGGTGTCATTAGTTGAAGTAATTGTTCCTCATAAGACAGTGGCAAAACTCCCAGTATCAGCAGAATATAACCTCCGCCATACCCAGTCCATGACAAGTTTATGCTTTCCTCAATGGAGAGACCAAAACTGTGCACATATGGTCTTACCAAGGCCCTGTGTAACTGCAGTATGTCAGCCCTACTTCTGAATTCCAATCCTCTCGCAATGAAAGCCAAAATGAAATTAGCCATTCTAATTGCTTGCTGAACCTGCCTATTTACTTTCATTGACTGTGATATGTGGACACCCAGATCTCTCTCTCTGTTCACACTTGCCAATGTATTATCATTTAAATAAAACTCTTCCTTTCTGATTTCCACACCAAAATTTACAACGTCGCATTTAGCTCCAATATAATGTGCCTGCCATGTGTTTGCCCACTCACTCATGTTGAGTAAATCACTTTTAAGTCTCTTTTCATCCTTCCTCACAATTCACAATCCTGCTTCGTTTTGTGTTGTCAGTCGTTTAGGGGTATTTGATTTCATTATTTAGGTCAATTGTATATATCGCAAATAGCAATCCTTGCAGTATCCCAATAGTCACTTCCAGACCCTCAGACAACATTTATTCCTACTCTCTGTTTCCTGTCTCTCAACCAACTCCTGATCTATGCTGATATATTATTTCTTATCCCATCTGCTTTCACTTTGCACATTAACGTCTCACCAGGGATTGTAGCAAAATCTGTCTCCCTTATCTACTCGACTTGAGGCATCTTCAAAAAACTCCATCAGCATGCTTAAGCATGGTTTGTCTTTCCTAAACCTATGCTGGCTTTGTCCAATCTCACCAATGTTTTACAAATATTCTTTTATAATTGTCTCTAGCATTTTGTCCCACGACCGATATTAGTCTATTTGGTTTGTAATTCACTGTATTTTTTCTTTCTCCCTCCCTTTGTTAATACTGGATTACATTTGCCACTGTTTGAGAGTCCAGAGGATTTTACTTAGATTAGATTACTTACAGTGTGGAAACAGGCCCTTTGGCCCAACAAGTCCACACCGACCCGCCAAAGTGCAACCCACCCATTCCCCTACATTTACCCCTTCACCTAACACTACGAGCAATTTAGCATGGCCAATTCACCTACCCTGCACATTTTTGGACTGTGGGAGGAAACCGGAGCACCCGGAGGAAACCCACGCAGACACGGGGAGAACGTGCAAACTCCACACAGTCATTCGCCTGAGGCAGGAATTGAACCCGGGTCTCTGGCGCTGTGAGGCAGCAGTGCTAACCACCGTGCCACCCACAAAGAGTTCCCAAACCCTGCGCATGGGTGGCTATCCCAAAGGAAATTGATTAGATCAGATGCCCTACAGTGTGGAAACAGGCCCTTTTGGCCCAACAAGTCCATACCAACTCTCCAAAGAGTCACCCACCTAGACCCATTTTGTAAGATGATCACCAGTGCATCCAATATTTTTGGGGACCACTTCTTTCTCACTCTGGGATGTAGATTATAGGCTTTGGCGACTTGCCAAACATTAAAAGCAGTAAATCTCCAGCATCATTTTTGTACCAATAATAATTTGTTTCAATTCCATTGTCTCACTGCATCCTCGGTTTGCTATCATTTCCTGAAGGTTCTATGTCCCCTCTTGTGTAAAGACAGAATCGAGGTGTGTGCTCAATTCTTCTGTCATTTCTATGTTAAATGGAAAGCCACAGATGTTCATGTTGAGATCACTGGATCTGTCCAGGACTTTGGTGGAGTCTCACTGTCAGAGCTGAGGACGGAATGTGCTTTGTTAAACATTCAAGTTTCAGAGGGCTTCACAGCTTCATGCAATTGAAGTGTAAGGTGGAAAATGTGGCATTGTTTCTGCACAGGCAGGAGAAATGCACTAAAGAACAGCATCACGCTTTCCATTTACTGACATTATATTACACAGCAGAAAGTTCTACACCTTCAACACAACTGAAAAAGGAAATGGCCACATAACCATTCTAAAATCCTGGGCTAATACTGCATTTATATGGTTGTGTCCTTTGGCTGTCGTGTACTAGTTATTGATTGGAATGGCCAGAGGCTGCATCGCCCTCTGGAGATATTCAAAAGAAGTGGGAACCAGTGCAAGTTTGATACTGAGTCTACCAAAGCTTTACCTCTTGCAAGAGAAAGGGAAACAGAATATTGATGAAACAGAGACACATCATGCGACAGCAAAGTCAGAGTGAGCTCAGCTAAGTTGAGGGTCAATAGAGTAGGGCAAGGCTGGATGATCTTTGCTTTAATGCTAGGAGTGTAAGATTGATGAGAAAAAGGTGTGGATTGACACATGGAAATGTGACATTGTTTCCATCACAGAAAAATGTTTATGGGAGAGTCAGGACTGGCAACTCAACATTCTGGAGTATAGGATCTTTAGGTGAGACACAGAAAGGTGTAAAAGGTGTGATGAAGTAGCACTATCAAGTAAGGAGTCAATTATTGCAATAAGGAGAGATGATATCTTGGAAGGGACTTCAAACAAGGCTTTGCGAGTACAACGTAGGACTGTTAAGGGGGCAGTCTCATTACTGGGTACTGAGTGTATTCTAAGGCTCCAAAGAGTCAGCAGCAAACAGAGGAGCAATGATGTAGACAGTTCATGGAGGTGTGTCAAGTGTAATAATTGGGTAATTATACAGTAGATTTCAACCTTCCCAACATATTGGTGAAAGCTGATTCTTTTGGAAAAAGAAACAAGATGATGGAGTATTTAATGAATGGCATGACACTGGGTGGCTCAGAGGAACAGAGGCATCTGGGGGTAATTGTTCACAGATCCCTGAAGTAGGCAGACCATGTGAATAGGATAGTTAAGAACAGAGAACACTGGTTTTCAGCGGCGATAGTATGGAGCATAAGATCAAGGAGGTAATGATGGAGTTTTATAGAGCATTGGTTAGGCCACAATGGAGTACTTAGTGCAGTTGTGGTCACCTCATTACAGGAAGGATGTAATAGCACTAGAGGGTGTACAAAGGAAGTTCACCAGGATGTTGCCTGGAATGAGCCATTGAGCTATAAGGAGAGATTGAAAAGGTTTGGATGGTTTTGTTGGACTAGAAAAGACTGAGTAGTGACGTGATTGAGGTGCTTAAGATTTTGAGGGGTATGGAGTGTGTGAATAGAGAGTGGTTGTTCCCCTTGGTTGAAGGATGACAGTTTTCGGGTAAGGGGCAGGAACTTCAGAGGAGATTTGAGAAAAAAAACATATTCATGCAGAGTGTGATGGAAATCTGGAATGAACAGCCTGAGAAGGTCCTGGAAGCTGGAAACCCATCAACTTTTCAAAATCCTTGGATGAGCACATTAAATATCACAATATTCAAAGATATGGGACAAGTGTGGGAAATCGGGATTAACGCATATTTAGTGGTAGTTATTGTTGGTGCAGGCTCGATGGACTGAAGGGCCTTTTCTGTGCTGTGTGACTCTGAGAACCTCAAGATTAGTGAATGTGGTCAAGAGGTGGATTAGCCCACTAGAGTCTTCCTAGCTTTCCTAATGGCTGAGGGAACTCCAGTACTGAAGGTGTGACTGTATAAGGTTGGCCTGGCTGGAAAAGAATTTCAAACGTTTAGAGGTTCTTTAAATCACATCTTTGAGCCTCATCTGAAGAGTCTGACAGATGTTACTCATCTGGTGCACACCAAAGGTTAACCTGGGTGTCAGTGATATACACTGTCTGACCAAAGTGGGGTCAGACTGTCCGGTCAGGGAACAATTCTAACTTCATTAATACAATGAAAGGCTTGATTTGGGAGATTGTTTATCACTCACTGTTCTTCCAATTGTTCTGCTTTATGAACTGTCCTTTTAAATTCCGATACCACACACAAACAGTTTGTCGCAAAATGTGTATAACTCAGATTCCAGAATGAAATGTGGCGACAGGTGGAGACATTGCATGGAATTGGAGTATAGGGACATCCAGAAAGCCTTTGACAAACTATTATACAGGAGATCACAAAGGGACAGTGGAAAAAGGTGAAGAATAATGAATTGGATCAAAATGTATTGGAAGAGATAAACAGAGTGAAGGGGTTTAGAGTATTTTCTCAGACATAGTTCAAAGTGGGCGATGGAATCTCAGTGTCTGTTCTGGCATAATTTCCAGAACAAAGGTAGAAAAACAACCTGAAAATATAACAAATGCATTATCTCATATTCAGGGCATTCTGAAACATTGGTCACACCAGCTTGCTGCTTGGTTTGCTCCCCCAGACCTCCATGTTGGACACCCAGCACCAACACCTCAGGGCACACTCCATGGGCACTGGCCACATGCCCCCACATCCATAGATGTGGCATCAACACCTGCCAGCCTCTTCGCATCATCATGGCACATCTCTGATCCACCAACAGTTCTGCACTTCAGAGTGTACAGGCAGCTGCCAGGGCAATGCTGCAGCAAACACACTGTGTACGCAGGGACAGAGGGCTGGGGTCAGTCCTGGGGTCAGTCAAATGAGTGTCAAGGTGAGGGTGGAGTGGAAGCAGGAGCACTGCTGTGACAGGGAGGTGGAGGGGCTCAATGGTGGGGAGGCTCAGCAGCAGCCTGGCTTAAGGAGAATACAAAGATGGTGAAGGGGATGGGGGTAGTCTTGAAAACAGTAATGGCAGAGCCAATTGTGCATGTGAGGGCATGGGATACTGCAGGCAGGGGAGTTATAGACAGTCATCACCACTGTGACCTCCAGAGGGGAACCGTGCAGCTTGGTCGGAGTCATCACTAAACTGTCGTGACTTGGCTTGGGGGGCATGGTGGAACATTAAAGTCTCAATTAAATGTGATGGCTGTCAAAGTGTGGGGATTTAGTAACAACAGGCTGTCCAGGGAGAGCAGGTAAAGGGACAAGTGAGTTCATGAGTTGGTTGGACCTGTGTTCCAGGCAGAGCCTGATATCACAGTGCCCAGTCTGACCTGCTTTCCCTTCCACATCTGTCAATCCGTGTGAATGATAAATGGCTGGGAACACATCCGGGTGGGTGAAGTCCAAGGAAGATCAATGGATCAAAAGAGGGCTCCATTTCTGAGTGAGGTGCAGAGTACAGGTTCACATCACTTACCTCACATCATCCCATGTGAAATACACGCAGTGTACATGTGTGTTGGGTGCAAATACTGGCCACCTGCAATGACCACCACGTTACTGATCCTTGCAAACTGCAGACAGACATCTCAATGTTGTAGAAGTAATCACAGCTGACTGTAAAAGAAGCAACTGTGGATCACAAGTACCACAATTGCTGATAGAGAGGTGCAGATTCCATTCCCAACCCGATCTTGAAGTATTTTGTAAGACTCCTCCATGCAGCATCTGAAGAGGTCACAGCCGTTGGGTCTCTCAGGTGCTGTCCAAGATACAGGAGAGCCAGGGGCTTTCATCCTGATGAGTGAGGCTCAGTATTGGTGCAGGTTACGATTTCCCAGGTCACCAGGACAGAACTGTGCCAGCCTCTGGATTGGCACCTCCAACCTGAAGGTATCACAATCTCTCGGGAGGTGACAGTGGTGTTGGATTTCCATATGACTGGCTCCGTCTGGAGAGCAAGATAATCTCTGTCACCCACTCACAGATGCATCAAGACAGCAATGGCAATGGCACCAGGGATTTAGATTAAATTACTTACAGTGTAGAAACAGGCCCTTTGGCCCAACAAGTCCACAATGACCCTGCGAAGAGCAACCCCCCCCCGACCCATTCCCCTACATTTACCCCTTCCCTAACACTACGGGCAATTTAGCATGGCCAATTCACCTAACTGGAAACCAGAGCAAACCTACGCAGATACGGGGAGAATGTGCAAACTCCACACAGACAGTTGCCTGAGGCGGTAATTGAACCTCGGTCTCTGGCGCTGTGAGGCAGCAGTGCTAACCACTGTGCCACCATGCCTCCCACAATTCTGCTGCTCAATTCTGGGGAACCTGGGCTGTGGCAACTTCCCACAGTGAGAGGTAGAATCCAGCTAGTATTGGGCAGGAGGGGTACCATAGAGGAGTGGTCAGTCATTAATGAGGCATGTTTGAACCATAGCACAAGAAAGCTGCTCGGACTCATGAACAGACACAATGAAAACTCGACAAAACTGACAATGTGACAAATCATCTTTACTGTTTCCTTCCTTTCACATGGAGTTTTTAAATAAGTTGATGCAAAGCAGACCATGCCATAGATTCCCAACAGAACTGGTTAGCCTCCTTAAATAGTGATGTTTCTGTTACTTAAATGGGTGGAATGGAATCTGAGAGATTTGGGTACGGTTGCAGTAAAATGATGTTATTTTGAGGTTGACTGTGTTCTGGACAGTCCCTCTGCTTAAAATAACAGGCCCCAGTTCCTGCTGGGGGCCAGGTGTTTGCTCATTTCACCCACTCAGAGCAGCTGGATTGGACGGCACAAACCACCCTCAAATACTGAAAGCTGATTGGCTGAAACTGACTGCTGAGCAGCTTCATTCAAACCCCTTCAACATTCCCATGAGGTTCAATTCATTCTCAATGTTCGGGTTCCATGGAAATAACAGATATACTTATTGTCTCAATCATATTCACCATTCTGTGCAATATTGTTAATTGTGTAACTGGTCACCTGGTGGTCAATAGCAGGTTAGAGTATGATAGTTAGGTGGCAAGAAGGTGCATCATTAACTAGTCACATGTTCAGCTCTTTCATGTTCACACAAACTGTGACAGAGCAAAATTATCCAAACATTAACTGAGGGGAATCACCAACACCTTAGGCTGGATATTCCCCCTGGGGAGGGATACAGGAGTTGGGAATGTCACTCTGCTCCAATCCCTCTCTTGGAGGCTGGGAACATGCACACATTGGGATTCTCACAGAGGTGCCCTCTGAATTAGCCTGGAGACAGGTAACTTGTGAATTATAGGTGGATGGAATGTAGCCCCTTCTCAGGGCAGCTGGGGTTGCTCTGATACCCAGGCAGGCAGGATGGGCCTTTCCTCATACAAACAGGCCCCTACACAAACTGGAAGTTGGAGACATGCTGGAAATGACTCGTGAATGTTCAGTGTTAACAAGGCCCTAACAGAGTCGAATTGGGCACCTGCCCTGCCCTGCTGGACCCAGACCCACAATGTCTGAAATAGCTGGAGCTGGGAATGATGTTGGAAACTAAATTTTCACTTTCTACATCCAATCCTGCCTCAAGTTGGGTTGCAAATTAAATAAGGACCATGAATACCAGACATTCAGTAAGTGTTGTATGTTTAGGAGTTTGTTGAATCTATTTTCCTGCAAGGAGCTATTAGAGCATGCAGAAAAGCAAATTATGTGATCAAAAAGATTGACAATGTGCAGATTTTAAAGTTTTTGTTAGGGTGGCATGGTGGCTCAGTACTGCTGCCTCACAGTGCCAGGCAATTCTACCGTTGGGTGAATGTCCGTATGGAGTTTGCATGTTCTCTCTGTGTGGGTTGACTCCCACAGTCCAAAGATGTGCAGGTTAGGTGAATTGGCTCTGGAAAGAGATTTTTGATAGTAGGTGTGAAGAACAATTTTAACTCCAGGGCTGGTCAGAAGAAGCAGCAAACATAAAGGGAAATATCAGACAATAAACGAGCTTCAGTATAAAATGTGACAGTGTTTCCAGTCGGACTGAGGTATCACTCCTGCATCAACCTGAATCTCTGAGCCTGAATGGGCGGGTTTCAGGTCCTTGCTCTGGTTGGTCGGTGTGAATCGCTCTCATTTGCACGGATTTCCTTCCTGTTGTGTAGGCCTCTATAAGTGGCTTCAATGGGAATCTGCTGCCACAGTCTATCCCAGATACAGTCGCTGAAGGCAGGCAGCTCACTGACAGAAATGATGCGGATCTTGTGTTTTCTCTGTTCCCTGGCAGTGTGGCTGGGCTGTAAGTAAAACACTGCTCCTTCCACAGCAGCAGATCGGGGTTTTACAGTCCCCTTTAAAAGGGTCCATTTCTGATGTTTAATCCTTGCTCTTTTACAGATGGACAGTGTCAGACTCTGACTCAGCCTCCACACCTGACTGTGAAACCGGGAAACACGGCCACACTGGAGTGTAACATTGGAACGGTTGATAGCAAAACCGTGTACTGGTACAAGCAGACACCAGGGTCAGCTCCTCAGTGGATTCTCTATTACTATCACTCGCACAGTGCGCCTACCTATGGGTCTGGGTTTAGCAGCGACCGTTTCACATCGACAGCCAACAGCGGCCACAACATTTACCAGTTAATCATCCAAAACGTGGAGGTGAATGATGCCGCCGTCTATTACTGTGGAAAGTGGGTGAGCTCGGCCAGTACTTATGTCTCACAGTGACAGAAGGTAACACAAAAACTGATATCAGGAAATAATGACCTCCTAATATCATTGTATTGGATCAAATACTCTAATATTTAAGATTTCATAAATAACTTTAATGTTGTCCTTCGGTATAATATTTTCCAATTGCCATTATTTCATAATTGGTAACTTTCTGAATCATTCCCATTACTGAGTGTTGATGACATTTTAATGTCAGTGTGCGGATGTTGTTGTGAGGTTATTCCTTACTGTCCTACACCAACTGGGGCACTGTGAATACATGATCAATGCTGGCACTGGTGTATCTGAAGGTGTTTTCTCTCTAATTCCAGGATCCTAGATAACTGTATGGACTGAATCCTAGAACCTCACACTGTGTGTGTGTTTGGGCAAGGGACCAAGCTCTTTGTTGCAGGTAAGTGGCTGGGAAATCCCTCTGTGGATACTAACTGTGTGAATTTCGACACTTGATTGAAACTTGATTATTTCCTCATGCCTATTTCTTAACCTGAGTGAAAATGTTGGTTGTTTCTCCAGAGTCTAGCAGCAGAAGCAGAGCAATCACTCTTGGTGCTGCCTGTCTGAGTTTGTGCTGTTTCTGACATTGGCTGTTAGTTCAAGGCACCCGTGTGGCCAGGGAACCAGTGACAAGCAAAACCCGATAGGGGAAATGCTTTTGGGGAAAACAAAGTGAAGTGGGAAAGTAGAACTGGTACTCCTGTTTAATTTTCTTCTCTTTTGATACAAGAAAGGAGTCCTTCGCACAGTGATCCAGCTTCCTCAAGAGGCAGCTCTCTGAGTGAACAGAATCTCTGACACTTCTGTTTATTTTTTTTATTTTTACCCCCACACTAAACTGTGGTAGTGCTTATTTATTCCCCAGCACCCATGTTGTGTGTGTGCAAGTGTAAGACACAGTGAAAGACACCAGGTGCACGAATCTTTATTCAGTTTCCACCACCAGGAAGCAAAGAAACACCCGAGTGGCCAGTGACAAGCAGGGCCCTTCACATCAAAGGGCAATGCTGTGTGATCAAACAGTGAAGGCGAGGACAGGGACTAAATCAAAATAAAATTGGAGGGGGAACACTCCTGTTTATACCTGTCAACCAGTGCCCCTGATGGGACCAGATTAACATCATCAATAAGGGAACTCCTATTCTGAGGTCCCCTGGCTGACCCCCTCACAATCATTACATCCATCCCCGTCTCAGTCCAGGGACAGACTTGTTCATTTTCTCATACCGTTTTTAGGGGCGATTACCCAAGTTACTCCGACTCAGCCTCAGATATACAGCCTGACTCTCGCACCTGGAGCGTGTTGGAAGAAATTGCTCCTTTTCTTCAGGTGGTAAAGGTGCTGAGGCTGCGGCATCCACATGTAAACTGTCTCTCTCACTTAGCAGAGTCTGTGTCAAGCATTGGTGTTCCTGCTACTGTTTCACTCCCCCGTTTTCCCCCTTGCCCAGGTCTGTGAAGATCAGATTTAACCTGGTGTGGTGTCTTCTCCCGAATAGCAATTCTGTTGGAGCTATTCCTGGAGTTGTACAAGGGGTGGTCAGATAATTAAATAGGACCTGGGACAGTTTTGTAAAGTGTGAAGATGGAAGCTGTTTCTTAAAGCTTGTCTTCAAAGTTTGGATGGCGCTTTCTTCCAGACTATTGGACAACGGATGGTATGGAGCTGTCCTGGTGTGCCAATGCCATTCAACTTTAGGAATATCCTGCTGGAAAATGATGGCCCATTGTCTATGACCATGGCTATGTCTGCATTAAATCCTGGCCACCAGACATAACCTCTCATCAACATCATCATTTTGTACACCCCTGGATGTTTCTGGTGGAGTTCAGCCAGTAATGGATGAGGAACTTTGCTCGGGACAATCCCTTACACTCCCCATAATAAAATACCATCCTCTACAGTGATCTGGTCTCACCGAGTCCAGGGAAGTTTCAGTTCTGGTTGTGATGACCCTTTTGATGTTCCCCCCCCATTGCCGCCAGCTGTTATGTTTTTCCAGAACGGGATCTTTTTGTGTCCACGTTCCGATATTTACAGCGATGGCTGGAAGGGTCTCCGGAAAGTTTAAAGCCAGAACGGACTCTTCCAGTGACAGCACTTCCACTTGTATATGTACCAGTGGGAGGCGGCTCAATGCATCCGCACAGTGTAATTGTATGCACCTAGACTGTGAGTCAATGCTGAATTCGAGCTGAAGCTATGGGTGGCACTGCCTTATCCTCCTCAAGTAGCCCTACCAGGGGTTGGTGATCTGTTGGTATTACAAATTTGTGTTGTATAGATATTGATACAACTTTCTCACACCAAAGATGACCGCAATACCTTCCTTCTCTATCTGGGTGTATTTGCGCTCTGCATCAGCCACAGTCCAGGAAGCATACCCGATTGGGCATTCCTCTGCATTGGGCCATCTGCGAGCTAACACTACCCTGATACTCTACAGGGAGGCACTGCCCATCAGCACCAAATCTCACTTGGCATCATAACTGGCCAATGAAAACTGCTCCTTCACTTCCCTAAAGGCTATGTCTTGGCTACGAGACCATTTCCAAGCCTGACCATTTTCCCATAGCAGATAGAAGGGTGCCAGGATGAGGCCAGGTTATGTATGAACTCTCTGTAATACCTCACCAACCCTAGAAACAGATGTGGGAGCTGGGCCTCCTTTGATTGCCCTCACTATCTTCCAATGGGTGTAGCCCAAGTAGGTCACTTGGCGTGCCCAAAGCTCACATTTTTCCCTTTTCAGGCTTATTTTGTCTTGGAGAAACATCTAAGGACAATGTCCAAGTTCTCTAGTGCTCTTTATTGGCCTTCCCTTTTATTAGGAGAAAGTGAGGACTGCAGATGCTGGCGATTAGAGCTGAAAATGTGTTGCTGGAAAAGTGCAGCAGGTCAGGCAGCATCCAAGGAACAGGAGAATCGGCTCATTCCTGAAGAAGGGCTTTTGCCCGAAACGTCGATTCTCCTGTTCCTTGGATGATGCCTGACCTGCTGCACTTTCCCTTTTATTAGCATATTATTCTAGATAAATGAAAACCTGGGGTAGATCATATAAAATTTTCTTTCTAGTCCACTAATACATTACACAGGCTTATGATGCCCCAATTGGCAGTCTCATGTATTGGTACAAATGCTTTTGAGTATTAATTGGGCATATGTCTGGGAATCCTCATCTAACTGCAGTTGCATTACACATGGCTCATGTCCAGCTTTATGATAGACAGCCCCTTCCAGATTTGTGTATAAATCTTCTGTGAGGGATTGTGTTTTTATCCAGCTGTAAGAAGCGCTTTACTATTTATTTAAAATCCCCACAAAGGCGAATCTACTCATTGGGCTTCACAATCGATACGACCGGTACTGCCCATTCCTCAAACTGTATTGGCTCGATTCCTTCGCGTTGCAGCCTCCTGATTTCAGCCACTACCTCTGCCCGTAAGGCAAATGGGACTGGGCAGGCCTTGCAGAATTGTGGAATTGCTTCCTGGTAAAGATGCAAAGTGGCCTCTGCTCTTTTGACAGTCCCTAGTCCTTCCTGAAAAATGTCCAGGTGTCTTCTTAGGATTTCGCTCAGGCAGCCATTTTCTAATCGAAAAATGTTGAGCCAATCAAGGTGAATCTTTCGCAACTAATTTTGCACCATCATACAAGACCCAAACCGCTGTTGTACCCTTAATCTGCAAAGGTTCCCCAGTATAGGATCTCAATCTAGCTGAGGTCTTATGCAAACTTAAGAGTTGGAGTCTAGAGCATTCATTTGTTAAAGACTGGTTTCACAATCATGGCTATAGCTGCGCCGTTATCAATCTCCATTAGAACCAGGTGACCATTCAACCAGACATTTTGGTTCTGATTTGGATGTTGCTAAGCAATTTAACTGTTCCAAACCAAAGGCAGGTGGGCTTTCCAGGGTGTGCACTCTCTTGGATACCAACCTGAGTTGTTTTACTCAATTCAGGTCTAGCAGAAATCTGTTTATGTCTTGAGTTTGCATAATAGCAGCAACTATAATGGCCTGCCAGCCTGGATCCTTGAAAAATGTTAAGTGTTTGGCTGAGGATTGCCACTGTTTTAGGGTTTTCCTGTGGGCTGACCTAGAGTCCCTCTGTTCAGGATATGTCCTGAGTGAGGCTGTGCTATTGCCTTCACTCCAGTGCTCTCTCTCAAAGTTTAGTCGGCCTGGCAAGTCCATGGATCTCCCCTGTAACTCTTACGCGCCACATCCTGCATTTTCTAATGACAAAGCCAGTTGTAGTGCCTGTTTGAATCCACTTAGTCTTTAGGATGCAAACACTTTTGCATGGTTACATTATTAATCACAGTCTTGTCACATAACTCCACAGAGGCTGGTATCGCGTCACCTTTTATTTACAGGTGCATAGTACTTGACGCTAGTCTGACTTTTCTCAGAGCCAGCTCTGAGTGAACCGAGCCTCTGATGCATCAGTCTATATCTGTCAGCCATATCTCCCGAATTGGACTGGATTAACAGCTCCAATAAGGGAACTCATATTCTGAGGTCCATCTGACTGACCTTGTTACAGTCACTACAACTTGATCCTTCAACAATTCTGTTGCCTTCAGACATTCCATCTCCAATCCTTCCTCAGCTTTTCTCCGTTCCATTTCTGGGGCAGGTTGTTTGCAGCAAACCATCTAACGTTTCTAGTTTCTTTAAGAGCACTTTCTTGTCTCACACACATGAAGGACTCTATTTCATTCTCTAGCTTCAATTTCTAATGATTCTGACGATGACCATACCAATGCTTATTTTGTGTCTCGCCTTCTTCTTGAGCAAGGAAGCCCTGCCTCGCTCAACGTAATCACTTTTATTAATATGGCACCTTTCTAATATAGAAGAACTGTCCCCAGGACGTACATGTAGAAATATCAAACAGAATGTTACCACACCACATAAGGAAGTGTTAGGTCAAAGGCCAAATTGGAAGAATTTAAGGCATTTTACAAATAATTCTCTCTTTGTACCTCATTTGTCAGGCCTTTAGTTTTCACCTCCTCATATTCTCCCGATACATGCCGGAACTCTCCCTCCGCTCCCTTTCCCTCATTGTTATCCTTTGCTCTCATTGCTCCTTGGAGACTTGTTGCTTTGATTTAGGTTTTGCACGTTCTCAGGCTGGAGCTCAGATTCTGAGGGGAATTCACTGAGATGGTGGTCTCAGACCTGATCACTCTGTCGCTGGATTGTGGCAGGATTGACAGTGTAATGAAAGGGCTTGCTGGATTTATGTTGAGTTTCAGTACTGACACCTCAGACCAGAGCCTTCACCACTCGCTCACTGTGAGCTTTTGCCGGACGTTATGTTGACATTGAACTTGTGCCAGGAGTTAACGTTGCTGCATTGTGTACACTGCCGGCAGCCTTTCCTCATTCAGAGGACTCTGTGGGAAATAAAGATGGGGGTGGGGTGGTGGGGTGGAGGGGGAGGAAGAGGTATTGAGCTGGGGAAAGGATCATTGAAGATCAAGCAAGAAGTTATTTTGTTCTTCTCACCTTGAATAAGCTAATTGGAGTATCCTCATAGACCATTCCATGTCCTGTTGCTCATTAGCCTGTAGAGCTCAGGACCACACACACCTGGAGCTTTCAGTCAAAGCTGTGGAGAGATTGAGGCACATTTATTCCTGAATGCCTGTGGCAGGCATTGAAGGAGCACAGAATCATCATTGGCTTTCAATCAGCAATGAGCTCCAGAATCCCTCTCCCTTCAAACACGGATATTGAGATTAACAGCAGTAGTCCTGGTGAACTCACCCAGGATCAACCAACTTAGCGCAGATCCATATTCAACCATTGAGACGGAAGTGAATTCCCCACGGTGAATGATGCTCACATTCAGAATCACCAGGACAATTGTTTTTACATCAAAATTAGTACTTTCTATTGTCACAAATCTCAACAACCTTAATAGAGGGATCCTCACTCCCACAATAACCTTCTGAGGCCCAATTCTGGAAGCTGCAACATCTCAAACCTGTTCTTATTAAACTGAAATGATGCTATATTCTTTGCTAACTTTGTATGCAAACATTGTCTTCTCTTGCAGCTCAGCAACTCCCTGACCCTTCAGTAAAACTGCTTGGGCCTTCAGATGAGGAGATGTCCAGGAAAGGAGCCGGCACGTTAGTTTGTCTGGTCAGCAAACTGTCCACGGGCTTTGCTGCGGTCAGCTGGACAGTGGATGGGAGTCCGACAAGCAGTGAGGTCCAAACCAGTGTGGTGTCCCGTGACCCAGACAACAGCTTCAGTCTCAGCAGCTACCTGACCATCCCTGGCTGTGATTGGAGCAGTGGGAAGGTGTACTCCTGCACAGTGCAACAAGGAGCAGCTTCAGAAACAACCGCAACAGTCTCACAATCCGGCTGTTAAATATTTGGAAGTTTCATATGTGTTTTGCTGTCTAATTTAGGCAGAAAATGACACTTATCTTCCACCCCTTCACCATTACTCACCCTCTTCTGCTGGAGTCTGCTGAATTTTGGTTTCCTGTTTTGCTTTGTGTGTTTGTGGTGTATTATGTTTGAAGTGTTTGTGCTTCAGGCAGGTTCTGTTCAATTTCCCATTTAGAGTTTCATGGAGCAGGCTCCAATCAAGAATTTCAGTTCATGTGGGTGCTTTGCTCAACACCCCATGCTGGATTTCATGTGAGTTTATGATCCGCCAACAGTATCAGGCTAGTAATGACTATTGCTCTGTAATGTACAATAAAAAGTTTTGAGATTAACGAGTTCTCATTTCTCTGGAGGGATACATAACAAGTGACGCGTAGACATTACGTGGCAGAGCAACTCAGTCCTGTCGAGTTACATGACATGGAAACTCTACAGTGTGGAAACAAGCCATTCAGCCCAACAAGTCCACACTGACTCTTCACGCATCCCATCCAGACTCAACCACCCCCATTCCCCTCACCCTATTTCTGTAACACTGCATTTCCCACGGCGAATCCACCTAACTTGTACATCTTTGGACAGGAACTCCCAGATATTAACAAGGATTGTTCTTTTCAATCTGTGCAAGCAGGCAGTTGCAGCCTCCAAATAATGCAAGTGCAGGACTGCACTTCCAACAAAGCAGCACAGCCTCAGTACGGCTCCTCAGTACAGCCATGGCTTGATGCTCAACTTCTCAACTGGGGTTTGTATCCAGAATTTCAGGACTCAAACAGCAGGTGTCCTCTTAACTGAGCTGCAGTCCCATGGTGTCACTGGATAAGCAGATGCGTGGAAGTATCACCCATTAAGTCACATGCTGACCCCATTGCTCCTCTGGGAAATGCAGCCAGAGCCATATCCATAATGTGGTTGAGTGTACAGGGTTTGTATGGAAGGTTAGAAAGAATTAATGATACGTGGTTCTATACTTTGGAAAACAGATGAGCTTTTCTTTGCCTCCAGCCCTGATTTCAGGATGGTGCTTTGTCTCTTTGGTGTAAGGGTCAAGACTGCCATTGAGTGGTTGCAAACTGAGAGAGGGTGTGTAACTGCCAGAGGTCATATCCTATCACAGTACTAATGACATCATCAGATAGAAGGATGTGGTTCTACAGACAGAGTTTAGAAAGCTGAGTAAAGATTAAATAAGAAGGACTTCAAGGGCTGCATTTTCTGGATGACTCCGAGTGCCATGCACTAGTGAGCATGGACATTGAAGAATAGTACACAGGAAAGAAGATGAAGAAAGGATGCAGGAGAGAGGGAATGCTGGGACATTGAGTGTAGATATCGGGACACAGTAGTGGGCCACTCGGCCCATCTAGCCTGCCCTGCCATTCAATACAATCATGACTGATTAAACATTTCAACGACTTATCCAGCTCATGACCATAATTAGAAATCTGTCAATCTCTACCCCAATTTACACAAATTGGAGTTTCAACAGCCCCTCTTCAAGGCAATAATATCTTGTGAAGTTTAGGGAGACCAAAATTGCACATACTATTCCAGGTATGGTCTAACCAAACTCCTATACAATTGAAAAAAGTTTTCACTTTTCCTGTACTCAAATCCACTTGCAATGAAGGCTAACATTGCATTAGCCATCTTAATAACTTGCTGCACTTGCATGTTATCCTTTAGTAACTTATCAACCAGAACACCTATGTCCCTTTGTCCTTCTACACTTTTCAACCTGTTATAATTTAAGAAATACTCTATATATCAATTGTGATTACCAGGGTGGAATACCTCATATTTTCCATGTTATATTCCCAGATCTTGCTCATTATCTAAGCCTGTCCAAATCTTTCTGAAGTCAGGTTATACTTTCTCCACAACATATATTCCCACTTAGCTTAGTATCATCTGCAAATTTGGAAACATTACATTTGGTCCCCATGTCAAAATTATTGATATATGTTGTGAACAGCTGGGGCCCAAGTACTGACCCTTGCAGTACCCCACGACCCACAGCCTGCTAATGTCAGATTGACCGATTTATTCACTGTTTACTATCTGTTAGCCAATCGTTAATTCATACCACCTATTCCAAAGTTTCTAATAGCCTTCTATAGGAGACTTTATGAAGAGCCTTCCGAAAATCTAAATATACCATGTCCATTTTTTTGTACACTTGTAAAAACCTCAAATAAGTTCATCAAACGCAATTTTCCATTTGCAAGTTCATGGTGACTATTCTCAAAGAGATGATTGCCATCCAAGTGTCTAATTCTCCCATCCTTTCCAATAGATTCTATGTTCTTTTCTTATTATTGGTACAAGACTAACAGTTCTTTACTCATCTCTTTTCTTTCTCACCTGGTATTTCACAAGCACGTGACATTTGTTACCTTCCCTCCTGCAGGAATCATTCCACAACTTATAAGAGTTTGGAAGATGATAACCAATACATCAACTATCTCTATAGCTGACTCCTTCAACACTTTCAGATGTAGAACAGTAGATCCTGGGATTTATCAACTTCCAACCCCATTAACTTCTCCAGTACAATCTTCTTACTGACACAAATTTCCTTCAATAGCCACTTAGCTATCTAGTACTGGGAGATTCCTTGTTTTTTCCTCAAGGAAAACAGACAGCAGATAATTATTGAACTTCTCTGTTATTTTTATGCTCGATTATAAATTTGCCTGTAATAGATCCACATTCATTTTGGCCAAACATTTCCTTTATATGTTTTTTTTAAAACCAGATTGCATTAATATTCTATTTTCCCCATTTTAAAACTCAGTTAATTGTCCTCCTTTGCTGTATTCTATAAACATGCAATCCTCAGATTAACTGAGTCTGACAGAATTATAGGTCTCTTCTTTTTATTTTATACAATCCTGAACTTCCTTTGTTAGCTACAGTTGACTGACCTTTTATGAGTTTTTGCACCTTGAATGAATTTATTGTTGCTGAAAAACACATCATATTTTTAAAAGATAGATAATAGAAATCAAAGTTCAGTTTGGGGCTGAGAAAATGGAGTCCCACAGTAGTGTTCTGGAGTGAAACAAAGGAAATTACATAGACATGAGGACAGTTTTGGCCCAAGCAGTTTGGGCAGGAATGCTAAAATGTATGAGCAGTGGCAGTTATTTAAGAAGCTACACAATTCCTCACACTTAAAACATATCCCAGTGAGGATGAAAGATAGTGGTTGGGGTGGAGGAGGGCGGTGGTTAAAAAAAACCCATGGCTACTCAACAAAGTTTTGGGGTAATATCAAGTTAAAAACTAAGATTTACCATATTGTAAAGGTCAGTGGCAGGCTGTAAGATTAAGAAACTTTCAAACATAATCAACATACTAAAAAAATTAATAAAAAGAGCTAAGGTAAATTATGAAAGAAAACTAGCATAAAATATCAAAAAGAATTGTAAAAGCATCTATGGGCATATAAAAGGGAAGAGAGTTTATCTTTATTGATTCTTTGACTTTCCAGCATCAGCAGTCCTCGCTATCTCCAAGTTGCTACATCCTAGGATATTAAACAAAGCAGTGGTGGAGATAATGGATCCATTGGTTACAAGATACAGGTAAGGTTCCAGTGGATTGGAAAAATGTTAATGTAATGGTCTTATTCAAAAAGGGAGGGAGGCAATATGTGGGAAATTACAGACCAGTTAGTCTAACATCAATTGTTAGGAAAGCGTTAGAATCAGTTATCACGAAAGCAGTATCAGGACATTTGGAAAGTCAAAATGTTATCCATCAGAGTCAGCATGGTTTTGTGAAGGGCAACTCATGTTTTACTAATTTGCTAGAGTTCTTCGAAGATGTAACAAGCAAAATAGATAAAGTATCCTGGAGATATAACATATCTAGACTTCTGGAAGGCATTTGATAAGGTGCCACACAAAAGGTTAATTCACAACATTGGATTATAGGGCATTGGGCATAATTTATTAGCTTGAATTTGACTGGCTAATGGACAGAAGACAGAGAATTGAGATAATTTTTTTTTCTGGATGGCAAGAAGTAACTGGTGGGGTGCAACACGTTTCAGTCCTTGGACCCCAGCTATTTGCAATCTACACTAATGACTTTGATACGGGGAATGAAAGCTCTAAAGACAAATTTGCAGGCAACACAAAAATAGGCAGGATGGTAAACTGCAATGAGGAAATAAGAACCTTACAAATGGATATAGATAGGTTAGGAGAGTGGGTCAAAATGTGGCTTAAGGAGTTTAATGAGGATGTGTGTACGGTCATACATTTTGGTTGGAAAATGGGATGGTGACTTATTATCTAAATGGGGAGAGACTTCAGGATGCTCCCATGCAAAGGGATCTGAGTGTCCTCATTCATGAGTGACAAAACATTAGCATGTAGGTGCAGCAGATAATAAAGAAAACAAATGGAATGTTGGCTTTTATAGCTAAAGGTTTAGAATATAAATGTAAGGAAGTATTGTTGCAACCAAACAAGGCTTTGGTGAGACTGCACCTGGAATACGGTGCACAGTTTTAGTCCCCTTATGTGAGGAAAGATTAGATTAGATTACTTTACAGTGTGGAAACAGGCCCTTCGGCCCAACAAGTGCACACCGACCCGCAAACCACCCATGCCCCTACATTTACCCCTTACCTAACACTACGGGCAATTTACCATGGCCAATTCACCTGACCTGCACATCTTTGGACTGTGGGAGGAAACCGGAGCACCCAGAGGAAACCCACGCAGACACGGGGAGAATGAGATGTAGTGGCAAAGGAAGCAGTTCAGAGGAGATTCACCAGATTCCAGAGAAGGGTCAAAAAGTGTGGTGCTAGAAAAGCACAGCAGGTCAGACAGCATTTGAGGAGCAGGAGAGTTGACATTTCGAGCATAAGCTCATCAGGAAGGACTTATGCTTGAAACATTCCTGATGAAGAGCTTATGCTTGAAACGGCTATTCTCCTGTTCCTTGATGCTGCCTGACTGGCTGTACTTTTCCAGCATTTGCAGTCTTCACTTTCTCCTGATTCCAAAAAAGGGGTTTGTCATACGAAGAGAGATTGAATAGGTTAGGCCTATATTCTTAGGAATTTAGAAGAATGAAGGGAGATCAAGTTGAGGTATTCAAAATGAGAAAAGGTATGGATAAAATAGACATGGAGCGGATGCTTTCTCTTGTGGGGCATTCTAGGACAAGAGGTCATAGTCTTAGGGGTAGCAAATTTAAGACAGAGCTGAGGAGAAATGACTTCTCCCAAAGTGTTGTGCAGCTGTGGAATTCACTACCCTGAAGTGCAGTGGATGCTGGAACAGGCAGAAAAATGGGGGTGAAAAGCACATCAGCCATGATCGAATGGCAGAGCAGACTTGATGGGCCAAATGTCCTAATTCTGCTGCATATCATATGATCTGATGCCTTTGCACAGTAATGCCTTCTCTTGTACTTTTGCAATCCACCTCAGCAAATTTGTTCCTCACATCTTCATAATTTTGTTTCTTAAAATTTAACATCCTTGCTTCAGATTGAAGTACTTCACTTTCAAATATAGTGTTATCAGACTGCTAAGCCTGTACAAGACAGACTGTTTGCACATGAAGAGAATGGGGAACAATGTAAGAAATGAACACAAACAAGACATTGGGACCTTAAGCCTGCTCTACTCTGCAATAAGATCATGACTGAGACCTTAACTTCATTTTCTTGCCCACTCTCCAAAATTCTAACCTTGACTCCCTGGTTGTCAAAAATCTGTTTAATTCAGCCTGGAATGTATTAAATAACTGAACCTCTACTGCATTTTCAGGAAAAGAACAATGACCCTCCAAGAGAAGTAATTTCTCATCACCATCTTTAATGGGAAACCCTTTGATTTTAATCTTGTCCTCTGGTCTAGACTCCCCATGCAGTGAAATAATAGTCCAATGCAAATACAGCTTTTATTCAAAAAGGAGACTAAACTGCATAGAATACTTTTTTTTATTAAGAGTTTCACCATAACCCTGAATGGTGCAGTTTCCTTTATTGTCCATTCCCCTAAAATACAATCCAAATTTTCAATTGCTTTTCTAATTGCTGTATCTGCATCTTTATCAAACTCTCCGCAGTAATTTCCTGCCCTGCCCCTATGGTGTTTCACAGTATTTGCAAGGAACAACTTACCACTTGGCAGTTTTCTGCTGAAACACTGACGTCTGCTGCCTTACATCTTTGATAAACACTGGCATTCCGAAGGTGCCCTGCCCATTGACAAACAGAATCTGAAGATAGCATAGAATCACACAGCATGGAAACAGGCCCTTCAGGTAAACTAAATTAGTCCTGTTTGCCTTGGTTTGGCCCATATTCCAAACACCTTTTTATTAAAACCCTCCAGTTTTGTTTATTTATTCATGGGATGAGGCATCACTGGCTGGACCAGCATTTATTGCCCATCCCTAATTTCAGAAAGTGCAGTTAAGAGTCACCCACATTGCTGTGTGTCTGGAGTCACATGTAGGCTAGATCAGATTAGAATGACAAGCAGGAGGCTAGAAGAACACAGCAAACCAGGCGGCATTAGGTGGTGGAGAAGTCAATGTTTTGGTTATAAACCCTTCTTCAGGGCTTGTACAGACTTAGCAGCCTGATAACATTATGTTTGAAGAAGGGTTACACCTGAAACGGTGACTTCTCCACCTCCGGAACTCCCTGGCTTGCTGTGTTTTTCCAGTCGCCTGCTTACCTACCTTGGATTCGAGCATCTGCAGTTTTCTTTTGTCTCAGACCAGGCTAGAATGGCAGTTTCCTTCCCTAAAGGATATTAGTGAAACAGATCAGCTTTTCTTGACAATTAGCAATGGCTTCATGGTCATTATTATACTCTTATTTCCAAAGTTTTATTAAATTTAAATTCTGCCATGGTGGGATAAGAACCTGGGTCCCCAGAACATTACCTGAGTCTCTGGATTAACAATCCAGCGATGATACCATCAGGTCATTGCCTACAATGCTGACAGCTCCATATTTGGGCAAGGAAAAAACGGCTCAGGCCCTAGCACTTGGAGGATTGCTAGAGACCAGGTACCTGTTCAGCCTCAGACAGATGACTCAATGTTGTTGGATGAAATCTCTCATCACCAAACGGTCAGAGTGAAACATTTGGGGTGCACTGTCTCTCACTGCACAGAAGTTGTGTAAATGCAATAAGTCCTGGCACTGGGTGCTAGGTGGGCAGGTTGGTAGAGGCACCACCTGAAGATTGAAATACATACAAGCTCCTCTGCATCTTTTATTCAGGACACTTTAGAGGTGGCCAAGCCCCCCAGCTCACTTTGCCTCCCTCCTGTGAATCCTTGAAAGGTCAAGGGGAATCAACTTTCAGAAAATCAAGATTCAGTTGGACCAATCACAATAGCTGGTGTTCTTGTGCTTCAAAGTGATCAGAAAGTGGATCAAAATACTCAAGTTATTAGAACTGAAAGAAGTTTAATCTATCAAAATTGTGAAAGGTTCATGCCAATGGACCTGGAAAAGAATTATAAAATTGTCTCCACGATCCAAGGGAAAGAAACTGGGTAGAACTGGTTAAGTAAAACATTAAGACAGAAGTGAAATTTTGCTAGAATTGAGTATCTGGGAAAAACAAAGTGTTCGACAACAGGTTGAAAATTTGCTTTACTGTTTGCGTTCAGATCCTTCTGTCGTCCAGAGATAAGTTTTTGTGTGTGCAATGAATCAATACTTTGTTGTTAAAGAACATTTGCAAGTGTAGTGGGAGTATGTGATTCATCACCTTAACAACCAACTGCAAAAGTTAAAACTTCTGATGTTTCAAACCTGACTTCATTCTGGAATCTGGCTTATCCAGTATTACTGTCAGTTAGAATCATAACAAGTGGAGGTCTTATCGCATTGATATTTGTTGAACTTAAGAAGGAACTGTACCTCTTTGAAAGAAAGGAGTACAAAGTGGTATGAGAAACAAATAAGAGTGTAGTGAAGTCCATTATGAATGTAATGAATATAAACATGATTTTTCTGTGAACAGAAGCAGCAACTGGATTAGTTGAAATATCTGAATTAGGCTAAACTGAGAAAGTTAGCAGATAAATTTGAGGTAGAAAAAAATAAGGATGACAGATTTTAAGTAATTACCCCGCATTTAGAAAGACATTTCACTTCTTTTGAAAAGCTATATGGGCAGCCAAAATAGCAAAATATGCTTGGACCATAGGTACAGCTATGACTGGGGAACACCAATTTGTCACAAGAGTAATGTGCGGGTTGTGGAAGTGCTGAAAAAAAAAAGGCTCAATGCTCATGAGCTTGTCCCTGAAGCTTACTAATTACCTAATCAGACATTTGCAGAATTTCAAAGAAAAATAAATGTTGTGGGCACAGTGGTTTCAAACACTGACGGTTGAGAAACAATTTTTGAGCAAGTTAGGGAAATTACGATTATGGAAAAATTTATTTTGATAAGCATCAAATATCAAAGATCTGAGAAGCAACAGTTCTGGCAGATGTGTGTGTATTATCTTGTAAACAGGCGATAACTTGGAAATTCTGTTATTGAACTCATAAGTGTAAACAAAAAGGACAAAGATAAAGAGCATGAAGTTCCTTTGTTTAGTCTATCTTCTTTCATAGAAATACAACAAACACATCCTAAATTGAGAGATTTATATCAATAGCCTATTCAGAAATTTAGTCAGTACTAATACTTCAATATTATTATTGAAAAGCCAAAATACTAATGAGGGACTGAAGAATAATCCAACAGGTCAGAGTCCTGAATAGCATAATAAAATTTTATGAATTGCTCACAATAGATCACTTAGGTATTAGGAAAACACAGACAAAAATACTGAAACATTTTTATTGGGTAGAACGATGAGGTGAAATTTTGCCAGACATGCCATATATATCACATAATGGGAAATCCTAACACTTGAAATGCAGAATTAGCTTTCAAAGAACAATTAAGCAGGGTTGTATATGACCTCTACCTAAAACCTGGAGTGGGAATCAGTATTTTGTTTTAGCATTTATGAGTGTTTTAACACAATTATCTGAGCAATGACTTTGGGAAAAATTAAGACCATAAGATGTAGGAGCAGAAATCAAACAGTCAAGTCTGCCCTGCCATTCAATGAACTCATGGCTGATCTGAAAATCCTCAACTCCACTTTTCTGCCTTTACCTGATAATTGTTTATTCTGTTTGTCTCAGCCTTGAGTATACTTAATGATGCAACCTCTATATTTCTCAACTGATTATGCCAGAGGGCATAATCTCAAAATAATGTGTTACACATTTAACACAAGTTACCTATTCATTTTATCAATCACAGTCTCAAGAAACACAGGAATGATGGTATAAAACTCTGATGAACATGATTAGAACTTATTCTCAGGAATATCTTAAACGATTGGAATCAAGGGATTCCCTTGTAACTATTTGCCATTAAAAAAGTCCTAAATGAGTCAATTGGACGCCATCCTTCTGAACTAATATACAGACTGCACAGAGAGGATCCTTAAATTGATAAAGAGGAATTACAAACCAAAATTCAGACATTGTGCTTCCAATGTATATTCCAAATTTCAGAGAAAAACAAACAAAAACATGTAAATTGGACTGAAATTATTCAAAAAATGCTCAACCATCAATGAAAAGGGGATAAAAAGGCTAACCTCAGAAATTTGTTGTTGAAAACATAGGTGTTAATATTATTACCTCTCTCTGTTGAACCATTAAAATAAATTAGAACATCTAAAATCAAAAAGGAATTCAATGGCGTGAATTATTACTTCAGAAAGGTGGAAGAAGCAGTGAGATATAGCAGCAAGATAGTCAGGAGAAAAGTATATATTTAATATAGTGAAAACAATAGGAAGCCCAGCCTGTACAGTTGGGATGGGTCAGGAATTTAGCTTTAGGTTCAGCAGATAAGGGGACAACTACGATAAGGTGGGCCAGTCAATACAGGGTGGAGGGTATACAAAACAAATGAGATAGAAATTGGTAAATGACGCCAAATAACTTTGATATATATGTCATTTTACTACAAGATAAGCATACATTGGCCATGAGTTTTTTTTCAAAAACTGAATGCTTGTTAATGGAAATATTGGGCAGTGGAGAAAGAGACCTGTGTTAGCTTTATGGCAATTTGAAATGTCCATATTCGAACACTTTGAAGAGGCTATTATTTATAGGCGCTATAAGCCTTTAGTTTCTTTGAAGACATTTTGTGACAAAGATTGCTTCACTGGTACTTAATGTCACAGCCATACAATTTGTAAGTTATTCATGTGGTTGGCAAGAACAATTTTATAGTGGACATTTTGGTCAGGACAAAAATGAAAAAAAAGGGAATGCTATGATCAAAATGGAGTTGGGTAAATATGGTTGTTATGAAGATTAGTATTTAATGTATGTATATAATTACTGCAAATCTAACATTGGAATAGGGCTAAGAATAACTTTTGATTGAAAAAAAAACCTCTTTCTGACACCTTTTCACTATTTATTTGAGAGGTGTAATAAACGTATAAGATAAATCATTACCATTTTTGAAATTCGGATTTTAAAAAAGAAATAGAGGCAGATGGATTTTAGTTAGTTAGATGAAACTATTTGTTTTTAAATGAGAAAGTCATTTGAAGCAGTAGAGCAAGCACATCTATTCAAGAAAGCAATGGGAGGATTCTGGGTAATCCAAGATGGAGGACGGGAAAACTTTCTGGCTGTAACAGCTGCTCCTCTTTTGAGGTATTTTAGGTGTTGGAGGTGATTTCCTCAAATTCCAGGAGCAGCAATTACTGTTTCATATGCTGTTGCATTGTTTTGGAACTTTGGAGAAAAAAAAAGTCAAAATAACAGCAGTTTTAAAAAGGGAGGGGTACAGACAAAGGAAGCACATGCTGACATCAGTGCAGGAGAGAGACTGAAAGAAAGAAAGAAACTGACATCACAGTGAACCTGCACAGTTACTGCCTTTGCTGTTTGAATTCATGTACCACTGGACATTGGAGTGTGTCTGGGAAAATTCAACTTTTTCACGCAAGGGTGGCACGTGTATGGAATGTGCTACCAGAGGAAGTGGTGGAGGCTAGTTGAATTGCACCATTTAAAAGGCATTTGGATGGGTATATGAATAGGAAGGGTTTAGAAGGATCTGGCCCAAGTGCTGGCAGGTGGGTCTAGATAGGGTACGGATATGGTCGGCATGGATGGGTTGGACCAAAGGGTCTGTACATCTCTATGATTGGTGTCAAATAAGAAAGACCTGTAGTGTTAATGAAAGAAAAATACTATTGAGTGTATGACAGAGTAAACACATGAAGGCTATTAGTTTGGTTTTGAGTTCAGAACAATAAGTTCAAGGTCTAAGATTAGAAGGACTGCTTCAGTTCAGTTCAGAAAGGAGAAAGGTTTCACCGAGCAATATAATCAAGTTTTATTTCAGGGCAACCAGTCACCGTAACCAAAGTGTTTTAGTCTGTGGTGTTTCCAAACTATCAGAGTTTGGATAGAAATCTTCTTGATATTGAACTGAAAATGTAGGCCATCAGGATGATGAAAATTTCGTATTAGCAGACATGAAAGGAATCATAAATTTATTTCCACAATCCAAGGGAAAGAAACTGGGAAGAATCAATTAAGTAAAAATGAAATGACAGGGATAGGTAACACATTGAACATGCTTTGCTGTTTGTGTTAGATGTTTCTAACCACATTTTTGTGCAAACAACTTATGTTTTATTGTTAAAGAATATCTGCAGCCTCATGTCCACATGGTTCAGTGATTAACCACTATTGTAACTAACTGCAAATAATAAACATTTATTGATCAAGTTAGGCTTGCTTCTGCGTTCTTAACAGTCCAGCATTACTATTGTGAAGGATCATGATATGTATACAGGAGCTCAAATACCCCAAACTGCTTTTTCTTAACTCCACTCATTCTTGGACAGTTCTTTGATAGGTTTAACTCCCATTTCAATAATCATCTTCATCATCCTAGTCATCAGACAAGTGATGGTGTTGGTTGTCAAAATGGACTCAAATGGCATTTGCTCAGTCATGAACTTGCCACTGATGTTTGTTTTGAATTCAAGACAGCTATTATCCTCTTTACACCCTTGGTTCAAAAGAGCTGAACTGATGAATCAAGGTGAGAGAGACTGCCTTGACTTCAAAATAGCCTTTGATAGAGTGTGGTACCTGGAGCCCTAGCAAAACTAGAATCAATGAGAATTGGGGAAAACTGGAATCACTGAGAATCAGGGGAAAACTCTCCATTGGTTGGTGTCATATCAGTCATCATAGCCAAACTGTTTTAGCTTGTGGTGCTTCCAAATCACCAGGGATTGAAAAGAAATCTTCAAGCGATTAGAACTTAGCAACGGAAGATGGCTTCAGCTCAATCATCTCAGTTCTAGGACATCTCTGCAGGAGTTCCTTAGAATAATGTGCAATGTTCAATCATCTTTATGGTCTTATGGTCTTATGATCTTTAGCTGCTTCACACTGATCTTCCCTCCATCACCAGGTCAGATGTGGGGATGTCTGCTGAGGATTATACCTTGCATGCTTCCTCGGATATTGAAGCAGTCCATGTCCATATTCAGTAAGATCTGAGCAGCATCCATGCTTAGGTTGATAAATAACAAAAG
Source organism: Chiloscyllium punctatum (assembly GCF_047496795.1). Lineage (NCBI taxonomy): Eukaryota > Metazoa > Chordata > Chondrichthyes > Orectolobiformes > Hemiscylliidae > Chiloscyllium > Chiloscyllium punctatum. Next base: position 49,916,378 of record NC_092762.1, on the reverse strand, counting down.
CAACAATTACTGGAGAAACTCAACATTCTGGCAGTATCTGTGGGAAGAAAGCAGAGTTAAAGTTTCTAGTCCAGACCACTGAGTTTCTGTAGCAACTTCTGCTTTTCTTTCAGATTGGGCGGCATGGTGGCTCAGTGGTTAGCACTACTGCCTCACAGCACCAGGGTCCCAGGTTCGATTCCAGCCTCGGACAACTGTCTGTGTGGAATTTGCACATTTTCCCAGTGTCTGCATGGGTTGCCTCCCACAGTCCAAAGATGTGCAGGTTAGGTGAATTGGCCGTGCTAAATTGCCCGTAGTGTTAGGGTGGGTTACTCTTTGGAGGGTCGGTGAGGACTTGTTGGGCCGAAGGGCCTGTTTCCACGCTGTAGGGAATCTAATCTAATCTCCAGCATCTGCAGTTCTTTTTATTACATTGATAAACAGTGAATAACATTGGTGTCATTGAGACACAAGTGCCAGGCCATGATCATCCGTACTTTCTTGGACTTTCCAGTTCTAACACACTTAAGACATTTGACACTATCCGGGTCAAAGTGGCAAATCACTTAGCACCTTCAACATTCATTCCCTTCAGCACTGACTCAGCAGGGGTTCTACAACAGTTTTCAACTTCTAAACCTGCATCTTCTACTACTTGGAAGGATGAAGACTGCATAGAGATGGGTACACTACTGCCTGCAAGTTCCCCTCCAAGTCATTCACCATCCTGACTTGGAACTTTCTGTTCTTTCACTGTCATTGGATTGAATTCCTGAAAGTCCCTTCTTTAAAGCAGTGTATGTGTACTGACAAACCAAGGACTGGAGAAGTTCAAGAAGGCAGCTTATCACCACCTTCTCCAGGGGAGTTATGGTTGGGCAACAAATGCAGTCAGTGGCATTCACACTCCATGTACAAAGAAAACAATGAGACACAAACCTGCCTACTTTACACACCCTAAAGAGTGCTTCACCTCCACAAAATGGTGCTTTAAATCTTCCAAAGGGTGCCTTGCCTTTCAAGGACAACTTACCTCCTCCAAAGATGCCCTGGAATCAGACTGAAGGGTATGCCCACTTCTCCCAAAGAAAAACTTGATTGCCCAAGAGAATTACATTGAGAATAGATCAGTGCATGCCTGATATAATTTCCACACTCTGGATTCCACCATCCAGGGTCTCCAAAATCCAATTTCATTGGAGACAGGTGATTATTTGAAGGCAGCTGTTTTGAAGAAATGCACACACACAAGCTCGGGATCAACCCCAAATCTGCTCCTGCGGAATTCTGAGTTTGCATGTGGAATTCAGAATTCCGACTTCTGGCACTTTAGCAAAATGACTCTGTCAAAATCTCACAAACATTGTTAGCTGTTAATGCAAGGCCTTCTGCACACTACTAACTATTCTCTCTCCCTCTCGTAGTACATTTTTTCTCTCATTCTGTCTCACAACTGCCATCCCTTTCTTTGAAATTTTTGTAAAGGTATGAAAACTTAAGGTCACGTTCAGAATGTTACCATTCCGGTTTCACCTCCCAAAAAGAAACCAGATTCCGTGGGTCTGACTCTGAGCTGGGTGGAGTGATTCTGGAGTTCTTTCACATCGTGGGTTAAAGGGGACATTGTTAAATATGACCCTCTTGTAAACAACTAACATGGCAAAACTTACTCGGGGCCTCCACTGCATTGGTTAAAATATAACTTGGAATGGTGTGTGATAGTTACTTAAAGAAACATGTCAAAAGGAACAGACAGCAAGATATATTTGCCTAATATTTATGTCAAGAGTTTGAGTGTATTCTGAACAGTCCTCCTCCGTAAAATAATGGAATCCAATTCCTGCTGAGACCCCTGGTGTTTGTCAGTGGCCCACCACTTTGGCCTGCATTGAAATGCTGAAAAATGCTTAGACAATAATACCACCGTAATGAAGTTTAACTTAAACTCAATTAGCTTCAGTATGTACATGAGGTTCAATTAACTCGGTGTCTTGATTCTAGTAAAATAATACTACCAGGTATTAGACTGCATCGAGGTAACTTAAATATATTTAACAGTATTAATAGTCAAATATTATTTGATAGCAAGTTAGCACGAGAGTCAGGTAGCTAGTAAATTAAAACATCTTTTACAATTTTAAACTTGCCCTTTCCCTGCTGAGCAGGTTGTAGTGTGATATTCCTCCAAGCCCAAAATGGTCCTGCATAAATGAGGATAGTTATCTTTCTAGTCTAACAAGCAAACTTTGTGAGAGCAATATGAAGTTTATTGCATTGTTGCAACTATTTATAGATTAAATGACTATGAAAAACACGACTAAAGAGACTGCTAGTTTCCCCAGGTCCATCTCTCGCTAGTTCATTCTTTCCTTAGGCCAAGTCCTTGTGACATCATAACAGGGGGTGCTGCTTACTGCACTCAAATATTATTCTTTCAAATCCATGTACCCTGCTCTCCACCACCACCCCACCCCCACCCTGCAAACTCCAATCTTTTTCCTCACATACTATTAATATACAGGCAAATGTATAATATCAAACATGACCTAATCTCCCCTCAAATGTCTAATTTTACAAATTGGATGAGCTGGAGGTTTGATCATTCTCCCCAAACGTCATCTTTTCAGACTTGGAAGAATGATAATTTGCTGTGTAGAAAGCAGTTAACTTGAACTGTGTTCTTGATAGCCCAAAATCTGTAGTTCTGTCTTGAAATGCAGGGTCTTTAACTTCTTGTATTTCTTTTCCAGAAGGCTTTAGTCCTGGATGTTTATTCTTGATAGCTGTCAGTGTAGCATCTGTCATAATGGGTGATTTTTTTCCTTTGGAGTATCTTGGATATTTTCATATTGTTTCTCTCTTCCTAGTGATATTTCCTGTCGATTGAATGTTTCACATTTCAGTCAGTAGAATTTGGTTCGCATTCCACCTGTAAATTTGTGCGGACGATGGTTGACTTATTACTTCAACTTCTTGAATATTTTGGGCCTTCCTTTTTCCTGCAAGTGATTGAATTATTGGTGAAAGTAAGTGGTTGGTTCCTCAAGTTTTTTTTAAAATTGGAAATTTGCTCTGACTGCACATGATATCCATTATTGTTTTGGGAAGTAATTCTGAAAGGTGCGGAAGTTGGACATTTCACTTGCTCTTGCCCCTCTTAGTCACCTCAGCCTCTAATGACAGCATTGAATTTGGAGTTGAAAGTTGTTCACTGTCCTCTGTGGCAATCTGACTCAATTGTATTTCAAGTCCTTCATCGTCTGTCTATATGTATTCTCGAGTGCTATAGATGGTTCAATTGTTGCTGCCTACTTAAACTTCTTGAGCAATGTTGTCATTTGGAATCTGAACTTTATTCAGTTTTGATTACAGTGGAAAACAAATCAGTCAAAGTACAATAGTCACATCTTTATTTGTGGCATGAAACAAGTGTCTTTCCAATGCAAGTAACCTCAGGAGATTCTGCTTTTTGTTTAGGTTTCACCATGAGCTTATGGAACCTAGCAAAATTTTATACTGGCTTTTCCTTAAACTTCTAGCATTTGGTCTCCCCTATTTTGAAGAGGTGCTTGCTTTAACATTCGTACATTACCCCAGAAGTGTTTAAATTCTGCTGGGTGCAAGCAGTGTCTTATCAACCAATGCTGACTGTCTGATAATACTGTGACAGTTGTTACCCTATCGAACTTCAGATTTCTGAGATGCGCATTGTCACAGATGCCCACATACCAAAATGTTTAATGCGGGTCACTGCATCCAATCTGGAAAACCTTGAGCTTATCTTCCACAGAAAATATATATCATTTTATGTGGGGTGTTCTTTTGCTTTTCTGTAGTTATATCTTGCTTTGGCACACTTCCTGAAAGTGATCTACTTTCTTACAGTAAAGGCATTTAGTTCTTAAAAGCTGGGGACTGTGCAGATTGGCAATTCACATTCTATTCAAGCAATTATCTGACAGACTTTATTCATAGAATCATATCTTACAAACAATAGGGTATTTGGCACCATCATCTAGGTATGTCCTGACTCACTGGTGGTCAGACTGACCAGAGGTGAAAGCACTGTAGTGCACAGGTGGGAGGTGGTGTCATGGGAGTTCTCAATATTGACTCTGGACCTCACGAAGTCTCAGTGTCAAGTCAAACATGGATAGTAAAACCTCTGATCACTATTGTCTCCCTGCCTCTTTTGACATCTGGTCAAATGATGAATCTGTACACTACCATCGTGAACATCACCTGGAAGAAGTACTGAATCTGGGGACTCTACTGTCTATCACCAAGAATGGCTCATTAGCACCACTACTAACTGAACTGGCTGACTCTAAGAACTTATCTGCAAGACAAGATTTATGGCATCCAGCAAGGGAAGCAATAATAAAGAAAAACCTGTTCAGTTTATTCTATGCCAAATGCTCAACATAGCATGGCAACTGGTATGAAGCTAATACGATATATCGAAGTAGAAGCAAAATATATAATTAACATAATTAAGTAGTTAATTGGAACACATTAAGGCTGGCAGAATGGGTGATGAGTGACAGCTTTAGTAGATGAGAGTTCCTGGATGGCAGTTTGGATTAGAGCAAACACATCAGCAAGTGTTCAAGGTTTGTGCATTTTCAGTTCAAAGTTTGAACTGAGGAAGTCTGAACTACAGACATTGCAATGCATCAAGGAGGGAGAAAGTTAGGAGGCAGGTGCACCTGATTTTGGGATTAGGTCATCTGATTTGGTCAGTGTACAAGGACAGAAGAGTGTGACTGTAAATGAAGCTAATAAGGGGATACAGGAAGCAGAAGAGCAGGAGCTTTAGTCTTTACAATTGCTTAACTGACCATTCCAACATAATACAGGAGGTCATTCAAGTGGTGATAGTATTGTGAAAGGTATTCACACTGCTCTCTGAAACAAAGAGCAGGAGTCCAAATGGCTGTGTTGCCTACATGGTGGTAAAGTTCAGGAAATCTGGTTAGTGATAAAGAATAACTTGTAATGGGAGGAGAGGATCCAGTCATCATGGTCCATGGAAGTACAAAAAGCATTGGCATGGCAAGGGAGGTGGTTCTGCACATTATGAACAATGAGGTGCTAACTTAAGAAGAAACTCAAAGGCTACAATCACTGGATTTTACCTGAGCCAACTGGCATAGGGCAAATCAGGTTAGACAAAGACAGCTCAGAAGACTGTTTTGGGAAAATGGTTTCTGCTTCATGAGGCACTGTCACCATGGTGTAGGGAGAAGCATATTGGCATAGATACAAGATTGGCTGGCTATCAGGAAGCAGACAGTAGGCATAAATAGGTCTTTTTCAGGTTGGCAAGGAATAATGGGATTGTATCTCAAACTGTAACAACTTAGGTTATGACTTGCATGAAGAGACAGAAAAAATGTTTGTCAAATTTACTGATGATAGTTTTTTTTAACCCCTCTTGGCAGGAAACTATCTAAATGGTAAGGGATTGTAGAACTCTGAGAATTCGTAGGGATCTAGGTGTCCTAGTGCATAGTCCTCATGAATCACAAGTACAGCAACTAATTAGGAAAATTAATAGAATGTGAGTATTTATTACAAGAACAACTGAATACAAAAATAACTGGTTATGCTTCAGTTATATAGGGCACTGGTGACATCACATTGACATTATTGTGAACAGAATTGTTCCCCTAAGTTAAGGAAGAATGCTGAACTGCCTCCAACATATTTACAAAGGTATATCAGACTAATATTTTGGAGTGAGGTTGGCATACAAGAAAAGGTTGGATAGGTTAGGTTTGTATCTGCTGGTGTTCAGAAGCATAAAACAGGTAACTCGATTGAAAACAACATTGAGAGGTCTTGACAGAATAGATCTGGAAAGGTTAAACGAGTTTGTAGATTTTGACCCAGCAACAGTAAAGGAATTACGTGTTTCCAAAATCAAGGCAGCGGGTGGTTTGGGGGAGAACTTACTGGTGGAGTTCCCATGCATCTGCTGCCAACAAGAAACAAAGGAAATTACAGCACAGGAACAGGCACTTTGGCCCTCCTAGCCTGCACCTGTTGCCTATTTTCTAAGGATCCGTATCCTTCTGCTCCCTGCCTATTCATGTATCTGTCTAGGTACATCTTAAATGACGCTATTGTGGCCGCCTCTACCACCTCCACTGGCAATGTGTTCCAGGCACCCACCACTCTCTGCGTAAAGAACTTTTCACGCATATCTCCCCTAAACGTTTCCCTTCTCACCTTGAACTCATGACTCCTAGTAATTGAGTCCTTCACTCTGGGGAAAAAACTTTTTGCTATCCACCCTGTCTATACCTCTCATGATTTTGTAGACTTCAATTAGGTCTCCCCTCAACCTCCATCTTTCTAATGAAATTAATCCTAATCTACTCAACCTCTCTAAATAGCTAGTGCCCTCCATACCAGGCAACACTGTGGTGAACCTCCTCTGCATCCTCTCCAAAGCATCCACATCCTTTTGGTAATGTGGCGACCAGAACTGTATGCAGTATTCCAAAAGCAACTGCAATATGACCAGCCAACTCTTGTACTCGATACTCTGTCCGATGAAGGAAAGGATGTCGCATGCCTTCTTGAACACTCTATTGACCTGTGTTGCCACCTTCAGGGTACAATGGACCTGAAGACCCAGATCTCTCTGTACATAATTTTTCCCTGGGCCTTTCCATATAATGTTTCGTGTGCACTTAATTGGATCTTCCAAAATGCATCACCTTGCAATTGCCAGGATTGAACTCCATCTGCCATTTCTCTGCCCAACTCTCCAATCTATTTCTATTCTGCTGCATTCTCTGACAGTTCCCTTCACTATCTGTTACTCCACAAATCTTAGTGTCATCTACAAACTTGTTAATCAGATCACCCATACTTTCCTCTAGTTCATTTATGTATATCAAAAATAACAATCGTCCCAACATGGATCCCTATGGAACACCACTGGTCACAGTTCTCCAGTTTGAGAAACTCCCTTTCAAAACTACTATGTCAGCTGCTGCCTAGCCAGTTCTTTATCCATCTAGCTAGTATACCCTGAACCCCATGCAACTTCACTTTCTCCATCAGCCTACCATGGGGAACCTTATCAAACAGCTTACTGAAGTCCATATATATTACATCTACAGCCCTTCCCTCATCAATCAACTTTGTCACTTCCTCAAAGAATTCTATTAAGTTGATAAGACATGACCTTCCCTGCACAAAACCATGTTGCCTATCGTTGATAAGCCCATTTTCTTCCAAATGTAAATAGATCCTATCCCTCTGTATCTTCTCCAGCAGATTCCCTATCACTGACGTCAGGCTAACTGGTCAATAATTACCTGGATTATCACTGCTATCCTTCTTAAATAAGGGGACTTTAGCAGTCCTCAGGGACTTCACCCATGTTCAAGGATGCTGCAAAGGTATCTTTTCCAGCTATTTCCCTTCTCACTTATCGCAGTAACCTGGGACAGATTCCATTGGACTTGTCCACCTTAATGCCCTTTAGAATACCCTTGTCCTTCCAGATGCTATTAGTTGTGACTTTGGTAGGTACAGTCCAAGGACCTTTGGTGAATTTCTACAATGTATCTTGTACACACTGAGCATTGGTGAAGGGTGAAATGAACGTTTGTGGATGCGGTAACAATCAAGCAGGCTGCTTTGTCTTGAATAGAGACCAAAAAAACTACAGATGCTAGAATCCAAAGTAGACAGGCAGGAGGCTGGAAGAACACAGTAAGCCAGGCAGCATCAGGAGGTGTAGAAGTCGATGTTTCAGGTGTAACCCTTCTTCAGAACTGGGAGTGGGTGTGGGGGAGCTGCAGATAAAGGAGGAGGCAGGGGCAGGGTGGTGAAGTGGGGATAGGTGAAAACAGGTAGAGGGTACGACCCGGTTGGTCAATGGGAGGAATGAATCCCGTTGGTAGCTGGGAGGGGCTGCGAAGGGAGTCAGGGGATGGGGAGGGAGATTAGTTAGTTGAAATTGGAGAACTCAATGTTGAGTCCTCCGGGTAAGCATCTTGATTGTTGATGGAGATGAATTCATCCAGGCAAGTGGAGAGCATGTGGCTTGTGCCTTGCAGATGGAGTATAGACTTTGTCTGCAGCAGTTACTTATAAGACCACTATGGCTAGTCTAGTTCAATTTCTGGTCAATGGTAACTCCCAGGAGGTTGACAATCAGTGATGATAATGCATTGAAAGTCAAGGGATGATAGTCAGATTCTGTCTTTTTGGATATGGTCATTGCTTGGCACTTGTGTGGCGCAAACATTACTTGCCAATTGTTAGCCCAAACCTCGATACTGTCCAGGTCTTACGGCATTTCGACAGAGTGATTCAATATCAGAGGGGTCACAAATGGCACTGAACATTGTGCAATCAGCAGCAAATATCTCCATTTCTGACCTTATGGTGGAGGGAAGACCTTTGATGAAGCAGGTGAAGATATTTAGGTCCATAAAGGAACTCTTGCAGATATTCTGGAACTGAGATGACTGAACTACAATCACCAAACAATGGAGTGGTTTTCTCCTGATTCCCACTGACTTCAGCTTCGCTAAGGCTTCTTGATATCACATATAGTCAAATATGGTCTTTATGTTAAGGGCAGCCAGACACACTTCACCCCTGGAATTTAACTCTTTTGTCTATGTTTGTATTGAGGCCATGATTAGGGTAGGAGTTGGCTAGCCCTGGCTGGAACCCAAGTTGAGGTTTTTGTAAGCAAATGCTACCTCATAGCCATGTTGAAGACACATTTCATCACTTTACTGATTGTGAAGAGTAGACTGATGGGATGATAATTGATTGTGCTGGATCTATCCCGCTTTTTTGAATACAGAATACCTGAACAATTTTGCAATTTGGTCAGGTAGATACCAGTTGTAGCTATACAGAAGCAACTTCGCCAGGGGTGTGGCAGATTCTGGAATACTGGCCTTTAATACAATTGCCAGAAGGTTGTTATGGCCTTTGCAGTTTCCAGTTTCACTGGCCGTGAATCTAATTGGCTGAAGTCTGGCATCTGTGATGCAGGGGACCCCAAGGGAGGCAGGGATGGATCATCTACTTAGCATTTCTGGCTGAAGGTTGTTGAAGATTCTTATGGTGAGGTAATAGTATAATGGCATTGACACTAGACTAGTATTAGAGATCCAGGTAATGTTTTTGGATCCCAAGTTCAAATCCTGCCAAGGCTGACGGTGGAATTTGAATTCAATTAGAGGCTGAAATCGAAAGTCTAATGATGACCATGAAATAATAGTCGATTGTTGTAAATACCCATCTGATTTGCTAATGTACTTTCGGGAAGAAAACTCCCATCCTTACCTGGTCTTGCCTACATGTCACTCCAAAGCCACAGCAATATGGATGGCTATCCTTTGAAATGGCCAAGCAAGCTTCTCAGTTTTAGCAATCACTGGAAAGGAAAAAGGAATTAAACCAGCAAACTACCCGGAGTTAACTAAGGCAACAGACAGCAATAACAAGATGACCTGTGGACCCTGCAAAGTTTTCCTTACTAACTGTATCAAAATTAGAAGAGTTCTCTCGTAGACTGTAAGAGCCTGACACAGACACACTCATGGAATCATACCTCACACACAATGTCCCAGACAACACCTTCACAATCCCTGTCCCACCAGCAAGACACAACCAGTAATAATGGTGGCACAGTAGTGTATCGGACTCAATATCGAATCTGGACCCCAGACAGGCTTATGGCATCAGGTCAAATTGGGTAAAGGAAATCTTCTGATTATGATACCATTTCCTTCTTCAGCTGATGAATCAGTACTCCATCATCTTGAACAACACTTGGAGTAAGCACCAATGATGGCAAGGTCACAAAATGCAGTCTGGGTGGGAACTTCAACATCCGTCAGCAACATTACTGACCAAGCTGATTGAGTCCTAAAGAAGGTTTCTGCTAATCTAAGCCTGCAACAGGTGATGAAGCAGCCAAGGAGAGGGAGAAACATACTTGACCTCATTCTCCCCAATCAGCCTGCTGCAGATGAATATATCCATGACAATGAATAGTGACCACCTTCACACTGAGAATGCCCTCTATCATGTTGTGCTGACTATCACCACACTAAATGGGCTGATCTTTAATCTCATTTTGACTGGACACCCATACAGTGCTGTGGGCCATCAGCAGCAGCCGATTTGTACACCAACATAATCATGGCCCAGCATATCCCTCACTCAATACTACCATACAGGACAACATAGCAGGACTACCAGCCAGATCTAAAAATGGTGTTATCCTGGTGAAGTTATGAAAAGACTACTTGCATACCAAACAGCATGGGCGAGTGATAGAGCAAAATGACAGAGGAGGTTCAGAATCTGCTGTCCTGCCACATCTAGTCATGAATGGTGGTGCACAATCAAACCTGGAAGGTTCTTTCCATTGAGTCTGTGCTAACTCTCAAATAAGAACTCTGTTCTCCCTCCTATAGGAAGGATGTTGTGAAACTTGAAAGGGTTCAGAAAAGATTTACAAGGATGTTGCCAGGGTTGGAGGATTTGAGCTATAGGGAGAGGCTGAACAGGCTGGGGCTGTTTTCCCTGGAGCGTCAGAGGCTAAGGGGTGACTCTATAAAGGTTTTTAAGATCATGAGGGACATGGGAAGGGTAAATAGACAAGGTCTTTTCCCCAGGGTGGGGGAGTCCGGAACTAGAGGGCATAGGTTTCGAGTGAGAGGGGAAAGATTTAGAAAGGACCCAAGGGGCAATATTTTCACACAGAGGGTGGTGTGTGTATGGAATGAGCTGCTAGAGGAAGTGGAGGCTGGTACAATTACACTTAAAAAGGCATCTGGATGGATATATGAATAAGAAGGGTTTACAGGGATATGGGCAAAATACTGGCAAATGGGACTATATTAATTTCAGAAATCTTGTCAGCATGGACAAGTTGGATTGAAGGGTCTGTTTCCGTGCTCTAAGAATCCTCTTATTCCTGTTCTTTCCCTATCGGTCTGTAGCTTTGCTCTCCTTGAAGTATTAAATCAAATTTCTTCTTAAAATAGTATTATTAAAGCTGCATCTAACATCCAATCAGGCAGTGCACTCTTAATTCCAATCATTCACTGCATTGCATGGCCTCGTCAGTTCTTGGGATGAAAAACTTTTCCCCATCAGTAACATAACGGTAAGTATCTAGAGTTGAGATCAAACACAGCACTCTACACCGAGTAATATTTTAGCAATTTTTAAATATTTTTAAGAAGATCCTTGAGAAATATTTAAGGGACATTTTAATTAATTATTGAATTATCCAATAATTGAATTATTAATTGAATTATTAATTATCCATTTTAATTAATTCATTAATTATCCATTTTAATTAATTATTGAATAGGCAACGTCTGAGTTCAGTGAGTGTAAACATTTTTGGTGCATTCAAAGTGATAGGAAATTTATACTCGATTGCTGCAGTAGTTTGGGAAAGTGCTCATTCACTTCTGGAAATTGGGCTTGATTTTAATTTGGGCTAATGGAACAACATGAGCCCTCCAACAGCTATAAGAGGTCCTCAAAGATAGGGAGGTTTGACTAGTTTCTTTAAGCAACTTCACAAATTTCTTTTAGTAGATTCTCAGGTAATGGCAAAATTCAGAACAAATATTAATGTCTTGTTTCCAGACTCCTTTCAGCTATGTACGCAAAGAAACAGAACTCATTCAACCTGGGTGATTCTAATTCAAAGTGTCTGATGATGCACCCAAAGGACAGGACATAAACAGGGAAGGAAAGAGTTATATAATCAAATAATGGCTGGGTTGGATTACAGATTGAAGAGTAAATGAAGCAACAAACTCAAGTTTTCAGTACATGAAAAGTAATTAGTTGGAGATGGTGTGATCAATTGTATTTCAATTCGGTGAGCATAAAAGAGGCAAGAGTCTATATAAGGACATGCAGCAGAGTCACTGGCTTATGGACTAGACATCTGGAGGCCCAGGGTAATGCTCTGGTGACATGAGTTCAAATCTCACCGCAGTGGTTGGTAAAATTTAAATTCAGTTAATAAAATCTGGAATTTAAAGACAGTCACAGTTCTGGTCACCATGAAAACAAACATCGATACACCTTGATTGCTGTAAAAACCCACCTGGTTCACAGATTCTCCTCAGGAAAAGAGAACTCTCTTTCTTACCTGGTCTGACTTACATATAACTCCAGACGTAACTTTTTTTTGATTCTTAACCATCCTCTGAAAGGACCTAACAAGTCAAAGGCAATTGGGGATTAGCAACAAATGATGGCCTCACCAGCAATTCCCTCATCTCGTAAAAGCTTTTTAAAAAGTCATTAGCTGGAGTTTAAATATATTTGGGTGCCTAATCACTCAAATATCACAGTGGAATAGGAGAGCCCTGATCGCCAAAGTGAGAAAAAAAATCTATTAATCCCACCAAACAGGCTCAGAATTGGCCTAAAACATTTATCAATAGAACTTACCATCTACAAAATAATTTCTCATCTCATTGCTTGCCCCAGCTACACTTCTAAGTCAGGTTTGCTGAGAAAGCACTGGACGTGATATACAGGACAACTGCTAGCTTCAGTAGGGGCAGTTGGGGGAAGATCTTGAGATGGTCCAAACTCCTTTTGGAGATAGCAATAACACTTTCTTTAAATTGTTTTCCCAGGTCCAAACTGGAATGAGAAACAGAGCAGGTCACAGTATCAGGCAGATCTGGTTTCCAGGTCAGTTATTCGTGGCAATGTATTGTGCTAAGTGAGTGCACTGGACCACCAAAATCACTGAACAAGTAATGACTACAAAGTGCAGTGGGGCACAGATACCTCCTGAATTTGATGTTGCAGTCATTGGAAGCTAAGGTATTGTAAAGTTCAGAATGATGTAGAGCACAGGAGACCACTGTGCTCAGTGTAACTGAACTGGTGATATACACATCCCACGTATGCGCCCAAAGACACTGATAATATATGATGGTGTTAGTGATGCCAGTGGGCTGATGTAATGCTAGGTTGAAAAATATTGGTTGAAAATGTGCTGGCAGCATTGTCCTTATTCACTCCTATAACAAGAGTTATAGAGCAAGATGGGCTCTGTTGTGGTGTTGTTCAAAGGCTCACTTTACAAGTAAGAGATGAAGTGCTTCAGATTTTTTGTTCAGGCAAACTTTGTGAAAGCACTGTGGTGAGTTGCTGGAAGACCTTTCTTGATTTATTTTGCTGATTGCAGGTAGATAGAATATCGCATTTCTGTGTATTGGCATTGAACTAGTGAGTATTGTAGCTCTTGCTTTCTTTGAAACAAGAGCAGAACATGCCAAGGAATATTCAAGGAGGGGAGTCAGGGACAAGGTGCTACCCACAAACAACTTTTAGGTTCACCACAAGAACAGCACCTTTGGAGGTTTTTTGTCACAGAAGTGCTGTCTCCTTCATGTGGATCTAGGACCTCAAATAGCATAAAGTGGCTGTAAAGGACAGACACCATCACATTTAATGCTGTGGGATCCTTCCAGGTGGTGTCACAATCTGCAGTACACAGAACCATCAGGGATGTGACAGAAGCTTTGTGCAGAAAAAAAGGGACGTCATTCACTTCTTAGAAGATGAAAAAGCATTTCAATTTGTTTAGATAGTGGGCTTTCTGACAATTCAGGCGTCATCTGCTGTACACAAGTGGCTGCAGGTCTCTGATGACGATGGGGATAATACTGCAATTCAGTCAATATACAGTTGGTGCGAGGCCTTGGTAAATGTGCTGACAGCAATAATGATTCTTTTATCCCATGACTTGGGGAGACAGTTGCAAAGTGGCGATGTTACTGGATTAGCAATCCAAATACCAGCTGATGCTCTGGGGATACAGTTTTGAATCCTGTCATTGTTGATGGCAAAATGTGAATTCAATTATAAAAACACAAGGCTAATGGTGACCACGCAACCATCATAATTTGTCATTAAAAATCTACCTGGTTTTTCACGAAGGAAATATGCCACCTTTACCTGGTCTGGCTCACATATGACTTCTGACCCACAATGTGGTTTATTCTTAACTGTAAACAATTAGGGATAGGTGATAAAAGTTCACCTAGCTGGTTGTGCCCACATCCCATCAACAAATAGAGTAGTAATTCCCACTGCCTTTGGGTCCAAAAGACAAAACACAGGTGGCTGCTCAGAGTTAGGAGCTCCCTCTGCTGCATATGGCTCAGGGTTTCCTTTATTTCACTAATTTAGAGGTTAAATGGCCTTTAATGAAAGACTAGCTCTATGTACAACACTGTGGAGCATGCCATCAGTTTTCTAAAGCAAAAGCTTGGCTGCTTGGGGCAGGGATAGAAATCTCTGAAATACAGACCTGAGAGGATGTCTACGTTTAGGATTGCATACTATATTCTACACAACCATACAATTCTGAAGGCCCAGCTGTAACCTCCCTGGATTTTAAGGGCAGGAAGCGGAGGAATGAGGAAAGGAGGTGACCACATCTATCATGTGCAATTAGACAAGAGGAATTTGCATTCTAATGAAGAGTCACTGGATTTGAACTCTGCTTTCTCCCCATAGATGCTGCCAGATCTGCTGAGTTTCACAAGCAATTTGTTTTTGTTGAAGCGGATTTTGGGATTTGCTTTGCTTGAAATTAACCTACATTTGCAAGGCCACACCACTGCATGTGTTTCAGACTTCCAATCAAAATCTTCACCTGACCAACATTATTAAATAAAGATCAACAGTAAAAACCTTCAGTAGACAATATTTTCGACCGATATGTAAATAACACATTGTCTTTGTGCTGTTTTGCAGGAACCTTGCATCTGTTAGTCCTTATAAGCAGTGCCACTCCAGGAGCTGCAATTGATGGAAGGCTGTGGATATTGTAAGTGGCCTTGCAAAGTGCATTTGACCAGTTTCAGATGCAGAACTGGATTGCACCACCACACAACAAGTGACAGCAGTCTAAGCTGGGCTGGCCAAGAGACAACAGCAGGGGCACTGGCAGAGTAGCATGGACTTTACTATCATGAGAAAAGGAGGAAATTTCAGGCTCCACATTGATACTACTATTCCCTTAAGTTGCACTTGAGCAACTGTTATAATTTCCTGGAACGTATTAAGCACCAAGATCAGTGTCCACTTTGTGCATGAATGACATGAGTCTGGGATTGCATGCTTTCCCAAGACAGCAGGAGGCCTCTGCCTGTGCTATAATTGCAACTAAACAATGTCCAGAATTTTGTTCACTATTGGTTAGTATGTGCTGTTATAGAGTATCTACTACTTCTAATAGAAAGAATGTGTCCAAACACTGTACCACATTGGAATTGGACTGCCCCAAACATCTCGTCAGTGACAGGAGGCTGAAACAGACAGAATGCTGGAGAAACTCAGCAGGTTTGACAGCAACTGCGGAGAGTTAACTTTTTGGGTTTGGTATGACTTTTTCAGAACTGTTCTGAAAAGGTCATACTGGACTTGAAATGTTAATTCTGTTTCTCTCTCCACAGATGCCATCAGACCTGCAGCATTCGGTTTTTATTTCAGATTTTCAGCATCCACAGTAAAATGCTTTTAGACAGCAACATTAAGCTGCTTGAGAAATCTACCAATGCACTAAACATACTGGTGTACAGTTCCCAGTACCTTCTCATAGTTTGTCACAATGGGGTCACCATCTGAGCTCCCTGTGGCATAACTGGTGTGTGACATCACTCTCTGGGGAGCTTGCACATGAACTGACCACACCTAACCAGCCTGACTGTAGGCTGTGCCTAGCTACTCACCATATGCCAACATCAACTCCATACTAGCCTCAAGGTATGCATGGCGCCAATAGCTGAGCTAGACGCTGTATGTGCAGGATCAAACAATGTTGCTCCTTCCTCAGAGGTCTCGTCTCCCTTTTGCCTGAGCAGCTGGCAGTTCTTGACTACCTGAAAGTACAAAAGTATCAAGGAAAGGTGTAGGGTATGGAGGAAATCAGGAAGCCTCTGGTCACTCCAGCTGGTGTGGAAAATGTAGAAGCTTACCATGGATGACCTTGGCAGCATCAGGTGGTACTAACTTTGTGGCACTAATGTCCATAGTCTTACGAACATCTTCTCAAGGATGATGGATGCATTCTGTTCCTCTGGCAGTCCCTTGTGTCTACTTTCATGTAGCCTTCTCCTGGAAGAGAGTGGTGAGATTATCTGACTACATTACTGGAATTAGGATGTACCTAACATACTGAATAGCTGCAATCTAAAAGGCGTAAGATGTGAGGTGCAGATGAATTGACTAACCTTGACCATCTGAGAGAGCTCATTACACTTGCTGGATCTGTTACCCTATTCTGGAAGCTACGATTTGCACTAAGTCATCCTGCTGTTCTCTGAAGAGATTCAGTCTTTAGTTTCCACCTCTCTGACCAGTATTTCAAGGGTGAAGTCACTAAAACTTGGAGACCTTTCCATTGCCAGGAGTCCCTTCTTCTCCATCAATGTTTCTATGACTCTCCAGCATCCCGCAGTGTATTGCTGAAACCTTCCTATTATTGTAAAAGGGTAAGTTACCTACAGCACCTGCTTATAATGCTATTAGTTCGCTATGGACTGCTAAGGAAACTGGATATCCAGTACAGCACAGGGACCACTTGTGGCCACAAGTTTTACTTCCTGACCACTTTGCTTCCAATCGGGGTGAACAAGTTCTGAATCAGGGTCCACACTTACAAAATTCAGGGCACATGAATTTCTAGTGCAATGCAATAATATAAAATAAAGAATGGCAGATGCTGGAGACCTGAAACAAAGACAGAAATATCTGGAGAAAGCCAGAGGTCTGGCAGCATCTATGGAGAAATAACAGAGTTAATGCTTGGAGTCCAGTGACCCTTCTTCACAGGTCAAAAATTAATGAGAAAGGAGGTCAAAATGTGACAACAGGAAGAAAGGTTTTGTAGACAAAAAAAATCATGTCTACATCAGGCTTTTAAAAATAAATGCTGTAAATAAGAAAAAAAAAACTTGTCAATCTTCAGCTGGCTTACAAAGGCATACTTCCTGTTTTCTTATCATTTTATTCTATTGTAAATTCATGTAGCACATAGGAGAGTTGAAGGACTTCAGTATTGTGGACTAACTCAAGAGGTTTAGTTTGTTATTCCTAGAATATAGCAGGTTAAAGGACAATTTAATGCAAGAGTTCAAAATTATGAGTTTTGAAGAACCATTAGGGAGAAACAGTCTTCAGTAACAGGAAGGTCAGTTACCAAGTATCAATTCAAAGGTGATGCAGAGAAGGTGAATCAAAATTATTTAATGCATCAAGTTATGTTCAGGAATGTGTTGGATGCAGATCCAATAGTAGCTTTTAATGGAGAACTGGAAAAAAACTTCAATAGAAAAAATATCCATTGGAAAAGAGTGATCTGGCATAGACTCAATTGGCACCATTGCTTCCTTCTGTGATGTACTTATCACTCTGAAATTAGATAATTGGTTATTGGATAATTTTTCTATAGATAAAAAAATTAAAGATTTTAAACCGAAAATCCCTGATCTGCCATTTTTCAGATGAATGTTTGTGTTATATAATCATATAGTAAAGACAGGTCTTCGGCCCATTGAATCGGCACTGATGGAGTTGCAGCATTTTAGCTGGATAGGCTTCTGTTGTTCGCTTTAACTGACAACCAGTCCTGGACTTACCACATAGATGCTATGGTCAAAAGGCACAACATCTCTTCTTCCTCAGGCTCAGAAAATTTGGCACGTCCACAAGACCCTCATCAACTTTTACAGATGTATCACAGAAAGCAAACTATACATGTGCATAACGGCCTGATATGGCAATTGTTCCACTCAGGACCGTAAGAAACTACAGAAGGTTGTTCGCACAGCCCAGACTCTCACTGAAGCAAACCTTTCAGCCACGCACTCCATTTATATAGCCTGTTGTTGCGGAAAGGCTACCAACATCAAAGACACATCGCACCATGGCAATGCTCTCTTACAATCTCTTCCATTAGGCAGAAGATACAGAAGCTTGAACACACACCAGCAGGTTCAAGAAAAGCTTGTTCCCTGCTGTTATTATCACGATGAGTGAACTAACTTCAAATAATGCTGATTTTGCTAATGTTGATCTTACCTAGTGTACACCCTTTTTCATCCAGAGGGTGATCGGAATGTGGAATGCACTGCCTGGGAGAAAGTAGAGGCAGGAAACCTCACAACTTTGAAAAGCTCATGGATGGTAACAGTCAAGTAGGATTAGTGTAAAATATTGTCCAAATTAGTCCTTCATAGAGTCATAGAGATGTACAGACCCTTCGGTCCAACCCGTCCATGCCAACCAGATATCCCAACCCAATCTAATCCCACCTGCCAGCACCCGGCCCATATCCCTCCAAACCCTTCCTCTTCATATACCCATCTAAATGCCTCTTAAATGTTGCAATTGTACCAGCCTCCACCACATACCCTGGCAGCTCATTCTATACACGTACCACCCTCTGTGTGAAAAAGTTGCCCCTTAGGTCTCTTTTATATCTTTCCCCTCTCACCCTAAACCTATGCCCTCTAGTTCTGGACTCCCCAACCCCAGGGAAAAGACTTTGCCTATTTATCCATGCCCCTCATAATTTTGTAAACCTCGAGAAGGTCACCCCTCAGCCTCCGACGCTCCAGGGAAAACAGCCCCAGCCTGTTCAGCCTCTCCCTGTAGCTCAGATCCTCCAACACTGGCAACATCCTTGTAAATCTTTTCTGAACCCTTTCAAGTTTCACATCATCTTTCCGATAGGAAGGAGACCAGAATTGCATGCAATATTCCAACAGCGGCCTAACCAATGTCCTGTACAGCCGCAACTCCTCCCAACTCCTGTACTCAATACTCTGACCAATAACGGAAAGCATACCAAACGCCTTCTTCACTAAACTATCTACCTGCGACTCCACTTTCATGGAGCTATGAACCTGCACTCCAAGGTCTCTTTGTTCAGCAACACTCCCTAGGACCTAACCATTAAGCGTATAAGTCCTGCTAAGATTTGCTTTCCCAAAATGCAGCACCTCCACAAAATAATGTGAACAAAAATATGTTTACCAAGTGAACTGTCCATTTTTTCACACCTTTTATCAAAGTTTTTGGTGGAAGGCTCTGTCTACTAAAGATAAGTTCAAATGTCAGATAATGAGCTGAATTTGCATTTTGAGATTTTTTAAAAAAAAACTAAGTTGTTTAACAGGGGAAAAAATTTAAACATTGCAATTTTGTAGAGTTACTTTGACTATAACTTTCAGAACCTATCCTAAGTTGTGGAAAAGGACCAAACTCTTTAATGTTAATGCTAGTTAAAATGTTGTAATTAGAGACTAATAATCACTTATTTTTGTTGACATTATGTTAATTAAAATTAATTATTTAAAATGTATTTTATTCTATTAATGAGAAAAATTATAAACTTGAAAAATGTCCTAACTTACTCCAGAGAAACATTGTAGAAGGGAGAAGATGCTCAAGAGTGAGGAGCTTCAGGAGAACACACTGAATAGAATAGAATCCCTACAGTGTGGATCCAGGCCCTTTGGCCCAACAAGTCCACAATGACCCTCCGAAGAGTAACCCACCCAGACCCTTCCACAAACCTAATGCTCTACATTTACCACTGACAATTGCACCTACCCTACACATCCTTGAACACTATGGGCAATTTAGCTTGGCCAATTCACCCAAACTGCACATCTTTGAATTTTGCAAAGAAACCGGAGCACCTGGAGGAATCCAACACAGACATGGGGAGAATTTGAAAACTCCACGTGGACAGTCGCCCAAGACTGGAATCGAACCTGGGTCTGGCAGGCAGCAGTGCTAAGAACTAAACCAACAGTTGCTTTCCCAGCAACACACTCACGACTCAAACCACTGAGACACTGTGCTGCCCCTCAGCATGAGTGGCAATTTCAAAAAGGAGATCAGTAAAGTGCTTAAGATGTGAGATATATGCTTTAAAACCCCTTTCTTAGGCTTTGAAGTTTATACTCAAATAAATTTATGGTCTTAGTAACTAGCGTGCTCCTTCTTATTCAAGGTTTGTAGCAGCTTTCTACTGACATTTCAAATTGTCATAGACTCTTGACAATCTCACATGTGGGGATGGACAAAAGCACAGTTGAAGAGAGAAAAGGCAACAGTGCTTGAAGGAATGCATAACAGACAGCCTTGTAATTACTATTTGGCTGGACAAGAGATTTTTTTTGAAGTAGTAATTTTCAAATAACGGCAAAACCTTGTTACTTTCAATCTGGGAAAGAGAAGATTAGAGACTATTGATCTTTATCAAAGTCTAATAATTGCAGAAGTTATTTTCTAATTGAAGAATTAACGCTTACATACTTTAAAAAAAATTGGCTGGAGGTGGGAGAAAGCCACAGGTTGAGAAGGAGCAAAGACAAATATAGAATTGTCTGACAACAACCTGAGAACAGTGGGATATGGATAAGTTTGAACAATTCTATTGCCCTATGTCAGAAAGCAGGTGTGAGCATTGATATGAATTATATACTTCCCTCCTTGAATAGTTATGTATCATTCAGGCATGATGTTTACACAGTGGTGGTGGTTTGGTCAACTAAAATTGCAAAGAGGTTGGTTGTTGACTTGACCACCCAAGGACAGATTTTTGATCTTGTGTTAAGATGTGGGTGGACTCTACCTTTAAATAAGTTAAAAGCTAGCAGAACTACCTGGCAGCACCAAGTGCTCTGAACAAGATATAATGTAATGTTTTGGTCCAGCAGCTAGTGTAGCTGGTTGCCTGGAGACAAAAACAAATTTGAATTAGGCCAATCAGTTCAAATTATATCCCCCTACCTAAAAAAAAACTCCAATCAAGTTTGAACTTCGTATATTGACAATATTAAATCCGATGCTTTGAGGGTACATGACCAGGGAAAATTGAACAGTTGGGGGAGAACTGCCAAGTGACCAGCATTTGCAGGCTGCCCAGAGAATAACTCTCTTTAAGGTACCTTTATCTAACAGTGACCTGTGAAACAAATCCCGAAGAAGAAAAGATGACAGAAAGATACAAAGAGAAGATTCGACAGCTGGCTGGTTTCGAAATTTGAATTTTTGGTAAATCTTAATCAAGAGATTTTATCAGATTAGTATTGTAGAAGGGGAAGGTAAAAGACAGGTTAGAGAAAGGAGTTGTAAATAGTTGTTCTCTGTTATACCTCTAAGAAATAGAGTTAATTTTTACTTTAAATAGTGACCTTTGGGATAGTTCTTGGCCTCTCAAATTTTCACAATTACAAAAGGGGATAAGCCTTTTCTGTGTTGCTGGTTTACATTCAGAGGATTCTCCCAAACTGTTATAACACAGGTAAATCTGTGAAAATTTGAGAGGGCAAGAACTATTCCAAAGGTCACTATTTAAAGTAAAAATTAACAACTTTATTTCTTAAAGTATACAGAGAGTAATTAACTAACAATTATTTACAACTCCTTTCTCTAACCTATCTCTTACCTTCCCCTTCTACAATACTAGTCCGATAAAACCCCCAATTAAGATTTACCAAAAATTCAAATTTCAAAACCAGCCAACTGTTGAATCTTCTCTTTGTATCTTCCAGACTTCTTTTCTTATTCACAGGTTGCTGATAGATAAAGGTATCTTTGAGAGAGCTATTCTCCAGGCAGTCTGCATGTGCTGGTAGCTTGGCAGTTCTCCCCCAACTGTTCAATTTCCCCTGGTCTCACACCCCCAAAACATCAGATTGTGTCATTGGCTTTTAAGATTGTCAATATACTAAATTCAAACTTGAACAGAATTTGGTTTTCTTTTGGGTATAATTTAAACTGATTGCCTGGAGACAAAAACAAATTTGAATTAGGCCAATCAGCTACACTAGCTGCTGGACCAAAATTTTACATTATATCTTGTTCGGAACACTTGGTGTTGTCAGGTAGTTCTGCTAGCTTTTAACTTTCTTCAAGGTACAGTACATCCACATCTTCATAACACTTCACATTATGCCAGAATCTAGTTAGCATAACCCATGTAAGAATGGGGCTTTACAAGGCTTGTGGCACAGAGATGGCAGTGAATAAATGCACAACTTAATGTTGATGGGATAAAGAGAATATTAGTGACATTGAAGGACAGTGGAAGGGAGTTTGTGAGGGACTTTGTTTCTCCCCCCCACAACCCTATCATATTGTAACTTCTTTCTTCACTACACCCTGCCAGATATTCATTATTTATCATTCGGAAGAAAGCAAGAAAAATACAAGCAGAGGAAGAGAGAAAGAGGGAAGTCAGGAACAGAGAAGCACACGAGAAAACAAAAAGATACAGAAGCAGGATGGGAAAAGCAAAAAAGCAAAGCAGAAATTACAGATAGAAATCATTCAAGCCCTCTAACTGATCATATCCAATTACATCAGACATCACATGACAAGGCAACAATTTCACATAATGCTACAAAATCCAAACGTGAAACTCCAGTCTGTATTAACAACATTGACAAATAGTTTTGAGGTATCATTAACTCTATGACAGTGTAATGAAGTAGTATATGTTCCCAAGAGGCTCAATGTAAAAGTGTAATGGGAAGAATAGCTAAGCTATATCCAAGATTAAGTGCCACATCTAGTGATCTGAATTTCTCTCACTTGATTGGGTACAGTTAGTTAGATGGAAAATGGATAGGGGAAAGACATTACAGATTTACATTACAATCAATCCTGTAAATGCATTTTATTGCTTCCTTACAGTGTTTTCTCTGGTTCTGATGCAACTTAGAAACTCCAACTTTTTGGTAAAACTTCTTGGGCTTTCAACAGAGGAGAATGTCAACTGAGAAGTGTTGGAATAGTGGCAGTGCGCTAGTAATCCAGGTGCCCAGGTTAATGTTCTGGGAACCAGAGTACAAATTCCACCATGCTGATATTGGTATTTGAATTCAATGAAAATCTGGAACTAAAAGCTTGCCAAATGGCAACCATGTAAACACTGTTGATTTCTCACCAATTGCCTTTAGAAAGGGAATCTGCCACCTTTACCTTTTCTAGACTACACGTGAATCCAGAACAATGGCAATGACGGATCGTCAATAAGTACTAGTTTAGCCAGAGACATCCATATCCTACAATCAAAAATAAAAAAGGGTCAATACAGTAAACAGTCCATGGCCTTCACTGGGGTCAACTGGACAGTTAATGGGAACCTGGACATAGCAAAATGATTACTGAATGTGCTGCCTAAATTGGTGGTGGAAATTTCAACATTAATTTGAAAAAGAAGTTTGCAGTGGCATTGGACTAACTGGTTTGCCTTTGAGTTGACACAACCTCAATAGTCTATATTGCATAATTCTATGATTTGTGAAAGGACATCAAAGATGGTGAACGAATTAGATTAGAGTACTTACAATGTGGAAACAGGCCCTTCGGCCCAACAAGTCCACACTGACCCGCCACCCACCCATTCCCCTACATTTACCCCTTCACCTAACACTACAGGCAATTTAGCATGGCCAATTCACCTGACCTGCACATTTTTGGACTGTGGGAGGAAACCAGAGCACCTGGAGGAAACCCACGCAGACACGGGGAGAATATGCAAACTCCACACAGTCAGTTGCTCGAGTCGGGAATTGAACCCGGGTCTCTGGCGCTGTGAGGCAGCAGTGCTAACCACTGTGCCACCGTGCTGCCCACAAATAGATTATGAAAGAGAAAAAGTTTGAAACCCAGAATTTCTCATCTCTGCTGTGATGTCAGGTGAGACATCAATTGAATCCCCAAAGTACAGGCAAACCAAATGGGCTGAGTAAGCATAGAATGCTATCTTGCATCTCTGGGTGCATGTTTTAACAGAGCCATATGCACAGCATCTGAGTAGAGTTAAAGGACAGACTTGAGAAATGTTGCACAAATACTTCAAATGACACGTGTAATACTGAGAACGCAAGTTGTCAACTTTACTACTTAGTCTATGGTGATTTAGCTAACCACAACCACCTTTAAAAGCTGCCTCAACATTTACAGGAGAAAAAAAGGAGAAATCACAGAGGATCTTTCCCGAATGGTTATCTGCTGTCTGCGATGAATTCCACTTGTTCTTGTTTCCAATTATGAATATTGTAACATTCAGGAAATCAGGTGTTCCAACAATTGCCAGGTGACTATATTCAAGCCTGCTGGTCGAAATTTGTTACAAGGCTTTCAACAGATCAAAATTGTTCAAGTAACTAAAAACAGCTCAAAGGATACAAGTTTCTGGAGTTGGACACAGTACAACATCATGAGACAAAAGTCTCCATGTTTGAAATTGTTGAGAAAGCAACTGAACTATATGGATTGTGCAGTTTAGGCAAAGGGAGAAGTTCCAAGAATAACTGAATAATTCTGTGCAATTAACTCAAGATAGAAAGAGTTCTCAAAGTCAGTTGGTGCAACTGAACAAAATTAAATCTCAGGAAAAAAACAAACATTCAGGGACAGTACTGGCTTGATGTCTGCAGTCTGTGAAAAGTTGCAGTATAGTTCCCAGAATCCAAGAGAGTTTCGACCCTGGATGAGGCAAAATACCAGAATGTAAGCAGTCATTAAGGCTCTTTATGATGGAGTGACTCAAGAGTTTCAATGCCAATTATTAAAATTGAAACTTCAGAATTCTGATGTTTTTGGAGAATTGACGACTCATTAACTCTTATAAATCCACGGTAACTGTCTTGATCGTATCAGCTATTTGAGATGTTCTGTGGAATGTTCGACCATGGTTTGCCTGCTACCCATATTTACCTCAAATTAATTCTGGGGATATTAGAAAAAAATTGTATGGTCATTGCAGACTGTATTACTATTCCAACTTTGTATAGTAGTTTATGATTCCTCATTTGAAACTGAAATTATGTGGCTTTATTCTTTAAGTGCCTGGGACCCCTCATCAACATAAGTTGCTTGTACCTAGCTAATTGCAAATTAAATTTTGCCATCCTATTTAGGATTGTAACGTGACCTTGCTGAGGAGTATTTATAGATTTTAGGTGAGGATCTATTCTGCTTGGAGAGATCACCATTAAAGGGTCAGGCTACTTTGTGGCATTATTAGCTGTTCAACTGAGGTCTACGAATCTAGAACACTGATTCTCATGGCATTATATCACATTGCTGGTACATTTTTTCATTGAAATAAAGGCAAAGATTTGCAGAGAGATTTGGCATACACATTATACTGCATGAGCTATTGGAGGAAATGTAAATATACCTAAACACGGCGAGGTCAAAGAGATGAACACATGCACACAAAACATTCAAATCATCTTCATACCTAACATTCAAAAGACTCAATCAACTCAAGGTTTTTTAAAATCAATTTAGTTGTTTGTGCAGTTAACAGATTTGGTGTTTTAGTCCTTTCTACCAGCTCCACTTGTTAATGTATCACCAGAGCTTATTAATACAACGTTAACAAAAACAATAAAAATGGACAAATTAAAAATCCAGAACAGAGGTTTAGTTTTGAACTTTGCAGTTGATGGTCATATCCCTTGGTTAAGGGGGTCTGAATTTTGAAATGTCAAATAGTACTTATTTTAAATCCCAATACTTGCCTTTACAAATCTCACTAATCTGTGCCTCTTCCAACTTGGTCTCAATCTTTTAAATCACTGCTAAGGCGCAATTTGATGGTCAATTCCATGTAGACTTTTGTTCATCGATGATTTCAGTATGCCCATTTACATCAAGATGCTCTGCAACTTCAACTACTACTCTTCATGAAATATTTCCTAAGAATTGTGTGGGGAAGGGAGACATAGTTCAGAGGGCATTATAGTATCCATTGAATTGTACCTCAGGGCTTTCACTAGACAGTGTAGGGTAGAGAAAACATCTTTTTTTTAAAAAAATGACAGACCATGGCAGTGAGTGTGTGAAGTAACTTCACCTTCCAAAAAAACCTGTCTCCTGTCAAGGTTTTACAGGCAGTATTAAACTTCTATTGACAGTTTCAAAATAGTAACATCACATTATTCAAAGAGGGGTCCTACAGCTTTACTTAATAATTCACACGGAAAATAGCTGGATAAATATCCACCTGACTAATTGTAGTTCTAAGCCACTTGGATGAAACTTACCAGAATTGATCCTTAATCTCTTTGGAGTTAGTCGGTCTCAGTGCAACAGCAGCAGGAGTGCTCCATGGTGTTTCTACAACTATGGGTTAAACAGCTCAGCATTCACTTACTAAAAAGTGGATACTGGATGAAGGCATGCGTAGGTTTAGTTGTGATGCCTCTCTCCAGTCTAACCAAAGAGAAGGAATAAAGATGGCTACATAGATAAGGTATTTGACATTCCTGTATAAATTTAAGAGTTCAAGAGTAAGAGGGACAAAAATATTAAATAATTTTGATTTAAGTAGCAGGACCTTTAGCACTATATATCACATTAAGTTCATGTCTTTCCAACTTGAATTAATGAAATGTCACTAACATTTTCAGTTTCCAACTACATGGACAGCAATCATGGTATAATTATCATGAGTGGATTTGAGAAAAAGAAATAGGTCAGAATTCTTATTCCTGGTGACATTTGCTAGCATAATGACAGGTTCAGCAGTGATTTCATCAACAGTAGAATATCCTGGTGCTATTCACTATCCAGATCACAAAACAAAAATGTCATGGAGTGCCTTCAGTCCAACTCGTCCACACCGACCAGACATCCCAATCTGACCTATTCCATTTGGCAGCATTTGACCTATATCCCTCCAAAGCATTTCTATTCAATATACCCATCCAGATGTTTTTGACAATGATACCTTTGTTCTATTCTCGAATGGCTCAGAGAAAGATTAATAAAAAGCTGTATGTGCTTCATTTCAGGATGATGAGCATTTATGAATTGGCCTCTGGTGATCCCACAAATAAATGCTAATTTGGTTTTATTCTAGCAGCAGATCCAGTTACAAATCTTGAGTTATTAGAACAAGAATAAAAATATTAAAACAAAATAACATTATTACAGCCATAATGACAGGCAAGGCAGTGGCAGCAAAGGGTTTGTTTCCTAGTAAAGATTAGATCCAGGAAAGCACAAGAAACATACAAAAAAAAATCCTGAAGTAGCTGGATTAAATATTATGAAGTATTAGTTTGGGCAAGCACCAGCTTCACAGATTTTCAAAAGGCATCCGATTGAGTTCATGGAAAAAGGTGGTAGCATTTCATGAACCTTGGCTGAAAGATGAATGCCTAGCTGCTGGCAGTTCACATCAGAACATTGAACTGAACCTTATTTATCTGATGCAGAAACCTTTTAAAGTTGCATTATCAAAATTATGCAGCATGGTGCCAGAATTGAGAGAGCTGACCAAAAGCTTGGGTGAAAAATGAGGTTATGAGAGGAACTTTTTTTTTAAAAAGGAGCCAGAGGTTTGGTCACAAAACTTGAGTTAATGAGAAAAGGCCGAAAACAACCAAAATCATTTGACAACAATAAGAAGAGTGAATGTACAAAATAGTCCAGAGTCAGAAGCATGGGTGAGGCGAAGGAGGCACCTCTGGTGATTATGGAGTCAGTAATTAATTTAGGCTTAAGAATTTAAAGATGAACTGAAAATTTTTAAATTTCAGCACAAGCAGCTAATAAGTAATTGTAAAACTTTCTCTTCCAAGCCGATTAGAAGTTAGAACCAAACACATTTAGAGAATTATATTTGTCTGTTTTGCACAAAGCCCAATTTCCAGACTTCTAAATGTCACAACCTATTTCCATGAAATAAGTTTTCCAACTGTTAAGAGTTCATGTCTCAAGTCCCAAATCATTCTTTTTTGGAACTGCAATTCTGAACAGGAAACAAACTGGACTTGAAATGTTAACTGCGTTTTTCTCTTTACAGATGCTGCCATACCTGCTGACTTCTCCAGTACTATGTTTTTATTTCAGATCGCCAGCATCCACTCTATTTTACTTTTGTTTCCAATTCTCAGACCAGGGTGCAAAATGAAGAGACTCAAAACGGAAATCATTGGCTAAGTAAATGTCAAAATAAAAGAGCCTGAGTGATATTTCAAATAGTATTTATTCCAGTCTACATACTTCAGGCCTGCTGTTTATTCCACTGGACTGTACAGCCATTTTTTGCATTTTGTGAAAACTGGACATAAAAACAACTTCTTATTCAAAAAAATCTGTACAGCAAGGTTCCTAAACACCCCAATACAAATTGTTCCTATACAGATGACATACAATATGGAATGATGACTTTTCAAAATAAAGTTACGTTCCTATTATGGATTTCTATTTGTTGAAATATAAAAGCACTTATTTCTCTTTTGGGCACATTTTTGATGCATGGCATCCAACAGATGTGATTGCCTATCATGTCAGGTTTGGCTTCTGGATATTATTCCATTACTCTCAAATCCAGAAACAAAACTTACAAAAATTCAGTTTTTCATTTGGAGTTGGAGTGTTGTCAAATTCAATCATTCCTGTCACAGTTGAGAATTAATGAGCCAAACTTCAGATCGCTAAAATCAAACCTTGGAGTCAATTCACTGGCAAAGTCTCAGGTGTAACACAGCAACAAAGACAAAGACAAAGAGGACAAAACAGTATTTACCTGTTCAACTTACAGAGCAACAAACTGTGACATAGAAGATCTAGCATGCTGCAGCCACCCTGTTACCTTTGATAACAATATTTACACCTGGCTAATATGAATCTTTTGGACCACAACTGCTGTTTCAATTAAATGATTTATTTATCCATTAATGAGGTAACAACAGTTGTAACCACCATGCACAATCCTTTAGGGCCTCAACATTCAAACTGGTCAAATGGTCAAAGTATGAGCATGCAAATTAAGAGTATGAATTCAAAATGTTAACTGTCTGATCTCTTCACAAACCTGGGATGACTGGATCTAGACTTCCAGTTTTGTTTTGCTTTAGTTTTAAACCAAATCCGGTTTCAACTCTTTGGACCAGTTTCCAGATTTGGGTCACAAGCCATATTTAACACAGACAATTTAATAATAAGAGATTTGTTTGGGATCTTTTGTTAAAATACTTCATCTTTTCTAATATGATGATTTAGAAGTACCAATTTGGAAAACTGCTCAAATAACAACAAGTGGATCAAATATAATATCCAAACCCCACCAACCAAACCAACTCAGGCATTATTTATGTTGATTGGCTGATATAGTGTTTGTAGCCCTGGAGGTTTGCAAAGTGCTGAAGGATTGTTGCTACAATATTGGACAAATTTTAATTAGAAAACAAAAATCTGTTCAGTTAAATTCAGATACACACAGGTTAACTGAATTATGGAATTTCACATTTGGTTTCCTAAACATTTGCTGTAACTCAAATTTAAAACATGATCACCTTAGAATACCAGTGTTTATGACAAAAAAAATATTACAGTCCTAGATGTCTTTTATATCATCTGTATTGATTGCTCAGGATGATTAAGTTTTGTTTGAGCTATAGCCTGGGTGGTTGTGGTTGGCAAGGCAGTGAGAAACTAGCATTTGTTCCCACAAATTCAACTAATACGGTCACTTAAACACTGACACAAAATCATAACTGAAGCCAATGGGTGTTTATACGAAATTTTGATCTAGGACACACATTCATTATCCATGGGTCAGCCTTCTGGGACAGGCTAAGCAGTGTTGTCCCAGTCGAAATGGTGTTTTTTTTCATCTGTGTGTAGGGCTACGAGGGAGAGAGGGTCTCCCGCACGACCCTCACGGATGAAAAAAACCTACCATTTCGACTGGAGCAACACATCTATCCTGGGACAGGCTAAGCAAAGACATGCCAGAGAATTCCTAGAGGCCTGGCACTCCAACCACAACGCCATTAACAAACACAAGTCTAGATGCCATCTATCAACCCCTCAGAAAATGAACAGGAAATGACATCACCACAAATCTCAGGAACCCCATCAGGAGAAAGATATAAATAGAAAGCAGGAGACAACAGCTTCGCTTCACTTGGAGGTCGCCACTGATGATGTTACCTAGCCAGGTAATGAAACGTCTGGATATCAAACCTACAGCTCAGCGAGCAAACCTACACCCTAAACCTCAACCTGAGCTACAAACCTTCGCAAACCTTGCATTGATAGTCATCACCATATAAATATTACCCTATCCTCTGCTAACGTGACCGTGTACATGTGCCTTGAAACAACTACTTGATTACTTAATATAAGCAATCAAAAAAATGTGGAAGGGTCAAATTAGATACCAGATAGACAGTAGAACTACTTGGTTAAAACTGGTGAGCAAAGACAGCCAAATACACTAATTTTGAGATGTCAATATGATCTTTGGTTGCTAATTGTTTTCACAAGGCCATCTCATGGTATACATGATGCACAATGTTAGAAGACACAAGATTTCTTATTGCTTAAACTCCAAGATTAAGATACCAATTTTACCAAATAGTTTGTACAGTTCTCCTGATAATAAATTAAAATTGTAGTGCAATGTAAAAACATCACATTGCTCTTAGAATAACTTTCAACTGCTGGAGAGAAGGTACAAAGTAGTAGGAACCCAGTGAACACTTTATTCTAAGCCAACATTGGCCATTTCCAAGCTAGGAGGAGGAGACTGAAGGGAGTTTCTGCAATAAACGCAAACACTGCATCAGAATCACTGCAGACCTGTTTTCATTGCCAGATGGAGATTCCCTTCAAATTATTATGGACTCTTGGAATCACCTAACTCAGAGGTTCAGGTGTCTACTTCAGGAACACTTTCTACTAAATATAAAATAACTGGAACTAAATACTTATTACACAGTAAGGATCTATAGAACAAATGACTCAGAGGCACTGTAATCTGGCATCTCCATTTGAACTTCCCCTCATTCCCCAGTCACCAAGATCTAGCAACACTGATATTATTAATGAAGATTCACCTTTAGTGCAGAGGGGACTGCAGTAAAACAATTCTCATTTAAATGACTTCTTATCCTATGCAACAGGGAATACAAAAGGACAACAATTAGACTGTGCAGCAAAATGAATTAGTCCTAATGTAGTTATAAATGTGAAGTGACTGAAGTCAGGCATTGTCCAATATTCTTCAAATTCTGTCAGAGTTTCAGATCAAAAGTGGTTAAGGCATTGATCACGATCAGTGAGGCTTTACACCATGTTCAAGGCAGAACCAAGTAAAGTTCCTACAAAGCTCAAACAAAATTCAATCCATGCATTGAAATTGCTAGGAAGAACATAATTTTTAAAATGCTTTATTAAGCACCAAAGGAAACTATGGACAAATTACCATGGTGCATTAGTTTGTGCGAAAAGAACATTGCATGGTTGATCTAAGTCATTTTAACTTCTTTACCATAAAACTCTAAAGGGATAAGCACATTTTCAACCAGCAATAGAGTGGATTCATATACAAAAGACATATCCAAACTTTGGAAGTTAGAAATGCTGATGGCATTTCTCTGAAATATAAAGTCACACTAAAGAACAGGCAGAAAGAATTGCTGTAAAATCAGTGTAAACCAGTTTTGCAATATGAAATATTGATGAAACCATGACTGAAAACACGACATTGATTGAAATAAAGCATCTGCTACTGCAGTCAGATTTATGCTTGCTTGCCTCAGTTAAATAAATGCTGCCATTTAAATGCTCAAGTTGAAGAAGAAAACAATTTGTAAATCGAGGAAGCAATATTCTACATGGCAACTAAGATTTAGCAATTCCTTTGGTGATTGGGAATCAGTGAAATGATCATACGATATGGACTTAATTCCTAATTAAAATTCAGCATTTTTTTCACTGTTTGCTGTACTTAAACTACACAGACTAATAATAGCAGAGGAAAACACCAATGTGTTTAAAAGAATATTTACGGTCAGAGGTGTTATGGTTAATCATAAGCATACATTCCATAACCAATAAAATCTGTTTTGAGCCACTGGTAATTATTGTGGCATTAGTGCAAATATGATCAATTGATAAAGTCATGCACTGACGTTTCACTCCACCAATTTGGTCTTACAGTGAAGCTCACGTTGACCAATAGTAAATCTTAAGAACATTTAGAAATGCTTTCTATTTTAAACCCTCGAGTTGAATGGTTTTAGGCAAGTCAAGGCTGTCATGCGATACACAACTTGTTTTTAAAATCTTTTTTAAAAAAAGAATACTACTTGGCTTTGGAAACCATGTGATAAAACAAATCAAGAGTTCAGTCAGACTCATCTTTTAAAACAGAATCAAACATAATTTAATATTGGTGAGAAAATAAATTAAGTACAAAAATGTTTAATAACTTAAATAGCCTTCTGGCTTTGTAGCAAACTAAAATAAAGCAACAGTATATAAACATTTACATCCACCAACTGTCAGTACACATTAAGCCCAGGCACATCTACCTTGCCAAGAACTATATCTTGTACTGCATTAATGAAAAATAATTCCTACTAGCTGCCATGCAATACTTAACTCTTCAAAAAAAAAGCAACATACAACTTTTAAATTCATTACACCCATCCCTTCATTGTGGCTAGATCTCAAAACTGATGACTGATTTCTCTGTTATTCCAGACAATCTTTAATCTCCGCACTGAACCATATTTTCCAATCCTTGGAATATTAGATTCTCCATGTTTCTTGGAGTTTCGCCTAAATCACTCAATTTTTCAGTACGTGTGGTGCTGAATATTCAAGTTAGCATCATTATTAAATGGAAGGTACTTTAACTTGTAGTGGCGGTCATGTCATGTCTCATGTTATGTACATTAGGGCAATTTGTTATGCAATGTCCTAAACTGCTTATACTGTCCATCTCAGCTTTTTTTTCCAAACTTTACCAAGGAACAGGAAATTCAGTGTGAACATTTGTTCCATTTCAAAGTGTTAAGAAGATTCAAAGTAATCCTTTCTTACTTTAGCCTTATTTATATGACAGTCTTTCAGGCTAGTTTGTAACATGGCTCAAGTATAGGGAAAACTTGAAAAACAATGCAAATTGACATTTGCATCCATTGGGTCTAAAATACTTGCAGCCAAATTAGAAACTGTCTCAACTATACATGTATCTGAATCAGCCTATTAACAGAACAATTCAACTCCCATATGCTTCCTCGTCCTATTGCACATGCCAATATATGCATCAGAACTTGTGATATAGTCCCACACACTATGTACTGTTTAAGGCAAAGCACAAAATTAATGTGGTTAATTTAAACTAGACCAATACATTCAGAATTCAAGGAGAAACTTAAAGGACTTGATGTTTACTTTTACATTGTCAATGTATTGTTCAGTTATCTCCATCATACCTTTCATTAAAAAAATTAGAGCACTCAATCTTCTGCTTTTACAGGAAAACTATGTTAGTTGCTTATAAGCATAGTTTCAATCTAAAACTACAAATAATAGTACAACTCAAAAACTAAATCAGTGGACTATCATACACATTTTTACAGAAGTTTGGCAGTTAACTAAAATTTATATATTGACAAGTTTCACTTTCTGAATTCTGGTGCTTAAGTTGAAAAAAAAATGCACCTCTCCAACAAATCCTAAAATACCCTCTTATCCAATTAGTTACATTACACTGTGTCTCCATAATTCTTCAGTGTCAACAATTTGATAAAAACAGTAGTAAAGCAGAACAATAAGCAGACCGTAAAAATATACATTCCCAATTGAAATAACTGCCATACGTTTCAGGAATTTAAAGGTCTGGTAGAATGTAATTACAAATCAGCTTTGCCGAGCCATCATTTCACATGGTTGGACAACAGTTAAAGGGGAATACAGATATTCAAATTTGTTATAGAGCTACTCTTTTAAAGTGCTATTCATTTCCTCTATGTATAAAAAACGTTTCATATTTATGTGGTCCTTCATGCTAAATGCAGTTCAAAATTAAATCAAACTAAATTGGGCACCTACTGCAACTATTATAAAGCAATTCATACTTGTTGGAGATACAAGTAACATATAAAGATAGATTGCTGTAGCATTCATACTTTGTACCTTAAATCTGAATTCAAGTAGTTGTGCATAGACAAACTACACACAGCAATAAAAAGGCCTTGAATTAAAAAAAAATCAGCATTTCTGTGACTCTCAGTATTGGCTTCAAGTGCATGAAGTCTACTACAGTTTACTACAACATTAAGCAGAGATATCCATTAATACCCAAACAAGCATATTTCAGGTAACAGAACCCAGGTGTAACATCAAATCTGAAAGTATTCTGCAGATGACACTACAGGTGAATATATTTAACTTTTAGTCACAGTAATACTTAAAGTACAAAATTAAATAAAATGAGGCAACCAAAATAAATGAAAGGCCCAGCGCTGCAGCCAATCTTATAAGTTGATTAGGAAACTGCATACTTCACCTCTTAGCACATCTCTGACTTGCCATGTTGTTTCTTAAGATGGTGCTAATAACTAATCCTTGGTCCCATTTCCATTCTTAATGTTATTTAAGATGACACATGAAGCCTTTACTGTTCTCTTTTTGGAGGTTATTTTTTCATATTACACAGCTCTGCTAGCACTGCTTCCATTTCAGCTAATGTATGCTTTTGATATCCACTGGTCCTGTCTCCATTGTACCTGCTTAGTTTGGAATGCAGAGTCTAACATGTACTGGCCTTGTTCTTTTCAAAAATCTTGCAAAGAATACAGACAGACTAATATCTAAGTATTTTATCTTAGGATCAGGGAAAATGACTTTGTCCAAACAATCTCTTTCTGTCCCCCTTTTGCAAGTCCCCAAATTAATAGCCTTTCAATTATCGTGACTTTTGTTTTTATACAACAGCCTTAGAATAGCAACTCTTGATAAGTAAAGTTTGTTCAGTGCTGAGTGGGACAATGACCACAGACTATTAGAAAGGTCACCTTTGCAAGTGTTTAATGGACACCTATATAGGGAGGTAAAAACCAACAACACGTAATCCTTTTGAGTAGTGGAAATAAACGCGTATGCTCTTCCTTGTATGTTTTCACTCAAATTATGTCAAACTTCATGGAATAAATATATTCACTAGTTAAGATGGAGCAAGAATTATAAAAAGTAACATTTATTGTAAAATAAGGTTACTCTTAATATAAATTCCTTTACTCAAAATGCTAAAGAATGCAAGTTCCCAAATGACTGGTTAAATTCTTCAGGAGTAATAAAGATAATTCACATTACTTTCCAGTGATGAGCACTGAGCAACATTTAACTGCTCTAAAAAAAAAGCTACTGGGTCAGAAACAACCCCTTTTTTGAGAGTTTTCTGTTTCTTCTGCCCTGAAGATGAAGCCTTGCTGTTGTGATGCTTTTTGTCCTCCAGTAGCTTGCTTATGGAGTATTTATAACAACTTCAATGGTAGGGTAAAAGGGAAAGTAAAATTCAGAAGAGAGATCATTGGAGCCAAAAAACATTCTAACTTCTTTCAGCATCACTTCCAGCAGGGACTTTTGCATTAGGATCGTAAATGGCTACAGTGACTAATTTCCCCAAAACCAAGACCACTGAAGCTAACTGTAACGCAACCATTTGACTCAGACCAGCTAGCTTAGCACAGATCAGAATTAAATTCAGTGGCCATCCCTACTTTTTTGTCTTTGCTACTCACTAGATAAACTCACTGAGCTCTTCATGGTCGCTTCCTAAAACGTAAAGGAGTTACATAATTATACTTCCTAAACTTGCTAAAAGTAAATAACATAAGCTAGTCTAAGCCCTGAATAAAATACGGAAGGTAGAAAATGATCCCACATTGGATGTACTGCAGATGCAATTAAACTTGAAAGATTTTGTCCATGATGTTTAAATTGCAATAGATAATATCAAAATTGCTACATGCCAGACAAAATTTTCTACTTGACTTGCTTCTTTCCCCAATTAAAATAATGACAGTGGAAACAGGCTTACTTCCATAACCTTAAGCCTGCAGCGAACTAAAAAGAAAATCGTGCTATTTGCATGTCAAATAGAAATTGAGATTTGCAGAGATTTAGCTTGTCCTTTCCTAAAAAAAATTGACGTACGTCACAGAAGTCAACAAATAGTTTTTAAATATATTTTTGAAAAACATAAGCAATCGCAACATGACAAACAACATTCTGTTTTTGATGTGATAAGAGGGAGATTCTGCTAAGGGGTGAAAAAATCGAAGGAAGCACATGCATTTGCAGTAATCAGCCTAATTCAGAAAGACTGAAGTCCTGGAAAATGCATCTGATTGTGTAATCCAAAATTCCTCAGCTCTGGTACAGTTATTTTATATCCCATTACAAACTAAGCAAGAATCATAAGAGATCCAGTGGTTTGAAACTAGGAAACTAGCTACCTGACAAAGGAGCAATGCTCTGAAAGCTTGTACTTTCAAATAAACCTGTTGGACTATAGCCTGGCGTTGTGTGATTTTTAACTTCAAAACTAGATTGCCAGAGTTTCCATCAAACAGCCTGGTTAGCACTATGCAAATCTCGTACTCCAAGTGGTATAATTCAGCTGTTCCTAACCAACCTTTATGATTACACTTCAATTGATTAACATTTTAAAGGCTGAGCTCAAGCGTTAGAACATAAAATTATTCATGCCAAAGTAGAATTGCAGGGGAAAATAAACAGTGGGGCTTCGGCAGTTGCAATGGCCATTGAATGACTGCAAAGTAGAAAACTGACTGGAAAAATCAGATCGCTTCAAAATATATTTACAGCTCTATCTTAGGAATGAATAAAAGGACAAAGCAATTCGGTGAGAACCAATGAAGAAAGGAACCATTTAAATTTCCTTTTTAAAAACAGTCCAAAATATTTCAGACACCACTCTTCTTCTGACAATGTCTCTAAAAATAACAGCCCATCATCTCTCCTGGCCTAAGTATTGCAGTTGAAAATAAAATTCATACTGGAATTATGCTAAATTGTTCGATGGTACTGGTAGTGGGATAGCAAATGACAGCAGGAGTCAGATGGTTGGAATAATAAAAAGACAAATAAATATATGGTTAGGAATTTGTTTTGAAGTACTGAGTAATTAAGCTGAAGAAAAGCACTGAAAATCTTAGTTTAGGTAAAAGATGTATAAATGGGAGATGGGGAAGGGAAGGGAAGGGAGAAGAACATGGTATTAAATGCAACCATTTTGTTGATAAACTAATCTCATCTGCACAGTTGTCCAGCCTTCACAAGAACTGTTAAGAACTCAAGCACTGATGGATGGTATTTTAAAATTAAAAATATCGAAAACATTCTAAACTGAACAGAAATCCTTTACAGCTACACTTAAATTATCTATCACAGAATAAAGAAGTACCATTATAAACAATTATTTGGAATTTCAGAATAATCAATTAGGATAGTAAGAAATTAGAAGTTCTGACACTGATATCCCTGCAATTCAGGAATTAATGGGAATTGCAAACAAAATTATAATCGTGATTTGTAAATTTTTAAAATTAAGGCAACTAATCTGTTGTGAATCGCTAGAAGGAAATGCAACTCTGGTTCATCAAATTAATTGGCTTTTTGCTTAAAATTAAGAAAATAATTGTGTGTCCTTTTGGGATAAAGTTTCCCAATTTCCCACCAGAAAAAAGAAATTGTGGGCACAAAAAAATACAATGTATGCAACTAGCTGCAGCACGGTCTGATATTTGTTCACTATAATGAGTTTTCAGTTTGTATTTTGGAAAAAGTGCAGAGTTGGTATTATACACAATGTGCAAGCTAACATGGTATTAGTCAAAATTCAATTTGTATCAACTAGATGTTGTGCTGTAAATATGTGGACAGCAAGAACAAATTATGGATTAAGATCAGCACAACTTGAATCCAGTTGTACAGTATTCTGAAGTGTAGATGGGAGAATGAAAAGCAATGGTCATGATGTGCGCCAAAGCAGTAACTGCACGTTACTCTTTAGTTTGAAAAATACACTATCAGTCCTCAAGTCACAAAATTAGTTTTGTTGATCTTTCAGTTATGTGTAGAATTACTGTCTCATTACTACAGACAAATTGGCCTAGAAATGGGCTTAAAAAATTCAGATATCACAAGTTTTCTCCATTCAGTCACCCAAAATACCAAAACAACTTTTGTCACATGTATTTGTGGCAAAGAGGTATATTGCTGAGTACTACAAAGTCTGAGCAAAAATCAATTTTCATACACACTAAACCTGATTTTAGCAAAAAATCTCAAACAAATACACATGCCATCAACCAGATTATCTTTTCATAACAGGGTTTCCTTACATACAAGTTCTGAGTGGTTGCATAACAGAAGGAATTTAGGTAGTGGAATAAGGAAATCAGGTTATAAATGAACAATTATCTCTGAACAAAATTTAAGAAGTCAGACTGTCATTAAAAAATTTACTCACTCTCTCACACACATATTCCAACTGTTTTTATCCTCCTCTAGCAGACTATTCCTAATTGTTTCAGGTATAAATTATATCTCAAATATAACTTACTGTGTGGAAAACTTCTATTTTCTACTGTCATGTAATTGGCATTTAAGAAAATTTGGAAATATCTACTTTTTTTTCCTTTCTGAAGTAAGA
Source organism: Chiloscyllium punctatum (assembly GCF_047496795.1). NCBI lineage: Eukaryota > Metazoa > Chordata > Chondrichthyes > Orectolobiformes > Hemiscylliidae > Chiloscyllium > Chiloscyllium punctatum. The sequence goes on along the minus strand of NC_092762.1, from coordinate 49,877,818 downwards.
CTAAATGAGATCTAGCACTGGAAACTTAATGAGTTGGACAAAGTTAGAAGAAAAAGGACTTCATCTAAGAAATGCAAACCTTAGATCAGTCTCGACTAAATTTGGCAACTACGCTCAACTCTCAAAACCTGCAATTAGCTTTCCTACACCTTTTAAAAAATTAAAATGTGTTCATTTTTTTATAAAACAACTATGTTTTTCTCAAAGTTCTTCCTCCAGGTGTTTTGAGTACTGGGAATTTGGGAACTAAAAAGAGGTTGACTAACATTCACTTGCCTTGACCGTTCACTTACTGAAATGTTCCAAAAATATTCAAAAATCATATTTTGATGTTCAACATATCAGTGTGTATGGCACAAAGGTAAACAAGTCTAAAGCAATGGTATAAATTGGTGTCTGCTCCCTTTGCTATATACATTTGAAACTATGTTTGACTGCGCAATTACCATGGGTTGAAGTAGCTTAGTTTCTCCAACCATTATTCGCAACCATGTGCTAAACATATGCAATACAACTTCACATTCCTTTTTGCAACCTGTCTTCATTCAAACAGGACCAGTGGATTTGTGTCTGCATTAAATTCTGACAAAGATTTAAAAGTCAGCTACAGCTAACTGTCTACCGAAGGTTCAAGTCTGGTTAATTTATTTAAAAGCTCATCAGTTGGCATACAAAACTTTCCACTCAAAATCCCCTGCTAGCACGCCTGTAAAAAGTTTGTTTATAAAAATAGATGCTCTGTGAAGCCCACTTCAGCAAAAGGTGTAAAACTCTTTGGTAGGGTACCTAAAGATCAGGTGCCTGTCTGCACACTGGCCCCTCAATCCCTACCCTTAATTGTAAAACAAAATTTTGAAGCGCTAAACAGCAAATTAATTTTAAAACAGAAAAATAACAAAAACTAAACAAAATTGGAGCAAAACAAAACAAATTTAATGATCATAAATGCAAAAGTAAAATCAATAGTCAAACAAAACAAAGGAAACAAAATGAAAAGAAATTATATAACAGAACATTAACTAATTTCAAAGGCAGTTGTAAAAACTTTTAGATTAGTCTTCTTTAAATCTATTTTAACAAAGCTTTGTGTTGACAGCTAACCTGTGTGAGAAAAACATTTAAGTACTTTCTATTCTGACGTATTATCCCAACTTAGCATGTCAATTATGCAAAAAACAAAAAAAAACTTTTTTTTAAAAAAAGAAATGGAGTTCACTAAGTGGGGTGCAACAAACTTACAAATGTTCAAAGGTTTAAACCTCCAAGATAATATTACAAGCAGAATAATTCTACACTACACTTTCCAACCAAAACGTTCCTTTCACCCAAAGATTTGGCAAATGTTCTAGTAAACCTGCTCAATTTTTGTACTGACACTAGAAATCTCATTAATATGATTCACTGGTCTACTCATGTCAGGAATTAAAATTGAACTGCTTTGCATCTACCTCCACATGTCATGATAAGAAAGGGACAGAAGGTGCCATTTTTACTTATCTACAGAAAACTTATTACAGCTATGGCTCTGAGGTCTGGATGAACTTAATATGCAACATATTAATCTTACAGGGACAATCAGCATTTTAATTCAAAAAGTATTAATGCATTAAACCTATGCTAGCAAGTAGCGCATTTATGAAATTGCTTTTCCAATGCAAGCAGGAATCAACCAAGAGCTGGTTATTAGTCAACTGATAATGGGATGAATATTGCAACTTAAAGAGATATTATTTTAAATTCATAGAACTACAATATAGTTCAGCATTTTACCCTCCTTTTTTGGGTGCTCAGGAAGAAAGGAGGGGAACATGGAAGGAAATGTATCAAACATTTGAACATTTCATATTAGTTGCATCCCAGATTACTAATATAAAAAAATCCTTTTCACTTATTCTTCTAGAATGGTAGACAAAACACTTCTGTCACAACAATAAGAGTTGCTTTACACTAGTGGACTTATTTACCTTTCAGCAGTGTATTTCTAATCAAATGCTTACAAATGAGCACAAGCTTTAAATTACACCTTGTGTGACTTGCTGGTTTTAAAGGAGACCTGGAGAACTTTGTCTCCGAGGCGATAGCCATTCAGGCTAGCAATGGCCATGGCAGCCTCTTCATAGTTTGTCATGGTTACAAAGCCAAACCCTTTGCATTTGTTGGTGTTGAAATCACGTATAACTTTGACATTAGTCACGGCTCCGAATGGGCCAAACATCTGCCACAGGATTCCCTCATCTGCGTCTTGGCCCAGGTTGTAGATGAAGATGCACCAGCCAGATGGATTGTGACCACCAACGTTCACACCTGACAAACTACTCATATTGTCAACACTCATCGGCGAAAACCTAACAAACAAACAAAAAAAAATTAACTTTTAAGTCAAAAGCTTCAAAAGGGACAAAACAAATGAAAATTAGTAAAAGAATTTGCATACCCTGGCTTGCTAAAAACAAAAAGGGTAATAAAAATTTCAATACAGGGAATTGGGAAGACTACTGGCATTAAGCTTTGATTTAAGCAGTGTTGGTCCACCTAGACAAACACAGGAATTAACAGGTCACCCACAGCACAAATCCTTCATTTAAGAGCATTTTATGGTACTGCAAATCCTAGACTGTGTTCCAACACAACTCTATCAAGGGTTTTTAAAAAGAACGTAGCCAAACAATACCAAACAACACTAAATCCTTTTGTATTAGATAAACAAAATAGACTGAAAACTATTCTTGGTTATGTAAAAAAGACCCTTTGGGACAAAGGAGCTACTTTATTAATGCAAACACAAAGGCCTGATTTATAAACTTGGCTTTCCTGGAATGAAAACTAGTGAATCACCAAACGTAAAAGCATTCAAACTTCTACTGAATACCAGCTAAAAACTGAAATCACAAAATATTGGTAAACGTGCCTAACACTAATCCTGAGAGATTTCTTTACAAAGACAACACCTGAACAAACCCATTGTAACTAGGTAGATTTGATGCAAAAAAAGGCTGACAATTGTCTTGTCAAACATATCTACGAAGAAAACATTTTCAGATGTCATATGCAAATCAAAAAAACTGCATAAAATTTGGAATATGTAGTACATCTATATTATAGGAAGGTGGCTAGATCACTAAATTTCCTTTTGTCACTTATTAGTGCAGTCCTGAACTATCAGTCTTGCAGCATTGCTGCAGATTAGTAAGTACACATTTCTCAACAACTATTTTCACCCACCTGATTTTATTTAGCAAGCACAAATCCTTAAAGCTAAGCAATATAATTTCATGTGTAGAGTTTAAAGTCTACAACTTAGCCTGTAAAGGGGGATACTTTCAATAAGGTGCACTGTCTTTTATGTCCATTCAAACATACATAAAGGCAGAGGCCTCACCTTGAGAGGTAGACTGCACATGGACCTTGCCAATATTAAGCCTGTTTAGCAAGGATCACTCCTACCATAGTAGTTCAAAGCCTGCCATTCAATAGATGAGGTTTGCCACAAGGAATTTGTAAATCCCATCCAGTCAGAAATGAAGCATTGTAATTATTTGACGAACGTCCCCACATAAAGGATAAAGCAAAATACATCATTAAGTGTCTGCTTGATATTTTTAATTCCTCCCTGGGAGTTTAAATCTTTATGCCAGTTCTGTAAGCAAATCCTTTGCTCTCAAAGTCCTTCCTCAGATACAGCTAGTAGTGAGAAGGAATGTTATTGGCATTTGGAAAATTTACTTAGCATTATGCAAAATGACTGTTAGAAAGCCAGTGAATTCAAGGATTGTGGTCCAATAATTCCTCCTCAACACTGCACAAAAGCTATTTTCGGTCTCTCATCTTCTCTTAGATACAGCACTTTCATTGAGTCTCAGATGTGATAGAAATGATGTTGTCACCTCACCTTTTCCCCATGGCAGCCGAGACAAGCAAACCAAACAGATAAAAATGAGAAAAATAAAGGGGAAAATGGAGAGGAAATACAGACAAGGTGTGGGTTCAAAACTCCAAAGACCATAATATATACTGGGTGATGCCATGTGTTGAATGATGATTCCACCTATATCAGAACGGACAGAATGGTTTTAATTGTTTGTACATCATTTAATAGTTGTGAAGAATGGATCTAGCCTACTCCCTCAAACATTTGGATACCCATCCCTTTCTGATCATGCCCATTCTGTTTCCAGCATTCATTTTTAAAATGAGCAATGAGCTAATGACAAATTCATTTATAATATGAACAGAAATTTAATAAATTATTTAAGTTAATCAGTGTCCAAATTTATGTTATTTCAGCAAAGGTTAATTAGTGACTAGCCAATATATCAGTTCTAAAGTTTGGTATTACATTCCAAAGAGTCCATGATTCATTTGAACAGGGAAAGAATGGCAAAACAGTGCCTCTGCCCAGAAGTCCAGGAGGATTAAAGTTATTTTTCTGGCACTAAATGAATCACCATATGAAGCAACCTTGAAGTAAAGATGGTTGAAATCCATAATAGGTCAAGCAGTCCTTCATGTTACTTCCTGCCTTCGTCCCATCAATGCATAAGAGTAATTCAGAATTAGCACATATGGGCGACAGAACACACCTGAATCTCTGTGCCTGATGGTGCAATGGTCCTGGAAAGCGCCTTGCTGGTGAATGGTACAGCTGTGCCAACAAGGATGCATTTGTTTTCTGATTGGGATTCGCTGCAAGTTTTACTGTAATAGGTTCGACAGCGCCAGGTGGTTTGTGCCCATTCAGGTTGTTGATAGCTTCATCTGCTTCAGATTTCCTGTCAAAGCGAATAAAAGCCACTCCCCTGGACATACCTGAAAACACATGAGAATTACTAAACTACTTTCCTACTGAGAAGAGAACAACTGAAAAAAATCGTATTGTGTGCTCCCAATCCATTTGAGACCGATAATTAAAATGTAGCCTGTTGATTTGTTCCAATATCGTTTAAGTTACATTCTTTAATGCTTCCCTCAGATACGTAGTCATAGTTATCTCCAGCACGGGATGGGAAATAAATAGCAAAGAGAATAAAAATAAGGTTTTCAAATATGTAACTCAGTATTTATAGATGACCGCGAGGTTGACGCTACTGAATAACGTTTGAATGTTTAACACTAGAAATTATACTAAACATGAAGGAAATGGACCCGCACTTGGAAGAAACTGTGGAAGCAGTTGAACCACTCCTGGACAAGAGAGATAAGGGAAGGAAAATAGGCAGGGGTGCATGTTCCCTGAGATTTTTAACACTCAGAATTAAGCAAGTTTTTAAAAGATGTACATTAGACTAGATTAGTTGAGGTCCACTTTTCTGTTGACATTAAAGCCTTAGAATTACAAATGTAATTTCTAGAAATACTTACATATAGAATTGGAGCACAGAAGAGGCCCTTTAGATCACTGAGTCTGCACAGACCAAAGCTATTTTAAATCTACACTAGTCCCACTTTCCAACATGTGGCCCATACCCTTGAATGTTATGATATTCCAAGTGCTCATCTAAATGCTTTTTAAGAGGTTGTGAGGTTTCCTGCCTCAACTATCCTCCCAGGCAGTTAATTCCAGATTCTCACCACCCTCTGGGTAAACTAATTCCCTGCCTTTCATATTAAAATCATATCCCATTGTTATTCATCCCTCAACAAAGGGGAACAGCTGCTTTCTATCCACCCTGCCCATGCCTCAACAATATTGATAATTAATAAAACAAAAATGCTCCCCACCTGTGACTTGGTCAACGAGAACACGAGACGTGATGATTCGACCATAACGTCCAAAAAGTTGCTCCAAATCCTTTTGAGTCATCGTCTTTGGCAGACCACTTACATACAGGTTTGCATCCTTAATGCTGTCCGAGCTCGGCCGGGCATACGAAACCTTTCAAATAACATCACTCTTTAAAATAATTTCAGGTTAATTGCTGCAAGCACTTTTCTAAAATATGATATTGGATATGTTGAAGTGTGAAGGACAGATTTTAACCTAAAATTAGACTGTATCTGAACAGCCCAGTTTCAACTGCAAAATATTAAGTTATAATGGAAAATGTTGGAAATAACTTGAAGGCATAGTGAGAAAGGACATTTGTTTCTTTGTACATCATGAGGTCCCAATGAAAACACTGACAACTAGAAACTTAATTTATTAATTTAATTGACAATATTAACATAGTACTCGGAGTATTTCCTTTTGAAGCACATATCCGTGGCTAATTTCAGTTATAATTAGTTATTTTTGAGTGTACACAGTATACTCTTTTCTCTTTTCTCCTTAAATTTGATATTGGGGTTCAAATGTTGAATCAGATGACAGGATGGCCGACAAAGTGTACAAATATAAAATCAGCAATGACAGCATTTAGAATCATTGAATCCCTACAGTGTAAAACAGGTTATTCAGCGCATCAAATCAACACCACCCTTCAAAGAGCATCCTACCCAGAACCAAGCCCCTACCAATCCCAAAACCCTGAAATTCTGACGGCTAATCTGACTAACCTGCACTTCTTTGGACTGTGGGAAGAAACCAGAACACCCAGAGGAAACCCACGCAGTAATGGGACAACGTGCAAACCCCACACAGATAGTCACCTGAAGGTGGAATTGAACTCTGTATCATGAAGTTGTGAGGCAACAGTGCTAACCACTGAACCACAGTGCCGTTTTTAGTTTTTCCTCCAATTTCAAAGGAAGACCTCACCTTCAGTCATAAGCTCAAATGCATTACTGGAGACAGCCTCTTTGCTGGATCTCTAGGCTTCAATACTTACTAAAAGCTTCAATTTATAAACTATTATTGCCACGAGATTTAATCTTGTGGCATAAAGGAGGAAACAGAGTGGTGGTAGAGGGTTGCTTTTCAGACAAATTGTGTGTTGCAAGAATTGGTGCTGGCTCCTCTGCTTTTTATGTATATAAATGATTTGGATGTGAACAAAGGAGGAATGGTTAGTAAATTTGCAGACAACAGCAAAATTGGTGGTGTAGTAAATAGTGAAGAATACATTGGGATCTTGATCAGATGGGCCGGAGAGTTGCAGACAGAGTGTAATTTAGATAAAACGTGACATGTTGCACTATGATAAGGCAACTCAACCCAGGACACTTAATGGTAGGACCCTGGGCATACTGCCAAACAAAGAGATCAAGGGACGCAGGTTCATAGTTCCTTGGAGGTGGGCTCACAGGCTTACAGGGTAGTAAACAAGGAATTTTGTATGATTCCCTTTATTGATCAGTGCATTGAGTATCGGAGTTGGGATGTCATGTTGCGGCTATACTGGATATTGTTAGGCCACTTTAGGAATACAGAATGCAATACTACTCTCTCTCCTAATAGTAAGGATGTTATAAATCTTCAAAGGGTTCAGAAAATATTTGCAAGGATTTTGCTAGTGTTGGAGGGTATTAGCTATAGGGAGAGGCTGCAGCTATTTTTCTGTGCAGGGTTGGAAGCTGAGAGGTTCAAAATGTGTATAGGGTATGAGCAGATCAGGAAAGAGTTAAGTTTTAATGTTTTGTGAAACAAAAGATTCAACTAGCATGACTGAGATCAGATAAGAATTGCAGTGAACAATGAGATGCTGGAGGCAAGGTAGTGGGTTAACAAGGTGGAAAAAGCATTCATTATGTAAAGCCATTTAACAAGATGAAGAAGCATTTAGTATGTAAAGTCAGTTAACAAGGTAAAAAGCATTCATTATGTGAAGCCAGATATTCAATGCTTAATGCCAGATGGCTTAATCATTACCGTTGGTACTCGCTGATTGCAATGGTCACCTAATCAATGTGTTTGCTGCCTTTTCTAGATGCCCTTCCCGGTTCGTGACAATATTTCATTAAGAAACTGCTGTTCAAGAGACTGAGAACTCATGCCTCTGTGCACATGGGTGATCGTTCTCTATCCCTTCAGGGCCCAGAATAAAGATGAAGGAGGTACAACTATCCTGCCTGAGTGTTTTGCTTCGACTGAGGCAGGAACAGGACAACAGGGTGACCTTAGAGAGGTTATAAAATCATGAAGGGCATGGAAAGGCTGAATAGCTAAGGTCTTTTTCTTAGAGTAGGGGAATACAACATTATTAGGGTTTAAGTTTAGGATGAGAGGGGAAAGATATAAAAGGCAATGTCTTCATGCAAAGGGTGATGCACATATGGAATAAGGTGCCAGAGGAAGTGGAGGTACAATTACAACATTTAGAAGGCATCTGATGGGTACAACAATAGGAATGGTTTAGAGGGATCTGGGCAAAATGATGGCAAATGGGACAAGATTAATTTAGGATATCTAGTCAACATTTTCGACTTGGACTAAAGGGTCTACTTCCAAGTTGTACATCTCTCTGACTATGACTCAGTGGTGATATTTTGTGCAACATATTGATAACCAAATATTTGAGCACCATGACCAATCAGTTAATGAACATTATCCAGCATAGAATTGAACAAAAATAGGTACAATGTTTGACTAATATATTGATCTCAGTGAGGGCAGCAGTAGTTTGCCACTACTAGCTTCGCTTCTGGGCTACAGAAAAGGACAAAACACACACTGAACAGCATAAATGAACAATGCTTTTTTGGAGAGGTCAGGGGGAGGGGTGGGGGGCTAGTGTAAGAAAATATTAAACACTGACATACTATGACACATTCACTAAGTTCTGGTTGCAGGAATCTTACCTTTATTGTTTTTGATTGCAGCCTTAAACCATTAAGTGTATTAATAGCTCGTTCTGCATCTTTGGCAGCCACATAATTCACAAACCCATATCCGAGGCTGTGACCTATTGAAAAGTGAGCATTTAGTCAGCAACATTGTAGCTCATCTCCCTGGTATGAAAATCTATTATTTTATTATATGCTATTTCAAATTTAAACAAAAATGTGCACCTAAAGTTTGTTAGCTATATCAAGCAAAAGTATCTGCTTATATAAATAGGTACTGAAATAAAGTACTGTTAGTTACGTAATTTCTGAAGCCCACTCATCCCACGTTGTATGTTATTATCAAAGCATACTCTGCAGAAGACCCCAATCTAAAACTCCAGCCCCAATTTAATTTCAACTAACAACTGAGCAACATGAGAGATATATTAACAGAATGAGTCTTTCACATACTGCCAGAGTACTGAGGATCAAATAGCTGAAAGACAAAACACCACCTGCTCCCTCTAAATTCACTATGCAAATTTTTATCTTGCCAACATGTTCAGCATATAAATTGCACTGCAATATGAACCAGTAATATATATTTAACAGTGCTTGCTGCACCAGATTAAGAAAAGTATGATTAGTAGTTAATCAACTTAACATTAAAAAAAACTGCAGAATACACTCAGTTAGGAGAAAAGTACTGATATACAGTTTACTCATCGCACATTTATTAGAAAGAAGTTGGTTCTTGCATAAAAATCGAAAATGTCATGTTATCTTGAAATTTAAAATATTCAATTATTGCAACTAATATTTCACTAACTATTCTCTCATGATATTAACACCATAACTAAAAATCCTTACAGTTTTAATTCTAAATTAGGTATATTGCATAAACATTTACCGGCATTGCTAAATATATAGATATTCCGTTTCTATTTCAGATTTTTCACTATTTGTAGAATCGTGCTTTTTAAAAACGTACATGCAGGAGCCAAGTTTTATTCTGAATCTTGTTTCCATTAGTTTCTATTAATGAATTGAATACTATTTTCCCTTAGCCATCAAGATCCCATTTTACACTTCATATGTGCAGCTCACAGCAACCTTTGAGGAGGGCTGGATGAATACTTGGCCTGCTCTTGTCTAAATAAGATGTGAAAAAGGATTGAGGCTCGTTATATCTGGTAGGCAGTCTACAGTCACAACAAAGGAACAGTGACTACTGAAAAAGAGAATTAACAACCCCACAGAAAGGACGACTTGTCATCTTGATTTGGGAGCAAATTTAAACAGAAGACAACTGTCTGGGAAGTACAAAAAAAATCAAACAAGCACACTTTACATACTGCTGGGATTAAGCAAATTGCCCTTTATAAAATCATCATTTTAACTTAGAAATTTACTCCGAAATAGCATACGTTTGATCACAGAACACCAATAAATCAAGGAAATCACAAAAAGAAAAAAAAAAAGAGTGAAACAGGTGTGGTACTCTGACCTCACGTCAAAAAGCTGGATGGATCCAAAGCACTGATTGCTCTGACACGGAGCACAACTCTTCTCCTCTATCTTATCTTATCCCCAACCACACTCCAAGCTTTGGGCAGATCTATCCAGAAGTAGTAACTAAAGTTTACACCAGCTGTTTTCCTATAAACCCCTCTGTTCTTTCCTCTTCCAATGGCCAAGCAATCCACCAGATGTCTCCTGATGGTCAAAAGTGAAGAACGGTCAAACAGATTATCCTGTATCAAAGATTTTTGCCATTATTGCCTTGGCTTTATACACCTCAAAATTAGTGTAGAACAGATTAAAATTAATCTTTCTCAGTACTAAGATTTCTTCAAGTTTGCACTGTTCCATTTAGTTAGCAACACCATAAACAGCAAATATTTATACATAGATATTTACAGTGAAACTATTGCTATGGTTTTAAAAAAGGCAAATCCACATTCAATTCAACAACATAGGATTGATTTTCAATCACCAAGCGTACTGGTCTTAATAAAATAAAAGTTTAAAATTTAAATTAATTTAGCAATACGCGAGAACTTTTTATGTTCAAAATATAAAAGGTGTTCAATGACTTTTTTTTTGCTTGGAAGGGGAACATGGTAAAGTTAGGATTAAAACATTCATTGGTTTTGAAATGTCTTCCAATTGAAAACAGGAGGACAAGATCAAGCAGTTTTCGATAAGTTATTGCTTAACCAGGCAATGTGGGACATCACAGTACATCCAGTAACTTTAAGTCCACCAAGAAAGTCATGGAGAGAAAGAGTGTAGAAAGCAAGGGAACAGGCGAGAGGGAACAAAGTATTCTGGCGTTTTCTGCAACCTCAGGACAAAAGGAGTCAGTTAGGTATTCTACTGATTTTCAAACCGTGTCACTATAAGTAGATAATCTAGGATTAGAGTTGACAGTCCCTTCTTCCCCATTCAGAGCACAGAACACAAGCACTGGGACAATGGTACTGTACCTTCCTCTGAACTAAGAGGCCCTGGTTCAAAATCCACCTGCTCCACAGGTGTGTAATACATCATCTTAACAGGTTTATTAAAAATATCAGGAAAACTAGAACCAGATTGGATTCCTGGAGGCGCAAACAGAAGGTCCTCTGTGGGTCCTCAAAAACACAAATTCCAGTTTCAATCAATTCAATTCACTTCAAATGGCATCAAGAAATAGTGGAATGACAATGGATTCTGCAAAGGCTATAGGTCCTGACAATATTGCACGAATAGTACTGGAGACTTGTGCAACAGAATTATCTGGGTTCCTAGCCACGTTGTCCCAGTACTGTTACAAACTGAAATTTATCTGACAATGAAAATTTGCTCATGTATATCCTGTGCACAAAAAGCTGGATAACTCCAAATGGATCAATCACCACCCTATCAGTCTACTCTTGATTATTAGCAAAATGATGGATGAGGTCATAAGAACATAAGAAATAGGATCAAGAGTAGGTCATTTGGACCATCAACAGGATCATGGCTGATCTCACATTCTGCATATTCACTTTCCTGCATTTTCCCTATAATTCTTTATTCCTTGACTTATCAAGAACTTATCTATCCCAGCCTTAAACATACACAAGGACTCTACCCCTACAGTTCTCTATGGCAAAGAGATCTGAAGACACACAACCCTCTCAGAGAAAATTTCATCACAGTCTTAAGTTGGCACTTCTTTATTCTGAGACTATGCTCCCGGTCCTAAATTCTCTTATGATGGGAAGCATCTTCTCATAATTTACCCTGTCAAGCCCGTTTAGAATCCTATATATTTCAACGAGATCACCTCTCGTTCTTCTAAACTCCAGTGAGTACAATCCCAACCTATTTAACCTAAGCTCATAAGACAATCCCTTCATACTAGGGATCATCCACACAAACGTTCTCTGAACTATCCCTAATAAAATGATGTCTTTCCTTAAATAAGGGGATCAAAATTGCTCATTGTACTGCAGCTATGATCTCACCCGCATACTGTTCAGTTGCAGTAAGACCTCCATACTCTTATACTCCAACTCCCTTGAAATGAGACCAACATTCCATTAGTCTTAGTGATTACCTGCTGCGTACGTGCGTGTGCACGTGCGTGGTTGTTCCTTGAACCTGGGCCTCCTGACAGAGGCAGGGACAGTACCAGTGCACAACAGGGGCCCTCAGTTCCTCAGGGTATGATCCAAAGCCCAAACCATCTTCAGCTGCTTGGATGACCTTACTCCATTGTAAAGGTCAGAAGTGAGGATGGTTGCTGTTGATTGCATAATGTTCAGCACCATTTCCGACTTTTCAGATACTGAAGCAGCCTGTGCACATCACCAGAAAGAAGTTTTATGATTACTAAATCTTCCACTGTCAAAATTCTATTTTAACCACTGGCCAGCATCTGGAATGGACCAAACTAATAAATATCATGGCTGCAAGAGTGGATCAGAGGCTAGGAATTCTGTCGTGAGTAACTCTCAGTGTTTCCCCAATACCTGTCTGTTGTTAAGACAGACAGACAGCTGAAGCAAATCAAGCTTTCTTTTTCTGTAACCACAGCACAGTAAAATCTAAACCTCCAAAACTGTCAAAATTAACCTCAATGGTTCCTAACCAGGCTTTTTAAATAATCACAGACTCCACGAATAATCAAATCTAGGCTCTGATTTGTAGCTTAAACAAAATACTTAGCAATTTTCCAAAAACAAAGTAACTTTTACAATGCAAAATTAAACAAAATAATCAAATTGATGTTTTCCTTAAAACTCAAGAACCTTTGTTTTCAGCCTCATTCAAGCAAAAGACAGACAGGCAAACACAGTTAAGGGACATATAAAAGAAAGTAACAAAACTGGCCAGATTATTCAAGTGGTACAGGTAGTTCTGTGATAACACACATTTCGGCAGTGTTCTTTGGCTATATTGTCACAGATGAAGTAGGGAACTATACTTTTGAGAATGCTTACCTCTATTTACGATCACACAATTCCAGTAGGATTGGTTAGCGCACTTGTTCTGCGTATGTGCTGTCAGTGGCAAAATCTCTGCGCATGCCCAATGTTGGCGCCAGTCTTTTTGCCACACTGCGCATGTGCCGCAGTCAGAGCAGCTTTCTGAGTGGTACCGTGCAGCTTTCTTAATATTAAAAATGTACTGTGTTAAGTTTACTTTAGTTTCGTTAATAAATACGATTTCAACCTTCATTCAGGCTGTGTTATACTTGTGTTTTAGACATTTGGGTCATTTTTGAGTGATCGTGATATTTTTTGCTGTCTGCCCCGAACCCTACTTTTCCCATCGGCCCCATTATTTCTATTATGTGATTTTCTATGAGCAAGGTTGCATGGAATGCAACTAATGTTACAGGAGAACTACCTGTACAGATAGTTCTGGGATAACACACGCTTCGGCAGCACAACTTGGCTGTAACGTTGCTGAACTAGTAGGGAACTCTATTTTGGAGAACGCTTACCTCCGTTGGAAATAACGCAATTCCAGCAGGAATCAGTTCATGCACTTCATTCTGCGCATGCGCCGGGATGTCTACACATACACTAGTGTCTGTGCCGTTCTGCGCATGTGCGATGTCAGCGCCGGTGCTCATGTCGTTCTGCACATGTGCGGTTGTCAGCGGCCGACGGAGCAGCTTTCTTATATTTTCTAAATTACAGTGTTAAATTTACTTTTGTTTCGTTAATAAAAGTGACTTCAACCTTCATACAGGCTGTAGCATACTTTTGTATTAGACTTTTGGGTCATTTTTGCCTGATTGTGAGGTGATAGTTTTTGCTGGTCTGCCCCAACCCCACTTTTCCCATAGGCCCCATTATTTCTGTTAAGCGATTTTCTATTAAGCCAGGTTTTGCTGGAATGTAACCAGGGCGTTATAGGAGAACTACCTGTATTCATGATGGATTATTCACAGGCATGAATGATTGACATACTCAGAAAATCAGGACCTTTTCATCTCACTCAGAGCAAATCAGTAATGGTTACAACACAGTTTCTATGTTTTGAACTTCCAATAGCTGATAACAGGAGAATGGTCAGTGAGCATTCAAATCAGCAGTTGCAGCAACAGCCAAACCCCTTCCTTCAGAAAATACAGTCCAAAACTCCGGCCTCTATCAGACTGACTTTCTTCCCACAAACAAGATTCCAGTTGTTATTCATCATCTGCAAAATACTGAAGCTAAGGCTTCTCTTGGACTTGCTGGAACCAAGTCCCAGGTTAATGGCCAATATCTGGTATCGGTTTAAACATACTGCTCCACCCAGTGTTGAAGCATCTGAGGAAACCTTTTGATTAAGAACCAACCTGCAGTTTATTTTCAGTCCTGACCTTATGATAAAATAAAACAAAAGGTAATGAAAAATCAGCAAGCGTTCGAACATCATCAATAACGGGGCACAAGTCAAGAGTGTGAGAGTAGACTCTCCACTTGCCTGGATGAGTGCAGCAACAACAGCTCTACGAGTTTGCCATCATTCTGGAACATAGCAATCTGTCTGATTGGCATCCCATCCACCATCTTGAACATTGGCTCTCTTCACTACTGATGCACAGTGGCACCATGTGCACCAAAAGATGGACTCAGTAACTCATTAATGATCCTTCCAAACTACAACTTCTACCATCCAGAAGGATAAGGACAGCAGGTGCATGAGAACACCACCAGATGCAAGTTCCTCTCCAAGTCTCACAACATCCTGACTAGGAACCATATTGGTGTTCCTTCATAATCACTGGGTCAAAATCCTGCAACTCTGTATCTAATAGTAATGTGGTTGTTCACAAGGATTGATGTGGCGCAAGAAGGGAATTCATCATCACTTTCTCCAGGGAAGTCCTAGACTGACAAACACTGGCCTTTCCAGCAATCCCCATATTTGCTTCAATGAATCTTAACTTAAAGGTAATTCAATCTAAAACAAAGATGTAATCTACCTATCCGAATGGACTGTATCATCAATATGATGTATTTACTAACTGAACAAACCAGAAGAACATCTCTATAAATAGTTTAACTGTGAAAGTTTTTTTTACAGGCATGAAAACATAAGATAGCTGTTAGAATAAAGTGTTGGAAAGTAACATGTTGTGTAAGAAGACATCAATATACCTTTGCTGGTAACTACTTGCGCACCTCAGTATCCATTTTGCAGCCTAATGCTTCATACTGGGATGAAGCTACTGCATCTACTGAAAAAGAAGAATGGATCAACACCATACACCTCTAAGACACCACTGATAGAAGCTGTCAGTTCCTTCTTACCAGCAAAGAGGGATCTGAACAGATTCTTCACTGGAGCTGCATTTAAAAATTGTGGATTGTAGAAAATTGCACGATTGAGCCAAAATTATGATCCTTTTCTTCTTCCTGTAGAATATTTATCCTATTGAAGTTTCATCTGTAGTGCTAATTTCTCATTTGTTTAAATAAAATGAATATAATAGCAATGGGGGGGGGGGGGGGGAGAAAGAGGAGAGAGAGAAGAAAAGGAAGCAAAGATAAGTGATCTCATTCACAGTGAGCTCACTTGCAGTACTATCATGGGGATGGAAGAGAAATGTAAATTACTTCAAATGTAAAATATGTTTCCCTTTCCCAATGCTAGGAGATCAAACTTAGGACCCAGGTACATATTAAACAACTGAAAATTAAGATTATCCTCAATGAATCAAAATTGTTCAACAAGATGATGGATGGAATTAGTGTGGCTGTAGAAAAACAAGGTATTAATTTCAACATGTTAAAAATAGTCGATTGCCTTTAATGATCAACAGATTAAGCACAAGTGATTCTTCTAACATTCATGTTTATACACCCTTTAAATGTAGCAGCACAAACAGTTACACAGATTCAGTACCAAATATTTTCACTTTTAAAATTACCATTCTACCCTTAGGTAGAAACAATGTTTATTTTCATTTGTGTTTGGTACAATTGGAAAAGTGGAGCTTAATGCACTTACTTTGCGGTTACTAATTCCTGTATTTATGAACATCCCAAATTCCATTCATCTGAGGTGAGAGTGACTACCTTTGACTGAATATGACAAGAAGCCCTTCCAAAACAAGAGTCAATGGATCTCAGGATAAAACTCTCTACTGCTTGGAGTCATATCTGGCACAAAAATGGTTATGGTTGATAAAGGGCAGTTACCTCAGCTCAAGTTCCTCAGGACAGAGTATCCTTGACTCAACCTATTCAGCTGTGTCAATGATCAGAGTCGGGCAATTTGCTGATGATTGCACAACGTTCAGCAAAATTCACAACTCCTCAGTTGCTGAACCAGTTGATACTCAAATGCAGAAAGATCTGCATAACTTCCGAGCTTGATAAGTGGCAACTGAACGACTCCACCCAAGTGCCAGGCAATGACTATCACCAGAGAATCTAACTACTGCCCCATGACATTTAAAGGCATTACCATCACTGAACTCCCCACTAACAACATCCTGGGGTTACCATTGAGCAGAAACTGAACTGCACTAGCCATACAAATGTTACAAGCACAGATCAGATGTGGGAAACCTTCAGTGAATAACTCACCTGTTCCTCAAAGCCATATATAAAACACAAGTCAGGACTTATGGATGAGTGTTGCTCCAACAACATTCAAGATGCTTGACACCTGGTCTCCTTCATATTGGAAGGATGTGAAACTTGAAAGGATTCAGAAAAGATTTACAAGGATGTTGCCAGCGTTGGAGGATTTGAGCTATAGGGAGAGGCTGAACAGGCTGGGGCTGTTTTCCCTGGAGTTTCGGAGGCTGAGGGGTGACGTTATAGAGGTTTACAAAATTATGAGGGGCATGGATTGGGGTTAATAGGCAAAGCCTTTTCCCTGGGGTCGGGGAGTCCAGAACTAGAGGGCATAGGTTTAGGGTGAGAGGGGAAAGATATAAAGAGACCTAAGGGGCAACATTTTCATGCAGAGGGTGGGATGTCTATGGAATGAGCTGCCAGAGGAAGTGGTGGAGGCTGGTACAATTGCAACATTTAAGAGGTATTTGGATGGGTATATGAATAGGAAGGGTTTGGAGGGATATGGGGCGGGTGCTGGCAGGTGGGACTAGATTGGGTTGGGATATCTGGGCGGAATGGACAGGTTGGACCAAAGGGTCTGTTTCCATGCCATACATCTCTATGATTCTATGACCATCAGAGAAAAGCAGCCAGTCCTGATTGGCATCAAATCCATAAACGTTTGCTCCTTCTACCACCTTAGTAAATGCATTGCAAAGATCCACCTAAATTCCTTAAATAACAAATTTCAAATACATGACCTCTACGATCTAAAAGAATGAAGGCAGCAGATCTATGGGAACATCACCACCTGCATTTGCCTCCCAAGCTGCTTACCATCCTGATGTCAAAATATATCGCTGTTCCTTTAGTGTCACAGTGAAAACCCTATAATTCCCTCCCTAATAGCACTAAGTCTACTGAACTGCAGCAGTACCATTTATAACCCATGAACGCATTTTTAAAAGTTGGTTATGCTACCTTTCTATCTTTTGTTAAACTGGATGAATCCATACTTTGTTAATGCTAGAATACCTGCCCAATCTCAGCAAAAGAATAAGGAGACAGCATCTATTAGAAATACGGAGAGATACAAAATGCTTATTAAAGAGTACAGCTGTGGAGACAGAGCAGGAAGACAGAATCATAAAGACCTTGTGTTTTTAAAACTGTTGACTGAAATGAGAAAGAACCTTCTTGAAATGCAGGAATTTACAATATGACCGCATGTTTTAAAAGTAAGGATATTGATACCTTTTATGAAACCTGTTTGAATAGCGAAGGTTCCAGCAATGTGCAGACAAACTGAAGCTGAGGGGCTGTTTGCAAGTGAAGCTGATTGATAACTGGTCTTTAGTCTACAACCATAGACAATGGTCTGGTCGGCCAACAACATGGTTATTGGTTATTAGTTAGCAACCAGTTTGGTCTGAGAGTGGGAGAGAATGAGGCTAGTTTTCAGAGCAGAAGAGAAACTAGCAAATCTGCAGCAGCCAAAAACATCTCGGCAGTAAGCCACTTTAAACCAGAAGAAAACCAGCTTATCTTTCCTTCAGCTGATGCTGGAAGCTCTGATTTTTAATTGAGCAAGTCAGATATTTTAGAAGCCACCCTGTGCCTCTTAGCAAGCAGTAAAGCATTCAGAAAAAGGAAGGCTGAGAAGAAACATGCATATCAGCAAGAATCAACCACTAGTTCCTGGAAACAAAGACTAGAGAACTGCTCTCCAAGCACAAAAACCTGGTCCATGCCTATTAGCATGGGTCTGAAAATCATGCAAATGGGAGACTTTGCACATTTCTTTTCAAAAACGTCTCTACCTCCTTCTGTGGAGGGAAGTCCAGAACTAGGAGGAATAACTAAAATTAGAACTTTTGTGACACCTCCAAGAATAGTGGAGCTTGATTTCTAACACACTACCCCAGTAAGTCATGGCAACATGCTCACAAACTGGAGAGTCCAGTTTAAATTTAAACTGGAGCATGCAATGAAAATGCATTAATTGACATTCACCAATGATATAGTAATTTGCTTTCAACCAACAACACACAAAAACCCAAACCTCAAGAGCACCTGGGACCTCACTTTGAATGAAGCACAAAATAGGGAGTAGAAAACAACAATGTTGTTTCTATTGGTTGGGCATTCAGACAGGAGACCAGAGGTTTATTTAATAAGCTGTCAGCAGCAGTCCAGAAGTTGAGAGCTTTCGGTTCTGCTTCAACCATTGGGGTAAAGAGGTCTTGATTATCAATGTGCTAATTAGTAGCTACCGATATAGATCCAGGGCTGGTCATTAAGTATAGCCACAAAGCTTTATATATGAAGGTCTTAAATTAACTAATCACAAAGACTGGAAAATTTATAAGCATCAACCATAGTTTATGAAAGTGAAGTTGAGGCTGAGGCAAGATCAGCCATGATCATATCAAATGGTACAGCTAGTTAAGAGGCTAAAATGTCTTTTGCTCCTGATTTTCACATTCTAATGCATTGCAATCAGAATTATCCCATAAATTAAAAGTTTCAAATAGTCTACTTTGTACTCTGAATTATTGAAAACAACGAATTAAACAAATTCAATAAACAGTTTGATGTTTGATCGTCAAACTGAAGAAGAGTTTCCTAACTTTGTCATAATGATGTTAATTAAATACTAGGGAATGTTTTTAAATCAACCTATCCAAACATGGCATGATGCACTCTGCAGCAGGTGAGACTTGAACAGGATCCTCTGGCCCAGATCTAGGGACGCTACTCGTGTGCCACACAAATATCTGCATGTCAGTATTTGTGTTAAGCTCGGTTTATACCAAACAACAAAAATCTTTGTTGCTCTGTGTAGCTCAGTTAAAATTTCCAAAATTTTAACTATTATATCATGTATCTGAATCAGATGTATGTATACATTAAAAAATACAGCTTAGGACAGGTATAAGATAAAATTACATCAAAATTATTTAACTAGTATATGTGCAAAAACATAGAAAAGTGCAAGTCCTTCCGATTTTAAAATTAAGACATTAGCAAAAGCACAACATTCCATATAGTCACTTTGGCATGCATACCCTTTACACCTTATCACCCAAGAGTTATTTTTCTTAGACTTTCTTTCCTAGAGAGCAGAAAGAATTGAGGCATTGACTATTTTCTAAATGGGGAGAAAATTCAGAAGTCTAAAGTGCAAAGTAATCTGGGAGTTCTAGTCCAGGGTTCTCTCAAGGCCATCCAGGGAGTAGGAGGGAGAGTTGAAATGGATGGCAACCAGAAGGTTGGGTGGTTGATACAAGCAGAGCGCAGATGCTCTGCAAACTGGTCTCAGAGTCTGTGTTTGATCTTCCTGAGATAGAAGGACCACATTGGGAGCAACGGAATGCAATACATCCGGTTGGATGAAGTGCAGGTAAAACTCTGCTGATCTGGAAGGATTGTCTGGGGCCTTGAACAGCGGAGAGATGGGAGGTATAGTGGCAGGTGTTGCACATCTTGTGCTTGCAGAGAATGGTACCAGGTGTGGTGGAGAGGCTGGTGAAGAGTGTAGAGTGGATGAGGGAGTCCCTGCGAAAAGCGGACAGGGAGGGAAAGAAATATCTTTTTTTTGGTGGTGGGTTCTGATTGTCAGTGGCAGAAATGTTGGAGGACAATGTGTTGGATTTGGTGGGCTGGTATCAATTAATTAACCTTCCATCTTTGATTAGATTTGACTTTGCTAAAATATTCCAGAAACTGACTCTAAGGTGAGATTCAGATGAAAAATAGCCTAACTGACTTTCAAAGATTTGCGCACAAATCTTAATTTACAACAAAAAGCAATAATGACGGCAACTTCAGTTTAAAGGCCCTTACCTGCAACCTTGTCACGGATGAGTTTGGCAGATTCCACTTCACCTATACTTCCAAAAAGGCTTCGCAGCTCATCCTGTGTCATGTTCTGAGGTAGGTAATTGACAATTAAGTTGGTTCTGATATTGTCATCCCCATGATCTTTGCATTCCTCAGCCATGAGATCAAGGTCTACCAGGTAACCGTTACTGTAGCAAGATTGGCCGTTTGACATTTCAAAAAGAGCTCACCTGTAAAAAGAATAAGCATGCAAATATATCACAATGCCCATTTCCCAGACGGTCTACAAATCAGCATCCTCAGAATCAGTAAATAGGAGGAGTTACAAACAAGAGTGCAATGGTATGTAACAAGCCATCAAACCAGCATGTGTTGAATTTATTTTATATTACAATACATCCTTTGTATCCGTGAGATCATAACTTGCAAATTCACTTATCTGTGCCAAAAAGGAAGCAATAAAATTCAACATCTGTGGGCAAAGCTTGCAGATCCACAGGGGGGTTGAGATTCTCCAGAACAGAACCCTTGTATGCAGATTGAGGGAAAATTTTACTTTCTATTCAACCTGTTGAGATGTTATTATATACCTTTGGAACAGGTAGGACTCGAACTCAGGTCTCCTGGTGATGTCAGAACTTTCCTTTTCTATCAGTTGAAACAGCAGAAACAATGAAATAAGCACATTATGTTCATTTGAACGTGGAAAAAAAAGTCTGTACCACAACTAAATTTCAAATTTCCAATCTCAAGTAGCTGGAGAGCTCAAAGCTGTTGTTTCCAACCTTTTATATCATACATACCACCAACCATTTTGTCAAAACAAATCCAGTTTCCATCATGATTGAAACAAAACTCCAGTCTCTCCAAAGAGTACATATATTTTAACCTATGTGCATTTTATTATTAACTACTAATTGAAATTGCTATACGTCCAACTCCCCTCAAGATGCAGTTAAGGCTTACTGCTTTTGGCTTGAAAACAGGCCAGAGCTATTCCCATCTACCACCACATCCTTTGTCTGGCTGAACCCATGCTTATTTTGAAGAACTTTCCCTCATGCCACAGAATAACAATAATGCAGGAGTCCATTCAATCATCATGCCTGCACTGGCTCTTCAGATGAGCACTATTATGTGGTGTCAATGTTTTGCTTTTCTCCCATACTCCTGCATTCTACTTCTATCCAAATAATCATCAAATACTGTCTTGGATACTCCAACTGAACCTGCCTACACTACATTGCATACCCTGATTACTAGCTGTGCAACTAAGCTTTTTTCCTCACATCACCCTTGCTTCTGTTTGCACACCACCTGAAAACTGTACCCTTTTGCTCTTGTTCCTTTTACAAGTGATAGCAGAGGCTCCATATCTACTCTATCCAGCCTGCACTTGACATCGAAAACCTCTATCAAATTTCTCTTCAGCCTCCTTCTCTCTCAGGAAGACAGTCTCAACTAGTTCAATCTATCCTCTTAAATGAAATTCTTCATTCCCAAAATTATTTTCGTAAAACTGCTTCTGCATTCTTTTCAATGTGGTGCCTGCAACCATGCATAATATTCCAACTGAGGTCTAACAAGTGTTTTATACAGAGATATTAAAGAGTTACTCTGCTCTGCTGACCTGCAGGAAATTTGATGTCCTGAGGGTAGGGTGATACGTCTCTGACTTACAGGTACAATATAAGGAATTTACATTCTGATCCCTTGCCATTCAGAGCCATTTACATGGCCATTTCCTTGTTATTCAGAGTGAGTTTACATTCCCATCCCTTGTCATCCATACCCATTTAAATGGCCATTTCCTTGTTATTCAGAGTGAATTTACATTTTCATCCTTTGCCATCCAGAGCCATTTCATCATCATCCTATTCAAAATCGATAAGAACATTGCAGTCGGAATTTTATCTATGCCCTGTGGTTAATAAAAATGATTCACAACAGATTTGACAATTAAGGGATGATTTACATTATGCTGTTTCTGGAAATGATGTCATGGCATTGTGTCTTGAGGGGCATTTGACTGTGGGGGAGTGACGGGGAGGGGGGGGGTTGTCTTGTGGGCATTACTGACTGTCATGTAAAGATTTTGTATAAAGGAAGGACTGTTTCTTTTGTTCAGAGAGATCTTTCCACACAACTCTGCAAGCCTTGCGAAGTGTACGATAAGAGCTTCTCCAAAGCTTGTACTGCACTCTGCTTAATAAAATTTTGGTTGTTCACAGAAGTTGGCATGTTCCTGTTGCATTAAGAATCTCAGAAGAAAAAAGAAAATACATAACAATATAAGCTCAACATTATCTCCTTGCTCTTGAACCCTATTAATAAAATCAAGAAAACCGTATGTTCACTTGACCCTTTTTGCTGTCTTCAATGATCTACGCAAATATATAGAGGTCCCTGTGCTCCTGCATCCACTTATTATAACCCATATTTTGTATTGCCTTTCAATGTTCTTCCTACCAAAGTGTATCAACTCAAACCTCTCTGCATTGAACTTGATCTGCCACCTATCTGCCCAGTCAACAGGTCAATATCCTTCTGGAGTTTGACAGTCCTCCTCACAGTTTATAATTCTTACAAGTTTTACATCAACTGCAAACTTTGAAATTAATACCTACAAATCAATATCCAGATCATTAATACATAACAGGAAAAACAAGGGTTTCCTAAGGAATTCTATTACAAACCTGCCTCCATTCTGAAAAATTTCCATTGACCATGTTTCCTATCACTCAGCCAATTTTACATCCAACTTGTTATTGTCTTTTTTATACCAGGACATACAGAATTGCTCTCAATTCTGCTGCATGGCACTATATCAACCATTTACTGGAAATCCTTGTATATCACACCAACAGCACGAACATCCTTGAGCCTTTTTGTTACTACTTCAAATCTGAAATTAGTCAAACACAATTTTCCCTTAAGAATTCCATGCTGAATCTTCTAATCAACTCCTCTTTTTCCATGCGAATAATTCTATCCCGAATAATTGTTTCTAGAGGGTTCCCCACTACAAAAGTAAAACTGTTAATGGGATTAGTCTTGCAGTCTTTCTTGAACGAGTCCCATTTTATCCAATGGATGTGTGTGGCTATGGGTATCCACGAGACCTAATTATAAGGTATGTGGAACATTCTTTGTTCCAGTTCTATCTGGGCTCCCATCCATAACTCTTTCTCAGATATACTGATGATTAAATTGTGTGCTGGCTCCTGGTCTTGCATAGAGTTGTAAAATTCAAATTTGCCTTCCTTAATCTTATTCTGGCCCATTATTGGCTCCTTCCTGCCATCCCAGGAGTTTCTCTCTCCCAAAACCCTGATCCTTTCCACACTCAGCCCACTGATTGGCATGCATGCTCATGTGTCAGCAAACATAGACTGATATTTCTTTCAACTTAGTCTACTGTGTTTGCTGCACACAATAATGGTCTCTTTTACATCAGCAAGACCCAACAAGGGACTGGGAAACCACTTTGCAGAACACCTCCACCTCGTCCAAAGAATGATCCTAACCTCCCAGCTGCTTGCTGTTTCAATTAACAATTTTGTTACCAAGATAACATTTCTCACCTGAGCCTGAACAGTGTTCCAATGAAGCTTAATGCAAGCTGGAGGAGCAATGCCTCATTTTTCACTTACAACTTTGAGGACTCAACATTCAGTTCCACAACTTCAGGGCACAATCTCAGTCTTACATCCATTCTGGTCTTGTCTGGTTGACCTTGCTCATATCGTACTCATTTTCTCTTTTCCGCACTTATCATTTATACTTATTTTGCATTTTTAGTACTCATTTATCACCCTGAATATTCCCTTGTTTTTTTGGTCTGGGGACACTCAGCATCTGTTCCATTTGCTCCCCAGCTGTCAACATTTGAAAGAACCCTTTTCCCAGCCCCTTTCAATCCTGAAGAATAGTAATATCAGAAACAAAATGCCAATTCTGTTTCTCTCCCCACAGATGCTGCCAGACATGCTGTGTTTCACCAGCACTTCTGGTTGTATTTCAGATACAGTAATTCAAGACTGAACATCCACAAAGCACTGAGGGCCATCAATAGCAGCAGAACTGAACTTCAGTACAAGCTGCAACCTCATGGCCCTACATATCCCCCATTCAACCCAGGAGATCTATTCTAGTTCAATGGAGTGTGCAGCACCAGGCATACCTGAAGATGAGGCATCAACTTGGCGAAGGCACCAAACAGGACTATTTGGATGCCAAACAACACAAGTAGCAAGTGACAGTCAGAACATAGTGATATCACAGCCAACAGATCAGATCTAAAATTAGCAGTCCTGCCACGTAGAGTCATGAATGGTGGTGGACAATTAAACAACTTCATGGATGAGATGGCTCTACAAATATCCCCATCCTCAATCCTCAGTGCAAAAGATAAGGGTGAAGCATTCACAACAATCTTCAGCCAGACGTGTCAAGTGCATAATCCATCACTGCCTCCTCCAGTGGTCCCCCACATCACAGATGCCAGTCTTCAATCATAGAGTCATCGAGACGTACAGCATGGAACAGACCCTTCGGTCCAACCCGTCAATGCCGACCAGATATCCCAACCCGATCTGATCCCACCTGCCAGCACCCGGCCCATATCATTCCAAACCCTTCCTATTCATATACCCATCTAAATGCCTTTTAAATGCTGCAATTGTACCAGCCTCCACCACTTCTTCTGGCAGCTAATTCCATATACATACCACCCTCTGCATGAAAAAGTTGCCCCTTAGGTCTCTTTTACATCTTTCTCCTCTCACACTAAACCTATGCCCTCTAGTTCTGGACCACTCCACCCCAGGGGAAAGACTTTGTCTATTTATCCTATCCACGTCCCTCATTATTTTGTAAACCTCTATAATGTCATCCCTCAGCCTCCAATGCTCGAGGGAAAACAGCCACAGCCTGTTCAGCCTCTCTCTATAACTCAAATCCTCCAACCCTGGCAACATCCTTGTAAATCTTTTCTGAACCCTTTCAACATTCACAACATCTTTCCGATAGGAAGGAGACCAGAATTGCATGCAATATTCCAACAGTGGCCTAACCAATGTCCTGTACAGCCGCAACATGACCTCCTAACTCTTGTACTCAATACTCTGACCAATAAAGGAAAGCATACAAAACGTCCTCTTCACTATCCTATCTACCTGTAACTCTACTTTCAAGGAGTTATGAACCTGCACTCCAAGGTCTCTTTGTTCAGCAACACTCCCTAAGACCTTACCATTAAGTGTATAAGTCCTGCTAAGATTTGCTTTCCCAAAATGCAGCACCTTACATTTATCTGAATTAAACTCCATCTGCCACTTCTCAGTCCACTGGCCCATCTGATCAAGATCCTGTTGCAATCTGAGGTAACCTTCTTTGCTGTCCACTACACCTCCAATTTTGGTGTCATCTGCAAACTTACTAACTATACCTCTTATGCTTGCATCCAAATTATTTATATAATGACGAAAAGTAGAGGACTCAACACCGATCCTTTTAGCACTCCACTGGTCACAGGCCTCCATTCTGAAAAACAACCCTCCACCACCACCACCTTTCAGCCAGTTCTGTATCCAAATGGCTAGATCTCCCTTTCTTCCATGAGATCTAATCTTGTTAACCATGGAGAACCCTGTCAAACGCCTTACTGAAGTCCATATAGATCAAAAGGTTGTTACTTTTTGAAGAAGTTACAATCCTCTTTGTCACTTCTTCAAAAAACTCAATCAAGTTTGTTCCACCAATAGTACTGAAGAGTTGTGCTCCTGAACTTGCCCCTCACCTAACCAAGCTCTTCCAGTACAGCTACAACACTGGAATTTAACCAACCGTTTGGAAATTGTCTTGTGCCAGGTACAGAAAAAGGACAAAGCCAAACTGGCCAATTACTGGCCCCATCAATCTACTCTTAAGTAAAGTGATGGAAGGTGTCATCAACAGAACTATCAAGCAACATCTATTCAACAATAACCTGCTCACTGATGCCCAGTTTGTGCACCACCATGGCCAATCAGCTCCTGACTCCATTACCGCCTTGATTCAAACATGGACAAAGGAGATGAATAAGAGCCCTTGACATCAAGGCCATTTCTGACTGAGTGTGGCATCGAGGATTCCATGTAAAACTGGAATCAAAACGTAACAGGGTGGGGACTTGCTGCTGGTTGGAAGATAGTTATGATTGCTGGAAGTCAGTCCTCTGCAGGAGTTCCTCAGGGTAGTGTCCTAGGCCTAAACAACTTCAGCTGCTTCAACGACTTTCCCTCCATCATAAGGTCAGAAGTGGAAAGTTTACCAATGATCACACAATGTTCAGTACTAGTCACGACTCCTCAGATACCGAAACAGACCATGTTAAGGGCAACAAGATCTAAATGATGTCAATACTTGGGCTGGCAAGTGGCAAGTAACATTTGCACTATATAAATGCCAGGTAATGAACAAACAAGAGACAATCTAATCACTGTCCCTTGACATTAAATTCTGTTACCATCACTTAGTCCCCCACTATCAATATTCTTGGGGTTACTATTGTCCAGCTACTCAGTTGGATTTACCACACAAACACAGTGGCGACACGAGTAGATCAGAGGTTAAGAATACTGCGGTAAGTAATTTACCTCCTGACTCTCTAGGGTCTGTCCATCATCTACAAGGCACATGATGGAATACCAACCCAGCAACAATCAGTAAGTTTGACACCACCCAGGCCAAAGCAACATGCTTGAATGGCACCACATCCACAAACATTAATTCTCTCTACCACTGACACTCAGCAGCAGTGTGTACAATTCACAAGATGCACTGCAGAAATTCAGCGAAAATCCTGAGACAGACCTTCCAAACCCAGGACCACTTTCATCTACAAGGACAAGGGCAGTAGATAAGTGGAAATATCACCACCTGCAAGTTTCCCTCCAAGCCATTCACCACCCTGATTTGGAAATATATTGCCATTCCTTCAGTGTCACTGGGGTAAATATTTTTAAAATTACATTCCTAACAGCATTATGGATCAACCTGCAACATGTGGACTTCAGTGGTTCAAGAAGCCACTGCCTTCTCAAGAGCAACAAAATGCTGACCAGTCAGTGTTGCAAAGTCCCATGCATGAATAAAAAAAAATCCAAAATCTGCAGTATTCCTTACATTTTTTTATAATACAGCTCTTATTTTAGTGAAGTAGTACTATTGGTAATGTTGGTATTTGGAAGCATCATCTAAAATCATCATAGATTTAACGTCATAACAGCAAAAGGTCAATTAATGTTACCACTTACTCTGCATAAGAAACATTTTTCTTTCAGTATCATAGAATCATAGTGTCAATTTAATACAGAATACACAAGGGAAACTAGTCAAGAGTACTAATGCATGAATTGTATTTATTGGAAGCAATACAAAAGAAATCTTTACTAACAGTGAAGTAACAAAATAAGTCAGTTCTTTAAAGTGTGTTCAGAAGGATTTAAATACTTAAAAATGTTATTTCTCCTAAACTACATTATTACCTTGCGAAAAGATTCCTCCCAGTAGATTGGTTGGAAATTCAAGTTGAGAACGATGCAAGGAAAAAAATCTTGTTTATATTTTGACCAGTAGCACCAAGAATCCACTCAATACAAATTACTCATCTGAAGTACAGCTTGTGCAAAACCCGAGACTGTACTTAGAGAAATGGCACAAATTAAGGTCAGTCTAATCCTAGTAAGTAAATTCCAGAGTTCCTCTGTATTCTACACATCTAAACATTCTGCATTATTAGCAATAAATAAATACATGAGTGAAAGAACTGGATCACAACCAAATGAAAAAGGGAGAAGAAAACACTCAGAATCAGAAGGAGAAAAACTGAATTTAAATATAACCTTGGTTTATTCTGTTCATCACTGCCGCCTTTCATTACCACACTTTCCCTTCAGCCTACAAGGGATTTCTACACTTTTCTGCAACACATCTACTCAAAACCTGAAAAAAGCAGGGTTAACACAATTTTCATAGTTCTTCCTTCCTAAAACTTACATTTTTCTCCAAGTTTAAATGGAAGGGTCACTCAGTAAAAGATACAGACACCAAACAAAAGTCAGAGCCCATCTAGTGATTTACTTCAGCTAAGTTAAATATGATGAATAAGTTTAACTGGCCAGATGAATGAGATTAAAGCATTTGCAAATTCAAAATTGGAGCACTGCACTTTGAACCTCATCTGCTGACTGCAGTTTTGCCTAGGGCTATTAGAACGACAATAAAAAGCATACTACTAGTATAACACTGTACAATGACTTAGTTGAACCTGCAAATGCTGTACTGAGGTACAGAACTCTTTAAATCTCATCTCCCTAAATTTTTTCACCCACAATCAGCCAATAGGGGATATTCTGAGAAAACATTCTCACGGATAGATTGGTCAAAGTCTCTATTTGCAACAATAAATATTTTAAATATCTAAATTCAAATGACAAAATAGATTGTGTAGCACTACCATATGTCCACTTGACAAATGGTAAGATTGATTTGAATATTATTTGTTTAACAGATAAGTTCGGCAATGTGTTTTAATTTATTGGAGTCCAACATCTGTTATATCATAGTTCCATTATGGTAATCTAACTGCTTCTCCTATTTAACTGCACACCCAGCTCCCTTTCTTTCATGTAGTCTTGAATTCAGTAACTTATTTCGAACTCCTGTTCTGTGCCAATTTGATTCTTTTGTGCAGCTGCTTATAACCAAACAACAAAGTACATGACATTGCATCAAAATTCAAAACTTATGCCTTTCAAAAGTGATGAGCAGGTTCTTTAGTGTTTTTGTTTTGAAACATGACAATGTAAATATTGCTTTTAGGAAAATGTATCACAAAGTTAAGATAAGCACAATGGTTAAGTATATCAGAGTTGCTTCTGAACAGGAACACTGGCAACAGGCTTAGGCTTACAAGTGACAAGTAACATTTGTGCCACACAAATGCCAGGTTATGACCAATAAGAGACAATTTAACACTGTCCCTTGACATTCAGTGGGGTTACCATCACTAAATCCCCCACGGTCAACTTTCTTGGGTTATCATTGATCAGAAACTCAACTGAATTTGTCACGTAAGAACAGTAGCTATAAGTACAGTTCAGAGGCTAGGAGTACTGTGGCATCTTACAAACTCCTGCCTCCCCAAAGCCTCTCCGTCATCTACAAGGCACAAGTCAGAAGCGTGATGAATTACTTCCCACTTGCCTGGATGGGTACAATTCTAACAACACTCAAGAAGCTTGACACCATCCAGGATAAAGCAGCCTGTTTGATTGGCACTACGTCCACAAGCATTCAATCCCTCCACGACCGAGTCAAAGGCAAATATCCTGCATTATTAGGCATCTGGATGGATAAATGAATAGGAATGTTTCGAGAGATATGGGCCAAATGCTGGCAAGTGGGACTAGATTATGTTGGGATATCTGGTCGGCATTGATGAGTTGAAGGTTTGTTTCCGTGCTGTACATCTCTATGGCTCTATGATTATGACACTCAGTAGCAGCAGTGTGTGCTATCTACAAGATGCGCAATAGCAACTAAAACATCCTTAGGCAGTACCTGCCAATGCCACAATCACTTCCATCTACAAGGGTAGCAGACACATGGGAACACCACCACCTTCAGGATTCTCTCCAAGGCACTCACCATCCTGACACAGAAATATATCGTCAGTCTTTCACTGTTGCTCGGTCAAAATCCTGGAATTCCCTCCTACTGGCATTGTGGATCTGCAGTAATTCAAGAAGGCAGCTCTCCACCACCTTCTCAAGGGTAACTAGGGATGTAAAAAAAATGCTGGCCAGCCAGCAACACCCACATTCCACAAATGAATAAATTTTAAAAAAGGATATTTTAATAGATCTTGATCTTATAAATTATGCACGTCAATAAGGTCTCAGAAATAACATCTTGCACATGTATGCCCTAGTCAGTAAGTGGCAGGTCAAGTCGAGACCATGGTTAATTAAGCCTACGTATCCTAGACTGCATCAACAGAGCCACAGAGTACGACAGCAAGGAGGTTATATTGAACTTTCACAAGATACTACCTCAGTTTCAATTGGGGTAGTGCATCCAATTTTGGGCACCATCATTATTAATATAAGATTAGAGAAGTAAGGACTGCTTTCTTTGGAGATGAAAATGTAGAGAGGAGATCTGATAGACAGAAAATCTGGACAGAGTCGATTGGGAAAAACTATCCCCACTCAGGACAGAATCATGAATGAAGCACACATTTAATTTTTTTTGTTAGAAGAATCAAAAGCAATAGGAGAGAAAATGTTTTTATGCATTAAATGGTTTGGGTCCGGAAGACACTAACAGAGAATATGGTGGAGGAAGATTTAATTAAACACTTGAAAGAGATCTATACTTTTACTTGAAAAACAACAATATGCAGGATTATGGGGAAAAGCAGCAAAACAGCACTAATTGAATGCTCTTTTGGACAGCCAGTGTTGTAGACATGATGAGCCAAATTGCCACCTTCTGCACTGTAATAACACTTTTGATTGTGGAATATTTAAGTGAAAAAAATACTCTAATGCCCTTTCTGAAACCTCACATATACCATCTCCAAAAACAAAACTTAATCAAAAATCATCTGTATGCTTCTAGTCTCCATTCACTTACCACTAATGCCTTCTCTGATGTACAATGGCAACATGCTCCTGACAGGTTGCATTTAAAATCTTTGTCCTGATATCCATTCTTTTAATTCTTACCACTTATCCACACACCCCAACTCTCAGCAAAGACTATGCTATGTTGTCTTTATATTACTGTACCTCTTCTTTCTGCCCCATAAATCATCTTTAATATTTTCACAGTGGAACTATATGAATGCAAACTAATTGCACTCTGCGTGCCTGTAAAAAATGACAAACAACTCTGGCATTAATATTCTACAAATGCTGAGGGATGACCTTATAGAGGTTTATAAAATCATGAGGGGCATAGATAGGGTAAATGGACAACATCTTTACCCTGGGGTGGATGGGTCTAGAACTAAAGGCCCTATGTTTAAGATGAGAGGGGGAAAAAAATTAAAAGGGTCTAAGGGGCAACTTATTCACACAGGCGACAGCGTGCGCATGGAATGAGCTGCCAGAGGAAGTAGTGGCAACTGGTACAATTACAACTGTTAAAAGGCATCTGGATGTGTACATGAATAGGAAGGGTTTAGAGGGATATGGGCCAAGTGCCGGCAAATGGGACTAGGTTAGTTTAGGATATTTGGTCGCCATGGATGTGTTGGACCAAAGAGTCAGTTTCTGTGCTGTACATCTCTATGACTCTATAATATAAAAGCCACCAAATGCATCAAAGGGTAGGCCCACAATCATAAATTATACTCTACCAGTTTGACATTGTTTTACTCAACTCAGCCCTTCACAGAAATGTTTCAGATGCGGTACAGTATGTTATTTTAAACACAATGATTCACCTGCAATATCTTTGTCAGAAAGTTAAATAAAGCAAATATTAAACAATGCAGTAAGTCACACCAGCGGATTGGTCAACACTGTACACTTAACCACTACTTTAGACCTTTTATCATTACTGTCATTTCAGTTTATCGAACGTTGCTATATTTAAAAAGGCTTTCTTTTGAACACATTGTTCTTCACAATAATTGTTTTGTACTGTCAGCCTCTGAAGAAATTGCTTAGAAACAGAGTTACAAACACCAACTTAAATCTATGACACTTTGAGTTCTTAGCAAACTGCAATGGGAAATCCAAAACCGAAGGCACAGGTTTAAAGAGAGAGGGGAAAGATGTAAAATGGACCTAAGGGGCAACTTTTTCATGTGTGTAGAAATGAACTGCCAGAGGAAATGGTGAAGACTGGTACAATTACAATGGTTAAAAGACATTTGGTTGGGTACACAAATAGAAAAGGTTTAGAGGGATACGGACCAAACGCTGGCAAATGGGACTAAATCAGTTTAGGATATCTGGTCAACGGACAAGTTGGATTGAAGGGTCTGTTTTCCTGCTGTACAACTCTATGACTATGAGTCAAAGTAAACCCCATTCTAGATCAATGATATTATTGGACCAGGCAATCTGAGCTACACAATGGAAAAAAAAGCATAGCATAGCTTTAATTTAAAAAAAAAATTGCACACAAGTGCCTCTTGGGATAAACAAACGTGGTTTATTGTGTCATTGTCATTTAGATTCGTGAACTGAATAGCTACAAGTAAAAGGGGAAACCTTAAAAAGTACAAGAAGCAGGCGAACCACACTTTATCTACCTTTACTTGGTACGCCAACTGTATCTGCACATTCATTCAAGCATGCAAAACATCTGCAATCAATTGCTAATTTACCTGAGATAGAAATTTGGTGAATAAAGAACTACTGGGAAAAAAATATATTTCTGGGGTGAAGGGAAATCAGTCTTTGGGAAACTTATGTTTATGTAATGAACGTGTGGGTTTTAGGCAAATGTTTAATTAGCATTTTTAAAAAGGTATATCAAACATTGAGTTCAAAAATATACCTTATATTCCAATTCAAAATACTTATTATTGTTTTTAATACATGCTTAAAGGGCTTTGTGCAATGAAGTGATTGGAGGTTGTTGGATACAAAGACCGGGCGCAAAGCGCATTGTTCCAATGAATGCATTGGCTCCGTTCCACCATCCAATTTTTTTTTGCAGCATTAAACTGAAGTCTCCAAGTCACTAACATCCCACCCATCGTGGACATCTACCCTCCTCCTGCCGGTTCCATATTATAACCATTATTCTTATCTAAAAGGGCCTACGCTACCGGCTTACATCCCCGATCTCGATTTAGGATTTGCTCAACAGCCTTCCTTTGCCCTCCGGCTGGAAAGCCCACCAATCTCCATCGCATTCTCTTCGCTATAGGCGCAATAAATCTCCCCACTTTCCGTCCATCACTCCAACTTTTTGGCTTTTCAAGCCAGCAGCGTTTGGCTTGGGTTAACTAATCACTCCAAAGCCGAGGCCTAACTTCCAGTAGTACAGGCCCTGTGCCGCATGGCCTAGGCCTGCTTCTCGGTGCACACCGAGTACTTATGATCTCTCTTAATCGACAAGTTCACACTCACTCCGTCTGAGCCCCGTACTCGGTACGGGGTGAGAGTGCCGGGCGGCGCTGATGTCTCCCCGGGACTCGAGTTGTGAAAAGGGAAAGCTCAGGCCGAACGGAGAGGCGGAAAAAATATCCGTTAAAATCAAACAAAGTCAACCCCGCGCGCCGCCAGCAAGCGAAGCACCACCCTCTCCTACTCCATTGGATAATCTGTTTGTCCATCACTCTCCCGTAACGGGGATTTCTCTCAGTCTATTGGTTAGATATCACGTCAATTATAACCTCTGCCGTCACCAATCATTTCTATTGGTCTAAAGGGCAGTGGTGTGCGATGAATCTGATTATGGTGTCCACTCCCAATCGGGAAAGAGGCGAGTCACGAAGAGCTGGATTGTTTGTCAATCAAATTGTTTAAACCAGGCTCTGGAAGTTGGTAGTATTGCGGTTCAATATTACTGAGGTAAATATTAATACAGCTGTGCGTTGGGAGCTAGATAGACATCATTGAAATTGCCTCAGCATGTTGTCGAAAAGTTTTTAATAAATGAAAGCAAACGTAGTTATGAAGAACAGTCAGTCATACAAGACTTCAGACGTTAACTCTGTTTCTCTGGCCAGAGATTGCTAGATTTTAGTTTCCCCAGCATTTTTTTTTGTTGTTTCGTAAATTGGAATTAGACATGAGTCTTTAAATGTTTTAATATGTTGTGCACATAGCCCGTGCTCTTAGGCTGTGATTGCTAGTCATTGAAAGTTGTTATTCATTTATTTTTAACGTTTGGAGTTGCTATCTGAGAGACAATACTCCCCAGCATCGATCTGTAATTTCTCAACCATTGATTTCTTGACATGTTCCAAAATTGATATGTATAACGTTTTCTGAATTGCACTTTAGGTTTGGGAAATTATATATGTTCCTTCCAGATGATAGTTGTAGATAACTGCCGCCAAACCTGCTGAGCTTTTTGTTTTCATTTATGGTTTCGAGTGACCTCCGTGATTTAAGACTACAGAGAAATGGTCGTCTTTGTATTTTGAGGAGTTTTACTTTTGAGGATATTTCTCCAAGGGTTAATAATACTTGTTATGGACCAGGCCAGACTCCTCAAAACATTTCAAGAAGGTCACCTTGGCCCTAACTTCTCTCGTTGTTTTCGGCAGGTCCATCATTTCCAGGAATGATGCAGCTGGCTCAACCACCCAGTTTGAAACACAACAGTATTAATTTACATGTGAACAAAAGAAAACTGAATTTAGAATGACATAACTACTAAAACAAAACCCAGTTGACTCTATTGCAACTTAATGGTGCTGTTCCAAATACTTGCTACATCCCCATAAACATTCTTGGCAAAAAAAGGTAAAATCAAACACAGGTTCTAACAGGAGAGATGTCAGAGAGAGAGAGGATCAGCATGGAGCTGTTTCTTTGACCAGCAGCCTGAGAAACTGATGCTTGCTAAAACCAAACCAGAGAAAAGCTGAGCTGAGCTGAAATGTGTTGCTGGAAAAGCGCAGCAGGTCACGCAGCATCCAAGGAGCAGGAGAATCGACGTTTCGGGCATGAGCCTTTCCTGAAGAAGGGCTCATGCCCGAAACGTCGATTCTCCTGCTCCTTGGATGCTGCCTGACCTGCTGCGTTTTTCCAGCAACACATTTTCAGCTCTGATCTCCAGCATCTGCAGTCCTCACTTTCTCCTAAAAGCTGAGCTGAGACAACTGGCCGCTCCCCTTTCATTTTACAAATGTTTTTTAAGTTGAAAGCCTTTTGCTTGAGGCAGTATCTCTTAGCTGTAATCAAATTGGCCCTAAAACCCATACAAACCACACACATCGGAATCTGTGTTTATGACCCCTCTGAAAAAAAACCAAGGACAACATAACCTTGTTAAGGAAGTAGCATTGTCACACCGCCCCGCTCCCCCCCCAAAAAAAGAACCATCAATATCCAAAGATGACTTGATTTCAAAACCCCTTAATCTTACACTGTTAGTAAACTATAACTGCCATATATATTACATTGACTATAAACATGCACTACTGCATTCTGTTTCAGTCCGTTTCTCATCCAAGTCTCGACAATCACGTTCTCTTGGCCTTCCATATGCACAATTTTCAAATTGAATGGCTGTAACAACAAGCTCCATATCAGCCATCTGGAAGCTTCGCCCTTAATTTTCTTTATAAACTTCAATGGGTTATGATCAGTGTACATGCTTGTCTCAGATACTTTACTGGTAACATTAGCATTGAAATGCCAACACGAAGCTCAGTCTCCTTCTCAACTGTCGAATATTTCTGTTGATGAATGTTCAATTTACTGGAGACCTGATAGATCTTTCTATTTTCTTTTCATCCTTCTGTAAGAGCACAGTACCAACACCCAAATAACTGACATTGATAGCCACCTTGAATGGCTTTGCATAATTAAGTGTGGCTAACACTGGGGCAGTGGTGAACACAGCTTTCAGGCTGTCAAATGCCTTCTGACACTCCGCCGTCCACTGAAACTTCCTGCCTTTTTTTTAGCAATTCAGTGAATGGAGTGGCCCCACTGCTAACATTTGGTACAAATTTCCAATAAAATCCACTCAATGCCAGGAATTGTAGTACTGCTGTTTCTGTTAGTAGTATGAGAAACTCCCCACTTTGTTTTTGTACTCCGTGGGGCCATTTGTCCATGTCCAATAACATGGCCCAGGAAGGTGACTTGGGCTTTGGCAAATTCACTTTTAGCCAGGTTTATCATCAAACCTGTTCCCAAAGTAGATCAAACAATTCTGATAAATGTTATCTTCACTCTTTCTGACAAAGATATCTGCTGGTATCGTCTGAGCAGAAACAACTGAGAAAAATAAGTTGCTTGTCCCACCTTTTCAACACAGTCTTCCAAATGTGCATATGCATCAGTCTTTGTAACTGCATTGACTTTGATATTCCAGACATAACCTTTGGGTATCGTCTGGTTTTGGCGCCATTACTGTCAGTGAGCTCCAGTCACTGTAACTCACTTTGGGTTATGTCATCTTGGAGCATGCGTTCAATCTCCTTTTGAACCAGCGCCAGCTTTAGAGGGTTATGCCTATAAGGATGTTGCTTAATCAGAACAGCATCTCACATGTCTACATCATGCATAATTTCCCAGTTTATTTCCAGATAAGAGTTAGAGAGTTTTAAAGATGGATAGCATGGAAACAGACCCTTTGGTCCAACTTGTCCATGCCAACCTAATCTAGTCCCATTTGCCAGCACTTGGCCCATATCCCTCCAAGCCTTCCTAGTCATATACCCATCCAGATGCCTCTTAAATGTTGCAATTGTGCCAGACCCCACCACTTCCTCTGGCAGCTCATTCCATACAAGCACCATGATCTGTGTGAAAAGTTGCCCCTTAGGACCCTTTTATTATCTTTTCCCTTTCACCCTAAACATCTGCCCTCTAGTTCTAGGCTCCCCCACACCAGGGAACAGACTTTGTCTATTCACCTGATCCATGCCCATTATGATTTTATAAACTTCTATAAGGTCATCCCTCAGCCTCCAATGCTCCAGGGAAAGCAGCCCCAGTCTATTCAGCCTTTCTCTATAGCTGAAACTCTCCAACCCTGGTAACATCCTTGTCAATCTTTTCGGAGCCCTTTGAGGTTCCATAACATCCTTCTGAATAGAATTTTACGCAATATTCCAAAAGTGGCCTAGTCAACGTCCTGCACAGCCGCAACATGGTCTCCCAACTCCTATACTTAATACTCTGACCAACAAAGGAAAGCATACCAAATACCTTCTTCACTATCCTACCTACTTGCAACTCTACTTTTATGGAGCTAGGAACCTGCACTCCAAGGTCTCTTTGTTTAGCAACACTCCTTAGGACCTTACCATTAAGTGTATAGGTTCTGGATTAGTGGTGCTGGAAGAGCACAGCAGTTCAGGCAGCATCCAAGGAGCTTTGAAATCGACGTTTCGGGCAAAAGCCTTAAGTGTATAGGTCCTACTCTGACTTGCTTTTCCAAAATACAGCACCTCGTATTTATCTAAATTAAACTCCAGCTGCCAGTCCTCAGTCCATTGGCTCATCTGATCAAGATCCTGTTGTAATCTGAGGCAGCCTTCTTCACTGTCCACTACACCTCCAATTTTGGCGTAATCTGCTAACTTACAAACTATATCTCCTATGTTCACATCTAAATCATTTATATTATTGACAAAAAGTAGTGGACCCAGCACCAATCCTTTTGGCATTCCACTGGTCACAGGCCTCCAGTCTAAAAGCAACCCTCTACTGCTACCCTCTGCCTTCTACCTTCGAGCCAGTTGTGTATCCAAATGGCTAGTTCTTCTTGTATTCCATGAGATCTAACCTTGCTAACCCGTCTCCCATGGGGAACCTGTCGAAGGCCTTACTGAAGTCCACATACATCAGATCCACTGCTCTGCCCTCATCAATCCTCCTTGTTACTTCTTCAAAAAACTCAATCAAATTCGTGAAACATGATTTCCCACAAAAAGCCATGTTGACTATCCCTAATCAGTCATTGTCTTTCCAAATACTTGTAAATCCTCTTCCTCAGGACTCCCAATTTGCCCACCACAGAAGTCGGGCTCACCAACCTATAGTTCCCTGGCTTGTCATTACCACCTTTCTTAAACAGTGGCCTTAAGTGTATAGGTCCTACTCTGCAGAAGACCTGCAGTCTTCTGGCATCTCACCTGTAACTATTGATGATACAAATATCTCAGCAAGGGGCCCAGTAATCACTTCCCAAGCTTCCCACAGAATTATAGGGTAATCAGGTCCTAGGGATTTATCAACCTTTATGTGTTTAAACACATCCAGCTCCACCACCTCATTTTTCAAGGTGTTGTTCATTTATTTCCCTACATTCTATATCTTCCATGTCCTTCTCCATAGTAAACACTGATGCAAAATACTTGTTTGGTATCTCTCCCATCTCCTGCAGCTCCACACAAAGGCAGCCCTGCTGATCTTTGAGGGAGTCCTATTGTCTCCCTAGTTACCCTTTTATCCTTAATGTATTTGTAAAAAAAACCCTTTGGATTCTCCTTAACCCTATTTGCCAAAGCTATCTCATGTCCCCTTTTTGCCCTTTTGATTTCCCTCTTAGGTATACTCCTACTTCCTTTATACTCTTCTAAGGATTCACTCGATCTCTTCTGTCTATACCTGACATATGCTTCCTTCTTTTTCTTAACCAAACCCTCAATTTCTCTAATCATCCAACATTGCCTACACCTACCAGCCTATCCTGTCTCTGGACTCTCATTATCTCATTTCTGAAGGCTTCCCATTTTCTATTTGTCCCTGTGAACATCTCCCCATAATCAGCTTTTGAAAGTTCTTGCCTAATACCGTCAAAATTAGCCTTCGTCTAATTTAGAACTTCAACTTTTAGATCTGGTCTATCTTTTTCCATCACTATTTTAAATCTATTAGAATTATGGTCGCTGGCCCCAAAGTGCTCCCCCACTGACACCTCAGTCACCTGCCCTGCCTTATTTCCAAAGTGTTGGTTCAAGTTTTGCACCATCTCTGGTAGGTACATCCACATACAGAACCAGAAAATTTTCTTGTACAGTCATAACAAATTCCTGTTCATTTAAACCCTTATCACAATCCAGTATATGTTTGGAAAGTTAAAATCCTCTACCATAACTATCCTGTTATTCTTACAGATAACTGAAATCTCCTTACAAATTTGTTTCTCAATTTCCCGCTGACTTTTAGACGGTCTATAATACAATCACATTGCAGTGATCATCCCTTTCCTAGTTCTCATTTCCACCCAAGTAACTGCCCTGAATGTATTTCCAGGAATATCTTCCCGAAGTAAAACTGTAATGCTATCGTTTATCAAAACGCCACTCCCCATCCTATCTTGCCTCCCTTTCTATCCTTCCTATAGCATTTGTATCCTGGAACATTAAGCTGCCAGTCCTGTCCATCCCTGAGCCATGTTTCTGTAATTGCTGTGATATTCCAGTCCCATGTTCCCAACCATGCCCTGAGTTCATCTGCCTTCCCTGGTAGGCTTCTTGCATTGAAGTAAATGCAATTTAATTTATCCGTCCTGCTTTGTTCCCTCCTTTGTCTCTGCCTGCCCTGACCGACTCGCTTCTTTTCTCAACTGTACCAGTCTCAGATTGATCTCTTTCCTCACTATCTACCTGGGTCCCACCCCTCACCGTATTCAGTTAAGTCTTGCCGAGCAGCTCTAACAAATCTCCCTGCTAGTATATTAGTCCCCTTCTAACTCGGGTGCAGTCCATCCTTCTTGTACAGGTCACTTCTACCCCAGAAGAGATTCCAATGGTCTAAAAGGGTGAACCCTTCTCCCATGCACAAGCTCCTCAGTCACACATTCATCTACTCTACCCTCCTATTCCTACCCTCACTAGCTTGTAGCACCGGGAATAATCCAGATACTAGTATCCTCGAGGACCTCCTTTTTAAATTCCTGTCTAACTTTCTATATTCTCCCTTCAGAATCTCATCCTTTTCCCTTCCTATGTCGTTGGTTCCAGTGTTTTCTGATCCCTCTCTCCTTTGAGAACATTCTACACCCTCTCTGAAGCATCCTTGATCCAGGCAACAGAGAGGCAATACACCATTTTGATTTTTTGCTGCTGGCCACAGAAACATCTAACAGTGCCTCTGACTAGAGACACCCCTAACACAATCGATCGCTTGGAACATGATGTACCCTCGTTACTTTAGAGCCTGTCTTGATACCAGAAACTTGGCTGTTCATGCTGCATTCCCCTGAGAATCCCATCACCCCCTACATTTCCCATAAAGCATACTTGTTTGAAATGGGGATAGCCCCAGAAGACTCCTGCACTACCTGCCTACCTTTCCTGGAGCTAACCCATCTATCTGACGTATCTGTGGCTTTTCTTCCTTCTTATAACTGTCATCCATTACACACCCTTGCTCTTGCATTTAACTGTTGCTCCAGCCGATCCATTCAATCTGATAGGATTTACAACTAAAGACATTTATTGCAGATATGTAAACTCCCTCTAAACTCCCACATCCGACAAGAAGAGCATATCACTCTACTAAAGGCCATTTTTGCTCCTTCACAACCTACAGACCCAGAAAATAGCACCGTCTTATTGCTCTAAAAAGCACTGCTCCGGGCTAACTTAATACTTTGTGGGTTATATTTTTAAGATTATAATCAAGAGAAAGGGCTCAATAAAACACATAATCAAGAAAGTACCCAATCTACTCACGGCTACACTTAACGTTATGCCCTTACCTGTTTCTGTGCTGTGACCTCTCCCAAACAGGTTCCACCAAGATCAGTTGTGAATTTCGCTGTTTGTTAATTTTTCTTAGATGCACTCCGATGTTCAGAGATACTTGAATTCAAACAACAAAGGCTCCTCGAATTGAAGGAAATCACTTCCAACACCTAAAATACCTCAAAAAAGGAGCAGCTCTTATAGCCACAAATTTCTCCCATCCTCTATCTTAGATTACCCTGAATCCAAATTGTCGATATCAATAACCCTTTCAGGTAATTTCGATTTTCCTCTGGAAGATAACGTAATAATTTATTCCAATTTTTGATAACTTCCTCATTGTCCAATTTAATTTGAGGAATGTCCAATTCAGTATCCTCTGAACTTCCTTCTTCACTCTGCATTGTATCCAGTAACATAGTCTCCTTTTGCTTTTGTTCCCTGTCAAAATATCTTTTGAGCATATTCACATGTCCCATTCTGTGGGTCTGGAGTCCTTATCAAATAGTTCACCTCACTCAATTTCTTTTCAACTTAATAATGTCCACTAAGTGTTGCTTTTAAAGGCCCACCTTCACTGGAAGTAACACTGACACCTTATCTCCGATAGCAAAATTGCGAGTTTTTCATTTCTTGTTTGTTTCCTGTTTCATTGTGTGCTGTGATACTTTTAAATGCTGTCTCACCAACTCCGCTGCTCTATTTAACCATTCTCTAAAATCTGACACATAGTCCAAATGTGTGGTCTTTGAATTATGACTTATTAATTTCTCCTTAATCAATTTTAGCAGTGCTCTCACTTCATGCCCAAAAAATAATTCAAATGGACTGAATTTGGTTGTTTCATTTGCTGCATCTCTGATGGCACGCAGTACAAACAGAATTCCTTTATCCCAATCATCTGTATGGTATTGATCATGGAATTTCAATGGGTCTTAAAGGTCTGTTGCCACCTTTCTAGCGCTCCCTGTAATTCTGGATGGCATGCAGTAGATTTGAATTGTTTACTCCAAAGCTGTCCATAACTACTTTGAATAATTTTGATGTGAAATTTGACCCTTGATCTGATTGTATTTCTGTGGGTAGTCCGTATCTCGTGAAAACTTTAAGTAATTCCTCAACAATTCTTTTAGCTATGATATTGCAAAATGGAAAGTCCTCTGGGAATCTAGTGCTTCATTCTCAATTGAATTTTAACTATCTTTAAAGATTCTGATGGAGTTTCCAGCAAATTTAAATGCTGAGCTATTGCAGTAATTATCTCTCCCTTCCCCACGGAAGGAGGCAGTTCCAACTCCAGCTTGACTACCAATTCCAGCAGCTTTTTCTTGTTCACCTTTTGTAAAGCTCCCAAAGTCACTTCTGCCACCTCCAGAAAG
This sequence comes from Chiloscyllium punctatum, assembly GCF_047496795.1. Lineage (NCBI taxonomy): Eukaryota > Metazoa > Chordata > Chondrichthyes > Orectolobiformes > Hemiscylliidae > Chiloscyllium > Chiloscyllium punctatum. Next base: position 49,835,525 of record NC_092762.1, on the reverse strand, counting down.
CACTTAGTGACTGATAGAGCCATTGCTATCCAAAGCACTATTTAATTCAATTGAAATCAACATCACTAACACCTACCACTCGCTGCCTTTGAGTCCAACAACCCTAATCCCAATTTTGAGCTATGCAACAAATCCCACAAAGAACCCCCAGTCTGTTATGGACCAGGCCAGACCCACTCAAAACACTTCAAGAAGGTAGCCCAGACCCTAACTTTTCTAGTTGTTTTAAAGTCAATATTCCAGGAGTGACACAGCTGGCCCAAACACTCAGTTTTAAACAAAACAGAATTTATTTACACATGATCAAAAGAAAACTGGATTTAGAATAACATAACTATTTAAAAACCCAATCGACTCTATTGCAACTTAACGATGCTTTTCAAAATACTTGCAACATCCCCATAAATACCCCCTTGGCAAAATATGTAAAATTAAACACCGGCTCTTAGAGGAGAGATATAGGAGAAAGGGAGGATCAGCATGGAGCTGTTTCTTTGACCAGCAGTCTCCAAAATTGACTGGTTGCTAAAACCAAACCAAACCGGGCAAAATGCTGAGTTTGGCCAATTGGACATTCGCTTTTCATTATACAAGTTTTTTTTTAAACTTGAAACCCTTTTGCCTGTTAGCTATAATCAAATTTGCCCTAAAACCCATACAAACCAGACACATTGGAATCTATGTGTTTACAGCTCCTCTGGAAAAAGAAAACCAGGACAACCTAACCTTGTTAAAGGAACAGCATTATCACATACTTTATATACTTTATTAAAAGCTTGTATCTGTGGCTACTTATTAATTTATGAATCCCTAACTATTTATTGTGATAACTGTCAATGTAAACCCATATCGCATGTGTTTTTCTCCTTTGATGAGGCCACTATCTTGGCGGGGAGCTGTAAGAGTGACCATTGATATTGAAAAGACAACCATGTGTCAAAGTGATTTATTGGAAAGCTGACTGATGATCAAAACAGTTGTAATGACCTATCACCTGTTGGTACTTGAGATTACTGACCGTGCCAGACTTTTGGCAATTAAAAGGGAGGTCCATGTGTTCCACTACACTCCTTAAGGTCCTACCATTCACCATGAAACTCCTCCCTTGATTTGACTTTCTAAAATGCAAGACCACATACATATCTATATTAAATTCCATTTGCTGTTTCTTGGCCCACTTTCCCAGCTGATCAAGGCCCTGCTACAATTTCTGATAACCTTCCTCACTGTCCATGATACCTCTTATTTTAGGGTCATCTGCAAACTTACTAATCATGCCTTGTACATTTTCATCAAAATCATTGAAATAGATAACAAACAGTAATGATCCAGCACTGACCCCGAGGCACTCTGCTAGTCACAGGTCTCCTGTCTGACAAGCATCTTTCCACTATTATCCTCTGCTTCCTACCATCAAGCTAATTGTGTATCCAATTTGCCAGCTCCCCCTGAATTCCATACGATCTAACCTTCTAGAGCAGCATACCATGTGAAACCTTATCAAAGGCCTTACTGAAATCCATAGAGACTACGTCTACCACCCTGCCCTCATCAACCTTCCTGGTCACTTCATCCAAGAACTCTAACAAATTTGTGAGGCATAATCTCCCACGCAAAAAGCCATGCTGACTATTCCTAATCAAATCCTGTCTTTCCAAATGCACGTATATCTGATCTCTCAGAATCTCCTCAAGTAACTTACCTCCTATGCATTTTAGGCTTATTGGTCTGTAGTTCCCAGTTTTTTTCTTTGCAGCCCTCTTGAATAAGGCACAACATTTGCTACCCTCTGGGACCTCACCTGTGGCTAATGATGATACAAAAATATCAGCCAAGGCCACTGCAATTTCTTCTCCAGCCTCTTGCAGTGTTCTTGGATATGTCTGGTTACGACCAGCAGATTAATCCACTGAACGGCCTGTTTCTATGATGTACATCTCTATGACTCCAATTAACTAAGTACTTTTGAAATTTAGCCAGTGTTGTAATGTAGAACAAATAATTAGTGAAACGAAGATGGGCCGCTACTTGGGACTCATATTCTATACTTTCCCTCTATATATAATTTGTGGATGTGGTATTTGTGAGGCATGAATTTGCATTTGTATTTAATGTGGAAGTGTTGGAATTCATCACTATAATGTGTCTTTTTCAGAATGATTCTCCATTGGAGCTGGTTCAATGTACAGCAAGTGACATCTCATTTGAAAGTAGAAGTCCTGAAGCCACCTCCACATTTCTAATTGAAACAGTAAAATATACTGCCAGCCAATTTAAGCTGTATGCTAATTTTGGATATGTACATCTCTCGTGGACGAATAAATGTTTAAACAAAGAAACATTCTCCTCTGGCCTAAGAAGAAATAAATGGTTAAATTCGCCCTTCATTCTTCTTGACAGAGCAGTGAGACAAAATCACGAATCTTCTACCAGAGTATAGTACACAATGGGAGCTCTGATCAGCAGTCTGAAGAAAGAAGACTTGGTAAAGTTGTTGCAGTTTACCATTTTGAGGAAATCCTTTATGTTGGTCTTTATTAAGTGAAGCTCACAGACTGGTCTTAGTATGTAGGTGAGGCTGTTAACAATCTGTTAACTCTGGGCAGTCTGATTAAAGCACTAGAGTCTTTTTAATGCACAGTGAAGCTCAAAATGGACTTGGGGAGTGGATCTGCAGTTGGATACAAGTACACTACACAAACATGAATAACATAAGTCTTGATCAATGGGTGGGAATCAGAAAGCTTCCTGATTTAAATCAGGAGTCAGGTAGGGTTGCCGTTCTCTCCATCCTGTCTTTTTGTTATAGTCCATCAAGAAAGATGTGGGTGAAAAGTTGTGGGTTAGAGCTATCTCTGGTATCGGAGTTATCAGATCAAAGCTGCCTTATATGTCGCTTAAGTCACCATTGTGATAAAGGTATATAAGGTAACATCATTTGTCATTTTAAAGAAGAGACAAATCGGTTTTTGATTTCAATTCTGTGAAGGTAGCTTTTTTGAGAGGTCATAAACTTATTTGGAACAGTGAACTAAATATATATTTTCCAAGAAAACATATTCCTGGTGCCAAGTGTGTGGTGTTAATTGGATTTTACTTTGCTGAGTTTTACAACATAAGAGAAAACAAGTGGTCAGGGTCCACTAGTAGCTTAAGGTCAAGGGAACAATTTCATCCTAGCAGGGCAGGTTGTTAGTTTTTAAAACCTCCACATTGTGAGAGTTTGTAAAGTCTGGCTGTTGAAGACAAAAAGGAATCAAAGTTGTCAGAACTGGAAAGAAGTCTCCTAAATCATTAAAGCTGGAGAAAGTCAGTTATGTAAGAAACTATAGTTATGATAGGAATGATTCTTCACTGGAAATATCTGCAAAGGATATTGCTGGAAATGTGTTGAATATTTTTGCTGATAATAGTAATATATAGCTTAACTATCTTATCTGTATAAGGTTTTATTTGTTTCTGTTTTGTAATAAACTTTTGTTCTTCTGTCAGAGAACATTGGCAACAGCCTTGTGTGAGTAAGCACCCTGGTAACCCCACTGCAAAATTAAAACTTTATAGTTTATAAATCCAGGTCTCACTCTAGGATTTAACTTGACAGTATTGTCATCAGCTGAGATCATAATAGCTGAGCTCAAATCCGCTGTTGCTGTACAGACTAGTTGGCATCGACGACCAGTTTGAAGTAGTCTCAGGAGCATTGGTAAATGAAAGCAAGAGTGAACGTTGTTTTTTGCGAACTGGGCCAAATATCCTTTGTCCCCTTAACTGTCAGGTGAGATATTCTTCCACAAGCCCCACCATACATCTCCCTCTAGATGACTGTGGTGAAGAAAGTATTGTCGTTCACCTCCCTTGAGGAATGTGCCTTTCCTTCCCGCCTATCTGCTCCATCCTCGGCTCTGACCCATCAACATCACTGCCCACCTTTGTCTACCTATCGCATTCCTAGCTGCCTCCCCAGCCCCACCCCTCCCATTTATCTCTCAGCCCCCTTTCCTACATTTCTGATGAAGAGCTTATGTTTGAAACGTCAACTCTCCTGCTCCTCAGACTGCCTGACCAGCTATGCTTTTCCAGCACCACACTTTTTTTTGACCCTTTTTAAAGGATGTCTGGAGAAAGATGCAATTGTAAGGTTAGTTCTGAGCAACTTCATGGTGCAGAATTTTGTGCTGTATATGCTGTTCTTAGGGAGGCACTGTGAGACAAATATCATATCCACTTGGAGGGCTATCTACTTGGTGAAAGATAATTGCACAAAACTTGCTGGTCATCCAAAGAAAGAAGACAGTGTTGCAGACTGGTATGTTCCAAAGTGCTAAACGACTACTAAAACTCATAGCAGTCACTACAGAGGTGCAATTTTGAGAGGTTACTGTCGAAAACCTTTCAGTTATAACACACACAAGGGCTGATAAAGCTGTGTTTCTTAAAAAATATATATATTTTGAATAAAGGATTGAAAATGCATTGAAGTGTCCCAGAATGGAACATGGTTTATAGAGGGGGAAAGAGAAGTCTATTGCAATTTCTTTAATTTCCTATTTTAAATGTTTTTGTGCTCAGTCTGTATATCTGATGTGGAAAGTTAATTTGTTAAATCTTAACATTATTAAGGATATAATGTGAAAAATAATATTTGGGGCCAAATTTAATTTTATTTCAGATTCTGTAATATTTGAGTTGAAATGTTTTGTGATGTATTTTTACAAATTTTATGAATAAAGTATGGTTTTGTTTTGGAAGGAGGAAGAAAAGCAAAACCCACAAACAGCAGTGTGGTAATGATCAAATAATCTGGATTAGAGAGAACTATTATTTAGGATTTAAAAAGTTCTCTGCTGTTTCTCAAATGGTGCCATGGGATCACTTACCTGAGATAGAGTTCTGAAGTCTAGTTTTAATATCCCACCCAAAAGACAGCACCCCTAACCATTTTAGCATGCTGTATGATGCACTGAAGTGTCAGCCGAGGTTCTGTGTTCAATTTTCAAGACTTGAACGTACAAGACTTGACTTGTCCACACAGAGGTCAGAGTGCTAGCATTTAACTAAGATTGATACTTTGATAGTTGGTAGCTTGTGCATGTCGTTAATTACAATTACAAAAGCCTTTTCTACCCTGTCCAATAGCATTATCTTCAATACAAAGCCATTGGACTTCGCAGAAGTAGACCCATTCGGCTCAAGTCTGCTCTGCGATTCAATACAATTATGTCTGATCTGACCCTCAACATTATTTTTCGCTATAACCCTTGATTCCTTTACTGGTGAAAAATCTATCTTGCCCTTGAACATTGGTCAGACTCCGTTGTTCACAATTTCCTGCAGTAAAAAGTCCATTACGTTTTCACAGATTCATTACTCTGGAGAAGTTCCTCCTTATCTCTGTTTTATGTGATACTCTGAGATTATGCCCTCTGGTTCTAGACTCTCCCACAAGGGGAAACAACGTTACTGAATTTATCTGTCAATTTCTCTAAGAATCTTGTATGCTTGAATAAGATTATCTCAAATTCTTCTAAGTTGCAATGTGTACAGGCCCAACGTACTCAACCAATTATTTTGCTAATAGTATAGTCATATTGCGAATGTTAGGAATGAATATTCAGAAACAGCTGGAAAACTGAAAGAATGCTCACTTTGCAATGCAGTCTGCTTTTACCTGATGCCACCTATGTGGAATATTTGGATATTACATTTTTCAGTCCTAAACCATCAATCGAAATTTCTTAACTAGCTTTGCAAAACTACAAGAAATTGCAAACGAGTAGAACAATCCAGCCTATTTCAGTTGTCCAGATAAATCTTTTCATCTCTAGCGTTCCATCTTCATCTTAGGATTCATTAAAGACTTCAGGATTTTCGCTTCCACTAATCTTGGAAATCTATTACCAAATGTATCAGTTTATATGAAGAGAGTTCCTAAAATCAATCCTAAATGCAACTTTCATTAGTTTGTCCTGTTGTATAGGGGTTGACCTGAAAGGATTGACCAGGCATGTTAAAGTTACCATCTACATCTCCCTTATAGTATTTTAAACATTGATATGATGGATGATGTAACTTGTGCCTGATTGCTATAATGCAATAGATCATGTCTTGTTTCGAATAAGAGCATCTTCCCATTAGATTACCTCATGGTTCTCCTTTACCATACTTGACCAAGAAGGCCCTGTAGATCCCAACCTTAAAAAAACATTGGCAGGAAATCTATCTTACAAAGACCACTGCTGAGGATTCATCACAGGTTCTACTGTTGCAATATTACTTGAAGCAACATAGTATCTTTTCAATTCACTTAAAATCTATAAGATTACCACTGGATGCCTTTTTTTGAAGGCTGATATATCCAACCCTCTCTAGTCTTCAGCTTATCTGCATCTCATTTGTATACCTCAGTGAACAGAATTGGGTGCAGCACTTCTGTTGCTAAGTAACCATAATCTCTATGTCCTCTGACTTGTAATGCTGCACAATGTATCAAAACACATGGTCTTTGTTAATTATAGTTCTTCATTATGCATGTTTTACAAATGATCTTCTAAGAAAGAGGCTTTCTTGTAATCTTGTAGAATTGTAGACTGAAGAAGTGCAGGTATCAAGTTTATGGGCCTATTTAAAGGAGATTGATTTAGTTGCATAAAAGTGACAAGCTTGTCCCATGCATTTGCTGTTGTGCTGATAACAGACTTGTTGCTCAACGTGAATGTTAATGCGAGATATAGAGTGCAGAGATGTTAGCCTGTTATCAGAATGATGAACAACAGTAACATCATTTATGAGGTAATTTTTGTTTGAATTATAATTCCCAAAAAGTGTTCCAAAGGAATAGATGATGAGCCTTAATGGTGGTGTGGTTACATGATTAGATTAGATTCCCTGCAGTGTGGAAATGGGCTCTTCGGCCCAACCAGTCCACACTGACCTTCCGAAGAGTAACCCAATCAGACCTATTTCCCTCTGACCAATGCACCTAACACTATGGGCAATTTAGCATGCCCAATTCACCTGGCCTGCACATCTTTGGACGTGGGAGGAAACCAGAGCACCCAGAGGAAACCCACGCAGACACTGGGAGAATGTGCAAACTCCACACAGACAGTCGCCTGAGGCTGGAATCGAACTCCGGTCCCTGGTGCTGTGAGGTAGCAGTGCTAACCACTGACCCAGCATGCCACCCATGGTGACCTAAACATCAGTTGATGGCATGTCTTCAAAATAGGAAAAGGGTCAGCTAAATATTGCATCCTTTGTTTTGCTATTCATTTATACCAGGGCTGTTCAGTATCACAACTCTATCAAACAACCTTGGTTCCCTAAGGGAAGGTATGTTATTTATAATCCATCCCATTTTAACGAAGCATCACAAAAACGACTATAATTATTGTTGTTTGTGGAAGCTTACTGGTAAAGAATTGACTGTCACTTTTGTGTATCCCTGGTTGGGGATTCTAGAGCCAGGGAGCACAATTTAGTAATAAGGAGGATGCTGCATAGGTCTGAAGTGAGGAGAATGTTTTTAAACTCAGGGTTGTAAATCTTTTGAGTTCTCTACCACAGAAGACTGTGGAAGCTCAACCTTCGAGTATCATAAGAGTCATGAAGTCATACAGCATGGAAAGATACCCTTTGGTCCAACTTTCCATGCTGACCCAAGTTTCCCAAACTAAACTAGTCTCACTTGCCTGCATTTGGCCCATATCCTTCTAAACCTTTCCTATTCATGTACATATCCAAATGTCTTTTAAATGTTGTGACTGTATCTGCATCTACCACTTCCTTTGTCAATACATTCCACACAAATCACCCTCTGCATGGAAGACATCCCTTGTGTCCCTTTTAAATCTTTCTCCGCTCACCTTTTAAAAATGTGCCCATAGGTTTTGAACTTGCCCAACCTAGGGAAAAGATCTTTGCTAATCACCACTGCCTTATCGTGTGCCACTTTCCAATTCCTCTTTCAGCTCATCCATTTCTGCAGTCCGAATCATGCAGCATGGAATCAGACCTGTTGGTCCAACTAGTCCCACTTGCCTGTGCTTCACCTATGTTCTTGCAAATCTTTCCTATTCATGTGCTTATCCAAATATCTTTTAAATATTCTAACTGCACCCACATCCACCACTTTCTTTGGCAGTTCATTCCACATATGAACTAATGTCTGTTTTTAAAAAATGTTGTCCCTCAAGTCCTTTTTAAATCTTTCTCCTTTCAACTTAAAAATATGCCATCTAGTTTTGAACTCCCTTCACCCGAGGGAGAAGATCCTTGCTATTGATCTTATCTAAAATTCTATAAGGTCACCCTCAACTTCCTAAGCTTTCATGAAAAAAGTCAGATCCTTTCCAGCCTATTCTTTTAATCCAAACCTTCCATTCCAGTAATATTTTGATAAATCTTTTCTGAACCCTCTCTAATTTAATAACATCCTCCCTAATAGTAGGGTGACCAAAACTGTACACAATACTCCAAAAGTGGCCTGATCAGCATCCTGTACAACCTTAACATGATGTCTGAAATTCTACACTCAGTGGTCTAAGCAATGAATGGCAAGTGTGCTAAACGCTTCTGAACCACCCTTTCTAACTGTGATGCAACTTTCAAGGATCTGTGTACCTGAACCCCTAGGTATCTCTGCTCAATAATATTACCCAAGGTCCTACCATTAACAGTACAAGTCCTGCCCCAAAGATGTACAGCACGAAAACAGACCCTTCGATCCAACTCATCCATGTTGACCAGATATCCTAAATTGATCTTGTCCCATTCGCCAGCACTTTGTCTATATTCCTCTAAGGTGAAAGTGAGGACTGCAGATGCTGGAGACTAGAGTCAAGCTTAAAGTGGTGCTGGAAATGCACAGCAGGTCAGGCAGCATCTGAGGAGCAGGAAAATAGAGGTTCCTGATGAAGGGCTCCTGCCCATAATGTCAATTTTCCTGCTCCTCGGATGTTGCCTGACCTGCTGTGCATTTCCAACACCACTCTAATCTTGACTCATGTCCCTCTAAACCCTTCCTATTCGTATACCCATTCAGATGCCTTTTAAATGTTGTAATTGTACCAGCCTCCACCACTTCCTCTGACAACTCATTCAATTCACGCATCTCCTTTTGCGTGAAATACTTGCCCTTTAGGTCCCTTTTAAGTCTTTCCCCTCTCACCCTAAATCTATGCCTTCTAGTTCTGGACTGTCCCACCAGAGGGAAAAGAGCTTGTCAATTAACCCATCCATGCCCCTTATGATTTTATAAACCTCTATAAGGTCACCCCATAGTCTCCAATGCTCCAGGAAAGACAACCTATTCAGCCTCTCCGTATAGCTCAAACCTTCCAACCTGGCAACATCCTTGTAAATCTTTTCTGAATCCTTTCAAGTGTCACAACATCTTTCTATAGGAGGGAGACCAGTATTGCACACAATATTCCAAAAGTGGCTTAACCAATAGTCCTGTGTAGCCAAAACATTACCTCCTAACCTCTATACTCAATGCTCTGACCAATAAAGGAAAGTATACCAAACACCACCTTCACTATCCTATCTACCTGCGACTCTACTTTCAAGGAGCTATGAACCTGCACTCCAAGGTCTCTTTATTCAGCAACACACCCTCGGACCTTACCATTAGGTGTATAAGTCCTGCTATGATTTGCATTCCAAAGTCCAGCACCTTACGTTTATCTAAATTAAACTCCATTTGCCACTCCTTGGCCCATGAGCCCATCTGATCAAGATCTCATTGTACACTGATGTAACTGTCTTCGCAATCTGCTACACCTCCAATTGTAGCGTCATTGCAAAATTACTAACTATACTACTGATGTTTAAAAGCAGTGGACCCAGCACCGATCCTCATGGCACTCCACTGGTCACAGGCCTCCAGTCTGAAAGGTAACCCTCCACCACCACCCTCTGCTTCTACCTTCGAGCAGTTCTGTATCCAAATGGCGAGTTCTCCCTGTATTCCATGAGATCTAACCTTACTAAGCAGGCTATCATGAGAAACATTGTTGAATACCTTACTGAAGCCATATAGATCATATCCACTGCTCTGCTCTCATCAATCCTCTTTGTTACTTCTTCAAACATCTCAATCATGTTTGTGAGACATGATTTCCCATGCACAAAGCCATGCTGATTATTCCTAATCAGTCCTTGCCTTTCCAAATACATGTACATCCTGTCCCTCAGGATTTCTTCCAACAACTTGCCCACCACAAATTTCAGGCTCACTGGTCTTTAGTTCCCTGGCTTTTCCTTACCACCTTTCTTAAATAGTGGCACAATGTTAGCCAATCTCCAGTCTTCTGACACCTCACCTGTGCCTATCAACGATATAAATTTCTCAGCAAGGGACCTAGTAATCACTTCCCTGGCTTCCCAGAGTTCAAGGGTACACCTGCTCAGGTCCTTGGGATTTATCCACCTTTATGCATTTTAGGACATCCAGCACCACCTCCTCTGTAATATGGATATTTGTTAAGGCATTTGCTTGTCTTTATCATTCAAGACAGAGCTATAAGAGCAGGAGTGTTCATGGCAGCATGATTGGGATGCCAGAGAAAGTGAGGTCCTGCATGTCCTCTGTGGTCGAATAGCCAAAGAAGATTGAATGTCTCACCAGCTGCAAAGGTGGAAGAAAGTTTCATTAGTAAGTTCAGACAAAGGATTGGAGTTGTACAAAAATTTGGTTGGGTTATAGTTGGAGCATTGTGCTGCTGTGATCGCTACATTTTAAGAAGGATGTGATTGCACTGGAAGGGATGCGGAGAAGATTGACCAGGATGTTGCCTGGGAAAGAACATCTCCGCTATGAAGAAAGACGAGATAAGCTCAGGTTGTTTTTTTTTTGGAGCAGAGAAGGTTGAGGGATGCCTCACGGTGGTGTGTAAGATTTATGCAGGGCATGGACAGGGTGAATAGAGAGCAGCTATTATCTTAGTTAAAGGGTCAAGAATGTGGAAGCTCACTTTTATAATAGTAGGTAGGAGGTTTAGAGGGGATTTGAGCAAAATCTTTTTCAGTCAGAATGTGATGGAGGGTCTGGAATGCACTATCTTGGAGGTGACTCAGACAGGAAACCTCACAACCTTTAAAAAGTTTTTGGATGAACATTTGAAGTGTTGTACCATTTGGAATTATGGGCCTTGCGTGGGAAAGTGGGTCGAGTGTAGGTGTGGTGTATTTTTGGTGGTACTAACTAGGGTGGCACAGTGGTTTAGTGGTTAGCACTGCTGCCTCACAGGCCAGGGAACCCAGTTCCATTCCAGCCTCGGGTGACTGTCTGTGTGGAGTTTGCATATTCTCCCTGTGTCTGTGTGGGTGTCCTCCGGGTGTTCCAGTTTCAATCCAATGATGTGCAGGTCAGGTGAATAGACCATGTTAAATTGCCCATTGTGTTAGCTGCATTAGTCAGGAGTAAATGTATGGAAATAGGTCTGGGTGGATTACTCTTCGGAGGGTCAGTGTGGACTTGTTGGCCAAATGGCCTGTTTCCACACTGTAGGGAATCTAATCTAATTTGATTATTTGAAGGACCTCTTTACTGTATGATTAATTTGTCTGTCAGTTGTACCACGTGGTCTACTATATTCACAGCGTTGTCTCATTGAAATTTTTCATTGTCACAGGACTTGGAAAATGAAAGCCTTTTTGTGACTTTTTTTTAACATGGGGACTTTGGAGTGCTGTCATCACCCTTGTGATCTTAATGGGTCGATCGTCAGATTTTGGGAACATGTCAAACATATGTGATGACAAGGATCAACTTACTATTACAACCTTCTTCCATCACCGCAGCTAGTGAGAGACAGGGCCTTTCTTTGGCTATCCTACTGTTGAGGATATTTTGGGCACTCAAATCTGGCTCTTACTGGGAGTACAGAGCCCAATGGCATCAATCATCAAAGTGCATGACCCTCAAGGAGACTATCAATAAATGGTTACATTTTGAACAATTTTACACCCCAATTAACCATGTTGATTTGTTTTATGAGGTCTTAAGGTAGGGATATCTATTGATATTTTTTACACTGACTTCCAAAAATCATTGAACAAGGCTCAACAACAAAGACTGAACAAAAATGAAAGTTGATTGGTTTGTGTTAGAATTTGGATGTTATGAGTAAGTGTAATAATAATATATTGAAATTGGTTAGATGTGATTGGTATTTGATTGGAATCTCTACAGGAATGTTGGTTCTTCATTGTTTGTAAATGATTTGAAGGAAGAAAGAACTGTTCATCTAAATTTTCTGATGGTACTATAACTCCAAAGAATAGTTGATAGATGAGTTGAGTAGGCAGTTCTATGATCATTGGACTTTTACAAAGCAACTGTGAGAACATCATAGTTGGACCTAAGAAAGATGGATGGCTATCTTCTCACTGTGCAGAAGACAAAAGTGGATGAGGAGAACAATTTATGGATGTAATGATTGCAAGTATATGAATGAGTTCCCTGATTTGCCAAGATTAACAGCCACAATCAGGGAAACCTAGATGACATTAAAAGATTGAATGTGAGAGATATTGAACCCCTGAGTGCCTGACTCAGTGAGAAGCACTGCTATTTTCAAAGGCTATTGTTATGAAGTTGAAGATGTGTACTGTACCTTTAAAAGAGAGTGAATGCTGTTCTGAACTGTGAGCTTACATGCACCCATGAATATGACTAGATGGCAGCCCCAGAGTGTACTGGAAAATTGAAAGTATGAAACATTTGGCTGTGAAATTGATACCTGAATTTTGGTTGCTATTTTGACAACAATTTGAATTTAACCAATCAGTTTAAATTATGCTATAAATAATTATACTAAAATCCAAATGAGTTTGTATTTATTGTTTTGCCAACATTGAACCAATGAGACAATCTGATGTTGAGGGGGGTATAAAATGCAGATCTTTTGAAACTTGGTCAGAGAACAGCTGCCATCGAGTCAAATACCTGGAGATTTAACATCTTGTTCTTCAAGAAATGAGGAAACACTCTCTATCAAAGGTACCTTTTCATATGAAACATACTCGCAGTATAAAGAAAGAAGATGACCCAGGTAATTCAGCTGGAAGAGGGAAGTCACAGAAAATGACAATGGCTGTGTGGTTTTTAAAAAAAATTAAGTTGATGTAATTTTAGTAAGTGTGTTATTGGAACAACTTACTATTATAGAGTTGGAGGCAGATAATAAGCAGTTAAGAGAAAGGGGGACTTAGAGTTGTGAGTAGTTGTTTAATGTTCACTTTTAGAGTAAAAAAATGTTATTTTCTTTAAATAGTGGAATTTGGGAGTTCTCTGTCATTCAAATTTTAATAGATTACAATGCAAGATAAGCTTTTCTGGGTGCTTGGTTTAATTAACAGAGGTGTTCACCCCTGTCATAATACTATGCATTTGTAAATAAAGGATGATTGGTGATGGGATGCTGACTTATGAAGAATTATTTCAATGGGTCCAACCACAGCAACTATTAAAAACACGTGAACAAATAGGAAAAAATAATTTTCAAAGACTATTAGAATAATATGTCTCAGCTGACCAGAGCTCGAGTTAAATCCCATCTGGATCAGTGCGTTCAGTTCTGGGCACTGCAACTCCAGGGTACATTGACCTTGAAGGTTAGCTTTATGGATTCACAAGGATGCCAGAGCTGAAAGGGTTAAATTGAGAACCGTTTGCATAGACCAGCTTTGCACATCCTTGAGCATTAATGTTTAAAGGCTACTGTAATTGAAGGGTTTAGGGTAATTAGTGGAGTTGGTGGTATAAAAACAAAATAGAAATGGTATCTTCTGGTAGGGAAATGTGGAACATAACATTAGAGTTTCTGCTACATTTTGGGGTAATGAATTCCACAGATTCACGACCATTTGAGAGAAGTAATTTCTACTAATCTGTTGTAAATCTGCTACTCCTTATCCTAAAACTGTATCCTCTTCTTCTCGATTGCCCTACATGAGGAAGCATTTTTTCTGCATCTACTTTGTCAATTTAGAGGCTTATATGCATCAATTAGATCTCCTTTCATTCTTCTTATCTCTAGTGTGTATATGCACAAATTGCCCATTCTCTCTTCATAGAACAAACTTCCTCATCTCTGGAATCAATCTTTTCTGAACTGCCTCCATTGCAACAACATCCGTTCTCATGTAAGGGCACAGCAGGTGCTGTTTCATTAACTGTACAGTTGCAGCAGCATTTCTCCACTTTTTTTACTGTATTCCTTTAGCAATAAATGCCAAAATTTCATCTGCCGTCCTTATCACCTGCGCGGTACCTGCATATTAGTTTTCTGGGATTCATGTACAAGGATACTTTGATTCCTCTTCACTGAGGTGTCTCTCTATTTAGATAATTTACTTTGCTTTTCTATTTCTCTGATCAAAATAGAGAGCCTTCATGTTAAACTTCATCTATCAAATTTTGTCCTATTCTATTCACCTTACCTATTCACTTCCATTTGTAAAGTTTTTATTACTTCATTGGAACTTATTTTCCCACTCATTTTAGTGTGACCTTTCGGACAAATTTGGTTCAGTACATTGTTTACTTGCATCCAAGTCATTAGATTAGATTAGATTCCCTACAGTATGGAAGCAGGCCCTTTGGCCCAACATGTCCATACCGACACTCCGAAGAGTAGCCCACCCAGACCCATTCCCCATATTCACCCCTGACTATGGGCAATTTAGCATGACCAATTCACCTAACCTGCACATCTTTGGATTGTGGGAGGAAACCAGAGCACCTGGACTAAATCCACGCAGACACGGGGAGAATGTGCAAACTCCACATAGTCAGTTACCCAAGGCAGGGATTGAACCTGGGTACCTGGAGCTGTGAGGCAGCAGTGCTAACCACTGAACTCCTGTGAAGTTGCCTCCTTGACCACAAAGGGAGGAGTGAAGAGGGAGATGGCATGGGGCAGGGTGACACCAGGTTCTGGAGTAGAGTGGTGCTGGAAAAGCATAGCAGTTCAGGCAGCATCCGAGAAGCAGGAAAATCCAACGTTTCGGGCAAAAGCCCTTCATCAGGAATCCTGATGAAGGGCTTTTGCCCGAAACGTTGGAATTTCCTGCTCCTTGGATGCTGCCTGAACTGCTGTGCTTTTCCAGCACCATTCTACTCCAGAATCTGGTTTCCAGCATCTGCAGTCATTGTTTTTACCTAGGGTGACACCAGGCACATGGACACACAAGATGGCTGCTGAGCCATCAATTGGCCAACTTGACATATAAGATGCTGCCAGATCACAATATGGACAGAAACAGCAGAACAGATACAGACACTGCCTGGGGCCACCAGAATGCACTCACAACCCAGTTGATTTTTTTTTATTTCAAAATATACTTTATTCATGTAAATAAATCTCTGGTACTTGAACAATTTTCAATGTTGTTCATAGTTATATACATTGCATGTCTTAACGTTACAAAGAACAAATTGAATTAATCGAATTCACAGTTATCCTATTAACAATTACCTTTATTAACTATCCAGTCTCTTGGTATTTGGCTGTGGCTTCAGCGGAACCCACCTACTGAGTGGGTGCCCTGTTATATGAAAGCAAATGAAACTTCTTTAACCCCCAGTTTATGGGGTTACCATTGTCCATTTGACTGTCCTGTCTCTGGGGTAGCTTGTCTACATCCCCATCGTAATCACGAGCTGCTGGACCTTCGCTGGGCTGAGGTAGCTATCCAGCTCCTCACTGGGGTCATTTACCCGCTCTGGTGTCATTGAGCCAAGGCAAGGGTCCTCCCTGTCCAGTTCTGTGTCTGACAATGGGACTGTCAGAGGATCACAGCTCTCGGTTGCCTGTAGTTGTGGGGCAGTGGGTACCTCCTGGTTCTCACTGGGTGGAGGGTGGGCTTCGGGGGGTCCGTTGTTTCCTGGTTGGGGGGAAATGCCCTCCTCTTTACCGACGGCGCTCTGTCTCTTCTTCTGGTGGTGATGGCCTTCTTTGAGTCCATCTTCCCCCTCCGAAGAGCTGGCCGTCCCTCCCTCGTGCAGCTGTCTTTTCCCCTTTTGCTGGGAGGCTTTGGGGGCTTGGCAAGATTTCCTCTTCCTGTTTTTAACAGGTATCCACTCCTCTGCCTGCTTGATTACCTCCTCCTCCATTTCTTCCATCTGCCCGGCTAGAGCTAGGATCAGCTGCTGTGTCTGTCCGCTGGCTGCCGCCTCCTCCACTCCAGCCTGTTCTTCTTTCTGGGTGCCACCAGACTCCGTTTCCCTGCTGTCCGGATGGACCTTACTGGTCTTTGGGGGTCCACGGCTCACATTGCCACCTCCAGCCATCTGTGCGTAAGTGGGGCCCCCCCGTCTTGGGCAGGTCTTATACATATGGCCCGCCTCTCCGCACAGGTTGCAGCTCTTTTCTTCCTGATAGTCCTTAGCCTGCATATGTCAGGTAGCCTCTGCTCCCTCCAATTGCGAAGCTCAAGGGTGGGTGGAGGATGTTCCCACTATCATCGGCCCTCAGAGTTACCCTGACCTGCCGCTTACTGGTCCAGATCCCAAAGGGGTCGATCACATCAGTGGCTTCTCCCTCATCTTGGACGTACCTTCCCAGAAAGGTCAGGACATCAGCCGCTGGAACGTAAGGGTTGTACATATGGATTGTAACAACCCGATTCCTCTGTGCAGGAAGAACACACAATGGGGTCGCTAGATTAGTTTAAGGTGGCTGGGGGAGAGAATACCCATGAGTAAAGAACACTGCCTGCCAAAGTGTCTGGGTCCAGCCAACACCTCTTATAGAAATGCTAACAGCTTGATACAGACTCAGTACAAAATGCTAATAGCCAGGTCTGCAGTAATCGTCCTTCTCAGGAAGAGCAATTAGCATTACCACAGCAATGGATTTCCATGTAGACATTGAAACTGGCAATGTTTACAGTGTAACTGACAATGACCATGCGGAAATTAACAAAGGCTGCACTGGAACTGACAAAGACTGTATTGAAACTATCAACGATTCTGCAACGATTGCCATAAACAAACCATGTTACCAAGACAATAATCTCATCACTGACCTATTGTATCACAACATGTCTAAAAGTTTCTTGACATGTTGGTCAAGAGAAGACTCGCAGCTGACCACTGTGCTGTTGGTGCCTTTCTCTCCCCCTAGCTCCAGTATTTCCTTGTGCAATAAACTCTGCCATTGAACCCCGATTCTGACTCTGAGACTGGTGTTTTTCCCGACAATACCACGTTATCCACTTGTGCTGCCACTTTTAAAGAACTGTGGACATTTTGTCTAAATCCCTCTCGATGTGAATGTTTCTAAGGATTCTGCCATTTATTGTATACTACCGTCTTGCATTATATCTTGCAAAATGTTTCACATTGCGTTTGTCTGGATTACATTCCATCTGCCATTTCTCTGCCCAAATCACCAGCCCATCTATATCCTGCTGTATCCTTTGGCAATCCTCTTCACTATCTGTAGCTCACCCAACTTTTGTGTGGCTAGCAAACGTACTAATCAGACCACCCAAATTTTTCTCCAAATCATTTACACATACAAATATCAGCAGGCTGATCCCTGGGGAACACCATTGGTCCCAGATCTCCAGTCAGAAAACCCACCCTTTACTGCTCCTTGTCTTCTATAGCCAAATCAGTTCCATCTCCATCACACCAGATCACTGCAGATTCCATGTGACTTCACCTTCTGTATCAGCTTGCCATGACTGACGTGGTCAAAGGCCTTGCGAAAGTCCATGTGGACAACATCCACTGCTCTGCCCTCAGTAATCTTTGTCACTTCCTCAGAAAAAAATGCAATCAGATTTGTGAGACATGACCTCCTCATTAATACAGGTAGTTCTTCTGTAACGTGTTGGTTGCATTTTTGTTCAACCCCGTGTTGTAGAAAAACTGTGCTTTAGAAACAGCATTTAAAGTGATGGTGTTGTAATTGCGTTACAGCCGACACATGTTTTAAAAGTTTGCACTTTAGAAACTGTGTCCCCAATTTGTCAATTGCATTATAGTGAATTTGCATTAGCGAAACGTGTGTTATGCAGAACGACCTGTGCTACACTCATTGGGATAATTCACAAGAAATACCAACTTAAGGAGAAAATCAACATTTATATTGCATTAGATTGCAGATTGGTTAGCAGGTGGACTCTGGTGGAAACATCTCCTGCCTCTTGAAGGAATCTTGCTCATTTTTTTCAAATAATGCATGTTGAAATAAATACTGCATTTACAAAATCTGTTTTAAAAGTTCAAAACATTCTTCTACCAACCTCAGGAGTAAAAAGTAAATAGTTGTGTCCTAAGGACTAAAAACCCCCTGTGCATTCCACTAGAGACATCTTGTCAACCGGAAAAAGGCTGATGTATCCTCTGTTGGTTAGGCAACCCAAACTAATAAATTACTCTTAGCCTCATATGATCCTGCCTCGTGCATTAATCTTTTGTGCAGCACCTTATCAAAGCTTTCTGGAAATCCAGATAATTTACACCTACAGGATTCCCATTATCTACCTTGTTTGTTAGATCTTCCAAGAACTCTTGCAAATTAGTCAAACAGGATTTACCCTTCTTAAAAGCATGCCGACTCTTGATTGCATTTTGACTTTCCAAATGTTATTTCTTTCTTAATACATACTGTTATTCCTTCCTTAATACATACGGTTATTCCTCCCTTAATAATGGATTCTAACAGTTTCCAAATGGTGCATGTTTAATTAGCTGGTCTAGTTTCTTTCGTTCTGTCCCCCTCGAATAAGGGCATTATATTTGCATTTTTTCAATGCACTGGAACTTTCCTGCATCCAGGGAACTTTGGATATTATAAACAATGGATCCACTGTCCCTGCTGTCACTTTGTTTAAGATCTTAAGATGTAGGTCATCAGGCCATGGGGATTTGGCTGCCTTCAATCCCAATAATTTGCTGTACAAAAAGCTATAACCATATAAACTAGGCTATTCACGCTGACTGGATTGGTGGTGCTGGAAGAGCACAGCAGTTCAGGCAGCATCCGAGGAGGATATTCAGGCTGACTGTTAGAATTCAGCTCTTCACACAGGTTGTTAGATGATGGACTTAAAGGTAATTGGGGTTGACAGGAATGTGGGGTTCAGAACAAGGAGATTGGCCACAACCTTACTGAATGTTGGAATGAACTTGAGGATTCTGAGTAGCCTATTTTCTGGAGGACTGGACAAATCATTCGGGTCAGTTCAATTGCAAATTTTCAAATGAAGTTTAGACTTTGGTTTGACGAAGAATGTGAAAGGGGTTGTTGGAACCATGGTGGGTAGATGGTGTCATATTGCTGCTCAACCACGATCTAAATGAATTACCTCCTCCTGTTCTGATGTTTAGTTTTACATTTACCCACATGGTTATGATGGAAGTAATGATCCACAATCTCAATTTTATGTATATGCCAGCATGAGATTTATGACTGCAATGAATGACATGGGTCCCAGTTGCATTAAACACATTACTTTTACAAGTGAAATCTATTAAAGTAGCAATGTAGCTAATTCTCATAATTTTCTAACGAAGCACATAGAATATCAATTCGACACAGTATGTGTCTCATCAATTAAAAGGTGTTGCAGCTGTTTGAATTCGTGTATCGCTGGACATCAGTGCATCTGGGAAAATTAACAGACAGTGAAATTCACAACTAATCTTGGAGGAACTGTTGGGTGAAGTTCACAGCACAGAATCAGATAAGTTAATCGTTGTTTTAAGTGTGGCCTACAGAGAATCTGCAATAGTGAATCTAGTAGATTCTTTCTTGATTATATGTTTTTGGAGAAATGTCTCTTGATTAAACTTAAAATATACACCATAACTATTAATTTAACCTGGGGTAGTGTTTGTAGAGGAATAAGACGGTGTTATTTTCTGGGTCTGTAGATTGTGAAGGAGCAAAATTGGCCTTTAATATGTTGATATGTACTTCTTGTCAGATGTGGGAGTTTAAAGAGAGTTTAAGGGTTACTGTGATTTATATCTGCCATAAGATTCGCAGCCAGCAGCATTTATCAGATCAAATGGATCAGTTGGAGAGACAGTCAGAAGCAATGAGGAATTTGCAACAGCAACAGTATGTGATGGATGGCAGTTATAGGAAGGGGGGAAAGTTTCAGATACAGTCACATAGATGGGTTAACTCCAGGAAAGGTAAGAGAGGTAGGCAGCTAGTGCAAGAGTCTTTTGTGAAATACCCATTTCAAACAAGTATGCTGTTTTGGAAAATGTAGGGGGTGATGGATTCTCAGGGGAACGTAGCACGAACAGCCAAGTTTCTGGTATGGAGACTGGCTCTAATGCAACGAGGGGTATGTCGGGTTCCAAGAGATCAATTGTGTTAGGGGATTCTCTAGTTTGAGGTACAGACAGATGTTTCTGTGGCCAGCAGCGAGAAAGCAGAATGGTGTGTTGCTTCCCTGGTGCCAGGATCAAGGATGCCTGAGAGAGGGTGCAGAATGTTCTCATGGGAGAGAGGGGCCAGCAAGAGGCCATTGTCCACATTGGAACCAATGACATAGGAAGGGAAAAGGTTGAGATTCTGAATGGAGATTACAGAGAAGTAGGCAGAAATTTAAAAAGGAGGTCCTCGAGAGTAGTAATATCTGAATTACTCCCAGTGCTATGAGCTAGTGAGGGCAGAAATAGGAGGATAGAGCAGATGAATGTATGGCTGAGGAGCTGGTGTATGGGAGAAGGATTCACATTTTTGGATCATTGGAATCTCTTTTGGGGTAGAAGTGACCTGTACAAGAAGGACGGATTGCACTTAAACTGGAAGGGGACTAATACTGGCAGGGAGATTTGCTAGAGCTGCTTGGGAGGATTTAAACTAGTCAGGTGGGGGGAGGTGGGACCCAGGGAGATATTGATGAAAGAGATCAATCTGAGACTGGTACAGTTGAGAACAGAAGCGAGTCAAACAGTCAGGGCAGGCAGGGATAAGGTAGGACTAATTAATTAAACAGCATTTATTTCAATTCAAGGTGCCTAACAGGGAAGGCAGATGAACTCAGGGCATGGTTTGGAACATGGGACTGGGATATCATAGCAATTACAGAAACATGGCTCAGGGATGGGCAGGGCTAGCAATTTAATGTTCCAGGATACAAATACTACAGGAAGGATAGAAAGGGAGGAAAGAGAGATTCGGGAGGGGGGTTGGGATGTGTGGCATTTTTGATAAGGGATAGCATTACAGCTGTGCTGAGGGAGTATATTCCCAAAAATACATCCAGGGAAGTTATTTGTGTGGAACTGAGAAATAAGAAAGCGATGATAACTTTATTGGGATTGTATTATGGACCCCCTAATAGTCAGAGGGAAATTGAGAAATAAACTTGTAAGGAGATCTCAGCTATCTGTCAGGAAAATAGGGTGGTTATGGTAGGGGATTTTAACTTTCCAAACATAGTGCCATCGTGTTAAGGGTTTAGATGGAGAGGAATTTGTTAAGTGTGTACAAGACAATTTTCTGATTCAGTATGTGAATGTACCTACTAGAGAAGGTGCAAAACTTGACTTACTCTTGGGAAGTAATGCAGGGCAGGTGACTGAGGTGTCAGTGGGGGAGCACTTTGGGGCCAGTGACCATAATTCTATTAGATTTAAAATAATGATGGAAAAGGATAGACCAGATCTAAAAGTTGAAGTTCTAAATTGGAGAAAGGCCAATTTTGACGGTATTAGGCAAGAACTTTTGAAAGCTGATTGGGGGCAGATGTTTGCAGATAAAGGGATGGCTGGAAAATGGGAAGCCTTCAGAAATGAGAATCCAGAGAAAGTATATTCCTGTTAGGGTGAAAGGAAAGGCTGTTAGGTATAGGGAATGCTGGATGACTAAAGAAATTGAGGGTTTGGTTAAGAAAAAGAAGGAAGCATATGTAAGGTATAGACAGGATAGATAAAGTGAATCCTTAGAAGAGTATAAAGGAAGTAGGAGTATACTTAAGAGGGAAATCAGGAGGGCAAAACAGGGACAGGAGATAGCGTTGCCAAATAGAATTAAGGAGAATCCAAAAAGTTTTTACAAATACATTAAGGACAAAAGGGTAACAAGGGAGGGAATAGGGCCCCTCAAAGATCAGCAAGACAGCCTTTGTGTGGAGCCGCAGAAAATGGGGCAGATACCCAAATGAGTGTTTTGCATCAGTGTTTACCATGGAAAAGGATATGGAAGATATAGACTGAAGGGAAATAGATGGTGACACCTTGCAAAATGTCCATATTACAGAGGAGGAAGTGCTGGATGTCTTGAAAAGCATAAAAGTGGATAAATCCCCAGGACCTGATCAGGTGTACTCTAGAACTCTGTAGGAAACTAGAAAAGTGATTGCTGGGCCTCTTGCTGAGATATTTGTATTATCAATAGTCACAGGTAAGGTGCTGGAAGACTGGAAGTTGGCAAACGTGGTGCCACTGTTTAAGAAGGGTGGTAAGGACAAACCAGGGAACTATAGACCAGTGAGCCTGACCTCGGTGGTGGGCAAGTTGTTGGAGGGAATCCTGAGGGACAGGATGTACATGTATTTGGAAAGGCAAGGATTGATTAGGGATAGTCATCATGGCTTTGTGCATGAGAAATCATGTCTCACAAACTTGATTGAGTTTTTTGAGGAATTAACAAAGAGGATTGATGAGGGCAGAGTGGTAGATGTGATCTATATGGACTTCAGTAAGGTGTTCAACAAGGTTCCCCATGGGAGACTGATTAGCAAGGTTAGATCTCATGGAATACAGGAAGAACTAGTCATTTGGATACACAACTGGCTCAAAGGTAGAAGACAGAGGGTGGTGGTGGAGGGTTGTTTTTCAGACTGGAGGCCTGTGACCAGTGGAGTGCCACAAGGATCGGTGCTGGGCCCTCTACTCTTTGTTATTTACATAAATGATTTAGATGCGAGCATAAGAGGTACAGTTAGTAAGTTTGCAGATGACACCAAAATTGGAAGTGGAGTGGACAGCGAAGAGGGTTACCTCAGATTACAATAGGATCTTGACCAGATGGGCCAATGGGCTGAGAAGTGGCAGATGGAGTTTAAGTCAAATAAGTGCGAGGTGCTGCATTTTGGGAAAGCAAATCTTAGCAGGACTTAATGGTAAGGTCCTAGGGAGTGATGCTGAAAAAAGAGACCTTGGAGTGCAGGTTCATAGCTCCTTGAAAGTGGAGTCACAGGTAGGTAGGATAGTGAAGAAGGTGTTTTGTATGCTTTCCTTTATTGGTCAGAGTATTGAGTACAGGAGTTAGGAGGTCACAATGCGACTGTACCTGACATTGGTTAGGCCACTGTTGGAATATTGCGTGCAATTCTGGTCTCCTTCCTATTGGAAAGATGTTGTGAAACTTGAAAGGGTTCAGAAAAGATTTACAAGGATTTTGCCTGGGTTGGAGGATTTGAGCTACAGAGAGAGGCTGAACAGGCTGGGTCTGTTTTCCCTGGTGCGTCAGAGGCTGAGGGGTGACCTTATAGAGGTTTACAAAATAATGAGGGGCGTGGATCGGGTAAATAGGCAAAGTCTTTTCCCTGGGGTTCGGGAGTCCAGAACTAGAGGGCATAGATTTAGGGTGAGAGGGGAAAGATATAAAAGAGACCTAAGGGGCAACCTTTTCACACAGAGGATGGTACGTATATGGAATGAGCTGCCAGAGGAAGGGGTGGAGGCTGGTACAATTGCAACATTTAAGAGGCATTTGGATGAGTATATGAATAGGGAGGGTTTAGAGGGATATGGGCCAGGTGCTGGCAGATGGGACGAGATTGGGTTGGGATAGCTGGTCGGCATGGATGAGTTGGACCAAAGGGTCTGTTACCATGCTGTACATCTCTATGACTCTTTGACTCTATCTCCATCTGTGTTTGTCAATGGGTCCAGGAAAGATGGGAGGTGGCAGGTCACAGTGATGTTCGTTATATTTCTGCAAGTGGTGCCGTTGAGCTATTGAAAGGTCGTCTTGCAGTGACACCAGCAGGAACGTGGTGGAATCACAGCCTTTAAAAAACATCAGTCATAAGCCCTGATCTTCAAGGAGAAAGTGAGAACTGCAGATGCTGGAGATCAGATCTGAAAATGTGTTGCTGGAAAAGTGCAGTAGGTCAGGCAGCATCCAAAGAACAGGAGAATTGACGTTTTGGGCATCAGTCCTTCTTCAGGAACGAGGAAAGTGTGTCCAGCAGGCTAAGATAAAAGGTAGGGAGGAGGGACTTGGGGGAGGGGCGTTGGGAATTCGATAGGTGGAGGGAGGTCAAGGTGAGGGTGATAGGCGGGAGTGGGGCGGGGGCGGAGAGGTCAGGAAGAAGATTGCAGGTTAGGAAGGCGGTGCTGAGTTCGAGGGATTTGACTGAGACAAGATGGGGGAGCGGAAATGAGGAAACTGGAGAAATCTGAGTTCATCCCTTGTGGTTGGAGAATTCCCAGGCGGAAGATGAGGCGCTCTTCCTCCAACCGTCGTGTTGCCATGGTCTGGCGATGGAGGAGTCCAAGGACCTGCATGTCCTTGGTGGAGTGGGAAGGGGAGTTGAAGTGTTGGGCTACGGGGTGGTTGGGTTGGTTGGTCTGGGTGTCCCAGAGGTGTTCTCTGAAATGTTCCGTAAGTAGGCGGCCTGTCTCCCCAATATAGAGGAGGCCACATCGGGTGCAGCGGATGCAATAGATGATGTGTGTGGAGGTGCAGGTGAATTTGTGGGGGATATGGAAGGATCCCTTGGGGCCTTGGAGGGAAGTAAGGGGGGAGGTGTGGGTGCAAGTTTTGCATTTCTTGCGGTTGCAGGGGAAGGTGCCGGGAGTGGAGGTTGGGTTGGTGGACGGTGTGGACCTGACGAGGGAGTCACGGAGGGAGTGGTCTTTTCGGAACGCTGATAGGGGAGGGGAGGGAAATATGTCCAAGGTGGTGGGGTCCGTTTGGAGGTGGCGGAAATGACGGCGGATGATACGCTGGACATGGAGGTTGGTAGGGTGTTAGGTGAGGACCAGTGGGGTTCTGTCCTGGTGGCGGTTGGAGGGGCAGGGCTCAAGGGTGGAGGAGCGGGAAGTGGAAGTGATGTGGTGGAGGGCATCGTTGACTACGTCTGGGGGGAAATTGCGGTCCTCCACACACATCATCTATTGCATCCGCTGCACCCGATGTGGCCTCCTCTATATTGGGGAGACAGGCCACCTACTTGTGGAACGTTTCAGAGAACACTTCTGGGACACCCGGACCAACCAACCCAACCACCCCGTAGCCCAACACTTCAACTCCCCCTCCCACTCCACCAAGGACATGCAGGTCCTTGGACTCCTCCATCGCCAGACCATGGCAACATGACAGTTGGAGGAAGAGCGCCTCATCTTCCGCCTGGGAACCCTCCAACCACAAGGGATGAACTCAGATTTCTCCAGTTTCCTCATTTCCCCTCCCCCCATCTTGTCTCAGTCAAATCCCTCGAACTCAGCACCGCCTTCCTCACCTGCAATCTTCTTCCTGACCTCTCCGCCCCCACCCCACTCCAGCCTATCACCCTCACCTTGACCTCCCTCCACCTATCGAATTCCCAACGCCCCTCCCCCAAGTCCCTCCTCCCTACCTTTTATCTTAGCCTGCTGGACACACTTTCCTCATTCCTGAAGAAGGGCTCATGCCCGAAATGTCGATTCCCTTGTTCCTTGGATGCTGCCTGACCTGCTGCGCTTTTCCAGCAACACATTTTCAGCTATAAGCCCTGATCTGCCAAGTCCAGAAGGCTGAATACTTGGCTGGTAGAAGAATGTTTTGAACTTTTAAAACAGATTTTGTAAATGCAGTATTTGTGTCAACATGCATTAATGCTGAAAAAAAATCAGCAAGATTGCTTCTTTCAAGAGGCAGGAGATGCTTCCACCAGAGTCCACTTGCTAACCAATTTGCAATTTAATTCAATTTCAATGTGATTTTCTCCTTGAGCTGGTAATTCTTGTGAATTGTCCCAATGAGTGTAAGACAAAATGTCTTTTTCAGCAATGCTCAAAACTGAAGAGTTGGTTAATTGTAAACTCACCAAATTCAGTACAATACCTATTGAAAAAGTAAAAAAATTCCCAAATTCTAGGACATCAATTAACACTCTCGTATGCAACAAACAGAGCAAGGTATAGGATGAGGAGAGTTAAGTTGAAAAATAACCTTCGCAGTCTTAGGTGAAGGAGTTGTTTGTGTTGATGTTGATTTTGAGGTTTCAGTAGGGATTGTAGTTGAGCTGGTTCAGTTATTCTCACATTGTCATTTTCAATGTGAGAGCAGATTTCTGTCTTTTAAGTGATCTTTGTTTCCAGTCAATATTCTATGAGAGCTGATACCTTTAAAGTGTCTGCCAAAATCACCTGACCAGACAATGTGAAACAGTTGTTGTTTTGTTCGCCGAGCTGGGAATTTGTGTTGCAGACGTTTCGTCCCCTGTCTAGGTGACATCCTCAGTGCTTGGGAGCCTCCTGTGAAGCGCTTCTGTGATGTTTCCTCCGGCATTTATAGTGGCTTGTCTCTGCCACAACATTACTATTACAGGACAAGCCAAACAGAGAACAGCCGGGGAATTCCTAGAGGCATGGCACTCATCCACAGATTCAATCAATAAGCACATTGACCTGGACCCAATATACCGACCACTCGGACAGCTGGAACTGACAACCGGAAGCGGCAGATACAAATCACTATAAATGCCGGAGGAAACATCACAGAAGCACTTCACAGGAGGCTCCCAAGCACTGAGGATGTCACCTTGACAGGGGACGAAACGTCTGCAACACAAATTCCCAGCTCGGCGAACAGAACCACAACAATGAGCACCCGAGCTACAAATCTTCTCCCAAACTTTGAATGTGAAACAATTTCAGGCATGTTATTTAGAGATTGTTGTAAATTCCTGTTGAGCTGAACACCTTCTGGTCAGGTGATTTTGTCAGGCATTTCAAAGTGTCCCCATTCATTTTTTATCCACTTTCTTTCAAATTGAAATGCAAGATTTTTAAGTTAGCTGATAATGATTCATAGTCCGTATTTTATATCACAGCAATGCTTCCTAAAGAACCTCTTCAAGCTTCACTTGAACTTTTCCAAATGCACTGCTATACTGTCATTAGTAATAACTTCAAACATCAGGATTATTTCTCTGGTGAGTTATTGTGTTCCTCCCTACTTTCATATCCTGATTTGCAGGCGTTTCTAGGGTATCATTTGTCTCCTCGACTGCGAAGATTGAAGTAAAGTTTTAATGCATCTGCTGACTCCTTATTTTCCAGTATTAATACCCCAGTATTAATAGGATGTGAGCAATTACACACTAAGGTGGTGAGCTGCCTTCTTGAAGCGTTGTAGTCCATGTGGTATTGGTACAACAACAGTGCTCTGATAGAAATGTGTTCTTGGATTTTGACCCAGTGACTGAAGGAATACTGGCAATACTTACAAGCAGGAATTGTGTGCAGCTTAGAGGGGAACCTGCAGATAGTGGTGTTCCCACTGTGATGATGCTGCACCTTTAACAAGATTATGTTGTTCTTGGATTTCTTTTCAGCGTGGTCATAAAGACACAGGTTCTGGGGTGTCCAGTTTGAAGGGTTTTATACCCAATTTGATTATAGCTAACAGATACTTCCTCAGACAAAACTGTTTCAAGTTTAAAAAAAACACTTGTACAATGAAAGAGGAGTGGCCAGATCTCCCAACTCTGCTTTCCTTTGATTTGGTTTGGTTTTAGCAAGCAGTCAGTTGTGAAGCTGCTGGACCCAAAGAAGCAGCTCCACATTGATCCTCTCTCTCTGACATCACTCTGTAAGAATCTGTGTTTGATCTTTTTCTCCTTTTTTGCCAAGGGGTGTTTATGGGGATTTTTGCAAGTATTTGGAACAGCGTTATTAAACTGGGATAATCTGTTGGGTTTTGTGATAGGGTGGTATTCTACAATCTGCTCTCTTTTGTTTGTGTTTCATTCCATAAATTTGCAGATAAATTCTGTTTTGTTTAAAATTAAGTGGTGAGATGAACTGCATCACTCCTGGAATATCCACTCTATACCTGCTTAAAACAACCAGCAAAATTAGGGTCCAGGCTACTTTCTTGAAATGTTTTGAAGGGGTCTGGCCTGGTCCATAACAACATGCATCTGCTGTTGTCATTCCAGGTCATAGAGGTTGCGGGGTTGAAAGCTGCTTCAAAAGAGCCTTGGTAATTTGAAGCAGTGTGTCTTATAAATGGTAAATCCTGTGTATCAATTTCGGTTTTAAAAATATCAAGGAGTCTGCTTCTACAGCTTTTGAGGGAGAGAGTTCCAAAAGCTCATGACCCTTCATAAAATTTATCTCATTTTAAGTGTGTAACCCCATATCTTTTTAAACAAAAATCCCCCTACTTTTAAACTCTTCCACAAGAGGATATTCCTATATCACGCGTCTGCCAATTTGTCTATCTACAGCAAATGTTAATTTTCAGAGTTCAATGAATTGGTTAAACATGATTTCCCTTTCATTAAACCGTATTGATTTTGCCTGCTTCACTTGAACATTTCCAAATGCACTGCTATATTGTCATTACTAATAACTTCTCCCCAGGACCTGATCAGGTGTACCCGAGAACTCTGTGGGAAGCTAGAGAAGTGATTTCTGGGCCTCTTGCTGAGATTTTTGTATCATGATAGTCATAGGTGAGGTGCCGGAAGACTGGAGGTTGGCAAACATGGTGCCGCTGTTTAAGAAGGGCGGTAAAGACAAGCCAGGGAACTATAGACCAGTGAGCCTGACCTCAGTGGTGGGCAAGTTGTTGGAAGGAATCCTGAGGGACAGGATGTACATGTATTTGGAAAGGCAAGGATTGATTTGGGATAGTCAACATGGCTTTGTGCATGGGAAATCATGTCTCACAAATTTGATTGAGTTTTTTGAAAAAGTAACAAAGAAGATTGATGAGGGCAGAGCAGTAGATGTGATCTATATGGACTTCAGTAAGGCGTTCGACAAGGTTCCAATGGGAGACTGATTAGCAAGGTTAGATCTCATGGAATACAGGAAGAACTAGCCATTTGGATACAGAACTGGCTCAAAGGTAGAAGACAGAGGGTGGTGGTGGAGGGTTGTTTTTCAGATTGGAGGCCTGTGACCAGTGGAGTGCCACAAGGATTGGTGCTGGGCCCTCTACTTTTGTCATTTACATAAATGATTTGGATGCGAGCATAAGACGTACTGTTAGTAAGTTTGCAGATGACACAAAAATTGGAGGTGTAGTGGACAGCAAAGAGGGTTACCTCAGATTACAACAGGATCTGGACCACATGGGCCAATGGGCTCAGAAGTGGCAGATGGAGTTTAAGTCAAATAAATGCGAGGTGCTGCATTTTGGGAAAGCAAATCTTAGCAGGACTTGTACACTTAATGGTAAGGTCCTAGGGAGTGTTGCTGAACAAAGAGACCTTGGAGTGCAGGTTCATAGCTCCTTGAAAGTGGAGTCGCAGGTAGATAAGATAATGAAGAAGGTGTTTGGTATGCTTTCCTTTCTTGGTCAGAGTATTGAGTACAGGAGTTGGGAGGTCATGTTGCGACTGTACAGGTCATTGGTTAGGCCAATGTTGGAATATTGTGTGCAATACTGCTCTCCTTCTTATCGGAAAGATGTTGTGAAACTTGAAAGGGTTCAGAAATGATTTACAAGGATGTTGCCAGGGTTGGAGGATCTGAGCTATAGGGAGAGGCTGAACAGGCTTGGGCTGTTTTCCCTGGAGCGTCAGAGGCTGAGGGGTGACCTGATAGAGGTTTACAAAATTGTGAGGGGCATGGATATGATAAATAGACAAAGTCTTTTCCCTGGGGTCAGGGAGTCCAGAACTAGAGGGCGTAGGTTTAGGGTGAGAGAGGAAAGATATAAAAAAGAAATAAGGGGCAACCTTTTCACGCAGAGGATGGTACGTGTATGGAATGAGCTGCCAGGGGATGTGGTGGAGGCTGGTACAATTGCAACATTTAAGAGGCATTTGGATGCGTATATGAATAGGAAGGGTTTGGAGGGATATGGGCCGGGCGCTGGCAAGTGGGACTAGATTGGGTTGGGATATCTGGTCGGCATGGACAGGTTGGACCGAAGTGTCTGTTTCCTTGTTGTACATCTCTATGACTCTACTTGTCTGGTGAGTAATTGTGTTCCTTCCTGCTTCCATATCCTGATTTGCAGTCATTTCTAGGGCAACATTTGTCTCCTCTACTGTGAAGATTGATGCAAAATTTTAATTAATCTGCTGATTCCTTATTTTCTAGTATTAATACCCCAGACATACACTGCATAGGACTAATGATCACTTTGTTAACTCTTTTTAATATATCTCTAAAAACTCTTCTTTATCTATTTTTATATTTGCATCTAGCTTTCTCTTATCTAATTTTTCCTCTCGATATTTTGGTCTTTTTTTGATTTTTAAAAAATATTTTCTCCAGATCAACAGCCAATCTTTGCATTCTTAAATGTTTCTCTTTAAGTTTGATATTACTTTTAATCTTTTCAGTTAACCCCAGATGGTAGGCTGCCCTCTTATTGGAATTTATCTACCTTGTGATTTCTGAAATTCCCCAAATGTTTGACATTGTATTGCTATTATCCTATCTCTTAACCTAGTAAGCTCTACCTTCATGTCCTTATTATTGCCCTTATTTTAAACACTAGTTTTGAATTCACTGTACCTCAAATTAAATTTTTTATTTAATCACATTGTAGATACTTCTCCCTGTGGGAACCTTCACTGAAGTCATTCATTAAAAAAACTCATTGTGCAAGACCAAATCTAATGTAGTCTGCTTTCTGTTGGTGTTCTAAGAAATTGTCCTGAAATCATTTTATGAATTCTTCATCCAAACTTTGGTCCATCTGATTCTTTCTATGAGTAGAATAAAGTCTACCATGATTATCACCATATCATTTTGACAAACTCCCATTCTTTCCTTTATACTTCATCTTCACATATAGTTACTTCTAGGAAACCTGTACACCACTCCTACAAGTGACTTATCATTTTTCACGTCTCATCTCTGCTCAAGCCACTCTGCATCCTGGTTTCCTGTACTTGTTATTCTGCTCTATTGTGCTAATACCATCCCTAATTAGGAGCCACTCCTTCACCTTTTGCAAACTTCCCATTCTTCCTAAATGATACGTACCCTTCAATATTCAGAATCCCTTTCTTTGACCTACCTGTATGGATCAGAATGACTGATCCTCCCACTCTCATTGAATGTTCCTCTCCATCCCTAAGCAGATGTCCTGAACTCTGGCATTACGCTTGCAACATATGCCTTCTGGAATCTTGTCCTTTGCTAAGGAGAACAGTGAGAATCTTCCTCCCTGTTGTTTTTGACTATTGTTATATCACTTTTTGCTTCTTCCACTTGAATGGCTTCCTTTATCACAGAGAGAGAAAGTAAAGACTGCAGATGCTGGAGATCAGAGTCAAAACATGTGGTGCTGGAAAAACACAGCCAGTCAGTCAGCATCAGGAAAGTTAACGGTTCAAACATAAGCTCTTCATCAGGAATCCAGTATCACAGTGTAATGGTCAGTTAGTTCTTCCACTCTGCAGTCCTTGCTCCCATCCAAATAAGCTGAAAGAACCTCCAACCTCTTGGACAATAGTAATCCCAATTGAAAATGCATCTTTCTTTAATTTCTTGAGATTAGCAGGCTAAAACTTGCTTTTTCTTAACCTGCAGTGCTTTAATCTGATCCAGGGTCATGTAGCATCTCTTAATCCAGTCTATCACATGCTTCTTTTGTTGCCTAATGCACATAGTTCTGTGTTGTATATTCATCACTTTTTTTTTGGATTTGATAGATGATGCTCCTGGCATGCTCTCCTGAACTCTTTATTAAATTAGGATTAGTCCCATGGCTTGGTGGTAATGGAAGAATGATAAGTAAGACAGGTCACAATGAATGCAAATGTTGCTGCAGCTGATGGCCCACAAACCACCTAATGTCAAGCTTTGAGGTGCTATATCTGTCTGAGTCTATACTAGTTAGCATGATGATCATGTCATTCAATGTGATTTAATTCGTTCTCTGTGTGAATATGGGTCTTTGACCTGACAAGGACTGTATAATGGTCACTTTCACCAATGCTGCCATGGACTGATGCATGTGCAGATTCTTCCTGATTTATAAAGAGCAATACAGCACAGGAACAGGCCTTTCAACCCTCCAAGCCTGTACCAACACATTTTCCCCTTCATACTAAAATTATCTTCAATTACAGGATCTGTATCCCTCTATTCCCTTCCTATTCATGTATTTATCCAGTTGTTTCTTAAGTGCTGCAATTCTGTCTGTTTCCACCAATTGACACCTTGGAAAAACTTTCCATTCTATCCATGTCATTCACAATCTTACAAACTTCTATCAGGTCGCCCCTCAACCTTCTGTCTTTCCAGTGAAAATAAACCTAGTCGATCCAACATTTCATCATTTCTAAAATCTCCCATACTAGGCAACATCCTGATAAGCCCTTTCAGTACCCTCTCCGAAGCAGTAGTAACCAGAATGTACACAATATTCCAAGTGTGACCTAACTAAAGTTCTATAAAACTGCGGCATAACTTGCCTATCCTTATACTTAATGCTCCTTCCAATGAAGGCAAGCATGCCATAGGCCTTTCTTTACTACCTTATCCACCTACGCTGCCACCTTCAGTGATTTGGCGGACCTGCACACCCAAATACCTCTGCATATCCGAAGGGTTCTGGCATTCACAGCATAACTTCCATCTGTACTTGACCTTGCAAATGGATCACCTCACATTTGTCCGGATTAAACTCCATCTACTATTCTTCTGTCCATGCCTCTAACTGATCCATATCCTGCTGTATCCTCTGACAATACTCCTCACTATCTGCAACTCCACCAATCTTTGTAGCATACACAGAACTTACTAATTAGACCAGCTATGCTTTCCTCTAAATCATTTATGTAGACCACGAACAGTAGAAGTCCAGCATTGATCCCCCTAGTACACCACTAGTCACAACCCTCCATTCCAAAAAGCATCCTTCCACTGCTGCCCTCTGTCTTCAATGACTGATCCAGTTCTGAATCCATCTTGCCAGCTCACCCCTGATACCATGTGACTTCAGCTTTTATACCAGTCTGCCATGAAGGACTTTGTCAAAGGCTTTACTGAAGTCCATGTTGACATCAACTGCTTTTCCCTCATCAATCATCTTTGTCACCTCTTCAAAAAACTCGATCAAGTTAGTGAGGCTTGACTTCCCCCGCACAAAGCCATATCGCTAATAAGTCCATTTGCTTCCAAATGCATGTAGATCTTGTCCTTGAGAATTTTTACAAACAGTTTTCCTATCACCAATGTGACGCTCACAGGCCTGCAATTTTTTAGATTTTCCCTGCTACGCTTCTTAACCAACGGAATAACATTGGCTATTTTCCAATTCTCTGGAACCACACCTGTGGCCAAAGAGGATACAAAGGTATCTGTTAATGCTCCAGCAATTTGTACTCTTGCCTCCCTCAATATTCTGGGATGGATTCCATCAGGACCTGGGGATCTATCTACCTTAATACTTTTCAAGACGCACAACACCTCTTCCTTTATTGTATAAATATTTTTATTTAAAACTCTTTCAACTCTTTTATAAAAGCAACTATATATTAAAAATACTAAAAGATAGAGGTAGTACAACAGTGTCATATTGCAATACTATTAGTAATAAACTACTTACTATTCTACCGAAAAACGTATCTATTTAAACTAAACTACAATCAAATTAAATAAAAGTTAAATTAAGCTAAATTCAAATTAGCTTAAAATAAATTACATCGCATTACTTTATTCTATTTCACCCACCACACCTCCACTGAAACTCCAGTCCCTGGCAACGCCAGTCATTGTACCCGTAATGTTTTTCCAGCCTCCCCCATCCCAGGGCCCCATGGGCCACCCAAACTGACTCCCACAGCTATATCACGTCTCTGATTAATATTGCCGATAAGTCTGTGTCTATATAATTTAGAAAGGGCTGCCACGTCTTTTAAAACTGCTCCGTTTTATGGTGCACTATATTTGTAAGGTAGTCTTGGGTGAGATGTTCCATCACCGGCCTGCGCCATCTAATCTTGTGAAAACTACTACAACTAAAAAACTAACCACAACATTTAACTTCAACAAACACCCAAATAAACTCCAATTCACTAGAGATCTCCCCCCTTACAGATAGGGGGCAATCCTCCCAATCCTTGCAATGTTTTTGGCTCCTTTCAGCTAAGGCCATGCCCCAGTCCCAGGCATACACAGACAAAGGAAACGTGTTATTTACATTCCTGAGAGTTAACAATTTACACCGACCCTCCCCCCCCCTCCACACCTCTTCTCTGTACACCTTAACCACAGATATAGCCACCCCCCCAATCCAGACAAGGAGAGCAAAAAAAACTCCAGACAATAACTAACTGATCGAAATGTTAAATAAATCAGGTTTTACATCAAGGCAGTATAGAATCTATAGAACCAATAACCGCAAAAAGGGAGAGAATAAAGAAAAGGGGCAGAGAAAGTGAACAAAACTGTGCCATTGGTCTGTAACGGTGCCCCCCCTCCCCCCAACCCCAGTCCTTTATTTCAAAGAGTTCACAAAGTCCTTTGCCTTTTCTGCTGAATCAAAATTATATACTGTCCCTCCGTAAGTGAAATGCAACACTGCTGGGTACCTCAAGGAATATTTAATATTTAGATCCCACAATTTTCTCTTGACTTTATCAAATGCCTTCTCTGCTTAATTATGGCTCCAGAGAAGTTTTGAAAGAACATTATTCTGGAGCCTTTGTGTATTAAAGCCCGTGGATCTCTTTGTCGTCTTTTTGCTGTTTCAATCACTAACTGTTTTTCTTCATAGTGCTGAAGTCACATTAGGACTGGGTGGGGGCATGGGTCTAACCTGGACCTGCACACTGATCCAGTGGGCCCACTCCACACTCACCAGGCCCAATTCCATCTCCAGCCCCAGGAACTTCAGAAGCCACTTCTCCAAGGAACCAGTGAGGTCCTCACCTTCCTCACGCTCCAGAAGACCCACGAGCTGTAAGTTTTTGTTTCTTCTACTTTTATTTTCTAGGTAGCCCACTTGTTCCTGAAGGACCCGAATCTGGTCTTCCAGCATTCGGATCCGTCCTCCCCAGACCTGTGCTATGGTCTCTGATGCTGCGGTCCTCTGCTCCACTGTTTCCACTCTTCGGTCCAGTGTTTGAATCTCCTGCTCATGCTTCTTCAGCACGGCAGATGTTAGCTCCATTTCTGCTTCAATCTTTTCCCTGAGTTTGGCAAACTCTGAGAGTAAATGCTGCTGCACCATTAAATCCAAAGAGGCCACCCCAGGAATTTGAGTAATGGCTATGGGCACCCTGACACAATAGGGCAGTGTCCTGCCTGCTGCACTCCTTCTGTCCCTTTTCCTTTATTCGCCTTCATCCTGATCTTGGAGCTGTCAGATCACTATTTTAGCGGCTCTAGATTTCAACAACAATTTAAATTATCGATTTTTATCCTAGGGGTAGTTAGGGATGGGTTAGTCCACCGTGCCCAGGATATAGCACAGAGCCCAGCACAGCATACCTCTCAGACTACCACCATCTTGGATCTCTCTCCTCTTCCTTTTTAATAGCAACCTGGCTTAGAAAATCAATACTCTCTTCCCTAAGGTAATCCCCTCTAATTCCTTCTCTTTGAACACCGACACAAAATATTCATTTAGGGCAGCACTTACCTCTTCTGGCTCTACACATAGATTCCCTCCTTTCTCCTTGATTGGGCTGTTCCTTTCCCTGGCTATCCTGTTCCCTGCTTGTTGGTTCCCTCATCACATATCATGGTTCAGTCTGGTGTATATATCCTTCAGGACTCAAGTCAGTAGTGGTGCTACTAAGCCCGGATGAAGTTCCCAGCTTTCTATCCTCCATTCTTCAAACTGGTAATCAACATTGGCTGATGAATGAGTACTCTTCAATGTAGGTGGTACATTGCAGGAGGTTTCCTTGACCATGTTTGATCTAATGTCAAGAAGTTTCATGGGTGTGGAGTTAATGACATGGACTCTTGGGGCCTATTCTTCCCAACTATATATCAGTGTACCATATCCTTCTGGCAGGTCTTTCCTACCAATAGGTTGATGATGGCTGGGAGATAGATTCATAGAATCCCTATTGGCATTAGCTCGAGCTGATTTTGTAAGACAGTTACGATCTCAGGCTATTGCTTCATTTTATCCTTTAGTTTATTCACTTTTTAGTGAATTTTTTGATGAAGTAATAAGGAGGATTGCTGAAGTTAATGTAGTGGATGTTATCTAAACAGATTTTAGTAAGGCATTTGACATGGTTCCCAATAGCAGACTGTTCACAAAAATTACAGCCCATGGGATACAGAAGGATGTGACTGATTGGATCTGAGATTGGCTCAAAGGCAGGAAAAGAAGGATAATAGTTGACCAATGTTTTGTGGATGGAAAGCAATTTCCATTGGTGTTTCAAAGGACTCAGTGTTGGGTTTCTTGCAGTTTTTGGTATACCGTGATGTTGTAGATTCAAATGATTGAAAAGCATGATTGGGAAATTTACAGATGACAAAAATTAGTATGTAGATGAGAGTGAAGACATTGGCTGTTGACCGCAGTATACTATGGTTTAGTTGAATAGGTAGAAAAGAGGCAAATTGAATTCTATCTGGAGAAGAGTAAGTTTATACCTTTGGGGGTGGCATACGCAATGCACAGGAGGAAGTGAAAGACCTTTGAGTGCATTTCCTAAAGGTTAAACTGGAAGATAAGATGATAAAGAAGTCATTTGAGCTGTTTTCCTTCATTTAGTGAGGTCTTCAAGATTAAGCAGGGATGTAATGCTGGAACAGTGTAAGACATCAGTTTGGCCAGAGTTGGGCATTTTGCCTGCACTTATGATCACAACAGTGCCAATTACCTTAAACGTATGTCCCCTTGTGATAGCCATTTCGCCATGGGAAGTCGTCTCTGGTTCTCCACTCTATCTATGCCTCTCATTCCCTTGTACACCTCTATCAAGTCACCATTCTTCCTCCTTCGCTGTGATCAGAAAAGCCCTAGCTTCCACAACCTCCCTTCTATGGGCATGCCCTCCAGTCCAGGTAGCATCCTGCTAAATCTCCTCTGCACTGTCTTTAATCCTTCCTATAATGAAGCAAACAGAACTGTTCAAAATATTCGCAGTGTGGTCTAACTGGGGTTCTGTAGAGCTGCAGCAAAATCTCACACCTCTTAAATTCAATCCCCCTGCTAATGAAAGCCAACACACCATCCGCCTTCTTAACAGCCTGTCAACTTGGGTGGGAACCTGAGGGACACAGGATCCCTTTGTTCCTGCACGCTGCTAAGAATCCTGTATTTAACCACGTAAAGGTTTTCTGCAGAATCCTCCAATCTAAAACTATCCCTATCTTTGTAAGTTCCTCCGGTCCCTACAACACTCATAAACTGTGAAACCTCCTCAAGTCCCTATATTCCTAATGTCTGCAATATCCTCCCATCCTGATGTCCCTCCATATCTCTGTAACCCCCACCATCCTCCAGTGCTCTTCTGGGGAACATTGCAGAGGAAGGAGGAGTTGGAGAGTCTGGGCCATGTTCCGAGGTATGAAGGGCTGCAGAACCTGGAGGATGGTACAAATGTCGGAAGGGACGTGGGACTTGCAGAAGGTTAGAGGTTCCGGGATTCATTGAACCTGCAGGATGGGACAGGGTTGTGGAACCTGGAGGATATTGTGATTTGAACCACAGGTGATTTTTGGTTGGACCATTCAGCCGATCTTACAGTCATGCAGATATACAGCATGGAAACAGACCCTTCATTCCAACCCAGCCATGCCGACAGGATATTCCAACCCAATCTAGTCCCACCTGCCAGTACCTGGCCTATCTCCCTCCAAACCCTTGCTATTCATATATCCATCCAAATACTTCTTAAATGTTGCAATTGTACCATCTGTAAGATTGGCTGAAAGATCCAATCAAACATTGCCTGTTGTTCGGATCGTGGCATCCTCCAGGTTCCATAACCCATTCATGGTCCCATCCTGCAGATCAGATTTCCCAACCCAATGTAGTCCCACCTGCTAGCACCCGGCCCATCTCCCTCTAAACCCTTCCTATTCAGATAACCATCCAGATATCTTTTAACTGTTGCAGTTGTACTAGCTTCCACCACTTCCTCTGGTAGCTCATTCCATATATGTACTATCCTCTGCGTGAAAAAGTTGCCCCTTTTTATCTTTTATATCTTTCTACTCTCACCCTAAACCTCGCCCTATAATTCTGGACTCGCACACCCCAGGAGAAAGCCTTTGTCTATTTACCCTATCCATGCCCCTCTTGGTTTTATAAACCTTTATAAGGTCACCCTCAGCCTCCGACTCTCCAGGAAAAACAACCATCACCTGTTCAAACTCTCCCTATAGCTCATCCCTGGCAACATTCTTGTAAATCTTTTCTGGACCCTTTCAAGTTTCACAAAATCCTTCCGATCGGAAGTAGAACAGAGTTGCATGCAGTATTCCAAAAGTGGCCTAACCACTGTCTTGTACAGCCGCAACATGACCTCCCAACTCCTGTACTCAATACTCTGACCAATAAAGGAATGCATACCAAGCGCCTTCTTCTCTATCCTAACTACCTGTGACTCGACTGTCAAGGAACTCTGTATTTCATTTGAAAAATTGCACAGACAGGTTGAGTGGCCCGAGGTCTTCTGGGTAATGCTAGTTCAGTCTAAGCTGGTAGGCAGAGCCAGTGAAGTATTTGCAGCGCTGTCTGATGAATGGGCGAGAGATAATGTATATGTCAAACAGGCTGTTTTAAGTGCTTATGGATTGCTTATGAAAGGGAAGCCACTACAATTCCCTTTACTGTACCATCGCTATCTGTCAAAGCTCCTTCAGGTCTATATCCTCCGAATCGTTGAAACCTGCTCTCACCATTGCAATCCCCATTATTTCCTAACGTTGTTGAGTCTCTAAAAGCTTTCCTATCAGGTTAATCTCCTCCTCTGCATACAACACTCCTAGCCTGTGTAATCCCTTCAATTCCTTCAGTTCCTATATACCTATGTATAGGTGTGACTGCTTTGTGGCCATTGTATTCTCATTTATATCTGCAAAACGCTCTGCTCACTGTAGCACATCCTATGCTCATAAGTGAATCTGGTCTCTCACAAGACTCTCTATCACTCTCTCCTCCAGTCTCGACAAGCTTCCCTATCCCTGTCGTATCTTGCAGCATGCACACCACTCACTCTCTCTGACATACCTTCCAGTGCATAAATTCATCTCTCCTTCTAACTGTATCCAGTCTACAACTTCATCCCTGTCCGTGCAACATCCTCCAGTCCATATACTCCTCTCTATTGCTGCAGCATTCTTCAGCTTATATCATCTTCCATGTGCTTGCAACATTCCCCAGTCCATACTACCCACCCTTTCCCTGTAATATTCTCCAGTCCATGCCATCCTCCCTATCACTGTGATATTCTCCAGATCCCACAACTATTGTTAAATGTACGACATCCTGGAATCCTGTGAATGTTTCTACACCCTGATCAACATAGTCCATGTAACGATCCACAACCCTACACACGTCCCTATCTCTGGAATCTAATCAAAGACGCTTTATCTCTCTAACTTCCTCCAAACAATAAAATGTTTTCTCCTGCGAACTTTCTGTAGCAACTGTAACTATGTTTAACCCTGCAACATTGTCACGCCCCCAAACATCTCTCCCACTCTGTGACCTCTAACCATCCCTCAAAGGCCCTCTCTCGGTGACACGCGCCATGCATTTGCAACAAGGCAGATGGAATGACAGCATTAACTGAATAGAACCGATATGATCGAACTGTTATTGTGGAGGTGTGGCTGCAGAATGATCATGACAGCAATGTGATTATTGAGGGGTTGTAGGGATTTAGACAGGATCAGCAAAAAACCAAACAAGGTCCCGTTTTGTTGTGAAGAAAGGACGCAGTCAGTGCATTAGTGAGACAGCCAATTTAATCTGGGAATCAAAATATAGAGTCATTTTGAATGGTCAGCTTCCAAATAGCAAGGGGGATCTGGAAGATCAAATCACAATCCATGCTCGTTGGTAAGTTGGATGCAATATTTTCTTGGTGATAGTTGACAGAGGCATTTGGAGTGGTGAATTTCTGATTGGACATCTGTGGCCAATGCTGTTTCACAAGGATCAGGACTGCGATGTCTGTGTGTAATTTATATCTGTGAGTCAGATGAAAAGGTCAGCAGTTTGAGTGGTAATTTTACAGACGACATTCGGAAAGGCATGTAATGATTAGGGATAGTTAGGGGAATTGTGGATAGTGAGGAAGAGTGTTCAAGGTTGCAGCAGTATGTAGATCAGCTGGAACGTTGGGCAGAGATGGGGCAAATTGAATTTCATCTGGACAGGTGTGAAGTGATGCATTTATGAAGCCAAATGGAAGAGAGAAGTACACTAATTGACTAGCTGGAAACATTGATAAACAGAGAGACATTGGAAGCTAGTCCATAGCTCCCTAAAAATAACAACACAGGATGTAGTGGTCGAGGGGGGAGTATGGTATGCTTACCTTTATTGGGCACAGTATTGAGTACAGACGTTTGCATGTCATGTTGTGACTGAATGAAACTTCAGTCAGCCATGTTTGAAAGATTGCGTGTCATTCTCGTTGCCACACTACAGGAAGGATGTGGAGGGTGTAACAGAGGGTTGGCAGAATGTTGCCTGGATGAGAATGTGTTTACTGTAAGGAGGTTGGACGCAATTGGATTGTTTTGCGTGAGTATCGGAGACTGAGGGGTGACCTGGTACAGGTATATAGCATTAGGAAAGGCGTGAATAGTGTGGATAGTTGGAATCTTCCTTCCAATGTAGAAATATGAAATTCTAGGGTGCATCGGTTTAAGGTGAGAGTGAGAAGTTTTAAGTGAGATGAATGAGGCCAGTTGTCTTTACCGAGAGGGTAGAAGCTGCTCGGGAGGTGGGAGAGGTGGAAATAAGAGCAAAGTTTTGAAGTGGCATTTAGACACAAACATGAACAGGCCGAGAATAGAGGGATATCGCCCATGTGCAGGCAGATGGGATTAGTTTAGACTACCATCATGGTCAGCACAGCCATGGTGGGCCGAAGGGCCTATTACTCTGCTGTACTGTTCTAGTTTATAACTTAACGACATCTACCCTGTCAAAGCCCCTCCAAATCCTGGATGTTTCATTCAATTTCTCTCCCATTCTTCAAAACCCCAGTAGGTTCAAGGGCAATTTTGAGTGGGAGCAGCGGCCGAGGAAAAACTAACCCGGGAGACTACAGCTAAGGTAAGACAGTTTGTTTCAAAATTACTTACCTGTAGCGGGCAGCGGAAGTGAGGTTGGAGCGCATAGCTGGGCGGGAAGGTAAGTGATTAGTATTTGAGTGGGTGATGGAGTTCAACCCTGCCAAGTGTGAGGTTGTCCATTTTGGAAGAACAAATAAGAATGTGGAATACAGGGTTAATGGTAGGGTTCTTGGTCAGGTGGAGGAACAGAGGGATCTTGGGGTCTATGTACATAGATCTTTGAAGGTTGCCACTCAGGTGGATAGAGTTTGTAAGAAGGCCTATGGAGTATTATCGTTCATTAGCAGAGGGATTGAATTCAAGAGTCGTGAGGTGATGTTGCAGCTGTACAGGACTTTGGTTAGGCCACATTTGGAGTACTGTGTGCAGTTCTGGTCGCCTAACTTTAGGAAAGATGTGGAAGCTTTGGAGAGGGTGCAGAGAAGATTTACCAGGATGTTGCCTGGAATGGAGAGTAGGTCGTACGAGGATAGGTTGAGAGTTCTCGGCCTTGTCTCGTTGGAACGGCGAAGGATGAGGGGTGACTTGATAGAGGTTTATAAGATGATCAGAGGAATAGATAGAGTAGACAGTCAGAAACTTTTTCCCCGGGTACAACAGAGTGTTACAAGGGGACATAAATTTAAGGTGAAGGGTGGAAGGTATAGGGGAGATGTCAGGGGTGGGTTCTTTACCCAGAGAGTGGTGGGGGCATGGAATGCGCTGCCCGAGGGAGTGGTAGAGTCAGATTCATTGGTGACCTTTAAGCGGCATTTGGATAGGTACATGGATGGGTGCTTAATCTAGGATAGAAGTTCGGCACAACATCGTGGGCCGAAGGGCCTGTTCTGTGCTGTATTGTTCTATGTTCTATGTTCTATGTTCTATAGAAAGGATATAATTGTTCTAGAGAAAGTACAGAGAAGATTTTTCAGAATATTTCTAGGGCTGGAAATGTGTGGATATGAAGGAAGCTTGAATAGCTTTTGTTCACTCCAAAACAGAAGTGTGAGTTAGTTGAGGTGCACAAAATAATAAGGGACACTGATACAGCTGGTATGGAAGACTGGTTTCTTCTACTGATGGGTGATTGATCAGAAATCACAGATTTAACATGATTGGTAAATAGATGGGACATATGAAATACTTTTTATATTTCTGGTGGGTTTCTGGAATTCACTTCTGGTTTGGTGGTTAAAGCAAAACCCTCAACTTGTGCAGATCCAGATCCCTTTTATAAAGAAATGCTATAATCTGGTGTGGTTCAGGTACTGGACTGGGATTAAAATGGGCTGCTAATGGCCTATTCTCTGCCATGACTTTTCTGTGGTCGTTTAAAGTAGGGATTGTAGTGTAACAATTGTTTTTGTTTTGTAAAAGTACCGAATACTTATGTTCAGAGTGAGGATCATAAATATTCTCAGAGTATGAATTATTTTCACAACCAATTGTTGTTAATGGGTTTTTGAAGGGAAAAACTACCTAGGCTCTTAATTCACCTTTACTGGGAGTGCAGCTGTGAGACTACCAAGTGAAATAAGACTGTTTTTCCTTTTACTTTCTCACTGGTCTAGGATCCTGAACTTAACTGTAAACATCATCACTGCTTTAGCTGAGATCTGATATTTCAACATAGCCAAGATTTGAAATGGCACCCACAGGTCATTATACTTAAACAGGTGATGTATTTACCACCAAGACATTAGATCAGGTTTTCATCTCAAATCAATCTCCTCTTCCCTTTCATTTAAAGGGTCACTCTTTAATAAAAAAAAATCAGCAGTGAATGGAGGCACTTGGACAGAGCACACTAATCTCCTGTACCTTTAAACACTGGACACAGAAATGGCCCTCTGATTTCACACTTGCAGCATTCTTAACCATGCTTGAATCATTAGCAAAGTAGCAGTCTAGTGCTGAGTATAAGGTGATTTAAAACCTAGTGTACTAGTCTAGTACAGGTTTTGAGAGACAGACTGGAAGCCAGGCCCCCTGAATAAATTTGGCAATCCTTCACAATTTAAACCTGAATTATCATAAACATAAGTTTACTAACAAAAGAACATAAACGCTGATTAATTGTACAAAACATTGTTAAATCCAAAATTCATAACAAAATTCAAAATTGGTAATAATGCTGTCCCAAAAGCAACCTCAGAAGAGTCACTCTGCTATTGCACTCATCAACATACTTTTGTATCTGTCCGGACTCTATTGAGTCAATTGAACAACATTTCCATACTGAGTCTTATTCTTGGTAAAGTTCACCACAGTATTATCAGGTCTCATTTGGGAGCTCACTATCTGAGAGGGCAGGTTTGTGATTTTCTATAGAATTGCATCTTTAATGGGGTCAACACAACATTTAAAAAAAAATCTTCTGCCAACACAATTCCAAATATTACCATAAGACCATAAGCAAGTTCCAAACTTTAACCATTGTCTGAGTAAAGATGTTTCTCCTGAATTCACAATTAGATTTATCAGTGTCTGTCTTCTATTTATGGTTGTATAGTTGGTTTGAGTAATTTCTGCCCAAATCAATTCAGCGCAAGAG
The DNA here is from genome assembly GCF_047496795.1 of Chiloscyllium punctatum. NCBI lineage: Eukaryota > Metazoa > Chordata > Chondrichthyes > Orectolobiformes > Hemiscylliidae > Chiloscyllium > Chiloscyllium punctatum. The sequence continues at coordinate 49,791,579 of NC_092762.1, read as the reverse complement.
CAATGTGAAGTGCTTTAAAATCAGGTTGACTCTGCAGTGTCACTTGACTGCCACAAAAGGGTGGTAAGAGCATAAACTTTGAAAAGATGACAATATCAACTCACATTTGGTGTTTCAACACCAACATCCCTTCACTTGACACAAATTTGAAGAAAGGTTGGTTATGAGGTATAATTGCTAACTGCAGTTATTTAAGATTCTGAGGAAAATATCTGCATTCCTCAGGATGAAGGTGGGGAAAGGATATGTTAAGATCATAAAACTTAAAGAAATAGAAACAGGAGTAGGCTGTTCGGCCCCTCAAACCTGCTCCACCATTTAATAGGATCATGGCTGATCGACATTCCTCATGTCCCCTTCACTGCCCTTTGCCCATAACCTTTATTCCTCAAAAAATCAAGAATCACTCTCAGCTTTAAATGTACACAGGGACTCTACCCCCACAGTTCTCTGTGGCAAGGACTTCCAAAGTCACTCAACCCTCTGAAACAAGAAATTCCTCCTCATCTCAATCTTAAATTGGCACCCTCTATTCTGAGACTGTGCCCTCTGGTTCTAGGCTCTCCCATGAAGAGAAGAATCCTCTCAGCATTTACCCTGTCAGGCTCCTTAAGAATCCTGTATGTTTCATTGAGATCATCTCTCATTCTTCTGAAGTCTGGTGAGTTGAGTCCCAACCTATTTGGCCTTTGCTCATAGATGATCCTTCCATAGCAAAGATCATCCTAATGAATCTTCTGCTTTTATATAGATCAGTGTTAGGACCAAGGGTATTCAGATTAATTCTGACCCAGTGAAACCCAATTACAGAATAATACGATGATCTTCGATTTCTGCTGCCAGTGCACTTGTAGCATTTGTAAGCATTGCCCTAGATTCTACAGTTAATGACAAATAATTCTATAAGACAACATTGAACTTGGGCACCCAACCATCATCAATCATCCAACAATTTGAAAGTGATATCTACTCAGGATTGTGAATTTCTGCCAGGTGTTTTAATGTGACTGACCAAACTGATTCTCAACCTGCAGACCTTTGGATGCATGAACTGCACTAAGTGAGAGGAGCTCTTGGTTTTTGTGGTCCATTTAGTGAAGACTGAAATACAGGTAGTTCTTCTATAATGTGATGGTTGCATTCTTGTGCAACCCTGTAGATATGGATGATTTTCCAGGTGCAGCAGGAATATGCTAGTTTGATGTTGGAGAGTTCCAATTATTTGGATTTTTACAACATGTCTGAGAACTAAACCCAAAAAAAATGCAGAGAAAATATCTGTCCTTTAATCTTCCAAGCTCCTTTAGATTACTTAGTGGGATACTGAGCTGTACAGACCAGTCCTAGATGTAAGCTTTATTTTAAAGTAACTTCAAGCTCTTAATCGTTGATTATTTTCACTGCCTGGACTCATTCATGGACACTTAGGGATATTATCAGAACTTGTAATTGTGGAATTGTCCTCCAATGTAACTGTTTTGTTCCCTTCACAAATACTGACTGACCTGCTGAGTGCTTCCAGCATTTTCTGATTTTTATTCTGGAATACCAGCAACTGCAGTATTTTTTTCTATTTAAATGATTGCAGACATGAGTAAGAATATTTGAGTTTGTCTTTAATCATAACATTTTTCCTCTGATTCCCAAGCCTGTACCAGAAGTTTGAATACATTATCCTATCTGACAGTGAAAGGATGGAGTACGGTCAGAGATGCTAAGATATGGACCAGGTGGATGTCAAAGATCTTCTGGGACTCTTTGAACACTGAGGAGATTTGTTCGGTGTGCTAGAGCAGCCATTCCTTAGGTGCCATGGCATGTTTGAAGGGGGTCATAGTCTGAAAACTGTGAGAAGGGGAGCCCCAAGGACTTATGGGGCCGTGGTAACTGAACCGATGAAATACCCAAGCCAAACCTAACTTGGAGCCTGATATCTTGAAACTTGCAGAAAAGCACCAAAGCTCAAGGATCACATTAGGCCTGATAGATGTTTAATTTCAGACAGTCTTTTCAAAGTTCTGTCTAGTATGTTGGAATGTTCAACTCTTCTTGGTGTTCAATAATAAATGATTTTTTGTCTCTCTTTGTGTTGTATCTCTGTTTGAAATGGAGTCCCTGAAATCTGAGGAAAGCTCCTGGAGGGCCGTGGCCAAAAAACAGTTGAGAATCACTGTGCTATCCACATTCGCCAAAGTAGTAAAAGTATTTTCATTTCATAGTAGTTTGTCATAAAGTGTTTTGACAAGTTTTTGAGTCACAAGATAAAGTGACATACACTTGGAAGGTTTTAAAAATGTGCACAGTTAGCTTTAATACTTTACAAAAATTGAAATTACAGGATTTGAATTGACAGGGTGTCTCCAATGGTAGATACTCTGAGAAGTTTTGTTATCAGAAGAAGGACTTTAATTCAGAGCTTCCTGTTCAGTTTTCAAATGTAAAGGATTATTAACGTTGTTTGAAAGAATTAGTGAAAAGTCGCATTGTGGACTCGATGGGCCGACTGGACTGCTTCCATATTGTAGGGATTCTATGATTCTGGGTGATTATTTGCAGTGTAATTTTGAATTCAACGCAAATTTTATTACAAACACTAGAGGGCAGCAATGTATCACTTGGCAGCTTCCCTGAAGCCTGTGGATTTCAAATCAGGACCAAGGACAGCAACCAATTCAATGTAAGATTTGCAATAAGGAACCATAAATGTAAGAGAGTCACTAAAATCAAAGGGAAATTAAGCAAACTGTTATTTATTCAAAAATTCATGAGAATATGAAACTGACTTTAACAAGGAAAAGTCAAGGAGCTAGCATAGATAGATCTAGGGTGAAAGTAGATCAGCACATGAACAGGAAATGAAGAGAAGAATAACCTCAAGACTTAGATGAGAAGGGCAGAGGAGGCTCATATAGACCATAAACTTTTGTAAACTAGATAGACCAATGTCTTATTTTTGTGCTGTATGTTCAATGATCAGAATCTTGCTGACTTAGTTTGTTTCACAGGTGACAGGCTTTTTAACCTGGATCTTGCTTGGGAAGAATTCTGGTGAAATCTTACTTCAGGTAATGAATTAGGCATTTGCCTCTGAGGCCGCTGTCCAGTTAGGAATGCTGAACAAGATTCAAAGTCAAGAATGTGTCAAAATGCAAAATTTAAAGGCTAGTTGGCAGTGCTGGGTCTTTTTCTTTTCTTTTGAGGGAAAGGGATTGACAACATGCAGGAGAGGTGTCTGAACACTGAAAGAGCCCCATTACTGGCAATCATGATGCCGATAATGGAGAATACATTTGAAATTGACAGCCTGGTCTGGTGCCATACTAACAATGAAAGAAGAGATAAGGAGTGAGGAGAGAGAGGTCAAAGCATTTCATTGTAATCATGAAAATAAATCTGAACTACCTATTTGTATTATGAAAATAAATTTCATGATCAGTGTGTCGTGGGCCTGTAATCACAGTTACCAATGTTTTTCACTAACTGAGGCCTTATCTTTCTTGCATAGAAAATATTGAAAGTGTTGCAGGGACTGTGAAAAAAGGCAACCCTAATCTCTGAGGAGTAGTAGTACTGTGAAGAATCACCTGCTACATGAATCATACAAGCCCTTCACTGGCACCAAATCCTTCACCATCAACACCTTTGGCTTACTCTTGACCTGAAACTTAATTAAATAAATCATGTTAATACTGTGTCTAAAGATAGGCGAGAGTTTGTAATTTTGCTATTGAACTTTGGGAACCCATTTCTTGATTCACTAAGACCTGTGTGCCATCTAGAATACACAGGTCAAGAATGTTCCAACAACACTTGAGAGCCTCAACACTATCTAGAGCAAAGCAAGCTGCTTAATTTGCACTACATCCATATTTTAAAAAGCAGTACCTCAAATGGTGAAAAACAGGTTCAATATGTGTCATCCATGAGATGCCCTAAAGCATTCTGCTCAGGATCCTTCAACAGCAACTTCTGAATCTGTAGATTCTTGTCACTTAAAAGATCGAGAGGAGCAGATTCATAGGGACACCATTAGCTGCAAGGTCCCTCCAAGTCATGTAACATCTTGACTTTGAACCATATCATTGTTCTTTCATTGTTACTCTCCATTCCTATCAGCACTCAGTGCATCTATACTACAAGAACTGCAACATGAGGAAGGTGACTCACTACTATCATTCAAGGGCAGTTGGGAATGGACAGTAAATGATAACCTTTCCAGTAATTCTTAAGTTCCCTTGGAGTGCAGGTTCACAATCCTTTGAAAAGTAGAGTCGCAGGTAGATAGGTTAGTGAATAAGGTGTTTGATATGCTTTCCTTTATTGGTCAGAGTATTTAGTATAGGAGTTGGGAGGTCATGTTGCGACTGTACAGGACATTAGTTAGTCCAGTTTTGGAAAATGGTGTGCAAGGATGTCGTGAAACTAGAAAGGGTTCAGAAAAGATTTACAAGGATGTTGCCAGGTTTGGAGGCTTTGAACTATAGGGAGAGGCTGAATAGGCTGGGGCTGTTTTCCCTGGAGCTTTGGAGGCTGAGGGGTGACCTTATAGAGGTTTCTAAAATCATGAGGGGCATGGATACGATAAATGGAGAAGGTATTTTCCCTGGGTTGGGGGAATCCAGAACTCATGGGCATAGGTTTAGGGTGGGAGGGAAAAAATATAAAAAGGACCTAAGGGGCAACCTTTTCAAGCAGAGGGTGGTGTTTGTATGGAATGAGCTGCTGGAGGAAGTGGTGGAGGCTGGTACAATTTAAAGGCATTTAGAGGGCATCTGGATGGGTATAGGAATAGGAAAGGTTTAGAGAGATATTGGCCAAGTGCTGGCAAGTGGGACTAGATTAGGTTAGGATATTTGCTTGGCATGGACAAGTTGGACTGAAGGGTCAGTTTCCATGCTGTACATTTCTGACTCTACCTTGGTGGAACCTGAGTTGTGGTCAGACAGGTGGCACAAGATGTGGAGCAAGTGATGACAGTGGCGATAATTGTAAGCAGTTCCCATTAGAAGAAGGCGTGCAATGGCAGCTTTGAATAACAGGGATGGGTCAAGACAGCATCAAAGTGTTCTCCCACTTGTGGAAAGTGCAGGCAGTGCTGAAAGAATGAAGGAGGCAGAGATGATGACATCGTGGCTCCCTTCAAGCCTTTCAGTTTCCTGTCACTTCCTGGATTCCTCTGACTTGCACAGATACAGGTGGAGCGGTGAATGACTGGGTCTTCATTGGCAACACAATCCATAGGATATTTGTCATTGTCATCTGATTCATCTTTGCAGAGAAATGAACAGGTAGTCTCCACATATATTCCAGCTCCCAAAAATAGAAATTGCTGGATAAAACCCAGCAATTGTGGTGGCATCTGTGGAGAAGCAGAGTTAACATTTCAGGTCCAGTGACCCTTCTTTAATAATTCAAATGGGCAGCTCAGATTTATTTCCATGATTACAATATAATGTTCTTACCTATTATCTGTTGGATCCTTATTTTATTTAGAAGAAGGGTTTCTGGATCCAAAACAGTAAATCTGATTTCTCTCCACAGATGTCATCAGAACTCCTGAGATTTTCCAGCAATTTATGTTTTGTTTCAGATTTCCAGCATCCAAATTTCTTTTGTTTTTGTATCATCCAGCTAAGGTGGTTGTAATATGTAGAAATATAAGGAAGATAATATGGATAATAATTTTATCCACCTAGGGCTTAAGTTAGTGTCTTCAATATTGAAAGTGTCATGATGAATAGCTTTACTGTGATTAAAATAGCAAGTTTTGAGATTAATATGTTTATCCTATTTGTTAGGTTTCATGTAGTTCTTCATGGTTAATTGCTCATTATCAAAAATAGCTGAACAAGTGTATTGGCTTCAAGTTTTTAGATTATGAGGGGTGGTGGTTTGCATTAATATGAGACAATAGGATCTGCCTTTTAGAGTACCATTTAGCTTGGGGTCACACTGACATGGGCACCAACAGTGAAGAACTGCATGCCGGAGCCCCATATGAAACTTGTCCAGATGAGGGCGTTATCAGCTTCCCAAATATACATGTCCACAGGCATAGGCATCAGCAACACCTTTGGATGGGCATGCTCTGTTGTGAGATCATCATCACAATCCATCTCAATGTATAGCAAGACAGCCATTGAGTAGGACCTTAGCTTGCTTAAAATACAATTTCAGTGACTTGCTCAGTCTGGGGTGCTCCTAATTCTGAGTCTTCAAGAATATTATGTCACGGTGTGCAGCACTCTCTGCAAGCTGACACTGTTGTCACAAATCTGGTTCCTTTTTTCTCTAAAAGCTGTTCCTTTTCTTAAGGATACTGTGTCCTTGGGTTTTTATCAGAGGGGTCATCAACCAGGCCGGGTTCCAATTAGCCTGGTTTGGTACAGAGATTAAAGGGTATTGAGAGGCCTTTTTGTTTATATGTAAACAAATGAGACTTCAGGCCAAAGTGGTCATGTTTTAGAAATGAGCTGTATAATGAAAGGGGAGTGGTCAGCTCTCAGCTGAATAGTTCAGTCCAAAATTGGTTGGGAGTTCAACAGTGAGCTGTATGGACACTTTCTCTCTCTTTATGCCCTTCTAACTGCAACCTGGAAGCATCTGTTCCTTTTTTTAAACTGTGTTTTAAGGGGGTTTGCTTATTGGGACTGTTGTGCATATTCGGAAAAATCTAGTTCGGACAGACTGAGTTCTGTAGGGGTTCTTTATTCTGTTCTTCATGTTTCATTGCGTAACTTTGTGAATAAATTTCTGTCTGTTTTAAAACCTAGTAGTCAACCTTGATAACATACTTCTGGTCATTTTCACTGTACATTTACCAAAACAAGTTGCAAAGTTATGGTCTGGGTTGTCTGCTCAAGAATGTTTTGAGTGGTCTGGCCTAGTCAATAACACTGTAGAGAAGTGTGGAGGTGGTACTTAAAGAGGGTGGAGTCTAATTTTCATCTGAGGTAGAGGTGGTGATGGTGGTGTTACAGGAGTATAAACCAGATCCTGCTCAAATTGACAGAAGCGTTTTGAATTATGTTCTCATATTAAGCAATCTCTTCTTCTTTCCCCTCTCTTTTTTTAATCACTCACTGTCTTGTTTACTCAATCTTGTGTCTGACACATACACTCTGTACAATTTATATTTATTTCCTAGCTTCCTGACAGAAGCACTTTGGCAAAGTACGATTCTGGAGGAATCTGAAAACAAAGAATGTCATTTTTAAATTGCCTTATTAGGAATCAATGGAAAACAGTGAACATGATTTCACTTTCCTTTACTACTTTCCCTCATTTCCTTGTTCCTTACAACTTTTTGTCAATTTTTATCAAACCAATTGATAAGACAGGAAATCAAGACTCCGTTCTTTGTTGATAGACTCCGGTAACTATTCAATTTTGCAGTTTCTTCCACACAGTTCACTAGTCGTAATGGTTTCCCCTTGATATTTACCCATTAACAATAATCTGCTTAACTAGTTGTGACATTTCTTTAGACTCTCTTCTCATTATGTAAAACTTTGAAATACAGAGGAACTTATAGTACAGTGTAGTATCCTTACCACTGGGCCAGAAGATCTGGGTTGAAGCTCTCCATTGGGGTTCATAGTCTATATCTTTAACATCTTATATTCGATATAATACCACCAAACTTCCATATTTCCCCCTCCTTTCTTTAAACAAGAATAATTACACCATGTAATCATAAAGTAACCCCAAAAAAATTAAGTTCTTCCAGTTCCTCATAGGATCTTAATTATTTGTTAAAGCAAAAAATTGGAGGAAATACCAGGAACTTGCATCAACTAGTCATTATGGAAATCTTTTCTTTTTCTTTATAACATTTCTCAGACCTCCCCTTGCAAAATTTCCTCTAAAATGTTTATAAATGCACACCTCTAACCAGGGTTTCTACTGGTGCCAATTTTTCAGGAGCCAAGGCTCTCTTCACTACCATTTTGTTTTTTTTGGATTCCCTCCTAAGTCACTTACTTCTTTGGGTAGTTTCAAGAACATTTGTGTTTGAAACTTCTCACTGTGTAAAAAATTATATTGATTGATTTCCAGGAATATGATGCTAAAAGAGCTACGAAGATCTTATGAGATCTCTTTTCCTGCGTAGGGGAATCCTCTAACATCATAATTATTGAATTTTCATTTGAACTCTAAGTCACTCATCTGGCTTTAGTTTTTTATAACCCATTAAGAAGCATTCTTTTCTCTGCCTATCCATGTGTACAATAAATTTGGCTGTCCTCTATGTGATATCATAGTTCTTTTCAGTTCTTCTGTATGGCTTCGTATGCCAACGTATCATCTAATTTCTACAGATTGTAACTTTAAACTCTTGCCTTTGTTTCTCCTGATATTCACAGAGTTGCTTAGTCAAAGAGTCATTGAGTTGTACAGCATGGAAACAGACCCTTCAGTCCAACTCATCCATACCGACCAGATATCCTATATCAGTCTAGTCCCATTTGCCAGCATTTTGGTCATAACCCTGTAAACATCTCCTATCCATCCAGATGCCTTTTAAATGTTGTATTTGTACTAGCATCCACCACTTTCTCCAATAGCTTATTCCAAACATGCACCACCCTCTGCATGAAAAGTAACTCTTTAGGTGCATTTTCAATTTTACCCCTGTCTCTTAAACTTATGTCCTCTAGTTTTTGACTTCCTTACCGTAGATAAAAGACCTTGTCTGTTTACCTTATCCATGCCTGTCATGATTTTATAAACCTCTGTAAGGTCACCCCTCAGCCTCCAATGCTTTAGAGAAAATAGCCCCAGCTAGCTCAAACTTTCCAACCCTGGCAATATCCATTTAAATCTTTTGGCACCCTTTCAGGTTTAGCAACATCTTTCCTATAGTAGGGAGACCAGAACTGAAGTAGGTAAAAACAATGACTGCGGATGCTGGAAATCAGATTCTGGATTAGAGTGGTGCTGGAAAAGCACAGCAGTTCAGGCAGCATCCGAGGAGCAGGAAAATCGACGTTTTGGGCAAAAGCCCTTCATCAGGAATAGAGCTCTATAGCCCTGTCTATCTGTGACTCCATCCTCACCTTCAAGGAACTATGAACCTGCACACCAAGGTCTTTTTGTTCAGCAACATTCAACAACAACCTGCCATTAAGTATGTAAGTCTTACCCTGATTTGCCTTACCAAAATACAACACCTCACATTGATCTAAATTGCATTCAATCTGCCACTCCTTGGCCCATCTGATCAAGGTTCTGTTGTGCTCCAGATAACCTGCACTGTCCGCTGTACATACTAACAATTCCTCCTATATTCTCACCAAATCATTTGTACTAATGACAAAAGGCAGTTGTCCCAGTACAGATCCTTGTGGCATATGCTTGTCACAGGTCTCAAGTCTGAAAATAAACCTTCCATCATCACCCTCTGTTACCTACCTTCAAGCCAATTTTGTATCCAAACAGTTAGCTCTCCCTCGATTCTATGTGACCTAACTTTGCTAACCATTTGTTGAATGCCTTGCTGAAGTCCATATAGATAACATCCACTTCATATCTTCTTTCTCATTCTTCAAAAAACTCAATCATGTTAGTGAGACATGATTTCCCATGCACAAAGCCATGTTGACTATCCCTAATCAGTGCTTGCCTTTACCAAATATGTGTAAAGCATGTCTCTCAGAATCCTTTCCAACAACGTACCCACCGCTGACATCAAGCTCACCAATCTATAGTTCCCTGGCTTTTCCTTACCACCTTTCATAAATGATGGCACCATATTAGGCACCACCCAGCCTTCTGGCACCTCTCCAGTGGCTATTGATGAGCTTAATACATCATTAAGGAGCCCAGCAATCACTTCTCTAGCATTGCACAAAATTATGGGATACACCTGATCAGATTCCAGGGATTTATCCACCTTTATGAACACATTTAACATCACTGCCTGCGTATTATGGACACTTTTCAACATATCACTGACTACTTCTCCAAATTCTCTCGTTTCCATGTCCTCCTTTGCTGTAAATAATGGCATAAAATATTCAACCAGTATCTCATCCATCTCCTGCAGTTCTACACATAGACGGCCTTGTTGATCTTTAAGGGGCCCTATTCACTCCCTGATAAATCTTTTGTCCTTAATGTATTTGTAGAATGTCTTTGGATACTCCTTAACCCAGAAGCTTTCTGAGAGTCATAGAGTCCTACAGCGTGGAGACAGGCCCTTTGTCCCAAAGTGGTCCATGCTGACAAAATGTACATTAACGCTCGCTCCATTTCCTTGCACTTGGCCCTAATCCTTCTAATCCTTTCCTATCCATGCATTTGTCCAAATGTCTTTTAAATGTTGTTAATGTACCTGCCTTAACTACATCTGCTGGCAGCTCATTCCATATGCGTACCACCCACTGTGTAAAAGAAAAGTTGCCTCTCAGGTTCCCTTTTATTCTTTCCTCTCTAACCTTAAATGGATACCCTCTAGTCCTTGATTCCCTAACCCTGGGCAAAAGACTGAGTGCATTCACCCTATTCATGCCTCTCATGATCTTATACACTTCTATAAGATCCCCGCACCCCCCCCCCCCCCCCACCTCAGTCTCCTATGCTCTAAAGAAAGAAGTCCTAGCTTGACCAATTTCTCCCTATAATTCAGACCCTTGAGTCCTGGCAAGATCCTTGTAAATTTCTTCTGCATTCTTTCCAGTTTAATGGCATCCTTCCTATAGCAAGATGACCAAAGCTGAGCACAATATTCCATGTACAGCCTCACCAACATCCTGTATAACTGCAATGTAATTTCTCAACTTCTATGCCCAATGCCCTGACTGATGAAGGCCAGTGTGCCAAAAGCCATCTTCACTGCCCTGTCTACCTGTGACTCCACTTTCAGGGAACCGTGCACCTGAAATCCAAGGTCCCTCTATTCCACTATACTCCTTAAGACCCTACCACTTTCACCATGAAATTCCTACCTTGATTTCACTTTCTAAATTGCAAGACCTCACACTTGTCTATATTAACCTCCATTTGCCATTTCTTGGCCTGCTTCCCCAGCTGATCAAAGTCCTGCTGCAATTTCCTTAAATAACTTTCCTTACTGTCCACGATGCCTCCTATTTTAGTGTCATCTGCAAACTTACTAATCATGGCCTTGTACATTCTCATCCAAATCATTGATATAGATAACAAACAGTAATGGGTCCATAACCAACCCTTGAGGCACTCCAGTCTGACAAGCGTCCTTCCACTATTACTCTCTGCTTCCTACCATCAAGCCAATTGTGCATCCAGTTTGCCAGGTCTCCCTGGATTCCATGCAATCTAACCTTCCAGAGCAGCCTATCATGTGGAACTTTATCCAAGGTTTTACTGAAATCCATTTAGACTACGTCTACCTGCCCTCATCAATCTTCCTGGTCACTTCTTCAAAGAATTCTAACAAATTTGTGAGGCATGATCTCCCTCACACAAATCTATACTGACTATTCCTAATCAAACCCTGTCTTTCCAAATAACATGTATATCTTGTTTCTCGGATTTTCTCAAGTAACTTACTTACTGCAGATGTTAGGCTGACTGGTCTATAATTCCCAGGCTTTTCTTTGCAACCCTTCTTGAATAAGGTCGCAACATTTGCTACCCTCCAGTCTTTCAGGATCTTACCTGTGGCTAATGATGATGCAAAAATATCTTTTTTCCTCTTTTTGTCCACCTGATTTCCCTCATCCGTATACTCCTTATACTCCTTGAGGGATTCACTCGATCTGAATTCTTGGTCTTGTCAAACTATGTCCTCTGTTTACCCTCCTAGCTTGTTGCAGATTAGTGATGTACATCTCCTTCCGCCTATGCTCAGAATTCATTTCATAAGTTCATAACTTCCAAGGCCATGTTCACTTTTGACCAGTTTCAGAATTCAAACTCCATTATCTGATCTTCCACATCTTTAGCACATTTTGGCAATCCACAGATCTTACTTTCTGTCCCTCACCTTGCACATTTAGTCAATGACTTTACCTGCTCTCCTTATTGCATTGACCCCTTCTGACATTCATGTTACTTTGTGTAACTTTCAGTGCTGACTTCTGGAAAAAATAGCCTTATCTGGTATCTCTGTATTACTTTATCCACATTCAGTGCTTCATCTGTTATAATCTGGTTCTCATAGTTGTCCAACACTTGTATATACAAACAACACGATGCCTCATCACTTTCAATGATCTGTTCACATTCTGTAAGTGTGTAACCAATGTCAATTAGCTCATGTAATGCACCCAAACATTTTTGTTATCATGTGTAAAATTACTGTTTTTCTATCACTACATATTACTTTACCTGGATCGTCCCCTCTTTCTGTTATTCTTCATTGCAATTATTCACTTTTCCTGGATTCAGATTTATTTTGGCAGCCTTTCCTGATGTTGGAAGGCTCATCAAATCTTCTCTGAAATATCATCTTTGATGACTGCCCTTCTCCCTGCAAGTAGGACTTTCAAGTACTCAGGAAAAGTGGAACTAATTGTGATACCTTCCCAAGCCAGGGGGTGATCACTCATTACTGAATAAATCTTTGGAATTCTCCCAAAGACAATTACTATGCCTGGGGTCCCTAATTTGCAGTAAGGTCTTTACATAGACTGCAACTAGATGTACACATATTAATTTCCAAATTGGTTTGACAGCTAGGATTTCATGGATTACCTTAGCTATTACTGCGTGATTTCTCTCAACTTCCATTACTAAAGAGGCTTTCTGCTGCCATGTTCATTATCACATTGAATTTAGAGAAACATGTGGATATGTGTACAAATTGGCAAAACTTCCTCTTCCCCCACCTCATCCCAACTTAGTCAAGAATTTATGCCATTAACCTGCTCACTATTACTCTCTTCTCTTTACTATATATTGCTGTTGTCTGACTAGATCTAATTGCCATGTTTACAAAGTGCAAGATGAAAATATTTTCTTCTTTTACCCCATTCCTTCTAGTCAGTTGCTTCAACACTATGAAGCTTCCTGCTCATGGGAGACTCACCATGGGCCAAGATTGTATTCTCCTATTTTTTTTTAACATATATCACATTGACTGTTGATCGACATTCCCTCTAATTTTCCTTCTGGGGCCAAGGTGCAGCAGCAACATTTGGAACCAAAGTGAATGCTGCAATCAACTTGCTGCTGCTGACCACCTCATTAAGTTTAATGTGCTCATCATCCCTGACTCTTGTATTCTTTAGAAGGATTTTTAAGCTGAGATAAGATGAACAGACAAATGTGTGATGTAGATTTAAGATAATTAGTCTTTTTGTTCCTTTAAACTCCTATCTCCCAATACCGATAACACCTGCTTAACCTTTCAATTAGAGAAGTTAAGTCTTGTTCAAGGCTTGCAATATGTCTTAATTGTATAAACTATAAGTTCACTATCTGCCCAAAAACAATTATTTTGTGTTTCATGTTCAGTTTCACTTGAGCTTACTCAGTTGTAAAGTTATTTCATTTTGCTTTATGGCTCAAATTCCATTGTAACACAATGAATGGAGAACTCTATCATACCTGCAATACAAGACTATATAGATACAAGCTAAATGGAGAATTATAACTAAAAGGAATGAGGATGGAGGTAACTCCAGCATTTACTGGAGGCAATAAGAATTGGTGAAACAGAAGAGTGAACTGCAGGAAAGCCCAAGGTATAGGCAACATGTGTGTAATATGTTGCAAGGAATCATCATTGCTTTCATTAATTTCAATACATTGTCATTCCAAACCTGAAGAAGGTAGAACTCTCAAATTTCTTACCTTACTTGTCCTTATTATTTAATAGTCTAGGTATAATTTTAATCATCCACTCCACACCCCATGTGTGTAATTTCATAAAGCTTTCTTACTCTGTTTAGCGCAATGCGTTGTATTGTGAGTTGCACCTAAGACATTTGGTGACCATACCCTTTCTGGGATTCACTCATCTGTTATGGTTCCCAAATTCTGTTGTTGGTTCAAAGGACCTTTTGGGTTTTGTTCAGCTGTTCTGCTTAGGAATCCTCCCAAGGATCTGTCCTTGTCTTCCTCCTAAATCCTTTGCTAATCTTTGGTGACATGAGCTTGGCATCATCTTCTCTGGATACAATCTATCAGACTGCTTATTTGTCATGAAATTTTGGTTGAGTACGCATTAAATGATTTGGGTGTGAGCATAAGAGTTACAGTTCGTACGTTTGCAGATGACACCAAAGTTGGAGGTGTAGTGGACAGTGAAGAGGGTTACCTCAGATTACAACAGGATCTGGACCAGATGCGCAAATAGGCTGAGAAGTGGCAGATGGAGTTTAATTTAGATAAATGTGAGGTGCTGCATTTTGGGAAAGCAAATCTTAGCAGGACTTATACACTTAATGGTAAGGTCTTAGGGAGTGTTGCTGAACAAAGAGACCTTGGAGTGCAGGTTCATAGCTCCTTGAAAGTGGAGTCGCAGGTAGATAGGATAGTGAAGAAGGTGTTTGGTATGGTTTCCTTTATTGGTCAGAGTATTGAGTACAGGAGTTGGGAGGTCATGTTGCGACTGTACAGGATATTGGTTAGGCCACTGTTGGAATATTGCGTGCAATTCTGATCTCCTTCCTATCGGGAAGATGTTGTGAAACTTGAAAGGGTTCAGAAAAGATTTACAAGGATGTTGCCAGGGTTGATGGATTTGAGCTATAGGGAGAGGCTTAACAGGTTGGGGCTGTTTCCCTGGAGCGTCAGAGGCTGAGGTGTGACCTTATAGAGGTTTACAAAATTATGAGGGGCATGGATAGGATAAATAGACAAAGTCTTTTCCCTGGGATTGGGGAGTCCAGAACTAGAGAGCATAGGTGAGAGGGGAAAGATATAAAAGAGACCTAAGGGGCAACCTTTTCACACAGAGGGTGGTAAGTGTATGGAATTTGCTGCCAGAGGATGTGGTGGAGGCTGGTACAAGTGCAACATTTAAGAAACATTTGGATGGGTATATGAATAGGACGGGTTTAGAGGGATATGGGCTGGGTGCTGCCAGGTGGGACTAGATTGGGTTGGGATATCTGGTCGGCATGGATGGGTTGAACCGAAGGGTCTGTTTCTATGCTGTACATCTCTATGACTCTAAGACTCTATTGTCTGTAAACCTCATTTAAAAAAAAATTGTATCCATACTACTAAGTCAATCCTCTGCCTCCTGAATGACTGGACATGAAGAATGTCTAATTCTATCTCTGTAAATTTGATCATGTCTGCTTTTAATCAGCCATAGAAATCCTTACCTATATTTTCTCAACTTTGCCATGGTCGCCCTGGCTAACCTGAAACCTCCTCAAACTGGAGTAAATTGAAATCTTTGGTTCATCATCTTCATCTGAGGAAGGGTGGAAGCTGAAGAAAAGCATGTTAATGAGATTTCTTTTGATGTCTGTTCTGAAACCAAATGCGCAAGGTCACAGCAAGAAATATAATCCAAATTGGAAACACTGTAGTAATATCTTCTGCGCAAACACAACACCTATCTTATAATCTTCTGGGTGCAGGCGAGTTCTTGATCTGGAAGCATATAAATAGTAGCAAAAGGTAGGCAGATAAAAGGCAGCCTAAAGCTGCAACAGCTCACTAAGCCAGCCTTGTTGAAGTAGAGCCTACCTGTGTCTGCCGTGGCTTAGTAGAATGCATTATTCTCTTAATAAAACCATCTGTTTTGCAGGCAGGTGCCAGATGGGGGAATAAAAGCTGAATAGTTAGAAAGCTTTATTTTTTATTTCACTTTGAAAACAGACTGCAAGTTCTTGGAACCCAAGCTGTTCACTAGCAATGACCGCGAATCATTTGCACCTCCCACTGACTTTTGTATTCCAGCCTTTTCTGTTTTGTTTGAAAACACTGCAGCGAGAAAAACAGCTGGTTCTAGGAGTAGGACGAAGTGAAACCATTCTCCCAGCTACTGAAATAAAAATACATATAGTTACTGTTGCTCATTTTTTTAAGTATTAGAAATAGTGGAATTCTGTTTTTCAAAATAAATCCATGTCTTTCTCTTGAAAATAAATGGCATACCTATGCTTTGTATCAATGTAAATTTGAGGAGACTTTGCTACCAGGTGGCACCTACAGCAATGAATCATTTGTGCTGTTTTTGCCATTATTATTTGATTTAGAAGCTCAGTGTACCAGTTTGCAATATGTACTAATCTTGCAGAATGTTTATCTTGCCATTCCTGTAAGTAATGCATTATTAAAGAGTTAGCAAATTTGTCTTATCCTTCCGGTACTTGTTAAACAACAAGTTTATATTTATACAGTGCCTTTCATGACCACAAAATGTCCTGAAGAGTTTTACAGTCAAGATCTTCCAAAATTGTAGTAAAGGAAATGTGGAATACACACAACAATGTGATAATCAGAAAACGTGATGAATAAGGGATTCATATTGGTCAGGACACCAGGGATACCTCCTTTGTTTTACTTTGACAAACATCTTGGAATCTTTTTTATGCTCATCTAAAAGAGCAGAGGTATCTCATTTTAAATTAGCACAAGAAACAGCGCTTTGGGCTGTACAACATTATCTTGTGTAATACTGGGGTGCCAGCTTTGATTTTTGTGCTCATGTCCTGGAATGAAACTGAGCCCATCACCTTCTGACACAGGTGAGAGATAACTGATGCTGAAATTTGTAATTTTTATTCAATTTTTAATTTAAAGGTAACCGATGGCTAGTGGTATTGTCACTGAACCAAGAATCCAGAGACACAAGTCATGCTCTGTAGACACAGCTTCATATTCCTTTATGGCAGATGGTGAAACATCTGGAAAACTATCAAGCCACTGCCATCATAAAAACCAATTTGGTTCACTATAGTATTGGAGGGAACAGAAATCAGCTATTCTCACCTAAAATGGCTTAAATGTGATTCCAAATCAATGTCAGAAATGTGGTTGGATGTTTAAATATCCTCTAAAATGTTTAAGCCAACAGCTCCGTCATATTTAACTACTATGAAGTCTGGTTTTAAAAATAAATGAAACCACACAACTTTGACGAAGCCAACAGGGGTACCAGTAGCACACACAAATAAAAACAATATATAATGTGGAAGCTGAAGAAACAAACAAAAACAGAAACTGCTGGAGAAACTCAGCAGGTCTGACAGCATCTGTAGACAAAATGCAAAGTTATTATTTCCAGCCCTGCGGCCCTCCTTCAGAATGGATTATCTCATTCAACTAGCCTTCAGCTGATGAATCAGTTCTAGGTTGAATATCATTTTGAGGACAATTACCTTTGGGAATCTAAAATAAATTTAGACCTCTGTGATCAACAGTAGCCTCCTTAATTAAGAAGTTGGTCTGTATAATTAATTCTTCAAATGTACTTTGATTTGACAGAAAATTTCATATATATGGCTTTGCATAGGTCTTTGGAGCTTCTTCCTGTTTTGGAGTATTAGTTGCTTTGAATCAAACAAATCACAATCACTGAGATGAATAGCCTTTGTTTCCTTGTGTCAGTGAGATTAGTGACCCCCTTTTTAGCAGACTATGTGGTGAGCTGTTGCTGGACTTTTTGCTGTTGTGCCTTTTCCACTAAAAGGGACAGCTTGGTTTCATCTTTGCAATAGTGATGTTGTGATTGCCCAATTAACTAAATTGAAAAACATAGTTAAACATTCTGTTTCATTTATGCAGAAACAGACTATAATATTTTAACTGCATCCCATGCCAACATATGTTTGATATTGGTTGAGAAGTTCAATGATTTGTGAATTTTAAAGTGTCAGAATTTAGTCCTGTCCAAAATCTCTCATCTTACCACACAAGGTTTGTGATAAAATTTAAAATAAAATTGTCTGCAGAAAGAAAGTGAGGACTGCAGATCAGAGCTGAAAAATGTGTTGCTGGAAAAGCGCAGCAAGTCAGGCAGCATCCTAGGAGCAGGAAGAGTCAATACTGAACTGAGCAAGGGTGGGGTCCAAGTCACTAGATGATGTCATGTCATACTTTCATGTACTCTGTTTAAAAAAACATTGAAATTTCAAACTGGCATTTTAAATTTTTATTGTTTTAAAGGGATCCATTTCAATGTTTTTAAGACCAACTTCAAAATAATACAAGGATACAAAGTATTTCCCATTCCAAATTCTGAGTTCAAATTGGATATCCTTTATTATGGACCAGACCAAACCCTCTTTAAAATATATTAAGAAAATAGCCTAGACCTCAAACTTTTCCTATTTTTAAAGGTAAGTGTGTTCTGGACATGATTTGATTGGTCAAACTACTAGGCTTTAAGCAAACCCCACTTTATCCTTCACTATAGTTAAAATGCAATCAAAAGAAATACAACTGGAATAGTTTAACTCTACTAAAAAACTTAACAGAATAATAGGTTATTTAATGACTGAACAGCAACTGTTCAAATATTATAACATCCCACAAATGCACCCTTGGGAAATTCAGTAAAACCAATTGTCTCACGTGCAGTTCTAGCAGCAAGAAGAGAACTCCAGCTTTTAGCTGTAATAGAGAGAGGAATAAGAGCTTCCACATCCAGCTTCAAGACCCAGCAACTGCAGAAAGAAAAACTAAACTCCTGGTTCTTTGGAAACTTGACCCCACCCCATGCAGCTTCTATTGTTCCAACTTTAAAAAAGATCCCAAGGCCTCAAAAGCTGTTTACTTTATTGGCTTGTCACATGTTTGTCACCTCTGTCTCAACCTATTTTCATTTTTAAAAAACTAGGATGAAAAATGCCTCTTCAAGCCATTGTCCAGTCACTCTTTCAAAATGAACCTTGTTTTGAGAGCAAGCCAAACTATTTTCTTTCTGTTTTTTTCTACAGTAGTTTATAATTTAAAAATATTTTTAAACTTTTCAATGAAATAAGTTTTGAAAGGCTTGAACCTATAATACACTTGCACTACACTGTTTTTAATTCTGATTTCAACTGAATGTAAGAAATGCTGTTATTGTTAATGTTGTGGGAATTCTCTGTGAATGCAATTCAATTTTCATGGGTCTACTTTAACTTCACTGGGGAAAAGTGACTTGTTAATCGCTTTCTTAACAGTGCCGAAGGGTTCTATTCCTTCACCCACTCTTGATGGCTCCTGAGTGACATTACACAGGAGCTTTGTCTCATTACATAAAGATGCAATAATGGGGGAAGTGCTGTCAACTCTGTTCCCAAGGTTACCTGCCTTGTCTTGTGATAACAGTCCCAGCTGCTGTCTGTTCACAGATTTCTGTCTGGCGTGTTTTGATTTTTGCTAAATAAAGGAAGAAGTCAATTTTATCGTAGTATACGGGAAAATTACATTTCTGTTGGCAACCATTTTTACCATGCAGCTTTTTTTACCAATTCACAAAGTTTTTTATTCTCCTTAACCACCTATAAAGCACACAAATGGATACCATAAGCTAACTTGTTCGACTGTTTCTCACTCAGTTCTTTTCATAACCTCTTTCAAAAGCCTATCAAATACGTACTCATAATTATCATCGCATATTTCTCCAGTTTGTCGTTCTGCCCCATTGCTGAAGATCCTAACTTTTTCATTTAAATGACCTATTAGATGCACTTTATAATTTCTACTATTAGTGACATTATAATTTCTGCTAAAGGCTGTAGTTTCTCCCAGCTTCTAAAACTTAAAGCTAATTAAACCCCACCTCCTGTGATCCCATCTTCACTGTCAACTTTTGGTTTTAGGGGTTTCTAATCACAATTACCTCATATAGGCAGTTGGCAATTTGTAAGTAATTTTGAGTTTTGAAAAAAAAGTTTAGATATAATACATTAATTAATTAGATCAAGTATGCAACCACAACAATTGGGGATGGTTCACTGCTACCCAGAGGACAGGTGCAGATTATCTGAGTCCTATTAAAGTTGTGGGGCAGCATCCTGGTCTAGCTGAGGGGTTAGGCAACTCTTCCCTAAGTCTTCCTCCTCTCCTTTCAGTTTGTGTTCTGTTTGCTTAGTAAGGACTGCTTGTTGAAGGCTGCTCGATGAAGACTTCTGTCCAGGGACTGCCTAAAAACAGTTGTTGCCTACCAGGTCTGCTTGATGAGAACTGCCATCCGAGAGAAATCCCTTCTGCCCAGAGTCTACTCTATACTTGTCCCTGCACATTTACTTCACCATGGAATCTGCCTCCAAAACTCTCTTGGCCCCTATGCAGCTTTTCCAATGAGAGTTTGACTTCTCTAACCTCCTTGGTTCCAGTGCAGGGTTGGCTTAGCCCCAAGGTTTTTTTGGCACCTCTTGTCCTCACAGATTTCAGACAGGGAAAGAAACACAGGCTACCATTATTGAGGTCAGCAAAAAAAAATATAGCTGACTTGCAGCAAGCCTAAAATGCAAGAGATATGATAATCTCTGTTCAAAGAGAGAGAGAGAGAGAGACAACCAATTGAAATCCCAAAACTCAGGGAGATTCATATTGATTGGTCCAGTAGAAGGAACCACTAGAGCTGAAAATCAGCTTGGGAATTCTGAGGACTGAGGGAGTGGACTGTTAGATATTGGATGGCCGACTATGTAAAACAGCGAGGCATGAACACATTGAGAGGAAATGTGAGTTGTTCCTTATAAACACAGTAATCCTGTGGAGGATGTGCTGTATACTGTGTTCTCAGTTGTTAAGAATGTTAATATTTCTGTAGTTACTGACTAAACAGTGTTCAGTTGGTTACAGTAAGTCTTGACTCTTCTAATGCAGTTCCTCAAAGTTAGTCATTGGGAATTCATATCTCTTGTTTGAATCCCAATTGCTATAATCAATCCTAACCAGCTGGCACTAATAATAGACACAAGTTATTGTAATTTTGTCGAGATTTTGCTTGATTCCCTTTTTGGGGGGTGGGGGGTGGGGGGGCATGAAAAGGCTTTTCCAGGAATTTGATACTTTTGTTCCCTTACTTTCCTGGGAGTTTTTAAAATATTTTTATATTTATTCGTGGCAGCACGGTGGCACAGTGGTTAGCACTGCTGCCTCACAGCGCCAGAGACCGGGTTTGATTCCCGTCTCAGGCAACTGTCTGTATGGAGTTTACACATTCTCCCCGTGTTTGTGTGGGTTTCCTCCAGATGCTCCAGTTTCCTCCCACAGTCCAAAAATGTGCAGGTTAGGTGAATTAGCCATGCTAAATTGCCAGTAGTGTTAGATGTAGGGAATGGGTCTGGGTGGGTTGTTCTTCGGAGAGTAGGTGTGGGCTTGTTGGGCCGAAGGGCCTGTTTCCACACTGTAAGTAATCTAATCTAAAACAAAATGGCAGTAGACATTGCTGTTTAGATCAGCTTTTATTACCTGTTCCTAGATTACCACAATGCAGTTAATAGTCCACCATATTGCTGTGCACCTGGAGTCACATGTAGGCCAGACTAGATCAAGATGGCAGATTTCCTTTCCTAAAGGACATTATTGAACCAGATGGATTTTTCCCAGGCAATGGTTTTATGGTCATCATGAGACCATTAATTCCAGATTGTTATTGACTTCACATTTCATCTTGGCATGATTTGAACCTGCTGGGATGCCAGAACTAGACTTAAGAATCTGGTTTAGTGATAATAACACTATACAAGATCTCGATGGCATGATCATATTATGTTTGAAAACTTGGGATGCTTAACTGTCTGTTTCTAATTGGGCACCATACCTGCCATTAGAACTCCAAAATAGCATTCATTAGATATATGCATATCACATTTGTGGCATGAATTACACAGATGTTACATTGATAAGGCTATAATAATGCTTATTGTGCACATCTGCAGGAAACCTGCAGGGAAGGCAATTCAAGAGCACAATCAGTGTGCTGTGCTGATTTGATGTTTGTTATGCCATCTTAATGCTCAACATTCAAACTAATGCTCTTAACTTTGCAAAGCTGGACATGAGTTCAGTTATAGCTGATTGACTTTTTTCAGTCTTTGACTTTGCAAATGTTTGAGGATTTCAATTGGCATATGCATACAGGGGACATGGTAAATGCTGAGGGGTTGGTTAGCTCAGATGGCTGGAAAGCTAGTGTCTAATGCAGTGACATCAACAATGTGGGTTCAATTCTTGCACTGGCTGAGGTCACCATGAAAGTCTCACGTCCTCAGAGGCATGGTGATCACATGTTCAACTCAGTATCAGTTGTCTATCTCCCTCAGCCTGTGTGGTCCACTAAGACTACAGTGACCTTACCTAAATGCAGAAGGGCTTTGTCTGATTTCTGGGATTCTCTGTGATCTACAAACTCAGCGCAGAATAAAATAATTGAATTTTGCACATTCCTGCACTTTGGAACTCTATTCCAGACTGGAGCTAGATAGCAGAGGAGCACAAGTGGTCCATCTAGTTTTTGAGTTCCTTTGTTTGATCAGATCATTGCTTGTGATCTCATTTCCATTTTCCTGTGTGCTCCCCATAACACTTTAACCTCTTGGCTATTATCTACCACTGCCTGGAATGCATTCACTGACCCAGTCTCCATTGCCTTCAGGGGAAAATAATTCAAATGACTAAGTTAAATTAAAGGAACAGCAGAAATTTTATAGGTGCCTGGAGAGAATTTACGAGGGAATTTTACAGGCTGGGTTGTGAAGGAAGAATTTGTGGTGTTAAATAAATGCATGATTTTCAAATCTTTATCCTTTTTGCATCTGATTAGGGAAATATGTCTTAAATATTTCAGTCACGTTTGCTCTCAAAGTGCATAAAATGGGGCTTTCAATTCTGAGTCAGGCAGCTTTGAGAGTTTCACATGTTGCTGAATGTGAGCCCTTTTTTCCACCTCCAATCTGTCTCAAGGACAGCCCACTGCTTGGCTCCGGTATGGTATGGGTCCTTGAAACTTACAGACTTGAATCATTGTAGGCAATAGAAATGAAAGGAAAGTTAATAAAAAATGATTTCAATGTTTGAATCAACTCTCAAATTGAATTCCAACTTTGGGAGGGTGCATAGAGCTTTCTTCATTGCTCAGATGTACAAAGGATTTCATATGTTCAATGTTTTGCTGCTGACCTATTGCACAGATAAAAAAATATATTCAAAGCAGCTTATTTTTCCAAAGTTCCTACACTGAAATATGCTGTGTATTTCTTGCATTTGCTTCACATTGATGGATATTTCTGCAAATAACCTGTGATGTATTTTGCGTCAAAGTATTGGAATATCAACAAGGTTAAAATTTCCTCCTTGTTGAGTGTTTTCACTCTGTCTAATTTTATTTTCTGTTGACTTCAATGGAGATACTGAATAGGTCGGCACTTGAAGAACATGAATTGAAGCAAATAATAAATTATATGTGCATGAACTCTGGAAGCATTTAAAATAAGATGCTACACTGTCTCATTGTTGTGGTGGTTGGAAATATCAGAAGCACAACTAAATGCAGTGGATGATGGTGTGACAGCTTCTTCTGATCTGAGTTTCCCACCTGTTTCAACAAGATCACTATCATCCCAGTGTCAAAGAAAAATCATGCGATGTGCCTTAGTGGCTACTGCCCAGTTGCTCTGATATCCATCATTATGAAGTGATTCAAGAAGTTAGTAATGGCACACATCAAATCTAGCTTTCTAGATTGCCTTTTTCCGCTGCAATTCACAAACCATCACAATAGGTCCACAGCAGATGCCATCTCCCTACAGTCATCCCTGGAACATATGGATAACAAAAACAACTACATCAGACTCATCTTTATTGACTTTAGCTTCGTATCTAATGTCATAATTCCAACCAACACATCTCCAAACTAAGAACCTAGGACTCTGCCTTCCCGCTCTGCAACTTGATCCTCGGTTTCTTGACCTGCAGACCACAATAATGAACAATAATCCTCAACATTGGTGTTCTGCAAGGCTCTGTACTCAACTCTTCTGGTACTCTTCATATACACAACTGTGTGGCCAAATTAATCTCAAACTGCACTTATGAATTTGCTGATGATATTACTATCGTGGGCCAGATCTCAAATAATGACAGGAAGGAGACAGAGAGCTTAATGGAATGGTGTAAAGACAACAATCTCTCCCTCAAAATCAGCAAAACAAAGAAATTAGTCATTGGAAGCAGAGTGGAGGACATGGCTCTGTCTTGATCAATAGAGATGGTCGAAAGCTTCAATTCCGAGAAGTAGATATCACCAACAATCGATGCTACATCAAGAAAGCACACCTGCAGTTCTACTTCCTCAAAGGATTAAGGAAATTCAGCCTGTTCCAGGATGGCTCTTAACAATTTTTATAGCTGCAGCATAGAAAACATCTGTCCGGATGCATTATAGTTTGATACGGCAACTGCTTTGCCCAAGATTGCAATATATTAGAGAATTGTGAACTTAGACAATCCATCATAAAAACCAGCCCTCCTTCCAATGACTCAGTCTACACTTCCTACAGCCTCTGGAAAGTAGCCAACATAATCAAAGACCTTTTCTACCCCACTTATACTCTCTTCCATCAGGTAGAAGAAATAAAAGTTTGAAAACCCGTTCCAACAAATTTAAGAACAGCTTCTTCACCACTGTCATCAGACTTATGAACGGATCCTTCTTGCATTAGAAATGATCTTTCTCTATTGCTGTTCTATTGCACTGATGTACTTGTGTAAGGTATGATATATCTGGTTGGCACACAAAACAGTACTTTTCACTGTATCTTAGTACATGATGATAAATCAAGTCAAAAAAAAAGCCCTGCTTGTCTTCCATGAGTAGAATAATCTTGTGGGCATTAACAAATTGTAAAATTAACAGTTCTAGTTTGATATTTATAAAATGAAAAAAATCCAATTACCTATAAATCAAGAAGAAATAAGAAAAGTGTATTAAAACTGGGAGACTGAATAATTTGGTGAAAGAAGGATTTAAAAATCACAGTTGATAAATGTAATATGACTACTCTGTGACTCTAAGGGTGCAACATTCACATGCAAAACACTACTTAGGTCAATCTGATTTTCCTGGAGGCTGGCTTCATTACTTGCTTTGCTGATTTGGTGTTTTCCAGAAAGTGGGACAGCATAACATGATTGTTTCATGGTATATTGGTGTCACAGAGCCCACTTGGCCGATCTAACTGAACAACACAAGCCAAAGTAGTGCATGAAGCAGAAAGATGACTGCTGTAGTCGTGCTCCCTAAAGAGCCAGGTACTCTGCCACATTAGATTAGATTACTTACAGTGTGGAAACAGGGCCTCCAGCTCAACAAGTCCATACCGACCCACCACCCATTCCCCTACACCAAACACTATGGGCAATTTAGCATGGCCAATTCATCTAACCTGCACATTTTTGTTTCCTGTGGGAGGAAACCAGAACACCCAGAGGAAACCCACGCAGACATGGGGAGAATGTGCAAACTCCACACAGACAGTTGCCTGAGGAGGGAATTAAACCCGGGTCTCTGACACTGTGAGGCAACAGTGCTAACCACTGTGCTGTCATGCCACCATGTGAGATTCTTAATATTCCAAAGTATTCTGAAGTGTGTTTGTAGCAGTTTGATGCTTCCACAGAGATTTGCCATATCTATAAGATAAGGACAGAGAGTTTAATGACTTGTCCGCACAAATGTTGCAACAGATATAGGGATGGCAGTAGCAGTGCCTCTTCAGACTCTGTACCTTGACCTCTTTCAAGTTGATGCATGACACCTCCAGGTGAGTGGCCATTGCACTCAGTATCTTGATGCTCATGTTCATTCAACACTTTTCAGTAAGCTGCCCATTGCAGTCCTCATCTGTGTTGTCTGCAGTAGTACCAGTGTCTCATCTTGTCTTGATGTGAGCTCGCAAATAAACCATTGTTTACACCTGAACTGGTTGCAGCTCATGCCACATCAGTTGCCGTATGCAAATTCCAACTTTATGCTTCCCCTCTTGTATAAGTGCAGTGCCAATGTCTGAACTAGTGGCTGAGCGTGTCAGATTATATGGCAGGGCTTTTTCATTACTGCTATGCTGGTGCTCTCTTTCCTCCTTTTGAGCTCCTATCATTGTTTTCAATTTGACGTGGAAAAAAAAATGTGTTTTCCAATTCTCACTACCCCTGTACTCCTTCAGTTATTTATCAATGATAGGCACAATTCCCAAAAACAAAGCAGCACAATAGTGCTTCTTCCTGCTGGAGTTGGGCAGATAGCAATTCAAGGATATCTGAAAGCAGGAGTTCAGAGTGTGAGGTTTTATACAAGGGAAGGACATTTGGTGGGAAACAAGGTGCCTATAGTCAGATTGTCTGCAGTTTGCTTAACATGCCAGATATTGTTTTGATGTGTTCTGTGAAGTGGGAAGCTGCATAAGGCAGAAAGACACCAGAATTAACGTTTTCAATGAGTTCAGATGTATTAGGACCAGGTACAGATGGCATACTACATACTATTCCAAGAATCAACTCCTCTATAGGGCTCAGAAGGTGAAAGACTTTGTTCCCTGCCAGCTCAGCTCTGCTCTGCCACATTCTGTTGTGTTTGAACTGCAAGAGAGGACAGAGTGTTATGCTACATGTGTTTGTTAATGTGCCTATCATAGATGAATAACTGGAGATAGAGAAGCAGTGAGGGATAGGTATGAAATTAGCAATATTGATAGGTTTGTGAAGATGAGATAGCTGGATGTAATGTGTGTCCTGAGTACCATGGAATGATAGTTGTGTCGAGCAACATGTCTTGTAGGGGTTAGAAAATGATGTGTGTATTTATTTACTGATGGTTGCCACTTGTGTGAGCTAATTAGACCTCTTAAGGTACTGCTAGAATGTTCTGGGATCCAGACTCCTGGGCTAACATTACTGACAACTTGAACTCTCAATTTTACTTGAAAGTCTTGTAGAACATTTATCTCTCACCATGCCTATCTGTACCACCACTGCCTCACATAATATATCCATCACTTTAGAGTCACAGAGATGTACAGCATGAAACAGACCCTTCGGTCCAACTCATCCATGCTGACCAGATATTCTAACTTAATCTAGTCCCACTTGCCAGCACATGGCCCATATCCCTCTAAACCCTTCCTATTCATATACCCATAGAGATGTTTGTATCATTGATAGTCACAGGTGAGGTGCCAGAAGACTGGAGGTTGGCTAACACGATGCCACTATAAAGCTAGGGAAATATAGACCAGTGAGCCTGACATTGGTGGTGGGCAAGTCTGTAAATGCTGTAATTGTACCAGCCTCCACCACCTCCTCTGGCAGCTCATTCCATACACGCACACCCTCTTCATGAAAAAGTTGCCCCTTAGGTCCCTTTAATATCTTGCCCCTCTAACCCTAAACCTATGCTCTCTAATTTTTGACTTCCCTTCCCCAGGGAAAAGACCTTGTTTATTAATCGATCCATGCCCCTCATGATTTTAGAGACCTTTACAAGGTCAACCCTCAGCCTCTGATGCTCCAGGGAAAACATCCCCAGCCGAATTTAGCCTCTCCCTATTACTGAAATTCCCCAACTCTGGCAACATCCTTGTAAATCTTTTCTGAACCCTTTCAAGTTTCACAACATCCTTCTGATAGAAAGGAAACCAGAACTGCATACGATATTCCAACAGTGGCTTAACCAATGTCCTGCACAGCCAAACATGTCCTCCCCACTTCTATACTTAATGCTTTAACCAAACGCCTTCTTCACTATCCTATCTATCTGTGTCTCTATTATGAACTTGTAGTCCAAGGTCTCTTTGTACAGCAACGCTCCCCAGGACCTTACCATTAAATCTGATTTGCTTTTCCAAAATGCAGCACCTCATATCTGTCTAAATTTAATTCCATCTGCCACTCCTCAGCCCATTGGCTCATCTGATCACAGTCCCATTGTACTTTAAGGTAACCTTCTTATCTGTCCACTACACCTCCAATTTTGGTGTCGTCTGCAAACTTACTAACTGTACCTCCTATGTTCACATCCAATTTATTTATATAAGTACAGAGAAGTAGTGGACCCAACACCAATCCTTGTGGCACACCACTGGTCACAGGGCTCCAGTCTGAAAAACAACCCTCCACTACCACCCTCTGTCTTCTACCTTCAAGTCAGTTCTGTATCTATATGGCCCATTCTCCCTGTATTTCATGAAATCTAACTTTGCTAACCAGTCTCCCATGGGCAACCTTGTCAAATGCCTTAGTGAAGTCATATAGATCACTTCCACTGCTCTGCTCATCAATCCTCTTTGTTACTTCAAAAAATGTAATCAAGTTAGTGAGACATGATTTCCCATGCACAAAGCCATATTGACTATCCCTAATCAGTCTTTGCCTTTCCAAATACATGTACATCCTGTCCTTCAGGATACCCTCCAACAACTTTCCCACCACCGACTTCAGGCTCACTGGTCTATAGTTCCCTAGTTTTTCATTACCACCTTTCTTAAATATCGTGTTAGCCAACCTCCAGTCTTCTGGCACCTCACCTGTGACTATCGATGATACAAGTATCTCAGCAAGAGGTCCAGCAATCACTTCCCTAACTTCCCACAGAGTTCTCGGGTACACCTGATCAGGTCCTGAGAATTTATCCCCCTTCATGTGTTTTAAGACATCCAGCATCACCTCTTCTGTAATATGGACATTTTTCAAGATGTCACTCTGTATTTCCCTACATTCCATATCTTCCACTTCCTTCTCCACAGTGAACACTGATACAAAATACTCATTTAGTATCTCCCCCATCTCCTACAGCTCCACACATAGGCTGCTTTGCTGATCTTTGAGGGGCCCTAGTCTCTCCCTTGTTACCCTTTTGTCCTTAATGTATTTGTAAAATCCCTTTGGATTCTCCCTAACCCTATTTGCCAAAGCTATCCCCGTCCCCTTTTTGCCCTCCTGATTTCCATCTTAAGTATACTCCTCTTGCCTTTATACTTTTCTAAGGATTCATTCATTCTCTCCTGTCTATACCTGATGTACACTTCCTTCTTTTTCTTAACCAAAACCTCAATTTACTTTGGATTGCTCCTTCTACAGTTTCAAATAATTTAAATTATATAGCCTTTTTTTCTCTTTAATTGAGTGTCTCTCAGATGAAAGGGCTTTTGATGGAAGTGATTAACAAACCATATTGCCGAGGCTTCTTACAGTGTGCAGAACTCTTAAGTAGTTTAATGGAGCAGAAAACATTTTGAAAGAAGGCCAACTCTTGCCACGATCACTTCAAATTATGGATAAATTCAAAAAGATCTCAAATCAGGACACTCATGCTAGAATTGGTGCAAATAAGAGTCATACAGCATCAGATTCTTTGGTCCAATTCATCCATGCTGACCAAGTTTCCCAAACTAAATGCTTGTGTTTGACCCATGTACCTCCTATTCTATGTACCTGTCCAAATGTCTTTTATTGTAATTGTATCTGCATCTAACTTTCTCTGGTAGTTCATTCCACATACAAACCACCCTCTCTAAAAAAGTTGCCCCTTAGGTCCCTTTTAACTCTTTCTCCTCTCATCTTAAAAAGAAATTTAGATGAAAGGTGGTATATAAATGAGTTATTGGAAAACTCAGGCTACCCTCAAAGGTTAGAAAAGGCAGCTTTTAGAATGGTTAGAAAGACTTTATATCTTCCACCAGTCACTATTTGAATCTTTCCACTTGCTTATCCCCATATATGGTTTTCACTTCATCGAAACATAGAATAGGAGTGGGAGTAGGCCATTTGGCTCTTTGAGTCTGCTCCGCTATTTAATATGATCATGGCTGATTATCCAACTCAATATCTTGTTCCTGCTTTCTCCCCATATCATTTGATTCTTTTAACTCTTTAAAAAAAAACTAACTCCTTCTTGAAAACATTCAACGTTTTGGCTTCAATCACTTTCTGTGGCAAAAAGTGGCAAAGATCCACTTATTCTTACACTTTGTTTCTTGTCTACCAACCAGTTCTCATGCCACCCCCAAACCCATGCTCTTTATTTTACATGCCAATCTCTTATGCAGGAACTTATTGAAACTGCCTGCAAGTCCAAGTAAAGAACTAACTTCCCCTCATCAACTCTACTAGTTGCATCCTCAAAATTTCAGTATGTTTGTCAAGCATGATTTCCTTTCCATAAATCTGTACTGACTGATCCTGCCATTGTTTTGAAGCTGCTTCAATTCATAGTACACCAAGGTGTTCAGATCAATTGTAATTCCTTCTCCATGGATTATATGGTCATTCAGAGTGAGGGAATGGCAGTGACAATGAACAAATATTTTGTCTGTATAATGGAAGATCACAAGTTGCATGGTGCAAAGAAAGTATAACCTCTTTGTTAAAAAGAGCAAATTAAGTTAAACCCATATAAAACATTAATTTTTTTTTCTTGCTTTAGTTGCTTCTAATTGATTTTAAATTCAAGAAACACATTGGCTTTGAGAATATTAGCATGTGTAAATTTGACGCACTCAGTCTGAAATGCCTCTCCTTAGAATCTTAATAGCAGTGTCTAGCCAAAAGCTAAATGCTCATAACTATCCCACAACACAACTTCAAGACCACAGTTTTCTGGCTGTTCGAGCCATAGTAGCAGGCAGTACTTCCCCCATACATGCAATCACAATGTCAGTGTCAGAGTGGCAGCTGCTACTTGATGCAGACTAATAATACTGTGTAGTCTTTAATTAATTTTAAATTTCTGACTTCACGTGTGGATAAAGTGTGGCGCTGGAAAAGCACAGCTAGTCAGGCAGCATCTGAGGAGTTGGAGAATTAGACATTTTGGGCAGGACCCTTCATCAGAACTTCATATGTGAGCAGCTGTGAGTGACAGTTCTCAGAAATGACATTCAAAGAATTCTTTAAATGCAAGTCTTAGCTCAACTGGAGAATAGCAATTGCAAAATTATCAAATTTAAAATGGGAATGAATTTTGCACGCCTATCAGACTGTCTGCATGTGGCTGAAGGCTCACAAAAAGGAGCAGATGACCTGTCTGCCACTTTCTCACCTATCCCATATCTATCTCCCATGTTACCAAGGCATTGATGATGCTGGACATCCCTTGGGTTGACCTCGAGTCTTGTTGTGGTCACTTCAGTTCCTTATCCCATCCTGCTGCTATGTTCTTTTGTAGTGAGGGATGCCCTGCCCAAGATGATAACCAGTAGCATTTACTGGGTGAGCTGGTGTCAGATGAGAAGATTTGGGGTGTGTCCGCTGCTCAGACCTGGTATTACTAGGATTGGTTAGTGCTTCTTAAAGGCCAGGCCTCCTCCGCCGATGAGAACAGAAGTGTTCCCTTTAGCCAATAATTAGTTGTCCAAGCATAGAATGGCTGTGGGGCAGCCTTTTTGTTTTGTGGGTAGGTTCTTGACCAACTTTGTAATTTGAGGCAGGATGGTGTGAGGTGACATCGCATCCCATACATTTCAGTCCACGACCTGGGAGTCAGACATATTTAATGACTGGGGACAGGTATCTAAACTTAAGAGGCTTGTGGAAAGAAAGTTCAGACAAAATTAGATAAAATCTGACAATTTAGACCCTAAGTTGATCAACAAACACTACAAATTTAGGGGGTAAACCAGTAAAAGACTACAGTAGTCGTTTAAAAAAAAACTCACCAGATATGTAGTTTCACCAGAATGAAATTAAGAAAATAATAGAAGCTGTGTCAGAGAGAAGAAGTCACAAACATTGCAGGGGCTAATTATAACAGTTATTCTATACCAGTAATTTGACTTTTGAAGTGAAGTTGAAAATCAGAATGCAATTGATCTTTAATTGGAGAATTAAGATTAAACAGCAAGTATTTTGAATGAGTACTAACCTCAATATCAGCACAATTTGTTTCTTAAACAGACATAAGTGAGGAAAAATGAATGACTGCAGCCCGAAAAATAAGATTAATTTACAAGGACATGTGATATTTTTCCAGAAGATGAATGCATGATATTTTTCCATTGACAGGAGATTTCTGAAACACTAAGAGTCAGTATGAGGGAATTGATGAGTATTGTTTAGAATTTAATGCAATCATGTACTCATGTCATTCCAGGTCTGATTTGGTCATGTGACCTCTGTCGTGAGACACACAATGCAAGCAGCCATCTTATTAGCAGCTCAATAAAAACATTCTGATCAGATTGATGCTGTGTGAAGACAAAAACATGGTTTCAGAAATGAGGCTGAGATTGAAGAGCTGGTGCGAGCAAATGCTGGATTGTTTGGAGCTGTGAAAGCTGCTACAAGCATCTGAAAGAGAACAAAGAAACAGACTGCAGCTGGAATACTAGCCAGGAGAAAATGGGTTGCAGATTTTCTATCCTAGCTGCAGTTGAAATTATAGATAATATAAAGCAGAATTTACAGTTTTTCCATGCACATTGGAAAATAATAAAATGCCAAAAGATATGGTTAACTTGTAGTTACAGTATTATTGTTGAGAAGAGATTGTTCAAAGTGCAATCCACCCAGAATCACTCTGAAGAACAGGAAAAGAAAACATTGCAAAAAATATGAAAGCCTTGAAGGTATGCTTTGAACCTGAGCTAAATGTACCTTATGAAGAATGTTACAACTCACTGGGGTAGCACACATGAAATCAAACCCGGCTCTTCTCAGCATCGCGTGAGTTAAAACATCTTTAAGTACGTACAAAACAAAATCCCTCATTTTGAGACCCAGGTTGATAGAAAGCATCAGCCAGATTTCAGGACTTAACAAGAGTTAGTATTTTATTACATTATAAACAATCAGCATTTAACATAATTAAAACTCTAATCCCCTTATAAACTCCTTCTTACAGACACATGCACCAACATATGCATAAACAGAAGGAAAAATGCCTAGTTGGAGGGGAAAAAGCTGAAAACAGCTGAGTAATCTTTGCCCACAAATTCTGGAGAGCTGATTCTTGAGGATCTGAAGGTTTCTTCCTGGATTCCCTTTCTCGAAGCTTTCACTGTTTTGCAATGACTGGTTCACCTGTAAAATGTCTCTGATTTATCAATTAAAAATCACAGCTTACAGAAACTGCTGAATTGATTTTCTTCAGGTTTAGTGTGAGTTTTGACTGTAGAGAGCAGAAAGACAGTGTTTAAGCTTTTGTAGATCAAAACACTCTTCTGTGTTTTCATCGCAGCCTCAAGATGTTCTGTACCTGACAACGAATCATATAGAATTTTGGCAGGCAAAAGGCCTAAGTCACTAGGCCATCAACTTATAAAATTCTTGTTACGACCTAGCTGTATCTGTATATAGGACCCCTCTGTTCCAAATCATCCACAACAGCTTCAACTACTGATTGTTCAAACAGCTGAACTGATATAATCATTACCATGGGTGTCAGGTTATTTAACTTTAAACCATACAACCATCATTTTAAAACATTGGCTTTAAGCTCTCAGAATTTTGTGATTTAGTGCAACTAAAAGATGATCTAATTAAAAGCAGGATTGTGTAAAGTAGGAGACATACTGCAGTGGCAACATGTCCACTGTGAGACGAGAAACTTACTGTCAGGAAAAACACTGATGTGCAGAAGTGTTACATCTTAAAATCGTCAGTTGGAACATATTCATGCCAGAGCTGGCCAGGTTTTGTATGACACTGATAGGTAGTCCACGCCCAAAGTGCAAAACATTCATGGACAAAGAGCAGGGTGCAAATGATGTGGTAGATATCATGCAAACAAGAAGAAGGCATACCAACATGGTGAAAGCAGTGTTTTCTCTTGGACAAATTGAATTGTTTTGCACATTAATGGCTGGCTAAAAGGAAGGATAACAAGCGAGTAAAGATGGCTGTTCAAGAAATATCAGCTGAAGATTCTAACAAATCACTCCATACTGCATGGCAGGTTGGTTCAGTCAGATCAGTAGGTGATATATGATTTGTCACTGTTGGAATATGGACTCAGAAGGAGAATATCAAGTCAGCACAAATGAGACACTGGTGCAGCATACAACATTATGACATTCACAAATTTCTACAAAATGTGCAATGTGGTGATCCAAAAGTGAAGCCCTCTGAGGACATATGATGGCATCATATTTGTGCTGAAAGAACAGATCATTCTGCTAGGTACAAGAATATGAACAAAGATTTGGAGTTCCAGATTGTAGACAACAAGCAAAATTCACTCGTTCCCACTGAAGCAAATCTGAAACTTGAATAGGTAACCCTCCAAATTTCAAATGAAATTTGCGATATTTCAACGCAAAATAAATCATTGACCATGGAGCAGATCCTAGAGGAATGCAACAATGTGTTCAGAGGGTTAGGATGTCCCTAAGTAGATAAGAGTGCAAGACTAATTCAGCATTTGCTGAGGCAAGTTTCAGTTTCACTCATGGCCAGCTAGAAAGACAAGATAGAAGAATTAGAAAAGAAGGAAGCAATCAAGAAAGTGACAACTCCTATAGAATCATTCCTGTGGAATCAGAGAACCAATCTGGAAAGCTGGGACTTTGTATAGATATAAAGGATCTAAATCAAGCTCTGAAGAGATCTCATTATTCCAAATCAATGATCAAAAATATTTTGTGAAGGGAAATTCTTCACTACTTGAAATGCAAAAGGTGGTTACTGGAAAGTGAAGCTGGATGAAAACAATAGCTTTCTAATACACATTCTGATGCCCTTCAGAAAATACACATGCTTGTGTTTGCTATTTATTATATCCCGACTCCGGGGGAGCATCAATACAGATGACACGAGTTACTGAGTGATCTTGTCGGAGTGGTAGCTGGGTGGACGATCTGTTCACTTACCAGTGTGGAGACACAATAAAAGAAACACAGGGTCTACTGAGAGGGAGGAAATGAAGAAAATCATTATTAGTATGGACATGGTGTTGAAGAAATTGATGGGATTAATGGCTGAGCTGATAATCTACATCTCAGAGTACTTATGAAAATGGCCCGAGAAATAACGCATATACTGATTGATTTCAAGACTCTGTAGACTCTGGAACAGTTCTGATGGATTGGAGGGTAGGTAGTGTAACCTCGCTATTTTAAAAAAAGGTGGAGAAAAAACTGCGTTATGGGCCAGTTAGCCTGACACTGATAGGAAGGAACTACAGTCCACCAAAAAAGAATTAATAGTAAAGCGATGTTAAAACAATAACAGCATTAGGCAGAGACAGTATGGATTTATGAAAAGCTGCCTGAGGAAGGAGCAGGGGCTCCAAATGCTTACGGTTTCAAATGTCGTGTTTTTTGATTTTGTCCACCTGAGTCCAACACTGGCACTTCCATATCATCACTTCTAGTTGGAAATGGTCCTGGGTTTGGAAAGTGCTGTCTGAGGATCTTTGAAATGCTGCAATGCATCTTGTAGAGAGTACACACTGCTGCTACTGAGCATTGGTGGTGGAGCGAGTGGATGCTTATAGATGTAGTGTCAATCATGTCTTGATACGGTTAAAGGTCGATAAATTCCCGGTACCTGATCAGGTGTACCCAAGAACTCTGTGGGAAGCTAGAGAAGTGATTGCTGGGCCTCTTGCTGAGATATTTGTATCATCAATAGTCACAGGTGAGGTGCCGGAAGACTGGAGGTTGGCAAACGTGGTGCCACTGTTTAAGAAGGGTGGTAAGGACAAGCCAGGGAACTATAGACCAGTGAGCCTGACCTCGGTGGTGGGCAAGTTGTTGGAGGGAATCCTGAGGGACAGGATGTACATGTATTTGGAAAGGCAAGGACTGATTTGGGATAGTCAACATGGCCTTTTGTGTGGGAAATCATGTCTCACAAACTTGATTGAGTTTTTTGATAAAGTAACGATTGATGAGGGCAGAGCAGTAGATGTGATCTATATGGACTTCAGTAAGGCATTCGACAAGGTTCCCCAAGGGATACTGATTAGCAAGGTTATATCTCATGGAATAGAGGGAGAACTAGCCATTTGGATACAGAACTGGCTCAAAGGTAGAAGATAGAGGGTGGTGGTGGAGGGTTGTTTTTCAGACTGGAGGCCTGTGACTAGTGGAGGGCCACAAGGATCAGTGCTGGGCCCTCTACTTTTTGTCAATTACATAAATGATTTGGATGCGAGCATAAGAGCTACAGTTAGTAAGTTTGCAGATGACACCAAAATTGGAGGTGAAGTGGACAGCGAAGAGGGTTACCACAGATTACAACAGGATCTTGACCAGATGCGCCAATGGGCTGAGAAGTTTAATTCAGATAAATGCGAGGTGCTGCATGTCTTAGCAGGACTTATACACTTAATGGTAAGGTCCTAGGGAGTGTTGCTGAACAAAGAGACCTTGGAGTGCAGGTTCATAGCTCCTTGAAAGTGGAGTCGCAGGTAGATAGGATAGTGAAGAAGGCGTTTGGTATGCTTTCCTTTATTGGTCAGAGTATTGAGTACAGGAGTTGGGAGGTCATGTTACAGCTGTACACGACATTAGTTAGACCACTGTTGGAATATTGCGTACAATTCTGGTCTCCTTCCTATCGGAAAGATGTTGTGAAACTTGAAAGGGTTCAGAAATGATTTACAAGGATGTTGCCAGGGTTGGAGGATTTGAGCTACAGAGAGAGGCTGAACAGGCTGGGGCTGTTTTCCCTAGAGCATTGGAGGCTGAGGGGTGACTTTATAGAGGTTTACAAAATTATGAGGGGCATGGATAGGATAAATAGACAAAGTCTTTTCCCTGGGGTCAGGGAGTCCAGAACTAGAGGGCATAGGTTTAGGGTGAGAGGGGAAAGATATAAAAGAGACCTAAGGGGCAACTTTTTTATGCAGAGGGTGGTACGTGTATGGAATGAGCTGCCAGAGGATGTGGTGGAGGCTGGTACAATTGCAACATATAAAAGGCATTTGGATGGGTATATGAACAGGAAGGGTTTGGGGGGATATGGGCCGGGTGCTGGCAGGTGAGACTAGATTGGATTGGGATATCTGGTTGGCATGGATGGGTTGGACCGAAGGGTCTGTTTCCATGCTGTACATCTCTATGACTCTATGACTCTAAGTGGGCTGCTTTGTATTGGATAATGTCAAGCTTCTTGTGTTGTTGGAGGTGCACCCATCCAGGCAAGTGGGGAGTATTCCATCACATTCCTGACTTGTGCCTTGTAGATGATGGATGGACTCTGGGGAGTCAGGAGCTGAGTTACTTGCCGAAGTATGTAGACATGATAAAGCTGGATGTGAGAGTGAACTGTGAGGAAGATGCAGAGATACTTCAGTGTATTTTGGGCAAGCTGTCTTAGTGGGAAAATGCATGACAGACGAAGTACAGTGTGGATAAATATGAGGTTATCCACTTTGGTAGCAAAAATAGGAAGGCAGACGATTATCTGAATAGCGATATATTGGGAAGGAAAAGGTGCAATGGGACCTCTGACCACTAGACACCGTAGTAAGTACCTTAACAACTATTGTTCCAGTTACATCCCAACATTGTTACCATTTCTATCTGGACTGTATTTTCTATCAGGAGAAAGTGAGGACTACAGATGCTGGAGATCAGAGCTGAAAAATGTCTTGCTGGAAAAGCGCAGTAGGTCAGGCAGCATCCAAGGAGCAGGAGAATCGACGTTTCGGGCATAAGCCTGACGAAGGGCTTATGCCCAAAACGTCGATTCTCCTGCTCCCTATATTTTCTATCAGGTTATTTTTGGTTGTTCCAATTTGGTTTCCCAAGTATACTAGGAGGTCACCTAGGTATGTTACACAATTAGATAAGACTATCTGGTCCATCGGCCTTTGAAAGCCAGCTGATCCATTTTAGAGTCTGAATGGCATGACTGGACACTGATTTATTCTATCCAGAGTTCTGAAAGTGGAGATTTCCTTTCCACGAACAGTCAAGGGAATCCGTCTTTATCCTTTGCATAAGTCTACTTTTGTAATGTTGGTTGTTTTATGTAACCTATCTATTTAATCCTCCAGCCTAAATATCGAGTAGGACTTCATTCTGGTCACTGCATTAACTTTTCAGTAACCAACACAGAGCCTTATGGAGCTGTCTACCTTGGGGAGAATGTTCCCAGGGAGCTCCAGCTTCTGCTGCTTGGCTGTATTAGTTGACACTCCAGCATGTAGTTAATCTCTTCCTGAATTTTGGCCAGTTTATCTGGGCCTAGCTGACATCCAGATAATGTAGACCTGGGGTGGTGCAGTCTAGCCTGTATCTGTAGAAGTCAATGAATGCAGTGACTAGCATTGTTAAGCCTATTTGTTGAGTGAATAGTGAGTCTAAGTTTCCTAATATTTCTAAGTTTCCTAATATATTGATTAGCTTGGTGGTCAGGGTTTAATCTGGGCTTCACCCACGTCTCCCTTCATTCTCTCCCATTGCTACCCTCATCCTCTAGTTTGTTGACAATGGGACAGATTGTTACTTCCTTGCCTCATTCTCGGTGGTGGTATTTATTGTATGTCATAGCGTTTCTTTATTTCCCTGATCTGAAGTCTCAATTCACTTCCCTGAGCTTTTTTGCCA
This sequence comes from Chiloscyllium punctatum, assembly GCF_047496795.1. NCBI lineage: Eukaryota > Metazoa > Chordata > Chondrichthyes > Orectolobiformes > Hemiscylliidae > Chiloscyllium > Chiloscyllium punctatum. Next base: position 49,753,204 of record NC_092762.1, on the reverse strand, counting down.
TTAGGCCATTATTTAAGCTTTTAAGAGTTCAATATTGGTAGGAGTGGTGGGAGGGGTGAGAGGACATGGTGATTGAGAATGTAACAAGTAAAAGTAACAGTAAGGGAAGGAATGAGAGTAGGTTCACAATCTAAAGGTGTTGAACTCAATACTAACCTACTCCCATTTCTTCCCTTTCTTTTTAGCCTTACTTGTTGTATTCTCTGTCACCATGTCCTCTCTCCCCTCCTCCCACTCCAGTGGGACTATCTGTTCTTTCCAGTTTGGCAGTTGGATACGTTACTGTTCTGCCATTCTCACATTCCAATCACTTAATCTGCACTATCAGCAGCCTTTCTCCTTCAGCACTCCAACCCTCCACTATTGCATAAATGCTGTTCCCTCCTCACTTAAAGTCAGCTGTGATGAAGAGTCATTTAGAATCAAAACGTTAGCTTGCTTTCTCTTGATGGATGCTGCCTGACTGGCTGTGATTACCAGCATTTTTTGTTTTCAGTAGATTCCAGCATCTGCAGTAGTTTGCTCTTATAATGTGTTAACATGATTGGCAATGCAAGAACATCCGCTACAGGTCAGTTTTTACAGGGAACAGCCCACAATTATGCTCAGGTTCCATTGGCTCATGCCTTCCCATTTCACTAAGTTGAGCATTGAATGGCTATTAAAAGTCTTCTCCCTCAATCCGCTAACAATTCCAGAACTAACATTGAATTCTGTTGATTTCTTTACCTATCATCTTCCGGAAAATCTTTGAGATTTTAGATTTTCACAGGATGTCTCTCTTTGACCAGAGATAGTCCTCCCTGCAGTATTCAGGATTTTCAGAATGCTGCTAGTTGTTTCCTGTCTCTATGAAACCTTTTTCCTTTGCCTGCAATCTCAGAGACAGAAAGACTGTGTGCTCATCTAGCTACTCCTACCTTTGTTTTCCAGTGTGAACACTTTTACAGATTGCTTTCAGCAAATCTCAAGCTGTGTGAAAGTGATTCCTGATGAAGGGCTCCTGCCCGAAACATCGATTTTCCTGCTTCTCAGATGCTGCCTGACCTGCTGTGCGTTTTTAGCACAACTCTAGTCTTGACTCAAATCTCAAGATGCCTCTACCCATATCCTCTTAATTCCATGCCAACAAAGCCAAATAGGTCCACTATGTGGCAAAATTCATAGTAATCATTTGAAAATTCATTCTTGAGATTGAGCATCATAAGTGTAGCTAGCACTTATTATCTATCTGTATTCCTAATTGCCCATTGACGTTCATGAGCTGCTGCCTTGAACAGCTGAAGTTCATGGGGTATGGATATATCTGCATTGCTTTAGAAGTTGCAGATTTTGACCCTTCCATAATGAAGGAATGGCAATATAGTTCCAAGACAGGACGATATGTGACCAAGAGGGTAGGTTGTCGGTGGTGCTCTTGCGCATCTGCACACCACATCATACTAGGTGATAAAGACAATGGGTTCAAAGGTGCTGTCAAAGGAGCCTTTGTGAATTGCTGCAGTGCAATTTATAGATGTTACTCACTCCTGGCACTATGATGTCTGTAGTGGTGGGATTGAATTTTGAAAGCATGTGGATGGTCCCCATCAAGCATGGTGTTTTGTCCTGGATGCTTGCCATAGTTCCTTCACAGGAATGTTATCGGATTAAATCATATACTGATCCACATAAAGAAAGAAAAAGAAAGACTTGCATTTGAATAACATCTTTTGCAATCTGAAGATGTCACAAATCTCTGCAACCACTAAATACTTTTAAGTCGAGTGACTTTGGTGCTTATAAGAATGTTATAAACTTATTACTTGAATGATATTTTAGGATTGTCTCTTTAATTTGGAGTTCAAAGGAGGAATGATAGTTGTCATCAGAACTGCTTGGAATTTTCCCTGATTACCAGTTTGGGTGACTTGGTTGTTAAACATTAAAGAGAAGGTACAAGCTATTCAAACAATGGCAAGAACATCTGTCACTGTGTGTACTCTCCAACTCTGAGGGAGAGGTGTTAGGAATGTCAGATTTCGTAAATGTTTATACTTTAAATTGCATATTTATTTCCAAGATAGAATAGAGCGAGGATTATATTAGCATTTTTGTCTGGATACGAAGCCCAAATAATTCATGTTATCAGAGAATGGGCTTCAGAAAGGATTAATACAAAAAAAAGCCATCATAGAATCAGGTGGCAGATTTTCCCATGATATCTGTGAACCTCACCTGCAAGAATCTGAGAACAAGGGAGAGCGGAGAGACCTAAAGACCTTACTCAGTTTTACACCACAGAGGATATTGGTGGAATCAAAGAATCCCAATGGTGCAGAAAGAGACCATTGAGTCCATTGAGTCTGCACCGACCCTCCGAAGCATATCCCACCAAAACATCCTCCATGTGCCCCCCCCACCCCAAACTGGCCTCTGGAATGCGATTTGAATCATGACATTCTGTCTCTGGGGCAAATTGGTTCCAATTGAACCATAGATGGCACCTATGAAAATATTTGACTAGGTGATCAAAATATTTCTTGAAGAGGTAAAGTTTTAATGAGCGCTTTAATAGAGGAGAGGAGGAGTTATGTAAATGGAAATATTTAAGAATGAGATCCAAAGTTTGCAGATTAGGTATCTCTAGGAAATGTTACCATTCAAGTGACAGTCATAGAGTCTCTACAGTGAGGAAGCAGGCGATTTGGCCCATCAAATCCACAAGCCCCTCCAAAGAGCATCAGAAAGAGCATCCCAACGAGACACCCTCTAGTTTTCCATGGTTAACCCACTTAGCCAGCGCATCCCCTGGACACTATGGGCAACTTTGCATGGCCAATCCACCTAAACCGCACATCTTTGGACTATGGGAGGACACAAGAGTACCCAGAGGAAACCCATGCAAACATGGGAAAATTGTGCAAACTACCATACAGGGGGAATCGAACCCAGGTCCTTAGTGCTGCGAGGTAGTAGTGCTAAACACTGAGTAACTGTGCCACAATGGGATGATATTAAACAATTCAGAAATGGAGGAATACAGAGATCTCATAGTTGTGGGGCTGGAGGACTTACAGAGATAGCAAAGAGCCAAACCATGAGTGGATTTTAACACAAGTTTAAAAAAATTAAATTTGAAGAGTTATTGAATTGGAAACAGTGTCAGTCAGCAAGTACAAGAGTGATATTATTCCGAAGGAGGATGTTCTACACAACTATTATGGTGAAATTCATTTCCTGTGTATCCAATTATACCAGGTAAGCCAGTGTTATTTGAGAATGTGACATTCAGACCACAAGGCGTGTCAGGTGGCAACATTTAATTCAGCCCCATGATAGGGATGGTGCTCACTGCAAAGTTTTCAAAAGGTCACTCAGGAGAGTTTGGAATCAATGAACAAAAAAAAAATCAAAGAAGACAGACAGGGTCCAAAGGTCAGTTAGCACGTGAATGAGGCAGAGAGCAGATTTTTAGATGCCTCATAGAAGCGAGTATTTTGTGTCAGTTTTTACTGCGAAAAAGGACATGGAAGATTTAGAATGTAGGAAAATAGATGGTGACATCTTGAAAAATGTCCATATTACAGTGGAGGAAGTGCTGGATGTCTTGAAATGTATAAAGGTGGATAAATCCCCAGGATCTGATCAGGTGTACCCAGAACTCTGTGGGGACCTAGGAAAATGATTGCTGGGCTACTTACTGAGATATTTGTATCATCGATAGTCACAGGTGAGGTGCCGGAAGACTGAAGGTTGGCTAACGTGGTGCCACTGCTTAAGAAAGGTGGTAAAAACAAGCCAGGGAACTATAGGCCAGTGAGCCTGACGTTGGTGCTGGGCAAGTTGTTGGAGGGAATCCTGAGGGACAGGATGTGCATGTATTTGGAAAGGCAAGGACTGATTAGATTAGATTAGATTAGATTACTTACAGTGTGGAAACAGGCCCTTCGGCCCAACAAGTCCACACCGCCCCGCCGAAGCGTACCCACCCATACCCCTATATCTACATCGACCCCTTACCTAACACTAGGGGCAATTTAGCATGGCCAATTCACCTGACCTGCACATCTTTGGACTGTGGAAGGAAACCGGAGCACCCGGAGGAAACCCACGCAGACACGGGGAGAACGTGCAAACTCCCTGAGGCGGGAAATGAACCCGGGTCTCCGGCGCTGTGAGGAAGCAGTGCTAACCACTGTGCCACCGTGCCGCCCAACATGGCTTTGTTGGGGAATAGTCAACATGGCTTTGTGCATGGGGAATCATGTCTCACAAACTTGATTAAGTTTTTTGAAGAAGTAACAAAGAGAATTGATATGGACAGATGCGATCTATATGGACTTCAGTAAGACATTCGACAAGGTTCCCCATGGGAGACTGGTGAGCAAGGTTAGATGTCATAGACTACAGGGAGAACTCGCCATTTGGATACTCAACTGGCTCAAAGGTAGAAGATAGAGGGTGGTGGTGGAGGGTTGTTTTTCAGACTGGAGGCTTGTGGCCAGTTGAGTGCCACAAGGATTGGTGCTAGGTCCAATACTTTTCATCATTTATATAAATGATTTGGATGTGAGCATTAGAGGTATAGTTAGTACGTTTGCTGATGACACCAAAATGGGAGCTATAGTGAACAGCAAAGAGGGTTACCTCAGATTACAACAGGATTTGGATCAGATGGGCCAATGGGCTGAGAATTGGCAGATGGAGTTTCATTTAGATAAATGTGAGGTGCTGGACTTTGGAAAAGCAAATCTTAGCAGGACTTATACACTTAATGGTAAGATCCTACTGAACAAAGAGACCTTGGAGTGCAGGTTCATAGCTCCTTGAAAGTGGAGTTGCAGGTAGATAGGATAATGAAGAAGACATTTGGTATGTTTTCTTTTATTGGTCAGAGTATTGAGTACAGGAGTTGGGAGCTCATGTTGCGGCTGTACAGGACATTGGTTAGGTCACTGTTGGAATATTGCATGCAATTCTGGTCTCCTTCCTTTGGGAAAGATGTTGTGAAACTTGAAAGGGTTCAGAAAATACTTACAAGGATGTTGCCAGGGTTGGAGGATTTGAGCTATAGAGAGAGGTTGAACAGGCTAGGGCTGCTTTCCCTGGAGCGTGGGAGGCTGAGGGGTGACCATATAGAGGTTTATAAAATCATGAGGGGCATGGATAGGATAAATAGACAAAGTCTTTTCCCTGGGGTCGGGGAATCCAGAACTAGAGGGCATAGGTTTAGGGTGAGAGGGGAAAGATATAAAAGATACCTAAGGGGCAATGTTTTCACTCAGAGTGCATTGCATGTATGGAATGAGCTACCAGAGGAAGTGGTGGAGGCTAGTACAATTGCAACATTTAAAAGGCATCTGAATGGGTATATGAATAGGAAGGGTTTGGAGGGATTTGGGCCAGGTGCTGGCAGGTGGGACTAGATTGGGATGGGATATCTGGTCGGCACAGACGAGTTGGACTATAGGGTCTGTTTCCGTGCTGTACATCTCTATGACTCTATGATGCTATAAGAGCCATCTGAACTAGTCAGGCTTTGTGTCTGGAGCAATGAGTTAACTCCCAAGATTAGTTGGATATTTCTATGCCTTTTGTATTCAGGCCAAGTTGGAGGAGTAAGTAGGCAGCTAGGTTTTGCAGTGAGAGTTTTGGATAAATTGTGGAAGTTGTGGCTCACAAGGTGCCTGGAACCACAGGTCAGTATAACTGAGAATTGAGGTGAAAAACCACAAGCAATGTCTGCTTGATGCAACTGAGTCAAAAAATGTAGTGCTGAAAAAACACACAGCAGGCCAGGCAGCATCCGAGGAGCAGGAGAATCGACGTTTTGGGCATAAGCCCTTCTTCAGGAATCCCTCTCTTGATGCAACTGAGCAAGATTAGAGCTCAGGGACACGAACAGCAAAGATCTAGTGTGTGAAGCATTAAGCCAGGCTGGGTCTATGAATCTTGGTACTGAAGGGGGGGATCCTGAGTCCAGGTGAACATAGATCTAGAAAGGAGAATGATTGATTAAAAACAATATTAGTCATTTAAGTACTCTATGTCAAACTGGCTCCTGGGAGGGAACTTCAAGGCCAGATCAGCAAATTGAAGAGTTGTAAAGCTTAGTGACGTTTGCTGACCTACTATGTCATTAATATCTGAGGCAAATTGGTGAGAAATCTGCCTTTATCACAACGGCTCTTTAATGTGCGCTGTAGCTTTCATCCGCAGTAAAAACCCACACTTATCATGTGTTAATTATGGGTATTAGAAATAAGCTGTCTAATTATTGTGCATTGCATTACTGTTCTAACTTTTATAGGACAGTTGTTATCTGTTTAACACTGTGAAGTTCTGTATCTTTTATTCTCTTAGCAAGTGTCATGGATCTCACATTTTGTATACCTTAACAAAATAAGTAGGTCCTGACAGGTCCTGGACCAAATCATAACATAATTTGATGATCTTGTTCAAAATAAATTTGCTAGTCTGCTCTTGGATCATAACACTGTCAATGTTGACTTTTTGAGGAAATTATAATGTAATTGACTTGTGGGACATCTCTCAACTTGATGTTGCAATGCTTCTAATTAGTTTTGGTAAAGTTCTGTTTGAAAGACTATTAGTTAAGAAGTGTTTCGAGAATTGAAGTAAAACTGAATGAAGGGCTGAAAATAATTGTTAGACAAGTTATCAGAGTGGAGTGAAGGACCGAATTGGTTACCTTAGGATTATAAACTCAGTGCAATACTGTTTCTAACTGACTTTAGTAAGTTAGATTCAGCAACTTGATGCAAAATAGTCAAATTTGTAAAAGGTTTATTAAGGGTTGAAATCAGAAATTCCAAAAAATGCAGGTAAATCAATATGTGGAATCAATTCTGAAGTGAAGCAAAATCACTGGAATTATTTCTGTAATTTAACTAGAAGCGTTAATATTTTTCTAGATTGATGAATAAAAGTGGACTAAATAAGTTTCCTCATTAATACTTATCTCCTAAAATTAAGATAGAGTATTTTAGACCAAGAATTATTGGCAAAGATCATTTTTTGAATGTGTTTTAGCTATCAGATAAATGTAACATTGGATGATAAAGGTCTTAAAGCCAGATTGGCTCACTTAGGGAAAAGTGGGTACTGCAGATGCTGGAGATTAGAGTCAAGATTAGAGTGGTGCTGGAAAAGCACAGCAGGTCAGACAGCATCCGACAAGCAGGAAAAAAAGGATGTCTTGGGCAAAGTCCTTCATCAGGAATGCTGCCTGACCTGCTGTGCTTTTCCAGCACCACTCTAATCTTGGCTCACTTAGGAGCTATGTTAGCTTTTGAGATTTTAAGCTACACCCGTGCAGTTAAGGACTTCAGACTAACTCTCCACTGTAAGTATTGGAAGGGTGTTGCATTATCAAATGTGTTGCTTGAGATGTTAAACTGAGATCTCAGTAACATGTTCAGATAGATATAAAAAAATCTAAGCCACCATGTATCCTGTCAACAACAATACTTCAGCCAATGGCATAAAAACAGATCAGCCTGTTGTTTTTGTCTGTTGGATTTTACTGGGTGCAAATTGGTTATTTTTCTACATGACTGTCTACATAGGCTATACACAATGTTACCAATAATAGTTGGGTATGGCTATCACAGGAGATAATAATCATTCTGAATTGTTTAACTGATTCATTAAGCAACGTGACAAGATTTCCCAACACAGTTGGCAGAATTCGACTGCCCCAGAAACTCCTACAAGATTCAAAATCTGTTTCTTTATTCAACAAATCTGACACACTTTGTTCTTTGCATTTACTTAATGTAAAACTTGCAAAATTGACTGCAGTTTAATAAGTTCAATGTTTCAAACAGACACTGGGATCTTGATTTTAATGCTATTTGCCAAGTTAGAACAAGCAATTAAATCTATTTACTGCCTTTTGTCCAAAAATATCCATTATTCAAAAAACATCTAGCCTGAAGTTTTCAGATAAAAGATGCCTGACTTGTAATAAAATAGCTTTCTGTAAAAACGATTATGGATTACAGAATAGGATGTTCTTATGGAATCTAAAACCCTTCTTCTGTTTCTAAATACTTATATGGCAATACAAAATGAAGGTAGGTCTAAATATGGCATTTGCTCCTCTTTACAGAGTATTAGATAAAAATTTCAGTTGCATACACTGCATAGCCTTCCTGGTGCTGATGCTTTTGTAGCAAACAACTGCTTCCAGTCAATGGTTGACCAAAAACTCTGTTTGGACATTGAACATGAGTGGCAGAATAAGGTAGGTGAATGCATGAGACGATAACTATGCTAACCCAACATGTATTCCCACCCCCGAACCATCTATTGTAGAATAGAGAATGAAAAAGCATTACACAGTCACCAGTTGCAAAAGAGGCATTAATCATCACAGGCATTGCAACTACCAAAGAATTGCCACTATCACTGTTGCCATGACTACTAACAGCACATCACCCTGCAGCAGCTGAACTTCCTTCAAGTTAATAAGTGGTCTGACATTCAAATATACACATTTTGATAAGTTTGATACTTAATGCAGCTGAACATTGATCTAATCCATTGAGTTGAAAGCCTATACTTATTTTAGCTGCTTGCATATATAGAATGTGAAGTACCACTCAGCTGAATCTTCTTTCATGTGAGGTCACCAGAGATTCTCGTACAGCCAGCACTCCATTCCCAAGGGTTTCTGAGAATAAAGCCTCAGAAATCATGTCACAGAAGTCAATTTCAGGGAAATAGCTTTCATCTTCACTGACATCCATTATCACTGGTAAAGTAAAGGTGGGTACATGGATTACTTTGACTGTGAATAAAGAGAGGAAAGGGAAAATTGAGAATTTTTGTATTATTATTTGGATCAAGAGGAGGCCATGACTGACGAATCAAATGTATATGTGAAGTGAAAACCAGAAGTAGGAAAAGGTCATTGAGTTTCTTTAATAATTGATCTGGACTTTGCTGCACCATTCTCACTGCCTCCTTTTTTGTCTCCCCCATTTATCTTCTTACTTCTCTCCTGCTCCATCCATCTCATAACATTCTCTCCCCTCTTTTCTCACCTTCTTACCATATTCTACATTGCAATTAGCAAAGACTGCTAATTCTGGATATTTATGCTGCTGGGGCATTATTGAAATCTTGATTAAATGTCACTGAGATATTTGAGGGTTACAAAAAATACTGCTTAAAACTTTGATCATAATGATTTTGCAGAGTGTGTTAAAACTTGTATTTTAATTTGAAACAGTGCATTGAAATGGCAATAGTTCTGACAATTTGTTTTGAACTCCAATAAAGAGTACTTTATGCAGGATTAGGAAGACCAAAACTCTGTTAATGTAATGATATTGCATTAGAAAAGTCAGTAATAGAGCAAAGCATTCCTGAACTATGGTGTAGCATTAAAGGCCCTATTGGAAGGAATCTGGCAGAGTAGGGACATACTACATGAGAGTAATAGCCGCTGATCAAACTACTTGGTGTTGGAGGGAATTGAAGAAAGATAAACTATACTGTTCAAAAGATTTGTGGGATATTCTAAGACATTAAGAATAATATTAGTCTTTGAGGTAGGACAATTGTGTTCTACCTGTGACAAGTCTCAAGTACATATGCAAAAATGCCCCCTTTATTGATAGTTAAGCAAGTGAGAATAGGTGACTTTCATAGGAACCTACCATAATTAAGTAAAGGCAAAGCGAGGAGTCACACAACATCAGGTTATAGTTCAATAGGTTTATTTGAAATCACGAGCTTTCAGATGTGATGAAGAAGCAGCTTTGAAAGCCTGTGATTTCAAATGAACCTGTTGGACTATAATCTGGTATTGTGTGACTTCTGACTTTGTCCACCCCAGCCCAACACTGGCACCTCCACATCACAAATAAAGGCAAGTAATATTTTAAAAATGAAGATGAGAAGAGTCACAATTTCTTTTCTTTTTGTTGCTTGATTTTCTGTAGGTTTGACATTTTCCTTCTGGCTGCTATTTTTGCATGTCTCATTAAGAAAAAATGGCATCAATTGTTTGCACAGAGCAGATTCTCATTAAAACTTTATGCAGTGTGGTATATGGTACTAGTTGTTTTCTCCGTATGATATGGACTATCAATATTTTTCACATTAACATGAGTCAGGGCTAGTGAACATGGAAAAACTCTTGTTTATGGTTCAGCAGGACCTTCCACTCTTTGGCTGTACTCAACATTTGCTGCTAAAACATCTCATTTGGTGAAACTATTTGAATTTTGATTAAGCTGCAGCAACTCAGAGTTGCCTCCTTCCTCAATTCACTTGTGAAATTATCCCACAATTGCTCATTTTAAAGGAAACAAAAAAACCTGAATTAATTTTGAGGGATGTTTGATTTGATAATTGCAAGATGATTGACAGTTATCTAAACTAAGTTTACGCTAGGATCAGTATCTGAAACTGATTAAGAATACCTAGTATTTATCTTTGCAAAGATAACTCTTAAATACATAATCACATTCTCCTCTCAATCAGCTATTCTATCTGTGAATCCTAAAGTTGAACAATTGAGCAGAACACAGATTCAATCAGCTGAAGATTGCAAATTGTTTTAATCTTAATCTTTAAAATTTCTCTATTTTAACCTTACTTCAGCTAAGGAAATTGATAATGAATATAGCCACCTCAAAATGAATTAACCGGTGACTATTTTTCATTGCATGGGTAGACAACTCATGCTGTGTAATCATTAAATATTTGTTAAGAACAGTAAACATAATTACCTTTGTGTAAAAAATTGGCTTGATCTTCCCACCACACCCTAAGTATAGGCATGTCCCTCTTCCAATCATCCATGACCTTCCCCATACACTCATGCTGTCAATTACTCACCCTTGCTGGTCCCATGTTTCCATGCAAGCTGCCATTTTCCAGCTCCCCTGCTTTACACTCCAAAATTTGTCAGGCAAAATGCACTAACCACAGACAAAACTGAAGTGTACAAAGTAGTTCAGTGCATGCCAACAATAAACAAATGTGAGTTTTGTCTTGAAGGCCAGATGTAAATTAAAATGACTGAATGCTAATGAATGTTCATGGCATGTATTAGAAGTGGAAACCTAACATAAGTCAATGTGAAGCCTGACACATCATAAACATATTATTGATTTAACTCTTGCTTCTACTTCCCTATCAGGGTAATTGATATTTTGGCTCATGCTTAAACACACCACAATTCTTGCTCTTAAAGGTTCCATACACATTCCCCTCACCCATGACTGTGGGGAACAGCCACTCTATGTCATTTTTTTGGAGGCGGCCAGTTAATGACTGGAATGTTGAGGGGAGGGGCAATAGGTTGCCATCCATTAGTAATAACAGTGATTTCTCATAATTCTTTTATTCTATCCATAACTTGCTTGAATAACCTTGATGTAAAATTTGACCCTTGTTCTGATTGTATTTCTATGTATAGTCTATATGTAGTAAAACAAATTTGTGTAACTCTTTTATAACCCTTTTAGCTATGATACTGCATAATGGAATGGTCTCTGGAAATCTAATCGACACATCCGTTATAATTAATAAATACTGATTCCCACATTTTGTTTTAGGTGGGGAGAGGGTCCACTTAATCACTAAAACTCTTGTTAAAGGTTCCTCAGATGCAGAAATGGATATTAAAAGTGCTGGTATTATTACTATCTGACGTTTTCCATTTACCTGATATATATGACATGTCTGGGAAAATTCAACCACATCCTTGTGTAGTCCAGGCCAATAAAAATGATTTTGTATTTTTGCTTAAGATTTCCTTACTCCCAAATGACTTCCCACAGGTAGTTTATGTGCTACCCTCAACACTTCCTTTCTATAACCCACTGGTAATACAACTTTGAACTTTTGCCAATTTCTCATCACCTCAATATGTGATGGTCTCCATTTCCTCATCAAGACTTCATTTTATGATAATAACATTCCAGTATACGCTTAGATTTTTCTTTCATGTATGATTTTTAATACAACTTGAATTTTTCCTCTTTCTGTTGTAGAAAACTTAGCAAATTTCTCTGAAATAAAAATATTCACTTTGTCCTCCACCTGTTCTTGTTTTTCCTCAACTGTTTGATCAAATATAGTTTATGACTATTTCATTTCAACTTCCTTCTCTTTACTCTTTGCTTTTTCTTCTTGCTTCAACCTGTGGCTTCTTGACCTTGTTATCACACAGTCAGGAACACCCCAGGATTTACTTCCTGTAACACTTCAGTGGCTTGATTTTCCACTGGCTTTTCAACCATAGTGGGCATCACTCCCACCTGTGATCCGGCTACATCATACCAAGTATAAACCGTAGTTCTGGAACCAAGAATTTCTATTACTCCGACCACCAATTCACCACTTTTCACTGGACTCTCCTACTACACTTTATATAATGGAACACTACTCTTCTCAGTATGGCTTTCACACATTGCCACTTTTTTTTCTGGCAATACTCCTTATGAATCACATATCTTCTCATCTCATACCATCAAAGATTGACTTGCTTCCGTATCTCTTAAAATTTTAATTTATTTACCTGCCTCTCCTGGGACGCATTGAATAAATCATACCCATGCAAGTAAATTCTTTGAGTTGATTTGGTACTTTCTTCTCAATTAACCCCTGATCCGGTTGTACATTCTTTTGCAGCTTTTTAGCCCCCACTGTGTTTTCCTTCACCATTACGATAAAATTCACCACCTTATCCTGTTTTCCCACATCTGTCATCTCAGTGCTTTTACTAAACCACCAACACTGCACTTCATGTGGCTTACTATATTACAGTGAAAACACTTGAGCTTTTTTACATCTCTTTCCCCTCATGGGTTTCCTTTTTATCATAAGGTAAGCTATCTTTACTATCTTCAGTGAGATCTTCTTTTCCCTTACATCCTGAAGATTTCTCTTTTTCTCAACTTCTATCCCTCACAGATTGAAATTGATGTGGATACTAAACTTTGATTTAGGAAACACCTCATGAAACATTTTTTCATGCTAATCTTGCCATTTTAACTCTTTGCTATTCCACATTAGTTCTTGCTACTTCAGGAAGTGACATTTTTTGAACTCCTCCAAAATAATCGTCTCTGTAACAGTATCATGTGTTTGATATTTTTTCAATGCCCTTATCCAACTCTCAAAACTACTTTGTTTGATCCTTTCAAACTCTATGTACGTTTGACCAGGTTCCCTCCTGAGATTCCTAAAATGTTGTCTGTATACTTCTGACACTAGCTCATATACACTTAAGGTGGGATTTTGTTTTGACCTCATCATATTTCCCCGACATCTCCACATTAGCTCTACCTACCAACTCTCTTTGGATCAACAATGCCCACATGGTCATGGGCATTTAATTTGTTTAGACACTTTCTAAAATTAAACAAAAGAAAGGCTTCTACATCCTTTTTGTCAAATTTAGGCAGTGCTTGGACATATTTAAAAAGATTGCCAATAGGCCTTTGGCTATGATGGCATTGCTCTCCATACTGCCCTCATCACTACTCTGATCTTTCACTTCTACCCCCACCATTTTAAGTTGACTTCGAGTTTTCAATTCCAATCTCTAAAGTTCAAAAACACTCTCTTTCTCCCTTCCTTTCAAGGCCTTCCTTTCCTTTTCTTTTTCCTTTGCTTTTAATCTTCATTCAAACAGTTTCATTTCCTTTTCTCTTTATTTTTGCTCTGTCAGGGCTATCCTTTCTTTTTCTTTTCCCCTTGCCATTGCCTCTAATTCAGGCTGCTACATTTGCAATTGAAATTTAGCAATCTCCAATGATTCGATTACATTCCTGGCAATTGTAAATGTAGAGCTTTTGTTGCAAATATCCTCACAGATACAGGCAACTCCAACTTGAACTTGTTTGCCAATTCCCAAAGCTTTGCCTTGCTTACTTCCTGTAAAAGATCTGAAGTTACTTCTTCCATGCCAGGATACTCTTGGTGGCTGACAGCCATTACCACACAACCGAATGCAACACCTGAAATAAAAAACAGCACTGAGTACTCACTGTCTTTGAGTCCAATAATCCTGTACCCAACTTGGAATTAGAGATTTTGATTGTGCAATTCCCCTAACTTCTATGCACCAGACCAAACACTTCAAACAAGAAGTTAGCCTACACCGTAACATTTTCTTATTTTCAAAATGAGTGTAATGCAGTTGCATTCCAGATGCAATTTGATTAGTCAAACTACTCTATTTTAAACAAAACATAATGTTTGCACTCCAGGTAAAACCCAGACAAAATAAGTAAAGAATTGGCTTTTTTTGTAACAATCAAAATGCTTAAGTAATATATATAAAATTAGGACTCTTTAATTATTCCAATCCAGTAACATTCCATATGCACACCCTTGGCAAAGGCAAATTGAATAAAATAGATTCTCACGTGCAATTCTAGCAGCAGGAAGAGAACCCCAGCTTTTAGCAGAGAAAGGAATAAGCACTTCCACATCCAGCTTCAAGACCACAGCAACTGCAGAAAGCAAAAACTAAATTGTTTGAACTTTAAAAAAAAACCAAGGCCTCACAAGCTGTTTGCTTCATTGACTTTGAACATACCACACGGCAGCTCTATCACAACCTTTCTTCAAATAAAGATCCTGGACAAAATATATCTCTTACAGACATAGAATCGTCACAATAGTATTATAGGCCACAGCAGAATTCAGCCAGAAGCTATGGGCGACATTGCATTGTCCTCTTCAAATAGACCTTGCAGGGATTCATGGTCGATTATTATTATAAATTTACGTCCATTAAAGTATTGGTGGAACATCCTGACTCCAAATATGACCAACAAACCTTTTTTGTCAATCTGGGCTGTTTACACTCTGCACTAGCCAAAGTCCTGGATGCATATACAATCCAGCATTCCTCTCTATTGGGTCACCCATGAGCCAACACTATTCCGATATCATAGGGGAAGCATTGCAGTTCAATGCCGGATCTCACTAGGGATTATAATGTGCCAACACTGTTTTTTCAATTCCTTAAAAGCTATGGCTTGGCTGTGCAACCATTTCCAAAGCTGACACTTTTTTAAGAGTTAATGCAAAGGTGCCAGGGTGGAGGCAAGATCATGTATGAACTTCCTGCAAAATTCACCAGCCCATGGAAAGACCTAAGCTCTGGTATAATTGTGGGAGCTTGGGCATCTTTGATCACCTTTACTTCACCTTCCAATGGGTATATCCCAGTCTTGACTCTGTAGCTCATGTAGGTCACTTGGGGTGTCTGGAACATTTTTTTCCCTTTGAAAGTGTATGCCCATTTGGAAGAAAGGTTGAAGTGCTCCTTATCAGTCTTGCCTATTATTAGCACATCGTGTAGGTACATGGTGATCTGGGGTAGACCTTGTAAAATGTTCTCCATCAGCTGTTGAAATATTTCACAAGCTGACAATACTCCAAATGACAGTTTCACATCTAACTGAAACTGAAATTCCGCAAGGCTCGTGTCCAGCTTTGTGAAGGATAGTCATCCCGCCAGCTTTGCATATAAGTCCTTGACATGATAGTTTGAGTATTTATCCAGCAGCAAAATGTAGTTTACAGTTTGTTTAAAATCCCCACAAAAGGTGATCCGACCGTCAGGCTTCACAATCAGTATGACTGGTGCTACCTCTTCCGCAAACCACTGGATTGGTTTGATGATTCCTTCGCTTTCCAGCCTTCTGATTTCTGCCTCTACATTTGCCCACAAGGCAAATGACAGTGGGCGGGCCTTGCAGAATCATGGAATGGCTATCTGGTCAACATGCAGGTGGCCTTGGCTCCTTTGATAGTCCCTAGACTTTCCAGAAAAGTTCCAGGTATTTAATTAGGACAACACTAAGGCAGCTACTTTCTAACCAATAAATGTTGAGCCAGTCAAGGGGAATCTTTCTCAACCAATTCCGCTCCATCAAGCTTGGGCCCGAACCTTTTACCACAATAAATGTTAACTGAACCAGCTGCTTCTCATAAGAGACCGGAACCGAAGATGTATCCTTAATCGGTAAAAGTTCCCTGGTATATGGGCTTCAGTGATCACAGAACCTGTCTTTAACAAAATTTGCTCTGAACTCCAACTCTTAAGTTTGCACAAGACGTCAGTGGTTGGGGAAGGAATGCTCAAAGAAAAGCAAGGGTCAGAAATTTTATAAGGTGCCAAATCTTGTAAATCACAACCTAAAAAACAATTTTTGCACCATGATATGAATCTCCTTTGTTTCTTGCAGATTTTTCATGAATATTTTTAAATTAAGAAATGAAGCATGTACTCAAAGGATCAGAGAACCAAATTGCTTCTCTGTAATACTTTCCTTCATTATTTTCAATATTATTTGTAAAACATAGTTGTGAACTTTTTCCAAGTTCAGTCCACCATTACAATTGGATGTGTGTTCAATCACTAGAACTTAGTTACATGTAAAACTTGGACATACTCAAACAATGAGGAGCGTACCAAGATACATGATGACCAACTGCACGAAATTACTAGGGAACTGTTCCTCACATGTGTACGTCTAGTGACATTTCCATTTACCCTGATTTGAGGTGTAGCTTAATATGGTGTTATTACTTGTTAAAAGATTTAATTCAATCAATTTTACTTCTTTGTTATCAGAAGCTGTAATGTTTTGACAGCTGTCTGTATTGTAATAACTAATGTCCTGGCTATAGGTGGAGTAAGGTTGCCTTTCAGAAAAAGAAGAGGCTTAATTCAACAAGGGAGTTGAATATTGCAATTCATATAGCAGCTGGTCTCCAAGGCTCTAGTTATAATCCAGTCATAGGTCTGAGATCTGTGCCTTGCTGCCATTTGCTAAGACATGTTATTCATAAGCTACCCTGAGTCTGGCCAATTCAATGAGAGTGGAGCGTGATGTGTGAACTTGTATTTGAATCTTTGCAGATATTGTTTTCACAATCATTTTATTTTGCATTCAGAAGAAGGGAGGGGAGATTCATTTAATCATTTATTTAAAAAGGTGCAGTACGAAGCTTAACAGTAGTTAATTAATATGATGGATTCATCTTATCACTTTTCCATGGCAGTTAAACCACAATCTGAGTGTAAATATAAAACAACGTGAGACCACTTCTTGAGGGGAAATATCTCACCATTTTCCCTGGTGAATTTAGGTGTTAGATTGGCCAGTGCGTGCACAATTCAATTTCATGTTTAAGGGAGAAATTCACTCAGAAAGAGAATTTGTTTACCCAGTAGGGTTCACATAATTTCCCTGCAGGGATTTGTCTCTAAGGCCAGTACTTTGAGACAGCCAATTGTGCACAGAGACATAGTGAATTTTGTATTGATTTAAAAAAAAATATAACTGTGAGTCGAGCTTCTCACTCTTGTTTTTTTTGGTATTTCATTTCTGTGGATATCTCCAGGCCTGACATTACTGACCTTTGTGTGCATTACATCACTCATTCCCATTTTTCTAGAGAGACTTTAAATCATGACCTTTTAACACTGAGACAAGTGTTATAACTGCGGCAAGCTTGTCCTTGAGACAGAGCTTTAAACCATCAGTGAGCTCCAGTTAAGCTGTTTACAGCAACTATCCTCCGCAATCCTGTTGGTAAAGATGGACATGGTTACTCTGTAGGAATAAGTTAATTCTTTCAGGAAGAAGTTAGTGAAGGGTTGGGCTATTACCTTCCATTAGATATCTATGATGCAGAGTAGTGCAGTGGTTTTTTTCCACTGCCTTCTAGTATTGACTACCTTCTTGATATTAACTAGTCAAGTGAAGTAATGCCCCTGTGAGTGGAAACCTGAGTTCAACTTCTCCCTGTTCCAGAGGTTAATTAGGGAAAAAAACAAGCAGTGCCCTGTGCAGACTCTAGAATCTCTACACATTGGCTTTTGCCATCCAGCGCCTATATAAGTGTCCTTGATTTGGGGTAATAGGCCCTCCATCTGTGTGGATTTCTCACAGGTTTGATTTAGAGTTCCTTGAAAAAAGGGATAGAGTTTTGTTACAGAAGCAAAAGGGTATTACTACCTGCTGCAGCATCTTCAGGAAGGAAAAGCCAATAAAAATGTCACATTGGCAGTTTTAAAATCTTCTGATACTTTTCTAGAAACATAAGGATTCTTGGAAGATTACTACCAGAGTAGTTTTCAAACATGACACTACCTAATAGGTATAGAAAGTCTAATCAGCCATGAACAGCATCCCCACTGACCTTACCCAATCTTGCCCTCCCTAATATCCACACATGTTTACTCCTATCAGGATGTCAAGGAAGTGATCAAGAGTAATGACCTTGTGTGACTTTTCTCCCCTTCCCAGTTTAGTTCATTGGCTGAAGTAAGCTATGTCATTTCCACTGTTTTGTGATCTGAGATCAGCTTAAACCATGAGAACAGGACAGCAGTATAATGCCAAGGCACTCTCACAATATCACTTTGCTAACAAGTTTCATTCCCAAAAAGAGTTTCTGAAAAAAAGTGACAAATTCTGGTGATGCATGAGATTATTAACGCAAGTATGACTGTCTTTCAGTTTAGTTCTAATTTCACAATCTTTTGTCCTATTCTACAGATCGAACTTTAGAAATAATGACTGCTGCTTCCTGCACTTCAGATGAATCTAGGTGCTGTTCTCTCATGACCTGTGATATAACTAAGGTAATGATAGACCTTGCATTGTAACTAAATGAGATGCTATTATACAACCTCATATCAGAAGAGTAATTTTCTCATACAATTACTGGCAATCTGGAAAGATGAAGCCTCATTTTCGGGCCGGTTTTAGCGTATTGCACCCATAGATGTTAATGTGTTTTGAGAAGATTTGTAGCTCAGGTTGAGATTCTGGATGTAGGTTTGCTCGCTGGGCTAGAACCTTCTCGCTCAGCTAGCAAACCTACATCTAGATCTGTAAAGATATTTTCCAAGTTACTTAATTATGTGGGGGTTATTTAATTATTAAAGAACTGGGAAAATCCTCAATGTCTTTACTGTTTGTAATTATGTGAGGCAAAATTGCAAATGATGGTGTGCCATTTTAACACTGTACTTCTAGATTTCCAAACTGGGTCTCGAGAAAAGAAGTAAAGTTGCATTTGTGTAATGCCTTTCTTTATTTCTGGATGTCTTAAAATGTTTTAACAGCTAGTTACATATTTTGGAAGTATCACTTTTGTAATTCAGCTACAGAGATAGTGAATACACTGGCAGTAATCTTCCATGAAACCTTAGATGTTTGAAAAAGTGCCGAAGTAACAACTTTGTTCAAAAAGGGATGGAGACAAAAAATAGATAATTATAGGCCAGTTAGCTTAATATATGTTATTGGGAATATGTTGGAGTCCACTATAAAGTATGCAATAGCAGAACATTTAGAAAGTAGAGTGGCTCCAACCTGTATTCATTGGAGTTTAGAATAATGAATGTTGACCTGATTGAAATACACGAGATTTTTAGGTGGGTAGATGTAGACAGATAGTTTCCCCTTGTGGGAGAGTCTAGAGTCAGAGGGCATTATCTCAGAGTAAGGAGTTGCTGAGTTACAACAGAGATGAAGCGGAATTTCTTCTGAGGATAGTCAACCAATGAATTTTTTTTTAACCAGAGGGATGTAGAGACTGAATTGATAAATATATTCAAAGCTGGGAGAGAGATTTTTAATTAGTTAAGGGAGTTAAGAGTTATAGGGAGAAGGTAAGAAAGTGGAGTCAGCTATGATCCCATATGAATGGTGGAGCAGACATGATGGGCTGAATAGCCTATTTCTGCTCTTCGATCTTATGGTCTTAAAAGATACAACCAGTTGTACTCAATATGATCCCACAAACTGGAAAAGTAAGATCATTTGTTCTAGTGATATTGATTTAGAGATTAATGTTGGCCAAAAACACTGGAGGACACTTTTCCTTTTCTTCGAAAACATACTGTGGAATCTTTTGCAAACACCTGAGAGGGCAAATGGCGTATTAATTTAATGTTCGATCAGAAAGTAAACAACTGTGTTAGTGTGGTATTCTCACAGTATTTCAATGGAGTGTTGGTGTAAATTTTGCAGACAACTCTTTGTAATGAAATCTGAAGCCAGAAATTTCAGATTCTGAGGCAAGAATGTAATCTGCTGAGTTATGGATGATATTCCAAAGGAGTACTTCAGATCCTAGAGTGTCATTGAAGTTAATATGTTTCCATATTTGTTCATTTATAACTTTGTTATTTCTGTATTGTTCTACGAATGTGTTTTGCTGTAGCAATAGCTTACCTCTTCTCTGGACGGGTGACATCATCTTTGGAAAGAGATGAGACTATAACAGTAATTGTTGGATGTTCCCTCCCAAACATTCCACATTGAAAAGTTTGAATATCATCACCCTAACAAGCCCAACAATTTGCATTTACACAGAATATTCCAGAATGACTTGGTAGTAATTTACATAAGGAGATATGAGAAGAAGTAAAAGAAACTTAGTCAGAAAGTTAGCTTTTAATCGGTGTAATGAAAAAAGGACAGCAAGATTCCAAGAAGGAATTCCCCTTACAGCCAGGCAGCTGAACAAAAGGTTTACAAAGGTCCAACAATTTCAGAGGTATACATGAGGCTAGAATTGGAGTCGTACAGAGATGTTGGAAACTTGTATTGCTGGAGCTGGTTACAGAAATAGGCAGGGGTGAGACTATGAAAGGGTTTGCAAACAAGGATTAGAACCTTAAAGCGAGATGTTGTCAGACCATGAGATAGCACAAGTTAGCATGCAGAGAGAATGGGTGACAAGGGCAAAGTGCAAATTAGGTGATGGGCAACAGGTTTTTGGATGAGCACTCCTTATAGAGACTATGATGTGGGAAGGTGTCCAGGGGAGATAATTATAGGATAATTGGAGGAATTTTATTTGGAATGAACAGATGGGCTTTTAAAATTTACATTTTTGAATTTTGTGCAATACAAAGAACTGTAAACCAAGTGTGAGCAATAGACAAACCTCCCACTTACATCCCAATATGCAATTTCCTGACCTGACTTGAATTCCCAGTTGATTCTATTACTCTGGTTTTTAATATTTATACATCTAGGCTGGCAGCATTTTATCTTGCATAACATGCTTCAAGCTGAGGTTCTGTATTTTACTGTCACATGTTACTCAATTCATAATTTTACTCAATTTTACTCTTGCAAGTAACATTTTGAAGCAAAACATTACAGATCTAATTAGTGAGGTTGAGTTTAGCACTCCAAAGAAGTTTTCCTTTTATGTGATGTGCAACAGGTTGAGATTGCATTGGCTGTTATGTCAACAAACCAGCTTTTCAGCACCATCACCACCAAGCACCCTCCATTGTCTTTGTGTTATCAGACTGCTTGTCTGACATCCTTTCTGAGGTGTGCTCAAATGTCTTTCAATTAAACATTGCTGCTGTATCCAACTATCTCCCTGACTGCTGCTTTGAGCTGAATCAGATTGAACAGAGCCTCTATATTTTATTCAGTCTTGAGAGGAGCTTTTAATGCCATACAACTCCATCACAAAGACTGCCTACTTGCATAACTTCATCTTCCCTATCTTAGCCCACGTATTGCTGAAATCTTAAGACAATGCTTTTGTCACCTCTAGCCTTGACTGTTCAAAAGCTCCCTGGGGAAACTTCCCATATTGCAATGTATTAGACTCCCTCAAAACATTTCAAGAAGGTAGCCCAGACCCTAACTTTTAAGCAGGTTAAAAAGTATTTGTACCAGGAGTAATGCAGTTGGCCCAAACACTTGGTTTTAAACAAAACAACATCTATTTATGCAGGAGCAAAAGAGAACAGAATATAGACTAATATAGAACATAACTTATCTGAAAACCCAACTGAATCAATCACAACTTAATGATGCTGTTCCAAATACTTGCAACATCCCCATAAATACCCCATTGGCAAAAAAGTTAAAATCAAACACAGGGTCTTACATGAGAGATGTCAGAGAGAGAGTGAGAGAGAGGATCAGCAAGAAGCTGTTTCTTTGTGTCTAGCAACTTCTCTGGGTTCCCAGTTTAAACTTGACTAGCCAGACTGCTAAAACCAAAACATGGCCTCATCCTGTGGTTCCCAGGTTCAACAGATGCCAGTTGTCAACCAATTAATTTATTTCACATGATATTAAGAAACAGCTGAAGACATTGCACACAGCAAAGATTCTGGGTCCTGACAACATATTAATGAAGACTTAGACTCTACAACTAGCTGTCCTCAGAGTTGGATTTTCCTAGTACAGCTACAACACAGGTCTCTATTTGACAATGTGGAAAATTGTCCTTCCTAAAAAACAACAGGGCAGATCCAACCCATCCAATTACTGTCCCATCAGTTTACTTTCAATCACTAGTAAAGTAATGGAAGGCTCCGTCATGCTATCAAGGATCATCTGCTCTGGAATAAGCTGTCCATTGGAGAACAGTTTGGATTCTGTTAGGGCCTCTCAGTTTCTGACTTTATTTTAGCCTTTGTTCGATCATCCAAAAAGCTGAACTGCACGGATAAGGTGAGTGTAATTACCCTTAACCTTAAGGCAACACTTAACTGAGGATGACACCAATGAGACTTGGTAAAATTGGAATCAGGAAGAAAACTCTACTGGTTGGAATGATACCTAACACAGAGGAGGATGAGGTTTCATAAGCAGGTCAATCATCTCAAAGCCTGATGTTTCCTCTGGTCGTGTTTTGATCCCAACTGTATTCAGCTGTTTCATCACTGACCTTCCCTTTTATCATTAAACCAGAAATGGGAATGTTCGCTGATGGTTACAGGAGGACATTAGGTTCTTGAAAGGGCAAGTAATTGTCAAACGATGTTCAACACAGACAGATGTGAGGGGCTATTAGTCTAAGTGCAATTTAAGATAAAAAAAAGAAAAGCAGAATACCATCCTGTACCACACTGGAAAATATTTGCTTCCCACTTTGAGTTTCTTCCATGTAAGGGGCTGCATTTTCCTGGTTTTAGATGGGAGACTTAAGCATGCATTTATCTGCAAAGAGACCAACATAGGGATCTTCCCAGATTAAATTTAGATAGCAGGTGGCGCCCTGAGAAAAGTGAGTGCTACCAAGGCAGACCAGAAAATCTGAGTGTACCTTGGCTTAAAGCACAATTCAGTGGAAGGGCAACAGAGTCAAGTCTGCGTCATGTGAGATATTGTGCAAAAGGTATATTTACTAACCCATTCACCAACTCGCTACATTCATTGATATCATGTTCTCATTCATTCATTCATAACCCTTTACTAACCTGTTGTTTACTATAATGCAATTTTATTCATTCATTTATAAAACCACGTTTTTGTTGTACGTTTTACTCTTAGCAAATTTTGAGAATGTTTGTAGCTCAGGTTGAGATTCTGGATGTAAGTTTGCTCGCTGAGCTGGAAGGTGTGAACCTTCAATCCTTATCACGCAGTGCTACATGCAGTGTTATGGCCTGTTTCTACATCAAAAGCTACCTCTGAATAAGTGTCAATATATAATGTAGTCAGAACAATACCATCTCCATCATCATGTAGCCTCAAAATAATATAATATTAATCAGCCCTTACCTGAATAGATACAGACCATCAAACAGTTTCCCCAACTCGCAGCCACTATCCCCTTTAAGAAAGTTACTATCAAAACAGTGCTATAGAGACATTGCATGCATGAATGAAACGCACACTGGCAAATGGTAACAAACCTCACAACCCAATTGCAGTAATCAGTTTTGTATATTTTTTTTTATTAAGTGCAGTTTTAATTTCTAACTTATTTAGAGCATATAGGCCTAGTACCTTTACTAATATTTACTAACTAAAAGAGAAAAGGACCCTCTTAATTATGCAAGCCGACGAGACAGACACTCTTTAATCTTATGAGGAGTAGCAGCCAGCACTTAGCAAAATTTAAACCAGTTTTGAGATTTGTAGCTCAGATTGAGATTCTGGATGTAGGTTTGCTTGCTGAGCTAGAAGGTTCGTTTTGAGACATTTCATCACCATGCTAGATAACATCTTCAATGAGCTTCCAAATGAAGCCCACTTTCTATCCATATGTTTGAGTTTCCTTGGGCTGGTGATGTCATTTCCTGTGATGACATAATTTCCTATGGTAATGTCATTTCCTGTTCTTTTTCTCAGGGGATGGTAATTAGGATCCAAGTCAATGTGTTTGTTGATAGAGTTCCAGTTGAAATGCCATGCTTCTAGGAATCCTTGTACATATCCCAGTTTGGCTTGTCCTAGGATGGATGTGTTGTCCCATTCGAAGTGGTGTCCTTCCTCATCCACATGTAAGGATATGAATGAGAGTGGGTCATGTCGTTTTGTGGCTAGTTGATGTTCATGTAGCCTGATGGCTAGTTTTCTGCCTGTTTGTCCAATGTAGTGTATGTTACAGTTCTTGCAAGATATTTTGTAGATGACATTAGTTTTGCTTGTTGTGTGTATAGAGTCTTTCAAGTTCATTAGCTACTGTTTTATTGTATTGGTGGCTTTGTGGACTCCCATGATGCCCAGGGGCCTGATTAGTCTGGCAGTTATTTCCAAGATGTCATTGATATAGGGGAGAGTGGCTAGGGTTTCTGGAAGCGTTTTCTCTGCTTGTTTGGGTTTGTTGCTCAGAAATCGGCAGACTATGTTCATTGGGTACCTTTCTTTTTGAATACACTGTATAGGTCATTTTCCCCTGCTCTGCGTAGTTCCTCTGTGCTGCAGTGTGTGGTGGCTCATTGAAATAATGTTCTAATGCAGCTTCATTTGTGGATGTTGGAATGGTTGCTTCTGTAGTTCAATATTTGTTCAACATTCCAACCGGAACTCTATCAACAAACACATTGATTTGGATCCCATTTACCACCCCATGAGAAACAGAACAGGAAATGACATCGCCAGCCCAAGAACACTCAAACATATAAATAGAAAGTGGGCTACACTACCTATGCTTCATTCGGAGACTCACTGAAGATGTTACCTAGTATGGTGGAGAAACAACTGAAAACGAACCTTCCAGCTCAGTGAGCAAACCTGCATCCAAAACATTTAAACCATTTCCTGTTTCCACAGGACAGAAGTCATCCAAACCTTTGTGTACAATAGATAAAATAATGTAACATCATTGTGATGTAATTTTAATATGTGTCAGAACTGTGTATAAAGAAGCTATTCTAAGAAACTGTACTTTAGGATTCTCAGACTTGTATTATTATGGTTGCTGATTAAAGAGGCTATTTTTCCCACTTATTGATTTCAGTCATTATTTGAACACAATCCCACAATCATGAAGATGGCCTTTGCTCCTTGTGGTCCCCTCTGTTCCTGATGGCTTCTATAAGGCTGGTCGCATTTGCATGTTTGTCTATCAACCTATCTGTCTCGCTCTATCTCTCTGCTGTTATGGTGGTCTTCAATTGGGAGTTTCTTTTCTGAAAATTTCCATTATTCTTATGATCAACATGGCCAATATTCTGCCAAAAGTGGATAGAGAACAGACATGAAAACAATTATTTTGATAAATTTTCTGTGGAATATGTATACATATATGGAGATACAAAGTGGGGATATGAGAGAATTGGATGCCTCATGGGCCAAGGAAGCAATCAATTTAAGCATTTTAACACTGCAAGAAGCTAATGATTTCAGCTGGTAGTTAATTAAAGTTAGTTCTAACAAGAGGCCTGTTGTGTATAGGATGGAATGTTTCACCTAACATCTTCAGAAAAGGAAGAGGAAACAGATTAGTAGAAAGTATTCCATGTGGAAAAAGTGAGGGAAGTTTAATAATTATCTTGGTACCCAGCAAAAACTCCATTTCATGAAGAGGGAATATTAACTTTTTTGTTCAATATTTGGACCAAATAGGTTTAATAACTATTGAACTGTTTGTGTGCAACAAAGAAAGAAATGGTGCCTTCATAAAATGAACAAAAGATTTTCAAAGCTTTCAAAGGTTCTCTGTACAAACGACTGACCTTGAAGGCCTTGACGCTTTGTGACTTAGAGCTACAACAGGGCTTTGCTTTCTTCAGAGGATGCTAAGCTGTTCCCTTCTCCTACAGTCTTGAATATTTTAAAATAAATGCTTGGCATTGCTTGCCCACCACTTCACACCTTATTTTGTTCCTTTTCCTTTCGTTTCTAACCTTGAAGGTTTCTAACCTTCTCCACAATACCTTTCAAACCTTCACCCTTCTCAATATAAACTGACAGCAGCTAGAACTCATGTGACAGCTTAATCCCACTCCACCAAGTGCATCATTTTTGCTCATTCCCTTCACTTGCAAATTTAAGGTAATAAGATCATTCTGGGGTATCTAGCCAGAGTAGTCAAGAAGTCTTCAAAAGTTGCTGATGGTGAGAAACATGCAGCTTTTGAGACTGGAATCAAAAGATTGTGTTGGGTAAGTGTATTGAGGGAATTGGAAATCAGGTGGGTGAATAGAGTGAAATATAAATATTTGATTTCATTTCATTAAGGTGGCAAAACTGCTCAGTGGTTAGCACTACTGCCTCAGTGCCAGGGACCGGGTTTGATTCCACCCTCAGGTGGCTATGTGGAATTTGCACATGCCACCTGTGTTTGTGTGGGCTTTTTCCAGGTGCTCCGGTTTCTTCCTACAGTTCCAAAGATGCGCTAGTTGGGTGGATTGGCTATGCTAAATTACTGTGTAGTGTCCAGGGATGTGTAGGTTGATGCATTAGCCATGGGAAATATAGGGTAGGGATGGGTTTCTGTGTGATGCACTTTGGAGGGTCCATGTGGACTTGAGCTGAATGGCCTGTTTCCACACTGAAGGGATTTTATGAATTTTAAACCTTAGGTGCTGGATGGAAAATGTTTGTTACTAATCTTAGAGTGAACTGTCAACTTGGGGTGCCATAGTGGCTCAGTGATTAGCACAGCTGCCTCACAGCACCTGGGACCTGGATTTGATTCCCACCTCAGATAACTGTCTGTGTGGAGCTTGCATGTCCTTCCCGTGTCTGCGTGGCTTTCCTCCAGGTGCTCTGATTTTCTCTCACAGTCCAAAGATGTACAGCTTAGGTGAATTGGTAATGTTAAATTGCTGTAGTGTTCAGGGATGTGTAGGTTAGGTGCATTAGTCAGGGGAAATACAGGGTGATGGGTAATGGGTCTGGGTCGGTTACTCTTTCGAGGGTTGGTGTAGACTTGTTGGACTGAATGGCCTGTTTCCCCACTGTACAGGTTCTAATTCTAAAAAGGTGGACATATCAGGTCATAGTTGGATGATGTGAATCTAAATAGTTGGTGCCTTCCCTGTATGAGTTAAAGTGAATGGTACACAGTTAGAGATTGAGTCCATATCAGTACCAATGACATAGGTAGAAAGAGGGGAGATGACTTGCAGAGAAAGTTTAGTGAAAGTTAAAAGGAAACTAGAAGAACCTCACATCTAGTAATCCATAGACTATTCCCAATGCCTCATGCAAAGTGTATAAAAGTAGTAGGACAAATTATATGACTGGAGAGCTGGTACAAGAGAGATGGTTGATTTCCTGGGACATTAAAACCAGTTCTGAGGTAGATGGGACGTTTATAGTCTGTATAGATTAGACATGGTTACACTGAGTGCAGTAGTTCATACGGCATCTTCATACAGCAGTTTGTTAATGCCATTGGGGACTATTCAAACTAACTTGACAGAGTGAAATGAACCAGAATATTGTATTAAACACGATTAAGATGTATTGAAAACACCTGAATAAGAAATAATAAAGTATAATGTGGGTTCAAAGAAAGAGAAAATGCAATAAGTTCTAAATTAGGTTACTATTCCTGTATGTAAATAAATGAGGCATGATGAGTAAGGTTGGTGAGCTGCAGGTCTACATAACCGCATGGCAGTAGATTGTTATGATTCTAGATCGAAAAAGTGCAAGAGTAGAACTTAAATATTCATCACTACAAGGTGTTTACAAAAAAACTGGAAGAAACTAAGGGGAAGAGATGGTGGTGGTACAATTTTTTAAAAAATTGTGGTACTGAAAATATTGTGATGGCCTATATTTAATTTTTCTTTGAATTTTGAAGTTTGAAGGATTGTGGACATACCTGGATTTTATTTTTTAAAAGATCAGCGAAAAGATTCTTGGGAAATTATTTTTAATACAGCATTCCTTAGAACCCTCTTGGATCTAGATAAATGCTGGTCTTGGTTGCTTGAACTCTTTTCAGGGAACAGGTGGGTTTCATGGCCAATCTGCCTGAAGTGTATTCCATTGGCTTGAAAATAGGTTTCGAATTTTCAGTTTAGGAAGCTGTTTGAACGAAAGTAGCTGGTCAACTCATCTCTCTTGTTTCTAAGGTACCCTTTGGGTGAATCTGATGTGAAAGCTGATTGACCTCCTGTACAGTGTCTGGAAGGCTCTGATATTGTGTTTCCTGAACAAGCTACGTTGACTAAAATCAAAGGGACAGCTGCCTGTCGTTGGTGACACTTGTATACACGAGCCAAAATGGCCAACGGACAGCCATCTGTCTGAACATCTTAAACCTTATCATTTTTGCCTTGAAGTAGTGAGACTTATTGACCAAAGGGTTTTTTTCTTCAAAGTGAATCCCTGCAGAAAATTAGTTTTTTCCCTTTAACAAGTGAGTGCATGTGCATTTATTTGTTCACATGGCT
The DNA here is from genome assembly GCF_047496795.1 of Chiloscyllium punctatum. Lineage (NCBI taxonomy): Eukaryota > Metazoa > Chordata > Chondrichthyes > Orectolobiformes > Hemiscylliidae > Chiloscyllium > Chiloscyllium punctatum. Next base: position 49,724,574 of record NC_092762.1, on the reverse strand, counting down.
TTTGACTTACTTAGAGGGCTTAATATTATATATTCATAATACAAATGAACTGTGTGAACCAATTTTGCATCACCATTGAATATGTTTGGCTCTTATGAAGTCAATAATTGTGTTTGTTACGGAAACCTTGTTAATGGATTTTTTAAAGTCATGTAGAGGGAGCAAATGATTTCCCATTAGCAGGAACCAGGTAAAACAATTACATTTATGTACTGACCAGTGAAGTAGTGAAGCTAGAGAAATACAGTACACTCCTCCCATTTCAGCCATAATCAAGAAAGGATGTCCTGAAAGGGTCAAGGATAGAATTTCTTTCTTTCATGTTACAGAACAATGGAGGTACTGTTACGATACTAGAGCAGACCTCCAATTTTATCTTTAATTCCAGATGAGCTCACCAAATGATGATATGATCTCAAATTTGACTGCCAATTTTGTTACAATCCTGATGAGACCACAAAGTTATGGGCAGAAGTTTCCATGGTTTTGAGCAACATGGGTAACAACAAATAAGTTGGAAAAATACTGCACAAATATGACTCTACGACTCTATAAATGAAAAAATCTGAATCTCGACATTAAGAATTTTTTTTTATTTCCCCTGAAAATTTGATTAGTGAGTTCAGAATAAATGGTATTTAAAAGAAGAAAGACTGCAGAAAGGGATTTGGGATCATCGTCCATGATTCACAAAATGTTAGCATCGAAATTCAGTGGGTAAAACGGAAGGCAAATGGAATGTAACCCTTTTATTTCAAAGGGAACGGGGTGTAAAAGTAGGGAGGTTCTGTGAAAACTTCACAAGGAACTAATCAGACCATAGCTGGAATACTGTGAAGAGTTTGGGGTGCCTTACCCAAGGAAAGCTATGCTGGAGGCAGACCAGACAAAGTTCATTATGCTGGTACCAGGTATGGAGGAACTGTCTTGTGAGGAGAGGTTGAGTAAGTTGGGCATGTACTCATTGGAATTTAGAAGAATCAGAGGCAACCTTATTGAAACATGCAAGACTCTTAGAGGATTTGATGGGGTAGATATGAATGAGTCTAGGACCAGAGGACACAATCTCAGGATATGGGGATGCGCATTTAAGACAAGAATGAGAAGAAATTTCTTTTCTCAGAATACTGAATCTATGGAATTCTTCATTGCAAAGAGTTGTTGAAGCTAGTCCATTAAGTATATTTAAGACTAAGATAAATAATAAAGCAATCAAAAGTTATGGAGAAAAGGCAGTAAATGGATTGAGAATCATATCTGTCAGGATATCATTGAATGGCACAGCAGATTAATGGGCTAAATGACTTAAGTCTACTCCTACATTGAATGTCTTATGGAGCTGTCAACAAAGTCTACTGCCAATCAGAGGGTGCCACCACAATCAATCGAGTGACTGTCTGCTTCCAGTCCAGGGAATTGATCACAGTCAGTCAGACTCTTGGAGTCAAGGATTAGAGTCCAAGGATTAGAGCTTTTGCAATTCAGGGATTGGGGCCATGGTCAATCCTGTAGATTAAGTGCAACCAGACAAGGATTACCTGTAGGTCAGTTGCAGTGGTGCGGAGTTATCAGCCCAAGGTATGGCTGTTCTCTGTTTGCCAGGTAAGTCACGGCATTTTTAGCATTAATGTTCAGAGGCTTATCAAAAGTCCAGTTCATGGAGTCCATGGGAAAGTGGACAGCTGAAATCTGAGGATGAAGTTAATTGGACCATATTGCTGATGGAATGATGACAGTGAAAGGTGCAATTGTAATTACACCAATCTCTCCTTCAATGTCAGCAAGACGAAGTAGCTGGTCATTAATTTTGGGAAGTGGAGTGGAGGACATGTTCCAGTCTGTGTCAATGGTGCTAAGCTGGAGATGGTTGAGAGCTTCAAGTTCCTAGGGGTAAGTATCACCAACAACCTGTCCTGGTCTATCCATGCCAAAGCTACAGTCAAGAAAGCACACCAACACCTTTAATTCCTCAGAAGGCTAAAAAATGTCAGCATGTCCACAACGAGTCTTACCAATTTTTATAGGTGCACCATAACTGGATGCACCCAGTTGCTTGGTACAGCAATTGTTCTGCCCAAGACTGCAAGAAATTAGAGTCACAAATGCAGCCCAGTTCATCATGAAAACCAACCTTCCTCCCATTAACTATTTACACTTCCCGCTGCCTTGGGAAAGCAGCCAACATAATCAAAGACTCCTCTCATCCCGATTATACTCTCTTCTACCTTCTTCCATTGGGCAGAAGATACAAAAGTTTGAAAACCCGTACAAACAGATTTAAGGGCAGTTTCTTCCCTACTGTTATCAGACTTAAGAAAGGACCCCTCACAGATGAAAGTTGATCTTTGCACCCACTCTGGAGCTGTAACACTATATTCTGCGTTCTGTTGAATTACCCTGATATACAAGGTATGATTTTTCTGGTTACATTGCAAAACAATACTTTTCACTGTATCTTGGTATGTGTGACAATAATAAATCAAATCAAAGCAAAATTCAAGATAGAAAGGTGGAATCTCAAAGCATAGAAGGGGATCAGGAGCTCTGGAAGATGGTCTTTTCACAATCACCTTGGTTTGAAGGATGAGGGAGTCATTATGCATCTCTGGTGGAGCCTGTAAGTCACTTACAAGGACATGAAGTTGAAACTATGCCATCTTCAGTTCAAAGTCAGGCACATGATAAGGTGACAAGATGGCTGTCGATGCATGCAGAATGTGTGGAGTAAGTTGCTGTTTTTCTCTTGTGCAAGCAGGAAATTGTTTAAATTTGAAGCCCTGGTCAATGCAATTATAGTCATCATGCATCCACAGATTCAGTAATATTAACTATCAGACATCAAATTATGCTTCTTTGACAGGTCATTCATTTTTCCAAAAATGCACATTCTAGAATTTAAAGAATGTAGTATGAACACTCGTTCTACAGTCTACATCTGGAGAAGGGGTGGCACGGTGGCACGATGGTTAGCGCTGCTGCCTCACAGCACCAAAGACCCAGGCTCAATTCCCACCTCATGCAACTATCTGTGTGGAGTTTGTACATTCTCCCTGTGTCTGCGTGAGTTTCCTCCGCATGCTCCAGTTTCCTCCCACAGTCCAAAAATGTGCAGGTTAGGGTGGGTTGGCCATGCTAAATTGTCCGTAGTGTTAGGTGAAGGGGTAAATGTAGAGGAATGGGTCTGGTTGAATTGCTCTTCGGAGGGTTAGTGTGGACTTGTTGGGCCGAAAGGCCTGTTTCCACACTGTAAGTAAGTAATCTAATCTGATGTCATGTCGAGGCGTGAAATTGGCCTCTTTGTGAAGCCTTCATGCCAGACATTCTCAGGGTAAAATGGTAACACTTAATTGCAGTTGACGTGAGGGCTCAGGAGTACTGTTACAGAAGTACCAACATGCCTCACAGATTATCAGCTCACACATCTGATATGGACATCTCAGTTACCTTGCTTCATGGGCAAAGACATTGAAAAGGAGAAAGCAATTAATATCATCAGTAAGAACAATAACTTACAGCAGCTACCACACAGCCTCCAACAGGAGAAGCAGCAAGTGATGAACCCCCAAGGAAGCAGAGGAGCAGGAGGGGATATCTGGGAAGGCGGTCTATGATCCTGCTCCACAGGGTTTGTTGAGATGATACTTTAAGCTCACCAAGCCTTGCCGTTAATTGATCTCTGTCTTTTCCAGTGCTTTCACTGGACTACAGGATACACAGAGTGACTGGTTCACACATATAAAGACTTATTGGTTAAAAGCAGCTGTTTACTCTGAAATAAACTGGATTTCTTCAGGCTTTAAGTTTTTTTTTACTGCAGAGACATTCCTTTCTGGAGGTACGCATTCAAAATCTCAAATTCCCTGGGAGCCGATCACATAATCATTGGCAGGCAGAAGGCCTTTGACATATACAATTGGCTATCACATCACAGACCCATCAGCAACTGGCTGTTGGCCAAATCTCATCTTGTACAGACTACCTGGCTCCAGCTCATCTACAGTACATCTCTCCCACTACTTGAACAAGCAACAGTGCAAACAGCGCACTTACAATAAATGCTGGTAGCTTGCTTTTACAAAATCCTTCCCATAATATTCAATTTTTAAATGCAGTCCTTTACTCATCTCAACCTACTATCAAAAATATAGCACAAGTTAAAAGACACTATCATTTATAATGCATTCAAAAGTGCAAGAAACTTTAAAGTAATATGTCATCTATGAGCCTTCAGTAAGTTATTTTCTCCTTCCCTCCAACTATATCTCAGTGCAATCACAAAGTCCACAACTCAGGTGCAGGAAGCCTGCTCTATAGTTGCACTGTTGACCTGGAAGACTTGGCAATTGACACCTCTGAGAGCATTGGGCAGAGAGCCAAGGCCCACTGAAAATTTCCTGACCAGATGCTGATTCACCCACCTCAGTTTTGCCTTTTACAGGCTTTATCATCACTGGCAGTGGGGAGGTAGAGGTAATAGGCCTGATTGGAAGCTTCTTGGGGTCCTCTCTGTGGTTGCTAGCCCCCAATGCATGCTTGGCCTAGGTTTCCATGTCCATAGAGGCAGCCAGCTGCATGCATGCTAAAGCCAAGTTGATATCTTTGGTAGATTCCTCCATCCTTCGATCCAGCTTACCAACTGCTTCTGACAAACCTGCCTGCCATTCCTGTGCCTGTCCATATACTTTTACCAGATCATTAATGGCTGAGATTCTGGGATCATCATCTGCCTGGATCTGAGCAGGTGATAGGTCTCCAGCAGTCCTCTTAAGTGTCAGAGACTTGGAGATGTTTCTACTTTGTCCAGCGGTGGGGAGACATGACATTGATGTGCTCATCAAATTGTGCTCTAGAGTTAAATGGTTACATGGTTAAATGCTTCCTGCTTAGAGGTAGAGGTGGACCTGAAGACTTTTGGAGTTAGCCTTTTCAGGTCGATGTTTTCTGTGTGCTGCTAATGCAAATACCAGCCCTCTGCACAATTGCTGCCTGTGCTGAATTTCACACTTCTGGAGAGTTTCAAAACAATTACATTGTGAACAGTCGAGGTCAGTGCTTGAGGGATGTGTTTCGAAAGGCCAATAGTCATTTCTCATCCATAATGTTTCAAATGCTCTTATTCGTTGTGACGTGTATCATTTTGACTGTTGAAACTTTAATATTTGCTGAGCTGTAAGTCCAAACCAAAACTCAGTCCAAACCAAACACTGAGAACTGAAATTAAGATGTACCTTTAAATTTAAGAAAAAGCCATTACAGTTTTATTTTAATCCAATTCAATAAGTGAATATATGTTAGTAGGACTTTCTTCGATCTGATCTTCCACATGACACGTTTCTGTTTTCACAACAACAAGTGAAACCATGGAAACTCCATCCATCAACGATACACAAGCCAATTACAGTTATTATTTTTAATGTGTTCTCCAGCAATACTTGAGTGGGCTTTTGTTTTTTTTTGAGAGTGCCTGTCTGATGTGGTATAATTAAGAACTAATCTTGAATTCAGGAAGCAAATGAATTTTACATCAAATTTATTTGTCCCTATATCCTACCTTGCTTTTAAACCTTTCTACTTATAATTCACTGCTATGTGCAAAGAGGTTTTTCTTGATGCTTTATAAACATGAGGCAAGAATAGTTCATTTATTTAATTGCCTGCAAATAAGAAGAAAAGGTTCTTTATGATTTTATAGGAAGAACCAACTAAAATTGACATGCTTCTCTTTAATGTCTGAATATTTTTTAAGGAAAGTTACTTGAAAATACACAGTAGTACACCAGATCTGTGTTTAACTTGTTAGAGCTCTTGCATTTTATTGTTTATGACTGGGGAGCTGGCCCAGATTGGGGGTTGTTGAGAGTGAGTCTCACAAGATCTTGTGCCTATAAGCACTTTCTTTCATTGATTGTGTAAATTTGATAACAGCGATTCCATGTTAAAACCAGATACAGTTCAATGCAACCGCCTGGAGAATCTCTCAGGGCCAGGATGAAGGAAGCTTGTTCTCAACTGCCCAAATAAAAAAAATGCTTTGACCTTCTGATTTAACCTAATAAGTGTATGTCATATGGTTGTAACCAATTGAAGTAGCATCACAAATCACTTATGGTTGATCTTTGCCCATTTACTGTTCAATACATTTTTGAAGCAGGTCTTTGATTCTGTAAAATTGGGAATTTATTGTTGATAGGGATTGTATTGTACACAGATGTGGAATTAAAGAGCTTCAAAAAGTCATTTGGTTAAACTCTGTGGCTGCTTCATTCTTTCCACTTCTTTCTCTGTTTGCATTTAGTTCCTCTTTGGACCGTCTGCAACCTCAGCAGATGGGATTCCCTCACTTGTGTCTTTATCCCTTTGTTCTTAGAATGATTTGTAAGCATGTGCTGTTCTCTGATGAGCTTCCAGGACCAAAGTGTTATAGGCCAGTGGATGACATTAATTAGTCAATCAGGCTTTATCTGCAACCAATGTGATTGACATGCAAATTAAAATAATCTGTCTAATTAACACTTGATCACATGCAGATGAAAATTTCTGACTTTCCTTGACTTGTACTCTTCTGCCAGTCTGGTGGTTGGTTGGTTGAATGCATGAAACCTGAACTGGGAGTCTGCTATTAAAAAGTTAGCAACTTTATTCAGTTGATTCAAATTGTCTCCTAAATATGAGTTAAATTTAAAAAAAGGGGCAGATGGAATGAACGTATTTACAGATACCACTGGGCCACAATGCACACTGCTTATAATCGAGGAAAGTATCTTGTAAATACCATGTGGTACAGTCCTTTTGAAGATTGCATTTGTGGAATGAATCAACTTGAAAATAACTAGTTTTCATTGCAATTACAATATGAAAGAAAACATAAGTTAATTTTTCTTTCACTCTGTCATGCTGTCTTGCATTGTGAGTACAGAGTGATTGGCAAGTGGAAACCACAATTGATAAGTGGTACTTTCCTTGGTTTCCACTGCAATGAGCCAGAGCCTCTTCTGCACCTGTTTGAGGCTCAATAACGACAAGAGAGAACATTTTAAGTTGCCTTCTGTTACCATTCTCAGAACCCAAGTGTACACACCCAGTATGTGTTGGGTGTGTACAGTTTGTAGTCAATTATTGTTGAGTGCTAGTGGCCAAGGTGGTCATATTCAGGAGAACAGAAAGCTTCATATTTCTCAACACTAACTACTAATTGTATTTATGTAATGCCTTTAAATTAGTAAAACATCCAAAGGTACAGACGAAATGAGAGCAAACATGGAACTGAGTAAGTACAATCTGGTAGCCATTACAATTTGACATGGATTGGAACTTAAATCTTGTTTTACTTAGGAATTACAGGAAATTCTTATAAAGTAATGGGATCACTCTACTTGCTAAAGATCTGCGCAATAAAGAGGAATGACTGAAGGAAACTAAGATGTGGAAACAGTTTCAGTGTTGATAATATGTTATAAAGGCAGAAACTCATTGTAGGAGTGATGTACAGACTTGTTAACAGTAACAACATGATAGGGCAGAGTTTTAAGTAAGAAATACTGGAAGATTTTCAGAAAGGCACAGTGATAGTCACGGTAGATTTTTATTTACATGTCTACATATAGATTCAAAGTCACATGATACTGAGTTATAGTCCAACAGGTTTATTTGGGGTAACTTGGGGTAGTGACTTGAAAGAAATTCTAGGATTTACATATTAATTGAAACCTTCACTTCCAGTCTAACTGATTAAAGACTTAATAGCATCTAAGTTTGTTCAATATATTCACAAAAGTTGGATAACCCTTTGATCTTTTACTTGTAAATTCTGTGTCCAACGTATTCTCTCTCACTAGCCACCTGAGGAAGGAGCAGAGTCTCCGAAAGCTTGTGGTCTCAAATAAACCTATTGGACTATAACCCAGTGATGTGTGATTTTTTAACTTTGTCCACCCCAGTCCAATACTGGCACCTACTCATCATACATATAGATTGGAGAAGTCAGATGGGCAAAGGAACTTTATTTTAAGAGTTCATAGATGTTTTCAGAATAATCATCATGTTCTGGAACCAGTTATACTAAAGCTGGTATTGTGCAACAAGATAGGATTAATTAATGATCTCATACTGAAGGCACCCTTACGTAGCAGCAGACTAATATGATTTGAATTTTGAGTTCAATTGAGGGGAAAGGAATGGACCTGAGATTATTTTTAGATAATTAAATAAGGAAAGTTATTAGGTCATGAAAGCAAAGCTGTCTAAAGTAAATTGGCAAATTCATTTTTTGCTGGTTTAGTTGGATAAATTCAAGATGAAGTCAATACAGTTTATGATTATGTTTGACCAATGTTGAGGAGGCAACACATGGTGGATAAAGGGGAATCAGTACTTTGATTCCTAGAAGGCAAATGATAAGGTGCCACCTCAGTTATTACAAAAATTAAAAGCTCTTGGTGTATATTAGCGATCATAGAAGACTGACTAGAAAGCAAGAAGCACAGCGTAGACATAAGTGGTACCGTTTTCAGTTTGGCATTATGTAACGAGTCATGTGTCAGAAGTATTGGTGCCAGGAACTCAACTATTTATATAATTGAGTTGAGCAAAAGGATGGAAGGTATGTTTGCCAGATGACACAAAGAGAACGAGGACGTAAGTTGTGAAGAGGACATGAGGTGACAAAAAGATATGCATAGGTTAAATAATTGAATAAAGATGTAGTAAAATGTGATTTTTGGTTGGCAGGAAGAATTTTTAAAAAACTATATCAATGGTGAGAGATTGCAGAACTCTGAAATGGAGAGGGATCTGAGTGGCCTCGTACACAAATTACAAAATGTTAGTGTGCAGGTACAGCAAGTAATTAGGAAAGCTAATAGAATGTTATAATTCATCATGAAGGAAACTGAACATGAAAGTAGTGAGATTATGTTTCCATTATACAGAAGACTAGTGAGAATGCATCTCGAGTTCTGTGCACAGTATTGGTCACCTTACTTAAGTTAGGATGTAAATACATTGGAGGAGTTCAGAGAAGGTTTACTAAACCAACTGCCTTGAATGAGAGGGTTAACTTATGTGGAAAATTTGGAAACACTAGGTTTGTATCCTTTACAGTTTAGAAAAATAAGTGGTGTCTTCATTGTAACATGTGGGATCTTAGGGGGTGTTGAAAGGCAGATGTGGTGATGATGTTTCCTCGAACGGGAAAATCAAGAATGAGGTGGCACTAAATCTTGGGAATTTTCCACTTGAAACAGAGATGAGGTGAAACATTTTCTTTCAGGATTAAGAGTCTTTGGAATTTTCTTCATGGAAGGATGGTGAAAGCAGAGTTCTTGAATAGTTTTAAAATAGAAGTTGGGGTGAAAAATTATTCTGGGCAGGTGTGAATATAGTTTTAAAGTTACAATCAGGTCGGCTATTATCTCATCGAATCACATTGAACAGCGGAGCAGATTCAAGGGGCTGAATGGCCTTGTCCTCTTAATTCAAATATTATCTGTATATTCATTTGGCTTTACATCACAAGTGTCATCAAACAAAATTTCACATTGAGTTACTTAAGAAGATAGTGGAACTTGTGATGAGGCAGATTTGAAAGAACATTATAAAACAGAAAAGAGAGAATTGTTTAGGTATAGAATTCCTGAACTTAGAGCTTAAGCAGCTACTGTTCTGTGCAAAAGCAAAATGTGATGGTCTGTGGTGGTGAATAGCAGGTCAGGCAGGTCAGGCCTGACCTGCTGCACTTTTCCAGCAACACATTTTCAGCTCTAATCTCCAGCATCTGCAGTCCTCACGTTCTCCTGTGGTGGTGAATAAAATGATAAGATTATTCATTAAAGTTTGTAACATACCACTGGTAAAGTTTTGTGACAGCATCTTACCGGACCTTGAATGACACAACTATAGTGAGAAATTTGGGAGAATCATACAAGAAGTCTTGATCTCAGGAGCAACCAGTTGCATTTTCTAAGATCACTGAATGCCAAGATTTCATTCTCGGTAGGCAGTGGCGAGATGCATACCAATGGGAATTATTACTTGTTAGCACCCTCAATAACTGCATGTTTTGCCTCACTAATTGTGCAGCTACTTATGTACCAACTGCTGTGAGGAAACAAGATACCGAGAATTCAGGACACGTAAGTCTAAGCGGGTACCTGCAACTACGGATTGCTGCTTGCTCCTCTGGATTGCTGTGTTGGTCACTGATGTCTCATAGCAGCGGTTGCATGTGTCCCACATCCACGGTGTCCAGCACATTCCAGCCTTTCTATGCCATTATGGTGCATCTCCAATCCACTTGTAGTGCTTCTGTGTTGTAATGCTACAAGTTGGTGTTCAAGGGCAGCTATCAACTCACTAACTTGAGCAGCTGCCTCTCCGAGCTACTTGCTTAGTGCTCCCTCACTTTGTACTTGTACGCATCGTTACCTTGCCTTCTCAGCCAGAACTTAGGCTCATAGTAATGTTAGGTAAAGCTAAAGTCACCATAGTCTTACCAGACCATGAGGCTCTTTCATTAGACAGCAAGACACAGTAGTGGTGATTTGACTAGAAGGTCACCATGCCTCAGGTGAGGAGAGAAACTGAGAAAGAGAGACCTTCACAGTAACCTTAGCTGATGCCAGAATTGGACCCACACTGTTGGCAAAAGTTTGCATCACAAATCAGTCATCTAGCCAACTGAGCTATAACTGACCCCTTAACTGCTCATAGTTCTACTGTACTGAATTGCTATTTAGCAACCACAAAAGGTTAGGCAGCATATCATGATTGTTAGCAGTCAAGGGAGTGAACATGTTGCTGGTTAGCACTTTGCTACATTAATCTCACACCTCTGACATGCACCAACAGTGTACCTAGCGAACACAGTGCATGTTCATCGAACAAATAGCCATGTCTCAATGTTGTAGAGGAGTTGTCCTCAGTCTAGTCCAGGGAGACACCTGTCATTCAGTGATTTCTGATACAGTAAGTCAGTGGTAGCCTCCAGTATCAGTCCTGGAGCTTGGCATGGTCAAGCATCCAGTTGAGGGGCTAATGGCCAGAGGCTTCATATCTGAACAGTCTGAGAAGTGGGTCATGGTCAGGGCAGTAGTTTTAGCACAGTCAATCTAGGAGTCACAAGAGCACAGTTGGGGAGTTGCACAGATATCAGTCAGGGTCTGGTCATTGTTATAGACCAGACTAAACTCTCGGAGTATATTATGGAGATATCCTAGACCCTAACTTTTACATTTTTTAAAAGACAACTGTAAGGCGCTGTGTTCTAGGTATGATTTGATTAGTCCACCACTAGATTTAATCAGAACCTACTTTATTCTGACAACAGTTAAAATATAACAAAAAGAAGAATAACTTTGCTCTATTGTAATACTTAACAAGATAATGCATTATTTAACCACTAAAACCAACTGCTCTGATACAGATAGCATTCTTGCCACAGGCAATTCAGCAACGCAGTTATGATTCTTGTGTTGTCTTGCTCCAGTGCAGTAGTAAGAAACACTGAAAGAAACAAACTATGCCTTTTGATTTTTAAGAGGAAGCCTCTCTGTTTCAGACTTCACTCTCACAGCAGAGAACTCAAGTTTTCAGCTCCAGCAGCCAGTAAAATTCTACGAAACTAATTGAAAGCAAAACTGAAGTCTTCTGGATCTGTGTGAAGCTGATTCAACCTAGTCATGATTCTTTTGTTTTACTTTCTGAAACCTGTGTTTCTGGGGCTTTTTCGGTTTATGATTTCAAAGGCACTCAAGACTTCTTTTCTTCTGCCCTGACTGTTTTGGAGAATGCTAAACAAGCAGCACATCTGCTGTCATAGATCTTTCGTCTCTGAATGAAAACTGCACACTACCAGGCTTCTTCTGAGTTGTTTGACTTTCTGTGCTATTGGGGTACTATTTTCTTTTTTCTCTCTTCTGCCATTTTTTAAAACACACTGAACTATTTATCTTGAGTGCTTTAATAACCATTTTTAAATGCAAGTAAACAAAACAAGTCTCTCAACATCCCATCACTCACTTAGAATAAAACTGAAAGCTTGGTAAACAAGTTTAAGTTCTTCCTGGGTGTCTTGAAGACACAAGTTTAGGGAGTACATGTTAAAAAGGATGAGAGTTGAGTTAGGGCCTCAGAAAGAGACAGGAACAAAGAAAAGAGCATTGAATGAATGCAGAAATTTGCTGAAAAATAAAACCTTTAGTCATGCTATCTGAACGAGCAGCCTTAAAGTGGAGATGGGATCATCCTTCATTGAGTTGAAAAAGGCACAATGTCTTTTCTTCCTCAGGCTTAGGAAATTCAGCATGTCCGTAAGGACCCTCACCACCTAATTCTACAGGTGCACTGTAGAAAGCATACTATCCAGGTGCATAGTGGCATCGTATGGTAACTGCTTTGCTTAGGATCACCATACAGAAGATTGTGTGCATAACCCAGAACATCATAGAAACCAACTTCCCATGCATTGACTCCATTTACACTTCTCATTGTTGTAAAAAGGCTGTGAACATCATCAAAGACCCCTTCCAACCTGGTAATGCTCTCCTACAACCTTTTCCATCAGGCAAAAGATACAGAAGTTTGAATTCACGCACCAATAGGTTCAAGAACAGCTTCTTCCCTGCTGTTTATTAGACTACTGAACAAACTCTTTAACTTAAAATAATGTTGATCTTTCTTTGTGCACCTCCTGTACAGTGTAACCCTGTATGCCTCACTCTGTCTAAGCGCCCTTGATCGCTATGTCCTTGCTTGCTGTGATCTGCCCATACTGCTTGCAAAACAAAACTTTTCACTGTACCTAGCCCCGTGTGAATACAATAAATCAAAACAAATCAAATCAAAAATAAAATCAGGACCATTCCCGTTCCTTGCTGTAGAGAGTTAAGATCCTCTTGTTGGCAATGTGGAACCAAATTCTGTGCACCTTGCCACCCTGGTCATTTCTTGTGGGCTCTTTCCTACCGTAATGAGAGAAAGGGAGGAATTAAGGGAAATGACATTAGGTGGCACAGCTGTTAGGGCTGGTATTGGTGGGAAAAGGTGGCAAGGTGTCCTCAATGAGTGAGTAGAGAAAACAGAAGGCATAAGGGTCATGGGATTTTGTGGGGGATCAATTTGAGTTCAGGAAAATGTTGCAAATAACAGTGAGAGTAGTGGAGCATGAGACTTGGTAGGAGGGGGGAGCAGAGCTAGAGAGTATGAAGTAGCTTGGAGAAGATGGTGGCACTTACCCCAGAGCTGTGCAGAAAGCTTTCTTTCCTTTCTTCATGCACTGCTGGGTGGTTCTCCAAACTGCAGAGACCACACTGACCTGGGTGGCAACCTCTGATTGGGCTGGCAGGTTTGGTGATGTGGTCTCTTGAGTGTGATCCTGGGGAAAGAGGACATTTCTCCTCTGCACAATCCTATCCACCAGGACATTGAGGCGTCTGTCTGAAAAGTGAGGCACCGGTTTTCCCTTTGTTTGTCATTACGTCCACCAAACTGTACAGCCAAGTAGGTCAGCCTTAGAATGCCGACAGTTGTGTGGGTATATGATAGTCTTTTGAATATAGCCATCGACTCTAAGATATCCCAGGAGTGGCAAGATCTTCTGACTACGCCAGTGGGAAAAATCCACTCACATTAGATGAGATGGGCATCATAAGTAGTTAATGATACATATTGGATCAAGAAGATTTGCTATGCCTTAATGAGAGAAACTTTTAATGAAATTTAGTGAAACTAACACTTAATCAGATGTGGTAAGATTTAATCCATGGTTTGAGGTGGAAGTGCGAATAATTTTCTGCACTTTCATAATGCTATCTGACATGAACAAAGTTTTCTGGTGCAAAGTGAAGCAAGTGGATTACATAACTGAAGCAGTTGACACATTAAATCGAATGATGCTTTTTCTTTTGTTAATTCTTTGCTGCAAAATCTCAGCAACTATTTTCCACTTGGAGCAAAGAATTGTGAAGTGTAGTCAGAGATGATTTGACCCCTTGTGCCTGCACCAGCTCTTTGAAAGAGCTATTCAATTAGTCCTGCTCCCTACTCTTTTCACATTGACCTGCAAACCTTTCCATTTTTAGTACATATCAAAATCCTCTTCGAAAATTGCTTACACGATCCTTTTCGGCATACAGACCAGATAATAAGAACTCAGTAGATTAAAGAAAATTCTCATCTTGCCTCTAATTCTTTTCAATTTATGTTTAATGATTTCTGGATTATCAATAATATTAACATGATCATACATTCTCATTCCAGATAGGTGATGGGCTGAATGATGGTCTTGACTACTGCAGTTGTCAGCTGAACATACCATAGAGATAGTAGTTGTTATTATTAATATTTATCGACACAGGAAGATCTGATCTCATGTTTGTTTCAGAAATGAGAGTGTTATGATCCCAGCTGATGATAATACTGGACAAGTGGGATCCCAGAATGAGCAAAAAAATGTTACACCATGTAAGATAAATTTGAAACAGACTTATTGCAAATATCAGAAAGAATGATTCAGCCTTTTTGCCCTCAAGCATACAGACCCTCAAATCTCAATGAAGGATGATTCCCCTCCCTCCACCCACACCGCCCCCCCCCCCAACCCCCCAAACTTTAAAGCTGCTTGTTCAGCTAGTATGACTAATGGTATTATTTTTCAGCAAATTTCTGTATTATTCAATGCTCTTTTTTCTCATCCTTTTTAATACGCGTTCCTTAACCTTGTATCTTCAACAGCCATGTAAAAGGTCTTACTTTCTGAAATCTTAAAGCATGTGTTTCCGGATCTTTTCTCTTAATAATTTCAAAGACACTCAAGACTTCTTTTCTTCTGCCCTGACTGTTTTGGAGACTGCTAAACAAGTCACACATCTGCTGTCATAAATCTTTCTTCTGTGAATGAAAGCTGCATACGCAGGCTTCTTCTGAATGGTTGAGTTTGAGTTATTGCAGGACTGTTTTATTTTTCTCTCCTGCCATATTTTAAAGCACACTGAACTATTTAATAACCATTTTAAAATGCAAGTTAACAAAGCAATTCCCTAGACATCCCATCACCTACTTAGAATACATTTGAAATTAAACAAAAACCATAGCCCCCTCCTCCTTTTCAACACATACAATGTCAAAGCATGGATCAAAGAAAAACTAACATTATTCCTTCATTTTACAACATCAGTTCCTAAACTATTATATATATATTTAAAATATTCAAAGTTTGTGAGAAGATTTGTAGCTCGGGTGCTCCTTGTTGTGGTTCTGTTCACCGAGCTGGGAATTTGTGTCGCAGACGTTTCATCCCCTGTCAAGGTGACATCCTCAGTGCTTGGGAGCCTCCTGTGAAGCACTTCTGTGATCTTTCCTCCGGTATTTGTAGTGGTTTGAATCTGCTGCTTCCGGTTGTCAGTTCCAGCTGTCCGTTGCAGTGGTCGGTATATTGGGTCCAGGTCGATGTGCTTATTGATTGAATCTGTGGATGAGTGCCATACCTCTAGGAATTCCCTGGCTGTTCTCTGTTTGGCTTGTCCTATAATAGTAGTGTTGTCCCAGTCGAATTCATGTTGCTTGTCATCTGCGTGTGTGGCTACTAAGGATAGCTGGTCGTGTCGTTTCATGGCTAGTTGGTGTTCATGGATGCAGATCGTTAGCTGTCTTCCTGTTTGTCCTATGTAGTATTTTGTGCAGTCCTTGCATAGGATTTTGTACACTACATTGGTTTTGCTCATGCTGGGTATCGGGTCCTTCATTCTGGTGAGTTGTTGTCTGAGTGTGGCTGTTGGTTTGTGTGCTGTTATGATTCCTAGTGGTCGCAGTAGTCTGGCTGTCAGTTCGGAAATGCTCTTGATGTATTGTAGTGTGGCTAGTCCTTTGGGTTGCGGTATGTCCTCGTTCCGTTGTCTTTCCCTTAGGCATCTGTTGATGAAATTGTGTGGGTATCTGTTTTTTGCGAATACATTGTATAGGTGTTCTTCTTCCTATTTTTGCAGTTCTGGTGTACTGCAGTGTGTTGTGGCCCTTTTGAATAGTGCCTTGATGCAACTTCTTTTGTGTGTGTTGGGGTGGTTGCTTTCGTAGTTCGGGACTTGGTCTGTGTGTGTGGCTTTCCTGTATCGTTAGCTGTCTTCCTGTTTGTCCTATGTAGGGTGACAGCCACACACACAGACCAGGTCCTGAACTACGAAAGCAACCACCTCAACACACACAAAAGAAGTTGCATGAAGACACTATTCAAAAGGGCCACAACACACTGAAGTACACCAGAACTGCAAAAAGAGGAAGAAGAACACCTATACAATGTATTCACCAAAAACGGAAACCTGTGCAATTTCATCAACAGGTGCCTAAGGGAAAGACAACGGAACGATGACATGCCGCAACCCAAAGGACTAGCCACACTACCATACATCAGGAGCATTTCAGAACTGACAGCCAGACTACTGCGACCACTAGGACTCATAACAGCACACAAACCAACAGCCACTCTCAGACAACTACTCATCAGAGCGAAGGACCCGATACCCAGCATGAGCAAAACTAATGTAGTGTACAAAATCCCATGCAAGGACTGCACAAAATACTACATCGGACAAACAGGAAGACAACTAACGATCTGCATCCATGAACACCAACTAGCCACAAAACGACACGACCAGCTATCCTTAGTAGCCACACAGGCAGATGACAAGCAATATGAATTCGACTGGGACAACACTATTATTATAGGACAAGCCAAACAGAGAACAGCCAGAGAATTCCAAGAGGCATGGAACTCATCCACAGATTCAATCAATAAGCACATCGACCTGGACCCAATATACCGGCCACTGCAGCGGACAGCTGGAACTGACAACTGGAAGCGGCAGATACAAACCACTACAAATGCCAGAGGAAAGATCACAGAAGCGCTTCACAGGAGGCTGCCAAGCACTGAGGATGTCACCTAGACAGGGGACGAAACGTCTGCAACACAAATTCCTAGCTCGGCGAACAGAACCACAATATATAAAATATATATATTATGAACCTTAATCACAACAGTATTAGTTTAAAGTTTTACGACAATCTTTTGGTGACATTGTCAATACCGTCTACTCATAAATTATAAGATCTATTTTAAACAATTTTATATTTGCCATTGTGATATTTCATTTTACAACCTTGGAATTGGTAGTTCAGTAACATAACTTGTATACAACTTTATCATAATTTATTCCAGAAATTTATGGCTGGTATTCAGGAGTCCATTAATTGTACCTGTACAGTGCTACACAAATTACACTCACTCAAATGGTATAATGACTCTAAAGCTCTCTTATAGTGCTTCAAAACAAAGTTATGGGCACCTGTTTTGAAAATCCAATGTTCTTAAACTTTTCCTTTCTGGATTCAAATGGTGGACACTGAATATTACTGTGACTCAGGACTTCAACAAACTGCAGGTTGTTTCCGCATGCAGGATACTGAAAGAGTGCAGGGTATGGTGTGGCAGACTGTCACCTTACGTAAGTACAAAGCTAAAATACTTTCACAAGTAGATAAATTTTGATTAATCTTGGTTCACACGTAGAGTGTGGCTCAAGGAAAAACTGATTAGGGTTTGATGAAGATGTGGGTCCTGATCCTGGAATTTTCTAATATTGAGAAATAGGGAATTTTGTACACTACATATAGTACACTACATGGACTGCACAAAACACTACATAGGACAAACAGGAAGACAGCTAATGATCCGTATCCATGAACACCAACTAGCCACGAAACAACATGACCAGCTATCCTTAGTAGCCACACACTCAGATGACAAGCAACATGAGTTCGACTGGGACAACGCTACTATTATAGGACAAGCCAAACAGAGAACAGCCAGGGAATTCCTAGAGGCATGGCCCTCATCCACAGATTCAATCAATAATCACATCGACCTGGACCCAATATATCGGCCACTGCAGCGGACAGCTGGAACTGACAACCAGAAGTGGGAGAGACAAATCACTATAAATGCCGGAGGAAACATCACAGAAGCGCTTTACAGGAGGGTCCCAAGCACTGAGGATGTCACCTAGACAGGGGACGAAATTTCTGCAACACAAAATCCCAGCTCGGCGAACAGAACCACAACAAATCTCTATTATAGACCATTGGCCAAGAAATGAAAAGCCTGAAGGGTAATTGTAATAATTGTGTGAAATTCCCATCTTTTTATTTTTTTATATTTTTGATTGTGGACTGAAATAGGAAATCTGCCATTTTAAAAATTAAGGGTTATTGAAGAATTGCTGCATTTTTAAAGAACAGGTTGTTTTGTAATGATGCTCATTGTAATTACAGTTTACACAGCTGCTTGTTCAATCAGTAGTGGAAACCTAGTTTGTAGACGAACTGGAGCCGAAGAGGGTATACAAATGGAGCTTTGGCTGGAAACAAGTAGCTGATTGGTGTATGGATTAATGACCAGGTATCAATGACAAAATCCTTCTGCCTGCCAACAACTATGTGTTTGAATTCCACGTAGCCGAACATCTTAGAGTGTGAATGTTTGGGCAGAAACTTTGGATCTCTAGAGGAGAAGGAATTGTTCTTACTACGTAGTAGAAAATATCTCAAGCCTGAAAATAGCCAGTTTATTTCCCCCTTTTCAGTTTCAATAAGCTGTTTTAATTAGTAAGTCATAAATCTTTGTGAACCAGTCACCCTGTGCCTCTGACAAACAAGTGAAAATATTTAGAGAAGAAAGATTGGTAAAGGATCATCTCAGCTAACACTGTGGACAGGGACTACTGACCTGCCTTCCCAGTCTTTCCCTCTGCCTACAACATCCAAGTTTTTATAGTGTCTGTAGGTCTACATAGGTGGAGAGTTTATTATGATCTTTGAGTTTTAAATGGTGGAGTTTCATGTTGATAGTTCGTAATTGTTTATCTGGAGTTAGAATCCATTTATTTGTAATAAATAATCATTAAGTACAGATACCCGGTCTATGATGACCTGGGTCTGAAAGACAGGTAAATTGGGAAATGCTGCATCCTTTTAACAATCTTTAACTTTTGTGATAACTCTGGAAATAGCAAGTTTTGATTTCCCAGTGAGGCGTAATAATGTTAACACTATGTGGCAATGGTATGAAGTCTGTGTACCCTCATTACCCTCTGGTACAGAAGATGACTTGAAAGTGTGAGTGTTGTAGCTGAGGTGAGGAAAAAGAACATGGTGGGAACTGATGATCCCATTTTTTTGGGACCTCAAGACAAATTTTACAATTTCATATTTCAATGGGAAATCCAAAAGTCTCAAAGCTGTGCTGTCTATGATTTTCTGGGCTTAGAGTTACGGTAGGATTTAACTTCAGATGTCTTCCAATGCTTGTGCTGGGTAACTCTGATTTTGAATTGAGATGTATGTTTATTCGGCTGTCAGATTCTTCTTTGCTTTAGATCCAGGTATGGAAACTCTATCTAGATCTTTCTTCAGCAAGCCCCCATCTCTCTGTTTCCATCCACTGCATGGGAAAATCCTTCTGGGAGTATATTTATGGAACATATTGCTTACGAAAATATAGATAGCTTTTTGGGGCTACTTTGGGACATTCAAGCCTATCCAAAGAGGTTCTTCTGTTTTACACTGAATTATCTTGATTACAAGGAGCATCTACAAGTGTTCAAATGCATAAAATTACTTTGAAGTAAAGTAAAACCAATAATAAACAAAATACTGTAGATGATGGAAATCTGAAATAAAAACAAACTCAACTGGGTTTGACAGCATCTGTGGAGAGAGAGATAATTAACATTTTAAAACCAATAACATTCCTGCTAGCACTCACAAAAAACAGTGAAACCAAACTCCTATTACATGCTGCAAGTGAGGTGTATCTGAACACGATATTGTACAAGAGAATCTTAGCAGTGACTTTCTCACTTCTTGTTTATAGAGCAGTCATCATGTGACAAAACTTAGCCATGACAGTTTTGATCACAGGTCAGTTGCATATCTGAGGTATCGTTCACTAGCAAGAAAAGCAACTAAAAACCTATTTTTAATCCAGATAAAGAAAAGATATAATGAAAATCACTGTCTAATAATCCCTACAGGAGTTCTATAAGTGTTGGATTTCAGACAAAATTAGGATTTGTTCTGGCAGATGGGCCAGGTTACACTGAAACTTTGACCTGTTAGCAAATGCACAAGTATCTTCAGTGCTCCCCTGACAAGAGTCACTGCTCCAAGTTCAGACTGATATTAATTATACAGATGTTAGAAACAGGTGGACCCCATTATGGTTTCCAGTGACCATGTCTGTAGTAAGAATTGGTTGCTGGAAGAACTCTGGCTCAGAGCTGATGAGCTGAAGTCTGAGCTTCAAACATCGCAGCACATCAGAGAGGGGGAGAGTTACCTGGATGCAGTGTTCAGGGGACAATCACAATCCTTAGATTAACTAACTCGAATTCAGCCAGTGGTCAGGGACAGGAGAGTGTGGCTGTGAGTGAGACAGGTAGAGGGATCCAGGAGGTAGGGTTGCAGGAGCCTCAGCCCCTGTCCTTGTCCGACAGGTTCAAGAGGTTTTCTCCCTGTGTGGAAGGGAATGGGGACTGCAGGGAGGGTGAGCTGACTGACCGCAGCACCGTGGTGCAGGGAGCCATTCAAGGCGGGGAGAGAAGAGAAATGTTGTAATTGGTTTACAATGAAAATTGCATCTCTTATTACAAAGAAGGAGGAGGCTTATGTGTTGATGAGGCAAAATGGTTCGGATGAGGCGGTGGAGAGTTACAGATCAGCTAGGAAGGATTTAAAGAAAGAGTTAAGAAGAGCAAAGGGAGGACAAGAGCAGTCTTAAGCAAATAGAATAAAGGAGAACCCTAGAGCTTTCTATAGGTATGTGAGGAATAAAAGGATCATTAGGGTAGGAATAGGGCCAATCAAAGACAGAAGTGGGAAGTTGAGTGTGGACCCTGTGGAGATTGGAGAAGTGCTAAACGAACATTTCTCAATGGTTTTCACTCAGGAAAAGGAGAATATTGTAGAGGGGAAGAATGAGGTACGAGATATTAGACTAGAAAGAATCGAGGTTAGTTATGAACAGGTATCAATTCTAGAAGGAGTGAAAATAGACAAGTCCCCTGGGCCAGATGGGATTTATCCGAGGATTCTCTGGGAAGCTAGAGAGGAGATAGCAGAGCCTTTGGTTTTGATATTTGAGTCATTATTGTCTGCAGGTTTGGTACCAGAGGACTGGAGGATCGCAAATGTTGTGCCCTTGTTCAAGAAGGGCAGTAGAGATGACCTAGGTAATTATAGACCAGTGAGCCTTACGTATGTTGTAGGAAAGGTTTTGGAAAGGATTATAAGAGATAAGATTTAGAATCATCGAGCAAGTGACAGATTGATTTCGGATAGTCATCATGGTTTCGTCAAGGGCAGGTCGTGTCTCACAAACCTCATTGAGATTTTTGAGAAGGTGACCAAGCTTGTAGATGAGGGTAGGGCAGTTGACGTGGTATACATGAACTTCAGTAAAGCCTTTGGTAAGGTTCCACATAGTAGGTTGTTGGAGAAAATGCAGGGGCATGGAATTGAGGGTGATTTAGCAGTTTGGCTTAGAAACTGGCTTTCTGAAAGATGGCAGTGAGTGGTGGTTGATCGAAAATATTCAGCCTGGAGTCTGGTTACTAGTGGTGCGCCACAAGGATCTGTTTTGGGACCACTGCTGTTTGTCATTTTCATAAATGACTTAGACACAGGCATAGGTGGATGGGTTAGTAAATTTGCAGACGACACTAAAGTTGGTGGAGTAGTGGACAATGTGGAAGAATGTTACAGGATGCAGGGGGCCTTGGATAAACTGCACAATTGGGCTGAGAGGTGGCAAATGGAGTTCAATGCAGCTAAATGTGAGGTGATGCAGTTTGGGAAGAATAACAGGAAGGCATAGTACTGAGTCAATGGAAAGATTATTGGTAGTGTGGATGTGCAGAGGGATCTTGGAGTCCATGTACATAGATCCCTGAAAGTTACCACCCAGGTGGATAGTGCTGTTAAGAAGGCATACAGTGTGTTAGCTTTCATTCGTACAGGGATTGAGTTCCGGAGCCGCAATATCATGCTGCAACTATACAAAACACTGGTGCGGCCACACTTGGAATATTGTGTACAGTTCTGGTCCCCATACTTCGGAAAGGATGTGGAAGCATCGGAAAAGGTGCAGAGGAGATTTATCAGGATGTTGCCCGGTCTGGAGGGAAGGTCCTATGAGGAAAAGCTGAGAGACTTGAACCTGTTCTCATTGGAAAGAAGAAGGCTAAGAGGGGATTTGATAGAGACATGCAAGATGATCAGAGGATTAGATAGGGTATACAGTGAAAGTCTTTTTCCTAGGATGATGATGTCAGTGTGTACGGGGGAGCATAACTACAAATTGAGGGATGGTAGATTTAAGACCGATGTCAGAGGCAGGTTCTTTATGCAGAGAATGGTAAGGGTGTGGAATGCCCTACCTGCTGATGTAGTCAACTCAGCCACATTAGGGAGATTTAAACAATTCTTAGGTAAGCACATGGATGATTTTGGGATAGTGTAGGAGACAAACTGAGAATAGTTCACAGATCGGTCAAACATCGCAGGCCGAAGGGCCTGTTCTATGCTGTATTGTTCTATGTTCTATGTTCTAAAGTATAGTTAGAGGCATAGACACTGTTCTCTGTGACCAGGATCAAGAGGCCTGAAGGTTGTGAAAAGACCCCACCACCAGGGATATATTTCCCTCCCCACCCCTTTCTGCCTTCCGCAGAGACCATTCCCTCCGTGACTACCTGGTCAGGTCCACACCCCCCTACAACCCACCCTCCCATTCTGGCACTTTCCCCTGCCACCGCAGGAACTGTAAAACCTGTGCCCACACCTCCTCCCTCACCTCTATCCAAGGCCCTAAAGGAGCCTTCCACATCCATCAAAGTTTCACCTGCACATCCACCAATATCATTTATTGTATCTGTTGCTCCCGATGTGGTCTCCTCTACATTGGGGAGACTGGGCGCCTCCTAGCAGAGCGCTTTAGGGAACATCTCCGAGACACCCGCACCAATCAACCAAACCGCCCCGTGGCCCAACATTTCAACTCCCCCTCCCACTCTGCCGAGGACATGGAGGTCCTGGGCCTCCTTCACCGCCGCTCCCTCACCACCAGACGCCTGGAGGAAGAACGCCTCATCTTCCGCCTCAGAACACTTCAACCCCAGGGCATCAATGTGGACTTCAACAGCTTCCTCATTTCCCCTTCCCCCACCTCATCCTAGTTTCAAACTTCCAGCTCAGTAACTGTCTCCTTGACTTGTCCGGACTTGTCCGACCTGCCTATCTTCTTTTCCACCTATCCACTCCACCCTCTCCTCCTTGACCTATCACCTTCATCTCCTCCCCCACTCACCCATTGTACTCTATGCTACTCTCTCCCCACCCCCACCCTCCTCTAGCTTATCTCTCCACGCTTCAGGCTAACTGCCTTTATTCCTGATGAAGGGCTTTTGCCCGAAACGTCGATTTCGCTGCTCATTGGATGCTGCCTGAACTGCTGTGCTCTTCCAGCACCACTAATCCAGTACTGAAGGTTGTGTTGTCTGCCCGATGCTCGGGTTTGGGATATTTCATCTGGGCTGCAGAGGAACTTGGAGTGGGAGGGTAATGATCCAGTGCTTGTGATCCACTAAAGTACCAACGACATAGATAAATCTAAGGCAGATGTTCTGCTAAGGAGGTATGAACAGCTAGGGGCTAGATTAGAAAGCACCACTAAAAAGGTAATAATCTCTGGCTTACTACTTGAGCCATGAGCTAATTGGCATAGCGTCAGTAAGATTAAGCAGGTAAATGCATGGCTCAAAGATTGGTGTGGGAGAAGCAGGTTTGAATTCATGAGACATTGCTGCCAGTACAGGGGAAGAAGGGACTTGTTCCAAGCTGAACTGTGCTGGGACCAGAATTCTAGTAAATCACATAACGAGGGCTGTAGACTGGGCTTTAAACTAAATTGGGGGCGGGGGGTGGCGCCATCAGTTATGGGGGTAATTAGAAAACCTGAATTAAAGGAGTGCAGATCTCAGGAGAGGTTATTAAAATCTCTAGCACAGGCACAAATAGGACAACGTGTGTGGAAGGGGTTAACAATCAAATTTCAAGCACACTGAACAAATAAATGATGATGAGAAGAAGGACGATTAACACAGGACTGAAGGTGTTATATCTGAATGCATGCAGTAAAAATGAGCTGACGTGGTGGGGATCATGGAAATGTGGCTGCAAGGTGATCAGGATTAGGAGCTGAATATTCAAGGATATACATCTTATTGAAAAGATAGGCAGGTGGGCAGTGGGTTGGGTTTGCCTTATTAGTAAGAAATGAAATTTAATCAATAGTAAGAAACAAAGTAGGGTCAGATGGTATAGAATCTGTGTGGGTAGAATTGAGGAACTGCAAAGGTTCCTCAATTCTACCCACATAGTTGGAATTATGTACCGGCCTCCAAATAGTGGTCAGGAGCTTGGGTGCAAAATACACCAGGAGATAGGAAAGATGTGTAAGAAAGGCAAAGTTATAGTGATCGTAGAGGATTTCAATATGCGATTGGTTTGGGAGAATCAGGTTGGTGGTGGATTGCACGAAAAGGAATTTGTGGAATGTCTATGAGATGGCCATTTGGAGCAGCTTATGGTGGAACCCACAAGGGAACAGGCAATTTTGGATTTAGTGTTGTGCAAAAAGGCAGACTTAATAAGAGAGCTTAAGGTGAAGGAACCCTTAGGAGGCTGTGATCATAACATGATTGAATTTACTCTGCAATTTGAGCAGGGCAAGGTAGAATCAGAGATAACGGTATAACAGCTGAACAAAGGCAACTACAGAGGCATGTGGGAGGAGCTGGGTAGAATTAACTGGGAAAGCAGCCTAGCAGACAGTGGAACAGCAATGGCAGGGACTTCTGGGAGTAATTTAGGAGACAGCAGAGATTCATCCCAAGGAAAAAGAAGCATGGTGCAGGGAGGATGAGGCAACCATAGCTGACCAAGAAAGTCAGGGATAGCACAATGGCAAAAGAGAAAGCATATAACCTAGCGAAGGGCAGTGGGACACCACACGATTGGGAAGCTTACAAAGACCAACAGAGGGAAACAAAAAAAGAAATAAAGAGGGAGAAGATTAAATACCAGGGTAAGCTAGCCAGTAATATAAAGGAACACTGTAAGAGCTTCTTTAGATCTCTAATGGGCAAAAGTGGACATTGGGCTGCTGGCAAATGATATTGGAGAGATAGTAGTGGGGATTGAGGAAATGGCTGAGGAACTGAATAAGTACTTCACATCTGTCTTCATGGTGGAAGGCACGAGTAATATCCTAAAAATTCAAGAGAGTGAGGGGTCAGAGCTGAGTGTGGAGGTCATCACCAAGGAGACGGTGCTATAAAAACTGAATAGCCCAAAGGTGGATAAATCGCCTGGACCAGATGGACTACATCTCAGAGTTGTAAGGGAGATAGCTTGAATAGATAGTGGAGACATTAGTGATGATTCTAAGAAATCATTAGAATTAGGGAGGGTCCTAAAGGACTGGAAAATTGCTAATGTGACACTCCTGTTTAAAAAAGGGAATAACTCAAAAGATGGAAAATTATAGATTAGCCTAACCTCAAACATGGATAAGATTCTGGAATCCATTGTAAAGGATGAGATTTCTGAATACTTGGAAATGTATGGTAATATAGGGTGAAGTCAGCATGGTTTCATCAAAGGGAGGTCATGCCTGACAAATCTGCTACAATCCTTTGAGGAAGTAACGGGTAGGTTGGTCCAAGGAGAACCAGTGGATGTTATCTATCTGGACTTCAAGAAGGGCTTTGGCAAGGTGCCACGCAGGAGGCTACGGAGTAGGATAAGGGCCCATGGTGTTAGAGGCAAGGTGCTAGCATGGATAGAAGCTTGGCTATCTGGCAGAACGCAGAGAATGGGAATAAAAGGGTCCTTCTCAGGGTGGTAGCTGGTGACAAGTGGTGTTCCATAAGGCTCAGTGTTGGGACCACAACTTTTCACTTTATGCATTAATGATCTATATGAAGAAACTGGGGGCATTCTGCCTAACTTTGCAGATGAGAAAAAGATAGGTACAGGGATAGGTAGTATTGAGGAGGGAGACTGCAGAAGGATTTGGCCAAGTTTGGAGAGTGGGCAAAGAAGTGGTAGATGGAGTACACTGTGGAAAAGTATGAAGTCATGCACTTTGGTAGGAAGATTAGAGGCATGGCCTATTTTATGTGTGGGCAGAAAGTTCAGAAGTCTGAATTACATAGGGACTTGGGAGTTCTAGTCCAGAATTCTTTCAAGGAAACCTTGCAGGTTGAGTCAGTAGTTAGGAAGGCAAATGTAATGATGGCATTTATTTTGAGAGGACTTGAATATAAAAGCAGGGACATGCTTCTGAGGCTCTATAAAGCTCTGGTCAGACTACATTTGGAGCAGTGTGCACAGTTTTGGGCCCCATATCTCAGGAAGACAATGTACTTGTCCTGGAACTTGTTCAGAGAAGCTTTATAAGAATGGTCCAAGGAATGAAAAGCTTAACATATGAGGAACATTTGAGAACTCTGGATGTATACTCTATGGAGTTTAGAAGGTTGAGGGGAGGAATCTAACTGAAACATGCATAATACTGAATGACCCTGGACAGGGTAGATATTGGGAAGATGTTTCCATTGGTAGGTGAGACTGGACCTGGAGGCGCAGCCTTAGAATAAAGGGAAGACCTTTTAGAATGGAGATAAGGAGAAACTTCTTCAGAAAGACTGTTGAATCTGTGTAATTCACTGCCACAGAGGCTGTGGACGCCAGGTTATTGAGTATATTTAAGATTGAGATAGATAGGTTCTTGAGTATCAAGGAGAATCAAGAGTTATGGGCAGCAAGTGGGAGAATGGGATTGAAAATCTTATCAGCCATGATTGAATGACAGAGCAGACTCAGCGGGCTGAGTGGCCTAATTTCTGCTCCAATATCAACAGTTTAACAGTTCAACAAACAACAGTTTATGTAACAGTATCCCTGACACAGTGGCAATTTAATGATTTTGTATTATTTCTTTGTGTATGATTGCTGTGAATAATGCATTCATTATTTAAATGAAACAAGATCAGGAAATCATTAGTGAGCTGGCTAGTTTTGTTATCTTTGATTTTATAATTATGTTATGACATCATCTGACTTTGTGACGAGGTAGATTGACCAAATGAATTTTTTAAAAATCATGGGGTGTAGGTGTTACTGGTCTAATTGCCCTTGAGAATTTAAAGATGAGCTGCCTTTTCAAATTGTGGCAATTCATGTGATGTTGTTCCAGTGACATGAAGGAGCAAGTTAGGGTATAATGAGTGGCTTGAAAGGGAACTTGCAGTTGGTGGTATTCTCAGATCAATGCTACTTTTGTCCTTACAGGTGATCGAGGTCACAGATTTGCAAACTGCTATCTAATGACCTTTGGTAGGTTTTTGCAGCCCATTTTGTAGATGATATACACTGCTGCCACTGTGCATCAGTGGTAGAGGGGTGAATCTTGAAGGTGGTGGATGGCATGCTAAACAAGCAGACAGCTTTGTTCTGGATGGTGTCAAGCTTCTGGACTATTATTTAGAGCTACACTTATCCAGGCAGCTGCAGAGTATTCTATCACATGCCTGATTTATGCCTTGTCATTGGTGGACAGGCTTTGGGCCTGTCTAAAGTTACTGCTGCTCAATTCCCAGCCTGCTCTTGTAGCCACTGCATTTATATGGCTGGTCAAGTTCAGTTTCTGGTTAGTAATAACCTCCACGTTATTCAAAGTGGGGTATTTGTTGATGATAATGCCAATAAAGGGCCAATGCCTGGTTAGAGATTTTTTTTCCAGTTGTATGTGACACAAATGTTACTTGCCACCTATCAGCTCAAGCATAAATGTTGTTCAAGTCTTGTTGCATTTGGACAGAAGCTGTACCTTTATCTGAATGGTATTATCATCTAACATTGGGTAATTGGGTAACATTTGGTATGCTTTCCTTTATTGATTAGAGTATTGGGTATAGGAGGCCATGTTTAGACTCCTTTTGAAATATTATGTGCAAAACTGGTCTCCTTCCTATCGGAAGGATGTAGTGAAACTTGAAAGTGTTCAGAAAAGATTTACAAGGATGTTGCCCAGGGTTGGACGGTTGAGCTGCAGGGAGAGGCTGACTAGGCTGTGGCTATTTTCCCTGGAGCGTCAGAGGCTGAGGGGTGACCTTATAAAGGTTTCTAAAATTTGGAAAGGATAAATAGACAAGGTCTTTTCCCTGGCTGGGGAAGTCCAGAACTAGAGGGCATAGGTTTAGGGTGTGAGGACAAAAATGTAAAAGGGACCTAAGGGGCAATATTTTCATGAAGAGGTTGGTGTGTGTATGGAATGAGCTGCTGGAGGAAGTGGAGAGTGCTTATTTGGCAAAGCACAGCAGGTCAGGCAGCATTCGAGGGGCAGGAAAATTGATGTTTCATCATTCCTGATGAAGGGCTCCGGCCTGAAACGTTGATTCTCCTGCTCCTCGGATGCTGCCTGACCTGCTGTGCTTTTCCAGCAACACACGCTCGACTCAGATCTCCAGCATCTGCAGTCTTCACTTTCTCTCTACCAGAGGAAGTGGTGGAGGCCTGTACAATTACAATATTTAAAAGGCATCTGGATAGATATATGAATATGAAGGGTTTAGAGGGATATTAGCCAAGTGCTGGCAAATGGGTCCAGATTAATTGAGGACATCTAGTCTACATGGACAAGTCGGACCACAGACTGTTTCCATGCTGTACATCTCTATGATTCAATGACCAGACACCCAGAACAGATTTGATCTCAGATAAAAATTATGCAAAACTACGTTGGGAAACAGAGTTAAGAGTTCTGGCAGTCATTTATTACTTTATTATTTATTCAGTATAAATTTTATCACAAAGCAGTTTAAGAAAATTCTTCAGCCACAAGTTCAAGGGAAATTAATTGATTGAAAAAAATTGGAAATAAGAATTCAGTGTTCCAGAACATGAAAATATGTAAACCGATGATATTTCAATGCTGTGGATGAAGAATGTAAGTTTTATTCACTAATTATGAAGTTCTTTCAAGTTTAATTGTTAAAACTAGCACTGGACACAAAGAGAGAATCAAATTCGATCATAGTATCAAATCTAATGTAATATTTCAAATGGAAAAAAATTGGCACATCTTCTGTTGACACAGTTAATAATCATTGGTCTTGATTGATTGAAGCCATTTTGAGAAAGTGTCTATCCACAGATCTTTTGGGAATCCTTCAGCCATCTTGGAAAAGGAATACCTTGTCTCATTTTTATCAAGGCACCTTAAAGTATTACATGGTAAACGGCACTTACAATAGCAGAAACAAATACAGCCACCAGTTTTAAAACTACATTTACTTCGTTATATCAACAAAGATCCAATAAGAAACTTAAACAACAAAGAATACAGCAAGGTAACAAAATGAGTGTAGTAGAAGGGGATAAAATCTTAACAGACACCTTCCAAATCAAGAATATGCTTTCAATGATCTCAAATGCCAATCAATAATCAGAGGTTTGCCAGCATCAATCTGTCCATTTGAGAAATTCCAGCTATCAGATCCATTTAATAGATAAGTAAATTGCCAAATGTGGAAATCATAATTCTAAAAGTTTTGAACATCTACAGTTGTTTTCATTATGAGGACAGTTTGGCTTTCTCCCATTGGAGTTTAGAGGAATGAGATTCTGAATAGTTTTGACAAGGTGGGCATGGAGAGGATTTTTTTTCTCCTTGTGGATCAGTCCAGAATTAGATGACACACTTTTAAAATTAAAATTTGCCCTTTCATGACAGATGAGGAGAAACATTTTCTATCTGTAAACAGTGTGGCTTTGGAACTCTCTACATCAGAAAGCAGTGGAGGTGAGGTCATTGACTATTATTTGAGGTGTAAGTAGATTGATTCCCTGGCCTTATCAAGAATCTAAGGTTACCAGGGATAAGTGGGAATTCAGAACACAAACAGATCTTACTGAATGATGCAGCAGACTTGAAAGGTCAACTAGCTTACTTCTATTCCAATTTCTAATCCTGTTAATTATCACTCCACCATTCTATTCCCAGTCATGAATGAGATGGAAGATAATGTCCATAGTTCTTTAAAATGGCACTTCGTCAACAATAACCTGCTCATTCATACTCAGACTGGATTCTGCCAAGCCCACTCAATTTCTGACCTCACCATAGCCTTTGTCCGAGCATGGAAAAGAGAACTCAACACAAAAGAAGTAAAAGTTACTGCCTTTGTTATCAAGGTAGCATTTAACTAAGTGTGACATCAAAGAGTCTAGCAAAACTGGATATAAAGGAAATCATGGAGAAAACTCTTCACTGGCTGGAGTCACACCCAGTACGAAGGAAGATGTTTGTGTTTGTAGGAGATTAAACATTTCAGTACAATACGTCACTGCAGGAGTTCCTAAAAGCCTATCCAATCAGGACCTAAGGCCAACCCCTCTTCTGTTTCGTCAATGTCCTTCCCTCCATCATAAAGATGGGGATATTTGCACCAATCCTTGTGGCACATCACTGGTCGCAGGCCTCCAGTCTGAAAGGCAACCCTCCACCACTACCCTGTGTCTTCAAGTCAGTTTTGTACCCAAATGGCTAGTTCTCCCTGTATTCCATGTGATCTAACCTTGCTAACCAGCCTTCCATGGGGAACCTTGTCGAACGCCTTTCTGAAGTCCATATAGATCACATCCAACGCTTTGCTCTCATCAATCCTCTTTGATACTTCTTCACAAAGTCAATCAAGTTAGTGAGACATAATTTCCCATGCACAAAGACATGTTGACTATCCCTAATCAGTCCTTGCCTTTCCAAATATATGCAGATCCTATCCCTCAGGATTCCCTCCAACAACTTGCCCACCACTTGATATCAAGCTCATCATCTATAGTTCCCTGGCTTTTCCTTACCACCTTTCTTAAACAGTGGCACCACATTCGCCAACCTGCAGTCTTATGGCACCTCACCTGTGACTATTGATGGTACAAATATCTCAGCAAGGGGCCAGCAAATATTTCCCTAGCTTCCCACAGAGTCTAGGGTACACCTGGTCAGATCCTGGGGATTTATCCACTTTTATGCCTTTTAAGACATCCAGCACATCCTCCTCTATAATATGGACATTTTTCATGATGTCACCATCTACTTCCCTACATTCTATATCTTCCATTTCCTTCACCGCAGTCAACAATGATACAAAATAGTCATGCAGTACCTCCCCCATTCCCTCCTGTTCCACACAAAGGCTGCCTTGCTGATCTTTGAAAGGCCCTATTCTCTCCCTTTGTCCTTAATGTATTCATAAAACCCCTTTGGATTCTCCTAAACCTTATTTCCCAAACCTATCACATGTCTCCTTTTTGTCTACCTGACTTCCCTCTTATGTATACTTCTACTGCTTTTATACTCTTCTAAGGATTCACTCAATCTCTGCTGTCTACACCTTACATATGCTTCCTTCTTTTTCTTGATCAAAACTTCAATGTCTCTAATTGTCCAGCATTCCCTACACCTACCAGCCTTGTCTTTCACCCTAACAGGAATATACTGTCTCTGGCTCTCATTTTCTCATTTTGAAAGCTTTCCATTTTCGAGCCATCCCTTTATCTGCAAACATCTGCCCCCAATCAACTTTTTAAAGTTCTTGCCTAACACTGTCAAAATTGGCCCTCTTCCAATGTAGAACTTTAACTTTTAGATCTGGTCTATCCTTTACCATCACTGTTTTAAATCTAATAGAATTATGGTTGCTGGACCCAAAGTGCTCCCCCACTGACACCTCAGTCACCTGCCCTGCCTTATTTCCCAAGAGTACATCAAGGTTTGCATTTTCTCTCATAGGTACATCCTCATAATGAATCAGAAAATTTTGTTGTACACACCTTACAAGTTCCTCTTCATCTAAACCCTTAATACTTTGGCAGTCCTAGTCTATGTTTGGAAAGTTAATATTCCCTACCACAACCACCCTATTATTCTTACAGATAACCGAGATCTCCTGACAGATTTGTTTCTCAATTTCCTGCTGATTATTAGCCGGTTTATAGTACAATCTCGATAAGGTGATCATCCCATTCTTATTTCTCAGTTCCACTCAAATACCTTCCTTGCACGTATGTCTTCTCTAATTACAGAGGTATTGTTATCCTTTATCAGTATCACCACTCCCCCTCCTCTTTTGCTCCCTCTTTCTATCTTTCCTGTAGCATTTTTATCTTGGAACATTAAGCTGCTAGTCCTGTCCATCCCTGAGCCACGTTTCTGTAATTGCTATGATATCCCAGACCCATGTTCTTAACCATACCCTGAGTTCATCTGCCTTCCCTGTTAGGCCCCTTGCATTGAAATAAATGCAGTTTATCAGTCCTACCTTGTTCTCTGCTTTGTTCTTGCCTGCCCTGACTGTTTGCTTCTTTTCCCAACTGTACCAGTCTCAGACTGATGTCTTCACTCACTATCCCATTCAGTTCCCTCCTCCCCTCCCCCCAACAACCTTACTAGTTTAAATCCTCCTGAGCAGCTCTAGCAAATCTCCCTGCCCGTATATTTGTCCCCTTGTGCAGTCTGTCCTTCCTTTACAAGTCATGTCTACGCAGAAGAAATTCTAATGATCCAAAAATGTGAACCCTTCTCCCCTGTACCAGCTCCTCAGCCATGCAGTCATGTGTTCTATTCTCCTGTTCCTACTCTCACTAGCTCGTAGCTCATAGAGTAATCCAGATATTACTATTCCTGAGGAATTCCTTTTAAATTCCTGCCCTACTTCCTACATTCTCCCTTCAGAATCTCATCCTTTTCCCTTCCTATGATATTAGTTCTAATGTGCACAATGACCTCCTACTGGGTCCCTCTCCCCTTTGAGAATATTTTGCACTATCTCTGAGGTATCCTTGATCCTGGCACCAGGGATGCAACACACCATTCTTATTTCTCGCTGCCAGTTGCAGAAACATCTGTCTGTGCCTCTGACTAGAGAGTTCCTTATCACAATCGATCGTTTGGAACCTGACATATCCCTTGTTATCGGGAACTTGGCTGTTCGTGCTACATCCCCCTGAGAGTCCATCATCCCCTACATTTTCCATTATTGGCATCTTTTTGCAGAGACTTGATCCAGATTTATTTGTTTGCCTGTTAGCAGACTTTTATTACTGTTAATTCTTTATCTTTTCCCTTCAAAGTTTGTTTCCCCTTTACAGGCTATAAGAACATTCATTTACTCAGAGTTTTCTTGGTGATTTCTTACAGGAATTTACAGTCCAATGATTATTCCTTCACTGTAGTTGTTCAGCTCTGTGGCCCTTCTGGCTGCTAGCTGATCTTAAAACTACATCAATGGTTGCCCTGAAACAATAGTATTGAAGTACATAAACCATCAGCTCTCAAATCTGATCTCACCATCGGGGAGAGCTGTTGCAATGTGATATTTGATCTTAATGCTTCTGAGCTAGGGAAAAGTAAGCCAGCCATTCCTCCAGCCCTTTAAGTGATATCAGTTGGAAAGCAAATACGGATATTCAGGCTAGGACTGAACTTTGAATTAGAATCCAGTCTCGGAATTGGAAATAATCAGCAACCTCTGAATTCTGGATTTGCACAATACACGTTTTGGGCAAATGCTCGAACGTAAAATCGACGTTTCGGGCAAAAGCCCTTCATCAGGAATACAGGCAGAGAGCCTGAAGGGTGGAGAGATAATTTAGAGGAGAGTGGGGCTGGGGAGAAAGTAGCATAGAGTACAATAGGTGAGTGGGGGAGGGGATGAAGGTGATAGGTCAGGGAGGAGGGTGGAGTGGATACGTGGAAAAGAAGATAGGCAAGTAGGACAAGTCATGGGGACAGTGCTGAGCTGGAAGTTTGGAACTGGGGTGAGGTGGGGGAAGGGGAAATGAGGAAATTGTTGAAGTCCACATTGATGCCCTGGGGTTGAAGTGTTCTGAGGCGGAAGATGAAGCATTCTTCCTCCAGGTGTCTGGTAGTGAGGGAGGCAGCGGTGAAGAAGGCCCAGGACCTCCTTGTCCTCGGCAGAGTGGGAGGGGGAGTTGAAATGTTGGGCCACAGGGTGGTGTGGTTGATTGGTACAGATGTCCCAGAGATGTTCCCGAAAGCGCTGTGCTAGGAGGTGTCCAGTCTCTCCAATGTAGAGGAGACCGCATCGGGAGCAAAGGTTACAATAAGTGATATTGGTGGATGTGCAGGTAAAACATTGATGGATGTGGAAGGCTCCTTTAGGGCCTTGGATGGAGGTGAGGGAGGAGGTGTGGGAGCAGGTTTTGCAATTCCTGCGGTGGCAGGGGAAGATGCCAGGATGGGAGGGTGGGTCATAGGGGGGGGCATGGATCTGACCAGGTAGTCACAGAGGAAACAGTCTTTGCGGAAGGTGGAAAGGGGTGGGGAGGGAAATATATCGCTGGTGGTGAGGTCTGTTTGGAGGTGGCGGAAATGTTGGCAGATGATTTTGACAGGAATTAAGCTTGTACTCTGTAATGTACAACTAGTATTGGTTAGTTTTAACCAGCAATTCTGAAAGTGACTTTTGGCACTGCTTGGAAAAGGCCTGGAAGACTTTTCCATTCATGCGGAACTGTTCGATGCAGGAGTGTTCTTCCTGGCCTTATGAATCAGCTGTAGACTGCTGGTGGTGCTATCTTTACTGCTTCTTCCAGTCACCAGGTACCTGTTCAAGTGTTGCCCAGCTTCTAATTAAAATGATCTTTTAAAAGTGCAGCCAAAAAGTAGAATATCAGATACTAACCTTGAAGTAGTTTGGAGAGTGTATTGAGAGACTATACACCCACCTTTCCTCTAATTCCTCCTCACCTTCCACAGTCACACAGCATAGCTTTTGAAAAGGCAAACCAGCCTAACAGATAGATATTGCTTGCAGCTAAACCTAAAAAGTCATATACCTGATTTTGTTACTGATGGGTGTAATGTTATATATTAGCTAATTTCTAATATATTTTTCTGACTGCTTATCTATGATTTATTAAACATCTTTTCTTCATCTGTGTTGCATCCACAAAACTGGCTGCTTTTTTTTGTCAACCTCCATTTCAATGTATTACATGTTCAACTATCCAATTGTACTGATCACATGGTAATTAAATAATTTGGCCACATGGTGGCACTATATTATCTTATCCCAAAGACTACCAAAATGTTTTCTGAAAATTTTGCTTCACAAACATCTTCAAATGCTGTTTATTACATGTGTGTGAGTAAAATTCTATTGTAGTTTTTATTTTCTGCTCATTAACCTACAGAAAAAGGTATCAAGCTCAGAGAAAATTTCCTAATGTTAGCTTACTTTTTGAAACAAGACTAATGTTCGAATCAGCTGATTATTTCATGTGTTTTATTGAAGTTCAGCAAAGGTTAGCCTGAGGGCCAACACTTTGAGATGGACAAAGATACATGCAGATGAAGTTTCTTTCCTCTTTAATAAAGTGCAATTAAATAGCAAGAACATGATACATTTGTTACGTCTTTAATGTAATGAAACATTCTGAGATGCTTTATATAATCATTACAGAAAGCCATGTTTCACCAGGCCACATAGAAAATGTTAGATCAGATGAT
Organism: Chiloscyllium punctatum; assembly: GCF_047496795.1. NCBI lineage: Eukaryota > Metazoa > Chordata > Chondrichthyes > Orectolobiformes > Hemiscylliidae > Chiloscyllium > Chiloscyllium punctatum. Next base: position 49,688,873 of record NC_092762.1, on the reverse strand, counting down.
GTAAAGCTTGATCAAAGAGGCAGAAGAAGGAAAATGAAGGTAGCAGACCAGAGAACAATAAAGTCAGAATTCCAGAACCTGGGCCCTACACAATTGAAGGCATGGCCACCAATGGTACGGCATTTACAATTGGGAATTCAGATATGATGGAGTGTTGTTATCTCAAAGAGTTGTGGGGTTTGAGGAAGTGAGGTGTAGAGGTGAGCAAGGTCATAGAGAGATATACAAATAAGGATGAGGTTTAAAAATCTGAATACTGCCTGAGCAGGAACCAATGCGGGTCAGGGGACATGACTGAAAGGAAGATGCTGGAGAAGCACAGCATCTGAGAAGCAGGAAAATTTATGTTTTGGGTAAAAGCCCTTCATCAGGAAGGGCTTCTTGGCCTGGAATATGTGTAGTTTCTCAGGGCCAGAGGAAGAGATTCTGCTCGAGTGCTGCAGGTTCAACACAGTGGACGTGTGCTGGTGGGGGAGGAACCGTGGGCGTTGTGTTGCGAGTCGTCGGAGCTGCTGGAGACCATTGCTGGATTGTGATTGGATGTTGGAGGATCGTTTGGTTGTGCTGATCTGCTCTTGGTGTATCTTTATGCTGGCTTCGGCCTAATGCCAATTCAGGTACCAGCCAACCTCAGAGCTATGGCCTTAGCAGCTGCTTGCAGCCCTGGCCAGAGCATTCGCAACACAGTCAGGGTGGCTGTGAAGAAGGTGGAGGAGCACACACCAGTGGATCGGATGGTGTTTGTAGAGAAAGTTCTGCTGGAATGCTGCAGCAGTGGATGTGTATTGCCTGCTGTTTTCTGCTCGGATCCGCTGTCCGTGCACAGACTCGTGTGCATCTGTGACCAGTTCGAACGGGCCTCGGGGGCCAAGGTAAACCGAGGCAAGAGCGAGGCCATGCTCTTCGGGAACTGGGCCGACCAATCCTCTATCCCCTTCACCGTCAGGACTGACCACCTGAAGGTGCTGGGTATTTGGTTTGGGGGGGCTGGGGCGTGCGCCAAGACCTGGGAGGAGCGGATCAGCAAGATGAGACAGAAACTAGGCAGATGGGGGCAACGGTCGCTCTCCATCGCGGGAAAAAACCTGGTCATCAGGTGTGAGGTACTCTCAGTATTGCTATATGTGGCACAGGTCTGGCCTATCCCCAGGACCTGTGCCGCCGCAGTCACCCGGGCCATCTTCCAATTCATTTGGAGATCAAAGATGGACCGGGTCCGAAGAGACTCTATGTACAAAGACCGGTGCAATGGGGGAAAAAACACGCCCAATGCCACCCTCACCCTGATGGCCACCTTTGTGTGTGGCTGCATCAAGCTGTGCGTGGATCCCCGGTACGCAAACACCAAATGTCACTACGTACTGAGGTTCTACCTGTCCCCGGTGTTGCGAAGGATGGGTCTGGCCTCGCTGCCGCGGAACGCTCCGAGTAGTTGGACCGTTCCGTATCACCTGTCCTTCGTGGAGAAATTTATAAGGAAAAACACCTTTGACCACAAGTCCATCAGGAAGTGGTCAGCACGTAGCGTCCTTGAGACCCTTCGGGAAAAGGAGAGGGCGGATCCTGTCGAGCGGTTCCCTGAGCAGACTGTCAAAGCCATTTGGCAGAATGCCTCATCGCCAGAACTTTCCAACAAGCACCAAGACGTGGCTTGGCTGGTGGTGAGAAGGGCTCTGCCTGTGAGATCCTTTATGCATGCCCGGACTCTCTGCCGCACCGCACGCTGCCCTCGAAGTGGCTGCGGGGGGGACGAGACTGTCACACACCTCCTTCTGGAATGTGCCTATGCAGAGGAAGTCTGGAGAGGAATGCAGTGGTGCTTGTCGAGGTTCGTCCCGAGCAGCGCCGTGACGCGGGACTCCGTGCTCTACGGCCTGTTCCCCGGGACTCACACCGAGACGAACATTAACTGCGCCTGGAGGATCATCAACTCGGTGAAGGACGCTCTCTGGGCGGTCCGAAACCTGTTGATCTTCCAGCTGAAGGAGTTGACCCCGACCGAGTGTTGCAGACTGGCACATTCCAAGGTCCAAGACTACGTGTTGAGGGACGCGCTGAAGCTTGGGGCAGCTGCCGCCAAGGCGCGGTGGGGAAAGACCACCGTGTAAGATCGGCCTGCCGAAAGAAGAACAGGGGGCCCATACAGAAGTTTTTTTGGGCTCTGCTGATGCCTCAGCCAAATATATGTATATATACAAGATTGAAAAAAATGCACAGGATTGTAAAGGACAAGAATAAAGTCGAATCTGTGTTTGTAAATATGGACATATGTATGGCATGATCCAATGTACAGACCATCAAATCATTTATGAATAAAGTATATTTTTGAAATAAAAAAAAAAAAATTGCCTGCTGTTTTCTGCTCGGATCCGCTGTCCGTGCACAGACTCGTGTGCATCTGTGACCAGTTCGAACGGGCCTCGGGGGCCAAGGTAAACCGAGGCAAGAGCGAGGCCATGCTCTTCGGGAACTGGGCCGACCAATCCTCTATCCCCTTCACCGTCAGGACTGACCACCTGAAGGTGCTGGGTATTTGGTTTGGGGGGGCTGGGGCGTGCGCCAAGACCTGGGAGGAGCGGATCAGCAAGATGAGACAGAAACTAGGCAGATGGGGGCAACGGTCGCTCTCCATCGCGGGAAAAAACCTGGTCATCAGGTGTGAGGTACTCTCAGTATTGCTATATGTGGCACAGGTCTGGCCTATCCCCAGGACCTGTGCCGCCGCAGTCACCCGGGCCATCTTCCAATTCATTTGGAGATCAAAGATGGACCGGGTCCGAAGAGACTCTATGTACAAAGACCGGTGCAATGGGGGAAAAAACACGCCCAATGCCACCCTCACCCTGATGGCCACCTTTGTGTGTGGCTGCATCAAGCTGTGCGTGGATCCCCGGTACGCAAACACCAAATGTCACTACGTACTGAGGTTCTACCTGTCCCCGGTGTTGCGAAGGATGGGTCTGGCCTCGCTGCCGCGGAACGCTCCGAGTAGTTGGACCGTTCCGTATCACCTGTCCTTCGTGGAGAAATTTATAAGGAAAAACACCTTTGACCACAAGTCCATCAGGAAGTGGTCAGCACGTAGCGTCCTTGAGACCCTTCGGGAAAAGGAGAGGGCGGATCCTGTCGAGCGGTTCCCTGAGCAGACTGTCAAAGCCATTTGGCAGAATGCCTCATCGCCAGAACTTTCCAACAAGCACCAAGACGTGGCTTGGCTGGTGGTGAGAAGGGCTCTGCCTGTGAGATCCTTTATGCATGCCCGGACTCTCTGCCGCACCGCACGCTGCCCTCGAAGTGGCTGCGGGGGGGACGAGACTGTCACACACCTCCTTCTGGAATGTGCCTATGCAGAGGAAGTCTGGAGAGGAATGCAGTGGTGCTTGTCGAGGTTCGTCCCGAGCAGCGCCGTGACGCGGGACTCCGTGCTCTACGGCCTGTTCCCCGGGACTCACACCGAGACGAACATTAACTGCGCCTGGAGGATCATCAACTCGGTGAAGGACGCTCTCTGGGCGGTCCGAAACCTGTTGATCTTCCAGCTGAAGGAGTTGACCCCGACCGAGTGTTGCAGACTGGCACATTCCAAGGTCCAAGACTACGTGTTGAGGGACGCGCTGAAGCTTGGGGCAGCTGCCGCCAAGGCGCGGTGGGGAAAGACCACTGTGTAAGATCGGCCTGCCGAAAGAAGAACAGGGGGCCCATACAGACGTTTTTTTGGGCTCTGCTGATGCCTCAGCCAAATATATGTATATATACAAGATTGAAAAATGCACAGGATTGTAAAGGACAAGGATAAAGTCGAATCTGTGTTTGTAAATATGGACATATGTATGGCATGATCCAATGTACAGACCATCAAATCTTTTTATGAATAAAGTATATTTTTGAAATTAAAAAAAAAAAAAATTGCCTGCTGTACCGGGCAGGAAGATCTCTGAGAGTCTCGCACTCCTCAGGGATACGATCGCCTACGTGCAGGACAGGGGGGTGGACACCTGCCTCATCAGCCTGGACCAGGAGAAAGCCTTTGACAGGATATCGCATACATATATGAGGGATGTCCTCTCCAAAATGGGCTTTGGGGAGGGAATCGGAAATTGGATCAGACTGCTCTACACCAACATTGTCAGTGCAGTCTCAATCAATGGGTGGGAATCAGATAGCTTCCCTGTAAGATCTGGAGTCAGGCAGGGATGCCCCCTCTCACCCGCCTTGTTTGTGTGTTGCATAGAGCCATTTGCCGAATCCATCAGGAAGGATGCGAGCCTGAGAGGGGTGACTATTCCTGGCAGCGGGGGCCTGCAGGTTAAGGCCTCCCTGTACATGGATGACGTCGCTGTTTTCTGCTCGGATCCGCTGTCCGTGCACAGACTCGTGTGCATCTGCGACCAGTTCGAACGGGCCTCGGGGGCCAAGGTAAACCGAGGCAAGAGTGAGGCCATGCTCTTCGGGAACTGGGCCGACCAATCCTCTATCCCCTTCACTGTCAGGACTGACCACCTGAAGGTGCTGGGTATTTGGTTCGGGGGGGCTGGGGCGTGCGCCAAGACCTGGGAGGAGTGGATCAGGAAGATGAGACAGAAACTAGGCAGATGGGGGCAACGGTCGCTCTCCATCGCGGGAAAAAACCTGGTCATCAGGTGTGAGGTCCTCTCAGTATTGCTATATGTGGCACAGGTCTGGCCTATCCCCAGGACCTGTGCCGCCGCAGTCACCCGGGCCATCTTCCAATTCATTTGGAGATCAAAGATGGACCGGGTCCGAAGAGACTCTATGTACAAAGACCGGTGCAATGGGGGAAAAAACACGCCCAATGCCACCCTCACCCTGATGGCCACCTTTGTGTGTGGCTGCATCAAGCTGTGCGTGGATCCCCGGTACGCAAACACCAAGTGTCACTACGTACTGAGGTTCTACCTGTCCCCGGTGTTGCGAAGGATGGGCCTGGCCTCGCTGCCGCGGAACGCTCCGAGTAGTTGGACCGTTCCGTATCACCTGTCCTTCGTGGAGAAATTTATGAGGAAAAACACCTTTGACCACAAGTCCATCAGGAAGTGGTCAGCACGTAGCGTCCTTGAGACCCTTCGGGAAAAGGAGAGGGCGGATCCTGTCGAGCGGTTCCCTGAGCAGACTGTCAAAGCCATTTGGCAGAATGCCTCATCGCCAGAACTTTCCAACAAGCACCAAGACGTGGCTTGGCTGGTGGTGAGAAGGGCTCTGCCCGTGAGATCCTTTATGCACGCCCGGACTCTCTGCCGCACCGCACGCTGCCCTCGAAGTGGCTGCGGGGGGGACGAGACTGTCACACACCTCCTTCTGGAATGTGCCTATGCAGAGGAAGTCTGGAGAGGAATGCAGTGGTGCTTGTCGAGGTTCGTCCCGAGCAGCGCCGTGACGCGGGACTCCGTGCTCTACGGCCTGTTCCCCGGGACTCACACCGAGACGAACATTAACTGCGCCTGGAGGATCATCAACTCGGTGAAGGACGCTCTCTGGGCGGTCCGAAACCTGTTGATCTTCCAGCTGAAGGAGTTGACCCCGACCGAGTGTTGCAGACTGGCACATTCCAAGGTCCAAGACTACGTGTTGAGGGACGCGCTGAAGCTTGGGGCAGCTGCCGCCAAGGCGCGGTGGGGAAAGACCACTGTGTAAGATCGGCCTGCCTAAAGAAGAACAGGGGGCCCATACAGATGTTTTTTTCGGGCTCTGCTGATGCCTCAGCCAAATATATGTACAAGATTGAAAAATGCACAGGATTGTAAATGACATTGATAAATTCGAATCTGTGTTTGGAAATGTGGACATATGTATGGCATGATCAAATGTACAGACCATCAAATCTTTTTATGAATAAAGTATATTTTTGAAATAAAAAAAAATTGCCTGCAGGATTGATCAAGTGTCTGTTCTTATCAGGACAGGTGTCAAGTTGCGAGTCATCAGAGCTAGTGAAGAGAACATCGTTGGATCGTGATTGGACGTTGGAGGATCGTTTGGTTGTGCTGACCTGCTCTTGGTGGATCTTCATGCTGGCTTCGGCCTAACGCCAATTCAGGGACCAGCCAACCTCAGAGCTATGGCCTCGACAGCTGCCCGCAGCCCTGGGCAGAGGGTTCGAAACACAGTCAGGGTGACTGTGAAGAAGATTGAGGATCGTACGCCACTCGACCGCACCCTGTTTATCAAGAAGGTCCTGTTGGGATGCTGTGGGTTTGCTGCTGCGGACGTGTACTGCCTGCAGGATTTCCCTGGGGCAGGCTACTTTGATGTGACCTTCAGAAGCGTGAAGCAGTGCGAACAGCTCCTGAAGGTCTTCAAGGAGAAGGAAGGGGAGCCGCTGTTTTCCATCTTGTCAGCGACCCCATTGTGTGTGCTTCCTGCACAGAGGAATCGGGTTGTTACAATCCATATGTACAACCTTTACGTTCCAGCGGCTGATATCCTGACCTTCCTGGAAAGGTACGTCCAAGTTGAGGGAGAAGCCACTGATGTGATCGACCCCTTTGGGATCTGGACCAGTAAGCGGCAGGTCAGGGTAACTCTGAGGGCCGATGATAGTGGGAACATCCTCCACCCACCCTCGAGCTTCGCAATCGGAGGGAGCAGAGGCTACCTGACATATGCAGGGCAGCCGAAAGTGTGCCGAACCTGCGGGAAGTCGGGACACGTGGCAGCGGATTGCAAAGTGACCATCTGCAGGAACTGCAAACAGGAGGGTCACTTGACTAAGGACTGCCAGGAAGAAAAGAGCTGCAACCTGTGCGGAGAGGCGGGCCACATGTATAAGACCTGCCCAAGACGAGGAGCCGCCACCTACGCACAGATGGCCGGAGGTGGCAACACGAGCCGCGGACCGATTAAGACCAGCAAGGTACCACAAAACAGCACGGGAACGGTGTCTGGAGGCACCCAGAAGGAAGGGCAGGCTGTAGTGGAGCAGACGTCAGACAGCGGGGAGATGCAGCAGCCGATCCAAGCTCCTTCAAGACAGACGGAGGAAATGGAAGAGGAGGGATCAAAGGAGGCAGAGGATTAGATTACTGTCAAAAGCAGGAAGAGGAAACCTCCCAAAGCCACCCAGCGAAGGGGGAAGCGACACCTACACGATGAGGATACAGGCAGCTCTTCCGACGGTGAAGACGAGCACAAAGAGGAAGAGACAGAGCGCTGTGGGGAAAAAGGAGGGCAGCACCGCCCAAGCAGGAAAAGACGATGAGGGGATGGGTAAAGGCCTCCCCCGACCTGGTGAGAACCAAGAGGTACCCACCGGCCCACAGCTCCAGGAAACTGGGAGCAGCGGTCCTGTGACAGCCCCGCTGTCAGATGGAGAACGGGGCGATGCGGACCCTGGGCCTGACCCGAAGACACCAGAGCGGGGAAACGTGGAGCCGGACAGCTACCTCAGCCCTGGGAGGGTCCAGCAGTTTGCCGTCACCACGGGGATGCACGCAGCTACCCCAGAGAGGCAAGACCAGCAGCAAATGGACAGTGTCAACCTTGTAAACTGTTAAAATGCGGATAAAAATTGCCACCATCAATGTGTGTAGCATCAAATCAGCTACGCGATGTGTTTCTATGATGGCCTTCCTGGCCAACGTTAAAGCCGACGTCCTGTTTCTGCAGGAGTGTGGGATACCGCACCTCAGCAGCTACAGGAGATGGTCGCGCTTGTGGGCCCATGGGCCGTCAGTTTGGTCGGGGGGCAATGATAGCCGTGCCTCCGGCCTGTTGAGAGGAGGCAACTTCACCATCTCTGAGGTTAAGGAGGTGGTGGGCGGGCGCCTCCTCGTCGCTGACGTCATGTACAGGAATGCTCCCCTGAGACTGATTAATGTGTACGCCCCAGTGGGTAAGAGTGAATGGTTGGCCGTCCTGCAGCAGCTTCCACTGTTGCTGGCTACGTCCAGGCCGGTCATTCTGGCCGGAGACTTCAACTGCATCATTGATGCAGATGGACGATCCAGTGGGGGGGACAGTAAACTGGACACCACGTCCAGCGCCTGATGGAAACGGTAAAAGATGCCAAGCTGCACGATGTCTTCAGCACCCCTGCAGATGGAGCGCAGCGTAGATACACCTGGTCACGGGCAGACGGGTCTATCCGCTCAAGGATAGAATACCTGTTTGTGTCCCGAACGCTCTCGGTCAGATCCACCGCCGTCAAGCCGGTGTTCTTCTCTGACCACTGCCTCCTGCTGGCCGACTGTCACCTACAGGACGAGCAGCGGGCTGGTTAGGGAATGTGGAAGCTGAACACAAAGCTGTTGACCCCGGGAAACATTGAGGAGCCCAAGAAGGACTATGTAGATTGGAGAACCATGAAGCCCCTCTTTGAGTCCCCAGCGGATTGGTGGGAAACAGTAAAAGGGAACATCAAGAGGTTCTTCATCCTCAAAGGTGTTCAGGAGGCGAGAGAGAGACGGGGAAAACTGTCCCAGCTCCAGGAAAGTATGCAGAACCTGCTCCTGCTGCAGACGATGGGGGTGGATGTCACGGAGGACCTCAAGGAGGTGAAGGGCCAGCAAGCCTCACTCTTTGCCTCGGAGGCCTCCAAGATAATCTCCCGGTCCAGGGTCCACTCGGTGGAGCAGGACGAGACGTGCTCACGTTTCTTCTTCCAGAAGGTGCACAAAGAGAGCTCTGTGCTCAGCAGCCTGAAGGAAGAAGATGGCTCGATAACGTCATCTCAGGCTGACGTCATAAGGATCAGTAAATCCTTCTATGCCAGTCTGTATGACGCGAAGCCGACGGACAGCGCGGCCTCCCAGTCGTTCCTGTCCTCTATCACAGAGGTCTTAGACGACAGAACATGTGAGAGGCTGGAGCAGCCACTATCTCTGGACAAGCTGACAAAGGCCCTCAAGTCCTTCGAAAAGAATAAAACTCCCGGAAGCGATGGCTTACCGGTCGAGCTCTATTCCGCTCTGTGGGACTTGATTGGCCAGGACCTGCTGGAGGTGTATGTCAGTGTGCTTCGGGCAGGTACCATGAGTGAATCCATGAGGAAAGGCATCATCACCCTCATCTACAAGCGGAAGGGGGAGAGGGAGGAACTCAAAAATTGGAGACCAATCTCACTGTTGAATGCGGATTACAAAATTCTGTCAAAGGTAATCGCCAACCGGGTCAGGTCTGCTCTGGGGTCGGTGATTCACCCTGACCAAACCTGTGCTGTGCCGGGCAGGAAGATCGCTGAGATCTCGCACTACTCAGGGATATGATCGTCTATGTGCAGGACAGAGGGTTGGACACCTGCCTGATCAGCCTGGACCAGGAGAAAGCCTTTGACAGGATGTCACACAGGTATATGAGAGATGTTCTCTCCAAAATCGGCTTTGGGGAGGGAATCTGCAATTGGATCAGACTGCTCTACACCAACATTGTCAGTGTAGTCTCAATCAATGGGTGGGAATCAGATAGCTTCCCAGTCAGATCTGGAGTCAGGCAGGGTTGCCCTCTCTCTCCAGTCTTGTTTGTGTGCTGCATAGAGCCATTTGCCAAGTCCATCAGGAAGGATGTGAGCCTGAGAGGGGTGACTATTCCTGACAGCGGGGCCCCTGCAGGTTAAGGATGACGTCGCCGTTTTCTGCTCTGATCCGCTGTCCGTGCGCAGACTCATGTGCATATGTGACCAGTTCGAACGACCTCGGGGGCCAAGGTAAACCGAGGCAAGAGTGAGGCCATGCTCTTCGGGAACTGGGCCGACCAATCCTCGATCCCCTTCACCGTCAGGACCGACCACCTGAAGGTGCTGGGTATTTGGTTTGGGGGGGCTAGGGCGTGTGCCAAGTCTTGGGAGGAGCGTATCAGCAAAGTGAGGCAGAAACTGGGCAGATGGAAGCTACGGTCGCTATACATCGTGGGGAAAAAACCTGGTCATCCGGTGTGAGGCACTGTCATTGCTGTTATATGTATATGTGGCACGGGTCTGGCCTATTCCCAGAACCTGTGCCGCTGCAGTCACCCGTGCCATCTTCCAGTTTATATGGAGGTCAAAGATGGACCGGGTCCGAAGGGACTCGCTGTACAAAGATCTGGGCAACGGGGGAAAAAATACACCCAAGGCCACCCTCGCCCTGATGGCCACCTTTGTGTGTGGTTGCATCAAGCTGTGCGTGGATCCCCGGTACGCAAACACCAAGTGTCACTATGTACTGAGGTTCTACTTGTCCCCGGTGTTGCGAAGGATGGGTCTGGCCTCGCTGCCGCGGAACGCTCAGAGTAGTTGGACCGTTCCGTACCACCTGTCCTTCGTGGAGAAGTTTATGAAGAAAAACACCTTTGACCCCAAGTCCGTCAGGAAGTGGTCAGCACGTCGTGTCCTTGAGACCCTTCGGGAAAAGGAGAGGTCGGATCCTATCCAGCGGTTCCCTGAGCAGACTGTCAAAGCCATTTGGCAGAATGCCTCATCGCCAGAACTTTCCAACAAGCACCAAGACATGGCTTGACTGGTGGTGAGAAGGGCTCTGCCTGTGAGATCCTTTATGTATGCCCGGACTCTCAGCCGCACTGCATGCTGCCCTCGAAGTGGCTGCGGGGGGGACGAGACTGTCACACACCTCCTTCTGGAATGTGCCTACGCAGAAGAAGTCTGGAGAGGAATGCAGTGGTGCTTGTCGAGGTTCGTCCCGAGCAGCGCCGTGACGTGGGACTCCGTGCTGTACGGTCTGTTCCCCGGGACGCACACCGAGACGAACATCAACTGTGCCTGGAGGATCATCAACTCAGTGAAGGACGCTCTCTGGGCGGTCCGAAACCTGTTGATCTTCCAGCTGAAGGAGTTGTGGTGAAAGTGAGGACTGCAGATGCTGGAGATCAGAGTTAAGATTAGAGTGGTGCTGGAAAAGCACAGCAGGTCAGTCAGCATCCGAGGATCAGGAAAATCAACATTTCAGGCAAAAGCTTTTTTTTAATTTCAAAAATATACTTTATTCATAAAATACTTTGATGATCTGTACAACTGGACGTGCCATACATATGTAAACATTCCATTTGTTTGCATACCAAAAACAGAGTAATCATTCCTATTTACAGGTCTGTACGATTACATTTTTAGCTGAGGCGTCAGCAGAGCCCAAATAACTGCGCGGGCCCCCTGTTCTTCTTTAGGCAGGCAGACATTACACGATGGTCTTTCCCCACCGCGCCTTGGCGGCAGCTGCCCCAAGCTGAGTGTTGCAGACTGGCACATTCCAAGGTCCAGGACTACGTGTTGAGGTACGCGCTGAAGCTTGGGGCAGCTGCCGCCAAGGCACGGTTGAGAAAGACCATCGTGTAACATCTGCCTGCCTAAAGAAGAACAGGGGGCCCGCGCAGTTATTTGGGCTCTGCTGACGCCTCAGCTAAAAATGTAATCGTACAGACCTGTAAATAGGAATGATTACTCTGTTTTTGGTATGCAAACAAATGGAATGTTTACATATGTATGGCATGTCCAGTTGTACAGATCATCAAAGTATTTTATGAATAAAGTATATTTTTGAAATTAAAAGAAAGCTTTTGCCTGAAATGTTGATTTTCCTGCTCCTCGGATGCTGACTGACCTGCTCTGCTTTTCCAGCACCACTCTAATCTTAACTCTGATCTCCAGCATCTGCAGTCCTCACTTTCACCACAACTGCGAGGAAACCAGGATTGGCTGAGAGTTAGATGTAGGTGGCAGAATTTTGTGTTATCTCAAGTTTATGGAAAGTATACTGTGAGAGACCACCAGGACTGTGTTGGAATAATCAAATCAAAAATATAGACTGGCATTTTATAGAAGAAAAGCTGAAATCAGACAGTGTTACAGAGGGGGACTAGGCAATCTGAGGGATGGTGTGATGTAGAAGCTCACCTTGGGGTCAAATGTGACCAAGGTAGCTAACAGAGAAGCATAAAAGGATTCAATGTAAGTTTAATACTGAAAACAAATTGAACCTCCCAGAGAAATGGGTAACTAATGAAGTTTACAGGCTTGAAAGAGTGAGTGGCTGGAGAGTGAAAAGTGAGTCAGTGCAGACTAGGCTTCATATTACAGGAGTTGAGCAAGTCAATGAATAGGGAAGAGGACAGAAAGTGATGAAGTTTAAGAGGATATTACAAAAAAAGTAAGAGACATGATGGCAACAAGGAAATGGAAAGAGACATTGATGATTTGTGAGGGAATGGGAAGGAAGGCACTGTTGACCACTACTTCCTTTGGATTTCCAGTTCAGATTTAGTCTGAATCTATTAATGATACTTTTCCTTGTGACACCATACATACCAAAAAGAAAAAAAATCAGAGGGAAAAGGAGAATGTAGAGTATGGACGGAAAATAAAGAGCTTTAAGGGGAGAGAGAGAAGTAAAAAACAGGAAGTCAGTGACTGAAGCAGAAGTAGAGTGGCAGTGAGAGAGGGCATGGCAGTGTGGCATTAGAGGCAGTTGAGATAGAACCATGTTGTGCAAGCCAGGTCAGACAATGACTGATCATCAAGTTGTGCATAAATTTGCTAGGACATCATTTGCCATTTGTTTGTTTTCACCCATTTCTGTCATGCCTGCAGATATCAGTGTTTCTTTTCTGTCTCCTTATCAGGACCTAGCCAGCTTTCAACTTTGTGTCTCCTCATAAAACTCATAAATACTTGAATGCCCATAAATGTTGTTCTGTTTTGTTCAATGGAACAATATTAAATCTTTGAAAGACAGGTGTCCCAGCCAATTTTGTGCTTCCTTCTGTAACTGCTCCAAACAGTGGCTGTTGTCTTGCTCCTCAGTGCCAGTTGTTGCTCCAGCCTGCAGCTCAGTTTGTGCCTCCAATGTAGCCACCTTAGGGCAAGATATTTTAACTGTGCTGCTGTGTTCAATGTCTCAAAACGTTAGCTTGGTCTCTCCATGGATGCTGCCTGGCCCACTGTGATCTCCATTTGCTGTTTTCATTACTTTTAATGTTGTTCAATCATCTTCTGTTCCTCAGCCTCTACTCATCAACCCTCAATCTTATACCAGACTCGTCTTTTCCGTTTGGCGATACTCTCATGCTTCCTAACCTTTAACCTATAATCCATTCCCAAAACCTTTAACCACATTTTACTTTCTGTTTGAACCATTTTCCTCGTCATCTAACTCTGCCTAGTTATTCTCGTTTATGGGATCTATGTTCCTCCTCCTTTTCCTTCTCTCCCTCAGGCCTCTTCTAGTCTTCAATTACTCAATTCTGTCACAACCCCATTTTCATTATATTGCCAGTTTCAATCTTATTTAAACTAAAGGCTGTGCTTGTTATTGACTTCCTTAATACAATGACGTAGCACTTATACTTTAAAACTCTTATTTGTAGTGTCACTTGCTTTCTATCAATCTTTGCTATTGCATGCCAGGTGTCATGTTACAATTTACCACACATCCTCATCTCAATGCATTCATCACAGGAGACCTCTGATGTGTGTAGACACCTAGGCAGATATAAAGCAGGTAGGATTATGGGTTCCACTAACAGAAGGGAAAGAAAGTCAGAAAATGCTGAAAATTCTTCGTAGGTTATGGCACCATTTGAGGAGAGGAACAGTTACTTGGTGAATACCTAGAGCTTTGAAAAGGAAAGGCAGTGGGAGGCAAAAATTCAGTCTCTCAATAATGGGTTTAGGTTACCACTCATGAAAAGCTCAAGAGAACCCAGCTTTGTTGTAAGTTCTCAGAACCTTTCAGGGTGGTTAGATTTTCCATATTTCATGATTGGGAATGTCTTTTGCATTAATTAGCCTGTTATGAACATTCATTAACACCCAAGGCCCACTTGAATTATCTTAATGGCCTCAATCCTTTGGCTTCAAGCCAAAATAAAAAACAAACATCTTCAGTTACTTGGCTGCTCCATTACCAATGACTTCTTTGCACAAATATTTACATTGTTAGTGGGTCAAGTGTTTCCATGTTGAGTATCTTAAAAGGAGATTCAGCTTGAAAGGTTGTTTTTAGTGGTTGTACCCTCGTCACATGCAAGCCTTGGGTGAAAACCCATCAAATGTGTATGTCCTGTAAATTTTGATGTCAGCAGCATGTGTTTGTGCTACTGTATGTTGTAGCTCCTTTCATGTTTTCCATGTGAACCCTGACAGGTATAAGAAGTCATAGCATTGAAGTGCAAGTTGTGCTATGTTAGTAACAGCCTTAAAGTGACATCTGATGAGGATGCTTGGCACCCAATGAACTTTGTAACAATGACAGCCTGACAAAGTTATCTCACACTGATAGGAGCATGAAGCATTCAACAGACAGAGTCAGGGCACAGTAGATCATTCATCCCATTATGGCACTAAAGCTGGGTTCTCTTGAGTTTTTCATGAGTGGTAACCTCTACAGCCACCTCTGTCCAGGCTCTTGTCATCAACTGAGGTGACCTTTCGTTACCATACATAGACAGTAGATTTGGATCAGCTCAGGCTGGAGGGCCGAAGGACCTGTTCCTGGGCTGTAAATTTTCTTTGTTCTTTGAACAGGGCTTCCTTTCTGTCCTTGACATCCTTCCACAGAACTGCTAAAGTTAATGCTACTTTTTGCTAAATCTGTGATATCTCCGGAGTGGGTAGGATGAAAAGGCTGTGATACTCCTACTCAGTTTGATCTGGATGCCTTTTAAATATGGAATTGAGATGCTGGAACCCTGAAGGTTCCAAGGGGCAGAACATCACGCCCAATCGCCCACAAAATGTGGTGTTTGACCTGTGCTTGAATCTATAATGAGCTGCTCCTATGTGCAAGTCTCTCCTGCTTTGCAGTCATCTCCAATTTTAGCCTTAAAATAAGCAACTTATGCTCAATGTTTCGGGTCCGTGATCTTTCCTCAGTATTGTTTTTCAGTATAGAAAGTGAGTTTGACCAAAATCATGTGGACAAAAAAGGGAGGAAGAGTGAAATAGAAAGAAATAGCAGTGGGGATAAAGAGAGAGAGAGAGAAAAGTAAGAGGGAACAAAACTTGGTTAGAAGTAGCAACTCTTTTTCATCAAGAAAGATATGATTTAAATCTTCCAGTTGTATCACAGGCTTGGTTAGCTGTTTCATTCTGTCACTCATAAAACCTAAATTTAGCCAGTAAACGTCTGTAATAGCACTCAGCAGTACCTAGAATGTGGAGAAAAATGAAGCTAATTTTGATAATGGAGTTTCTAATAAGACCTTTATGAGCAGGATAATCAGACTTTCTTGGTTTTGATAATGCAGTCTATCTTCACTAAGCTTCCAAGTCCAATCTGTGATGCAGACAGCATACACCTGTTCTTGTACAAATTACTCACTAGGTCAACACTTTTGGTCCACAATGCAAACTGAAGCCCATTGACATTTGAAGCTTATTTTTTTCTAAGAAATGCTAAATGGATTTGTTATTTATAGGAGTTACTAGTAATCCAAAGATTGAAAAAGAATTGAAGCCCCTGTCAGTCAAGCTTTGCATTGACCTGTTTTTACAAATCCATTGTCATTTGTATCTACTTTCTGACCTCGGATCCCAACTTCTTTTTCATGTCCTGCAAATAAGAGATATTTATTTACATGATTGCATATCCACTATGAACTAAAATATATTCTGTGGTTAGTAAGGTGTTCTATCCAAGATATTAAGTTATAATATAATTGGCTGGCCATATAACTTAGGAACAAGGAACAAAGGTAAGCCAATTGGCCCCTTGAGCCTCCTCTGCCCATCAATGAGATCATGGCTAATGTGATTTTAATTTAGTTTAACCTCAGCTCTTGGAATAATGTTACCTTTTGGAAACAACACTTTGGGAAACAAAAGACACTGGCTAGAGCAACAGCAATCATACATTTGCAAGGAACAAAGCACTTGGATGAAGATATCAAATCTATAAGACTTTCAAGGAGATGTCACACAAGCCAGTTTGTGGGGGAAAAATATACTGGATTTGAATGCAGGGTCTGAGATAATTTGCTTCAAAAACAACAACTTTTGCTCTTTCTCTTCCCCCTTCCTCCCTTACCCCACCTTCTTTTTCTCTTCACCCCTTTCTCTCTCGTTCTCTCTCTTCACCCCCCCTCTCTCTCTCCCCCCCTTGTCTCTCACTGTCCCCCTTCTTTCTTCTCCATCTTCTCTGTCTCTCTTCCCCCCCACTTGCCCCCCTTTCTCACCACCAACTTCGTCCCCCCCCCACCCCCCACCCCACCACCCCACCACTCTTACTATAGTGACAGATAGATAGGATAGTGAAGAAGGCATTTGGTATGCTTTCCTTTATTGGTCAGAGCATTGAGTATGAGAGTTGGGAGATCATGTTGTGGCTGCAGAGGTAATTCGTTAGGCCACCTTTGGAATATTGTATGCAATTCTGGTCTCCTTCCTATCGGAAGGATGTTGTGAAACTTGAAAGGATTCAGAAAATATTTACAAGAATGTTGCCAGGATTAGAGGGTTTGAGCTATAGGGAGAGGCTGAATAGGCTGGGCTGTTTCCCTGGAGCGTCGGAGGCTGAGGGGTGATCTTATAGAAGTTTATAAAATTATGAGGGGCATGGATAGGATAAATAGACAAAGTCTTTTCCCTGGGGTGGGGGAGTCCAGAACTAGGGGGCATAGATTTAAGGTGAGAGGGGACAGATATAAAAGGGACCTAAGGGGCAACATTTTTACACAGAGTGTGGTGCGTGTATGGAATGAGCTGCCAGAGAAAGTGATGGAGGCTGGTACAATTGCAGTATTCATAAGGCATCTGGATGAGTATCTGAATAGGAAGGGTTTAGAGGGGTACCGACCAAGTCCTGGCAAATGGAACTAGATTAATTTAGGATATCTGGTTAGCATGGACGAGTTGGACCGAAGGATCTGTTTCTGTGCTGCACATTTCTACGACACTTACCCCTCTCTCCCACCTTCCCTTTTCTCTTTCTTCTCCCCCTTCTCTCTCTCTCTCCCCCCTTTCTCTCTCTTTAACCTCCAACTCTCTCTCTCTTCCCCCCCTTCTCTCTCTCTCTCCCCCCTTTCTCTCTCTTTAACCTCCAACTCTCTCTCTCTTCCCCCTCTTCCCTTTCTCTCTTGCCCTGCTTCTCTCTCTTTTCTGCACCTTCTCTCACTATTTCCCCATTTCTCCCTCTCCCTTCTTTCTTTTTCTGTCTCCCCTTTTCTCTCTTCCCCTTTTCTCCCTGCTTTTGACTCTTTCCCCCATTTCTATCTCTCTCTCCTACATTCTCTCTCTCTATCCCCTTCCCTCTGTCTCTTCCCATGCTTCGCTCTCTTCTCCCCTTCTCTTTCTCTTTCCCCATTTCTCTGCCTTGCTTCCCCCCTTCTCCCTTTCTCTCTCTTCCCCTTCTCTCAGCCCCCTGATTCTCTCTCTTCCCCTCTTCCCCCTCCTTCCCTTTCTCTCTCTCTTACCCCCTCCTTCCCTCTCTCTCTTCCTGCCCTTCTCCGCCCTACCCCCACTCAGCCCCCTATCCCCCACTGCTTTCTTTCTTTCCCACCCTGGCCTTCTTTCTCTCCCTCTCCCCCTCTAAAACATCTCATGAGAGGTTGAGAGTTGAAAACACAGTAGAAGTTGGCATCACCATAAGTGGAGTGTTCCTCAATCGGATCTATTTCAAAAATAGATTCACTAAGCCACAGTTGATCCAGGAAGATAACTCAAAGCCAAAGGTTTCATGCTCCTTAGCCATAGACCAACATTTGGGACAATTGTGTGCATTTTATTTTCTGAATTGAACTGTTGCTTGGCCTAAATACTTTAAGATAATACTCTGCACCGTGTTTATATTTTTTCCTAATTTGATGGTTGTGTAGATGTGTGTTATTTTTCATAGTTGCATATTTATTTACAGTCTAAAACTTCCATTAATATTTACATTTTGCTTGAACAAGTATTTTTTACAATAAACCCTCAAATGTACTGTTGATAAAATTGGCAATATCAGCTCCCATTTTAAATTCAAACTTTATTGTGGCCGTGGAGACTTGGGACAAAGAAATGGATCAGTTCATACCTCCAAGTTTGGTCACAGCACAATACATAAAGTGTTACAGATGCCTTAACCCAATTGTAATGCTGTTTGATCTGGAGTGTTTGTAGAAATGAACAATAGTGGTAAACTCCCCTTCACCATTACCTGACAGGGCCATTTATGAATTTGTCTTGTTCCTTGCCTCGAAGATTGCGTTCATTAAGTAACATTAGTGCTGTAAGTTTGATTTGCTGTGAATAGTCTTTGTTTTGGTCACTATTGTAAAAGATCAGTTTGTTGTTGAACATTGGCATGCTTACCTTCCTTGGTCAGAAAATTGAGTACGGGAATTGGGACTTAATATTGTGGTGTACAAGACATTGGTGAGGCCACTTTTAAGTACTGCGTACAGCTCTGGTCACCCTGCTATAGAAATGATATTATTAAATTAGAAAGAGTACAGAAAAGATTTACCAGATGTTATGGGAGCTAGAGGGTTTGAGTTAGAAGGAGAGGCTCAATAACTTGGCACTTTTTTGCTTGGAGCAGAGGAAGTTGAGGAGTGACCTTATAGAGATTTATAAAAAAATAAGGGCCATAGATAAGGTGAATAGAAAATGTTTTTCCCCCGGGTAGGGGAGTTCAAAAATAGTGGGCATGGGTTTAAAGTGGAGGGAAAACATTTAAACAGGACCTGAGAGGCAACCTTAACTGCCAGAGGATGGCCGAAGGGCCTGTTCCTGTGCTGTATTACTCTCTGTTCACAACCAACACTGGCCTGAACACTCCACACCAAACTCCTGCGCCGCAGCCCTACACCTAGCTCTCACTCCCATCCAGGAGCATTGTCTCCCACAGCCAAGATAGTGTTGGGGGACAGTCCAATGCAGGAAGGTGCTCTGCAAATTGCATGAGGAAGCAGTAGTTTTAGTAGGCATGGTCTCAGTGCTGCCAAATCACAGAAATGGGATGCATCAATCAGATTAGAGTTGGGTTGCAGATACAATAGCTGTATGTGCCCAGCCTGGGCTCTGCCTGATTCTACAAAATGATCCAGATTCATCTCCCACCTTAACAACCAAGCACTTTATTAGGAAAGGTGTCAAAGGCCAGAATTATTCAAGGAACAGGATGATTAAAAATATCTCTAAAAATCTAGCCTTTGCTCTATGGAACCATTGGATTGACAGCAAAATAAGTTAAATATGCAATATTTATATAATATGCTGATGCAGTTATGTTTGAACAGTGTAAATCAAACTCTAGGTTAGAGCATATTTTAACTTAATTGACTGTCATCCTTCTTACTTCAATACTTGTATTTAAATTGGACACTGTCTCCCTTGCATCTGTGGGCAGTATCTTACATCTTCTGGCTAAATCCACGTTGTGTCAAGTTCGTTGGAGGGATTTTCACTGCAAGGCCTAATGA
The DNA here is from genome assembly GCF_047496795.1 of Chiloscyllium punctatum. NCBI lineage: Eukaryota > Metazoa > Chordata > Chondrichthyes > Orectolobiformes > Hemiscylliidae > Chiloscyllium > Chiloscyllium punctatum. Next base: position 49,669,532 of record NC_092762.1, on the reverse strand, counting down.
ACTTTCTGGCCCTATCTTGCCAAATTTGTCTCTATAATGATGTTACACCACCCCCCCCCGGTACTCAATTCTGCCCCCTGTACTCAATTCTGCCCCATTTTTCCATGTGCTGTTCCTAGAACAATGCATCTGTCAAAACATACAGTATCCCTTACACCTGCGTTGATGAAAAGCATACTTTTAATGCTTGTAGAGCACTGGCGTTCTGAAGTTGCCTTGCTTAGTCCAAGATGGAGTCTGAACATATCAGAAAAGGCAAAGGTAGCACTAAAAGCCTTCAACAAGGACCTGGAGGTCATGGTGGATGGGATGGTCCAGAGGAGATGCTGTTCACTTGCTTCAGAACAGGCAGAAGAGTGTGTGTCACAGAAGTCACCACCTGGGTCAGTGCCAGCTCCAGAAATGCAGATCGAAGTCAATGACCTTCTCTCCTCTGCTAGGCTAAGTACCACTAATTCTGTATGTTCACTGTGCTTCCTCTTCAGTCCTTCAGTACAACTTACCACCTTTCCCCAACATGTACCAGCACTCACAGCCATATCACCTACTGTTATTTCACTCATTGACCTCCTTTTGCTCATTATAGGAGAAAACAGCGCATGATGGGGTGCAGTGAGTTCTCACGGGTGGGGGGATGACTGACGTTTGTGTCCTAACCCCCTGCAGGGTGATACTCCTGATCCTAGTGGAAGACTGGAAGTTGCTCTTCAGGAAATGCAGAAATTTCCACGTTCTGCAACACGAGTAGGGACCACACATCGTTGCACTGAACTGTCATATTAAACCCACTCAATCACTATACACCATATTTAACTGCAGGCCACAGCACCTTCTCTCTCTTCTATCTTGCAGGTTTTGTTAGCCTGCTCTGAACCTCTATGGAGAAATGACCAACACCATCCGATGTGCCATCCCTGACCTCTTAGGATGAGAATGCAGACACCTAGGAGGAAGTATGGACAAGACTAACTTCTGGTCCTGCTACAGCCAAATACTGTAATCTAACTTGGAACCATAAACATGGAGAGTATGGCTACTCAATCTGAAGAGCATCTCCTTGCGACAGGTCCACAGCTGACCAAGGAAGAAATTACCGAGGCTGCTGACACTCAGAGAACTGCCAGAGACCAGGGACCTGCTCAGCCTCAGGCCTGTAGTTTTGGTAATCAGGGATTTCTTTCAAATGCACAGCAGAGGCAGACAGGCATTTTGGGATGCAATGGGCTCGATTTTGCCCGAAACGTTGATTTCGAAGCTCCTTGGATGCTGCCTGAACTGCTGTGCTCTTCCAGCACCACTAATCCAGAATCTGGTTTCCAGCATCTGCAGTCATTGTTTTTACCTCATTTTTCCAGACGCTGACTAAGTGTAGTGAATCCTAGGACTGTCTGATTGCCTCCATGGAAAGGTTTGTGGCTCCCAGGAAGAGCCAGGCCCAGCACCCACAGGGGCTGCTGCTGAAGTTGTGCTACACAACATTGCCCCATCCATTTGTTTCCAGGATCGAAGGCATGACAACAATAGGTGTGGGGAAAGTTGACCCCAGTCCGGTTGCCCTCCCCCTCACCCAAAAGGAGGCCAGGTGGTGGCTGGAGGCACCCAGCCAGATGTGGAACTCTCAAAGAGCCTGTGACCAATGTTCTTCCCATTCCTTACTTGTTGAGTCACTTACCCTGACCACTCCCAGTGTGCTCACAACCATATTCTTCCTTCCCCATTACGCACTTTTGATTTGCATCAAGATGGAAGGTAAAAGTGAGAGCCTCTCTGCCCGTAACTTCTAGCCTCAGCTTGAACATAGCACTGAACCACCAAATATCCACATCCCTTTCCTAACAGCCCATCCTGTTAGTGCCACAATCTTCATAGTTCCCCAAGTTCACAGCCAACCTGAAAGAAGGGCCTGTGCATGCCTACCTTTCTTATCAAGCTGCTAGTATATCAGATTACATGCCTGGTGTGGTCATTCACTCGCCTCGACACTCCCTCAACCTTGAAGCTATGGTGCTCCTAACTAGTGAAGACCCCTCCCCTCCCACCACACCTCACCCCATATTATACTTTCACCAGCCATGCCTTACCATATCCCTTCTTTGCAAATCCTTCTGGTCCCTATTCACAATTGTACTGCAGCCCACCAATCCCAGAGACTAATATGCCATGGTCCACTTCCACCAGCAACAATGGCATTTGCCCCCTTGCCTCTTAGTTTCTGTGGATACACCCTGTGGACAAATTGTGACCAACTCCATTCACTGACATGACCAGAAAGCCCTGGGAAAAACATGCTCAGCCCCTTGACTGGTACCTATCTATCTCCCTGGCTGAGCACTACTCCAAACTAGCTGTTATGTAGCCAACAGAAAGATCATGAACCATTCCCTGGATTGCAGAGGACAGACATGACTAGGAACACTCCGACTAGGCACCTGACCGTGGCCAATTCCCTTGACTATTATGGGAGGCTGCTTGTGACTTAGTGTGCTGGTACTCCATGCTGATGGGTGCCTCCATGGACTTCCATATGGAACACTTCCCTAAGATTTTGAGACATGGCTACCTGCGCATGTAGTGTGTTTGTTGTTTAAGCTGTTGAAACATGGCACAGGTGAGAAATTGCCATAGCACAGTGTTGTTGTACAAATTCCCCTCTTCCCTGAGGACTGCTTAACAGCAAGTTGGCTGCCTGGTTGTGGTAAAGAAGACTGGCAGGGATGCTGTGAGAATGTGGGTAAGGAGCAAAGTGAGTGCATATTAAGAGAGCAAGAAAGTATCTCTGCTGTGTAGCCTCATCCAGTCTGTGCACAAAGGAACAAGTGCCTAGTTCAAAGTGTCCCCACTGCAGTCTCTCAATGTTATTTTCTGGTGTGTTCTGCAATGCAAATCGGTGCTTCCAGACCACACTGCAATCGCGTAGGAGAGGTACCAGGATGGCCATAATAGATTAGAAAATCCCATTTGCCAATGTCCACAGAGAAGAGATATGCACTTGGAGCCCATGGACCATGCCCAATGCCATGGTTTGGTCAGAGCTGACATGAAGATCATTCAGAACAAATAGTGAGCTGGATCTACAAGTACACGTTCTGGTTCCCTTCTGAAGTTTTCCCAATGTCTAGCTTGTTGGTGAGTTTGGTAAAATGAGAGACTGAATGGAATGGGTTGTGGTGTTAACAATGTTTTTAACAAGCATTCATCCCCATTAATTGGGTTCTCCATGCTGCCTCATAAGGATGTGGCCATGCCGCTTGTGAAAAGCATAAAAGATAGATCAAGGTGATGTTGATGCTGAGATGGACATTGCCAGACTTCTCCTCCAACTGTGTCTTGCATTTTGCCATAACACTTGTCTCTCAATCCCCAGTAAGATTCCAAAATGTTTCATGCAAAACAGCATATTGCTTTGGGGACAGCTGAACCTTGTGAACCTTTCTGATTATTTATTTGATGCCCTTCATTGGGATTCTCTTTTTCTTAAGATTCTATCCATATTGTACAGGATAGTAATTGTAAACTTTAGCCCTATTTTGCTTTATATTCTCCACTGCTATTCAAATTTGCTGAGTCCACACTTGCATTCACTCATTGTGGATTAGTAACCCATAGATACCAACTGGCCTGCTTAACAGGGAATTAAATGATTATTAAGCAGATGTCCTCGGAGCGACTGATCTGTTGGAGTTGGCACTGTCATGTCAGAGCTCAATGGTACACTGATTAAAGTTGTTTGAAGTGACACGAGAATTAATGAGTTCTAATTAATTTACTTAGTAGGTAAATTGTGGTGCAATGATAGTGTCCCTATCCCTGGATTGGGATGCCTGGTTCAAGTCCCAACTGCTCCAGAGGTATATAATTTCTTGTGAATTTTTGTCCACAAGAATGGACAATTCTTGTGAATTGTCCATTGGAACTCCATGTTAATGGAAATGTGGAGGCAATTAATTTAGATATTTTTGATAATAGACAGCTCTGAGAGTGAAGAGAATATAAAATATGCTGAAAAATTTATAGACTGGGAGGAGACATGCATGGACTATAAAAACTAAATGGTCTGAATTGCATGTTTTTTATACTTTGTGTTATGTGTAATTCTATGTAACACACAACATGAGCCACCTACAGTGCACAGGAATGAACACAGACTGGAGGCCTGTGACCAGTGGAATGCCACAAGGATCAGTGCTGGGTCCTCTACTTTTTGTCATTTACATAAATGATTTGGATGCGAGCATAAGAGATACAGTTAGTAAGTTTGCAGATGACACCAACATTGGAGGTGTAGTGGACAGCGAAGGGGGTTACCTCAGATTACAACAGGATCTGGACCAGATGGGCCAATGGGCTGAGAAGTGGCAGATGGAGTTTAATTCAGATAAATGCGAGGTGCTGAATTTTGGGAAAGCAAATCTTAGCAAGACTTATACACCTAATGGTAAGGTCTTAGGGAGTGTTGCTGAAGAAAAGAGACCTTGGAGTGCAGGTTCATAGCTCCTTGAAAGTGGAGTCGCAGGTAGATAGGATAGTGAAGAAGGCGTTTGGTATGCTTTCCTTTATTGGTCAGAGTATTGAGTAAAGGGGTTGGGAGGTCATGTTGTGGCTGTACAGGACATTGGTTAGGCCACTGTTGGAATATTGTGTGCAATTCTGGTCTCCTTCCTATCGAAAAGATGTTGTGAAACTTGAAAGTGTTCAGAAAAGATTTACAAGGATGTTGTCAGGGTTGGAAGATTTGAGCTATAGAGAGAGGCTGAACAGGCTGGGCTGTTTTCCCTGTAGCATCGGAGGCTGAGGGGTGACCTTCTAGAGGTTTACAAAATTATGAGAGGCATGGATAGGATAAATAGACAAAGTCTTTTCCCTGGGGTTAGGGAGTCCAGAACTAGAGGGCATAGGTTTAGGATGATAGGAGAAAGATATAAAAGAGACCTAAGGGGCAACTTTTTCACACAGAGGGTGGTACGTGTATGGAATGAGCTGCAAGAGGAAGTGGTGGAGGTTGGTACAATTGCAACATTTAAGAGCCATTTGGAAGGGTATATGAATAGGAAGGGTGTGGAGGGATATGGGCCATGTGCTGGCAGGTGGGACCTGATTGGGTTGGGATATCTGGTCGGCATTGACAGGTTGGACCGAAGAGTCTGTTTCCATGCTGTATATCTCTATGGCTCTATGACTCTATGGCACACATGGAGCACACAGCATATTACATAAACCCAGAGCAGACAAGATTGAATACTCAGCCTGAAATATACGCAAAACAAGATAGGGCACACTGGATGGAACATGCAACAAGAACTGCAGAGAATGGGACAACGTGAAATGCAGAACGGAGTACAGTGCATGGAACTTCACAGGCTGTTGGGACATGCATTCTCTGGGCCACTATTGAAAGACCCATGCTTATCTCTGCCTGATTAGTAGATTATGCTTCCTCCCTCTTGCCACTTGGAAGTTACTATTTGCAACGACACATGGTTTGAATGATTTGGTTTTAAGCATTAAACATGCAACAGGCTACCATTTGTGGATGCAGTTTTCCTTCATCTGGCAGTGACTGTTTGTTGGACTGCAGCATTCTTCCAATGTAAACCAATACTCATTCATCAGCTCAGACAGTGATGGTAGAAAGAGCTGAAAATGTGTTGCTGGAAAAGCGCAGCAGGTCAGGCAGCATCCAAGGAACAGGAGAATCGACGTTTCGGGCATCAGCCCTTCTTCAGCCATTCCTGACCTGCTACGCTGTTCCAGCAACACATTTTCAGCTCTGATCTCCAGCATCAGCAGTCCTCACTCTCTCCTCAGTGATGGTAGAAAACCTGGCCTCAGAGGCATAACAGGTGAGTCCGATAATTTCCTCTCCAGACACTGAGTATATCCAACTCCTCCATCAGTATGAAGATGATGTGCTTTTCACTTTTTAACTTGCCGCTTATAGCATTTATTACTGATCTCAGGTTTCATCATTTGATATCATCTAATTGAGCATTGGTAAAAAATGCTCTATCCAGTAGAATATTACTGGTTATTAGGAATCTAATGTTTAAAACAATTATAATCTCCCCCTTTTCATGAGTCTATTGTGCTTTACACCAAAGTCTTGATCTGTATCTTCTGCCAATGTTAATCTAAAATGGCTAGTAGAAATTGCACTTCAGTTGGCTACAGAATCTCTATCTCTGTATGAAAGAGCCTCATGGTCACCTGGCATCATCCCACAGTGATGTGTAAGATTAGGCTACTGGATGCAAATCTTTTTCCAACTTTCCTTAGCACAGGAAATTGCCACTGCTAAATGTGTGCCACTGTGCAAACCCTGATAATTACAACAGTAATTATGCGGCAGAAGGCACTCATTATGAGACACAGACTGGATTTCCAATATTCTTTTGATATTTTAATAAGATATTTGAATCAGAGGATCAAAGGAACAACTGGCACACAGGCTATAGCAATAGTCTTGCAGGAGTGTAATAGTCTGCACCTTTGTCTAAAATGAACAATGAACAGGGAAAATAATTCATTTCACCTATTATATACGTTCTGCTTCCTTCATCCAAAAGAGAGAGACATTCATAATTCGAAAGAGCTTTTGAAAGAAGAAATAATATATTTTGATGAATGCTTGATATTAGATGCATGGTCAGTGTGTCACATTCTGATCTGCGAAAATTAGAAGTGGGTAGTTTAGAGTCTTACCCATTGTGCTGCTGCCATTATGTTGTAGGAAGACTTGCATAAAAGTAGCTGAGATGACGCTTTTGGTTGTTACTGTCTCATCTCCCTATGCAGTGCCATTGGGCTCTCTTTCCTGTCCAGTAAAAGATAAGTACAGAGCTATAATTATACCCTAATCTACTGTAAAAGTAAATCAGAACAGTTTTCAGATTATAAAATAGTATTAAACTCAAGAAACCTATCCTCTTCTAACTCACTGAATTGTACTTGACCTAATTGTAAGCCATGGTTCTGTTGCAGCTTTCTTGGTAAATTAGGATGCTGTGGATTAAAATCCTATTAGCATCTTAAGCTCAAAGAAAATGGAATACTGGCTTATATTGCACAATTAGAAAAGTAGAGGTTCACCTTTCTCGGCCATGCTGTTTTGGCATGCCTGAGAATGAATATTTTCTCAGTTCTCTGGATGTGGTTTGGAAGTAGTGAGGAAAGACATAAAATTTGGGAAAGAAAATAGTAGTCCATTTTCCAAATGTATTGGGCCCCAAATTTGAGGTGACAGTGGCAGAGCACTTTGGGGCCAGTGATTATAATTATATTAGTTTCAAAATAGCAGTGGGAAAAGATAGACCAGATCTAAAAGTTGAAATTCTAAATTGGAAGAAAGACAATTTTGACAGTATTTGGCAAGAACTTTCAAAAGTTGATTGGGGGCACGAATTCACAGGTAAAGGGTCATCTGGGAAGAGGGAAGCCTTCAAAAATGAGATAACAAGAGTCTAATGACAGTATGTTCTTGTCAGGCTGAAGGGCTGGGCTGGTGGGTATAGGGAATGCTGGATGACTAGAAAAATTGGAGTTTTGGTCAAGAAAAAGAAGGAAGCATATGTCAGATATATTGAGCAGGGATCAAGTGAATCCCCAGAAGAGTATAAGGGCAATAGAAATATACTTAGGCGGGAAATCAGGAGGGCAATGAGGCAGCCTTGGCAAATAGGGTTAAGGAGTATCCAAAGGGATTCCACAAATACATTAAGGACAAAAGGGTAAGTAAGGAGACAATAAGGCCCCTTAAAGATCAGTGAAGTTGCTTATGTGTGGAACTGCAAAAGATGGGGGAGGTACTAAATGAGCATTATGCATCAGTGGAGGAGGATATGGAAGCTAGAGGACTTGAGGAAATAAGTAGTGACATCTTGTAAAGTGTCCATATTACAGAGGAAGAGGTGCTGATTATCTTAAAATGCATAAAGGTGAATAAATTGATCAGGTGTACTCTAGAACTCTACGGGAAGCTAGGGAAGTGATTGCTGGACCCCTTGCTGAGATATTTGAATCATTGATAGCCATAGATGAAGTGCCAGAGACTGGAGGTTGGCTAACGTGGTACCACTATTTAAGAAAGATGATAAAGAAAAACCAGGGAACTATAGACTAGTGAGTGTGACATCAGTGGTGGGCAAATTGTTAGAGGGAATCCTGAGGGACAAGATTTACTTGTATTTGGAAAGGCAAGGACTGATGAGGCATAGTCAACATGGCTTTTGTGTATGGGAAATCATGTTGCACTAACTTAATTGGGTTTATTAAAGAAGTAACAAACAGAATTGTTGAGGGCAGAGTGGTGAACATGATCCATATGGACTTCAGTAAGGCATTCGACAAGGTTCCACATGATAGACTGGTTAGTAAGGTTTGATCACATGGAATGATTTGGATGAGGGAACCGGGGGCATTCTAGCGAAGTTTGCCGATGATACAAAGTCAGGTAGACAGGCAGGTAGTACTGAGGAAGTGGGGAGGCTACAGAAGGATCTAGACAGGTTGGGAGAGTGGTCCAGGAAATGGCTGATGGAATTTAACGTGAGCAAGTGCGAGGTCTTGCACTTTGGCAAAAAGAATATAGGAATGGACTACTTTCTAAATGGTGAGAAACTTAATAAAGCCAAAGCACAAAGGGATCTGGGAGTGCTAGTCGAGGATTCTCTAAAGGTAAACATGCAGGTTGAGTCTGTGATTAAGAAAGCGAATGCAATGTTGTCTCTTATCTCAAGAGGGTTGGAATATAAAAGCAGAGATGTACTACTAAGACTTTATAAAGCTCTGGTTAGGCCCCATTTGGAGTACTGTGTCCAGTTTTGGTCCCCACACCTCAGGAAGGACATACTGGCACTGGAACGTGTCCAGCGGAGATTCACACGGATGATCCCTGGAATGACAGGTCTAGCATATGAGGAACGGCTGAGGATACTGGGATTGTATTCGTTGGAGTTTAGAAGATTAAGGGGAGATCTAATAGAGACGTACAAAATAATACATGGCTTTGAAAAGGTGGATGCTAGAAAATTGTTTCTGTTAGGCGAGGAGACTAGGACCCGTGGACACAGCCTTAGAATTAGAGGGGGTCATTTCAGAACGGAAATGCGGAGACATTTCTTCAGCCAGAGAGTGGTGGGCCTGTGGAATTCATTGCCACGGAGTGCAGTGGAAGCCGGGACGCTAAATGTCTTCAAGGCCGAGATTGATAGGTTCTTGTTGTCTAGAGGAATTAAGGGCTACGGGGAGAACGCTGGCAAGTGGAGCTGAAATGCGCATCAGCCATGATTGAATGGCGGAGTGGACTCGATGGGCCGAATGGCCTTACTTCCACTCCTATGTCTTATGGTCTTATGGAATACAGGAAGAACTAGACATTTGGATACAGAATTGGCTCGAAGGTTGAAGGCAGAGGGTGGTGGTGGAGGGTTGCTTTTCAGACTGGAGGCCTGTGACAAGTGGTGTGCTGCAAAGATCAGTGATGGGTCCAGACTTTTCGTCATTTATAAAGATAATTTAGATGTGAACATAGGAGGCATAGTTAGTAAGTTTTTAGATTACACTAAAACTGGAGGTGTAGTAGACAGCCAAGAAGGTTATCTCAGAATCCAATGGAATCTAGATCAGATGGACCAATGGGCTGAGGGGTGGCAGATGGAGTTTAATTTAGATAAATGAGGTGTGCCACATGTTGGAAAGGCAAAACAGGGCAGGACTTATACACTTAATGGTAAGGTCCTGGGGAGTGTTGCTGAACAAAGAGACCTTGGAGTGCAGGTTCATAGTTCCTTGAAAGTGAAGTTGCAGGTAGATGGGATAGTGTTTGGTACGCTTGCTTTTATTGGTCAGTGCATAGAGTATAGGAGTTGGGAGTTCACGATGTGGCTTACAGGACATTAGTTAGGTCACCTTTGGAATACTGCATTCAGTTCTGGTCTCCCTGCGAGCGGAAGGATGTTATGAAACCTGAAAGGGTTCAGGGAAGATTTACAAGAATGTTGCCAGAGTTGGAAGATTTGAGCTAGAGGTCTGGGCTGAATAGACTGGGGCTATTTTTCCTAGAGCATCTGAGGCTGAGGGGTAACCTTCTAAAAGTTTATAAAATCATGAGAGGCATAAATAAGGTGAATAATCAAGGAGTTTTCCCCAAGTTCAAAGCCAGAGGGCATTGATTTAGGATTAGAGGGGAAAGATTTAAAAGGGATATAAGGGGCAACTTTTTCACACAGACGGTGGTGCATGTATGGAATGAGCTGCCAGAGGAAATGATGGAGGCTGGTACAATTACAACATTTAAAAGGCATCTGGATGGGTATTTGCATAGGAAGGATGAAGAGGGATATGGGTCAGATGCTGGCAAATTGGATTAGATTAATTTAGGATCAGCATGGATGAGTTGGACTGGAAGGTCTACTTCCATGCTGTACCGCTCTATGATTGTCTATATCTAAGGAAGGATATGTTCACATTGGATGGAGTCCGGAGATGGTTTATAAGAATGGTTCTGGGAATGAAGGACTTTCATATGAGGAACGGTTGACGACTTTGTATCTGCACTGGATGGAGTTTAGAAGAAAGAGGGAAATCTGATTGAAACGTACAGAATAGTGAGAGGCCTGGATAGACTGGGTGTGGAGAAGAAGTTTCCAATTACAGGAGAGGCTAGGACGAAAGGGCACAGCCTCATAGTTAAGGGGCGACTCTTTAGAACTAGATGAGGAATTTCTTCAGTCAGAGGGTGGTTGATCTGTGGAGCTCATTACTGCAGAAGGCTAAGGAGGTCAAGTCATTCCCTGTATTTAAGACAGAGATAGATAGATTCTTGACTAGTAAGGAGATCAAGGGTTATAGGGAGAAGGCAGGAGAAGAGGATTAAGGAACATATCAAATGGCAGAGCAGCCTCAGTAGACTGAATGGCCTAATATATCTCCTGTATCTGATGGTCTTATGTTTTTGTCTCCACCAGGTTTTCTTGAGGGTGCTTTACATGTCTATTGACAACCCTTCTGGCAGTGGTGAAAAGCAAAATGAATTTGTTTATGTGACAGTTATCAACCATCTTCTCAGGACATTGACATTTTGTCAGTAGTATGGAGTTGGCCAGTGATTATTTGAAACTTGTCAACTCAGGTGGAAATAGTGCACAGAAGTTTATTGAGGATTGGAAATGACATGCTTTCAGTTGTAACGTAAAACAGAAAAATAACAAGTCTGAGATTAGATTACTTACAGTGTGGAAACAGTCCCTTCGGCCCAACAAGTCCACACCGTCCCGCTGAAGCGCAACCCATAACCCTACATTTGCCCCTTACCTAACACTACGGGCAATTTAGCATGGCTAATTCACCTGACCTGCACATCTTTGGACTGTGGGAGGAAACCTGAGCACCCGGAGGAAACCCACGCAGACACGGGGAGAACATGCAAACTCCACACAGTCAGTCGCCTGAGGCGGGATATGAACCCAGGTCTCTGGCGCTGTGAGGCAGCAGTGCTAACCACTGTGCCACTGTGCCGCCCACTAAATGTGTTAAGGGTTTCGAGGGAATGGATTTCTTGATGTACCCAGAAAAGTATTTTATACCAGTATGTAGAAGGTCCAATAAGAGACGATGTAGTGCTGGGTCTGGTTCTGGGGAAAGAAGCTGGACAAGTGTCTGATATGGCAATGGAGGCTGGAAACCTTACAACCTTTAAAAAATATTTAAATGAGTATTTCGAATATCATAACATTCAAAGATATGAGACAAATGGAGGAAATTGGGATTAGTTCACCTTTATTGGTAGTTATCTTTTTGCAGCCTCAATGGACTGAAGGGCCTGTTCTGCACTGCATGACTCTATGATCATATGAATCTATAAATCACCTTTCATCAGAACTGAAGGACATTACAGATGAACAGGAAATAGGAAACAAACATAAATCAACAGAGGAAGAAAATCTTCTTCAGAATTGTACTCCTACCAGAGTCGTACTGGACCAGAGACATACTGGTGTCAACGTTAATTCTGCTTCTCTTTCCACAGACTTTTCCAGACCAGCTGAGTTTCTCCAGTATTCTTTATTAGTTTCAGATGTCGGCATAAATAAGCATCAGCAGTATTTAGCTTCTGTTAGAAAGAGGAAAGTCTGTAGAAGTGGAGAAGTCTTTATGGCCCAGGAACAACCATGAAGAAGAAGACGGAAAGATATCAGAGATGCAGGCAACCCTGCCAAGCATAGAGCACTAGCTCGCAACCTTCCACATTCATGGGATTGCAGCTGCACTCATTTCAACATTTACAACACCTAAACTCCAGGTAAAAATGGTACTTGTGATTGAGGTCTGAAGTTATGTGAAACATGATCATGATCAGAAAATTCTAAAGTGTCCAGCAGAAAGATAAGAGGTATACAATCACATTGCTTGTTTGGATTAATACCTTAAGATGTAGGAGCAGAAGTAGGCCATTCAGCCTATCCCATTTGCTCCTCCATTCAATGAAATAATAATCTGATGAACTTCAAATCCACTTTGCTTCAGCACCCTGGACAGAGCACAATCCTGATCTACACCCCACAACCAGGTGCTATAAGTCAGGAATTAGTTCTCAATATGCTGTGGCTTGACCATTACTACCGAACACATGACCTAGAAAAAAAGGCAAACTTACTTCCCATTTCTCAGGCATTGATCTGGAAGGAAGACTGTAAGAATTAGGAGTAGGCCATTCAGCCCTCCAGTCTGCTTTGCCTTTGAGTGAGATCATAGGAGATCTCTCTGCCTTTAATATCCTTAATGATTCAGCTTCTGCATTTGTTCATGGTAAATAATTCCACATATTCACTATTCACTGAAAGAAGAAATTACTCCTTATTTAGAGATTGTGCCCTCTGGTCCTAGATTTTCCCAGAAGAGTAAACAGCCTCTTGGTATCTATCCTGACAAACTCCCTTACAACCTTATGTTTCAACATAGTTTCTTCTCATGTCCCCCATAACTGACAAAAATCTGAACATCATTCCTATCATCCTTCCACAAATGCTGACTGATTTGCTGAGTATTTTCAGCATATTCTCCAGATTTTCAATATTCAGATTTTCTTAGGTTTGATTTGATACCGTCATGGTTTAAGAACTTGACAATGCTCACTAGTTTTCAGGTCCGGACCTGAAGAGTGGTCAATTTGCTGAGCTATAGCAGCACAGTTAGTGTCAATGAGTAGTGTATCCAGCATGAGTTGTGAAAAACAAAGGACTGATGGGTAAAGTGGTTGAAAATTGCAGCAGGAATTGAAAAAAACTGTCTCTTTTGGCGTAATTGCAGTATTGGAGATAACAGCAATTGCCAAATGTAGCTTTTTCTTACAATCAAAGGATTTAATTAGATTCATTATCAGAGCATGCTTACACTCCATTTTCTTCTATTGAAATGTTGTAGCTATCCAGAGTCTGCAGGTTCAGCCGGGAATGAAGTGGCTGCATGGACCCTGTGTGCTATTCAAATGTTAATCTTTGTTTCATTATCAAAGGTACTTGGAGACAAATAAAGATAGGCAAGCCTCCATCCATCCTACTTCTTTTCATGCATGCTGCTAATAGATTTTTCCTTTCAGTTTGAAATTTATTAAATGCATGCAATAATTTTTCATTAGTTGATAATGTAAGGGACAGGTCAAATGTCCAATAAAACACTGCTAGAGTAATGAATTCAAAGAATGGATATGACTTTGGGTTTGCTTATGACCACAGCTAGCATTGTTCCACACAAAAATATCCACTTGTTTTCATTTTTCTTACCATTTGCATTTTGTTTAGATTGATTGCTAAGTGGTGATGCTACATTGGATTCTCTGATACTGTTGTAAAGATGAGATAATCTAGGATGGCTACGCTAGACTCATCAGAATGCAGAATGTTTGGACAGGTGCTTGGGGGTCATTTGGTAGTCTGTAACACTGAAGTCTTCCAGTCAGTTTTTGCCACATTTCTCCTTCAAGCCAAATTTTCCATCTTTCCCTGGATTCTTCTTATCATCTTCTTTATCCATGCTGTATTATCCAATTTATTATTAAAGTACTCCTGCTTGTCACTCTAATGGAGTGAGTTTTGCCTGCAAAGGTTTTAACTGAAGTGGCAATGTTATCGCCCATATCATAAGAAGCTAGGCATAGATACAATGGTATTGAAGAATCAGGCAAACCTTTATTGAAACTAACTATTATGTACAAATATTACACTCAGTCAGTGCCTCGGCTAGTACAATAGGTCTGTAACAGAGGAGCATGCTTCCAGTAGAGTGTCATGCTTCAATTAATCAAAGATAAGATGGATTATGAGATCTTTGTACCCTCATATCACGTGTTACAATGCAATAATGATATCATGAGCATGGCTGCTAAAGATATATGGATTTAATGACTGTGCAACATAGCACAACACCGCTCTTTTTCTAAAGATAAAGCCTTGTCTCAAGCAGACGGATGTGATTGTAAATAGGCAGGTGTTCTCAATTCAACAATTGTTCAGACAGATACAGCAGTCTTTACAAAACTAAAATTTCAAACATCAATGAAACACTTGGAAGGTTTGAGGTATTTTATTATCTGTTGTACTTGTTTGACAACTTGCTTTTCTTGCTGCTGGTTGCTGTCCAAATGACCCTGACACTGCACTGTCATTCCCATTGGAATGTTCTTTCTCACTCTCTACATGCGTGACTGGTGCTTCTTACATTAGTCGAAGCTAGTTTCTGTTCCTTTGCAATGTAGCACCACGGTAAGTAATGCTATGATCTGTGCCAGTTGTGAATCCCAGAAACCTTTGCTGGTATCCAACTATTTGTGTTCATAACTTGCACTCTGTACCTAGAATGCAGTTTTCACTCATCATATATCTCTTTCATGCTCCTCTGTCTTTAAAGAAAAAGGGTCTGTGTACTGGAATGGTTAGATAATTGGTTAAAAGCTGGATAAAAGCAAATTATTGCGGATGCTGGAATCCGAAACCAAAAGAGAAAAGCTAGAAAATCTCAGCAGGTCTGGCAGCATCTGTAATGGGAGAAAAGAGCTGACGTTTCGAGTCTAACTGACCCTTTGTCAAAGCAAGATAATTGGTTGTTGGACAAGATGCTTTCTACGCATAAGTTGTGCTGTGGGTGGTAACCCTCTTCTCCATTTGTGTTGCATGAAAATACAGCAATGCAATACAAAATTCTTGCTTTGTTGCCTGACTCTTTTATAGTTGTAAACTTGACGGTATGTACCATAATTCTGGTAGACAATTTGAGCATGGACAGTGAGGTGGTGATACATGAATCACTCCCCACTCCCCATTTATAGACATGTCCTGAAACAGTTTGCTAATATACTGTTGTTAGATCCTATCTGATCTGGGATACACATAATCTGAAAGCAGCATTTGTGTGCCATTGACAGTTACAATAATTGTATTGCTAAGTGAAATGGGAAATTTAAAGCAGTAATCCATCACAAGGTTGGAATACTAATGTTAGTACTTTTGTTCAAGGAATGAATAGAACACCATGTAGGTAAAATGGCTCCCTCCACTGCTAGAGTTGAAGTATTTGTTATTCCTCATGTATACTGTATTCTCAATTCATTGAATATCCTAATTCATTCCTGGCCAGTACACAGATTCCACTGTGAACTACTTTGTATGTTCAATATGCTTGTGTCCCTAGTACAATGTGAGCCTTATATATTTGCATAATACTTCTGGTATTAGGACTTGTTTGCTGTTGGAAATAACATGTCATGATATATGCCAAATTCATGTATAACCAAAATGAATGAATCTTCTTAGGTACGTCTGTAATACTGTCAGGTCTCTGATCTTTTGCAACAGTTTTAGTCATTCATTTTTGGCAGTTGCCAACTACAACTGTTTACACTGGCTCTGGCCAAAGTGCAAGAAATAAGTCATAAAATCCCTACAGTGTGGGAAAAGACCATTTAGCACATCAAGTCTATACTGACTCCTCCTGAAGAGCATCCCACCCAGTTCCTGCCCCTTTTCCTAATCCTATATTTACCATGGCTAATGTACTTAACCTACACATCCCTGGATACTATGGGGCAATTCAGCATGGCCAATCTACCAAACCTGCATATCTTTGGACCGTGGGAGGAAACTGATCCTGGCCTAGGAAAAACATGCAAACTCCACACAGACAGTTACCCAAGGTTGGAATAAAATCCTGGCACTGTGAGGCAGCATTGCTAACCATTGAGTCACTGTACCACTCTTGAGAATGTCTTCAACCTAGAATCAAGACCATCAACATATAGATCAAGACTAATATCTAGTTTCTGTGTGGATTGGGTGATCTTCTCAGCATGTCAGGTGCAACTTGGAGGAACAACAGCTTGGAGGACTTAACGTTGAGTTCTCAAATTTCAAATAATCTTCCCACCCATCCCCAACCTCCTCCCTTCCATTCCACCTACTGACCCTCCCTTCCAGCTACCAACCGGATTCATCCCTCCCATCAACCAACCAGGTCATACCCACTACCTGTGCCACCTATCACTACATTATCATTCTGCTACTGTTCCTCCCACACCCCACCCCTTTATCTGTAGCTCCCCCTACTCCCACATCCAGTCCTGAAGAAGGTTGACTTCTCCACCTCCGATGCTGCCTGGCTTGGCTGCATTCTTCTAGCCTCCACCTTATCTACTTTGGATTCCAGCATTTGCATTTTTTGTCTCTAAGTAATCATCATGGTAACTGGCTTATATCTCACTTCAAAGTCATATCCTTTGAAATGGTTGACAGATTTTATTGCATTACGTGTGGTCTATTCATAGTGGGTTTGATTTGAATTTCATGAATTGTGATAGAACGAGAACTGTGAATTCTCAAAGTCTTGCCACTTAAGGATTTAGGAAAGCCAAAATGAATTGAGTATTGGCACTCAAGCAGTGTGATTCTGTCAATATGCAGAATTGGTGACCATTAATTACTGTGAGATTGTCTCTTGGATGCTGCACAATGGAGCATCATTTGGTGAGAATTATATCTTTCAGGCTGTGGCAATATGTTAGTCCTAACTCCTTGTCGATTTTAGCTTTTAATGTAAACATCAGCTTTAATGATAATCTGATGATAAGGGAGTTAATTTTAACCTTATAAACATTTGGAGCCAATGCCTGGGCAACTGTCTTTTACAGTAAGTATAAGATTTTCATTTTGATGACAAACAGGAATTAAGTACTCTTGGTTTACAATTGGTCTCAAACATAGAATTCTTCTAAATTGGTTACGTTTGTAATGTGAAGAGGAAGCGCCAACTCTTTACAAGTAACCTGGTAGAGGGAAGTGGGAATAGTACGGGTTAAGATGAAAATAAATATTGCATTCAGCTCTTCAAATGAATGGCTTGGCAATTGGATAAAAGAGAGCTATCTGTTGGAGGGCCTTTGGGGACAGTTACCTGTACAAGAAGTTGAGGGTGGGATCCAGGAGATCAGAATGAAGGAGGGGTACAGCAACAATCTGCTGGGGAGGCTAGGAGAAATCTAAGATTTCTGGAAGATGATTGACAAACAGAATAGATTAACAGTCATGGAGATCTTGGCAACTGTGGGGGCAGGAAGATGAATAATCAAAGAGTAAGATGATCAACAACTGAGAGGAAGGATATATTGAGAGTACTAAAGGCTATTCTGAGAGACAGTCCCATTTGTCCTGGTCCATTGGGGGTATTAAAATGGTGATTTACCTTGACCAACTGAACAGCTGCAGTTAACTGCAAATGGGGCAAACAACTGCACTATAGCAATGCAATTTGACCATGTCATGATAGCTATGTCATGCTTGTTTGGTTGGGGTCATATTTTGTATCGTGCACTTATTGTACCACTGACTGTCTCTTATTGAAGGGTTAACATTGAGACCACAGGGACTTTTTTTTGTTGCAATCAAGAATTGAGCTGTTATTACTAGCTCGTGCTCAACATGAAAGATAAGGTGAACTTGCCATTTGCCTGAATTACTGTACACAAACTAACTTTGGTTTTACCTACAGAGACTGTTTCAGTTCATTGTAATGCAATTTGGGATTTTTCATTATGTTAACCACATCAGATAGACGCCCATTCTTTCACTCCCCTTTATATGTAAAGGAAAGGAATTGGACCCACATTTTTGCTCTCTGTGGGAAACTATCAATATCTAACTTAAAACTCATTGCCAAAACAGAAGATCAGTAAACATGGATGGAGGATTCTTCTGAAGCAGGGAACAATAGGAATAAACAGGGTGTATTTTTTGGTTGCTTGTAACAAATGTAGTGTCATAAGGATCAGTCCAGGGGTCTTGGCTCCAGTCAACCCCAGCAAGTTGAATCCTGCTGATCTGCTCATAAATTTGAGCTAAGCAGAGCTTTGCAGTAGCTGCAAAGGCCACATTCCTACATGAATGCATCTCCATGTAACTCGTTAAATTTGGTCTTTGTCAAAAACAACAGATTCAAGTGTCAAATTGAAACACAGTGAAGAAATAGAAGTGTGGAAAAAGTCTTTATTCAATTTGTTCACACCGTACAATGGTCTGACCTTGTAAAGGAATTGAAAAATCTCACAAATTAACTGCAGAAAAGTTCTCTAATCTTTTTCTGCCTAACATGCTGTCTTCAGATGTGTGCGATGCAGTCCACTATGTTGTTAATGTAGTCAAACATGTTTTTAGTCTTCTATGTCGCACTGAAAACCTCTGTGAGATTTGTGACATTGGCTACAGTAACAGGTTGACAAGGATATTGGCATTCTTCAGCTTCCCTGGACACCTATGTTGAAGAGCAGACTGCACCTACTGCATTATCTGTCTGTTCCATTGTGCAGTAAGGCATTGTCCACTGCAGAGTAAGTTTCATTGTCACTACTGAGATTTCCATGTCAGCCTCCTGCGGATAAGTAAAAAGAACCTAATAATTTGGCCATTTGTCCTTCCCTGGGTCCTCCTCATTCTCATCTTCTTAGGCAGTTGTACCCTGTTTCAATCGAATAGGGTGAAAGCAGTTGGAAAAAATGTTTTTTTTGTCATCATCTTTTTACATCTTCATCATCATCGTCTGTAGAACAGGAGTTGTACTCCTCTTCTTATCGATAGCTTGATAACCCAGGTGATCCACTACAGTTAGCAGTGGGTTTTTGTGTTTGCAATTATGCTGTTGTCCATTGGCTGATGCCAATGTTGGGAGGCAAGAGTATCAGCTCTTGAGGCCAGTAATGTCAGGGGATACAGGGAAATTGTCTTTTTCTTTTAATAATTTTCTTTCTCCTTCATTGGTACTTTTTAAACATGCTGATCCATGCTTCAAAATGCTAGAGCTGATCAAGGTGATTTTGTTAGCTTCACACTTTTGGTAGCAAAGTAAAGCAATGTTACTCCTTGAATTTACCTATCACAAGAAGTGGAAGTTTTTTGATTCTATCCATATTAGCATAGTCTGTGGCAATAACACATCCCTTGTTCCACTTTTCACTGTTACTTGGTTTCACCTTTGAACATCAACAAGTGACCTGCCAAAGACTAAAATGTCTTATTTCCTGACAGCTTGTGGACCTGGAGCATTTTCAATTATTCAGAGCCTAACTTTCCCTGAGGCAGCAGATACTAAACCTTTCAAGAGTTTACAAACCTAGTTGAGGAATATCACGACCCCAAGTATCATCTAATTCCGAAATGCTATCGGTTTTACTTAGCAATTCAAGAAGCAGGGGAATCTGTTTTAATATTTTTGTCATGGGCAACATGACTGCTGAGGCATGTGACTTTGGTTTATCCTTTACTTAGTTGCTGAAAGACCATTTGGTATGTGGGATTAATGATGTAACCATGCAAAATTGCCTATTAGCTGAAGTCTAACTGGACTTCAAACAGGCATTACAACTGGTTTTACAATTGGAAAATGCGGAAAAGAGGAGCACGAGAGTTGCAGGATATTCCAATGGAAGTGGAAACTCTCACTGGTCTGAGTGAGCTGGAGGAACACCACTTGAGTGAAGGCAATTGCATAATCTCACTCAGGACATTTCTTGAACAGAGGGGCTCTAGTTCAGCCCACAGCAAAACCCCAAAACAAAGCCAAGCCTCACCCAAATGGTTAAAACTTTCTTCAGGATCTGGACCAGCAAGCCATTGTACTTCCTCCCGAATGTGGACTTGAGGCAGCAAAAAAGTCCCATTGGAAGGGAAGGCAATGGCCTAGTGGTATTATCACTAGACTGTTAATCCAGAGACCCAAGTAAGGGTCTGATCTCATCATGGTAAGTTGAACTCAGTAAAATCGGGAATTAAGAGTCTAATGATGACCGTCAATCCATTGTCGATTGTTGGGAAAAACCCATCTAGTTCACTAATGTCCTTTAGGGAAGGAAACTGCCATCCTTACTCAGTCTGGCCTGCACGTGACTCCAGACCCACAGCAATGTGTTTGACTTTTATCTGCCCTCTGGCAATTAGGGATGGGCAATAAATGCTGGCCTAGACAGTGCTGCCCTCATCCCCTGATTGAATTTTAAAAAAAGACCTAAATTGAGTAAGACAATTCATAGGCTGGTATCCAGGTGAATGCACACCCTGGAAAGTCCACATTTAATTGGAACAATTAAATTGCTCAGTAACATCCAAATCAGAATCGATCAAAATAAACATCTGGTTAAATGGTCACCTGGTTCGCAAGGAGGTTATACCAGTTCAGCTGTTTCAGTGATTACAGTATCAGTCTTAAACAAAATTCATTTTGTACAGGTACACAACCCTTTATCCAAAATCTTTGGGGCCAGTTGTTTCTCGGAATTCTGATTTTTTTGGATTTCAGAATAAATAACATTTTCCCAGTGAAATAAAAAAAACAACTACCTAACTGCAAAATGCACATGTGAAAAATAGTACGAGCGCAGGGACACAACTGACTCCTGCCAGTGCTGGGCCACGCCACCATGTCACATCTGAGTGACATGGTTCAAACGGGTGTGGAGTTGGGTCACCTGTTCTCACGCCAAAATGACGCTCCACACTCCACGAAAAAAAATTCAGATTTCAGATAAAGGATTGTGTACCTGTACTAAAAGGCTCAGGCCCAAGTTGCTGGGCTAAAACTGGTTGAGAAAGATTGACCTCAATTGGCTCAACATTTTTAGATTAGAAAAAGGCTGCCTGAGTGAAGTTCTAATTAAATACCTGAGGTTTTTCAGGAAGATCTAAAGAGTATCAGAGGAGCCAAAGCCACCTTGCATGTTGACCAGGAAGCAATTCCATGATTCTGCAAGGCCTGCCCATTGCCATATGATTTCCATGTAAAATTAGAGGCAGAAATCAGGAGGCTGGAAAGCAAAGGAATCATCAAAACAGTACAGACTGTGGAATGGGCAGCCCTAGTTGTTCCAATTATTGAGCCTGACAGATCAGTTCACCTTTATGGGGATTTTAAATAAAAGGCAAACCACTTCTCAAAACTGGATAAATACCCAATCCCTTGCATAGAGGCTTTTTATACGCAAAGCTGGCAGGGTGGCTGTCCTTCACAATGTTGGACATGAGCCATGCGTACTTGCAATTGTGGTTCGATGAAGTTTCTCAGAAGTACACTACAATTAATGCCCATAAGGGTTTGTATCAATGTATGAGACTACCATCTGGGGTATTGTCAGCCTGTGCAATTTTTCAGCAGTTGATGGTCTACCCCAGATCACCGTGTATCTAGATGTGCTAATAACAGGGAAGACCAATAAGGAGCACTTAGAGAACTTGGATATTTCTCCCAGGTATGCCTTAGGAGGGAAAATTGTGTGTTTCAGGCACTGCAAGTGAACCACTTGAGCTGCAGTTGACAGTTACACCTGTGAGGGTGATCAAAGGTGCCCCAGCTCCCACATCTGTACCGGAACTTAGGTCTTTCCTTGGGGTGGGGAACTATTATGAAAGTTTCATACATAACCTGGCCTCCATCCTGACAGCTTTGCATCAACTCTTTAAAAAGGGTCGGCCTTGGACATGGTCACACAACCAAGCCATTGCTTTCAGGGAAGTGAAGAAACAGCTATCGTCCTCCAAAGTGTTGGCATCCTATGATCCCAAGTGAGGTCTGGTATTGACATGCAATGCCTCCTCATATAGGACCGGGGTAGTAATGGCTCATAAGTGGCCCAGTGGAGAAAAATGCTCAATAGCATATGCATTCAGAATTTTAGATATATTTACTCTCTGCATTAGCCATCCAGAGAAAGAAGGTTTAGCGGTCATATTTGAAGTCAGAAAGTTCCACCAATATCTTTACAGATGTAAATAATATGGGACCACAAATCTCTACTAAGTTTACTTAAAGAGGACAAGGCAGCACTGTCCATAGCTTCAGGCCGAATTCAGCAGCAGGCTCTAGTACCAAGTGCATATAATTAGATTACTTACAGTGTGGAAACAGGCCCTTCGGCACAACGAATCCACACCGATCCACTGAAGCGCAACCCACCCAGAACCATTCCCCTACATTTACCCCTTAACCTAACACTACGGGCAATTTAGCATGGCCAATTCACCTACCCTGCACATTTTTGGATTGGGGGAGGAAACCGGAGCACCCAGAGGAAACCCACGCAGACACAGGGAAAATGTGCAAACTCCACACAGAGAGTCGCCTGAGATGGGAATTGAACCCAGGTCTCTGGCGGTATGAGGCAGTAGAGCAAACCACTGTGCCATTGGGACATCACCTGGGAGGCCAAGTAGTAAATGCGGATGTCTTGTGCTGCCTCCTGCTGGCAGAATTACCAACGGTGACTACAGGAAAAGTCGGTAATAGTTTCTGGTCACCCTTCCAATCACAGCTGACAATATCAGACTTTGGACACACAAAGATCTGGTCCTGGCAAAACTGAAACAGCTGGTGATGATGGGGAAACCAAAGCATTGTCACAACCAGAATTGAAATGTTTTTGGGTTCAGTGAGACTAGATTACAGTAGAGGATGGCATATTATTATGAGGAGTAAGAGGTTGCTACTGGCTGAACTCCACCAGGGGTTTCCAAAATGAAGATGTTAGCATGAACGTATGCCTGGTGGCCAGGATTAAATGCAGATATAGCCATATTAGTGGGGCCGAACCCAGAATGCCAATAAGCAAGAGAGATAGTT
Organism: Chiloscyllium punctatum; assembly: GCF_047496795.1. Classification (NCBI taxonomy): domain Eukaryota; kingdom Metazoa; phylum Chordata; class Chondrichthyes; order Orectolobiformes; family Hemiscylliidae; genus Chiloscyllium; species Chiloscyllium punctatum. The sequence continues at coordinate 49,646,396 of NC_092762.1, read as the reverse complement.
TACCTTGGGAGGATATTTGGTGTAGGAACCATGGGAATGGCCCTGCATGGTCAATGCAAGGTTAGGTCGAGTGATGTATAAAGTTCGGGTAGGTGTAATGGCCTGAATAAGCACATGGGCCATATGAAAGCTGCAAACTCGCAAACGGTGTGGGTGAAAATGTCCTCGGCTACTCGACAGCCTTTCTGACTGTTCCAGAACCTGTGGGTTCTCCCTCTCCATCAAGCGTTGAAGATACTGCGGCATCCGAGATGGACACAGCACATGTTGCCACCTCAATGCCTGTGCCACTTGACGAAAAAGAACTGGCCTATGTCCTTGGACTCAGTGGGAGGGATACAGTGATTGTAATGAGGTCAGCCAAGTAGGATGAGTTCCCTGATGGGAGCTGTTAATCTGCTCCATTTGGAACCCTAGCTGAGGGATAAAAACAAGAGTGTCAGATTTCCTTTTCACTCCGAGAGCTGGTCCTAAGGGAGCTGGATCACACTCTAAGTGCAAATAAAGTTATGACTTGGTGACAGGATATTGGCTTCTCTGGAATTATTTCATTCCAGGCACTCCAAAGTTTCATGCTGTTGTGTGGTCCAACTCCACTCTGGTCAGCATGTCCTAGGCCAAGGACAGCTAATCTGGAAATACCAGTAAGGAATTACATTTGTCACGGGCATCGTCCTTTCAGTTATAGAACCATAGAAAGATTACAGCATAGACAGAAGTCATTTACCCATTTACCCATTGTATCTCTGCCGACTGAATAAACTAGCTGTCTATTTTAATCCCATTTTCCAGCACCAGGTCCAAACCCTTGCAAGTTCCAGCACTTCAGGTTGATAAGTTGATGGTTTCCATCTCAACCAGACACTCACAACCCTCAGGGAGAAAATATTTACTCATATCCTCACTAATCCTATGAATCACCTTAAGTCTGTGCATTCTGGTAACTGTCCTATCTGCCACAGGATATTGATCATCCCTATCCACTCCATCCAAGCATGCCATTGTTTTGTATATTATCTCTCCTAAATTTCCTCTGTTCTAAGTAAAACAACCTCAACCTATCTAATCTTTCCTTACAGCTGCAACCCTGGCAACATTATTGCAAAATTCCTCTGTACTTTCTCTCGCACAATTGTGTCCTTCTCATAATGTGATGACTAGAACTGTATACTAGCTGTGGCCTAACCAGTGTCTTATCTAATTCCAGCATTACATTCTGCTTTTTTATTTAAGAACCTGCCCAAGGAAGGATAGCATCCCTTATGCCATGTTTGCCAACCTATCTACCCGTTTTACCTGTCAACATGTGCTCCAAGATCTTTCACCTCCTGTACTCCTTCCAACATCTTAGTGTTTATTGTGTATTCCAATGCTTTGTTTGCTCTCCCCAAATGCATAAACATGAACCTCTCTGGCCACTTTAGAGCCTACTCATTTGACTAAATCATTTGTACCATCTTGTAGCCATACTCTTCACTATTAATGACCTAGCCAAATTTAGTTGCATCTACAAATTTTTCAATTATGCTGCCCACATTTGGGTCTAAATCATTAATACATCCCACAAACAGCCAAGGCCTTAACATTGAGCCCTGTTGAATATCATAGATTGAACTCTGTATGATTCCAATCAACATAGAGTTTTCCTCCTGATTTCCATTTATTGCAGTTTTTCTAGGACTCCTTGATACCATACTCAGTTAAATGCTGCCTTGATGTAAAAACAGTCACTCTCACCTCAGGAATCTCACAGGTTTCTCAGGAGATCTTTTCACCCAAGTTTGTAATAAGATGAGGAATTGTGTAAGCTTGGTATGAGATCAGTGATTCCTTTGCTACAGAGTGCTTCATAGCACTCCTTCCATCAGAGTGTTGAAGATTGATAATCAACCCATGGGGCGGGAGTTGGACAGGTTGGATTTGTTTTGCTTTTTGTGTACAGGACATGCCTGGGCCATTGTTCACATTGTCAGGTAGATGGTCAGTGTTGTAGCTATGCTTGACTAGGGGCACAGTTAGTTCTGGTGCATAAGTCTTCAATACTATTGACAGATTCTATTGTCAGGGCCCATAGCCTTTGTAGCATCCAAAATCATTAGCTCATTTTTGATGTCACGAGGAGTGAATTCATGCCTTTCTGCTTGTTGATACAAATTACTGTGTGAGCAGTCAAATTCAGACTAAGACAATTGGCAGGGAGATGTATGAAACAACAGATAACTACAGAATGCAGTTTGTAGTGGGGTTGAAGACAAGGTTTTCAGACTTGTAGGAAATTTGTGTTTATACAGTGCCTCCTTTTTGACAATAATAAAGGAGTCAAGAGGTGATGTGAACTGGAGCTGGGTGTCATCAGCATGTACTTGCAACTAATGTAATGTTTTCAGATGATGTTGCTGAGAGGCAGCATGGAGATGGGAAAAAAGAGCTGTATATTACAGGTAACGATGCAGGAACATTACAGAAACATTTGCAACTGATTACTTTATCTATTATTAGATAGGCGAGATTTGAACCAGACATCTCCAGTCCCACTCAGAAATGACAGTTGAGACTTATTGGAGGACGATACTGTGTTTAACTGTGTCAAAAGCTGCAAGCAAGTCTAGAAGGATGAAGTAGCATCATTTACCTTTATCGAGTGGACAATTAAATGTCACTTAGGGCCTCTTAATCTGTTTCCATACCGTAACCCAGTGGGCAGTAGAAAGTGGCAAGGCTTTTTTTAAAATCACCAAACTTGTTGAAAGGGCGAATAGAAAGTTGAGGTATGTTGTTTGGCAGGTGACCTGTGTCCAGTAGGGGAACCTCCCCAAAGAGGAATCTCTTCTTTTCCACTGACGGGTGGCTGATTTGTTGTCTGGTTATTAAAGTCACCTGGTGCTTATTATTGCAGTATAAAGCCAACTTTTCTAATGGGGAGGAAAAGAGGAAATGAAAATGGTATCCCATGTAATTCAGCCCTTAGTCCCCTCCAGCAAAGAGAAAACACAAGATAGCCATCCACAAATATCATAAACAGAATTTTCTCATTTGCTGTTAGTGTTTTGTCGAATGAATTTCACCATGTTATCCCACCAAGGGCTGGAAATTTTCTTGCATAGTTCCTGAGGAGGCAATGGCCTAGTGGCGTTATCGCTAGATTGTTAATCCAGAGATTCAGGTAATGTTGGAGGGACCTGGGTTTGAATCCAGCCATGGCAGGTGGCATAATTTGAATTTAGTAAAATTTGGAATTAATAGTCTAATGATGACCATGTGCTGATTGTTGAAGAAACCCATCTGGTTTACTAATGTCCTTTAGGGAAGGAAACTGCCATCCTTACCTGGTCTGGCCTACATGTGACTCCAGACCCACAGCAACGTGGTTAACTCTGAACTGCCCTCTGGGCAATTAGGGATGGGCAATAAATGCCCGGCCAATGACACCATCATCTTGTGAATGAATAAAAGAAATTTCCACTTTCACCTAATTAATTATGCAACCAGGCTCTGGGACAACTTTCACAGGGGATCATTCAGCCAGAGAGAGAAGTGTGAGAGCTTCCAGTGCACAAGCCTCTGGCACCATATATAAAAGCCCTGATGTGCACCACTTAAGATGCTACAAGCCAGGGGTGCCCAATCATTACCACTGAATGCCTGGCCCAGACTCACTGACAGAGACTTGGAAATACAAGGACAAACTGACGGAGAAGAGGGCAATCCTTTTTCAGCTGATCACTACAGGAGATCATGTCACCAGACCCTGTCAACCTGGCCACCATCCTGTCCATCAACACCAAATCATAGATGATTGTAATCAAATTGGTAAAGATAGCCAAGAGCAAGAATATAAGGTGACCATATAAGGTGATCCTTCAAGGGATCAGGCTTTTTTATTTTTGGTAACGTGTCATGAGGCAGGTTTAATAAATTGTCTCAGAGTAAAATATACCCTCTGGAACAGTGTCCATAACATATTAGAATCTAGCATTCAGTTTGAGAGTAAGAAATTTGGGTCACAAGCAACTGTGCTAAATGTGCATAAGTCTAATTACATGTGAATGAAGGTAGAGTTGGACAAAGAGGTCTGGGAAAGGAGCTAAACAAAAAAATCTAATTATTGAACAAAGGCAGATATTTCATAAAATAGTTCATGATTTAAAGTAAAAATATATCTTGGTGAGGCAGAAGAATTCTGTGAAGGTAATAAACCCACCGTGCTACACAAGGAAATTAAGGATAGTATTAAACTGAAGGGAAAATCAAATCAATGTGAGTCAAAGTTTATTGGCAAACCAGAGGATTGGGAATATTTAAAAACAAACAAATGATGACCAAACAAAAAGGGAGAAGATAAACCATGAAGGCAATTCAGCAACTAAAATAGAAATGGAAGCATGAGCATTAAATATATAAAAAAGAAAAGACAGGTTGAAATAAACACAGGCTCCTTCGAAAATAGACCTGGGAAGTAATAATGGGGAATCAGAAAAGGGCAAAGGAATTAAATGAGTGCTTTACATCAGTCTCAATTGTAGAGGACATTAATAGTATTTCAAAATTACTAAATAATCAAGTGCCAAAAGGAACAGGAAATAAATGCAATGATGACCACCAGAGAAAACTACCATGGAAGCTAATAGGCTGCATATGGAGAGCTTTCCTAGACCTGATAGGCTTCTGGGATATTAAAGAAAATAGATGCTCAGAATGTGGCCGCACTGGAGTCCCAGAGGAATGGAAAACTACTGATGTAATAACTTTGCTCAAAAAGGGAGAGGGATAGAAATCAGAGTGCAGTTGGCCAGTTAACATTTTTCTTTGGGAAAATGTGAGTGTGTATTACAGAGGATGTAACAGCAGAGCATTTAGAAACACAATATAATCAAAGCAGAGTCAGCTTGACTTCAAAAAAGGAAATTATGTCTAACAAATTTATTTAAATCCTTTGAAGATGTAACAAGTAGGATAAACAAAAGGCATTCAGTAAGGTACCACACAGTGTATACTGTTGTTAACATTCCTCAGATCAATCAGCTACTTGTTGCAGCTTGAATCTTCATTTGTCTAGTCTGCAACTAGATTTCCCCCACTGCTTGAAGAAACAGTAGTGTAGACAGTACTTACATTGAGGTAACTTCACAGAATTCTTAGGGCTCAGCAGGAGGCCATTATGCATATTGTAACTGTACATGGTTCAGTGATATAGTCCAATCTCCTGCCTTTTCCCATGTCTCTGAACATCATTCTATCTTAATAAGCATCTAATGTCCCCTTGAATGCCTCAGTTGAACCTGCCTCCACCTCATTTCCAGACAGTGTGTGCGAAAGTTTTACCAGGCATTACCTTTCCTTTGTTTGCACATCCCTTCAAATCTATCCCCTTTGGTTCATTTTTTAAAAATCAGTAGCAACAGCTTCTCCCCATCTAATTTGTCCAGCCTGCTCAGATTTTGGAGACTTCTATCAAATCTCCTCTCAGCCTTCTGCTCTCCAAGGAGAATAGTCCTCAACTTGTGGGCGGCACAGTGGCACAGTGGTTAGCACTGCTGCCTCACAGCGCCAGAGACCCGGGTTCAATTCCCCCCTCAGGCGACTGACTGTGTGGAGTTTGCACATTCTCCCCGTGTCTGCGTGGGTTTCCTTCGGGTGCTCCAGTTTCCTCCCACAGTCCAAAGATGTGCAGGTCAGGTGAATTGGCCATGCTAAATTGCCCGTAGTGTTAGGTAAGGGGTAGATGTAGATGTAGATGTAGGGGTATGGGTGGGTTACGCTTCGGCGGGGCAGTGTGGATTTGTTGGGCTGAAGGGCCTGTTTCCACACTGTAAGTAATCTAATCTAATCTAATCTAAAACTTCTTCAATCTAACCCCATAACTGAAGGTTTTCATTCCTGGAACCTGTTATGGACTCTGCCAGACCAATCACAACATTCTTAAGCAGGCAGCCCAGACTTTGCAATTTGTTTCGGTAAGTGTACGGTGAAAATTACCCAGATTAAATTAGCGAGGTTGACTACCAAGATTAAAACAGTCAAAAAAAACTATTCACAAAATTACACAATGAACCATGAAGGACAAAGAACCCCTACAGAACACAGTCTATCCAAAGTAGACTAAAGTATGCTGTTCCGAATATACACAACAGTCCCAATAAGCAAACCCCTTTTAAAACACAGTACAAAAAAGGGGTCAGATGCTTACAGGTTGAAGTTAGAAAGGCAGAAGACAGAGTTTCCACACAACTCACTGTTGAACACCCAACCAGTTCTGGACTGAACTAAACTGCTCATCTCGAGAGCTGATCACTCCTCCTTCATTCTACAGGTCACTTCTAAAACATAACTAATATGGCCTGAAGTTTCAGCTGTTTACATATAAACAAAAGGCCTTTCAAAATCCTTTTCATCTCTCTAACAAACCAGTCTGATCAGAACCCGGCCTGATTTATTACCCCACTGAAAAAAATCAAGGACAGAGTATCCTTGAGCCAAGGAACAGCTTTTAGACAAAAAGGAACCAGCTTTGTGACAAACCATTCTTATAATTGTCAGTTCTTCACTTTCTCCAATCCATTTTCATCATTTCTATAATGTGGTACCCAGAACTGTACATATGTTCTACACTATCTCGGCACAGTTTACAATCTTTCCAAGTTTGCTGCCATTTGCAAACTTTGAAATGTCCCTGGCACACCAAAATCCCAGTTGTTGATATATATTAATAAAGCAAGGGTTTCAAATCCATTCACACAGCCAATTTTGTATCCATGTACCACTGCCCCTTTAGTATCATGACTTATAACTTACCTCACAAATCTGTTATGTGGCACTGCATCTAGTGTCTTCTAGAAATCCATGTAAACTACATCAACAGTCCTCATCAAACCTTTCTGTTACATATTCAAAACAAGTCCAAGTTAGTTAAACAGGTTAGAAATCCATGCTGACCCTTCCGAATTAACCCATCTTTCTTGAAGTGATTAGTAATTCTATTCTGAAGATGACTAAGAATTGGAATTTATTCCATTCTCAATGGCAAAGCTATAAATATCTTTCGAATTAAATACAAAGACTGAGCAAATAAGAATAGTGACCCTGTCAGCAGTGTTTGGAAAGAGTGCAAAAAGCTATATTGCAGCCTAGATCTCACAGGAGCAGAGAAATCAGACAGGAGAGGTTTTGAAGGCTTTAAGATGTACTTTGACCTTCATATTAAGTAACTTATAAACAATGCATTCAACATCAGAGCTCAGGGAAGACAGGGAGACTATTGGTCAGTGTGTGATAATGCTGAAACATTAGCTGGATCCTGAGTGTTAGTAACAAAAGGTAAGAAAAGGCAAAATTAATGGGTCTTTACTGGAATGTGCATGGCATTCAGAATGAAATGAATGAATCAATATAGGTTAATTGGTATGATATTACAGCAATTATAGAGATCAAAGTTAAACTGGAACTAAATGTTCTGGGTTATGTGGCCGTTTGAAAGGTCACGCAAGAAGGGAGGAATGGTGTGGTGGCTTTATTTGTATGAGATGGAATTAGTATTTTAGCAAGAAATGATCTTGGATCGGATGATGAAGAATCTATATAGGTGGAGTGTTATGGACCAGACCAACCTCCCCCTGCCCCACCACTTAAAATATATTAAGAAAATAGCCTAGACCCCAACATTTTTCTTATTTTAAAGACACATGTAAAGTGTTGTGTTTGGGATGGAATTCAATTGATCAAACTACCAGGTTTAAAGCAAAACACACTTTATTCTTACATTATAATTAAAACATTAACAAAAGAAAAAAGAATTGGAAGAACAACTGGATTGGAAACTTAACAGAATAATAGCTGATTTAACTATTAAATAGTAACTGTTCCAATATAGTAACATGCCATAAACACACCCTTGGCAAAGGCAAATTCAGGAAAAATAGATTATTGCACATGCAATTCTAGCAGCGGGAAGAGAACCCCTGATTTTAACTATAATGGAGACAGAAATAACAACTTCCATATCCAGCTTCAAGATCCCAGCAAGTACTGAAAGTTAAATGAAAATGGTGGGAGCTTGATCCCACCTCTTCATGCTGCTTCTATTGTTCCTGCTTAGAAAAAAGCAAAGGCCTCACAAGCTGTTTACTTTATTGAATGGAAACATACTACGTGGTACCCCTGTCTTAACCTCTCTTCATGAAAAAAGAACAAAATACACCCCTTATAGCCATAGTATTATTACACGAGGTAAGAAACAATGAGGGGAAGAAGACCCTCAGTGGCTGTAGTCTGTAGGTGCTGAAGAATAGCTGTTCTGTGGGACAGAGAATAAATCATGAGATAATGAGAACATCGGTAACTTTAATCTTCATGTAGATTGGGAAATTGTAAATGGCAAAGGTAGAATTCATACAATATATTCAGGATAGTTTCCTAAAATAACAATAATGTGAATCCAATCAGGAATCAGGCTATTTGGTCCTGGAAGGGTGTAATGAAACAGGTTTGATAAATGATTTTAGAACAAAAAAATCCCCTTGGGAACAGTGACCATAACATGATAGAATTAAGCATTCAGTTTAAGAGTAAGAAATTTGGGTTAAAAACAACCGTGCTAAACTTAAGTAAGGTTAATTACATGGGAATGAGGGCAGAGTTAGCTAGAGAGGACTGGAAAAGGAGCTAATCAAAACATCCAATTATTAAACAATGGCAGATGTTTTAAAAATAGTTAATGAGTCACAGCAATGATGCATCGTTGTGAGTAAGGAGGATTCTAAGAAAGGTATAAAATGACCATGGTTAGCTAGGAAGGGAAATTAAGGACAGTATTATATTGAGAAAGTTTTAAAAGTCAATAGAAGATCAGGTTTTATAAACAGAGAGAAAATAAAGTTGAGGGAAACTTAGCAAGTAATGTAAAAATGGATGATATTACTTTTTTTAAATACATGAAGAGGAAGAGAGAAGTAACAGTGGACATAGACCCCTTTTGGAATGAGCCTGGGAATAATAATGGTGAGCTAGGAAATAGCAGGCAACTTGAGCAAATTATATGCATCAATCTAAAGAATAGAGGACACCATTAGCATTTCAAAAATACTAAGTAACCAAGGGTCTATCGAGAGGGTAAAAATAAGCACAATGACTATCACTACAGAAAAAGTACTGGAAACACTAATGGGGCTAAAGGCTGATGGCTCCCTTTGGCTTGATGGGTTCCATCCAATGATTTTAAAGAAAGTAACTACAGAGAAAGTTGATGGAGTGGTGATAATCTTCCAAGGATCCTGAAATCCTGGAAAAGTCCTAGAGAATTAGAAATCTGCTAATGTAACCCCTAGGTAATTATAGGCCAGTTAGGTTAATATCTGGCATTGGTAAAATGTTTCATAAATGATGTCTAAATGTTCTGCTGTTAAAATACAATTATAGAGAATCAGTATAACTTCATGAAGGTGAAATTGGACTCAGTGCCACAGTTGTTAATGTGCTGGGATCCTCTTCTCTCCTGTAACAAATTTATTATTTCTTTGACATAATAAGCAGAGTAGATGAAGGGGAACCAGTGGATGTAATATTTTAGATTTCCAAAAGGCATTCATCAGGTGATGAAGGAGCAACTCTCCGAAAGCTAGTGTGCTTCTAATTAAACCTGTTGGACTGTAACCTGGTGTTATGTGATTTTTAACTAAAAAACAACAGGTTGTTTGCTATAATCTGCATTTCGTCAACACAAGTTAACTGTAACGCAATTGATGAATTGGGGACACTGTTTCCAAAGTGTGAACTTTTAAAATATGTGTGGGGTGTAACACGGTTACACTGCCAACACTTTAAGCACTGTTTCTAAAGTGCCATTTTTCTATAACACGGGGTTGCACAAGAACACAGCCATTGAGCTACAGAAGAAATGACTGTATTTCAATTCGTGTCATCCATTAGAGATCAGAGAAGCAGCACTCTGGCAGATACCTATGATGTCCTTTCGCAGAGGGAGGTCAGGACTAACAAATTTCACTGAAGTTTTCAACATAATGACCAGTGTAGAGATGAGGATAATGCAGTTAATGTAGTTTACATGAATTTCAGCGAAGCGTTTGACTAGGTCTGACATGGGAGACTGATAAAGAAGATAAAAGCACGTGAGATCCAGGGTAACTCAACAATTTGGATGCAAAATTGGCTTGATGGTAGAAAACTGTTTGTGTGTCTGGACACTGGTGTCTGAGGCCAAGGGCCATTTTGCCCTCCTGGAAACACCTTCCAAGTGTATGGTTGAAGGTATGGCTTTAGGATCTGTTCATCAGCCACACGAGGACCCACAGAACTCACAACCAGTGACATGGATTGCTGTAGGTTGTTTTTGTGTACTTCTGAACTGTCATTCTCATTGCCCAGTAATTGCGGCAACAGGCATCAGTGCTGGTTCCCTTGTTGTTCATGATGTATATAAACTATAAAGAAGAAAATATGGGTGGGATAAGTAAGTTTGCGGATGGCACAAGGACAAAGTTTTGGCTAACAAGAGAATAAAGATGGATTGGTGAGATGGGCAGATTTGTGGCAAATGGAATTGAACAGTGTACGGTGAAACATTTCAGAAAAAGTAACAAGATAAGGCAGTACTCAATGAATGGTAGGATACAAGGAAGCTTGGGGCAACAGAGAGAACTTTGGGTGTTTGTCCTCAGATCCTGAAGGCAATAGGACAGGTTCATAAGTTATTAAGAGGTTAAGGAGGCACAAAGAAGACATGCCATACTCAGTTGTGACATAGATTATAAGAGTAGGGAAGTTACGTTGGAGCTGTACAGAACTTTGTTAGGCCACAGCTGGAGTACTGTGCGTAGTTCTGGCTATTGCACTATAGGAAGGATGTGATTGCATGAGAGGGGTTGCAGAGGAGATTCACCAGGATGTTGCTTGGTATGGAGCAGTTTAGTTCTGAAGAGAAGTCGGATACGCTTGGCTTGTTTTCTTTCGAACAGAGAAGGCTGATGGAGAATTGAATGAGGTGTATAAGATTAAGGAAAACTTGCACACTCACTACCACTACCCCTTTAATACATTGGGACTTAATATTTCTTGCAAATCTATTATGCACTACTTTTTAAAAGGCCTTTTGGAAACCCAAAATTACAACATTATTATCCTCCAACCCTCTCTGTATATTAAAGAAAGTAAACCCCCACTACATTTCAGACAAAGTGGCATCAAACCGGGCACATTCTAGGATATGACATTAGTAAATAATGTTATCCAGTAGAATTAGATTCACAGTTGGGGTTATGGCAGATTTTAGAGCAAGAGCTTTATTCTAAATCTAATCTATGCAACCCTAACCTTGATTATTTAATGATAGGGTTAGAAATAAAAAAGATACAATGGTAAAGCAATGTATTCTGCAACACTGAGAGGAATTTGAGGAGTATAACCTCAAAAGTTGAATAAATTAAGAGGGAAATGGTGGGAAACAGAAACTAGGAGCAGGAGTAGGCCAATTGGCAGTCCGGGCTCACTCCTCTATTCAATATGATCCTTTCACTCAATTCCATATTTCAGTTTTCACTCTAAATCTCTATACCTTTAAACTGCTGAAAAAGAAATCCGTTTGTCTTGAATATATTCAGTGACTTGGCCTGCATAATGTTCTGTGATAATGAGTTCCATGCATTTCTCATTTCAGTCCTAAATAGTATACACCCAATTCTGAGACTGTCTCCCCTATGTTTGAGGGGAAACATCCTACCTGCATCTAGCCTGTCCATTCCTGTTAGAATTTTTTTTGTGTTTCAATCAGTTCCTCTCTCATCTTCCTAAAGCTATCGTGAATATAGGCCCAGGAGAAACTGAGGACTGTAGATGCTGTAGAGTCAGAGTCGAAAAGTTGGGCGCTGGAAAAGCACAGCCAATTAGGCAGCATCGGAAGAGCAAGAGTGTCGATATTTTGGGCCTAAGCCCTTCATCATGAATGTGGAGGGGGAAGGGTGCTGAGGGATAAATAGGACTGTGGGGGTGGGGCAGGAGGGGAGGTAGCTGGGAAGGCGATAGGTGGATGCAAGTGGTGGTGATTGTGATAGGTTGGTAGGAGAGTGGTGCAGTTAGGTGCGAAGGAGGATGGAGAGGTCGGACAGATCAAGAGGGTGGTGCCGAGTTGGAGAGTTGGATCTGGGTTGAGGTGGGGGAAGGGGAAATTTGGAAACAAGTTCCGTCGATATCGATGCTGTATGGTCGGAGGGTCCCAAGGTGGAAAATGAGGCGTTCTTCTTCCATTTGTTGAGTGGCTTGGAATTGGCGGTGGAGGAGGCCCAGGACTTGTAAGAAACATTCTGCAAGTTGGCGTCCTGTCTCCTCAATGTAGAGGAGACCACGTTGAGAGCAACGGACACAGTAGATAAGATGTTTGGATGTGCAGGAAAATCTCTGCTGGATGTAGAAGAATCCTTTGGGGCCTTGGATGGAGGTGAGGGGGGTGGTGTGGGCACAGGTTTTACACCACCTGTGGCAGCAAGGGAAGTTCCGGGAGCGGAGGGTGGGTTGGTTGGAGGCGTGGACCTAACAAGGGAGTCACAGAGGGAATGTCTCTACGGAACACAGATAGGGATAGGGAGGGAAATGTATCTTTGGTTGTAGGGTCTGATTGTAGGTGGCAGAAATGGTGGAGGGCAGTGCTGTGCATCGAAGATTAGTGGAGTGGAAGATGAGGACCAGGGGAGTTTTATCCTTGTTGTGGTTGGAGGGGTGAGGTTCAAGGGTGGAGAAGCAGGAAATGGAGGAGATGTGCTGGAAGGTGTGGTTGATTATGGGGGAGGGGAAATTGTAGTCCTTGAAATAGGAGGACAACTGGGATGTCCTGGAGTGGAGCTGCTCCTCCTGGGAGCAGATATGGCAGAGACAGAGGAATTGGGAGTAAAGGATCATATTTTTACAGGGTGGGGTGGGTGGAGGTGGAGTCAAGGTAGCTGTGGGAGGTGGTGGGTTTGAAATAGATGTCTGTGCTGATTTGGTTGCCAGAGATAGAGACAGATAGGTCCAGGACAGGGAGGGAAGTGTCAGAGTTGATCCATGTGAACTTGAAGTCAAAGTGGAAGTTGTTGGTGAAAGTGATGAACTGTTCAGCCTCCTCCTGGGAACATGAGGTGGCGTCGATACAGTCATCAATGTAGTGGAGGAAAAGGTGGGGGATGGTGCCGGTGTAACTATGTAAGATGGATTGTTCCACGTATCCGATGAAGAGGCAGGCATAGCTGAGGCCCATGCGGATGCCCATGGCTACCTCTTTGGTCTGAAGAAAGTGGGAGGATTTGAAAGCGAAGTTGTTGAGGGTGAGGACCAGTTCAGCCAATTGAATGAGTGTGTCCGTGGAGGGTACTGGTTGGGTCGGTGGGAGAGGAAGGAATGGAGGGCTTGGAGGCCTTCACCATGGCCAATGGATGTGTATAGGGGCTGGATGTCCATGGTGAATATGAGGTATTGAAGGCCTGGGAAACAAAAATCATGCAGGAAGTGGAAGGCGTGGGAGGTATCCTGAACAAGGGGGCCAGGACATTATTGAGAGATGAGGACATAAGTTTGGTGGGGCAGGAGCAGACAGAGACAACAGGTTGACCAGGGCAGTCAGGTTTGTGGATTTTGGGTAAGAGGTATAACCAGGTGGTGTGGGGTTGAATAAAGGCCTCGTCAAACAAGTGTCTCTTCATAAAACAGCTCTCCCAGCACAGGTAGAAAGTGAGGACTGCAGATGCTGGAGAGTTGGATTTGAAAAGTGAGGCCTGGAAAAAGCACAGCAGATCAGGCAGCATCCAAGATGCAGGAGAGTCATTAACTTCACCAATAACTTCCACCCTGACCTCAAGTTCAAATGAACCATCCCCAACACCTCCTCCCCTTCCTGGACCTCTCTGTCTCAGTCTCCGGCAACCAACTCAACATGGACACCTGTTGCAAATCCACCAACTCCCACAGCTCCCTTGATTACACCTGCTCCCACCCTCCCTCCTGTAAAAACACAATACTTTACTCCCAATTCCTCCGCTTCTGCCATACCTGCTCCCAAGAGGAGCAATTCCACTCCAGGACATCCCATACATCCCCCTATTTCAAGGACTGCAATTTCCCCTCCCACATGATCACCAATGCCCTCCATCGCATCTCCTCCACTTCCTTCACCTCTACTCTCAAACCCAACCACCCCCAACCGCAACAAGGGTAGAACACCCCAGTCCTCACATTCCACCTCACGAATCTCTTGATACAGCACATTATTCTCTGCCATTTTTGCCACCTGCAGTTCGACCCCACCATTAACGATGTATTTCCCTCCCCACTCCCATCTGCATTCCACAGAGACCACTCCCTCTGCGACTCCCTCATTAGGTTCATGCTCCCCACCAACCCACCCATTACACCTGGCAACTTTGCTTGCCACTGCACAAGGTGCAAAACCTGTGCCATACCTCCCCGCTCACCTAAAGGATCATTTCAAATCCATTGGAGATTTACCCGCACATCCTCCAACCTCATTTACTGTATCTGTTGCTCACGATGTGGTCTCCTGTACATCGGGGAGACCGGGTAGCTACTCATGAAGCTGTTCAGGAAACATCTTTGGTCTACGTGCACCAACCAACCCCTCCACCCTGTGGCTAACCACTTCAACTCCCCCAAGATAATGCAAATCCTGGGCCTCCTCCAACGTAAAATCAAAGCCACCCACTGACTGGAGGGAGAACTCATCTTCTGTCTCGGGGCTCTAGAACCACATTGCATCAACATTGACTTAACCAGTTTCCAAATCTCCCCTCCCCCGACCTCATCTCAGATCCAATCCTCTAGCCTTCTTGACCTGTCCTACCTGTCCATCGTACTTACCACCTATCCGCTCCACCCTCCCCATCAAACACAATCACTTCCTACCTGCATCCTACTGTCGCCATCCCACCTACCTTCCCCCCAAGCCTTATCCCTTTTTATGTCTTATCCCTTCCCCCTCCACATTCCTGACAAAGGGCTTATGCCCAAAACATTAACTCTCCTACTCCTCGGATGCTGCCTGCCCGCTATGCTTTTTCTAATGCCTCAGTTTTTGACTCCCAAGACTGGCATCAGTCTAGTAAACATCCTCTACACTCTTTCTACGGCAGATATATCTTTTCTTAGTAAGGAGACCAAACTGCATGAAATACTCTAAGTGTGGTCCCACTGAATCTTTTTATAACTGCAGTAAGACATCCCTACTTCTGAACTCAAATTCTCTTACAATTAAGGCAAATTCAGGGGGAGGCAATGGCCTACAGGTGCTATCGCTGGACTGTTAATTCAGAGACTCAGCATCTTTTTTTAGATTAGATTAGATTCCCGACAGTATGGAAATAGCCCTTCAGCCCAACAAGTCTACACCGACCCTCTGTAGAGTAACCCACCCAGACCCATTTCCCCACCCTATATTTTCCTTTGACTAATGTACCTGCACTATGGGCAATTTAGCATGGCCAATTTACCCAACCTGCACATCTTTGGATTGTGGGAGGAAACCAGTGCACCTGGAGGAACCCCACAGACACAGGGAGAATGTGCAAACTGCACACAGACAGTTGCCTGAGGCGGGAATCGAACCCTGGGTGCCTGGCGCTGTGAAGCAGCAGTGCTAACCTCTTGGAACCCAGGTTTGAATTCCACCATGCCAGATAGTGGAATATGAAATCGGTAATTTTTTAAAAACCTGGAATTAAATCATGAGGAAAAGCCCATCTGATTTACTTTAGGGAAGGAAACTGCCATCTTTACCTGGTCTGGCCTTCATGTGACTCCAGATCCGCAGAAATGTGGTTGACTCTTAAATATCCTCTGGGTAATTAGGGACGGAAAATTAATACCCTCATCCCATGAATGGATAAAATGAATAAAAATTAAATTTGCCTTCCTGATTGTTTGTTTACCTGTCTACTTTCATTGACTAGTGTATAAGAACACTCTGATTCTGTGTATATTCACACTTCCCAATACAACACCATTTAAATAATTCACTTTGGTAAGAAAACAGAAAGGAAGAGCCTAACATCATATTTAGCCATGTTGTATTGATCTGTCATGTGTTGTCCAGGATTGATGCTGCGCCAGAGTGCTCATTCTTGGATCCATTCTCAGGATCCTTCATGGCAAGTCCTTGATCCCAATACTTCTCCCACAGCAAGGTGAGGGCCAATATATTTGTCAACTTATATCAAGTCAATTGATCACAGTCAAGTGATCAAGTACAAATGTGTTTTGGCAAAGATAAAGGATATAGACTATCTTCCCACCTTCTTTGCTATGCAAATTTGTGCTATGAGCAGATTCAAAGGCTCGAAAGACATTCTTGAGAACAAGGAAAGAGTTTATTGTCTGACAGCTTTTTTTTCTCTTAAATAAAGCTTTCAACCACTGTCCTCCGGTACAGTCATTCTTGGCTTCCTCTAGTTGCCACATGGGGCTGAGGAAGGCTATTCAGAGGAGGTTGGTTCATGTATTCAAAGGGAATTTATAAATTCCTCACATTCAGCTTTATTTCCAAAATAACTTTGGGAAGGCTATTATGGTCACCTTAATTCACATTCTATGTAGTGTGTTCTAAAATAGTTTCTAGTTTTTGCATTTCATTATACTTAAATAGTTCCAGAGATTTTTAACCTCCACTTTCCCTAAGAACCTGTTATAAAGAATTTGATGTAAAACTAGTCTGAGGAGTGTTCCAACACTAGTCTGTTTGAATTCGCTGATCTTTATCTGAAATGATGGTGGGTGGTCCTTGGATTAGAAAGAACAGGCAGGGTGCCTGTTCCAGGTCATTGTCTGGCAATTTAGGCTGGAAAAATTTGGTGAGGACTGTGATGGGCTAAACTGTGATGATCCATCATCTTCTCCCAGGATAGGCTGCCAATGCTAAGCCCAGGATCCTGCATAACAGCTCTAGGTACTGAAGGAAAGCAGAACTGGAATCCAATATAGACTAATCACTTCAACATTAAGATATAAACAAACAGCTATATTTAAAAGATAGATATCCTCTTTAAACTAGTTTATCATCCCATGTTCTGTAATAGATTATAATGACAGCAAATCCATTGTCCCTGACTGGAGATTCTGCCCCCAGCAATCAGCTTCTAGATCAGATGTCATTAAGGAACAGAATAGCAATAATGTCAGTGATATAATAGAAAACAATCAAGTTGTCAGAGCATCCCATTCATTGCCAGTTACATTGTCACAGCACGTGGTTTATCTGCCTAATGTCTGTGATAGGCTACTCATTTCATCAAAATAATTAGAAAGAAAATTAATGACGTGGCTTGTACAAATTAATTCAATTTATCTGTTGTTGACTTGTGCCTGAGGTGTGGTTTCACAAGCAGTCACTGTCCTTCTGTGTCTTGCCCAAATAGGAATTCTTTAAGCATGAAGACAAACTGTGACTATTAACAGCCATTTTAACAACAGCAGGCATCATGCAAGCTTGTGCCTGCCCTCAAACATCATAACAGATTCAGTTTTCTGGCAAGTGTGACACCAAAAGAGTGAATTTCCTCTATCAGACTTTGTGATGAAGATGTCTAATGTATTTTGTAATTCGGAGCACAGGTACAACTACTTTGAGCTAGGAAGGAGGAGTTTAAAAGGAGTTGATCAGGGAGAGAGATTTTGAGAAGTTTTCTGCAAGAGGAGCAAGTGCTACAAAGTTAGTGATATTGAGAGTAGGAACTCCATTGAAAACTCGTGTGCAAGTGATATTGGTTCAGCTCCATATAGTTTTTCTAAGCTCAGCTAAAGTTTTATCATAGTAAATCTTACAAATCGAGCATAAGGTATCAATGGAAATTTTTCTTCATCTAGGTTTGGTTTAGGGGAAGGATCCATGGGAACCAAAATTATAACTTGACCTGGCGTCCAACCTTTCCAGAGAAATCAAAGACATTTTAAAACAGCATGTCTACGGTTTCATCAGGAATACTGACTGGAGTCTTCAGAGGAATCACTTATAATCTCGGTTCCCATAGAGACCAGAAGAACCCTCACTCCTTTGTGCTTATCCCTAGTAACACAATCGTAACCAAGCAATTACGATTGCTTGGTTCTCACAATAAGCACTGACTCCTGTCAGTAGAAGAAAATTTTCAGTCCTTATTGTAGAAAGCCTTGCTGCAGAAGAAGCAACAATACTGCAATCTCTTGAACAGGTTTATATTAACTTCAAAATTGATCTAGACAGTCTGTTTGGAAAAAAAAGAATACATCAATGTTAAAGGGACAAAATTGTCTTGCTAATTTATAAATGCTTGGTGCTTCCACTGTTACCACCTCACCCCTGTAAAGAAAAGAACTTGAAATTATCTAGCAAGCATCACAGCTAATGTAATGTAATGTACTTATAAAGTTAAGCTCCCATAGTTTTAGCAAACCCAACAATTATTTCTTGTGCAACAAATATACATTGAATAAATAATCAGCTAGTCCATTTTTTGTGAAGTGTTGGTGAGGAGATATGTCTGTCAAGATTCCAGGAAAACCTTCTGCCTTTTCTGTACCATCGAAAACTTTGAACCTCCAACATTTCAATGCTCCCTCAGTGCTAAGCTGAAATGCTAGCCCAAATTATATGCTGAATTTTATAGTGGGGTTTGGACTCCATGGTCTATAAGTGAGTGCAAGAATCAAATGCAAGCTGCACCTTCCAAAGTCAACCAAGTTGGTTCTAATAATGACCTTGTCTAATTGTAAGAGGACTGACATGAAGTTACTGGGACTGGACAGAAGAAAAATTCCTCTTGATGTGTTTGGATTCTCTCTGTGCTTCCTCAAATAATGCTTGAATTGTCATGTCTGTCCAAACCATTTTACTGCAGTAAAGGCAGTTGTTGTATCTCAAATAATACCAGTGTGGGATGGAATGATAGGCTCCAAATTTAATTGTGGCCTGTAGGAGATTTGAAAATTTGACCTCACAGAAATATTAATGTCTTCAGGATGACTAGGATTGGGACCTGAATGTTTATGGCATTCAAAAAATTGCGAAGCTAGATAAAGATGAAGAGGTAGCATACTAATCATTTATGCAATCATTAAAGATGTCCTTGTGTCAGGACATCAGAGTATAGAGTCAGTTTGGAAATAGGGAATACTAGGGGAAAGAAGTCATTAATAGGAGGGATATACAGGCTCCATAACAGTAACCATTGTGGGACAAAGTATACAAGAAAAAATATTAGGTGTTTGTAATAAATAGATGGAATAAACATGGGTGACTTTTAATTTACATATAAACTTGAAAAATCAGATTGATGATAACCTGGATGAAGAGTCACAGCCTGCTTTCTGAGAGCAGCACATTTTGGGCCCAACCAGAGAGCAGGTTATGAGAAACAAAAACAAATTGCTGGAGAAACTCAGCAGGTCTGGTAGCATCTGTGGAGAGAAAGCAGTATTAATGTTTCAAGTTCAGTGACACTTTTCAAAAGTGATTGTAATTTGGAAAAGGTGATATATATGTTGATGTCAGAGTTGGATAATTGGGGGGAGGCGGAGAAGGAAGGGCTGGGGGGAAGGAGTGAACAAATAGGTGGAGACAGAGCCCAGAGAAAAAAACGTTAGGCAGACAAAGGGATGATTTATTGCAAGCCAGGGAAGGAGAATAGTTGATAATAGGGACCATGATTGGGTGAAAATGGGCTGGCTATGCTGAAAACAGCCCATGTCATGATCGGACTTGGGGGTGGAGGGAAGGTACTGGACATGGAAAGTGGTGTTCAGGCTCCAAAATTATTGAATTTGACTGGAAGCTCAGGGTCATTTTTATGGACAGCAAGTAAGTGTTCTGCAAAGTGGTCACTCAGTCGATGTTTTGTCTCCCCACAGTAGAAGAGACCACATTGTGAACAGCAAATATAGTAGACTAGATTGAGTGAAGTGCAGGTAAATGACTGTTTCACCTGGAAGTTGTGTCTGGAACTTTGGATGAGGAGGGAGCAGGTGAACAGACCGGTGTCTGTCACAATACTGGTTCTGTTACAAGGTTACTATGTCCTTGAGTTTTTTTTTCCAAGAGGGGGTAATTGGCCAGGCTCCATCATTGTGTCTGAAGTTTGAATGGTTCATTGGGGCTTGTTGTTTCCCCTAACAGATAGTGCTTCAGGCCAAAAGCTTGAAAGGTCTTTTGGAAAACTGATACAGTCAAGGGGGGGCGAGGCCAGCTCTCTAACTGTGGAGTTCAATTCAGTTTGGGAGATAGTTGATTAGGAGTCACAGGGGAAACTGGAAGCCTTCTCTCTGTCCTTCTGCCCTTATGATTTTGAACTGTAAGTTACCTGTGCCGTTGTTTACTGTTTGTGTTAAGGGATGTATGTATTGGGACTGTCGCAAATATTTTTGGAACGGCATCATTAGAACATTGAACATAGAACATAACAGCTCAGTACAGGCCCTTCGGCCCTCAATGTTGCGCCGACCCGTGGAACCAATCTGAAGCCCATCTAACCTACACTATTCCATTCTCGTCCATATGCCTATCCAATGACCATTTAAATGTCCTTGAAGTTGGCGAGTCTATTACTGTTGCAGGCAGTGTGTTCCACACGGGGTAAAAACAATGACCGCAGATGCTGGAAACCAGATTCTGGATTAGTGGTGCTGGAAGAGCACAGCAGTTCAGGCAGCATCCAAGGAGCCTCGAAATCGACATTTCGGGCAAAAGCCCGCCCTTAATGCTCTCTGAGGAAAGAACCTACCTCTGACATCTGTCCTATATTTCTCACCCCTCAATTTAAAGCTATGTTCCCTTGTGCTAGACATCGCCATCCAAAGAAAAAAGGTCTCACTGTCCACCCTATCTAACTCTCTGATTATCTTACATATCTCAACCTTCTTCTTTCTAACAAAAACAGCCTCAAGTCCCTCAGCCTTTCCTCATATGATCTTTTGTCAATATCAGGCAACATCCTGGTAAATCTCCTCTGAACCCTTTCCAAAGCTTCCACATCCTTCCTATAATGCAGTGACCAGAACTGTATGCAATACACTAAGTGCCAGAGTTTTGTACAGCTGCAGCAGGACCTCATAGCTCCAAAACTCAATCCCCCTACCAATAAAAACTAACACACTTGTATGCCTTCTTAACAACCCTATCAGCTTGGGTGGCAACTTTCAAGGATCTATGTACATGGACACCGTGATCTCTCTGCTCATCTACACTATCAAGGTTCTTACCATTAGTCCAGTACTCTGCATTCCTGTTACTCTTTCCAAAGTGAAACACCTGACATTTTTCTGCATTAAGCTCCATATGGCACCTCAGCCTAGCTCTGCAACTTGTCTATGTCCCTCTGTAACCTATAACATCCTTTGTCACTATCCACATCCACATCCACAACCTCAGTGTCATCTGCAAATTTACTAACCCATCTTTTTATATCCTCATCCAGGTCACTTATGAAAATAATAAATAGCAGTGGACCCAAAACAGATCCTTGTGGTATACCACCAGTAACTGAACTCCAGGATGAATTTTTTCCATTAACAACCACCCTCTGTTTTCTAACTGCTAGCCAATTTCTGATCCAAACCATTAAATCACCTTCAATCCCAAGCCCCTGTATTTTTTGCAATAGCCTACTGTGGGGAACCTTAGCAAATGCCTTACTAAAATCCATATACACCACACCAACCGCTTTACCCTCATCCACCTATTTGGTCACCTTCTCAAAGAACTCAATAAGGTTTGTGAAGCATGATCTACCTTTCACAAAACCGTGTTGACTATCGCTAATTAACGTATTCCTTTCTAGGTGATTATAATTCCTAACTCCTTTAACCCTTTCCAACACTTTACCCACAACTAAGTAAGGCTCACTAGTCTATAATTACCAAGGTTGTCTCTACTCCCCTTCTTCAAGAAGGAGACAACATTTGCTTTCCTCTAGCCTTCTGGCATTATTCTTGCGGACAATGTCAACATAAAGATCAAAGCCAAAGTCTTGGCAATTTCTTCCCTGGCTTCCTAGGCAATCCTCAGATACATTCCATCTGGACCAGGGGACTTATCTATTTTTTACACTTTCCAGAATTGCTAACACCTCCTATTCAATCTCATCTAATCTAGTAGCTTGTATTTCATATTCTCCTCAACATCATTGTCTTTTTCTAGTGTGAATACTGACGAAAAGTATTCATTTAGCCCTTCCCCATCTCCTCTGACTCCATGCACAACTTCCCATAACCATCCTTGATTTGGATTTAGATAGGTTAATTTGTCTGGTATTCTGTTTTCTGTTCTTTGTGTTTCATTCTGTAATTTTGGAAATAAATTTTGTTTGTTACGAACCTGGCAGTCAACCCAGCTACCTTACTCTGGGAATATCCACTATATACATAGCTAAAGAATTGGAAAGTTACGGTCTGGGCTCCTTGCTCAAAAATGTTTTGAGGGGTTTAGCCAAGTCCATAATAGTGTTACACCTTCTATTTGCATGGAAGGTGCTGTTGGGTGTAAAGTTTGTGAATGAAGCATAATATCCTGAAGGGAATGGTCCCTGCTAAATGCTGACAAGGGAGGGGATGGAAATATGTGTCCAGTGGTGACATGCCACTGGAGGTGACAGAAATGGTAGCTTATGATCCTTAGGATGCAGATGTTGGTGGGACAGCGAGTGACGACCAGTGACCCTGTCAGTGTTATGTGAGGGAAGAGAAGTGTTGAGGGCAGAAGTGTGGGAAATGCATCAGACATGACTAAGGGCTCTGTCAACAATGATGGTGGGGAAATCATCAACTGAGGGAAAAAAAAGTGGATGTTCCCTATGGCACCTTTTTGTCAAACATGCAACACTTGCCTGTTTATCCCCTCCTTCCTCACTCTCCAGGCAGACTTTAAGGTGGAGCAGCAATTTACTTGCACTTCACTCAATCTAGTCGACTGTATTTGCTACTCATAATGTGGTCCCTATGTTGGGTAGATGAAACGCAGACTGAGAAACCACTTTGTGGAACACTTACATTCAGTCTATAAAAATGACTCCGAGCTTCCAGCTGCCTGCCACTTCAACATATTATCATGTTCACTGGCCAACATTTACATCTCTGACTTGCTGCAAAGTTCCAGCCAGGCTCAGCTGGATGAACAGCATCTCCTTTTATGGCTGCAGACCTTGGATTCAACAGTGAGTTCAATAATTCTTCTATGCTTCTATGCTTCCTCCATGTCTTTTCCCCACACCCCCATACCTATGCCCTGTCATGAAATGGCCTGTTTTCTGCACAGTCAACTTACTTTCACCCATTTATGATACCCATTATCAGCTTTTCTCTTCCCTGGCTTATTATCGACCATTTCTTTGTCTGCTTAACTTTCTGTCTGTCCCTCTAGGATCTGTCTCCACCTATCCACTGAGTCCTTTCCTACACATCTCCCCTCCCACCCCCCAAAAACCCCACCCACTGTCCTCAACATACATACCAACTTTTCCCAGCTGCTGTTACTTCTGAAGAAGTGTCATTGGACTTGAAACATTAACTCTGCTTTCTCTCCACAGATGCTGCCAGACCTGCTGAGTTCTTCCAGCAATTTGTTTTGTTTCAGATCTTCTGCATCCACAGTTCTTTATTTTGTATTAGCAGGTTATATGATACTTGGTATTGTGTAATATGACAGGATTAATTAATGACCTCAACATTAAGGCATCCTTTGTTGGCAGAGTCCACAATATGATTGAAATCTACATTCAGATTTAATGGGAGAAGATTGCATCTAAGACTAGTGGTTTAAATCTAAATAAGGGCAATGATGTGGACATGAAAGCCTGACTAGCTGAAGTGAGCTGGTATACTAAACCAGGGAATAGGTCAATAGAGACATAGTGGAAGATATTAAGAGGATATATCAAAATAATGATATTCCTACTATGAAGAAAATTCTAAAGAATGGACCCAAAATCTTGTCATTAACTAAAGAAGTTAGAGAAACAATCAGTTAAGGAAAAAGTATACAACTACACAAAGATAAGAAAAAGGTCAGATGATGGGACAGACTATGAAGAACACCACAGAATGACTTAAAGTCTAGTCAGGAGAAGCAATTAGAGAATGAGAGCACGTTATCCAGAAATGTAAAAACAGATGGCAAGAGCAAAAAGGTAAGTAAAGTCAGTGTTGGTTCTCCAGATGGTGAGAATAGGGAGTAAATCGTAAACAATAAGGAAATGGCAGATAAAATGGATAAATATTTTGCTTTGTCTTCACTTCAGAGAACACAAAAATCATTCAAGTAACAGCTGTAAGTCAAGGGATAGAAGGATGTAGACAAATTACAAACACTGGGGAAGCTGTACTAAGCAAATTGGATCTGTGGGTTGACAACCCTCCGGGTCCAGATGGATCTCATACTAGGATCTTAAAAGAGATTGTGAATTAAATAATTTGTTTTAATTTTTCCAAAGTTCCCTAGATCAGAAAAGCTTCCATTAGGCAGGAACCCAGCAAATATAACTCCTCTATTTAAGAAGGGAGGCAGAAAAAAGGAAGCAACAGTCCAGTTAGCTTAAGTCTGTCATGGGGAAGATATTAGAACACATTAGGAAAGAAATAATAGTTAAATACTCAAATTCACAGTAACTGGGAATAGTCAATGTTGTTTTGTCAAAGGAAAATCATGTTTAACCAATTTATTGGAGTTCTTTAAAGGAATAACACCTTATCGCTGTTTCATTAGCTATATGGGTGTTTTCCTGGTGGTGGAAAAGATGAATTCTAAAGGATATATAAAAAAAAGTACCATATGATGTGATAAAGGGAATACACTGTAGACACAGTGTATTTAGATTTTCAGGAGGCATTTGATAAGATGCCACATCAAAGATTATTGTAGAAGACAAAAGCTCATGGTGAAGTAGATAGCATATTCACAAGGAAAGAAATTTGGCTGACTGACAGAAAACTGACTGGATATATAAATGAATTATGGTCTGTGACAGTGTGTGACAAGTGAAGTCCCCCGGGAGTCTGTTTTGGGCCTCAGCTTTTCAGAATTTACATTCGTGACTTAAATGAACTGAGTGAAAACAAGTTCAAATTCACAAATGACACCAAGATAGGTGATAAGGTATGTTGTGAAGAACTTATGGGGAAAATGCAGGCAGATATTGTTATGGACCAGATCAAACTCCCTCAAAATATATTAAGAAAATAGCCTAGACCCTAACCTTAAGTGTAATATGGTGCATTCCAGAAGCAATTCACTTAGTCAAACTACTTGACTTTAAGCCAAACACACTTTGTATTTTAACGATCGTGTAAAAATAGATGAAGTAACAAAAAGAGAAAAGAATGGCTTAACTGTAATTCTATCGAAATGCTTACCAAAATAGTACATATATTTTACTATTACTACAAATTAACTGCTCCAATATAATAACATCCCTCAAACACACCTTTGGCAAAGGCTAATTCAGTAAAATAGATTGTCTTGCATGCAATTCTAGCAGCAGGACGAAAAGTTCAGCTTTTAGCTGTAACAGAGAGAGAGAGAGAGAGAGAGAGGAATAAGCGCTTCCACACCCAGTTTCAAGACCTCAGCAACTGTAGAAAGCTAAAAGTGAAAATCCTGGTTCTATGGGAGCTTGACTCCACTCAATCAGGATGCTTCTATTGTTTCAATTTTTTTAAAAATCAAGGCCTCACATTTATTGGCCTTGAGTTTACAACTTGGTATCTCTGTCACAACCTTCCTTCATGATAAAAGGGATAAAGTACACCTCTTAAAGCTGTAGTATTGTCTCCAAATAGTGAGTCAACGGGGGAAATCTGGAGATGTTGTGCAATGTGGCAAAATGTGAAGTTGTTCACTTTGCCAAGAAGAAATTTTTAAAAAGTATTACTTAAAGAGAGAACAACTACAGAATTCCAAGGTGCAGAGGGTGTTTTTATTGATGAGTCACAATAAGTTAGGAAACAGTTGCAGCCCATAACTAAGCAGGCTAATGGGATGCTCTCATTTATTATAAGAGGCATTTCTTATGCTTCAGTTCTCCAGGGCATTGGTGAGACCACATCTTGAATACTATGTATCATTTTGGTCTCCTTGTTTAAGAAATTATGGAAATGTTTTGAAGTCAGTTCAATGAGATTTAATAGATCTGGTATTAGGATAGGCTGGGCTTGTTTCCATTCGAGGTTTGAAAAATGAGAGGTAAATGTCTAAGATCCTGCATGGTCTTGACAAGGTGGAGTGGAAATTGATCTCTTGTGGGTCAATCCAAAACTAGGGGATACTGTTTTAAACAGGAGTTGCTTTGTAGGGCTGAGATGAGAGGAATCTTGTTCTTTGATTGTTGTGTGGTGTTGGAACCCTGCCTTTGAAGACTATGGATCTGAGAACACTGAGTATTTTTAAGACAGGTCGAAATATTTTTGTTAGGCAGGAAAATGAATGGTTACTGGGAGCATGGTGTTGTGGAATTCAAACCACATCAGCCATAATCATCTTGAATGGTGAAGCAGGTGTTAGACTCCTAGAGGTAGCATGCTGGAAACCAAGCCCCACTATTTTGGAGTTGTCACAAAAATTAAAGATTTTAAAAAAAATACATAATGTTCACCAATTTACCTGACTTTCAGAACCAATTGATAGATATCACAGAACAGCTTACTGTATAGAATCACTGTTTATTACAAGTGATTAGACTTGAGCTACAGGTACATATGTTATAAATCGATACCATATAAAACTGTGAATTAAAACTCTAATCCCTTATGAACTACACACACACAGACACCGACAGACAGACAGACACACACAGAGATTTTGGATACAAGAGAAAGATTGGAAAGACAGTTCAGTCTCTGTTGTTCCCAAGTTCTGTGGCTAAGATCACCTTCACCATTCTTCTGCTGGCCAGCACACTGCCCTTCAGTCATCTTTCTCCACATGCTTTTATTGCTTGGTAAGAGACACAAGGCGATCAGTTCACTCATTTAGAAGTCTCTGACTTATCAGTTTAAAGTTCCAGTTCACAACAACTGTTGTGGGGAAAATAAACTGATTTTATTCAGGTTTACGTGGAGTTTTGACTGCAGAGAATAGCGAGAGACTACTCTTCAGCTGGAAAAGAATGGAACACTGCTCACTCTCTCTCTGCAACTTGTTCTCAGCTTCAAACTGTTCCATTAATTGAGAACAGTTGTTGGTAGGCAAAAAGTTCTCCATCACTGATAACTGGTCACTAGTCCATTACCAATCAGCAGCTTGTTCCTGGCAAAGCTGTACCAATGCAGCCCCTCAGTGCCAAATCATTTGCAAAAAAACTTGTAGTTGTTTACACAATGTCTGGCATGAGTGTGAGTTACTTATTTTTCAAAATTACATCTTTTTGAACACTAACTTTTAAACCGTTTCTTTTTCATTTTAGTCCACGTTTTAAAAAACGCAAAGTAAAAAGACAAGACCTTAGCCTAGAAAGGCTGAATGGTATACTGCAGCTCCTCTTTCATACATTAGGATGCGGATCATGTTAATGTTACTGGCATGCTGACTTATCAAAATTGACGGAGTCACAAGCTTGTTGCAGAGGGCATTGAGCACTTGACAATTAAAGATATGGCCTATACCTTGACTAATATACATGACCCAAGTAGTAGTCTAACAGGAAATGGAGGGTAATCATTTCAACTCCCTCCACTAAAACTTTACAACTGCTGACTTTGAGCTGATTTTGTGGAACATAATATCACAGCCTTCTTCAAAGTCTCTTCAATTGTGAGTTCATATAAGTTCCAGAGTATAAAAGCAAACATGTCATGCAGTCGCAGAGTCATATAGATGTACAGCATGGAAACAGACCCTTCGGTCCAACTCATCTGTGCCGACTAGATAGCCTAAATTAATCTAATCCCATTTGCCAACACTTGGTTCATATCCCTCTAAACCTTTCCTATTCATATACTCATCCAGATGCCTTTTAAATGTTGTAGAGTCAGAGAGTCATAGAGATGTACAGCATGGAAACAGACCCTTCGGTCCAACCCGTCCATGCCGACCAGATATTCCAACCCAATCTAGTCCCACCTGCCAGTACCCGGCCCATATGCCTCCAAACCCTTCCTATTCATATACCCATCCAAATGCCTCTTAAATGTTGCAATTGTACCAGCCTCCATCACTTCCTCTGGCAGCTCATTCCATACATGTACCACCCTTTGTGTGAAACAGTTGCCCCTTAGGTCTCTTTTATATCTTTCCCCTCTCAGCCTAAACTTATGCCCCCTAGTTCTGGACTCCTCCACCCCAGGGAAAAGACTTTGTCTATTTATCCTATCCATGTCCCTCATGATTTTGTAAACCTTTATAAGGTCATCCCTCAGCCTCCCACACTCCAGGGAAAACAGCCCCAGCCTGTTCAGCCTCTCTCTATAGCTCAAATCCTCCAACCCTGGCAACATCCTTGTAAATCTTTTCTGACACCTTTCAAGTTTCACAACATCTTTCCGATAGGAAGGAGACCAGAATTGCATGCAATATTCCAACAGTGGCCTAACCAATGTCCTGTACAGCCACAACATGACCTCCCAACCCTTGTACTCAATACTCTTACCAATAAACGAAAGCATACCAAACGCCTTCTTCATTATCCTATCTACCTGCGACTCCACTTTCAAGGAGCTATGAACCTGCACTCCAAGGTCTCTTTGTTCAGCAACACTCCCTAGGACCTTACCATTAAGTATATAAGTCCTGCTAAGATTTGCTTTCCCAAAATGCAGTACCTCGCATTTATCTGAATTAAACTCCATATCTGCCACTTCTCAGCCCATTGGCCCATCTGGTCAAGATCCTGTTGTAATCTGAGGTAACCCTCTTCACTGTCCACTACACCTCCAATTTTGGTGTCATCTGAAAACTTACTAACTGTACCTCTTATGCTCACATCCAAATCAATTATGTAAATGACAAAATGTAGCGGACCCAGCAGCGATCCTTGTAGTCACAGGCCTCCAGTCTGAAAAATAACCCTCCACCACCACCCTGTGTATTCTACCTTTGAGCCAGTTCTGTATCCAAATGGCTAGTTCTCCCTGTATTTCGTGAGATCTAACCTTGCTAACCAGTCTCCCATGGGGAACTTTGTCGAATGCCTTACTGAAGTCCATATAGATCACATCTATCTCTCTGCCCTCATCAATCCTCTTTGTTACTTCTTCAAAAAACACAATCAAGTTTGTGAGACATGATTTCCCATGCACAAAGCCATGTTGACTATCCCTAATCAGTCCTTGCCTTTCCAAATACATGTACATCCTGTCCCTCAGGATTCCCTCCAACAACTTGCCCACCACTGATGTCAGGCTCACTGGCCTATAGTTCCCTGGCTTGTCCTTACCACCCTTCTTAAAGAGTGGCACCACTTTAGCCAACCTCCAGTCTTCCGGCACCTCACCTGTGACTATTGATGATACAAATATCTCAGCAAGAGGCCCAGCAATCACTTCTCTAGCTTCCCTCAGAGTTCTAGGGTACACCTGATTAAGTCCTGGGGATTTATCCACCTTTACCTGTTTCAAAACATCCAGCACCTCCTCTTCTTTAATATGGACATTTTGCAAGATGTCACCATCTACTTCCCTACAGTCTATATGTTCCATATCCTTTTCCACAGTAAATACTGATGCAAAATACTCATTTCGTATCTCCTGCATTTTCTGCGGCTCCACACAAGGGCGGCCTTGCTGATCTTTGAGGGGCCCTCTTCTCTCCCTAGTTACCCTTTTGTCCTTTATGTATTTGTAAAAACTGTTTGGATTCTCCTTAATTCTTTTTGCCAAAGCTATCTCATGTCCCCTTTTTACCCTCCTGCTTTCCCTCTTAAGTATACTCCTACTTTCTTTATACCCTTCTAAGGATTCACTCAATCTATCCTGTCTATACCTGACATATGCTTCCTTCTTTTTCTTAACCAAACCCTCAATTTCTTTAGTCGCCCAGCATTCCCTATATCTACCAGCCTTTCCTTT
Organism: Chiloscyllium punctatum; assembly: GCF_047496795.1. Taxonomy (NCBI): domain Eukaryota; kingdom Metazoa; phylum Chordata; class Chondrichthyes; order Orectolobiformes; family Hemiscylliidae; genus Chiloscyllium; species Chiloscyllium punctatum. Next base: position 49,616,393 of record NC_092762.1, on the reverse strand, counting down.
TACCCTAACAGGAATATACTTTCTCTGGATTCTCGTTATCTCATTTCCGAAGGCTTCCCATTTTCCAGCCGTCCCTTTACCTCCGAACATATGCCCCCAATCAGCTTTCGAAAGTTCTTGCCTAATACCATCAAAATTGGCCTTTCTCCAATTTACAACTTCAACTTTTAGATATGGTCTATCCTTAATTGTACCAGAATTCACCACTTCCTCTGTCAGCTCATTCCATACATGCACCACCCTCTGTGTGAAAACATTGCCCGTTATATCCTTTTTAAATCTTTCCCCTCCCACCCTAAACATATATCCTCTAGTTCTGGATTCCCCCAACCCAGGGAAGAGACCTTGTCCATTTATCCTATCCATGACTCTTGTGATTTTATAAGTCTCTATAAGGTCACCCCTCAGCCTCTGATGCTGCAGGGAAAACAGCCCCAGCCTATTCAGTCTCTCCCTATAGCTCAAGCCCTCAAACCCTGGCAACACTCTTGTAAACTTTTCTGCACCCTTTCAAGTTTCACACATCCTTTCTACAGAATGGAGACCAGAATTGCACACAGTATTCCAACAGTGGCCTAACCAATGTCCTGTACAGCCGCAACATGACCTCCCAACTCTTATACTCAATGCTCTAACCAACAAAAGAAAGCATATCAAACACCTTCTTCATTATCCTATCTATCTGCGACTCCACCTTCATTTCAAGGAACTATGAACCTGCACTCCAAGGTCTCTGTCTGGTTGAATAATGATAGATTGTCACATGCATTTCATTTTGGGACTTGATCCTTTTCTGTAAACATGGGATTCATTATGATTTATAGATTTCATTGATGAAATTTTTATGTTGTTTTAGATTTGAGATAGCCTCACTTGTAATTGGTCTGGAGGGATCCGCAGTAAAAATAATAAAACTCGTTAGTTAAATACCATGCATCAGGGCAAAGTTCTCCTGGGTAAGAACTGGTTAAATGAAGCACTGTCTTGCTTTTTTATTTGACATTTCTTATACAGGGTATAATTTTAAGGAATTTGGATGGCTCATGTTCCTTCATGTGCTCACTTCAAACAGGGGCATTTAAGGAAGCACTTGAGCTTGTTTGTGGCATAGTGAAGAAACTTTAAACTGCAGAAACATTCTGGAAAGTTTCAAATGACCATAACTTTAACTGATTGACTATCCATCATGACTCACCGTAACACTGCCACTCTTCTGTGTTTATTATCTTTATTTGTCTGAGCACTGAAGTAACACATGATAATCAAGTCTGCCCTTCAAACTGTGCAGACCATCTCCCTGAGGAGACTCGGTCATGGTAGAAGGGCTTTGACTCTGCTATAGCAAAGATACAATAATAAAAGACTCAGAAAAAGGGAAGTGAGTTAAGTAATGGAAATGTCTCTGGGTGGCATTTAGCTTTATTAACCTTTACCTGACACAGAAAACAGCTAGAGCTACAGGAAACAAAATGGCTGAGAGATAGACATTCTAGTTATCAACAAGATGTGGCTTTCAACGTTAAGATTTTTTTTGTTCTGGTTGACAGATTGCTACATACTATGCTTAACATTTCAAATTGATCATATTTTGGACATATCAGTCTCCTTAAAGACTTATATTTGTATAGCGTCTTTTACAAAGCCACAAAGTACTTTTGTGAACTGTTTTGCACTCCTTATCTGAGGAAAAATATCCTGGCATTGGAGGCAGTCCAGAAAAGGTTCACTCGGCTGATTCTTGGTATGGAGGGACTGTTTTATGAGGAGAAGTTGTTTAGCTTGGGCACGTTCTCATTGGAATTTAGAAGGATAAAAGGCGACCTTATTGAAAGATACAGGATTCTTCAGAGACTTGACAGTGTAGAGGCAGAGAGTTTGAGTCCCTTGTGGGAAAGCTTAGGACTAGAATGCAGAATCTCTAATTTTGACAGACATAATAAGAAATTGAAGAGACAGCCAATGGGAAGGTGATAGCCTGGTGGTACTACTGGGAGCTCTTGTGGTCAGTGGTAATGTCTCTATCCCTGAACCAGGAGGCCTGGGTTCAAGTCTCAGAAGTGTATAATAATATCTCAGAACAGATTGATTCAAAAACTATTTCTAGTATGGGCCACTGTTGAGCAATCAGGTGGAATCTTAATTATTTCCACACCTTCTCACCTCAGCTAACTCCTTCCCTACCATCAAATTTATCTGGTTTACATCATGGTTGTTAAGATATTGGAGTTACTTCTAGAGGCCTAGACTAAGAATCTAGTCGAACACGGATTCTCAGAATAATAGAATGGCTATAGCATCAAAGCAAAACATCTAGCCCATCACGTTCATGACAGGTTTCTGCAAAACCAACTAACCAATTCAGCAATTCCACTTCACTCCATAACTCTGCATTTTATTTCTCTATTTATGTACTTATTCAATTGCTTTTGATAACTTAGAATTGAATCTGGCTCAGCACATTTGCAGCAGTGTGATTCTAGATCCTATAGTCACTTGCTGCATAAAACACTTTTTTTGTCCTTATGTCACCCTTGGTTCTTTTGCTATTCATCTTATATTAGTGCCCTTTGCTTCTCAACCCTTTTCACAAGTGGAATAGTTTATTTATCTATTCGTTCACTTGCGAAGCTCCTCTCAACTTATCAACATACCTGAAATCTTTTATTTCTGAAACCACTTCTTGTAAGTTGGTCATTATGAATAAAACTACTGTTTGAATTCAATCCAACTGTGACAATTTGATTGCAGAATTTAGTATTAAGAGTTTTGAAAATAGAAAGTTTTCATTTGAAAACTGATTTTGAAACAGTTCACTAATGTCTTTTAAGGAAAAAAAAATCTTGACTTGGTTTGTCTCTGGTGTTTAATTTCAGTACCACACCAAGTTAGTAAAGATAGAAATGATCCCCAGTCAACCATTCAGCTTAATTAAAAGTGGAGAACTAGGGCTAGGTAATCCCATCCAAAGAACACATATTAGAAAAACCCAACCATCTGCATAATAAAGTAAGACACCTTGTATTGAAACATGTTTGATAATAACCCCCACAGATAATTGTAGACCATAATTGCACTGCCCTTCAGATCAGAGTCATTATCCACAATGTAAATTATTGCATCATGAATCTAGTTGAACTGCAAGACTATTTGAGTGATACAAGCAAGGCAAACTCATCAATAACTCAAACCCAGTTTGGACTGTAATTATGGGGCAGCACAGTGCCTCAGAGGTTAGCACTGCTGCCACACAGCACCGGGGCACAGGTTCAATTCCAGCCTCGGGTGACTGTCTGTGCGGCGTTTGCACATTCTCCCTGTGTCTGCGTGGGTTTGCTCTGGTTTCTTCCCACAATCCAAAGATGTGTGGGTCAGGTGAATTGGCCATGCTAAATTGCCCAAAGTGTTAGATGCATTAGTCAGAGGGAAATGGGTCTGGGTGGGTTACTCTTCAGGGGCCGGTGTGGACTAGTTGGACCGAAGGGCCTGTTTCCACACGGCAAAGAATCTAATGTAACCTACACTTCAAACATATTGTGCAGGCTCAAGTGTTGAATTAAAACTTGTTTTGCAAACACAAATGGAGGAAGTAGCAATTTCTCTGTACTATCCTCAGTCCTTCTTGTTAAAGTTCATGATCACAGATTCATTGCCCGATTTGTGCTGTTCCTTTAGCAGGGAGTATAAATGTGCTGTAATTGGCCTTAGCACCAGATGCCGGAAATGATTCAGCCAGGACACCACTTCTGGTTGCAGTGTGCCCAGCTGTGGAGTAAGAACAAGTTCATTCAATCTCAATGGCTTGTATTTATACTGTACACTAACATAGTAAAATGTCCCAACGTTCTTAACAGAAGCATCATCAGTAAAATTTTACAGCAAGCTACCTAAGGAGCTGTTAGGATAGGTGACCAAAACCTTAATTAGAAACATACCTTAAAGGATGAGAGAGATTGAGCAATTTAACAATATGCTGCCAATGCAAGTTGGGGTTTTAATAAGATACATTTCCCAGAGTTGACCTATGAATTGATAATTCGATGAGATACTTGAAAGCAACTGGCAGCTACAGAACCTTACCCCTTGGAGAAAATTATTAGGAGGGATAGAACTTAGAGCCCTTTACTTTTGATTGTTCTGGATGTAAGTTTGCTCGCTCAGCTGGAACATTTTTCAGATGTTTCAACACCCTACTAGGTAACATCATCAGTGAGCCTCCAGTGAAGCTCTGGTGGCACGGCCCGCTTTTTATTTATGTATTTAGGTTTCTTTCGGGTTGGTAATGTCATTTCTTGTGGTGATGTCATTTCCATTCTTTTCCTCAGAGGGTGGTAAATGGGATCCAAGTCAATATGTTTGTTGATAGAGTTCTGGTTGGAGTGTCATGCTTCTAGGAATTCTCTTGCATGTCTCTGTTTGGCTTGTCCTAGGATGGATGTGTTGTCCCAGTCAAAGTGGTGTCCTTCCTCATCTGTATGTAAAGATACTAGAGAGAGTGGGTCATGTGTTTTTGTTGCTAGTTGATGTTCATGTATCCTGGTGGCTAGTTTTCTGCCTGTTTGTCCAATGTAGCGTCTGTTACAGTTCTTGCAAAGTATTTTGTAAATGACATTAGTTTTGCTTATCTGTAAAGGGTCTTTTAAGCTCATTAGCTGATGTTTTAGTATGTTGGTGGGTTTGTGGGCTACCATGAAGCCAAGAGGTCTAAGTAGTCTGGCTCTCATCTCTGAAATATCTTTGATGTAGGGGAGAGTGGCTAGGGTTTCTGGACATGTTTGTCTGCTTGTTTGGGTGTGTTGCTGAGAAATCGGCAGACTGTGTTCATTGGATACCCGTTCTTTTTGAGTACACTGTATCGGTGATTTTTCTTTGCTCCTTGTAATTCCTCTGTGCTGCAGTGTGTGGTGGCTCATTGAAATAATGTTCTAATGCAGCTCCATTTGTGGGTGTTGGGATGATCGCTTCTGCATTTCAATATTTGGTCCATATGTTTTGTTTTCCTGTACATGCTGGTTTGAAGTTCCCCATTGGCTATTCACTCTCCTGCAACATCTAGGAATGGCAGTTTGTTGTTGTTCTCCTCCTCTTTAGTGAATTTTATGCCGGTAAGAGTATTGTTGATGGTCTTGAGGGTTTCTCTATTGTAGAAACCAACATCTACTGGAACTCTATTAACAAACACATTGAATTGGATCCCATTTATCAACCCCTGAGAAAAGGAACAGGAAATGGCATCAAACAGGAAATGACATCACCACAGGAAATGACATTAACAACACAAAGAAACCTAAACACATAAATAAAAAGTGGACCCTACCACCAGGGCTTCACTACAGGCTCACTGATGATGTTAAAATATTCAAGGAGAAAGTGAGGACTGCAGATGCTGGAGATCCGAGCTGAAAATGTGTTGCTGGAAAAGCACAGCAGGTCAGGCAGCATCCAAGGAACAGGAGAATCGATGTTTTGGGCATGGGTTTATGCCCGAAACGTCAATTCTCCTGTTCCTTGGATGCTGCCTAACCTGCTGCGCTTTTCCAGCAACACATTTTCATCACTGATGATGTTACCTAGTATGGTGACGAAATATCTGAAAACAAACCTTTAGGCTCAGTGAGCAATCTTACATCCAAAACCTCAAACTGAGCTACAAATCTTCCCAAAACTGACTTTTGATTGTTTTCTTTCTCTTTGATTTGTTCTATTTCTATAGAATTTATAGATCCATTTCAACTTCCCATTGAATTCAAGTTCTAATTTTACCTCTGTCCCTATGTTGATTCAGCACTACCATTTTTGTCATTGCCCCTTCACCCTTCCTTTTCATGTACCTTCCATTTTTGGCCAGTTCTCATCTTTGTTCTTGATCTCCTCCCTTTCAAAGATCTACTGGTATTTGGATTCAACACATTTTCACCAAGATATTTTTCCCCAAATTCATCATCTTCTGTCTCCCTGCACACTCTAAATATCAATTACTAAAATCTGAATGAATAAAACACTGTGAATTTTATAGCTGTTCTAATCAGACCATCCTGGGCCACTCTCTCACTTATTTTATATGTAACTTATATCCACTTTGTTGGAAGGAATCCTGAGGGACAGTATTTCCATGTATTTTGGAAAGCAAGCACTGATTAGGGATAGTCAATATGGCTTTATGCATGGGAAATTGTGTCTCACTAACTTGACTGAGTTTTGTGAAGAAGTAATAAAGAGGATTGATGAGGTCAAAGCACTAGACGTGATCTATATGGAATTCAATAAAGCATGGGAGACTGGTTAGCAAGGTTAGATCACATGGAATACAGGGAGAACTAACCATTTGGATACAGAACTGGCTCAGAGATAGGAGGTGGTGGTGGAGGGTTGTTTTTTAGACTGGAGGCCTGTGTCCAGTTGAGTGCCATAAGAATTGCTGCTGGGTCTACTGCTTTTTGTCATTTATATAAATGATTTGGATGTGACATCGAAGATATAGTTAGTAAGTTTGCAGGTGACACCAAAATTGGTGGTATAGTGGACAGAGTGCAATGGGATCTTGATCAGATAGGCCACTGGGCTGAGGAGTGGCAAATGGAGTTTAATTTAGATAAATGTGAGGTGCTGCATTTTGGAAAGGCAAATCAGGGTAGGACTTACTCACTTAATGGTAAGGTTCTGGGGAGTGTTGCTGAACAAAGAGACCTTGGAATGTAGGTTCATAGTTCCTTGAAATGAGAGTCCCAGGTAGATAGGATAGTGAAGAAGGCATTTGGTATACTCACCTTTATTGGTCAGGGCATTGAGTACAGGAGTTGGGAGGTCATATTGCGGCTATACAGGTCATTTGTTAGGCCACTGTTGGAAAATTGCGTGAAATTCTGGTCTTGTTCTGATTTGAAGAATGTTGTGAAACGTGAAAGGGTTCAGAAAAGATTTGCAAGGATGTTGCCAGGGTTGGAGGATTTGTACTATTGGCAGAGGCCGAATAGGCTGGGGTTGTTTTCCCTGAAGCATGGGAGGCTGAGGGGTGACCTTATAGAAGTTTATAAAATCATGAGGGGCATGGATAGGATAAATAGACAACATCTTTTACCCAGGATAAGGGAGTCCAAAACTAGAGGGCATAGGTTTAAGGTGAGAAGGAAATAATTTAAAAGGGATCTAAGGGGCAACTTTTTCACTCAGAGAGTGGTGCGTGTATGGAATGAACAGCCAGAGAAAGTGGTGGAGGCTGTTACAATTACAACATTTAAAAGGTATCTGGATGCATATAACAATAGGAGGGGTGTGTAGGGATATGAACCAAATGCTGGCAAATGGGACTCATTAACTTAGGATATCTGGTTGGTATGAATGAGTTGGACTGAAGGAATTGTCTCCATGCTGTATATCTATGCGACTATATACAGTGGTAGTGTTTTCAGATTTCAAATATCAAAGAAAATGCGCCAATAATTTAAATTCAATTTCTGTTCCCTGTCTTTGCTGAGTTAGCTGATCTAAGCTGAAGTGAGCATCCTTGGGCTAGGACTTCTAGTTTCCAAATTAGCACCCCCTCCTGTCAGTATGAAGGACACTGTCAAATACAACATTTACCCCCAACAACTCCAACCTTGACCACTGTAGTCATGTAGCTTGGAATCTCTGCAGTGTGAAAGTAGCTAATTCAGCCCATCATGATCACACTGACCATCCAAAGAGCATTCCACCCAGACCCACCCCAACCCTGTAATCCTGCATTTCCCATTACTAATAGACCTAACCTGTGCATCCCTGGACCCTATAGACAATTCAGCATGGCTAATCCACACAATGTGCACATCTTTGGATTGTGGGAGGAAACCGGAGCAACTCATGCAGACACAGGAAGAATGTGCACATTCCACAGAGATAGTCGATTAAGGTTGGAATTGAACCCAGGTCTCTGGCACTGTGAGGCAGTAGTGTTAACTACTGAGCCATTGTGTTAGCTCAAGTATGCTTATCTACTCTTCTTGCCTGATAATCAAGTATGGATTTGTGTGAGGAGGAGATAATTGTTGGATGTCCATTTTCAGCATTTGATCAGTGCATGCCAGTGAAGATGACAGGAAAGTAAATTGACAAAGAATATCATTTTTGAAAAATCAGTTTTTCCTCTGAATGGAGATCTCCGAGTTTATTATTAGATAGAACAAGATCTGATTGCAATCTGGATTGTAATGTCATTCCAGTCATCTGATTAAGGGTTTGTAGTTCACTCTCTGGTTGTGAGGCAGTTCATAATGATGAGAAGGAAATAGAGGAAAATAGTTTGTAAGACTAACTGGATAGACAGAAAATGGGGATACAGTAGGAGAGACACAATGTAGAAAGAAGATGGGGAGAAATAGCACCACTGTTCTTGATCTGAGCCTCATAGTGGCAGGTTTTTGTGCTCAGCTGCGAACACTTACCCAGTTGACAACTGTATTCACTCCAGATGAAACCAGTTGAAATTTCCAGCAGATTTGAACTGATTTTCATTCCTGAGCCTTTAGTCAGAGAATTTTACAGAAACAGAGATACCTTTTCAATTAAAAGACAGGGGCCTGAGCTTTATCTGTTTTTCTCTGCTCAAAGCTATGAACTATAAAACCATTAGGAAACATAATGGGAAAGATTTTGATTGTCTCGACAGTTCCCAATTGTTACTAATTTCAAAATTCTACTAAATATGACTGGCATATTTAAAGTTATAATGGAAAAGTGTCAAAATGCACATTTTCCATCTCAGCATCGCTACTGTGGACAAGATGGTTTAAATACTTTGTCAAAAACCTGACTGCTGTTCATTTGCCTTAAAGACACTTGTACTCCATTCCACTGGTAAAGGCACAGGCAATGATTTTCCTACCTCCCTCAGGGGAATCAGCAACCCAGGTAAGATTTTCACTGGGATTTTAACATGACAAACACAGTCAAGACAATGTCTAGAAGTCTGTCAGTCTCTGCACTGAGACTGAAGTTTGGGAAGAAGCAGAAGTAGCCACTCAAAGATATGCCAGAAGCAAAGAACCCGTCAGCTCGGGTCAGACACACTTGTGAACAATAGTCAGCTAGATGCAGCAAGCCAGAAAACTAATAGGAGTGGAGGGGGAAATAGTGTTGATTATCCTGCATTGTTATATGCAAGAACTAAGCTGAAATGAACTTTTTAATAGAAAAGGAACTAACTGTGACATTTATAGTCTCAATTTCTTCTCAATATATAACTCATTATTCTTTAGAGGAAATGGTTGCAAATCGAGTTCTTGCCATTTTCCTGAGCATTATGTGGCTAAGAGCATATATGAAGAAAGCAAGCTGCAGAGCATAATGAAGTAACATCACCACAATTACCCGAAAGGGACAAAGAGCGACAGCCTTTTGCTAATGAACTCTGCATTGATTGCTACAGTTGCGTCTGAATACTGTTTTTCATACTCTGGCCTGCAGAGCTGATAATGATGGTTGCAGCCTGTAATTGTGAAAAATATTACAGTTTTTTTAAAAACCTATCACTGTCTTTTTCATGAAGTGCATTCTGCCCTCCCCTCCTGCCTTACACTTGTTGATGAAGCCCTACTTGAGATGACGGCTGTAGTCATGGCAACATCTGAAACCAGAGAAAACAGGTGCAATGTGATCAGGTGTGCCAAATGGAATTGTCTGGACTGAAAGCTGCATTTTCAAAGAAGGCTTTAGCTAGTTCTTGCCTCTATTTAGTGATTCTTTTCACTGCAGTAACCTGAGGGAGTGCTATGAAGGACAATAATGCTAAACCCTCAGCATAGCCACACTTCATTTTACTCAGTGGTAATCGGGGTGGGGAGGGGTCATAATTCATTTCTGAAAATCTAAAGTATTTTTCCATGCCTGACATTTGGCACAGACAAAATACACACACAGGAAAAATATACTTTACTTGCAGGGTCACCTTTTCACGACACCATCAGTTCTTACCCAAACTATGGCCTGTATGGCCTTTAACCTGCTGGCAAAAAATTGACAGGAGCAAGAATCAAGGTTCCAAGGATATTTTGAGCCTTCCATTCCCTGGACTTCCACTCTGTCAACAGCAAGCGTTTCAAAGTCCAGTCCCCATGTCATATTAAATATGTTGAGAACTATCCATTGGCTCCATATAAGTGATCTGACTGTTCCCTTAGCCACCTCCCACAAGGCAGGAATCCTAGTCTGGCATAAAAATGAGACCATGTTATAAAGTCTTACTGACTTTAAACTCAATTCACTCACACTCCACGAAATTCGTGGGAGATGAAATCAGCCTACATAAAGAATCTGGCTTAAATGTTGAACACCAAATAGAGAAGGATTGGGAAACAGTCCTGATTTCAGCTGTCGGAAAGAGTGAGCAAGCCTATATTGGATGTAGGCATAATCTGGCTTCACCATGACAGGAACCCTTCACTTACACCTAAACAGCCCCTCGATGTAGAATATATGCACTCATACATGAAGATTGGGGATCGTAGAGTCATAGAGATGTGCAGTATGGAAACTCATCTTTGGTGACCAGATATTGGAAATTAATCTAGTCCCATTTGCCAGCACTTGGTCTATATCCCTCTAAACATCTTCCTGTTCATATACCTATCCAGATGCCTTTTAAATGTAGTAATTGTACCAGCCTCCACTACTTCCTCTGGTAGCTCATTCCAGATACGCACCACCCTCTGCATAAAAAGGTTGCCCCTTAGGTCTGTTTTATATCTTTCCCCCCTCACCCTAAACATATGCCCTCTAGTTGTGGACTGCCCCATCCCAGGGAAGAGACCTTGCCTATTTATCTTATCCATGCCCCTCATGATTTTATAAACCTCTTTAAGGTCACCCATTAGCCTTCGACGTTCCAGGGAAAACAGCCCCAGCCTATTTGACCTCTCCCTATAGCTTACGCTCTCAAACCCTAGCAACATCATTGTAAATCTTTTCTGAACCCTTTCAAGTTTCACAACATCCTTCCAAGTGGAGGGAGACCAGAATTGTAACACGGTACTCCAAAAGTGGCCTCACCAATATCCTGTATAGCCGCAACAAAATCTCCCAACTCCTATACTCAGTGCTCTGACCAATAAAGGGAAGCATATTAAATGCCTTCTTAACTATGCTATCTACCTACAACCCCAGTTTCAAGGAACTATGAACCTGCATTCCAAGGTCTCTTTGTTTAGCACCAGTCCCCAGGACCTACCATTGAGTCTTCAAGTCCTGCCCTGATTTGCCTTTCCAAAATGCAGCACTTCACATTTATCTAAATTAAACTCCATCTGCCACTATTTGGCCCACTGGCCCATCTGATCAAGATCCCTTTGTACTCTGAGGTAACCTTCTTCGCTGTCCATGAGTCTTTTGAAGAAGTAACAAAGAGGACTGACGAGGGCAGAACTATAGAGGTGATCTATATGGACTTCAGTAAGGTGATCAACAAGGTTCCCTATGGAAGATTGGTGATTAAGGTTGGATCTCATGGACTTCTGTATACAGGAAGATCTAGCCATTTGGATGCAGGACTGGCTCGAAGGTAGAAAACACAGGGTGATGCTGGAGTGTTGCTTTTCAGACTGGAGGCCTGTGATCAGTGGAGTGGCACAAGGATCGTCCCACTCCCTTTTGTCATTTATATGAATGATTTGTATGTGAACATAGGAGATATAGCTAAGTTTATAGATGACACCAAAATTGAAGGTGTATTGGACAGTGAAGAAGGTTCTAGATTAGAGTGGTGCTGGAAAAGCACAGCAGTTCAGATAGCATCCGAGGAGATGCTACCTGAACTGCTGTGCTTTTCCAGCACCACGCTAATCTAGAATCTGGTTTCCAGCATCTGCAGTCATTGTTTTTACCTAGTGAAGAAGGTTACCTCAGAGTACAACGGGATCTTGATCAGATGAGCCAATGGACTGAGAGTCGCAGATGGAGTTTAATTTAGATAAATGTGAGGTGCAGCATTTTGGAAAAGCAAATCAGAGCAGAACTTACACACTTAATGGTAAGATCCGAGGGAGTGTTGCTGAACCTTGGAGTGCAGGTTCATAGTTCCTTGAAAGTAGAATCACAGGTAGTTAGGATAGTAAAGAAGGTGTTTGGTATGCTTTTTTTATTGGTCAGGGCATTGAGTATAGGAGTTGGGAGGTCATGCTGCGCCTGTACTGGACAATGGTTAGGTCACTTTTGGAATATTGTGTGTAATTCTGGTCTCTTTCCGACTGGAAGATGTTCTGAAACTTGAAAGATGTTCCCAGGGTTGGAGGATTTGAGTTATAGGGAGAGGCTGAACAGGCTGGGCTGTTTTCTCTGGACCATCGAGGCTGAGGGGTGACCTTATAGAGGTTTATAAAATCATGAAGGCCATGGATAGGATAAATAAACAAAGTCTTTTCCCTGGACTAGAGGGCATAGGTTTAGTGTGAGAGGGGAAAGATATAAAAGTGATCTTAGGGGCATCTTTTTCACGCAGAGGGTGGTACCTGTACAGAATGTACTGCCAGAAGAAGTGGCGGAGGCTGGTACAATTGCCACATTTAGAAGGCAGCTGGATGATATATGAATAAGAACATTTAGAGGGATATGGGCCAAGTGCTGGCAAATGGAACCAGATTAGGTTAGGATATCTGGTTGGCATGGACGAGTTGGACCGAAGGCTCTGTTTCCGTTCTTACATCTCTCTATGATTCTATGACCTCCAATTTTAGTGTCATCTGCAAACTTACTAACTATACCTCCTATGTTCACATCCAAATCATTTTATATAAATGACAAAAACAGTGGACCCAGCAGTGATCCTTGTGGCACTCCACTGATCATAGGCCTCCAGTCTGAAAATTAACTCTCCTCCACCACCTTCTGTCTTCTACCTTCGAGTCAGTTCTGTATCCAAATGGCTAGTTCTCCCTGTCATCTATATAGATCACATCTACTGCATTGACCTCATCAATCCTCTTCGTTACTTCTTCAAAAAACTCAATCAAGTTTTTGAGACATGATTTCACAAAGCCATGTTGACTATCCCTAATCGGTCCTTGCCTTTTCAAATGTGTAAATCCTGTCCCTCGGCATTTTCTCCAACAACTTGCCCACCACTGATGTCAGGCTCACCTGGCTTTTCCTTACCACCTTTTTTAAACAGTGGCACCACATTAACCAACCTCCAGGCACCTCACCTGTGATTATCAATGATACAAGTATCTCAGCAAGAAGCCCAGCAATCAATTCCCTAGCTTCCCACAGAGTACTAGGATACACCTGATCAGATCCTGGGGATCTATCCACCTTTATGCATTTTAAGACATCCAGCACCTCCTCCTCTGTAATATGGATATTTTTCAAAGATGTCACCATTTATTTTCCCAAATTCTATATCCTTCATGTGCTTCTCCGCAATAAGCACTGATGCAAAATACTTATTTTGTATATCCCCCCATCTCCTGCAGCTCCACACATAGCCTTCCTTGCTGATCTTTGAGAGACCCTATTCTCTCTCGAGTTACCCTTTTGTCCATAATGTCTTTCTGAAGTCCCCTTAGATTCTCCTTAACTCTATTTGCCAAGCTATCTCATGTCAACTTTTGCCCTCCTGATTCCCTCTTAAGTGTACTCCTACTGCCATTGTATCCTCTAAGGATTCACTCGATCTATCCTGTCTATACCTGGCAATATGCTTCCTTCTTTTTCTTAAACAAACCCTTAATTTTCCAGTCACCTAGCATTCCCTACACCTACCAACCTTGCCTTTCACCCTACAGGTATATATTGTCTCTGGACTCTCATTATCTCATTTCTGAAGGCTTCCCATTTTCCAGCTGTCCCTTTATCTCCAAACATCCGCCCCCCAATCAGCTTTTGAAAGCTCTTCCCTAATACCATCAAAATTAGTCTTCCCCAAATGTACAGCTTAACTTTTAGACCTAGTCTAGCCTTTTCCATCACTGTTTAAAACTAACAGAGTTATGGTTGCTGGCCCCAAAGTGCTCCCCAATGACACCTCAGTCACCTACCCTGCCTTATTTCCCAAGAGTCGGTCAAGTTTTCCACCTTCTCTAGAAGGTAAATCCACATACTGAATCAGAAAATGTTTTTGTACACACTTAACAAATTCATCTCTATTTAAACCTTTAATACTATGACAGTCCCAGTCTATGTTTTGAAAATTAAAATCCCCTACCTGTGGATGATTCGAGAGGTTGAGTGGGTGATAGAGAGGAGTTATAGGGAAGCAGTCACACCTAACTTACAGAATAAAGGTAGCTGGGTGACTGTCAAGAAAGGAAAAGGGAATAGGCAGAGAGTGCAGGGACCCCCTGTGGCTGCTCCCCTCAATAATAAGGATACAATTGTGGGGGGATATCTATTAGGGGAAAGCCATAGAGGCCAGGTTTCTGGCACTGAGCCTGACTCAGTGTCTCAGAAGGGAAGGGGGAACAATAGGAGAGCGATAATGATGGAAGATTCAATCATGAGAGGAACAGGCAGGAGATTCTGTGGTCATGAGCAAGACTCCCAGATGGTATGTTCCTCCTGGGTGCCAGGGTCAGGGATGTCTTGGATCAAGTCTACAGGATTCTTAAGGGGGAGGGAGACCCACCAGAACTTGTGGTACACCTTGGTACCAATGACATAGGGAAAGGGAGGAGGACCCGAAAAGAGAATATAGGGAGTTAGGTTGGAAGCTAGAAGGCAGGACGAGCAGAGTAGTAATCTCAGGATTGCTACTGGTGCCACATATGAGTGAGGCTAGGAATAGAGAGTGAGTGCAGATGGATATGTGGGTGCAGGGCTGGTGAAGGAGAGAGGGCTTCAGATATGTGGATCATTGGGTTACCTTCTGGGGAAGGTGGGACCTGTACAAGAAAGAATGGTTGCACCTGAATTAGAGGAGCACCGATATCCTGGGTGGGAGGTTTACGAGAGCTCTTCGGGAGGGTTTAAACTAGATTGGTGAGGGGGTGGGAACCTCAGTTACAGATCAGATGATGGAGTGGGTAGTGAACAGCCAGATAAATCGTGCAGAGTCTGTGAGAAGGGATAGGCTTTTGATAGGGCAGAGGTGCAGTCTGTGTGATGGGTTGGTATGCTTATTTTAATGCAAGAAGTATTAGGATCAAGGGTGATGAACTCAGAGCATGGATCAGTACTTGGAACTATGACGTTGTGGCCACTATGGAAACTTGGATATCACCAAGCAGAGAGTGGTTGTTGGATGTTCCAGGGTTTAAAAGTTTCAAAAGAAATCACAGGGAGGAAAGATAGGTGCAAGAGTGGCATTGCTAATCAGGGATAGTATCACAGCTGCAGAAAGAGAGGTTGTTGAGGAGGTTTTGTCTACAGAATCAGTCTGGGTGGAAGTCAGAAACAGGAAAGGAGCAGTCACTTTCTTGGGAGTTTTCTACAGGCACCCCAATATCAATAGAGATATGGAGGAGCAAATTGGGAGGTAGATTTTGGAAAGGTGCAGAAGAAACAGGGTTGTTGTGATGAGTGACTTCAATTTCCCTAATATTGATTGCACCCTCAAAAGTTCAAATAGTTTGGATGGAGCAGATTTCATCAGGTGTGTCCAGGAAGAGTTCCTGACGTAATTTGTAGATCGGTCGACTAGGGGGGAGGCCATATTGGATTTGGTGTTTGACAATGAACCAGGCCAGGTGTCAGATCTCTCAGAGGGAGAACATTTCGGTGATACTGATCATAACTCCCTGACCTTTACTATACTCATGGAGAGGAATAGGAACAGATGGTATGGGAAAGTATTTAATTGGGGGAGGGGGAATTACAATGCTATTAGGCAGGAGGTGGGGTGCCTGAATTGGGATCGGATGTTCTCAGGGAAATGCATGACAGAAATGTGGAGCACTTGCTGGTTGTGCTGTCAAGGAAAGGATAACCTTGGGTGACAGGGGATGTGGAACACCTAGTCAAGAGGAAGAAGAAAGCTTACTTAAGGTTGAGGAGGCAAGGATCAGACAGGGCTTTAGAGGGTTACAAAGTAGCTAGAAAGGAACTGAAGAGTGGACTTAGAAGAGCTAGAAGGGGACATGAAAAATTTTAACGGATAGGTTCAGGAAAACCCTGAGGTATTTTACACTGATGTGAGGAACAAGAGGATGGCCAGAGTGAGGATGGGGCCCTTCAGGGATAGTGGAGGGAACTTGCACCTGGAGTCAAAGGAAATAGAGGGAGTCCTTAATGAATACTTTGCTTCAGTATTCACTCCTGAGAGGGACCTTGACGTTTCTGAGGACAGCATGAAACAGACTGATATGCTAGAACAGGTTGATGTTAGAAAGGAGGATGTGCTGAAAATGTTGAAAAACATAAGGATAGATAAATTCCCTGGGCCAGATGGGATATACCCTAGGTTACAACAGGAAGTGAGGGAAGAGATTACTGCACCTTTGGCGAAGATCTTTGCGTCCTCACTGTCCAGTGGAGTAGTACCAGATAATTGGAGGGTGGCAAATGTTAGTCCCTTGTTCAAGAAAGGGAATAGGGATAACCCTGGGAATTACAGACCAGTCAGTCTTATGTCAGTGGTGGGCAAAGTATTGGAGAGGATTCTGAGAGACAGGATTTATAATTACCTGGAAAACCACAGTTTGATCAGAGATAGTCAGCATGGCTTTGTGAGGGACATGTCATGCCTCACAAATCTTACTGAATTCTTTCAGGATGTGACAAAATATATTGATGAAGGTAGATCAATGGATATGCTGTACATGCATTTTAGCAAGGTATTTGTTAAGGCTTCTAATGGTAAGCTCATTCTGAAAATAAGAAGGCATGGGATACAGGAAAATCTGGCTGTCTGGATAGAGAATGGGCTGGCCCATAGAAGACAGAGGGTGGCGATAGATGAAAAATATTCAGCCTCGAGACTGTGGGACCTCTTCTTTTTGTGATTTTTATAAATGACTTGGATGAGGAAGTGGAAGGGTGGATTAGTAAGTTTGCCGATGACATGAAGGTTGATGGGGGGCTGTTGAAATGTTGAGGGCTGTTGTAGTTTTCAACGGGACATTGAAAGGATGCAGAACTGGGCTGTTAAGTGGCGGATAGAGTTCAACCTGGAAAAGTGGGAAGTGATTCACTTTGGAAGGTTGAATTTGAACGCACAATATAGGGTTAAAGGCAGGATTCTTGCGGTATGGACGAACAGAGGGATCTTGGGTTCCTTGTCCATACATCCCTCAAAGTTGCCACCAAGTTGGTAGGGATGTTAAGAAGGCATATGATGTTTTGGCTTTCATTAGCAGAGGGATTGAGTTTAAAGCTGCCAGGTTATGCTGCAGCTCTGTAGTGTTGGTTCGACCACACTTGGAATATTGTGTTCAGTTCTGGTCACCTCATTATAGGAAAGATGTGGAGCCTTTAGAGAGTGTGCAGAGACTTACCAGCATGCTGCGTGGACTGAAGGGCATGTCTTATGATGAAAGGTTGAGTGAGCTAGGGCTTTTCTCACTGGAGTGAAGGAGGATGAGAGGTGACTTCATAAAGGTGTACAAGATTTCTGTTTTTCAGCAACAGCAGCAACTCGAAGGGTGGAAGCATGCACCAGAGGCTTGCCAGGAGTGGTGAGTCACTGATTTGTGCTTTTTAATTTGAAGTCAGAGAGCAGAGGTTTCTGGGAAAGGAAGGACTTCTTATTTTTATTTCCATCCAGCTATATCAGTCAGTGTTTTCTCAACCCGAGACCCTAGCTTTGCAGGGCCTCCCACCTAACCACCTCCTCTAATCTTAAAGACCAGGGACATATCAGGTAAGCATCACTTCTTTTTAATTTGTGATCGGGGACTAGCAGGGACGGCAGTGCAGGGAGAGCAATGTTCCACCTGCATGATGTTTGAGGTGAGGGATGCCATTCGTGTCCCAACCAAGTACATCTGCAGGAAGTGCACCCAACTCTCACTCCTCCAAGACCGTGTTAGGGAACTGGAGCAGGAGCTGGATGAACTTCGGATCATTCGGGAGGCAGAGGCTGTGATAGATAAGAGTTACAGAGAAGTAGTTACTCCTAGGCACGAAGAAAGCTGGATGACTGTTTGAAGGGGGGAAGAAACAGTCAGTGGAGGGATCCCCTGTGGTTGTTCCCCTGAAAACCATGTATATCATTTTGGATACTGTTGAGGGGGACGACTTACCAGGGGTATGCAGTGGGGCCCAGGTCTCTGGCACAGACCCTGTTCCTGTTGCACAGAAGGGAAGGAGGGAAAGGAGAAGAGTGTTAGTCACTGGGGACTCAATAGTTAGAGGCTCAGATAGGTTTGTTGGGACCGATCGAGACTCACGGTTGGTGTGTTGCCTCCCAGGTGCCAGGGTCCGTGATGTCTCGGATTGTATCTTTGGAGTCCTGAAGGGAGAGGGTGACCAGCCTCAAGTCGTTGTCCATGTCGGTACCGACAATGTAGGTAGAAAGAGGGACAGGGACGTAAGGCAGGATTTCAGGGAACTAGGGTAGAAGCTGAGAGGTAGAACAAACAGAATTGTTATTTAAGATAAGTTACAGTGCGGAAACAGGCCCTTTGGCCCAACAAGTCCACACCGACGCACAACCCACCCAGACTCATTCCCTTACATTTACCCCTTCACCAAACACTACGTGCAATTTAGCATGGCCAATTCACCTAACTTGCCCATTTTTGGACTGTGGGAGGAAACCGGAGCACCCGGAGGAAACCCACGCAGGCACAGGGAGAATGTGCAAACTCCACACAGTCAGTCGCTTGAGGTGGGAATTGAACCCAGGTCTCTAGCGCTGTGAGACAGCAGCGCTAACCACTGTGCCACCGTGCCTCTCACACAATGTTGTGAAACTTTGATTAGATTATTTACAGTGTGGAAACAGGCCCTTCAGCCCAACAAGTCCACACCACCCCGCCACCCACCCAGACCCCTTCCCCTACATTTACCCCTTCACCTAACACAATGGGCAATTTAGCATGGCCAATTCACCTAACCTGCACATCTCTGGTTTGTTACCCATGCCACGTGATAGTGAGGCAAGGAATAGGGAGAGATATCAGCTGAACACGTGTCTGCAAGGTTGGTGCAGGAGGAAGGGTTTCAGGTTCTTGGATAATTCAGGCTCATCCTGGGGAAGGTGGGACTTTTACAAACAGGATGGTCTTCATTTGAGCCAGAGGGGTACTAATATCCTGGGTGGGAAATTTGCTGGTGCTATTCGGGTAGGTTTAAACTAGCTCAGCAGGGGGATGGAACCAGAGGTGTAGCTGCAGTGCACAGGAAGATGAGAGTAGGAAGGACAGGGAAAGGATTTCAGGGTCACAGAATGTGCTGACAGACTGCAAAGTGGTTTGAAGTGTGTTTACTTCAAGACCAGAAGTTCCTGAAATAAGGTAGGTGAGCTTGCAGCATAGATAGGTACCTGGGACTTCGATGTTGTGGCCATTTTGGAGACATGGATAGAGCAGAGTGAGGAATGGATGTCGCAGGTTTCAGGGTTTAGATCTTTCATTAAGAACAGGCAGGGTGGTAAAAGAGGGAAAGTCGTGGCCTTGTTAGTCAAGGATAGTATAACGGTGGCTGAAAGAACTTTTGACAAGGACTTGTCTACTGAGGTAGTGGGGACTGAGGTTAGAAACAGGAGAGTAGAGGTCACACTGCTTGGAGTCTTTTATAGGCCTCCGCAGAGTTCCAGGGAGGTGGAAGAGAGGATTAGCAAAATTATTCTGGGTAGGAGTGAAAGGAACAGGGTGGTCATTATGGGGGACTTTAACTTCCCCAACATTGACTGGAAATGCTATAACTCCAGTACGTCGGATGGATCAGTTTTTGTCCAATGTGTGCAGGAGGGTTTCCTGACACAGTATGTTGAAGGGCCAACAAGAGGGGAGGCCACACTGGACCTGGTGCTTGGTAATGAACCAGGCCAGGTGTTTGATTTAGTTGGAGGTGAGCACTTTGGAGAGAGTGACCATAATTCAGTTACGGTAAAAACAATGACTGCAGATGCTGAAAATCAAATACTGGATTAGTGGTGCTGGAAGAGCACAGCAGTTCAGGCAGCATCCAATGAGCGGCGAAATCAACGTTTCGGGCAAAAGCCCTTTCCTGATGAAGGGCTTTTGCCCGAAACGTTGATTTCGCTGCTCGTTGGATGCTGCCTGAACTGCTGTGCTCTTCCAGCACCACTAATCCAGTACATAATTCAGTTACGTTTAGTTTAGTGATGGAAAGGGATAGGTACATGCCACAGGTCAACAGTTATCGATGAGGCAAGGGCAATTATTATGCGATTAGGCAAGAATTAGGATGCATAGAATGGAGTAGCAAAATGCAGGGGATGGGGACAATGGAAATGTGGAGCTGGTTTAAGGAACAGATATTGTGTGTCCTTGATAGGTATGTCCCTGTCAGGCAGGGAGGAAGTGATAAGGTAAGGGAACTGTGGTTTACAACAGAAATTGCACCTTTTGTTACGAAGAAGGAGGCTTAAGAGTTGATAAGGCAAGATGGTTCAGATGAGGCGATGGAGAGTTACAGATCAGCTAGGAAGGATTTCAAGAGAGTTAAGAAGAGCAAAGAGAGGACAGAAGCAGTCTTTAACAAATAGAATAAAGGAGAACCCTAGAGCTTTCTATAGGTATGTGAGGAATAAAAGGATCATTAGGGTAGGAATAGGGCCAATCAAAGATAGAAGTGGGAAGTTGAGTGTGGACCCTGTCGAGATTGGAGAAGTGCTAAATGAACATTTCTCATCAGTTTTCACTCAGGAAAACAACAATATTGTTGAGGAGAAGTATGAGGTACAAGAAATTAGACTAGAAAGGATTGAAATTAGTTACGCACGGGTTTTAGCAATTCTAGAAGGAGTGAAAGTAGACAAGTCCCTTGGGCCGGATGGGATTTATCTGAGGATTCTCTGGGAAGCTAGGGAGGAGATAGCAGAGCCTTTGGCTTTGGTATTTGAGTCGTCATTGTCTACAGGTTTTGGTACCAGAGGACTGGAGGATTGCAAATGTGGTGCCCTTGTTTAAGAAGGGCAGTAGAGATGACCCAGGTAATTATAGACCAGTGAGCCTTACGTATGTTGTAGGAAAGGTTTTGGAAAGGATTATAAGAGATAAGATTTATAACCATCTAGCAAGCAACAATTTGATTTCAGATAGCCAACATGGTTTCGTCAAGGGCAGGTCGTGTCTCACAAACCTCATTGAGTTTTTTGAGAAGGTTACCAAACATGTAGATGAGGGTAGGGCAGTTGACGTGGTATCTATGGACTTCAGTAAAGCCTTTGATAAGGTTCCACATGGTAAGCTGTTGGAGAAAATGCAGAGGCATGGAATTGAGGGTGATTTAGCAGTTTGGATTAGAAACTGGCTTTCTGAAAGAAGGCAGCGAGTGGTGGTTGATGGAAAATATTCAGCCTGGAGTCCAGTTACTAGTGATGTGCCACAAAGATCTGTTTTGGGACCACCGCTGTTGTCATTTTTATAAATTACTTAGACGCAGGCATAGGTGGATGGATTAGTAAATTTGCAGACAACACTCAAGTTGGTGGAGTAGTGGACAGTGTGGAAGAATGTAACAGGTTGCAGGGGGACTTGGATAAACTGTAGAATTGGGCTGAGAGGTGGCAAATGGAGTTCAATACAGCTAAATGTGAGGTGATGCACTTTGGGAAGAATAACAGGAAGACAGAGTGGGTCAATGGAAAGATTCTTGGTAGTGTGGATGTGTAGAGGGATCTTGGAGTCCATGTACATAGATCCCTAAAAGTTGCCACCGAGGTGGATAGTGCTGTTAAGAAGGCATATGGTGTGTTAGGTTTCATTCCTAGAGGGGTTGAGTTCCAGAGCTATAATATCATGCTGCAACTACACAAAACGCTGGTGCGGCCACACTTGGAATATTGTGTACAATTCTGGTCCCCATATTTTGGGAAGGATGTGGAGGCGTTGGAAAAGGTGCAGAGGAGATTTACCAGGAGGTTGCCTGGTCTGGAAGGAAGGTCTTATGAGGAAAGGCTGAGAGACGTTAAACCTCTTCTCATTGGCAAAAAGAAGGCGAAGAGGGGATTTGATAGAGACATACAAGATGATCAGAGGATTAGATAGGGTAGACAGTGAAAGTCTTTTTTCTAGGATGATGACGTCAGCGTGTACGAGGGGGCATAACTACACATTGAGGAGTGATAGATTTATGACAGATGTCAGAGGCAGGTTCTTTAAGCTGAGAGTGATAAGGGCGTGGAATGCCCTACCTCCTAAGGTAGTCAACTCAGCCACATTAGCGAGATTTAAACAATCCTTAGATTAGCACAAGGATGATTTTGGGATAGTGTAGGGGGACAAGCTGAGAATAGTTCACAGATCGTCGCAACATCGAGGGCCGAAGGGCCTGTTCTGCACTGTATTGTTCTACGTTCTAAGATGTTGAGAAGCATCGAGTGAATAGCCAGAAACATTTTCCCATTACGGAAATAACGATCATGAGGGGGAGTAATTTCAAAGTAATTGGAGGAAGGTTTAGGGGAGATGTCAGAGGTAGAATCTTTGCAAAGAGAGTAGTGGGTGCGTGGAACACACTGCCAGTAATAGTAGTAGAGTCAGGTACATTAGGGACATTTACGTGACTCTTGGATATGCACATGGGAGATAGTACAATGAAGGATATGTAGGTTAGTCTGATCTTAGAGTAGGATAGAATGCCGGCACAATATCAAAGGCTGAAGGGCCTGTACTGTGCTGTACTGTTCTCTGTTCTTATGTTCTATGTTCGATAACCACCTTAATATTCTTACAGAAAACTGAGATCTCCTGATAAATTTGTTTCTCAATTTCCCATTGATTATTGGGGGGGTCTATAGTACAATCCCAATAAAGTGATCATCCTGTTCTTATTTCTCAGTTTCACTGAAATAACTTCCCTGGATATATTCCCAGGAATATCCTTCCTAAGTACAGCTGTAATATTATTCCTTATCAAAAATGCCACTCCCTCTCCTCTCTTGTTCCAGGATATAAATGCTACAGCAAGTATAGAAAGGGGGACATGAAACTGCTAGTCCTGTCCATCCCTGAGCCACGCCTCTGTAATTGCAAAGATATCCCACTCCTATGTTTCTAACCATGCCCTGAGTTCATCTGCCTTCCCTGTTAGGCCTTTTGCATTGAAATAAATAGTGTTTACTTTATCAGTCCTAACTCATTCTCTGCTTTGTTCCTGCCTGCCCTGACTGTTTGACTTGCTCCTTTTTCCAAGTGTACCAGTCAAGGCAGATCTCTTTCCTCACTATCTCCCTGGATCCCAATCACCATCTTGCTCATTTAAACCCTTCTGAGCAGCTCTAGCAAATCTCGCTGCCAGTATATTAGTCCCCTTCCAATTCAGGTGCAATCTGAACTTCTTATACAGGCCACTTTTACCCCAGAAGAGATTCCAATTATCCAAAAATGTGAATCCTTCTCCTCTGCATCAGCTCCTCAGCCATGCATTCATCTTCCTATTCCTACCTTCATTAGCTTGTGGCACCAGGAGTAATCCAGATATTACTACCTCAAGGACCTCCTTTTTAAATTCCTGCCAAACTTCCTCAATTCTCTCTTCAAAATCTCATCCTTTTCCCTTCCTATGTTGTTAGTTCCAATGTGTATGATGACCTCCTGCTGCTCCCTCTTCTCTTTGAGAATATTCTGCACTCTGTCTGAGATGTCCTTGATCCTGGCACCGGGGAGGCAACACACCATTCTGTTTTCTCGCTGCTGGCTGCAGAAGTGTCTGTCTGTGCCTCTGACTAGACAGTCTTCTTTCACAATCGATTGCTTGGAACCTGACATACCCCTTGTTATATTAGAGCCAGTCACAGCACCGGATACTTGGCAGTTCGTGCTACATTTCCCCAAGAGTCCATCATCCCCTACATTTTCCAAAACAACATGCGTGTTTGATACGTGGATAGCCACATGAGACTCCTGCACTACCTGCCTCCCTTTCCTACCTTTCCTGGAGGTAACCTATCTACCTGACTGTATCTGCCATCCATCACACCCCCAGCTTCTATAAGTTCCTCATTGCCTCTAACTGCTGCTCCAACTGATCCATGCAATCTGATTGGATTTGCAATCAAAGACACTTCCTGCAGACATAATCATCAGTAACATGGAAACTCTCCCTAGTCTCCCACATTCGACAGGAAGAGGATATCACTTTACTAAAGGCCACCTTTGCACCTTAACAATCTACAGACCCAAAAAATAGCCCAGTCTTCCTGCTTTGAAAAATACTGCTCCAGGCTAAATTAGTACCTAAGTGTTATCTTTTTAAAATTTAATCAAGAGTCAGATCTGAATAAAACATATAATCAAAAAAGGACCCACTCAACTCACTATAGTAGAAAAAGAAAGAACAGTGAAGTTCCACTTTAAGAGCTATGCACTCAGCTGCTCCCAATCTGTGAGATCTCCCACACAGATACCTCCAAAGTCAGCTGTGAATTTATTGGCTATTCCCTAGTTGCTATTCAGAAGGTGGTGGTCAGCTGCCAACATGAACCACGGCAGTCCACATGCTGTAGGTAGATTGATAATCCCCTTAGGAGGAAAATTATAGGTTTTAACTCAGTTACAATGAAAGAGGGGTGATATATTTCCAATTCAGGATGAGAGTGACTTGGAGAAGAACTTGCAAGTTGTGGTGTTTCCATGTATTTGCCTCCTTTGTCCTTCTAGATAGAAGTAGTTGTGAGTTTGGAAGGTGCTGTCAAAGAAGGCTTAGTGAATTTTTGCTGCCTATTTCACAGTACACATGGCTGCTGCAACTGTGCATTGGTGGTGAAGGGAATTAATGCTTGTGGATGTGATGCCAGTCAAATGAGTTGCTCTATCCTGGAAGGTGTCAAGCTTCTTGAGTGTTACTTGACCTGATTTCACCTAGGAAAGTGGGAGTATTGCATTACAATCTTCACTTCTGACTTGTGCCTTAGAAATGGGAGATAAGCTTTGGGGATCAGAAGGTGAGCTACTTGCCACAGTACTCCTAGGCTTTGACCTGCTCTTGTAGCTACTGTGTTTATGTGGCAAGTCCAATTAAATTTCTGGTCAATTGTAACCCCAAGGATGTTTATAGTGGAGGATTCAGTAATGGTAACACTATTGAATATCAAAGGGTGGTGGTTCGATTGTCCCTTATTGGAGATGGTCATTGCTGGTATTCATGTGGCATGCATGTTACTTGTCACTTAGCAGTCCAAGACTAGACATTGCCCAGATGTTGTTGTAATTGAACATAGACTGCTTCATTATCTGAGCAGTTGCGAACTTATAACATGGATAAATTTAATTAATTCTTAACAACTTTGTATTCAACTCATTACTCTATGTTGCTACTTGCTATGCTGTAAACATCATGATTTAACTTTTAATGCTGCCTGTGCTTGATGAACTGGTCAGGTTTGCTCTGACGAGTCATATTCTTCTGAATTCCAAACTCAGAGTCCCCTCTTAATGATGATAGATTTGGAGTTGTTGCTCCTGATGTCCCTTCTTTATGTTTTCTTCCAATCTTTCAGAAATGTTGATGACATATCCTTGCCCAGTACACACATGACTCATGCAAGGGTCATGTAAACAGGAGACATCTGTTTCCATGGTTCCTCTTATCAATCATATTTTATCCCTTTTTGCATCTTCAGAGGTTGAATGACCTTTACCACCAGCAGACTGGCTTTACCTCTTCCTTTACCAGCAAGCTGGTCTGGTGTTTATATAAAGTTAGCATCATTTCCCATTATGCACATTAGGCTTCACCTCTTTTAGCCACAGGGTCATACGATCCCTTTGATACACTAATTGTTTAGTGAATTGGATCACAAAATCCTTGGTCATACATCATTTTGTGTACACAGATATCTAATTCTAAGCCATGTTACAATTCCTTACAAGCATTATTAGTATTATTAATTTAAAACAATTTATTTTATACTGAAAGCAATCAATCTGTATTTGAGATGTGGGTTCACCCAATAGTTTTCCGTCATCTAGTGCTCATTTCTGTATTTACACACACAATTCCATATTTCATCTTCTCTTCCAACTTCCCAACTCTTAAGCATAATCAAGTGGTACATTTGATACCAACCATTATAATAATCAATGTGATGCAAATCTGGTCCATGTGTGAATTTGCATGTTTATACCACAGTTCTAAATGTTGTCTCAAAAACTAATTATTTTATTAGTTTTAATTCTTGTCCAGTTTCCCTGGCTTGTTCAATGACTTTAACAACATTTTGATGGGCTTTGACGAGCTGTTATCTAATCTATTGCATGTCTTCAGGCAGGTGCCTGATTTCAGTTTCCTGATTTCAGCAGTCAGTTTTTGAGAAGCTGCTGAACCCAAAGAAGCAGCTCCATGCTGATCCTCTCTCTCTCTCTCTCTGACATCTCTCCTGTAAGAACCTGTGTTTGATTTTACCTTTTTGGCCAAGGGTGTTTATGGGGTTGTTGCAAGTATTTGGAACAACATCATAAAGTTGCAACAGAGTTGATTGGGTTTTCAGATAAATTATGTTATTCTATATTATGTTCTCTTTTGTTCATGCATAAATAAATTCTGTTTTGTCTAAAACCAAGTAATTGGGCCAGCTGCATCACTCCTGGTACATACACTTTTCAACTGCTTAAAACAACTAGAAAAGTTAGGATCTGGGCTACCTTCTTGAAGTGGCCAGGTCGATAACAACCTGAGAGATGTGTAATTCAACTTCATCCTTAGGAATCATTGGGAGTCCTAATATCATCTCCAGGGCTTTAGCCATGATTCCTCCACAATTATTTCGAAGTTAGACTATTTCAAAGTTAGTTGGTTATTGGAATTGACAACTTGATACCTTTGGATGCATTTCCCTATTAGTCAGATCTGTGAGCTGCTCATTACCAATCCGAGATGAGACCTTCCCCAAGTTAGCCTGCTCTTAATTGTTCCAACATAAAATTACCATAGATGCTGCACAAAGTTTTATTCTGCTGTTTTTATCATCTTTTATCCTTCCCTTTTATGAGTTGGTTGATGGACTTAGCATATCCTTATCAGTACTGGATCAGTACGTGGTTTTCAGCCTGATTTCTATGGAATTCTCCCTCTGCATTCCATTCGCCATTGCCATTTAATTTATACAAGATCTGTTTGACCTTTCACGTAAAGATTTGGAGTTTGCTGCCCACATTTTCTATAACAAGGGTATTTACAGTGGATATCCCAGCTCTGCAAGCTGTTGTCCCATTATAAATTATGTGCCTCTTGTTGCCTTTCAGGTTTTAGCTCCAATCTCTCATCATTCCCTGTCTCTTGTTCAAATAACACTTCGATTAAATAGGCATACAGATTTCTAACATGGGAGGGACACCATTTCTGGCATCTAGATGGGCGGCACGGTGGCACAGTGGTTAGTACTGCTGCCTCACAGCGCCAGAGAGCTGGGTTCAATTCTCGCCTCAGGCAACTATATGTATGGAGTTTGCACATTCTCGTGGGTTTCCTCTGGGTGCTGTGGTTTTCTCCCACAATCCAAAAATGTGCAGGTCAGGTGAATTGGCCATGCTAAATTGCCCATAGTGTTAGGTGAAGGGGTAAATGTAGGGGAATGGGTCTGGGTGGGTTGCTGTTGGGAGGGTCAGTGTGGACTTGTTGGGCTGAAGGGCCTGTTTCCACACTGTAAGTAATCTAGATCTCAGTTACTTTTAAACCTACAGTCACAAGTTTATGTTATCATAAAGGACCTTAGCAGTCTCTTTCAGGACTAACCCATTTCATGGTCCATTTTCCAATTTGGGATAAGGATTGGGGGAACAGCAGGCAGTATTACCCCCTTAATCACAATATTAGTTAGTTCCATGTTCTTTTGTTCTTTGCAGCCAGCTTCCATACTTTGCTACTGGTCATTCTGTTCTTATTCCTGAAAGAACCCGATGTTTAATTGTTTTGTCTCACCTTTCCTGTGACGGAAAGCTCTGATATTCTCATACTTATCTGCCACACATTGCTGTTTACATCTTGAAACACTGTTCAGGCAGTACTGTATCTGCAGTTCAGCACAGAGTTGATTTTTACTTTCCTACGTCATAGTCAAATTGAACCAAGGGATAAAGTACCATGATCTGTTTTCACATACACTTCCAGGATCCCAAAACTTTGGGCACATGTCAATTACATCATCTACCCTACTGTTGTGCTTGAGCACCCTTCTTTACAGCTTCCTCCTTCCCATAGTCTTTCTCCTGATGTCTCAGTTCCTTGCCATGCAATCTTCACCATATTAGAGTCAAAGAGATGTACAGCATGATAACAGCCCCTCGGTCCAACCCGTCCATGCCGACCAGATATCCCAACCCAATCTAGTTCCACCTGCCAGCACCTGGCCCATATCCCTCCAAACCCTTCCTATTCATATACCCATCCAGATGCCTCTTAAATGTTGCAATTGTACCAGCCTCCACCACTTCCTCTGGCAGCTCATTCCATACACATACCACCCTCTGCATGAAAACGTTGCCCCTTAGGTCTTTTTTATATCTTTCCCCTCGCACTCTAAACCTATGCCCTCTAGTTCTGGATTCCCCGACCCCAGGGAAAAGACTTTGTCTATTTACCTTTTCCATGGCCCTCATAATTTTGTGAACCTCTATAAGGTCGCCCTCAGCCTCCGACGCTCCAGGGAAAACAGCCCCAGCCTGTTCAGCCTCTCCCTATAGCTCAAATCCTCCAATCTTTTCTGAACCCTTTCAAGTGGGCGGCATGGTGGCACAGTGGTTAGCACTGCTACCTCACAGCGCCAGAGACCCAGGTTCAATTCCTGCTTCAGGCGACTCTCTGTGTGGAGTTTGCACATTCTCCCTGTGTCTGCGTGGGTTTCCTCCGGTTGCTCTGGTTTCCTCCCACAATCCAAAAATGGGCAGGTTAGGTGAATTGGCCATGCTAAATTGCCCATAGTGTTAGGTGAAGGGGTAAATGTAGGGGAAGGGGTCTGGGTGGGTGGCGGGTTGGTGTGGACTTGTTGGGCCGAAGGGCCTGTTTCCACACTATAAGTAATCTAATCAAAGTTTCACAACATCTTTCCGATAGGAAGGAGACCAGAATTGCACGCAATATTCCAACAGTGACCTAACCAATGTCCTGTACAGCCGCAACCATGACCTCCCAACTCCTGTATTCAATACTCTGACCAAGCATACCAAACGCCTTCTTCACTATCCTATCTACCTGCGACTCCACTTTCAAGGAGCTATGAACCTGCACTCCAAGGTCTCTTTGTTCAGCAACACTCCCTAGGACTTTACCATTAAGTGTATAATTGGTGGTGACTATATCACCAATTGATTACCCGTCACTAGTACAATTCTAAACTCAATCTTGAAGGATTATCTGTTCTCCTGCGATGCACCAGGTAATCTCTGCTCTTAATTACAGTTTTCATTGACCAAATAGCCATCTAAATTAAAATCACCTTCCTGTCGGACTAGATGTTTATGACCCGAGCCCCAAACTCAAACCAACTGGTCAAGAGGTTTCAGTACTTGGGACCTTCTTTGCCCTGTTACAGTTCTGGGGTAACTGCAATGGAGACCAACGTTGCTGCCATTGGTGTGCCCTTTGAGCAATACCAGCCATTTGTCTTCCCTCAGGCAGGACCAATGGCAAGGGCAGGGGTGAGAGGGAGGTGGGGTGGGGTAGTAGGTTTGGTGTCATTTCACCTGCATCCAAGAAAAGGTGATCTTCATGGTTGTTCTGAGTGCTAAACAATTTTACTGATTAATATGATACTATCATATTTTTGCCAGAATCCAGAAAAGACTTGAATACCATAGAGGAGGGCCTGTTGAAAGACCCATTTTGATAGGTGCTGCCATTTGTGCAGCCTGCATATTGTCTGTTGCATCATTCTTTCTTGACTAAGAGCTGTTACTTCAGGTTGTGAAAAGTCAAGTCCTAGAAGGGTTTCTTCCAATTCCCTTCATTGGATGTCCTGTCACTGGGACATGAGGGATAAAGTTGTGGAGCTTGATACAGTATTGTGTACCAACATTAGGACAAAGGATAAAACTGCAATTTTCTGAAGCAAGTCTTTAAGGTTTGGTTTTTCCTTCGTACTATACTGCTAGATTGTGGATGGTAACTATGAGGAATTTCTGATTTATTCCAAATAAAATGATCCCAACTTGCAGGCCTTGATTGGACTCAATACTACATTGGAGTCTCCACCTCTGAATATCTACTGTACCAATATGTCAGCTGTGTTAGTTCTGGGGACCACTTCAACTGAAGGCATCAGTAATCATCAGGTCCTACATAATCTATTTGCAAGTTTATCCAGGATAAACCCTTCATCAGGAATAAGTCCTCAGATACTGCCTGACCTGCTGTGCTTCTCCAGCACCACACTTTTTGACTTTATGTATGCAAGCATCTAATTGAATTCTTGCCACTGTGAAAAACAAGAGTTTGTATCAGTGGACAGCAAACCCCTGCCATCGGCACCCTTTGTAAAACACATTATCTAAACAGCTCAAGGCCAAGCATAGTGTGTCTTAATTTACCTTTGTTTGCATGATGAATTGGATTATTCTGAGCACACACCAAACAAATGTCCATGTAATGCTTCACATTCTTCTCTATATTGGGCCACTGGCCCAACCTTTTAATTTGCTTCTGTGGTAGTTTCTATCCATTAGTGCCCCTGAATATCATGACATTGGTATATTATCAGATTATGGCCTTGTCCATTCCTAAGGTCATGACCATCCTTAAGGTGTATCTTACACTCCCACTTGTTATATAATGCAGAGTATGCTCCTTCTTGCGTTTGTTTTAAGTCACTGCCTCTGACTTGAGCCTATATTTGGTCTTTGACTTAGTTTGATTGACAATGATTACATCTACTTGCTCACCTATTGGGGTTTCCATGGTTCCCTTTCTTGAGTGCCTTGTTTTCATAATTCATTCTCTCGTATGTTCCCATATGGGGATGAATTTATGGTGTGTTTTTATTTTGGTAATTCCATATGCTTGGCCTTGACCTTCTGGGTGGGTTACGCTTCAGAGGGTTGGTGTGGACTTCTTGGGCTGAAGGGCCTGTTTCCACATTGTAGGGAATCTAATCTAAAATTTCAAAGAATTATGTCCCTGGACCCTGAGGTTAACACAACCCATGCCCTTAAATTAATTATTTAAGGCCTATCCTTGTTTGTTGTACCAAAATGCATTACTTCACATTTGACCAGATTGAACTTCATCTGCCCTTTTTCAGTCCATTGACCCATTTGATCAAGATCCTTTTGTAATCTTAGAAAACCTTCTTCACTGTCTACTATGCCACCAACTTTGATGTCATCTGCCAGCATACTAACCACGTCTTCTATCATCTCATCCAAATTATTTATATGAATGACAAACAAAAGAGGACCTAGAACCGATCCCTGTGGAACATCACTGGTCCAATGCCTCTAGTCCAAAAGCAACCCTTCACCACAACCCTCTGTCTCCTACTGTAAAGCGCATGATGTATCTAATTGGCAAGCTAACCCTGAATCTCATGTGACCTAACTTTCCTAATTACTAAAGTCCAAGTAAACAGAAGAGTTTACTAAAGTCCAAGTAAACAGAGAGTCTACTCCTCTGCCCTCATCAACCTTTTTGGTAACTTCCTCAAAAAAATTCAATCAAGTTTGTGAGATGCAATTTTCCTTGCAGAAAACCATGATGACTATCCTTAATCAATTTTTGTCTCTCTAAATGTCCATGAATCCTATCTTTTAAAATCACCTCCAACAATTTATCAGCAGTGAAATCAGACTCACAAGTCTATAGTTCCCTGTTTCTCCTTACAACCTTTATTTAACAAAGGTACAACATTAAGATCAGAGAAAAAAATGTGCTCTGCAATTGGGTGCAGTTTCACTAACATTGCTAAATGATAACAGCTAATAGAACATGGAACAATATAGCGCAGAACAGGCCCTTTGGCCCTCGATGTTATGCCTACCAGTAAACTAATCTAAGCCCATCCCCCTGCACTATCCCATCATCATCATCCATGTGCTTATCCAAGGATTGTTTAAATCTCCTTAATGTGGCTGAGTTAACAACATTGGCAGGCAGGGCTTTCCACGCCCTTACCACTCTCAGTAAAGAACCTGCCTCTGACATCCGTCTTAAATTTATCGCCCCTCAATTTGTAGTTATGCCCCCGCGTACAAGCTGATGTCATTATCCTAAGAAAAAGACTTTCACTGTCTACCCTATCTGATCCTCTGATCATCTTGTAATTCTCTATCAAATTCCCTCTTAGCCTTCTTCTTTCCAATGAGAACTTTCCCAAGTCTCTCAGCCTTTCCTCATAAAACTTTCCCTCCAGACCAGGCAACAACCTGGTAAATCTCCTCTGCATGTTTTCCAATGCTTTCACATCCTTCCTGTATTGGGGCGACCATAATTGTACACAATATTCCAAGTGCAGCCGCACTAGTGTTTTGTATAGTTGCAGCATGATATTACGACTCCGGAACCCAATTCCTTGACCAGTAAAACCTAACACACCGTATGCCTTCTGAACAGCACTATCAGCCAGGGTGGCAACTTTCAGGGATCTATGTACATGGACTCCAAGATCCCTCTGCACATCCACACCACCAAGAATCTTTCCATTGAGCCAGTATTCTGCCTTTCTGTTATTCTTGCTAAAGTGCATCACCTCACATTTATCTGCATTGAACTCCATTTGCCACCTCTCAGCCTAATTCTGCAGTTTATCCAAGTCCCCCTGCAACTTGCAACATTCTTCCACACTGTCCACTACTCCATCGACTTTAGTATCATTTGCAAACTTATTAACCCATCTACCTACGCTTGCATCTAAGTCATCCATAAAAATGACAAACAGCAGTGGTCCCAAAACAGATCCTTGTGGCACATCACTAGTAACCGGACTCCAGGTTGAATATTTTCCATCAACTACCACTCACTGCCTTCTGACAGAAAGTCAGTTTCTAATCCAACCTGCTAAATAACCATCAGCCCCATGCCTCTGCATTTTATCCAATAGTTTACTATGTGGGAATCTTATCAAAGGCTTTACTGAAGTCCATATACATCACGTCAACTGCCCTACCTTCATCCACATGCTTGGTCACCTTCTCAAAAAACTCAATGAGGTTTGTGAGACATGACATGCCCTTGATGAAACCATGTTGATTATCTGCAATCAAACTGTTGCTTGCTAGATGATTATAAATCCCATCTCTTATAATCCTTTCCAAAACTTTTCCTACAACATACGTAAGGTTCACTGGTCTATAATTACCTTGGTCATCACTACTGCCCTTCTTGAACAAGGGGACAACATTTGCAATCCTCCAGTCCTCTGGTACTAAACCTGAAGACAATAACAACTCAAAGATTAAAGCCAAAGGCTCTAACACCTCCTCCATAGCTTCCCAGAGGATCCTCGGACAAATCCCATCTGGCCCAGGGGACTTGTCTAGTTTCGCTCCTTCTAGAATTGATAACACTCTGCCTTACTAACCTCGATCCTTTCTAGATTAATATCTTGCATCTCAATCTCCTCCTCTATAATATTCTATGTTTCCTGAGTGAAACCTGACGAGAAATATTCATTTAACATCTCTCTGATCTCCCCAGGGTCCACACACAAATTCCCATTTTTGTTTTTGACTGGCCCTATTCTTACCCTTGTCATCCTTTTATTGCTCACATACCTATAGAAAGCTTTAGGGTTTTCCTTTATTCCCCCTGCTAAAGACAGCTCATGTCTTCTCTTTGCTCTTCTAAATCCCTCGTAGCTAATCTGTAACTCTCCATTGCCTCATCTGAACTATCATGTCTCATCGTCACATAAGCCTCCTTCTTCCGCTTAACAAGAGTTGCAATTTCTGTAGGAAACCACGGTTCCTTTACCTTATCACTTCCTCCCTGCCTGAAAGGGACATATCTATCAAGGGCACGCAATACCTGTTCATTAAACCAGCTCCACATTTCAATTGTCCCCATCCCCTGCATTTTGCTACCCCATTCTATTCATCCTTAGTCTTGACTAATTGCATTATAATTGCCCTTCCCCATCGATAACTCTTGCCCTGTGGCATGTACCTATCCCTTTCCATCGCTAAACTAAACATAACCAAATTATGGTCACTCTCTCCAAAGTGCTTACCTACCACTAAAGCAAACACCTGGCTTGGTTCCTTACCAAGCACCAGATCCAGTGTGGCCTCCCCTCTTGTCGGCCCTTCAACATACTGTGTCAGGAAACCCTCCTGCACAAATTGGACAAAAACTGATCCATCCGATATATTGGAGTTATAGCATTTCCAATCAGTTGGCAAAGTTAAAGTCCTCCATAATGACCGGAACTACACCTCAGGTTCCCATCCGCCTGCTGAGCTAGATTAAACCCACCGGAATATCACCAGCAAATTTCCCACCCAGGATATTAGTACCCCTCTGGTTCAAGTGAAGACCGTCACGTTTGTAGAGGTCCCACTTTCCCCAGAATGAGTCCCAATTATCGATGGACTTGAAATCCTCCCTGCTGCACCATCCCTGCAGCCACGTGTTCAGTTGAAATCTCTTCCTAGTCTTTGTCTCATTATGATGTGGCACGGGTAACAAACCAGAGATACCAACTCTATTTGTTCTAGCTCTAAGCTTCCACCCTAACTCCCTGAAATCCTGCATTACATCCCTATCCCTCGTTCTACCTATGTCGTTGGTACCTCTGTGGACCACGACTTGGATCTGGCTACCCTCTCCCTTAGGGACCCCAAAGACACGATCTTATACATCACGGACCCTGGCACCTGGGAGGCAACACCCCAACCGTGAGTCTTGTTCGTTACCAACAAACCTTCTATCTGACCCTCTATTGAGTCCCCAATGACTAACACTCTCTTCCTTTCCCCCCCTTCCCTTCTGTGTAACAGGAACAGAATCTGTGCCAGAGACCACTGCATACCCCTGGTAAGTCATTCCCTCTGCAATAGTATCCAAAACAGTATACTTGTTTTTTCAGAGGAATGACCACAGGGGATCCCTGCACTGACTGTTTTTTCCCCTTTACCAAGCTTCCTTCATGTCTCGGCGTAACTGCTTCCCTGTAACTCTTATCTATCATAGCCTCTGCCTTCTGACTGACCCGAAGTTTATCCAACTCCCGCTCTAGTTTCCTAACTGGGTCTTGGATGTGCAAGAGTTGGGTGCACTTCCTGCAGATGTACTTGGATGGGACACTAATGGTGTCAAATGTAATGCAGGAGGAACATTGCTCTCCCTGCACTGCCATTCTGCTAGTCCCCTTATCAGAATGTAAAAAAGGGAAGCTTACCTGATGTGTCCCTCGTGTTGAAGGTTAGAGTGGGTGGTTGGGTGAGAGGCCCTAAACGATAGGGTCTCAGGTTCAGAAAACACTCACTTACATAGCTGGAGGGAAATAAAAAAAAGTCCCTTCTTTCCCAGAAACCTCTGCTCTCCAATGTCAGATGTCAAGACTCAAATCATTAACTCAACACTCCCAACTGGCCCTTAGTCCAAGCTCCTGCCCTTTATGCTGCTGCTGTTGCTGAAAAACAGAAATGGAGGATTCCCGTGGTTGAGGTAAGTTTTAAAAGACTCAAATCAGTGACTCACCACTCCCAATAGGCCCCTAGCCCAAGCTCCCACCCTTCGTGCTGCTGCTGAAAAACAGAAATGGAATCGCTATTTTTATGACCTTTTTGGAAAAAAAAGCCAAGGACAGCATAACCTTGTTAAAGGAGCAGCATCATCACAGATGGATCTGAGACCCATGGGACAAAAGGTACTGAAAGGCAGCTTGAAGAGAGTAGGTGAAACATGTCAGCAACCTTTGCAAGGCTACAATGGTAACCTGTTGTATGGAAGAGTTAGATGAAAGGGAAACAGTAAATGCAAGACAAAACAGAAATTACATGTAAAAGAAACAGAGAATGTAAGATTGAAATAGGGATTAGATGAAAGGGAAATGGAGAATGCAAAATTAAAATAGGAGCTAGAGACTGTAAAATAGGAGAAAGGTAAATTATGCGAATGAGTGTCAGAGGAGGAACAAAGAAACCAGTTGAATTTACAACACAAGATCAGTTCCAAACCCAATGCGAAAGGACCTATGAGGAGGGATAAGAGGCTGTCAGTGAATATGACACTACCAAATGCTTTTAAGTTTTTTAAATTGTACAATGAAAGGGGAATGATCAATACTCCCAGCTCAGCTTTACTCTGGTTTGGTTTGGTTTTTAGCAGTCTGGCTGTTCACTGAAAGCAGTCAGGAAGCTGTGAAGCAGCTGGACCAAAATAGAAGAAGGCATTTGGTATGCTTTCCTTTATTGGTCAGAGTATTGAGTACAGGAGTTGGAGGTCATGTTGCGGCTGTACAGGACATTGGTTAGGCCGCTGTTGGAATATTGCGTGCAATTCTGGTCTCCTTCCTCTTGGAAAGATGCTGTGAAACTTGAAAGGGTTCAGAAAAGATTTACAAAGATGTTGCCAGGGTTGGAGATTTTGAGCTCTTGGGAGAGGCTGAACAGGCTGGAGCTGTTTTCCCTGGAGTGTCGGAGGCTGAGGAGTGAGCTATTAGAGGTTTACAAAATTATGAGAGGCATGGATAGGATAAATAGACAAAGTCTTTTCCCTGGGATGGGGGAGTCCAGAACTAGAGGGCCTAGGTTTAGGGTGAGAGGGGAAAAATATAAAAGGGACCTAAGGGGCAACTTTTTCACACAAAGGGTGGTACGTATATGGAATGAGCTGCCAGAGGAAGTGGTGGAGGCTGGTACAATTGCAACATTTAAGAGGCATTTGGATGGGTATATGAATAGAAAGGGTTTGGAGGGATATGGGTCAGGAGCTGGCAGGTGGGACTAGATTGGGTTGGGATACCTGGTCGGCATGGACGGGTTGGACTGAAGGGTCTGTTTCCATGCAGTATATCTTTATGACTCTATGACTCTAAGCAGGTCCATGCTGATCCTCCCTCTCTCTGATATCTCTCCTGAAAGACCCTGTGTTTGATTTTACCTTTTTGCCAAGGGGTGCTTATGGGGATTGTTGCAAGTATTTGGAACAGCATCACTAAGTTGGGATAATCTGTTAGGTTTTCATATAGGTTAAGTTATTCTGTATTCTGTTCTCTTTTTTTTGTGTTTCATTCAGTAATCTTGCAAATAAATTCTGTTGTTTTCAAAACTAAGTGGTTGGACCAGCTGCATCACTCTTGGGATATCCATCTCACACTTGCTTAAAACAACTAGCAAAATTAGGGTCCGGGCTACTTTCTTAAAAGGTTTTGAAGGGGTCTGGCCTGGTCTATAATACATCAATACTCTAACACAATAGTTGACCCATTCAGGCCATATATGACTTAGGTACTTTAGAGGACCAGTTCCTACTTGGGGCAATCCTCTGCCAATTTCTAAATACTTATATCAAAGCTTAGTTAAGAGGCAAGAGAAGTTACTGGGTTTGGAGTCCTGTTATTCTGCAGGGGACATACATTGCAAGAATGGTTTTCCTTCACTAAAATCCTGTCCAGACTCCAAGTCAATGCACGAGAGGTACGTTGAACACACTTCAAGGTTGATATCTAGAGTTCTACCCTTAACTATCATCTAACTCAGTTCTACAATTTCTGTATTACAGTTAGTCTGTCATGTGGGTGAGTCGGGCACAGTGTGACTTTAAAGTGATCGCTTCATTGTATCTGCCTCAGGGTCTAAACACTGCTGACCCTTGGACTGAGGCGTCAACTGGCATGATGACCAAAAGGATACGCAAACTGAAGTCTCGTATAATTTCATCTTTGTTAGTCGTTAAATCACTTAGAATATACATGTTTTTCATGCTTAACAACTTTGTATTCAATCACTACTCTAGCCTGCTACATTTAAACTTTATGACTTAAACTTTAATACTATCTGTGTTGGATGAACTGGCCAGATTTGCTCTGATAAATCATTTTCTTTTGCGTTCCAAACTCAGAGTCACATCTTCCCAATGATGCATTTGGAATTGTAGCTCTCAATGTCCCTTTTTTATGTTTTCTTCTAATCTCACAGAAAGTTCAATGATATATCCCTGCCCATGTCACTCATGACTCTAAGATTGCAGGGGTCATGTAAACAGGAGATTTCTGCATCCATGGTCCCTCCTGTCAGTCTTATTGTATTCCTCTTTGCATCCACAGAGATCAAACAACTTAGCAGTCTGATTTTACTTCTTCCTTTAACTGCAAGCTGGTCTGATGTTTATGTAATATTAGCATAATTTCCTATCATGCATTTTAGGCTTCAATTTTGTTTGCTACAAAGTCACAGTCAAGCAATGTAACCAAATGTTGGGTCATCTGATTGGTGCCCCTCAAAACCTTGTCCAAATACTAATATGAGCCCAGAGTACCTAACATATGTCTATGGCTTATACAAGCTCATGTGCATTGAGAATATGGCCCCTAAATCAAAGTTGTCAGACTGTTATTTGCAACAATAATCCTTATCAGCTGCATTTGGTTACCAAAGAACAGCAATAAGATTAAACTTTGCTAAAGGGTACAAGAAATTGAAACTTTTTGTCTTGAACTTAGCACTACAATGCAAGAAACAGAATTGAACAAAGGGTTACTATTGGTAGGTTTATCCTTGGCATGGAGATGCAGCAAGAACAGTTAACTGTCAATCTTAATTTCAGACCAGGCAAAAGATTCTGATTGGTCAGAATATTGCCATGGGATTGCAGCAGAGAGTGACTATCTCCATTAACTAATTTTTGTTGCCACATTGAAAAGGGGCCTGTGAATTTATGGATGTAGCTCCAGCACATGTAAGTACATCACATTACAAACCTGATGGATGAACTTAAATTGATCCTGAGTAGTGCCCAATCCACTGCAGATTACCTTGGAAGGGGCAAGTGTCTCAGAAATTTGAACAATAGGTGAGGTTAACTGCCTCATGCTGCTTCTACGGTGTTAATCCACCAGTAGTTTTATTAATTAACTGGATGCTGCTGCCAAGCTAAATAAACCATTTTGTCTGCTGCACACATGTATAATGTGATGTACCAGTTTCTGTGCTGGTGTTATGTTAGCTATATAGGTCATATAACCCAATGACTGGCAGTCCATCTCAAGCAACATATCCTGTTGAACATTTGCAGCCCATGCTTGCATGCTTCAGAAAAGTATATCCACTGTTAAATGTGATTCTGCCATTTCAAATCATTTATTAAATAATCCAGACTGTGTTAAATCATATTGGAAATGAATTTAAGATCATCAGTCAGGTTCGCAATGTGATACATATATACATTCTAGAAGCTACATATATTAACCCACAGAACCCTGTTTTATATGGGCAAAAGGAATTAGTTAAGAGAGATGGTCAGTCTCTGCTGAAGCCCCATGGCAACATGCTGACTAATTCAGAGTCCACCTGCGTGGACTGAGAATTTAGATTGACAAGTAACTGGACCAAGAATTTAAATTTGAAAAGTGCAGTACTGGAAAAGAACAGCAGGAGAGGTAGCATCCGAGGAGCAACACAGTTGACCTTTCCGGCATAAGCCTTTCATCACTGATGAAGGGCTTATGCCTGAAACAACAACTCTCCTGGTCCTCAGATGCTGCTTGACCTGCTGTTTTCCAGCACCACATATTTTGACTCTGACTCTTCAGCATCTGCCATCCTCACCTTCTCCGAGAATTTAAATTGACAAGTAACTGTTTTTGCTGCATCTCTACATTAATGACTGGTTGGGCAATCAGCACCTTTTTCTCATGCTGAACAAAATGATGTACTTTTGTTCAAGCATGTTCCTTGTTCCTGGTTCTGATTCATGCAAGATGGAAAGCTTCAACTTCTTAACTACTTTTAGCAATGGTTACATTCTGTACCATCAAGAAATGATTTAAACTGCTGAGGCAAAGGTATAACCATGTCCTGCAATGTTTTGGATATTGGTAACAGATACAATTCTGACAAAATTTGATTTAAATTGACGAGTATTTGGTCTCTCAGTGAATGAAGAGACATGGGGGTCAGATGAGAAAGTGGATTTGAAGCCAAAGGTCAACTACAATGGGTATTAAATGGTGAACAGGCTATGTGTGCTTTTTCCACTTCTTCCCCTATTTCTTGTGTTCTTCCTCATTTACTCTTGAAATTGAGAGATGTGAACAAAAACAGGAAATACTGGAAATAGTCAGCATTAAATCCTGAGTAATTATAAAAGGTAGACTGATCAGTTATTCATGATATTGTATGATTCACAATAGCATAATAAGAATGTTTTCATCTTCAACAACTGTTGGATAGCCAAGCAGAGCTTGGTTTTTGTTCAATTATTTACTAATGTGTTATAATCTATTTTCTAAGATTTGATTTGTTGGGAGGTGTAAATTATTAAAACGGAGATTTAACTGTGGTGAAAATGACATGTGTAACAAAGATAACAACTTTCTCCTCCATGGGAGCTACTTTGGAGGGAACAATTGATTAAATTTGACATCCCGCCTGGTTGTAGCACATCTGAACTGTGATATGCCTCAGGCTCTTAACCTCCTTTGTCTCAGAAGCAGCCTCTTTGGGATTGGTTCAGATTTAACCAAATCACCATATTTTCCAGATTAAAATCTGCAACAGAGCCACTGAGACCCTCCTCAGGGAGCATTTTTCTCCATGCCATAACAGATATCACAGCCTAACAGTATTTCCTTTTATACAAGGGATCCTTCTAAAGATATAGATGTCATGAGAATTTTGGGATAAATTATCCCAGGCCCTGAAGAATATGGCCCAGTGGTATGTCATTTGGGAAAATATAGCAAGTGAAAAATGAGATTCTCAATATCAAAACAAAATCTGAATTTCCATACAAAATTTTAATGTAGAGCAGAGAATCTTGCTAATGAGTAGTGCGGGACTGATTATCATGTACTATTATCTCATTTCCTAATCTCGACTCATGTACGTACACTTTGCTATCTTCCCAGGCCATGGAGAAAAAGTAGATGATGACAATTCCCAACTTGGAATCTGAATGAATTCCTGGTCAAGTTCTTGCAGCTCCTTATCATTCTCTCTGGGCTGCCATGTTGGCCAGCATTTCCCCACATCTCATGATATGCACCATGGACAGTGAGCATCTGTTAATGCTGTTTTCTCGCCAGATGCAGCCAGACCTCCTGAGTTTCTCCAGCACTTTGCATTATGGAGATTAGCATCAACAAAGCACCAGCCTCATCACCTAATCATGGCACAGTTGAGACTTTTAATACACTGCAACAATTCAATACTGCACTTTGGAACTTACCAACATTTATGTTGCAATGCTGCTACCAAGTCACTTAGTAGCAGGAACAGCCCCTCGTCTAATTTTTCAGAATAAAGTGCATTACAGGGCTCTGAGCTTGTTTTCTTAGCACCCAATCACTTTGCACTCACTCAGACACTCACAGCATTTCTGCCTTGCCTTTTGGTTTAATGTAGATAGCCCCGCAGAGTGTCATGTCTGGCAGCAAGGAACAGTCAAGAGTTAACATGATCAGTTCGGGGCTGATCCATCGTCAATCAGGAAAGCTGTCCAAAGTGAGTGAATAGGAAAGGCAGAGGACAGAAGGGTGAGTAGTTTTGGGGTATGATGTAAATAACAGCCATTGAAGGAAGGTGCTGCAAGCAATATTGAAAGTGATAGACTAAGAGCCTCAGCAGCAAATGGGTGAAATGGCAGAGTTGGATTGAGTGTGAGATAGCAGAGGGAAGGTTTCTGTGGCATTACTGCACATTTCTCCAGACTGTGGATGCACTGACCTGGATGGCTACTTCAGACCAAGCCGGCAGTATTTGACATAGTTTGCAACTGGGGTTTAAATATGATGCCCTTGGCATGGACGCTGCAAGGTCCTGGCACCAGCGAGCATTTCTTCACTTGTAAATACAAGGTAGTGCAAGAGTGTATCTGTGGAGGTATGCACATACTGAATGAGGTCAGCAGTGCTTGAGAAAAGTGAACATGGCTTACAGAAGGAAAT
This sequence comes from Chiloscyllium punctatum, assembly GCF_047496795.1. Classification (NCBI taxonomy): domain Eukaryota; kingdom Metazoa; phylum Chordata; class Chondrichthyes; order Orectolobiformes; family Hemiscylliidae; genus Chiloscyllium; species Chiloscyllium punctatum. The sequence continues at coordinate 49,574,329 of NC_092762.1, read as the reverse complement.
CTTTCATGAAACCCCTGAAACTGACACAGCCAAAGTTTGGGGGAATTTAGCCATCTAGTGTTTGATGTGAGTCTAGAAAGCTCACAAATATTTGTCTGTCTATACCACCTAAATCTAATTGGAATTGAATTCACAGTTTACACTTAACACCTCAAATGTATCAAAATGTTCTCAAGTACATCACAGGGGTATAATTAATGAGGAGAAAGTGAGGTCTGCAGACGTTGGAGATCAGAGTCGAGAGTGTGGTGCTGGAAAAGCACAGCCTGTCATGCAGCATCCGAAAGCAGGAAAACCGATGCTTTGAGCATAAGCCCTTCATTAAAGAGCCAAGGACATGTGACCAAATACCTCATCAAAAAGAGAGGTTTTAAAGGAGGAGGGAGAGAGGAAAAGAGCCAGTGTCGCATAGGTGGGAACTCCAGAGTTTGGATAGGCAGCCAAATGCCTGGCCACATTGGTAGTATGATTAAATCAAGGATGTGAAGCCTGAATTGGAGGAAATTAGAGATCTCAGCAGATGGTTCCTTTGAGGGAGATTACAGAGGTAAGGTGACAGATCTTAAATTTGTCTTTGCTCCTTCCCAAAACAACATCTGAATAAAAATAAGTATATACATCTAAACTACATTGTGCATTATCGATGCTCTACTGTCTACATTCTAAATATAGAATGCCAACACTGGCCACTCAGGACTACCTCCCTCTTCCCTTCAGTCTGTAGACATTTGAGGACTGGTGAGTGTAGAAGCAGAATTATTTGCCCAGATGTTTCCACATCCGATCAGGGTAGGACCTTTGCAGACCACATAGTTCCCAGACTCACATCAAATTTGGGAGAACAGGTTCCAACAATAAAAATAAAAGCTAAATATCAGAGAAACCCTGGTCCCACACTAGTCTGGGAACACATGGCTTTTCATCTCATTAGTATTATTCGAATATCAACATTTGTGTTTAACATAAAACCTTAGAGTGCTTTTTAAAAATGTTTATTTCAACGCCTAAGTTCAATGACTTAATATCTATGAATATTAATGAAAAGTCTGCTGTTTGTTGTTACCATTGAGATAAGCTTAAAGAGTAAGGGAAATTTAGGACAAATGGTGTTTTGAGTCTGACTCAATCATTTTATGTTGACAAAGCAGATTTCAAGGCCACTATTACTGTTATAATTGTTGATGCCAAGGTGCATATGACAATATGCTCAGCAAAACTCAAATGAATGTGTGATGGAACGTCATGCTGATTCTAAGATTTGCAGTATCTTTCAATCACTTTCTATGCAGGAAGCAAATTTATTTTCTTTGTATTTTCCACTTCCAATTTTCTCTCTTTTTTAACTCTCTATCATGGCTCTTGAGTCTTTTTGAGTATAATTTTGTACAAGTTCTTCATGTCTGGATGCAATCTGAATGTAGGCAACCTGATCAACTAAAGTGTCCAAACAGCCCAAAAATGATCCTGACCTAATTGAATGTTTACACAATTTGTTTTCTAAATGCTCTTGGAGCACAACTGTGAGCAGATTGCAGGTTATTTATTAACATCTTCCAGATTATACCTTTGAGGATGTTCTTAGAATCGTTAATAGCTAGGTCGGGTGGTGTAGTTGTTACATTAATGGACTGGCAATCCTAAATATATTAATTCAAATCCTACTTCGAATTGAGTGTAATAAATTAAGTGCTGGAAATTAAAAGCTGTTCATCAGTACACTGATCATGAAACTTTTAGATTATTGGAAGAAATGCATTTGTGAATGCTCTTTCAGAAAAGTAGAATGAAGTTGGGCATAAATATGACCCCAGTGCCACACCAATATCATTTGCATTTAATTGTACTCTGAAGTAGCTGAGCAAAGTACACAGGCAACCTGGATGAGGAAAAAAATGCTGGACATTCCATGAGCTTCCATATCCTGAGAATGAATAATAACAATAATTCTCCAAGGTCAGCTAGCAAGATATAGGATGGAGATTGAACTTGGTCCTGCTCTATAGTTGTTTTTATCATAACAGGTAGCTTGAGGTGACTAGGTACTGAAGCCATCAGCACAATGTGTGACAGTGGAAGTAAATATGACCTGTACTGAGGATTAGTGCACAAATCTCAAAGTAATTCTCACTTAATGTATTGTGTGTTATTCCAATCATTCCGCTTTGAGAAAGACACCTGGCCAGACAACAAGATCAGGGATTGGGGTTATGAAGAAAAGCTGCAGAAACTGCTTACATTGGAGGAGGAGGATCACAGATATTAAGGTATAGACAATAGATAAATATGATTGCCGATTTTACAAGAGGACATAGCTTTCTGTTCAGAAGAGACTAACAGCTTATATCCAGCTACTGTACTTTAAACAGAGGCTGAATAGATTTTCAGGGAGGTAGTGAAAATAAATTGTGTTAGCAATTGAAGACAGAAGTCTAGAGGTGGTGAAAGTAAATTGTGTTAGCAGTCGAAGATAGAAGTCTAGAGAAACATTTGACAATGTAAAATTATATCCCAACACTGGGCCACAGTGCTCTAGGCTGGCTTTGCACATTCTTACATTCCATGAATGTTTATGAATCATAAGGACCATGTAGCAGACAGGCAGAGAGAGAGAGAGAGCTAGATTAATTTGTGCTGATTGGAATAGGTTCAAATTCCAACTACAATGGTCTATTATGGAAAAAAATAGGTGTTTGATGAGTCTCTGCTAAGTGGTTAAGGTTTTCACTATTCCTAAGTTTTAATTTTTAACATAGTACACAAATTAGTGGAATAACTAATAAAATATATAAAAGGCAGCATAAGTAAGTGAATAATGTAATTAAATAATTAATAAACCGATTAAGGATGGCAGGACAGGTGATGTGCCAAGGCTGCAGCACATGGGAGCTCCTGGATACTTTTCTGATCCAGGGCAAACATGTCATCAGTAAGAGTTTGAAGTTCAAATGGCTTGGACTTAGAGTTTATGAGCTGGAGACTAAATTACAGCCACTGCAAGGCATCAGTGAGGCGGGGTGGGGGGATGGGGGAGATGAATATCAAAATTCTTTGTATTAGTTGGTAGTCACTCCATTTAGGATCGGGTCTTCTGATTTAGTCAGTGGTCAGGCACAGGTATGATTGAGGCAGGAAAGGTAACCCAGAGGGTAGGAGTGCATGAATGTCAGCCTCTGCAGTTCTCCAATAGGTTTGAGATTCTGTTTGGATGACAGCAGATGCTGGAGAGTGAATGAGCAAACTGACCAGGCTACCATGACACAGGAAGCCATTCAAGTAGTCGAGAGGGAACTGGGATGACAAAGGATAATGTAATAGAAGTAGTAGATGATAGGAGAATGAAGGGGATTGATAGTGTTCTCTACAGCAAAGAGTGAGAATCCAGGTAGCTGTGTTGACTGCCTGGTTATCAAGGTTCAGGACATTTGCTCGGGGCTGGAGCGGAATTTGTGGTAGGAGGGGACGATCTTGTGGCTGTGGCTCTTGTAAGTACCAATAACATAGATAGAACTAGGGCAGTAGTTCAATATAGATATTATGAGAAGGGAGGCACTAAACTAAAAAGCAGAACCTTAAAGATTACAATTTCTCAATCATTACCTGAACTGAGAGAAAGAAACCCACACTACTAACTGATAGAGCAGTGAACCTGCACAGGGTACTGCCTTTGCCGTTTGAATTCATGTATCGCTGGATATCAGAGTTCATGGGAAAATTAACAAACAATGAAATTCACAACTGATCTTGGAGGAACCTGTTTGGGAGAGGTCACAGCACAGAAACAGATAAGTGGATATTTTAAGTGTGGCCTTACAGTAAGTCTGCAGCAGTAAACTGAGTGGGTTATTTCTTGATTATATGTTTTATTGAGATATGTCCCTTGATTAATCTTAAAATATAAGTCATAAGTATTAATTTAACATGGAGCAGTGTTTTGTAGAGGAATAAGACAGTGCTATTTTCTGTAGATTGAAAGAAGCAAAAATGGCCCTTAGTAGAGTGATATACTCTTCTTCTTGGATGTGGGAGCTTAGGGAGAGTTTACGGGTTACTAAGGATTATATCTGCAAAAAATGATGTTGGTTGTGAATCCTATCAGATCGAATGGATCAGTTGGACAGTTCCTAACTGTCTGAGACAGTTAGGAATTTATAAGAGCAAGGAGATTCTGATGGATGGCAGTTATAGGAAGGGGGAAAGGTTGTAGATACAGTCACATAGATGGGTTAACTCCAGGAAAGGTAAGAGAGGTAGGCAGCTAGTGCAGGAGACTCTGTGGCTATACCCATTTCAAACAGATATGATGTTTTGGAAAATGTAGGGGGGTGATGGATTCTCAGGGGAATGTAGCGCCAACAGCCAAGTTTCTGGTATTGAGACTGGCTCTAATATAACGAGGGGAATGTCGGCTTCCAAGAGATCAATTGTGTTAGGAGATTCTGTAGTCAGAGGTACAGACAGACGTTTCTGTGGCCAGCAGAGAAAAAGCAGAATGGTGTGTTGTTTCCCTGGTGCCAGGATCAAGGATGTCTCAGCGAGGATGCAGAATGTTCTCATGGGGGAGAGGGGCCAGCAGGAGGTCATTGTCCACATTGGAACCATGTCATAGGAAGGGAAAAGCTTGAAATTCTGAAGGGAGATTACAGAGAGTTAGGCAGAAATTTAAAAAGGAGGTCCTCAAGGGTAATAAGGGATGAACGGACTTGGGGCATTCTAGCGAAGTTTGCCGATGATACGAAGTTAGGTGGACAGGCAGGTAGTACTGAGGAAGTGGGGAGGCTGCAGAAGGATCTAGACAGTTTGGGAGAGTGGTCCAGGAAATGGCTGATGGAATTCAATGTGAGCAAATGTGAGGTCTTGCACTTTGGCAAAAAGAATATAAGCATGGACTACTTTCTAAACGGTGTGAAAATTCATAAAGCCAAAGTACAATGGGATCTGGGAGTGCTAGTCGAGGATTCTCTAAAGGTAAAAATGCAGGTTGAGTCCGTGATTAAGAAAGCAAATGCAATGTTGTCATTTATCTCAAGAGGGTTGGAATATAAAAGCAGCAACGCGCTACTGGGCCTTTATAAAGCTCTGGTTAGGCCCCATTTGGAGTACTGTGTCCAGTTTTGGTACCCACACCTCAGGAAGGACATACTGGCACTGGAGCATGTCCAGAGGAGATTCACATGGATGATCCCTGGAATGGTAGGTCTAACATACGAGGAACGGCTGAGGATCCTGGGATTGTATTCATTGGAGTTTAGAAGGTTAAGGGGAGATCTAATAGAAACTTACAAGATAATACATGGCTTGGAAAGGGTGGATGATAGGAAATTGTTTCCGTTAGTCGAAGAGACTAGGACCCGTGGACACAGCCTTAGAATTAGAGGGGGTAAATTCAGAACTGAAATGCGGAGACATTTCTTCAGCCAGAGAGTGGTGGGCCTGTAGAATTCATTGCCGCAGAGTGCAGTGGAGGCCGGGAAGCTAAATGTCTTCAAGGCAGAGATTGATAAATTCTTGATGTCACAAGGAATTAAGGGCTACGGGGAGAATGCGGGTAAGTGGTGGAGTTGAAATGCCCATCAGCCATGATTGAATGGCGGAGTGGACTCGATGGGCCGAATGGCCTTACTTCCACTCCTATGTCTAATGGTCTTATGGTCTTAATATCTGGATTACTCCCAGTGCTACGAGCTAGTGAGGGCAGGAATAGGAGGATAGAGCAGATGAATGCATGGTTGAAGAGCTGGTGTATGGGAGAAGGATTCATATTTTTGGATCATTGCAAGCTCTTTTGGGGTAGAAGTGACCTGTACAAGAAGGACGGATTGCACCTAATGAGGGGTATGTTGGGTTCCAAGAGATCGATTGTGTTAGGGACTCTCTAGTCCAAGGTACAGATAGACGTTTCTGTGGCCAGCAGCGAAAAATCAGAATGGTGTGTTGTTTCCCTGGTACCAGGATCAAGGATATCTCAGAGAGGGTGCACAATGTTCTCAAGGTGGAGAGGGGCCAGCTGGAGGTCATTGTACGAACCAATGACATAGGAAAGGAAAAGGTTGAGATTCTGAAGGGAGATTGCAGAGAGTTAGGCAGGAAATTAAAAAGGAGGTCCTCAAAAGTAGTACTATCTGGATTAGTCCTGCTGCTACAAGTTAGTGAGGGCAGGTATAGGAGGATAGAGCAGATGAATTCATGGCTGAGGAGCTGGTGTATGGGAGAAGGATTCATATTTTTGGATCATTGCAAGCTCTTTTGGGGTAGAAGTGACCTGTACAAGAAGGACGGATTGCATCTAAATTGGAAGGGGCCAAAATACTGGCAGGGAGATTTGCTGGAGTTGCTCGGGAGGATTTAAACTTGTAAGGTGGGGGAGTGGGACCCAGGGAGATAGTGAAGAAAGAGATCAATCTGAGACTGGTACAGTTGAGAACAAAGACAAGTCAAACAGGACAGACAGGGACAAAGCAGACAACAAGGTAGGACTGATAAACTGAATATACTTCAATGCAAGAGGCCTAACAGGGAAGGCAGATCAACTCAGGGCATAGTTAGGAACATGGGACTGGGTAATCATAGCAATTACAGAAAATGGCTCAAGGATGGACAGGTCTGGCAGCTTAATGTTCCAGGATACAAATGCTACAGGAAGGACAGAAAGAGAGGCAAGAGAGGAGGGGGAGTGCTGTTTTTGATAAGGGAGAGCATTACAACTGTCCTGAGGGAGGATATTCTCGCAAATATATCCAGGCAAGTTATTTGGGTGGAACTGAGAAATAGGAAAGGGATGACCACTTTATTGGGAGTGTATTATAGACTCCCAAATAGTCAGAGGAAAATTGAGAAACAAATTTGTAAGGAGATTTCAGCTATCTGGAAGAATAATAAGGTGGTTATGGTAGGGAATTTTAACTTCCAAACATAGACTGTGACTGCCATAGTGTTAAGGGTTGAGATGGAGAGGAATTTGTTAAGTGTGTACGAGAACATTTTCTGAATCAGTGTGTGGATGTACCTTCCAGCGAAGGTGCAAAACTTGACCTGCTTTGGGAAATTAGGCAGGGCAGCTGACTAAGTTGTAAGTGGGAGAGCACTTTGGGGCCAGCGACCATAATTCTATTAGATTTAAAATAGTGTTGGAAAAGGATAGACCAGATCTAAAAGTTGAAGTTCTAGACTGGAAAAAGGCCAATTTTGATGGTATTAGGCAAGAACTTTCAAAAGCTGATTGGGGGCAGATGTTTGCAGGTAAAGGCATGACTGGAAAATGGGAAGCCTTCAGAAATGAGATGAGAGTCCAGAGAAAGTATATTCCTGTCAGGGTAGAAGGGAAGGCTGGTAGGTATAGGGAATGCTGGATGACTAAATAAATTGAGGGTTTGGTTCAGAAAAAGAAGGAAGCATGTATCAGGTTTAAGACAGGATAGATCAAGTGAATCCTAAGAAGAGTGTAAAGGCAGTAAGAGTATACTTAAGAGAGAAATCAAGAGGGAAAAAGGGGGACATGAGATAGCTTTGGCAAATAGAGAATCCAAAGGGTTTTTACAAATACATTAAGGACAAAAGGGTAACAGAGGGTAGTGGTGGACAGTTGTTTTTCAGACTGGAGGCTTGTGACCAGTGGAGTACCACAAGGATTGGTGCTGGGTCCACTACTTTTCATCGTATATATAAATGATTTGGGTGTGAGCATAAGAGGTATATTTAGTAAGTTTGCAGATGACACCAAAATTGGAGGTGTAGTGGACAGTGAAGAGGGTTACCTCAGATTACAATAGGATCTGAACCAGATGGGCCAATGGGCTGAGAAGTGGCAGATGGAGTTTAATTCAGGTAAGTGCGAGGTTCTTGCATTTTGGAAAAGCAAATCTTAGCAGGACTTACATACTTCATGGTAAGGTCCTAGGAAGTGTTGCTGAACAAAGAGACCTTGGAGTGCAGGTTCATAGCTCCTTGAATGTGGAGTTGCAGGTAGATAGGATAGTGAAGAAGGTGTTTGGTATGCTTTCCTTTATTGGTCAGAGTATTGAGTACAGGAGTTGGGAGGTCATGTTGTGGCTGTACAGGACATTGGTTAGGCCATTGTTGGAATATTGCATGCAATTCTGGTCTCCTTCCTATCAGAAAGATGTTGTGAAACTTGAAAGGGTTCAGAAAAATTTACAAGGATGTTGCCAGGGTTGGAGGATTTGAGCTATATGGAGAGATTGAATAGGCTAGGGCTTTTTTTCCCTGAAGCGTCGGAGGCTGAGGGGTGACCTTATCGAGGTTTACAAAATCATGAGGGGCATGGATAGGGTAAATAGACAAAGTCTTTTCCCTGGGATGGAGGAGACCAGAACTAGAGGGCATAGGTTTAGGGTGAGAGGGGAAAGATATAAAAGAGACCGAAGGGGCAACTTATTCATGCAGAGGGTGGTACATGTATGGAATGAACTCCCAGAAGAAGTGGTGGACGCTAATACAATTGCAACATTTGCAAGGCATCTGGATGGGTATATGATTAGGAAGGGTTTGGAGGGATATGGGCCAGGATTGGACCGAAGGGTCTGTTTCCGTGCTGTACATCTCTATGACTCTATGTGTTCAAATTGGCAGAGCATACATAGGAGTAAACAGATAAATATGTGGTTCAAAGACTGGTCAGAACAAGTGGGTTCCAGTTTATAAGTCATGTATTTTCAAAACAGTCTACACTTGAACAATATAGTCGCCAAACCATTAACTTACCACCTTTCTTACATAATGGCATTACTTTAATCAACTTCCAGTCTTCTGGCATTTCATCTGTGGCTATCGATGATACAAATATTTCAGCAAGAGGCCCAGCAAACTCTTCCCTAGTTTCCCACAAAGTTCTGAGATACACCTGATCAGGTCCCGGGGATTTATCCACTTTTATGTGTTATAAGACATCCAGCACCTCCTCTTCTGTAATATTGACACTGTTAAAGGTATCACTATTTATTTCCACAAGTTCTCGAGCTTCCATATCCTTCTGCACTGTAAATACTGATGTGAAATACTCATCTAATATCTCATCCATCTCCTGTGGTTCCGCACATGGATAGAATTGTTGATTTTAAGGGGCCCTATTCTCTCCCTAGTTACTCTTTTTCCCTTAATATATTTGTAGAATCTCTCAATTATCCTTAATTCTATTTGCCAAAGCTATCTCATGTCCCCTTTTCACTCTCCTAATTTCCCTCTAAAGTATGCTCCTACTATCTTTGTATTGCTCTTGGGATTCATTCAATCCCAGCTGTCTGTACCTGGCATTAGTTTCCTCCTTTTTCTCGACCAGAGCCTCAATTCATCCAGCATTCCCTATACCAACCAGCCTTGCCCTTTGCATTAACAGTAACATACTGTATCTGAACACTCATTATCTCATTTGTAAAGGCCTCCCACTTTCCAACCATCTCTTTATCTGCAAGTAGCCTCTCCCAATCAACTTTTGAAAGTTCTTGCCTAATACTGTCAAAATTGGCCTTATTCCTATATAGAACTTTAACTTTTAGATCAGGTCAATCCTTTTTAATAACTATTTTAAAACGAATAGAATTATGATCACCAGCCCGGAAGTTCTCCCCCACTGACACTTCAGTCACTTGCTCTGCCTTTTTTCCCAAAAGAAGGTCAAGGTTTGCTCCTCGAGTAGGTACTTTCACATACTGAATAAGGACATTTTCTTGTGCACACTTATCCAAGCCCTTAACACAATGGCAGTCCCAGCCTATGTTTGAAAAACATAGTTTAAAATTCCCTTGCATTACAACCCTGGTATTCTTACAGATATCTGAGATCTTACATATTATGAAGAGGTTTTGCAAATGAGAGTGTTTTTCATTGTGAAATGTGTTTGATGAGTACTCCATTAGATTGGGAATGGGACAGAAAAAGGGGAATCGATGGGAGGATGAAGGGGGAATAAGGGTTTGAAGGCATCATAAAAAGACATCATAAAAATGGGTTGATGGCCCAGTAAGCAGTTACAGACTGTAGCCTGCCAGTCTGCAGATCTTTTGTAATGTCTCACATTTTCTCCTGCATTTCAATATCATTCCTCTCGTTTCTTTCGCTAGAACTGTCTGCAATATTTAAATGTAGTCTAACAAAGATTCTGCGTAACCTTGATGTAATTTCTCTGCCTTTGAATTCTATTCCTTCAGAAATTAACCCTGTGCATTGTTTGCACTCATTACAGGTTTGCTAATCCTTAACGTTACTTTTAATAATTTGAGAACTTGTGCTATGAGATACCATTGCTTCTCTTAGGCTGCCTTGGGAAATAAGAATCTATCAAAAGCGTCATTTCATGCTTACCTGATTTGAAGTTAACCTGCTGCTTACAAACCAATTTGCCATCTTGTCACTATCTTGGGGGCAACATGAAAATGAGCCTCTGCCTTTCTGCTAATGAGAAAAGCAAGCTAGTTTAATGCAGTGTTCAAGCCAGGAGCCAGAGCTTGGAGTCCACTCTCCAATGCATGTGATGGTGACAATTCCAAAGCTAGCACAATATTAATATTGTGGAGATGCTGGTGTTGGACTGGGGTGGACAAAGTCAGAAGTTACACAATACTAGGTTGAAGTTCAACAGGTTTATTTGAAATCACAAGCTTTTGTATCACTGCTCCTTTGTCAGATGAAGGGGAGGAATGCACACAGGCACAGAATTTATGTGCAGAGAAATAATGGCAAAATTCCAGGCAATTAAGAATGTTGAAAGATAAATACAAATAGTGAGTGCAGTGTTGACAGTTGAATAGCGAGTGATGGGATGACTTATGATCTGATTAATAATTACAAAAAATCAAAATTAGAATAGTGCTAGAGACAAGCCAAATGGTGGAGTAACATGATAGGTATAAGAGCTGCATGACGAGCGTCTAACCAAAGTAACAAGTCATTTAGATCTCTACAAACTAATTAAGGTAGAGAGGTAATAAAAGTTATCAAGGTGATGGGGTTAAACAATGGAATAGTCAGCAAGGCAGTAGAAGGGCTGGGCATGTTTTGTTCCTGCAATGTTTGCAAATTTGTTTTCATATGGTCCATGTGCTTGTTCGGGATTGTTGCACTCACTCGAATTTTCTCCATCACTGGACCTGACCTTGTATCAACCTTGCCTCTTACTCATGAGGATAGATCCCATCATTCATACACCAAACTTCATCCCCTGAGGTAAACTGTTGCCCTTGATCAGCAAAGTCTTGTGTCTGACATTGGTGTTCCTGGTGTAATTTCACCCTTCCCATTCCATGTCCGGGAAGATCATATTTAACCCAGTGCAGAGTCTTCTCCCCATTTGCAACCCTGCTGGAGTTATTGCTGTAATTGCATGAGGGATGGTCCAGTAATCAAATAGGAAGCAAGATAATTTGGTATCTAGTGAAGCTGTAGGCAGTTTCTTTCAGCCTGTTTTCAAAGTTTGCATTGTTCTTTCTGCCAAACCATTGGACGATAGATGGTATAGAGCTGTCCTTATATGATTAATAACATTCGACTTAAGGGAATACTCAAAATCCCTGCTGGTAAACGATGGCCTGTTGTCTGTGACGAACACTTCCAAGTCTGTGTTTGCAAAAGATGTGTATAGTTTTTCTATTGTTGTCCCCACTTTTGACAAATGAACTCTGTGCATGTCCAGCCACTTTGACTGGACATCCACAATGACTAAGACCATTAATTCCATGAAGGCACCTGTGTAGACAATGTGTAACTGAGTCCAGGGTTATCCAGCCATTCCCAGGAATGTGGGGGAGCTGCTGGTGGTAATTTTTGTCCTTGGTGGCACTCTGGGCACTGTGCCACCAAAGTGGCTATGCCTGCGTTCAACCCTGGCAACTAGACATAACATCTTGCCAACAGCTTCATTTTGGAAACCCCTGGCAGAGTTCAGCCAGTAACTGACAGTGGCCTTTGCTCGGGATAATCATTTTTGCTTCCAATAATAATATGCCGTCCTCTACAATGATCTGGTTTCTCTGTGTTTGAAAGGGTTTCAATTCTGGCTGTGATGGCCTTTTGGTTTCTGCCAACATCATCAGGCGTTTCTTTTTTCCAGGTCCAGATCTTTCAGTGTCTAAAGTCTGATATTGCCAGCTGTAACTGGAAGCGTATCCAGAAAATTTAAAACCATTATGGTCACTTCCAGTGGCAGTGCCACCGGTGGTATATCTGCCACTGAGAGGCAGCTCAATGCATCCACATTTGCTATAGACCTCCCAACTTGTAATTATACACATTTAGTATTAGAGCCCACTGCTGAATTCACCTGAAGCTATTCGAGACATTGGCTTGTCCTCTTTAAATAGTGCTAATAGGAGTTTGTAGTCTATCTGAGCACATTTCGTCTGCCAAGGTAGTGATGGAACTTCCTGATTCCAAATATGACCACCATACCTTCCTTCTCTCTCTGGGTGATTATACACTCTGCATTAGCCAAAGTCCTGTTGCCTACTCTATTGGGTGTTCTCTCCATTGGGCCACCCGTGTGTTAATACTACCCCGATACCATAGGCGAGGCATCACATTTGAATCATAGTGTACCGACATTTAAGAGGATGATAGCTTTTGGAAAATAAAGAAACAGCTATGGCTTGGCCATGTGACCATCTGTGAGACTGACCTGTTTTAAGAGTTGATGTAAAGGTGCCAGGATGGAGGGCAGATTATGAAAAGGAACTCTTCATAATAATTCCCCAGCTGATGGAAAGACCTAAGCTCTGGTACGGTCTTCTCATTTCTGCCTGAACTTTTCCCAGTAAGGCAAACAGCATTGTTAGGCCCAATGTAGAATCGTGGAATTGTTTCATGGTCAACATGCAAGGTGGCCTTTGGTAGTCCATGGACAGTCCTGAAAGACTTCCGGCTATTTAATTAAGACTTCACTCAAGCAGTCATAGTCATAGAGATGTACAGCACGGAAACAGAACCTTCAGTCCAACTCCTCCTTACCAACCAGATTTCCCAACCCAATCTATCCCACCCGCCAACACCCAGCCCATATCCCTCCAAACCCTTCCCTTCATATACCCATCCAGATGCCTTTTAAATGTTGCAATTGTACAAGCCTTCACCATTTCCTCTAGCAGCCCATTCCACACATGCATCACCCTCTGCGTGAAAAGGTTGCCCATTAGCTCTCTTTTATATCTTTCCCCTCTCATCCTAAACTTATGTCCTCGAGTTCTGGACTCTCCCATCACTTCCGCCCCCATCATGGCCACTCCCACAACCACTTCCACCCCTCACAATTCCTCATGCATCACACCTGACATCACTTCTGCCCTTCACATCATCGCTGATGCCACATGCTCAGTGACTTCCGCCACCCCTACTGCCGTGGTCACCACCACTTCCGCCCCCACCAGCGCCACTCACCTGCATTCTGCTGACATGCCCCCCCACAGACCCCACTGTCATTATCCCCACCCCCCAGGACCCCGAGGGGAACACTACCCCTGCTCATGACTCCACCCCCATTCCCCCCACCATCACACCCACTCCAGTAGCAGGTTCCGCCCCCACTCCCAGCTCTACACCCACACCAGATCCCAGCTCCCAGCCCTGTCGAGTTTTCACCATCCCCCCAGAACCTCCCCCTCACTGAGGACGAACGATCAGTCCTCAGCAAAGGACTCACCTTCATCCCCCTCAGTCCACGCATCAATGAATTTAATACACGCCATGATGTCAAACAATTCTTCCATCGCCTCCGCCTCCGAGCTTACTTTCACAATCAGGACTCCCGCCCACCTTCCGAAGACCCCTTCGCCCACCTCCAACACACTGCATCCATCTGGACACCCCGCACTGGCCTATTGCCTGCCCTCGACCTCTTCATTTCCAACTGCCGCCGGGACATTAACCGCCTCAACCTGTCTACCTCCCTCCCCCACTCCAACCTCTCACCCTCACAACGCGCAGCCCTCCAATCCCTCTGCTCCAATCCCAACCTCACCATCAAGCCAGCGGATAAAGGGGGCGCAGTGGTAGTGTGGCGCACTGACCTCTACACCGCTGAAGCCAAACATCAACTCGAGGACACCTCTTCCTACTGCCCCCTCGACCATGACCCCACCCCCCATCACCAAACCATCATCTCCCAGACCATACAGAACCTCATCACCTCAGGAGATCTCCCACCCACAGCTTCCAACCTCATAGTCCGGGAACCCCGCACTGCCCGGTTTTACCTCCTTCCCAAGATCCACAAGCCTGACCACCCTGGCCGACCCATTGTCTCAGCATGCTCCTGCCCCACTGAACTCATCTCTACCTACCTCGACACTGTCCTATTCCCCCTAGTCCAGGAACTCCCCACATACGTTCGAGACACCACCCATGCCCTCCACCTCCTCCAAGACTTCCGTTTCCCTGGCCCCCAACGCCTCATCTTCACCATGGATATCCAATCCCTCTACACCTCCATCCGCCATGACCAGGGCCTCCAAGCCCTCCGTTTTTTCCTCTCCAGACGTCCCCAACAGTACCCTTCCACCGACACTCTCATTTGTTTAGCCGAACTGGTCCTCACCCTTAACAATTTCTCCTTTGAATCCTCCCACTTCCTCCAGACCAAAGGGGTAGCCATGGGCACACGTATGGGCCCCAGCTATGCCTGTCTCTTTGTTGGCTACGTAGAGCAGTTGATCTTCTGTAATTACACCGGCACCACTCCCCACCTCTTCTTCCGCTACATTGATGACTGCATTGGTGCCACCTCGTGCTCCCGCGAGGAGGTTGAGCAATTCATCAACTTCACTAACACATTCCACCCTGACCTTAAATTTACCTGGACCATCTCTGACACCTCCCTCCCCTTCCTGGACCTCTCCATTTCCATTAATGACGACCGACTTGACGCTGACATTTTTTACAAACCCACCGACTCTCACAGCTACCTGGATTACACCTCTTCCCACCCTACCTCTTGCAAAAATGCCATCCCGTATTCCCAATTCCTTCGCCTCTGCCGGATTTGCTCCCAGGAGGACCAGTTCCACCACAGAACACACCAGATGGCCTCCTTCTTTAGAGACCACAATTTCCCTTCCCACGTGGTTAAAGATGCCCTCCAAAGCATCTCGTCTACATCCCCCACCTCCGCCCTCAGACCCCACCCCTCCAACCGTAACAAGGACAGAACGCCCCTGGTGCTCACCTTCCACCCTACCAACCTTCACATAAACCAAATCATCCGCCAACATTTCCGCCACCTCCAAACAGACCAGGGATATATTTCCCTCCCCACCCCTTTCCGCCTTCCGCAAAGACTGTTCCCTCCGTGACTACCTGGTCAGGTCCACGCCCCCAAACAACCCACCCTCCAATCCTGGCACTTTCCCCTGCCACCGCAGGAACTGTAAAACCTGCGCCCACACCTCCTCCCTCACCTCTATCCAAGACCCTAAAGGAGCCTTCCACATCCATCAAAGTTTTACTTGCACATCCACTAATATCATTTATTGTATCCGTTGCTCCTGATGCAGTCTCCTCTACATTGGGGAGACTGGGCGCCTCCTAGCAGAGCGCTTTAGGGAACATCTCCGGGACACCCGCACCAATCAACCACACCGCCCTGTGGCCCAACATTTCAACTCCCCCTCCCACTCTGCCGAGGACATGGAGGTCCTGGGCCTCCTTCACCGCCGCTCCCTCACCACCAGACGCCTGGAGGAAGAACGTCTCATCTTCCGCCTCGGAACACTTCAACCCCAGGGCATCAATGTGGACTTCAACAGTTTCCTCATTTCCCCTTCCCCACCTCACCCTAGTTCTAAACTTCCAGCTCAGTAACTGTCCCTATGACTTGTCCGGAGTTGTCCTACCTGCCTATCTTCTTTTCCACCTATCCACTCCACCCTCTCCTCCTTGACCTATCACCTTCATCCCCTCCCCCACTCACCCATTGTACTCTATGCTACTTTCTCCCCACCCCCACCCTCCTCTAGCTTATCTCTCCTCGCTTCAGGCTCACTGCCTTTCTTCCTGATGAAGGGCTTTTGCCCGAAATGTCAATTTCGAAGCTACTTGGATGCTGCCTGAACTGCTGTGCTCTTCCAGCACTACTAATCCAACATCCCAGGGGAAAACCTTGTCTATTTACCCAGCCATGCCCCTCATGATTTTATAAACCTCTATAAGGTCACCCCTCAGCCTCCGACACTCCAGAGAAAACAACCCTAGCCTATTCAACTTCTCCCTAGAGCTCAAATCCTCCAACCCTGGCAACATCCTTTTAAATCTTTTCTGCACCCTTTCACGTTTCACAACATCTTTCTGATAGCAAGGAGACCAGAATTGCATATAATATTCCAATAGTGGCCTAATCAATGTCCTGTTCAGCCGCAACATGACCTCATTTTCTAATCGAAAGGTTTTGAGCCAAACTAAGTGAATCTTTCTCAATCAATTTTGCCCCATCAAGCTCAGGCCTAGGCTTTTTCCTATAATCAATGGTAACTGAACCAGCTGATTGTCATAACCAAAGGTGTACCCTTAATCTGTAAGGGTTCCCCAGCATAGGTTCTCAGTCTAGCCAAGGTCTTACACAAAAGGTATGGTTGGAGTCCAGGAGAAATTTTGTTAAAGACTGTTTCCGTGATCACTGAAACGCTGTGCTGGTATTGATCTCCATTAGAGCCAGGTGTCCATTTAATTTGATTGGTTCTGATTTTGACATTGCTGAGCAATTTAGCTGTTCCAAATCAGACGCAGAAAGTTGGACTTTCCAGGGTGTACACTCTCCTGGATACTGGCCTATAAGTTCTCCTACTCAATTTAGGTCCAGTGGGACTCTTGCTGTCTCAAGTCTGCATACCAGCAGCAACTACAATGGCTTGAATCCTGAAGAAAATGTTGACATTTGGCCAAGGCTGGCTTTGTTTTGGGGTTTTGCTGTGGGCTGACCTTGAGTCCCTCTGATCAGGATACATCTTGAGTTAGTCTATGCTGTTGTCTTCACTCAAGTCTGTTCCAAAGCTCATTCCTAATGAAGGGCTTATGCCTGAAATGTCGATTCTCCTGCTCCTCGGATGCTGCCTGACCTGCTGTGCTTTTCCAGCACCACACTCTTGACTCTGATCTCCAGCATCTGCAATCCTCACTTTCTCTCAAACTCGGTCAGCCTAGTGAGGGTGTCCACTTTCATCAGAATACCTTGCAGCTCATTGCTCCACTTCCCTCTTTTTCTAATGACAAAGCCAATCGTAGTGCCCATTTAAGGTCCTGTTGGGCTTCAGCTAGTAGGTGTTTTTGCATGATCGCATCATGAATCCCACATCCCAATTGGTCTCTCTGCATCTCATTAAGGGTTAAATCCAAGTGACATGCCTCTACAGTTGTTTTAACCTAGTCAAAAAATTCTGCTTCAGATTTCCACTGATTCTCAAATTGCCGAGTAAAACCCATAGCGTCTCAAATTACAGGAAGCTTGGAGTTGTAATATTTCTTAACCAACTCCATCAACTCTTGGAAGGTTTTAGTATCTGGTGCTTCAGAGAAAGTTAGGCCAACCAAAAATGCTGCAGGTCCACAAGCTGTCAGGAGAATGAATCATTGCTTGTCATCTGCCTCAAGTCTATTTCCCAGAAGAAATAACACATTCTTTCCACATGTTGGGACCAGTCTTTGATGTCAGGATCAAACAAATCAAGCTTTCCAAATAATTGCATGATACCAGAAATGCTTACCCGAACACAAAGATGACCATTGTGAGTGAATTTCTTCAGATGGATGGTTTTCTCTTGTCGCCACTGAAATAACTCCACAGAGGCCAGTATCCTGTCATGGGGTCACCCCTTATTCACACATGGAGAGTCTTTGACACTGATCCAGCTCCCTGAGAACCAGCTCTCACAGTGAACAGAACCTCTGACATTCCTGTTTATATCTATCAGCCAGGGCTCCCAGTCAGGGAATTCCTATTCTGAAGAAGGGCTTATGCTCAAAACGTCGATTCTCCTGCTCCTTGGATGCTGCCTGACCTGCTGCGCTTTTCCAGCAACACATTTTTCAGCTCTGATCTCCAGCATCCGCAGTCCTCACTTTCTCCTAATTCCTATTTTGTGATGTCCACCTGGGTGACCTCATTGCAGTCACTACAATTTACGTTCATTAAGGATTATATTGCTAATCAAAAAGAAATCAAACATCACTGAAGGTGTTGGTTTTGATTTGTGATTTCCTAGGTGCATGAATAGGGTCAATAGACAAGGGGTTGGGTCAGTCCAGAACTGGAGGGCATAGGTTTAGGGTGAGAGGGGAAAGATTTAAAATGGACCTAAGGGGCAACTTTTCCATGCAAAGGGTGATGCATCTATGGAATGAGCTGCCAGAGGAAGTAGTGGAGACTGGTACAATTACAGCATTTAAAAGGCATCTGAATGGGTACATGAATAGGAAGGGTTTAGATGAATATAGGCCAAGTGCTGGTAAATGGGAATAGATTAGGTTAAGATATTTGGTCGACATGGATAAGTTGGACTGAAGGGTCTGTTTCCATGCTGTGCGTCTATGTGACTAACCATTCACAGCAAAATTTTGCCAATGGCCAATTTGATTAAAGGTTAGGAGTGGTCACTAAAATCATAATGAAATGGGTCTTTTAAACCCATGTCAGTCAGGGAACTTCATGCAATTTGGGTCAGACCATCCCTTCAAAACCACGTGTCATTTTGCTTTCAACTGTTATCAGGAGATTGTAAAATCGAGCAGAATATAAAATAAGAGGACACCCATCTTGTCATGTGCCTGCCAGCTAGGGTGAGTTTAAACTACCCCATACTTTAAATTCAAAGAAATTTTGAAAAATCCCAGTCCAAATTTTGGTGGTTATAAAATTTTGTCTTATTGGTTTATATGCCCATTCACCTCCTCAGCTTTATTGCAGCTTTATGACTGATGACTTGTCACAATCCCCCATTTTTCTGTTCTGTATGGTGTAGTGCTTGATAACTTAGCAACAGGAAACATCTCTCAAAATAACTGTCCATGTCTCAAAGTCCTTGGTTATGTCATTGTGTGAGTGTGGATGAGTGAGCTGTTTTTTCACGTCTATAACATAGTTTGATAACTTGGATCGGATGAATATGAAGCTCCTGAAGCTGTGAGGATCCTTCATCAAATGAGCTAACTATGATCGATACAGTTTTTAATGGTTTGCATTTTTAGAGCAAAAGTCATACAAAACCAAACAAACCTGGTCTCAATACTGGTTCATGGACAAGCATTACAATAGAGAAAGAGAAGATACTCTATTGTGCCTGGGGTTATGACTTAGTATTTTGGACCTAGTCCAAGACATGCTGTGCTCATCCTGGTAACAACTCCCTTTACTAATTAATATGCATTATTAATAGCAAGGAAAAGACTGACACTTCAATGATGATTTTAATCTCACTCGTGGTAAAAGCAAAGTGGATTATCAATTGCTATTACATTGGCTATTTAACTGCTGATGACTCAACTGGATCCTGTTGACTTCAATTTTGAACTGCTCTTATGAGGAGGTTACAAAGGAGGCAAGTGCTAATGTGAAGTCTCTGAGGTTTTCATTAAATATTTGGGTGAGTGTCCAGTGATGCCATTGGATCCTAACTGCACCTTTAACTCTGACCTGGGCAGAGAAGCTGTTGTAGTTTTCCTACCAAGTGAAACAGCAAGAAGTGAATAAGAAATCCCTTTTTGTAATATCCTTATGGAGCTTTAAGTAACAAGAATGTTCTTTTGCGCTATTCTAGGAAAACTGGGAAATTTTCCAGCTGATCAAAATCACCTTTGCAGAAAGTACTCCAAATGGCATGATCTTCCATGAGAGGATAAGGAAAGATACTATGATATAGAGGGAATGCACTAGTGACATTGTTGCTGAAATTGTAATTCAGAGTCTCAGATAATGTTCTGGGCACCTGGATTTAAATACCACTACGGCAGATAGTGGAATTTGAATTCAATAATAATCTGTAATTAAAAGCCTAATAATGACCATTGTTGATTGTCATAAAAAGCCATCTGTTTACTTGAGAAGGAAACTGCCATTCCTATTTCCCTATACGTGACTCAAGTCCCACAGCAATGTGGTTGACTCTTGACTGCTGTCTGAAATGGCCTACCTGTATCAACTGCTGAAAAGGAAAATGAATTGTTCGAACACTCACTGGTTTTTCATTAGTTTTCTTTTATCTTAGTAATTTTGGTTTGGAGCTGTGAACTGTAAACTGAAAATGACCTTTTGACTGTGGACAGCAGCTTGTATTTTAAAAAAATTAAACAAGCTATTGTTTGCTTGTGAGGCCAGACCTGGAAGTTAATTGCAAGGCTGGTTTTTGATCAAAGGATTCTACAGTCTCTTTGACACTGGGGAGAAGCAGAACGTTTAACCAGGTAATAGATGTTTGGCCATTAATGAGGTCAGGACCTCGGAACTGGTGCCAGAAGGTCAGGGAGGGAACATGATGGTCAAACAGAGGAAGGGCTCAAACAGGTTTAGTGACTATGTTTCTGAGAAAAGGAGCTTGACTGTTGATGCTACAGCATGAAAATTTGAAAGCTCCCTGTCTAACCTCCCGTGGTCAGCCATTGGAAGTTCAGAGAATAGAAACCAAGTGATAAGTATCACTGAAACTTCCTCAGAGTGAACTGAAAAGGGGGCACTGATTGACGCTTTCAAAAATCAACCAAGAGACAATCAAAAATCAACCAAGAGAACAATGCATCATGAAAATCATTTAACTAATCTAGTGAGTTTTGTTATTTTCTTTTTTTAAATTTTTTGTTTTACTTGTGTTTGTTTGTCTTTTGTGTGAATGGTAATGTTTCGGCTCAGACGTTGTGGACCGCAGGACCTGTTCCTCTACTATACTGTTTAACGTTGTTGAATTTAAATCACACACATCAATTAGAATACTTAGGTGTTTAATTTTGCTAGAGTTTTTGTATTGTTAATAAATTGTTAAGTATTTTGTTTAAGCTGGAAACCAGGTGTCTAGAATAAATTATTTACAAAATTTGGGATTGGTCATTCAAAAAGTCTGGTTATGATCCAACGGAGTCAACTTTGAGGGTCTAATTCTACTGTGGCATGAATAGGGAGATAGGGAGGCAGGCTTGATTCGGCTATCTATCTCAGTGTCGTAATAGAATCAAACTGGACAGACCACCTGATATCATTTAAAGTTATCTCACAAATTAGTCGAGTAACATCCGATGTAGTCACACTCATGGAATGTTACCTTACATACAATATCCTAGTCAACACCATCAGTATTCAGGAGGAATGGGCAGATGTTACACTTTCTGCAGTTGCAGGGAAGGTGTCATGGAGCGAAGGAGGAGTGGTTGAAGTTGTTCTTGACAAAAGCTGACAGGAGATGGCAGGAGAATGTGTCTGGTGGTGGCATTCCACTGAAGGTAACATTTCACTCTGTCCCTCCTCAGTATCCAAAGGTCCAATCATACCATTCAAGTGAAGCAGCACTTTACCTGCACTTTGCTCAATTGAATCTACTGCATTCACTGCTCACAGTGTGGTCTCCTTTACATTGGGGAAATGAAGTGCAGACTGGGTGACTGCTTCACAGAATATCTACGTTTTGTCTGCAACTTCAATGCAGCACTCTGTTCCCTGGCCACACTTCCATCTCAGACTTGCTGCAGTGCTCCAGCACAGTTCAGCACCAGCTGGGAGAACAGCATTTTATTTTCCGCTTGGGAATTCTCCAGCCTTCTGGACTCAGTATCAAGTTAAAAAATGTTAGAGCTCCAGGCACTTTCTCCCATGCCCTTTTCACTGTTGTTAGGTAGACATAGCTACAATAAATCAAATCAAATCAAATCCCAGCCTCCATACACCTTGTATCACATGGTCTGCTATTACACATCACTATTGTTAGCCACTAAGTGTCCACAAATAGTTATTCATTTTCTCAGGCTGATTGTCACCCACTCCTTTGTCTGTCCAACTATTCTTTTCTTTTTAGGCTCTACCTCCACCTATTATTTCTCCCTACCCCTCCCCCACCCTATTTTCTGCATAAAAACTATAACGTTTTCCTAGCTATCATCAGTTCTGAGGAAGGGTCACTGAACCCAAAACATTTTCTCTCATTTCACTCCACAGATCCTGCCAGATGTGCTGAGCCTTTCCAGCAATTTCTGTTTTTGTTTCTGATTTCCAGCATCCACAGTTCTTTCGGTTTTTATTTTCGTTAAGTATCTATCTATCTAAGAATCAGCCTTAAATATACACAATAACTGTGCCCCCATAGCTCCCTGTAGCAAGGAATTCCAAAGACACTCAACTCTCTGACAGAAGAAATTCCTCCTCATTTTAGTCTTAAATTGGTGCTCATTTATACTGAAACAATGCCCTCTGGTTTTAGTCTTTCCCATGAGAAACATCCTCTCAATGTTTAGCCTACAAGCCACTTTAGAATCCTATTTTTCAACGAGATCACCTCTCATTTTTCTAAACTCCAGTGAGCAGCGGCCCAACCTGCTTATCCCTTGTTCATAAGACAATCCCTCCATACTATGGATCATCATGGGGAACCTTCTCTGAACAGCTCCCAATGAAATGATATCTTTCCTTAAATAAGGCAACAAAAACTGCCAACGGTACTCCAGGTGTGGTCTCACCAATACCTTGTACAGTTGAAGTAAGACTTCCCTACTTTTATACTCCAACACCTTTGAAATAAGGGCTAACATTCCATCAGCCTTCCTGATTACCTGATGCATCTGTGTGCTAGCTTTCTGAGTTTTGTGCCCAGGTACTCCCAAGTCCCTTTGTGTTGTAGCTTTCTGCTTTTTTTCCCTCATTTAAATAATACTCTGCTCTTTTGTTCTCCCTTCCAAAATAAACAACTTTGAATTTTCCCACATTAATTGATGAATGATTTGGCTGGGTCAATATGAAGAGGGAACAAGTAGGACTGGTGTGTGGCAAGAGCTGTAAGACTGTATGATGGAGTAGCTAATAGAAGAAAGATGTCTTGGTTTTATAGACTGGCTTGGATCTGAATTAACATTGGTAGCAGAGGATGGTTACTATGATAAAGGTTGGAATTTAAAGATTCTATTCAGATAAAAGATTGTAATTGAAGTTACTTTGGAGAAGAATGGCTGAAACTAAATGTTTATCTTACAATCAATGCAAAGTGAAGTGGATATGTAGACATGGGTTATAACTTTACCAAGAAAAAAGCAAAAAATGGCTTTGGTGCTATCACTTCCTACAAAATCAAGTATGAGGTATTCTTAGAGCTGTAGGCACAAGAACAGGATACTGAGGAAGGTTTGGAAATTCCATTATAATTCATGAACATCAGCACATAATAGTATCAGTAAGAGATACTTCAGTATACCATAAGAAAGGTGACCTAATGAATATAATTAGGCAGAGTCAGTCTTTTAATAAATTTAAAAGCAGGATGGATATGCTACAGAAGAATATATAATTGAATTTAAAAGACGATATGCAAGATTGTAAAAAAATTCTACAGAGAGAGAGAGAAAGAAACTGACACAGCAGTGAACCTGCAGTGTTACTGCCTTGCTGTTTGAATTCATATATCACTGGACATCAGAGTGTGTCTGGGAAAATTAACGAATAGCGAAATTCACAACTGATCTTGGAGGAACTGTTTGGGCGAAGTTCACAGCACAGAAGCAGATAAGTGCATTGTTTTTAAGTGTGACCTGCAGAAAGTCTGCAGTAGTGAGTAGAGTGGGTTCTTTCTTGATTATTTGTTTTTTGAGATATGTCTCTTGATTAAACTTAAAATATAAGCCATAACTATTAATTTAACCTGGGGCAGTGTTTTGTAGAGGAATAAGACGATGTTATTTTCTGGGTCTGTAGATTGTGAAGAAGCAAAAATGGGCTTTAGTAGAGTGATATGCGCTTCTTGTTGGATGTGGGAGTTTAAAGAGAGTTTAAGGGTTACTGCAGATTATATCTGCAATAAATGCTGTTGGTTGCGAATCACATCAGATCGAATGGATTGGTTGGAGAGCCAGTTAGAAGCGATGAGGAATTTGCAACAGCAACAGTATGTGATGGATGGCAGTTATAGAAGGGGGAATGTCTCAGATACAGTCACATAGATGGGTTAACTCCAGGAAAGGTAAGAGAGGTAGGCAGCTAGTCCAGGAGCCTGATGTGGCTATACCCATTTCAAACAAGTATGCTGTTTTAGAAAATGTAGGGGTGATGGACTCTCAGGGGAACGTAGCACGAACAGCCAAGTTTCTAGTATTGAGACTGGCTCTAATGCAATGCGCTGTATATAGGGTTCCAAGAGATCAATTGTGTTAGGGGACTCTCTAGTCCGAAGCAAAGACAGACGTTTCTGTGGCCAGCAATGAAACATCAGAATGGTCTGTTGCTTCCCTGGTGCCAGGATCAAGGATGTCTTAGAGAGAATGCAGAATGTTCTCACGGGGGAGAGGGGCCAGCTGGAGGTCATTGTCCACATTGGAACCAATAACACAGGAAGGAAAATGGTTGAGATTCTGAAGGGAGATTACAGAGAGTTAGGCAGGAATTTAAAAATGAGTTCCTCGAGAGTAGTAATATCTGGATTACTCCCACTGCTACTAATTAGTGAGGGCAGGGATAGGAGGATAGAGCAGATGAATGCATGGCTCAGGAGCTGGTGAATGGGAGAAGGATTCACATTTTTGGACCATTGGAATTTCTTTTGGGGTAGAAGTGACCTATACAAGAAGGACGGTTTGCACCTAAATTGGAAGGGGACTAATATACTGGCAGGGAAATTTGCTAGAACTGCTCGGGAGGATTTAAACTAGTAAGGTGGGGGAGTGGGACCCAGGGAGATAGTGAAGAAAGAGATCAATCTGAGACTGGTACAGTTGAGAACAGAAGTGAGTCAAATAGTCAGGGCAGGCGGGGACAGGGTAGGACTAATAAATTAAACGGCAGTTATTTCAATGCAAGGGGCCTAACAGGGAAGGCAGATGAACTCAGAGCATGGTTAGGAACAAGGGACTGGGATATCATAGCAATTACAGAAACATAGCTCAGGGATGGGCAGGACTGGCAGCTTAATGTCCCAGGATACAAATGCTACAGGAAGGAGAGAAAGGGAGGCAAAGAGAAGAGGGGGAATGGCATTTTTGAGAAGGGATAGCATTACTGCTGAACTGAGGGAGGATATTCCTGGAAATACATCCAGGGAAGGTATTTGGATGGAACTGAGAAATAAGAAAGGGATGATCACCTTATTGGGATTGTATTATAGACCCCCTAATAGTCAGAGGGAAATTGAGAAACAAACTTGCAAGGAGATTTCAACTATCTGTAAGAATAAAAGGGTGGTTATGGTTGGGTATTTTAACTTTCCAAACATAGACTGGGACTGCCATAGTGTTAAGGGTTGAGATGGAGAGGAATTTGTTAAGTGTGTACAAGAAATTTTTCTGATTAAGTATGTGGATGTACCTACTAGAGAAGGTGCAAAACGTGACCTACTCTTGGGAAATAAGGCAGGGCAGGGACTGAGGTGTCAGTGGGAGAGCACTTTGGCACCAGCGACCCTAATTCTATTTGTTTTAAAATAGTGATGGAAAAGGATAGACCAGATCTAAAAGTTGAAGTTCTAAATTGGAGAAAGGCCAATTTTGACGGTATTAGGCAAGGACTTTCGAAAGCTGATTGGGAGCAGATGTTCACAGGTGAAGAGACAGCTGGAAAATGGGAAGCCTTCAGAAATGAGATAATGAGAATCCAGAGAAAGTATATTCCTGTCAGGGTGAAAGGAAAGGCTGGTAGGTATAGGGAATGCTGGATGACTAAAGAAATTGAGGGTTTGGTTAAGAAAAAGAAGGAAGCTTATGTAAGATATAGACAGGGTAGATCGAGTGAATCCATAGAAGAGCATAAAGGCAGTAAGAGTATTCTTAAGAGGGAAATCAGGAGGGCAAAAAGGGGACATGAGATAGCTTTGGCAAATAGAATTAAGGAGAATCCAAAGGATCTTTACAAATACATTAAGGACAAAAGCGTAACTATGGAGAGAATTAAGGCCTCTCAATGATCAGCAAGATGACCTTTGTGTGGAGCTGCAGAAAATGGGAAAGATACTAAACGAGTATTTTGTATCAATATTTACTGTGGAAAAGGATATGAAAGATATAGAAAATCGCGAAATAGATGGTGACACCTTGCAAAATGTCCATATTACAGAGGAGGAAGTGCTGGATGTCTTGAAATAGATAAGGTAGATAAATCCCCAGGACCTGATCAGGTGTAACCTAGAACCCTGTGGGAAGCTAGAAAAGTGATTGCTGGGCCTCTTGCTGAGATATTTGTATAATCGATACTCACAGGTGAGGTGTTGGAAGACTGGAAGTTGGCTAAAGTGGTGCCACTCTTTAAGAAGGGTAGTAAGGACAAGCCAGGGAGCAATAGCCTGATGTCGGTGGTGGGCAAGTTGTTGGAGGGAATCCTGAGGGACAGGATGTACATGTATTTGGAAAGGCAAGGACTGATTAGGGATAGTCAACATGGCATTGTATGTGGGAAATCTGTCTTACAAACTTGCTTGAGTTTTTTGACGAAGTAACAAAGAGGATTGTTTAGGGCAGAGCTATAGATGTGATCTATTTGGACTTCAATAAGGTGTTCAACAAGGTTCCCCATGGTTAGATCTCACGGAATAAAGGGAGAACTAGCCATTTGGATACAGAACTGACTCAAAGATAGAAGACAGAGGGTGGTGGTGGAGGGTTGTTTTTCAGATTGGAGGACTGTGACCAGTGGAGTGCCACATGGATCGGTGCTGGGTCTCCACTTTTTGTCATTTACATAAATGATTTGGATGCGAGCATAAGAGGTACAGTTAGTAAGTTTGCAGATGACACCAAAATTGGAGTTGTAGCGGACAGCGAAGTGGACAAATTACAACAGGATCTTGATCAATGGGCTGAGAAGTAGCAGATGGAGTTTAATTCAGATAAATGCGAGATGCTGCATTTTGGGAAAGCAAATCTTAGTAGGACTTATACACTTAATGGCAAGGTCCTTGACAGTGTTGCTGAACAAAGAGATCTTGGAGTGCAGGTTCATAGCTCCTTGAAAGTGGAGTCGCAGATAGATAGGATAGTGAAGAAGGTGTTTGGTATGCTTTCTTTTATTGGTCAGAGTATTGAGTACAGGAGTTGAGAGGTCATGTTGCGGCTGTACAGGACTTTGGTTAGGCCACTGTTGGAATATTGCGTGCAATTCTGGTCTCCTTCCTATCAGGAAGATGTTGTGAAACTTGAAAGGTGTCAGAAAAGATTCACAAGGATGTTGTCAGGGTTGGAAGATTTGAGCTATGGGGACAGGCTGAACAGGCTGGGGCTGTTTTCCCTGGAGTGTCAGAGGCTGAGGGGTGACCTTATCGAGGTTTACAAAATTATGAGGGGCATGGATAGGATAAATAGACAAAGTATTTTCCCTGGGTGGGAAAATCCAGAACTAGAGGGCATAGGTTTAGGGTGAGAGGAGAAAAGTATAAAAGGGACCTGAGGGGCAACTTTTTCACGCAGAGGGTGTTATGTATATGGAATGAACTGCCAGAGGAAGTGGTGGAGGCTGGTACAAATGCAACATTTAAGAGGCATTTGGATGGGTATATGATTAGGAAGGGTTTGGAGGGATATGGATCGGGTGCTGACAGGTGGGACTAGATTGGGTTGGGATATCTGGTCGGCATGGATGGGTTGGACTGAAGGGTCTGTTTCCATGCTGTGCATCTCTATGACTCTATGACAATGTTAATTCAGTGCTTGCCTTTAAATTGTTGGAGTTTAAAAATGTGTTGCTGGAAAAGCGCAGCAGGTCAGGCAGCATCAAAGGAGCAGGAGAACACTTTCTTTTAAATTGTTGGACTGTAGTGAGGTGTCAAACATGTATAGATTCCCAGTATTAGATTTTCAGAAATAAACAGATTTTTGAAATGGATGTCAGAAGACTTAAGAACAATATTGGGAAAATATTAATTCCCAATGGCATTATAGATCGAATGGGATATTCAGCAATCACGCAAAGAATTTAGGTTTCAGTAGTCTCCTCACATCTTCCCACAGTGCCCGGATGCAGGTCGACGGTGTCAAAAGGAGAAATGTAACTGAAAGTTAAAAATCACACAACACCAGGTTATTGTCCAACAAATTTATTTGGAAGCACTAGCTTTTGGAGCTCTGCTCCTTCATCAGGTGGTTGTGGAGTATTACATCATAAGGCACAGAATTTATAGCAAAAGGTTACAGTGTGATGTAGCTGAAATTATATATTGAAAAAAACCTGGATTGTTTGTTTAGTCTCTCATTGTTTAGAATGACCATGTTGGTTTCAGTTCTTTCATATGTAAATCGCAGAACATTTAAAAGTTACATTCTCAAGTGAACTTTAACAATTGGTGTCATGTTGGCCTAGATAATGCATTTAAGATATGAACTGTCGTGTGTGATGCTGTCTGTGCACAATGGTTTAGACTGATTCCAATCTAAAAAATGGATTTACAGAATCTTACATGAGCAAAGTAAAATGTAATTCTGCAAGTACAAATTCACCCCACAAACTTTTATGTGTATGTGTGGGGCAGGGTGGGGGTTATGAGTATCTGTGAAAGAATGTGTGTGTGTGACTATAAAGGGGTATAAGTCTGTGACAGGGTGCGTGTGTGAATGTGGGAGTGTATGTGTAAGCACATGGGAGAGGGTGTGTATGAGTGTATGGGTCTGTAGGAGTGTGTGTGTGTGTATGTGTGTCTGTGTGTGTGTGTGTGTGTGTGTTTAGTGCAATGGGGTCACCTGTAGTGCGACATGAACCCAAGGTCCCAGTTGAGGCCATCCCCATGGATAATGAACTTGGCTATCAGCCTCTGCTCGACCACTTTTCGTTGTTGCTTGTCCCGAAGTCCGCCTTGGAGGACGGTTCGATATCGAATGTCCTGCTTTGCTGAAGTGTTCTCCGACTGGGAGGGAACACTCCTGTCTGTTAATTGTTGTGCGGTATCCATTCATCCATTGCCGTAGCCTCTGCTTGGTCTCACCAATGTACCAGGCCTCAGGGCATCCTTGCCTGCAGTGTATGAGATAGACAACATTGGCTGAGTTGCATGAGTACCTGCCATGTACATGGTGGGAGGTGTCCCCACGCGTAATGGTGGTATCCATGTCCACACTGTGACACAGCTTGCAGCGTCCACCGTGACAAGGTTGTATGGTCTATGGTTGTATGGCATCTCCAAATCATAACTAAAAGGAATGAGGTCAGAGATATCCCTGGTAATTACAACTGAGGTCAGAGATTGGGGAACTGGAAGAATGAACTCCAAAAGATTCCAGGATATGGTCAACTGGTGTTTTAGATATAACTCATAATGTAAATCAGCATTGAATTGTCCCAAATGGAATAACATGGTTTTAAAATTATTCTCAACATGTAGAAAGAATTTAGTAGTTTCAGGAAGCTTTAGCCCAGAAGTGCATATTTTAGTCACACACTCATTCATCTGTGATATGTTCCCTTGTCATTGTCTGTCCAGCGTGTGGACTGCTTTGTTTAAAATGTTACCTGGATTCTTTAAATAATAGGAACCAAAGTAAGGTTAAACAATGTTAGAGTTCTAGGTTTGAGGTTGACAATGTGCTGGAATCACTAGAAAGAGTAGTATTTCCCTGTAAAGTAATTGGGATAAATCACTCTTATCAGTGCAGATGGAGTGTCCAGTGAAATACCCTTCCTGTTCAGAATGCTATCTATGAAGACCCAAATGAAACTGAGCATGGAACAGAATACCGCTGTTTTTGGGAAGTTAGTGAATTTACAGTTTACACAATCTGGACCTTATTGTAATCCTTTAACAAGACATAACTTCTTTAATCAAAATATTGAACAGGTGTTATTGTCATGAGGAGGCAAGGGTTTAAAGGAAAAAAACTAATTATCTTAAAACCACATTGGCAGTTTGCCCATCCATCCATCTACAGATTAAAAATCCTACTAAAGGATGCAGGAATAAGGGACAATGAGTACATTATAGTTAAAGAGGTCACTGACAAATGAAGTACCTAAGTAAAAGTATGAGGACCCAATCATAGTGAGTCTTCTATTATGAAGGAAGAAACTTTAATAACATTGTAGTATTAGACATGAAACTATGGGATAAAGGGAATAAAATGTCATCTTGTATTTTGTGGACAAGGCAACTATATTTAGACAGTTTACAGTTGAGAGTGTAGTGCTGGTAAAGCATAGGTCAGGCAGCATCCGAGGAGCAGGAGAATCGATGTTTCGGGCATAAGCCCTTCATCAGGAATGCCTCACCTGCTGTGCTTTTCCAGCACTATACTCTCGAATCTAAGCTCAGTCCTCACTTTCTCCTTAGTCAGTCTTCAGTAACATATAGTTAAAGAGAAAAGAATAACAGCAGGTAAGGAAATGGATAAGGAGTGAACTGGGGACATTGGTTAAATTCCTAACCGACAATAAGGGGTGGAGGCAATTTGCCTTTGATAAACTGAGGGATATGCATGGGCAGCAGTAAATTCTACAAATGACTCCACTTTCTTTAGCACATGAATGCTGTTTATGTTGAACATGGGAAAAGGACATTCATGAGGCTGAGTTCACAGAGAAGATTCGGTGAGCCTTGCAGCATTGTATAATGAATTGTCAGAGAAGTAAATTTTTATCCTGGGGCTACAGTATATTACAAAAGACAAAGGCAAAAAGAATGGAAAGGTACAATAAGGTTATAGGTAGTGATGGAAGAAAAGCAATTTTGCAGCATGGCAACCAAACTGTTGGGTTTGTACCTCAAGGTTAACTGACACTGATTACGCACTTTGAGAATCTGAACAAGTCACAGAACGTGATGAGGCACTATACAGTTTGATATACACATGTTAGGTAATTGAGGATCAAATTGTGGCAAATGAAGGACTGACTGAATATGAATAAAGTGATTCTGAAATGCAAGACAAGGCTATTTGCTCTCCAGGAAAGCAATCAAAAGTTGACACCAAAATATGTATGTGCCAAAAGGAACCAGTGAATCGGATTACCATCATTATACACAGAGCAGGGAAAGCAAACTTTAAAAATTGGTTAGATGTGCAGGATGAAAGACAGGAAGTAAGATGTGTGGATTGGTCAAATGACGTAAAGATGTGGAAGGCTAGAAGGTGCAGTATGAATTTTAACTCTGGTTCTGGAAGTGAACATGGTTCTTGGAAAAAACTGCAAACTTGCAAAAGGAATTCTGATCATAGGAGGGACTATTTTACTGTATAATGCTGATCCAGAACAAGCTAGGAGGGCTTGGAGAGGTCATAATTTGATAATAACAAGTATGGAACAGACTAGGAACATGCATGAGAACTAGGAGCCCTAAAAAGCATGATGTTTTAATGACTACAAATGAATTAGAAGAGAAATTGATAATGGACGCCAAACAAAAGAGTCAGGAAGCTAAAAAGAATTTGATGCAGATGCTAAGATACCAAACATGAGAATAGCCAGCTTTATTATACAACTTGAAAAAATGTATATACATTTTTTGATGGGGTATGAA
This sequence comes from Chiloscyllium punctatum, assembly GCF_047496795.1. Taxonomy (NCBI): domain Eukaryota; kingdom Metazoa; phylum Chordata; class Chondrichthyes; order Orectolobiformes; family Hemiscylliidae; genus Chiloscyllium; species Chiloscyllium punctatum. The sequence goes on along the minus strand of NC_092762.1, from coordinate 49,542,743 downwards.
ATAAATGTTACAACCCCAGCTGATTCTGCGATTAGATTATTCAGATCCCAAAATGAAACTAAGCTTCATAGATCAGTTTATGTTTTAACTTCTAATTAATATGGGGGTCATTCACTGAAAAATAGTCACATAAAGCTGCAGAGGTTCTTCAACAAAGGAACACAGGTTGATTATACAACAGCAAATCAAACAAACACAGAAACACAGAAGGTCGATCAGGAGTATGCCATTTGGCCCTTTCAGCCTATTCCATCGTGATCATGGTGAATATTGAGCTCAATACCCGAACCTCACCTTTCCCCCATATTCCTTGATACCTTTAGCCTCAACAGCTATACCTACCTCCTTCTTGAAAATACATAATGTTTGGCCTCAACCATTTTCAATGGTCGTGAATTCCACAGGCTCATCACTTGTTGGGTAAAGAAATTTCTCATCTAAACATTTGCTCCTTATCCTTAAACTGTGACCTTTGGCTCTGGACTCCCCCACCATTGGGAACATCCTTGCTGCATAAACCTGTCAAGTCCTGTTAGAATTTTATAGGTTTCTAGGAGATCCTCCCTCATTCTTCAAAACTCCAGTGAATACAATCCTATCTATCTCAATGTCTCCTCATATGTCAGTCCTGCTATCCCAGGAACTAATTTGCCAAATCTTTGCTGCACTCTCTTTGTAGCAAGAACATCCTTCATCAGATAAAGGGACCAAACTGCACTCAATATTCCAGGTGTGCTCTGAATAACTGCAGCAGGATATCCTTGCTCCTATACTCAAATTCTCTCACAATGAATGCCAACGTACAGTTTGCCTGCTTTACTGCCTGCTGCACCTGCACACTTACTTTCAGCAATTGGTGCATGAAGATACCTATGTCTAGTTGAACATTTTCCTCTCTCAATTTACAAGCATTCAAACAGCCTTCCTTTCTTCAGTTTCAGAATGGACAACCTCACATTTATCCACATTATACTGAAACACACATTCCCCCTCACTCAGCCTGTCCGACTCACAATGCAAAATCCCTGCATCCTCCTCATAGATTACAGCTACCATTCCACCCAGCTTTATGTTAGTTGCAAATGTTTAGGTATCGTTTTAGTCTCTTGATCTGAGTCATTAATATATATTGTAAATAGTTGGTGCCCTAGTACGGATCCCTTTGGTACTTGACTGCAATTTAGAAAAAAGCCCTGTGTATTCCTACTCTTCGTTTTATCTCTGTTAGCCAATTTTCTACCAATTTTAATACACTACCCCCCAATCCCATATGCTTTCATTTCATACATTAATCTCTAATGTGAGACTTTGTCAAGATCCTTCTGAAAGTCCATATAAACCACATCCACTGGCTCTCCTGACCAACTTTACGAGTCATATCCTTGAAAGATTTCAGTAGATTTGTCAAGTATGGTTTCCCTTTTGTAAATCCATGCTCACTGTGTCTGATTCTACCACTGTTTCCTTTTCCCCCAAACTGGTCCCAATTCTCCAGCAATCTGACACCCTCTCCCCTCACACCATCTTTTTAGCCACATGCACATGTTTATCCCAACTGTCACAAGCCACTAAAGTAAAACAATGTTCTGTTAACATTCCAAGTGGTCACTGCTGTCTGGCATATTCTGGAATAGGTCACGTTTCTGCAAGGATTGACTGGCCTATTATTGTTTTAAAATTGTTCACAAAAGTAACCGCCATCTATTTGCTACAATTCTGAAATCCAAACTCTAAAAATGAGATTAACATCTTTTGGTATGAATCAGACATACCTTCTCACATTTAAATTCTTGTATGTGGAGGGGGGAGGGAGTGAAATGTATCCTTTCAGAGTCATTTTTGGTTTGACCAGGCCTGTATTCACGAGAGTTTAAAAGGATGAGAGGGGATGAAATGTTAAAAAAATTGAACAAGGCTGGACAGACAAGTTGCAGGGAGGAAGCTTTCCATGCTTGGGGAGCCTAGAAGCAGGGGACTCAGCCTCAGGATTCAAATAGATTATTTTGGACTAAGATGAGAGATTTCTTCACTCGGTCGTGAGAACCTGTGGCAATTCTCCACCACAGAAGGCCGTGATGAGTAAGTCATTGAAAGTATTCAAGAAAGAGATCAGGTTTTAGACTTTAAAGGCATCAAGGGGTATAGAGAGAATGCAGGAATATGACATTGTGATAGAGGATAAACTGTGGTTATTGTGAAAGGTGGGGCAGGTTAAAGGGCTGAATGGCCCACTCCTTTTCATAATTTCTATGTTTCTATGTCATTGAGAATATGTTAGAATTCATTATAAAGAATGTAATAGCAGAGTCTGAAGAAATACATGTTATAATTAAACAAATTAGTCAACATGGTTTTGTGAAGGGTAGATTGTGCCTCAAAAATCTTTTTGAGTTTTTTGAGAAGGTGACTAAACAGGTGGATGGGGGTAAAGTAGTTGATGTGGTGCATATAGATTTCAGTAAGGCTTTTGATAAGGTTCCCCATGGTAGGCTATTGCACAAAATATGGAGGCATGGGATTGAGGATGATTTAGCGGTTTGGATCAGAACTTGGCTAGCTGAAGGAATACAAAGGGTGGTGGTTAATGGGAAATGTTCATTTTGGAGTTCAGTTACTAGTGGAGTACTGCAAGAATCTGTTTTGAGGCCGCTGCTGTTTGTCATTTTTATAAACAACCTAGATGAGGGCGTAGAAGGATGGGTTAGTAAATTTGCGGAGTGCTGAAGGATGTTGTAGGTTACAGAGGGACATAGATAAGCTGCAGAGCTGGGCGGAGAGGTGGCAAATGGAACTTAATGCGGAAAAGTGTGAGGTGCTTCCCTTTGGAAGGAGCAACAGGAATGCAGACTACTGGGCTATTGGTAAGATTCTTGGTAGTGTGATGAGCAGAGAGACCTCGGTGTCCATGTACATAGATCCCTGAAAGTTGCCACCCAGGTTGACAGGGTTGTTAAGAAGACATACGGTGTGTTAGCTTTTATTGATAGGGGGATTGTGTTTTGGAGCCACAAAGTCGTACTGCAGCTGTACAGATCTCTGGTGTGGCCGTACTTGGAGTATTGCGTACAGTTCTGGTCACTGCATTATAGGAAGGATGTGGAAGCTGTGGAGAGAGTTCAGAGGAGATTTACTAGGATTTTGCTTGGTATGGAGGGAAGGTCTTATGAGGAAAAGCTGAGGGACATGAGGCTGTTTTCTTTCGAGAGAAGAAGGTTGAGAGGTGACTTATACGTCTCAACTAAGATAATCAGAGGGTTAGATAGGATGGGCACTGAGGACCTTTTTCCTTAGAATGTGATGTCTAGCACAAGGCGTCATAATTTTAAATTGAGGGGTGATAGATATAAAACAGATGTCAGAGGCAGTTTCTTTACTCAGAGAATAGTAGGGGCGAGGAACACACTGCCTGCAGTTGTAGACTTGCCAACTTTAAGGGCAGTTAAATGGTCATTGGATGAACATATGGATGAAAATGGAATAATGTAGGATAGATGGGCTTCAGATTGGTTCCACAGGTTGGCGCAACATCAAGGCTGAAGGGCCTGTAAGTTTCTATGTTCTATATGTTCTATATAAATTAAACATAGTTTCATGAAGGGGAATTCATGCCTAACAAATTTATTACAGTTCTTTGAAGAGGTAGCAAGTAGGATAGATAAAGGGGAACCAGTAGATGTAACATTTTTGAATTTTCAAAAGGCATCTGATAAGGTGTTGCACATGAAGCTACTTAATAAGATAAGAGGTCATGGTGTTGGAGATAGCATAGATAGAAGATTGGCTGGTTAATAGAAGATGAAGAGTTGGGGTAAAGCAGGCATTTTCAGGTTGGCAACTAGTAGAGTTTCATTGGGATCATTGAAGGAGCCACAAATATTTGTAATATGTATTAATAATTTAGATGAGTGAAGTGAATGTGCAGTAGCCAAGTTTGTGGATGAAACAAAAATAGATGGGAAAATATTGTGAGGATTACACACTCTACAGAGGGATATAGGCAGATTTAATGAATGGGCAAAGACCTACAGATGGAATATGATCAGGGAAATGTAAGGTTATGCATGTTGGCAGGAAGAATAGAAGAACTGAATATTGTTTAAATCGAAAAAGATTGCAGAAGGTTGCAGCACAGAGGGAGTAGGAAGTCTTCATCTATGAATCACAAAAAGTTAACATCCAAGTTTAGCAAGTAATAGGGAAGGCAAATGGAATATTGGCCTTTATTTCCAAAGGAATGGAATATAAAAATAGGGAGATCTTGCTAAAACTATACAAGGCATTAATCAGACCACACTTGGAATACCACAAATAATTTTAGTCTTCTATCCACGTGAAGATATGCTGGCATTGGAGGCAATCCAGAGAAGGTTCACTAGGCTGACACCAGGTGTAGAGAGATATAGGTTGGATGTGTACTTATTGGGGCTTAGAGAATGACAAGAGACCTTATTGAAACATATAAGATTATTTAGGGACAGGACAAGGTGGATGTGAAGAGGTTGTTTCCCTTGGAAGAGAGTCTAGGACCAGAGGATGTAATCTTGGAGTAAATGGTCGCCTATATAAGACAGATGATGAGGAATTTCTTCTCTCTGAATGTGTAGAATTCTTTACTGCAGAGGGCTATTCAGGCTGGATCATTAAGTATTTCAGGGTTAAGGTGGGCAGATTTTTAATTAATGAGGGAATCAAGGGTTATGGGGAAAAGGCAGGAAAGTGAAATTAAGGATTATTAGATCAGCCATGATCTCATTGAATGGTGGAGCAGGCTTGATGGATCATTGGCCTATTTCAGCTCCTATATTTTATGGTTCTTTGTTAAATCCCCAGTAGTAAAAGAACCATAGAGGGTATTGTATTCAGCAGACCCATGCAATAAAAACGTTGTTGGTTGATGGACCTCCAGTCCCCTGTATTTTCTGTGTCCTTGAAGAACCTGGGTTCCATGTATATATAACTTGTGCATATGTACAGTTCTTCTTTCATTATTTGAGTGGCCTCTCATACATTTTGGCTGAACCTCAGCTGCATGTCCCTGATCCTTGGCCACCTGGTGTGGAGGGCGGGTAATGGGAGAGGGGAACCTCCTTGTTGGCTTGCTCCTGGGCCTGGTAAGGTCCAGACAGCTAGTAGCTAAGTGTGCCATTTGGCCTGAATGCCTGTCTTTCTTCTGTAGCTATGTTCATAATCAGGTGTCCCTGGAGAGAGAGAATGACAAATCCCCTGTATAGTTGAGTGGTCTGTATCTCTACCAACAACAACAATTTTGTAAAGTTTCCTTAAGAATTTGCATTTTGTTACAGTGGTCCTTCAAAGAGCAGTTTGTTTTTTGTTAATTGTTTGATTTGATTATTAGATTTGTCATAGAGTAATATAGGTGTCTTGCTTTCTGTCTCATTGACCAGCTGGGTCCAGGAGTGAATTGCTGCTTTTTTGCAGACCCTGCAGCTTTCTACAGTCCTCAAGCCCATGTTGTCTGGCAGCTGGGATCCTCATCTTAGTTATGATTAAATAAAAATACAGGAACATGGCTCAGGTGGTAGCAAAATATTCATTTGGGGATCATTTCAGTGCTTGACAGCCTTTGATTTCAAATAACATGTTTTTCATGGGAAGAGATCGACCTTATTAAAAGAAAAGACTTAGTCTCTCCCAAGCAGATTTGAATCAACTCTGTGTGGGTCACAAAAAGCAGGAGCCCTGCATAATCCCAGTCTGACCTGTCTCAGGTACACTGCGGCTGCAAGTATCTGTGTCAGTGTCACCTACCTGTTCTCCTTATCTTACTGTGCAGAAGTACTAAAAAAAAGCGCAGTTCAGGTGAGCTACAGACACCATCTGGCTGGTAGCATTTGTAAGAGGAGCATACAGAGAGGACAATGCATGGTTACCATGGAAATGTTTGCATTAGATTGTAGAGCCGTCTGTGATTACTGTTTTTATAGCCTGCTCACCAAATCAGTGATTTTTAGTGTAAACACATGTATTGATGAGGATTTAACTGTTGGATTTCCAGCTTACCTCTGTCTCCAATTATTATGAGTGTTCCTGCTGGTCCTTTTTGTATTCAGTTCTTTGAAATGAGAATAAATTCATCCAAAAACAGATTCATTCAAAGTAACAGAAGGTGTAAGTTCAGTTAATACACAAAGATGAGTATACTTTCTGTGTTTTGCTGCATGGTGGTCAACATCATTCATTCACTTAGGTGTATTTTTTTGCCTGATTCAGATTGCCTGCAAACACACATATACACACACCTCCGCCCATGTGCCTCTGAAAGGGGCACTGAGAGATGCACAGCTTCCTATTAGGATGCAAGATTAGGGGTTTGTCATGTGAGGAATCATGGCTGTCACTCTGTACCCTATAAGTCTGATGAACAGCAAACTACTAAGCATGTCATTACAACCAATGTTTATAGACTGCAATGAAGCACAATGGCAAGCAATTGTAGGCTACCACTGCTCACAGTGCAGTCTCCTCAACATTGGGAACACCAAATGGAGATCTTCCAAGTTCAGTTCTGTATGCAAGTCAGTCCATTTAACTCCAGCTGATCTTTGTCAGCTACCACTTCAATTCCTCAGACAAAGCATTGTCAGAGCCTAGCCATTCCCAGTGATGGAATAAGAAGTAGATGCCACTTCGACTCTCTTGCTTCCCATATGATGACCACTACAATTGAAAGCATGGGCACCTGGAAACTCATGCAAATCCATGGTGGATGTGCTTTTCGATGCAAAACCTGCTGTCAATTGACAATGTTGCAGCCATAGTTAACCTCCCAGTTAAACAGTTGGGATCTGGATTGCAACCAAATCTTTCCTGCTCAACATCTTTATCACTAACAGAAGACTTATTGAGAACACAAATGTGACATGAGTGTTTTCTTCAAATTTAAATGTCATTTTCAACTATTTCATTTACATTGGTTTCACTTTATTCATGTTTGTCATTTAAATTGCTGAGTCTAACTTATCCAAAAACTTAAAGTATTGTCACATGTTGATGGCTCCAGTGGAAAATTAGGGACATTTCTGTATTGTTAAAGAAATCATGATGCATTCTCTCTTTGCTGAATGTTGGTGTTATCATCCAGTTTTGTCCTTGCCATTCTGTGGATCCTAGCTTATCTCGCAAGCTCAGCTAACATTGTCTGTGCACTCTCAGCTGGGATAATTATAAATGAACTCAAAGCCCGAAAGAGGATTCTGCTAGCCCGCACCCGGAGATGGACCCACTTTTGAAAAGCACTGAAGCTGCCTTTAGAGCTCTCATTTTCCTATGTTTCCCACCACTCCTGGAACACACCTGAGCCTTTCTCATTTCCTTTCTCGATGCCATCAACAGTATGTTTTGTTTCTGTAGATCCTGCTAACACTCCTCCATGTCCCTGACCAGTCTCCCAACTCCCAATCCTCAGCACCCTTGTCGGTCCTGAACCTCCATTCTCAAGTTTGCCTCCCTTGGGCCATAGACTTCAACAGAAAAAGTTGCTGACTTCAGACACACGTGCACAAGAACAGCTGGTACTCCTACTTGAAAGGATTCAGAAAAGATTTACAAGGACGTTGCCAGGGTTGGAGGATTTGAGCTATAGGGAGAGGCCGAATAGGCTGGGGCTGTTTTCCCTGGAGCCTGGGAGGCTGAGGGCTGACCTTACAGAGGTTTATAAAATCATGAGGGGCATGGATCGGGTAAATTTTCCCTGGAATGGGGATAGGTTTAGGATGAGAGAGGAAAAATTTAAAAGGGACTTAAGGGGCAACTTTTTCATGGAGAGGGTGGTGAGTGTATGGAATGAGCTGCCAGAGGAAGTGATGGAGGCTGGTACAACTGCAGCATTTAAAAGGCATCTAGATGGGTATATGAATAAGAAGGGTTTAGAGGGATGTGGGCCAAGTGCTGGCAAATGGCACTAGATTAATTTAGGATATCTGGTCGGCAAGGGCGAGTTGGACCGAAGGATCTGTTTGAATGCTGTACATCTCTATGCCTCTAAGTATAAGCAGGGCGCAGCAAGGTTCGTATGTATCATTGGCTTTATCTTGAAGGTAAGACTTTGTTTTTAGAAGTTTCACATGAATCAATATTCGTGGATGTAAATACATTACAAGTGTGCACCTACCACAAGCCTATGTAACGCTCAAAATGCCACAAACTTATCTAACTTTATCTCAGCAGTGTAACCCATGCAATGATCACAGCTTTCCCCTTTTTAAAAAGTCGATTATAGCCTCCTTTTCTTTTAATCTCAATATATTTAAATGCTGTTCACATTTTGAGTTCCAATGATGTGCATGAACCAAAATGATAACTGATCTGTTCCTGCCACAGATGCCTGACCTGATGTGCGCTCTAAGTATTTTCTGCTTTTTGTTTTCCTCTCTCATCCTAGCATTGTACAACTTGCTATTGGTTAAATATTTGTTGATTGTTGTCTCTGTGAGGAATGAAGGAGTAAATTCAGTGAAGGAGTAATTAGTTACCAACTTGTTCGTGGAATTCCATCTCTCATCTTGGTTTCTCTCCAAGATCCTTGAAAGTAGGGTTTTCTCCCAAAGCTGTCCCCATCTTTTCAATACTTCCAGGTCTGAATTCCTCCAATTAGGTTTCCTGGCCTGAAGACCTTAAACATTATGAACTAACATTCCTCATCCTGTCTGAAATCTTCAATGAAATTAACTACACCATCCTCCTTCTGACATTCAAATGCATGGGACTGCTCTTGCATGGTTACGTTCATAGCTATCAAATTGTAGCCATAAATTCACTCACAGTGGTTTTACCCATTCTGACACCATTATCTTTGGTGTCCCACAAAGACCTATCGTTGGTCCTGTTCCTATTTCCCATCTACAATGTAGCCACTTGGTGGTATCATACAAAAGCACATCAAGTTGCACATGTACATTGAAAATACCTTCCTCTACCTTTCCATCCCATCCCCATACAAAGCATAGATCCAGGTTAAGTGACAATACCAGGTATAATAACAGAATAAGGGTCAGCTCTGACTGACAGCAAAAAAAAACATGAAAAGCTGCAGATACTGGGGAAAGACATGAATATAGAGGACAGAATCCATGCTTGAGGTTGTTAAATTCAGTATTGAGTGTGGAAACCTGTAAAGTGCCTTGGCAGAAAATGAGATGCTGTTCTCAAGCTCGTGTCAGGCTTCACTGGAACATTGCAGCAGGAAGAAATGCAAGAACAAAATAATGTTTGAAATGGCCAACAACCAGAATGTTTGGGATCATGCTTGCAGACCGAGTGGAGATATTTTGCAAAGTGCTTTTTCCAGGTGAAGCAGTGACTTACTTGTACTGCTTTCAATCTATTCAGCTGCTGCTGCTCACAATGCAGTCACCTCTACAATCAAGATCAAATGCAGACCAGACTAAACATCATCTTTGCAGACACCCTGTCTCTTGCTCGCATTTTCTCACATACATTTATCCTTACACTCACTCTCACATGCAAATTACCACGATCTCCTGCTTTCTCATTAATACATGCTTTCTCTCAACAACATGCTCTCTCATACACACTCTTGCTTTCTCACACACACATACAATCACAAACACTCTCTTTATTTTCCACACACACATTCTCTCAGTCACACTCTCTCTCTCTTTCTCTCATATGCACTCTGTCAGATACATATTTTCTCTCATGGTCTCACACATAACCTGAGCACAAACACATTCATACACTGTCCCTGACACTCTCTCACATACTTGCTATTTCACACAAGCATGCACACTCTCTCACAGACACACACCCTCATACACAATCTGTTTCACGTACGCAGTCTTGCTTTCACGGACACTCTCTCATGCACTGTCTTACACACGAGCTCCCTCTCACATACATTCTATCAGACACAATCTCTGTCACACATTCTGTCTGTTGCACATATGCTCTTTCATACAATCAGACTCTCATGCATACACTTTGTCACAAACACTCCTTGTATCACACACGCTCATCCACTTGTTCTTTCATCGGCTCAGACCTCTCACTCTCACACACTAAATTACACCTCCTTGTTGCGCACCCTTGGCTCTGACACACTGCTCCACCATATTGACTACAGTACAGCACCTGCATGGAAGAGTGAGAGGTTTGTCTTACCCTCACCTGTATGGTAACACTCAACACATTCCACTCCCACCCATCTCCCCCCCAACCATAGACACTCTACTGGCACAGGAGTCCAGGCCTCAGACTGTATGTGAAGTCACTCACATTCACACAGGTAGATGATTCTCCAATCACAGACTGATTATGAGAGAGAATGGCCCCCATTTGAAAGAGTTCTTTGCAAACTCTTTTGTTTCCAATTCTCTGTATTTTGAACAGCTCTGCGGACTGGATCCAGACATTTCATCAGATATTCTGACCCACAGGTCATACAGTGGAAAACTAATGAGACAAAGAAACATTTCAATTCTTAATTTTGAAGGCTTAGCAACCAGATTTAGTGTTTCTACAATAATTGTTAGTAAAGACAAACAGCTGCTTATAGGCAAAAACATGTAAAAATGGATTGGGATCAGACTTGGGTGTCAGTAAAGTTCATGACTGACAATGGGGGAGAATGAAGTGTTCAGAGACATGGAAAAACATGAATATAAAGATCATGGAATCCTACAGCTGACACTCCACCGTGCAATGGGTTTTGTGAAATGAATTGTTTGGCGATTGATTGCAATTTCATGGAGAATTTCAGCTATCAAATAGACCGCAAGTTGACAAGCACCCTGAAGTAGGTAGTTCATATAAATAATTCACTCCTCTGCACAGAGGATTTGGTCCTAATCAATTCACTTATAATTAACTTATAACATATATAAGATCGAGGAATTCCATGGATTTTGGTGTATTAAAAGAGGGAGAGAAAAGCCCAGGCAAATTAATAAATCATGATGGCAAGATGCTACATAATCAAACTTTTGTTGATTTTTCATGATTAATTACAACATCTCAGGATCTTAGCAACTGACAAGTATTGTGTATATAAAATACTATGCATTCTTCAACTGAGGCCTTGATCAGTAGATGGTAGATCAAGATCAGGACAGTCAATACGTGTACCTATGACATACAGATCAGCAATATTGCATACAAAAGACGATGTTTGTGAGAAGATTTGTAGCTCGGGTGCTCGTTGTTGTGGTTCTGTTCGCCGAGCTGGGAATTTGTGTTGCAGACGTTTCGTCCCCTGTCTAGGTGACATCCTCAGTGCTTGGGAGCCTCCTGTGAAGCGCTTCTGTGATGTTTCCTCATATTTACCAGAAAGTCCGATGAAATGTCAGGATGCGACAATTCTGGACACAAAAATTTACTGATAATTTGAAATATTTTTTGAATGTTCAGGATGATAAGCAAGGACAATGAGGCAACAAAGTGAAGAATAACAAATGCAATGTAATGCAGTTCAATTCAAAGATATAGAAGTGACTTGTGCATCAGAAAATGGTTGTGTATTGAAGACCGAGCCTTCAACAGTTCAAGAGAGCAATCAAGCAGGAATAGATCTAACAGATAAAAACATACAAAGAGTATGTAGTTTGAAAGATTAAAGGAAGGCTACAGGAATTTTCTGGACCATAACTCGAATCATAAGTCTTCATGATTGTGAAGGATTATGGTTGTTAATAAACTTGAGGATAAACTAATAAAGGGATGTAATACAAAAGGAATTAGGTGGTTAAAGAGAATTAGAATTCATACTAATGTAGATAAGGGGCAACCAAATTTCTCTTGGATTCATACTGAAAATGCCCTTTCATATGGGACCTGTAAGGCTAATTGGAGCAGTCACTTGGGTTTTGTACAGAGACTGGCGGACACATGTATTAGACTATCCTTTTTCACAATCTTGAAAATGGTTCTTTTGGTCACATAGTCATGATAGTGTAGATCAATTGACATAAAAGCTCAATTAACATTAAAGCCACATTTTTGCAGGGCAATAATTTCAGAGAAAAGTGTTTCTGAAACTGCCCAAAGATGAAACAGAAGCAGAAGGAGAATTATGGAAACCAAACAAATGGCTCTATGGCCTGAATGATGCTTCCAGGGTCTGATATTTTTCAGCAAGATCAGATTTGCAGAAAATAGGTTGTGTTCAATTAAAAGCAGATCCTGCAAATTTTTTAATGATATCAATAGGTAAAAATTTCAGGCATCTTCATGGCAGATATAGATTGTTTCTGATGAGGTGGTACTATGGACTTTAAGGAATAAACTGTTAATTGGATCTGAGTAGCATTTAAAATTGGAAGCTAGACTTCAGGACTTTTACAATTAATGTTGAGATAATCAGAGTTGGTCTAGATTGGTGGTCAAGATACATGAGCACAATGGGACAATCCCCCTCTTTAAATCCCTGAAATTTCCTAGAGAGCTGAGATTTTGAGAGCCGAAGGGAGCAAAATCCAGGAGCCAGCAGCCATTTGGCTAGGGTCAGGATTGGCCGACTTGCTGAGGTGAGAACCACCTCTTTCCTGAGGCAGCCAGTTATCCACTGTCTGGTGAGGTCGTGGAGAAGAAGGCTGTGAAGGTGGCCACAGGTAGGGGGAAAGGGAGGCTGTGAGGGGAAGACAGGGAGACTGCAAGGCTATGAGGATGGTGTGGGAAAGGGTGGGATAAAAAGGGAAGTTGCAGACAGTGCAAGACAGAGAATGGCCAGAAGGGGGAGAGGGAAATGTTGCATGGGGAGAAAGGGAAGCTACAAAGAAGACAGAATAGTTGCAAACTGGATAACAATGGAATGCTCAGCAAACACGGAGCTAGGAAAACTTGAAATCACTGAGCCAATTGATTACTTACAAATGAATATGATATCTCTATATGTTCAAGATCCATACAGAGAAAAATGTAGTGGTTTCTATTGCAATCAACCCTGTGTCAATTGTTAAATTTAAATTTGAGATTGAGATCTGAGATTCAGTAAGAAGAATAACAACAACATAGTTAAAATATTCTAGTTTTATGAATATGGAAGGAAATACATTAGATGCGAGCTAACTTTACTTGGGTGGGGAGGTTGAGGGGTGGGTTAGTAAATTTGTCAATGACACAAAAGTTGGAGGTGTCGTTGATAGTATCAAGGGCTATTGCAGGCAGCAGCACGACATAGACAGGATGAAGAGCTGGGCTGAGAAATGGCAGATGGAGTTCAACCTGGACAAATGTGAAGTGATGCATTCTGGAAGGTTGAACTTGAATGCTAAATATAGGATTAAAGACAGGATTCTTGGCAGTGTGGAGAAACAGAGGGATCTTGGTGTTCAACTGCATTTATCCTTCAAAGTTGCCACCCTAATGGATATGGTTGTTAAGAAAGCAGAAGGTGTTTTGGCTTTCATTAATTGGGTGATTGAGTTTAAGAGCCGTGAGGTTTTGCTGCAGCTCTACAAGATCCTGGTGAAACCAGACTTGGAATACTATGTCCAGTTCTGGTTGCCCTATTATAGGAAAGATACAGAGGCTTTGGAGAGGGTGCAAAGAAGGTTTACCAGGATGCTGCCTGGAATGGAGGGCTTGTCTTACGAAGAGAGGTTAACTAAGCTCCGACTTTTCTCTCTGGAGAGGAGGAAGAGAGGTGATCTGATTGAGGTATACAAGGTAAAGAGAGGCATGGATAGATTCAATAGCCAGAAACTTTTCCCCAGGGCAGGATTGACTGGCACGAGGGGTCATAGTTTTACGATATTAGGAGGAAGGTATAGAGGAGATGTCAGAGGTAGGTTCTTTATGCTGAGAGTTGTGAATGCATGGAATGTGTTGCCAGCGGTGATGGTGGAAGCAGAGTCAATAGGGACATTTAAGCAACTGCTGGACATGCACATGGACAGCAGTGAATTGAGGGGTGTGTAGGTTAGGTTATTTTATTTTAGATTAGGAATAATCCTTGGCACAATGTCGTGCGCCGAAGGGCCTGTTCTGTGCTGTACTTTTCTATGTTCGATGTTCTAACCAATCTGTGGAAGCTGTGCTTAGGGTGATGGCTTTTTGAGTTTAAGTGTATGTATCAGTTACTTTGAAAAAAATTGTTGCTAACTTATGCCTGTTGCCTTGAGTTACTGCAAAATCCAGGAAATTAATGCTTGCCTTGTGTGCTGAAGCTTTAGGTTTAATGGAGAGTTGTTAATTACTCAAGATATTGATTAATTCTTTTTAATTCTGCTTTTGTGCGAGTCCAAATACTATATCCATTATATACCTGTACAAATATAGAACGTTACTATGTGACTGCATCACCTAATAATTGAACCTATATGAACACATTCTCAGGCAACATTTTGCAAGCTAAGACAGGTGAAAGGGTTGTTCAAAGTACTTCAGGGCTGAAATACTGGTCCTCAAGGAGTTAGTGTCAAACATTTTAAGTAACTTTCTGTGCAAGCAACAATACTGACGTCTAGCCAGCAATTTGGAAAATTCCCTAGGTATGTACTATACACAAAAAGCAAGACAAATGCAGCCAGGCCAATTACTGTCCCTACTTTCAGTCATCAGAAAATAGATGGAAGTTGTCATAAACAGTACTATTAAGCAGCATTCACTCATCAATAACCTACTCACTAACTCAGTTTGGGTGCTGCCAGGGTACTCAGCTGTAACAGCCTTGGTCCAAACATAAGACCAAACTCAAGAGCTGAGGTGCAAGTCATCAAGGAAGCATTTAACCAAGTGGCATTAAGGAACTTTAGCAAGGACAAAACCCTCCTTTTGATGGTGACATACCTGGCACAAAAGAAGACATTTGTGGCTTTTGGACGTTAGTCATCTCAATTCCAGGGGATCAGTAGTTTGCAGGTGTTGCAGCTGCTTAATCAATTATTGTTCTTCCTTCATAATATCAGATAGTGGGGATTTTTGCTGATGATTATACAACGTACAGCACAATTTGTCACTCTTCAGATACTGAAGTGTCCTCATGCAGCATGGCTTGGACAACATTTAGATTTGGACTGATAAACAGAACAGTTACACCACACAGTGCCAGGAAATGACCATGTGTAACAAGAGAGAATCTAAACATCAGTTTGGACATGACAAATTAAATGGCCCCTTTCTGTGCCATAATTTTTCTATATTCTGTAGCTCATTAGCATAAATATGGTACCCTGCTATCAACAGTCTGAGAGCTAGTATTTATCAGAAGCTGAACTGGACCAGCTATATAAATATTAAAAGCAAAATATTGCAGATTCTGGAATCTGAAACAAACACAGAGAATG
This sequence comes from Chiloscyllium punctatum, assembly GCF_047496795.1. Lineage (NCBI taxonomy): Eukaryota > Metazoa > Chordata > Chondrichthyes > Orectolobiformes > Hemiscylliidae > Chiloscyllium > Chiloscyllium punctatum. The sequence continues at coordinate 49,527,483 of NC_092762.1, read as the reverse complement.
CTGGAGAAACTCAGCAGTTCTGGCAGGCATCTGTGGAGAGGGAAACAAGAGTTAACATTTTGAGACTGGTATGACTCTTCTTTAGAACTGAAAGGTGTTGAATTTTTTTTAATACTGTTGCAGAGGAGATGCAAGCAGACACATGGTGTAGAGGCCTCGTGCAAAAGACATAGGGGTTGTTAATGGTGGTGAAAGAGAAAATGGAGTGTAAAATGGAAATAAATTAAAGTGTGAAAGGGAACAAATAGGTCTTCATAAATACTGTGGCTACTGGAGCAGATCAGAGGTTTACAATTCTGTGGTAACTCATCCCCTGACTCCCCAAAGCCTGTCTATTATTCTCAAGACACAAGTCAGGATTATGATGAAATATTCCTCACTTGCCTGAGTGGGTGGGTACAGCACTCAAAAAAAAACTCAACACAATCCAAAACAAAGCAGCTGGCTTCACTAGAGCTCTGCCCTGTACCTGAAACATTTACTCCCTCCACCACTGATCCTCAGTAGCAGCAGTGTGTACCATCTATAATGCAATCCAGCAATTTAACAAGGCTCCTTTGACAGTACCTTCAAAATCTCTGACCCCTACTACTAGAAGGACAAGGGCAGAAAATGCATAGGAACTCTTCACTTGCAAATTTCCCTTCAATTCACATACTATCCTGACTTGGAATTATATTTGCTGCTCCTTCGTTGTCATTAGGTCAAATCCTGAAATTCTGTTCATAGTAGAACTGTGGGTATACCAACACCACATGAACTTCAGTGATTCAAGAAAACTGCTCACTACCATCTTCTCAAGGATAATTAAACTTGGACAATAATTGTTTGTAAGGTTTTTGAAAATAATTTGGATGGAATCTTGAGCTATGATGAGAATTGTGGCAGAATCATGGGAGAGGTCTATCTCAAGGTCTATCTCGATATCAGAAGTATCTGGCACCATCTTTTATGCATTTCCCATGCAGCAAGGTGAGATTCCCGTAAGGCAGTGGTGACAGGGGGAGGTGATAGCATATTAGTACTGCCACTGGAATGTTAATCTAGAGACCCAGGTAATGTTCTGGGATCTGGGTTCAAATCCTGTCATGACAGATAGTGGCATTTGAATTCAATAAAAATCTGGAATGAAGCATCTAATGATGACTGTGACCTATTGTTAATTGTCAGGAAAAACCGATCACTAATTTTTTTTAACATAGAACAGTACAGGTCCTTCAGCCCTCAATGTTGTGCTGGCCTTTATCCGACTCTAAGATCGGACTAACATACATACACTTCATTGTATTATCTATTCAAGAATCGCTTAAATGTCCCTAATGTATCAGACTCTACTACCACTGTTGACAGTGCATTCCATGCATCCACCACTCTTTGTGTAGAGAACCTACCTCTGACATCTCCCTTAAACCTTGCTCCAATTACCTTAAAATTATACCCACTCATGACAGACATTTGCATATGGGAAAGAAAAATCTCTGACTATCCCCTCTATCTATGCCTCTTAACATCTTGTGCATCTCTATCAAGTCACCTCTGATCATTCTTTGCTCCAATGAGAAAAGGCCCAACTCCCTCAACTTATCTTCATTAGACATGCCCTCCAGTTGAGGCAGTATCCTGGTAAATCTCCTCTACACCCTTTCTGCCTTCAGACCCACAATAATGCGATTGACTCTTTACTAGCCTCTGGATAATTAGGTTGTGGGGAGATAATGGGGTATTTGTATAGATGGGGACAAGGTGCCAGGATGACTTCCAGGTTATATGGGGATGTTAGTGGAACAGCATTGGAGAGGTGTCTATTGGCAGTGAGCATTGCTGTGGCCTCCACGCGGGAGCTTAGAGGATCAGGTTGGGCATCATTAACTTGTAATGCTGGGGTTAGGGAGAATTGTTAGAGGCAAGGTTCAATGGGTGGGTCACCACATGAATGTCTGGGTATGAAAATTTGCCATTAGGGTAGTGTGAGATAAAACAAGACACAGAGGGTCTGAGTGGGGGGAGGGTTGGCAGGTGTGGGCTCAGTTCTGACAGTGTTGACTGTGAGCTATGTTCTCTGCCAGCTCTTGCTGTTCTCTCAATGCGAAATGGCTGGGACAATGTTGAGGGTGGGTAGAGTCAGTGTCATTCTGATGGGCAAGCGTACTGAATCTATGTCTGCTAGAACCTAGGACATTTAAGGGGCAGATACATGATGCAGCCATTTCCAAATTCCAGTTATTTCATCATCCATTTGCAAAGCATGTAGGGTGAATGTGCTTTGGGTTCAAACACTGGTCAAGGGTGAATTGCACAATGCTATTTGTCCTTGCAACTTAAACATTGGCATCTCAATAATCCTGAAGTTAGCAGCTCTAACTTAAAAAGATACTATTGCTGGTCAAAGAACATACCATTATTTCTGCAATTTCCAAGGTACTGTGGGAGGTGCAGACTATCCCTTCATCTTCTGTCATGTAAGTGTAACAATGGACTGAACTGAATGCAATGAAAAGTCTTGGATGGGAAAGAGGTCAGAGTGCATCCGGCACTCTCTTTGATATAACGTGTTGGTTGCTTAGACCATACCGCACTACCACCCTGTGCCCTTGGGTCCCAGGCTCTCTATTTACAAAAACATTTTCTTCACATCCACTCTATCCAGGCCTCTTCATACTCCGTAAGTATCAATGATACCCACTTTGTCCTTCTAAACTTCATCAAGCCGGCCCAGAGTGATATGATAAGCCCTTTATTCTCGTGAACCTCCTCTGAACCCCTTCCAATGCCAGCACATCCTTCCTCAGATATGGGGCTCAAAATTGCTTACAACATTCCACATGCAGTCTGACCAGTGCCTTATACAGCTTTAGCAGTACAGTTTTGCTCTTGTATTCTAGCCTTCTTGAACTAAATGCAAATGTTGTATTTGCCTTTCTAACTGCCAAATGAACCTACACGTTATCATTAAGAGAATCCTGAAATGGGATTCCAAAGTCCTTTTGTGCTTTAGCTTTCTGAAGCCTTGCCTGATTTAGAAAAACAGTCTATTCTTCCTACAAAAATGAATAAACTCACAATTTCCCACATTGTATTCCACCTGCCACTTATTTATCCACTTGCCTAGCCTGTGCCAGTCCTCCCGCTTCCTCAACATACCTGTCCCTCCACCTATCTTTGTGTCATCTGTAAACATAGCAACAATGCCCTCAGTTTCTTCGCCAAGATCGTTTGTGTACAATGTGAATAGTTGTGATCCCAACACTGACCACTGTGGAACTTCAATAGTCACTGGCCGCCATCCTGAAAAAGACCTCTTTATCCCCACTCTTTGCTTTCTGCTAGTCAGCTATGCTGTACCTTGCCTCAACACCATGGGCTCTTATTAAGCAGCCTCCTGTGAGACACCTTGTCTAAGGTGGGCCCAGGGCAGACTCTTTGAGGCGACGGAGTTGAGTTTGGGCTGGTGCCGGAGCTCCTGGCATCGGTGGCAGTTGCATTGGTGAGGTCCAATAGGGACTCATGGTGACAGCACGTTGGTGGAGACAGAATTACAGTAAATGGTGGTAATGTCTGCTCTGGCAGTGGGGCAGGGGGATTCGTGGCTGGCCACTCCAGGGCCATGGCTGAACATTTGACAAGAAGGACTGTAAAGTTGAACTTTATTTATTTATTTATGTATTTTTCTACCATAATATTCTATGTTTCGCTTTTTTTTCTACGTTTAAGGTGGCAACACTATATAACACTTTTCACTGTATTTTGCATCAAATCAAATCAAAGGCCTTCTGGAAATCCAAATGGATCACATCCACTGGCTCTCCATTGTCTAACCTGTTCATTACCTCCTCAAAAGAATTCTAACAGATTTGTCAGATGTGATCTCCCCTTGATGAAACTATTCTGTGTCACCCCTATTTGACTATTCACTTCCAAGTGCCCCACAATCTCATGCCTAATAACTGACTCCAAAATCTTCCCAATGACTCAGGCCATGCGAACCAGCCTATGAATTCCCATCTTCACCCTCCCTTCCTTAAAAGGAGTATTACATTTTCTAGCCCTCTGCGACCCTGTCTGACTCCAGTGATTTCAGAAAGATCACTGCCAATGTCTCTATAATCTCCTCAGCTATCTGCTTCAGAACCCTGGGGTGTAATCCATCCAGTCTAGGTGACTTACACACCTCAGACTTTTAACCTTCCCCAGCATCTTCTCCTTAATGATGGTCACTACACTCAGCTCTCTTGAAGTTCTTGTATGCTGCTGGTGTCTTCGACCATGAAAACTGATGCAAAGTAGCTATTCAGTTCCTCTGTCATTTCTTTGTTCTCCATTACTACTTCTCCATCCTCATTTTTCAGAGATCCAATGTCCATGCTTGCCTCTCTCTTGCCTTTTATATATCTAAAAACACTCTTGCAATTTTTCTTACATTACAAGTTAGCTTACCTTCATATTTCATCTTTTCAGCCCTTATTTTTCAGTTGTCCTATGCTGATTTTTAAAGCTTCTCAACCCTCTGGCTTCCCACTAATCTTCACCACATTGTATGTTTTTCTTTTGCTTTTATGCTATTCCTGACTTTCCCTGTCAGCCATGGTTGTGTCATCCTCCCCTTTGTATGTTTCTTCTTCACTGGGATGAATTTCTGCTGTGCCTTCCAAATTACCTCAGAAACTCCTGCCATTGCTACTCCACCATCTTCTTTGTTAGGTTTCCCTTCCAGTCAACTCTGGCCAGCTACTCTCTCATGTCTTTACTCAATTGTAATACCATTACATGTGATTCAGTCTTCTCCCTTTCAAATTGCATGGTGAATTCTATCACGTTATTGTCACTGACCCCACAAGATTCCTTCATTTTAAGCTCCCTAATCAAGTCTGCCTCATTACACATCACCAAAAGCAGAAATTCCTATTCCCTAGTTAGTTGCTGCTCCAAAAAAAATCTTGTAGACATTCCAGAAATTGCTCTCCTTGGGATTCACTGAAAACCTGATTTTCCCAATCCACATGTGTATTGCGGTCCCCTATTATTATTGTAATAATGCTCTTAGATCCCCTTTCGACCTCCTGATTTATTTTCTGCCCCTCATCCTGAATACTGCTAGGAGGCTTGTACATAACTCCCATCGGGGCCTTTTAATTTCACTTCTTACTAATAAGGCAACCCACTCCCCTTGCCCATCTGCCTGTCCTTTTGATAGGATGCATATCCTTGGATATTCAGTTCCAAGCCCTGATCCCCTTGCAGCCATATCTCTGCATTACCCATATTATAGTTGCCAATTCCAATCTGTGCTACAAACTCATTTACCTTGTTTCATATGCTGCACGAATGTAAGTCCTGCGTTGACGGCCCGGCTTCTCGTAGTTGTTCCCTTATCTGTCATGCTTGAAGTTAGATTCCTGACCCTTCCTATACTCTTGGTCTTATTACTTGTTCTGGAAATTTTAATGACATTTCCCAAGTCCTCTACACTCCTAGTTTAAACTCTTTATGACCACCCTATTTAGCCTTTCCGTTAGGATCCTGAACTCAGGTCTGTTCATGTAGGAGCAGATCCCAACAATACAATTCTTTCCTGACCCAACATTAATGCCAGTACCCACAAAATGTAATCCCTCTTTCCAACTCCATTCCTTTAGCCATGTATTTACTTAGTTTTCTTATCTCGGCCAATTTGCTCATGGCTCCGGTAATAATTCAGAGATTACAACTTTTGAGGTCCTGTTCATTAATTTTGTTTCTATTTTCTCAACAGGAGCTCTTACCTACTCTTGGTTATGCTCTTGAGGCCAACATAGACGACAACAACTGGATCTTCTTCCTCCCTCTCCAATATTCTTTCAACCTGTCCATCATCTTGGCACCAGTTAGGCAGCACACCATGCAGGAAACTTAACCCTACTCTCAAAAGATTCCTCGTGTACCCCTAATGAGAGAACCCTCTAATACTATCACTTTCCTTTGTGCTTCCTTCTACTTGATTAGCTTCCTGGACTAGGTTGCAGTAGTCAGTTTGACCATCCTCCTTGCAGACCCTTTCCTCATCTATACAGGGAGCAAGTATCTCATAACACCGCCCCCACCTAAACCTTGGACAAGGTCAAGAGCTGAGGATCTTCCAAGGTTCTGTTTAGGAGCACTCAACCTGTCCCACTTGTCACACCCTCTTGTCCCTGAATAATGGCCAAATTTGATATATTTAAGGTATAGGGTGTGACTGCCTGGAACAATGTAACTCTCCCCCTCCAGATCAGAGCAGGTAACATGCTGTTCATTTTGTTGCTCTGTTCCACTCAGTTTCCATCAGACTGAAGGAGAGGGTGGGGTTGTAGAGAGATAGGTTGCTGTCAGGCAGTTCAAACTATTTTAACAGTGTGATACAAAAGGATTTAATTTTGTTGTTTGATATATAAAGCTAACTAAATGAAAACCTTTCTGGATAGCATCTTTGTATTCTTGTTCTTTTCCTCATGTGGTATTGCCTTTCTGGGAACCCTCTCCACTCTGACCTTTGCAGATCCTGCAAGAAGCACTATACTTGAAATAGAATACACAACTATGGCCAGCCGGGTAAGTAGTGGTTTCCATGGCAGTGAACTATGACCCGGCAGATTCTGTATTGCTGAAATCAGTGAGGGCAGAAACAGAAAAACAGCTGGTGCTTACCACGATAATGCCACACTGACAACAGTATGGAACTGGGATGAGAGGAAATATAGAAGGGTAACAAGTTTTATTCAGTTTTCAAATAGTGCACCACCGAGAGTCAATTAGTGTGCATAAAGTTGGGGGCTACACGACACTGGGATGGAACCTGGGTTTAGAATTTTCACTTCTTTCTGCCAGTAATAGCAGTGCCAGCAAGTGATTTTGAATCTTACCTGATGTATGCTTAATTTCCAAGTATTGTGACACATCAGGTTCCCTGCACTAATGACAGACACTTCTTTGCTCTGTCTTTATTTTAATTGGTGTGACTTCCTTTTCATTTTCCTTTTTCTGGATAGTTCTGCAATGAAATCACCTACATCTATATGTTTTCTAGCTGTAACCTTTTACACTGGTTCAATTTTGCTTGGGTTAGGCTCAAAACAGAAAACTGGCCAATAATCAGTTTGAGATTATGAAGTTATATCTGTTTATGAAGACTCTTCAAATTGTCTTCAGGCACAGAACCCATTGGCTCATTTTTAAAAATGAAAAATGATATCAGGAAATAATTTAGTGAGAAAGTCATTACCATCGCAGAGCCATTAAGATAGCCAAGGACCAATACCGATCCAAACTAGAGACCCAGACAGACACCTGGCAACCATGGCAAGGACTGAATGACATCACAGGTTCTAAAAAGAGACAGTGCAAGATAGCAGATGATGACAAATCCCTCTCAGATCGTCTCAACGCCTTCTATGCTCGCTTTAAGCAGACTTTCGGTGGAGAGGTAACACCTATTCCGACAAGTCCTGACGTACTATTGCAACAGTCACTGCATCAGAGGTCAGATCAGTTTTCCTTTGTGTGAATCCAAAGAAAGCGATGGGAGCAGACAGAGTACCAGGCCGTGCACTCACAGCATGTGCAGATCAACTGGCAGAGGTCTTCTCTGACACCTTCAACCTCTCCCTGCAGCAGGCCACTGTCCCTGCCTGTTTCAAGAGGGACAACATCATCTCTGTGACTAAGAAGGCTCATGCAGCATGTCTAAATGACTACCGCCCAGTGGCCCTAACCTCGGTGGTCATGAAGTGCTTTGAAAGGTTGGGCATAGCATTAATCAACTCTAGCCTCCCCACTACTCTTGACCCACTCCAATATGCCTAACGGACCAACAGATGCACATCAGATGCCATATCACTTGCCCTCACCCCTCCCTAGAACATCTTGACACCAAGAACTGCTATGTAAAACTCCTACTCATTGACGACAGTTCAGCCTTCAACACCATTATCCCCTCGAGACTGATTCCTAAACTTAGTGATCTCGGACCAAGCCCCACTCTCTGCAACTGGATCCTCAGTTTCCTGACCAACAGGCCACAATCAGTGAAGATTGGGGACAATATTTCATCCTCACTAACACTCAACACTGAAGACCCCCTGGGGTGTGTACTCAGCCCCCTACTGTACTCACCGTATACCCATGCCTGCGTCACCAAATACCAGACAAATGCCATTTGCAAGTTCGCTGATGACACCACCATAGTTGGTTGAATCTCAGATGGTGACAAAACAGACTACAGATGGGTGGTGGAAGACCTGGAAAAATGGTGCACTGAGAACAACCAAGCTCTCAATGCCAGCAAAAGCCCAGGAACTCATTACTGACTTTCAGCAGGATGTTACTCATGCCCCCCTACACATTACAAGCACAGAGGTGAAACGAGTCGTGAGTGTCAAGGTCCTGGGAGTGGTCATCCACAACAAGCTTTCTTGGACTCTTCATGTGGATGAACTGGTTACAAAGGCGCAACAACGTCTCTTCTTCCTTAGGCAGCTGAGGACATTGGGCATGATGGCGAATACCCTTGCCAAATTTTATAGGTGTACCATCAAGAGCATTCTGCCTGGATGCATCACTACCTGGTATGGCAACTGTACCATTCAAGATCGGAGACAGTTACAGAGAGTGGTGAATTCAGCCCGGACAATCACAAAGGCCAATGTCCAATCTAAAGAATCCATCTACCAGGCCCACTGTCAAGGAAAGGCTGCTGGCATTCTCAAAGATCCATCCCACCCTGGCATCAGGGAGAAGGTACAGAAGCCTGAATACATGCACCAGCCGATTTCACAACAGTTTCTACCCTACTGTTGTTAGAATACTGAATGGACTCTCAAATTATTAGCATTCGCCTGTATCTGTGTTTTTGGTTTTGCCGCTGTTTACCTTTTATTTACTATCTATGCTACTTAACTCTGTGATCTGCCTGTATTGCTCGCAAGACAAAGCTTTTCACTGTGCCTCGGTACATGTGACAATAAATTCAATTCAATTCAATATACCAATAAAACTATGAACTAGCACAGTATAATTTTATTTAAATCATTTTCACAGGCTTAAAATCAGATTACTTCAAGCTGGAGAACTGAACACTTTGTGCAAATGCTCACTTTGGTGACAAATTCATTTTCAGCTGTAAGAAAAGAACTGAACCATATTACTGCTCCTCAATATATAAAGCCTGGCAGCATCAGGAGGTGGAGAAGTCAACATTTCGGGTCTTGAAGAAGAGTTACACCCGAAATGTCGACTTCTTCAGGACCTTCTGTACTGTTTCTATAGCACAAACTTTTAAAGCATGTATGGGTTATAACGCGATTCCGGTCCCATTAGTTTAAATGGTGCAGCTATTATGTAATTTTCTTATAACACACAGTTTGCATGAGAATGGAACTACCACATTAAAGCAGAACTGACTGTGCTACTATTAAGAGTATGTAACAGTTCCCTTTACTTCTCAAATCTGCCAGCTCATTCCACAAATGTAATGTATTTGAAAACAGCGTGGTGGTTCAGCAGTTAGCTCTGTTGCCTCATAGTACCAGGGAGCCAGGTTTGATTCCAGCCTCAGGCGACTGTGTAGAGTTTGCATATTTTCCCCATGTCCGTGTGGGTTTCCTCAGGGTGCTTCGATTTCATCCCAAAGTCCAAAGTTGTATGGGTTAGGTGGATTAGCCACACCAAATAGTGTTCAGGGATGTGCAGGCGAAGTGACTAGCTGTGGGAAATGTGTTTTGGAGGGTTGGCGTGGACTCGATAGACTGAATGGCCTGCTTCCACACTTTATTACACAACAGTCCTGTGAAGCACTTGAAACATTTCAATCATATTAAAGCTACTATATAAATATTTCTTCGTAATTAGACTTCAAAAGTATTTAATTAGCAGTAAACTATTTTGGGATGCTGCTAGGTTTTAAATGCGCTTTATAAATGCTTTACAAATTGTTTTGTCTTTCTCCACAGATTGAAAGAGAATTTGTGACCTTAATTTCTTTCAACATTTTGTCACTATGCTTGACACTCCTAATAGTTTCTTTTAAATAAATTAAAGTCACTCTCAGTTAATGCCCATATTCCTGTCATTATTAATTCAGCTCCTTTGGACTGTTGGGTTTAGTAATCCCTCCAGGCTAGATGAAATCACCGGCAGTTCCTGTTTAAACACAGATATGAACCAAAATCAATAGACAGACAGAAATAAATGAAAGAATATTATGTTGCATGAAAAAATTAACTTAGATTTTAAAAGTGGAATTCTAAAGTCAAAATTAATGTTTTGGATTAAGCAAGTTTGAAGTTATTAGATTTTTTTAACAATAATTTTGGGAATAGCACTTCACGTTAAACATGTTTGTGACTTTTCTCTCACCAATTCCACTTTCTTTCTTCAAGCAGCAACAAATACTAAGTTAATGGTTCTGTGTTCACCAGCCACCCATCACCAGTTGGTTCAAGTTATCTTTGCTGAACAACAAGTTTAACTTTTGAGTAATGCAGGTGGTTGCATTATGTGGAGGAAGGTCGGAAACATAACAGGCAATTTTTATTCTATTCACCTATTGCTCAGTTTTGGAGGATTATTTCTGAATGATAAGGTTGTGGGTTCGAGTCCCTTAACCTCAGAGTTGAACATAAACTACTGGCCAACACTTCTAATGCATTATTAGGAGAGTGCTGCACTGTTGAGAGTGCTGCACTGTTGGAAGTGCAGTTTTCGTATGAGATGTTAAACCAAGGACTTTTCTGCCCTCTCTACTGATGTATAAGATCGCAGGGCATCATTTTAAAGAAGATGAGTCTGGTCATTATCTCGTTGCTATTTATGAAACATTGTGAGCAAATTGGCTGCCCTGTTTTCTACATTACAGCACTGAGTAAATTTTGAAAAAGTACTTCTTTGACAGTAAGGCATTTTCAGACACCTAGACTTCATGAAAGATGCAATAAAAATGCAAATCTTTCCTTTTCTTGTTCTGGTTGAATGTCCAAAAGCATATGTTGAGATCATGGTCACTGGATGGCTATTACAAACAAACAGGCTGCCACAACATCGATCACATCTATTGTCATATGCAACTGGTCACTGGGGCCTACATAAGGCATGACATTTTCATACCCTTTTACTTAGTATTTCCTTTGTGTGTGATGCCTTGTGATGTGATTAAAGAGGACATTTGTACAGCAATGAGAGCTGTAAACCTCCACATAATGGCTATCTCAAACTAATCCATCATTTTGTTCAAAAGTGACCTCTTAAAGTCACGGAGAACCATCTTTCTAGCAGCAAAATTTACTTATATGTTTGTTCTCAAGGATGTGCGGGAGCTGACAAGCCAGTATTCATTGACTATCACTAATTTTGCATTTGTAATGTTTGACAGGATCAAACCAGATAGAGAGAGCTGGTTCCTTTCCCAAAGGTCTTAGAGAAAGGATTTAAAATCAGAGAGCAAGAGACGGAGATGGTATGTAATAATACCACTATATGTGTGAGTGAATATTTTAAGCTGGTGGGAGATACCAGTTACCAGGTTGCTTTGTCCTGCATGATGTTGAAATTTTTGAGTGTTGTTCGAGCTGCACTCATCTCGTCAAGTGGAGAGCATTTCAGCACACTTCTGACTTGTACCTTGTAGATGGTAGTGTGGCACTGGAAAAGCAGCCAGTCAGGCAGCAGCCAAGGAGCAGGGGGGTTGATGTTTCAAGCATAAGCTCTTCATCAGGAATGTTTACTTAAGAGCTAATCTCAAAACGTTGACTCTCCTGCTCCTTGGATGTTGCCTGACTGGCTGTGCTTTTCCAGCACCACACTTTTTGACTCTGAGCTCCAGCATCTGCAGTCCTTACTTTCTCCTTGTAGATAGTAGACAAGGTTTGGGGGAGCAGGAGTTGAGTTTTGTGCCACAGAGATATCAACCTCAGAATTGCTGTTTTTACCGCAGTATTTATATGACTGATTCTGTTCAATTTCTATGAACATACGAACAAGGAGGAAGAGTAGATCCTTCAAGCCTGTTCTGTCATTCAAAGGGATCACAGGTTCTAGCCTCAACTCAATGTTCTTGCAATCACCAATAATCTTTAATTTTCCCAATAATTTCTCATCTCCTTAGTCATCAAGAATCTATCTACTACTGCCTTAAAAATATTTAAAGATCTGCATCCACAGCCTTTTGAGGAAGGAATTCTAAAGACCTACAACCCCAAGAAAAAAAGATTCCTCATCTCTGTCTTAAATGGGTAACTTTATTTTTTAAATTATGATTTCTAGTTTTGGATTTTCCCACAAGAGGAAACATCCTTTTGATATCCACCCACTCATAGAGTCATAGAGCATGGAAACAGACACTTCGGTTCAACCAGTCCACACCAACCATGTTCCCACTCAAATGTAGTCCCACTTTCCTCCATTTGGCCCTATCCCTCCAAACTGTTCCTATTCATGAGCTTATCCAAATATATTTTAAATATTGTATCTGTACCTGCATCCACCACTTTCTCTGGCAGTTGATTCCACATATGACCCACTCTCTGTGTTAAAAACGTTGTCCCTCATGTCCTTTTTAAATCTTTCTACTCCCATCTTAAAATATGTTCCCTAGTCTTGAACACCCCACCCCAGGGAAAAGACCCTTGTCATTCACCTTATCTACACCCCTCATGATTTATAAATTTCAATAAAGGTCAGTCCACAACCTTCTACACTCCAGTGAGAAAAGTGCCAGTCTTTCCAGTCTATTTTTATATCTCAAACCCTCCATTTCCAGCAACATTCTGGTAAATGTTTTTTGAACCCTCTCCAGCTTAACAATAACCAGAACTGCAGACAGTACTCCCAGATGAGGCCTTGCCATAGTCCTCAAAGTACAACCTCAATATGGACTTTCCACCTCCTATACACAAAGGTCAGAGCAAAGAAGGCAAATGTGCTAAACACCTTCTTAACGATCTTGTCTCCTGGAATGCAAGTTTCTCAGGATCTTTTTTGTTTCAATTAAGCCTCACTGACTCTTCTAAACTCCAGAAGATGCAGGCCTTTCCTCATGATGCAATCTGCTCATGTCAGGTAAACATCAGACATTCCTGATGAAGGGCTTACACCGAAACTTCGATTCTCCTGCTCCTCGGATGCTGCCTGATCTGCTATGTTTTTCCAGCACCACACTCTCGACTCTGATCTCCAGCATCTGAAGTCCTCACTTTCTCCTGGATCATTGAAGGTGGCAGGGCAAGTGAAGAGGGCAGTTAAAAAAGCGTAGAGTGTTTTTGGCTTTAGGGGCAGACAGTACCACAGCAAGATAATGATGTTGAACTTGTACAAGATACATTTTGACCTCAACTGGTGTATTATGTACAGTTGTGGCATTATAAGGAAGTTGTGAATCTATTGGAGAGAGTGCACAGTAATTTACAGGAATGGATCGAGGAACGAGAAACATCAATGATGAGGATAAACTGAAGAAGTTGGGCCTGTTCTCCTTGGAGAGAAGATGGCTGAGGAGATCTTTAGAGGTTTCCAAAATCATGAGCGATGACTGGATACAGTAGAAGCTGTTTCCACTTTAAAAAATAAATGACAGGGCATAGATGTAAAGTGATGTGCAAAAGAAGCAAGGGTGTTATCAGGAAAAAGCTTTTCACACAGTAAGCAGTCATAGTATGGAATATAGTGCTATGAAGCAGTTTCAATTGAAGCATTCAAGAGGGTGTTAGAGAACAGAGAAGGCTGAAGGATGATATGCTTTAGGTATGAAAAATTATGCAGAATACAGATAGGGTAGACGGGTGGAAGCTAGTTCCCTTTGGCAGACAGTTCAAAACCCAGGGATTATAGATTCAAGCAAGTGGCAGAAAGAATAGGGGGGACATGAGGAAAAACAGTTTTACACAGAGGGTGGTGGGTGTCTTGAATTTGCTTCCTGACTTTGTGGTGGACGCAGGGACCCTAAACTATTTTTAAAAGTACCTTGGTCTGCACCTTAAGTGCTGTGAACTGCAGGGCTATGGGATTTATGCAGGAAAATGGGTTTAGAAAGGGCATCTAGGTGTATTTGGGATGGCACAAATAAGATGGGCCAAATAGCCCCTTTTGTGCTGTATGGCTTCTATTGTGTGCAGAGATTTGGGGAAAAGGCAGAAGATTGGTACGAGGTATTAGAACTGATGCAGCATGATGGACTGAATAGCCTCCTTCTACACCATAGCAGTTCTGTGCCTCTGTGAGTGGCTTGGTGAGAAACCTGCAAATGCTGGTGTTCCCTGTTGCTGTGTTTAAAGATCTGGGGAATTTGTTCTGGCAGCACTTTTCATTGGTCTGCAGGCTTCAAACATATATTTCTTTCCAGGGTTTGTCAGTACACACAGATCCACTCTATAAGCCACAATTACTGTGATTTAAATTAGTGTCAAATATCCCTGTTTATATCCCGCTCCACCTTCCCAAACAGCAATTACCCTATGAGTGGCAAATCGCACAACAGACTGTCTATCTCGGCCATGATCTAGTCTATGCCTGTGAGGTCCTGGAGAAGGGACCTATATATTTGCTTGAGTTCTTCCAAGACTGGTGGGCTCCCCAGTGTGTTGTGAATATTATTCTTCATATATTAACAATAATAATTTTCCTTTCTTTATTTTGAAAGATTTAATTTATTATTAGTTACACCCTGCAAAAAGTTTGATAATACTGGATTAAGTCAGTACCATCTCATTGGCTTATTTTTAAGAAAGGGTACATTGGGTTTGGAATTTATAGTTAACCCTGAACCCAGACAATTCAGTACACTCTGTATATGCGACACTGAGTCTCCAAAAATACATTTTTTAAAAATCCTGATTACTGCTCTGTCAGGGAAGCTGCATATGCAGTGAAATCAACACTTTGTACCTGTACCATTCGCTCAATTAAGGAGCCACCTGTTGTGAATAGTCAATTCTTCACAGAAAGCCCAGAGCTTCTACATTTAATTAAATGGTACCTGCATTTGGAATAAGCTACCACCTGTCAGTGTGACTTGCTGCCACTGGTAAGACAGCCAGCTCGCTCCCACACCCAAACTCACAGAGATTGCTGTCTGAGTAACAGCCGCTTCTGAGTAATCACTTGGTAACCATTAATGGTTATGACCTTTTTTAAGTGATTATTCATGAGATCAAACAAAGGCCACCTGTCCCCAGCCCTGTCCTGTCAAATAACCATCTGGGTGAGATAGGGAGGGCGACTAGCCCATGTGAAACAGTTGTCATGGAAAGAATCAATGTCTTGGAGGTAGCATACAGTCTGCCGTATTGTGATGCTCCTAGGGCTGAATCATATATTCTTTCTGGTTAAGTGTCAGTTTCATTGAGTTTTACAGAGGGTTTCTTTCTGTGAGGCCCAGCATAAACCAGCCTCATCAACTATCTGCCTTGTCTCTACGGTGTCTTTCTCACCCGATTCTAGCCTCATTCTACCACCCACTGTTCCTGGAACAAAGTGCCCACCCATTGATATCCAACAAAAGACTGGCATCCCTGGTGCCCACATCATCTTTAAAAGGCCTTTGTACCCCTGGACATTCTGGTATTGCCCGTCATCAGCTATGTCACGGCACAGCAGCACAAAGCCTCCCTGCCCATGGCACATAACTGTAATAGCTGACATTTGCTCACATGTACAAACCCATTCGTTCACCCTGGTCATTGTCAAATTAGCATAAATATTAACCCATAACTCTGTTTGATTGGTGACCCTAGCACTTTATCTTTTCCTTTATCAGTAGTGCTGTGGCTGTACGATGTACAGTGCTGCAGTGCAGCAATTTACCAAGCTCACTTCAGAAGGATTTTCTGGCCCTGGTTCCTCTACTCTGAGGACGGCAAAAGCAACAAATCTTACTGGAGCACCATTGTGTATCAATTCTGTTCTTAGTCATATTCTGACTTGGAAATCACAATTCCTTCCTTGTCACTGGATCAAAACCCTAGAATTCTCCACCGAACATAATCGTGGAATAATTAGACTGCAGTGAGGTAAGCTGGTCACCATGTTCTCATGCCAACTAGATATGTCAGCAAATGAGGCAATGCTTGTGCCTCTCACACCCAGAACCAGTAACAAAAAGACTTGCTTAGAGGGTAAAAAGAAACTTGCAGGAACTCAAACAGTTTGTAAACAGAAAAAGATGGTGAAGTAGATAACTGACTTCTCTTGGAAGGTATGTCACACGCGTAGAATCCCTACAGTTTGGAAACATGCCCTTCGGCCCAACAGGTCCACATCAAACCTCTGAAGAATAGCCCATTCCCCGACCCGATTATTTTATATTTATCTGACTAATCTGCCTAACCTACACATCCTTGAATACTATGGGCAATTTAGCATGGCCAATTCACTTAGCCTGCACATCTTTGGATTTTGGAAGGAAACTGGAGCACCTGGAGGAAACCCACGCAGACAGAGGGAGAAGGTGCAAACTCCACATAGACAGTTGCCCGAGTCCCTAGTGCTGTGAGGAAGCAGTGCTTACCACTGAGCCACTATGCTGCCCCGTGCTGCTTTGTAGATCACTTATGAGCTCCATTAGACATTCACGACTCAGCAGGATGTTCACAAACATTCTCAGGATCTTAATGTGCTTTTTTTCATAATGAGATTGTCTTCCAATATATTGCCCTTGGTTAGTTATTTCATTCCACAAATACATTATTGTGCCTCAATAATCAGTTCTTACACAGATCTAAGTAAAGGATCCATTCTGTTCACTTGTAAGTTAAGTTATAGTGTCATAATTGCACCTGTCATAATAACAGGAACAAGGCATAGCTTTTCAAACTGTACAAGGGTGGTCAGTCGGTCAGTAATGCATCACAGATAAAGGAAATCCCTTTATTAAAATGGAAACAATAAAGCTGATTCTGTTGCAGTTAAATAATATAACTATCCATTGATTAAGTAACTCAACAATGGTGGGTCCAGTGCAGACTACAGTGAGGCAGTGGAGGAGGAGTGATAAAGGTGTCATATAGCTGGTGAACAGACTCAGACCTCATGATGGAGGCAACAGAATGAAGATAGAGTCTCTTTCAGTATATCCTTTTTTCTTATTAAACTATTCAAATGGTGCTGAATTCTGGCAATAGTGAAAGCTTTTCACTGTATTTTCCTGTATTATTCACTGTAAAATGCAAGTGATAATAAATCATTCATATTCAAATTCAATAGATATCAGTAACATTTTGGAAAATTGAATTACAGTAATATCAGACATCTTGTATGGCAATAATATCTGACACCATTGGATCACATATCTAGCACCATTGAACAGAAATAATTTCTGGTATGGTTGGATAACTGTAATATCTAATAAGTTTCAGCAAAATGGCATGGCAGTGATTCATTGCTGCATCTGCAAAAAACAGATACTAGACATTGCAGAAAGAAGCTTGCCAAAGTTTCCATCAGCTTAAAAATTCCTAGTAGTTCCAGGGTGATTAGGAGTCCCAGTTGACTTTTTCCTAGGGTTCCCATCCTCTCCACCACCACGCATTTTCTTTAACTCATGTGTCTTTTGCAGACTATTTGGTAGAAATCAATTGTTGACTAATTATACCATTTCCATTATCATATTAAGTGACAACCAAGAGGTATAAAGTACTTTTCTTTTAGTAATTCCAATCATCACAGTTGCTTTTTTTTCTGACCTTGTTTTTGTCCACCGTTCCCATTATTGGCTTATCTCTAATTATCATTTAAACTGCTTCATAAGCTTATCATTGTGGCCATTT
Organism: Chiloscyllium punctatum; assembly: GCF_047496795.1. Taxonomy (NCBI): domain Eukaryota; kingdom Metazoa; phylum Chordata; class Chondrichthyes; order Orectolobiformes; family Hemiscylliidae; genus Chiloscyllium; species Chiloscyllium punctatum. The sequence continues at coordinate 49,509,721 of NC_092762.1, read as the reverse complement.
CATCTTCTATTGTCATCTCACAAGTTCTTTAATGAATCATCAATTGCTACCCTTTTCAATCACAGCCCTTTTTGTACACAAGACCTTTGTAGTGAACCAGTTGAAATCTGGGTGCAAGACAAACTTGGCTTACAGACGGTACTACTTCCCTTTCAGAAAATGTTTCCATCTCTGCATTCCACCTTATGTTTTGCACAAACAACTGCAATGGTAATAAAGCTCTCCATGACAAGTCCTTGTTCCTATCTTGAACACTTCATTCTCTTGAATGTTCTGTAACTTTCATTTCAAGTCCTTGTCATCCATTATGCTGAAATCTCCTCTTTCACTCTCTCCCCACTGGGAAAGTGCTTCAGTTTGACCTATATCTTAATTCCCTACAATGAAAAACACAAGAACGGGAGTAAACCATACTGCCCATTAAGCCACCATTGCTTAGGCTGATTTGCTCCACTTACCTGCTTGTTCCCCATATCACTTGATGGGCAGTATCATTAGAGACCAAATATCTACCAGTCTCAGCCTTGAAAACAGTCATCAACGAAGCATCAACAACTATCTGGGATGAAGAATTCCAATTTTGAGCAAAGTAATTTTTTTTCTTGCAGTCCTAAATCATGTATTGATGTAGCTTTGTACTGACTTTGTGCTCTGTGTTCCAGATTCCCTAGCAAGGCAAACAACCTATCAAGCCCCTTCATAATATTTCATGCTTCAATGAGATCACTTCTCATTTCCGTTTTGATATGACAATTCCCAACTCTCAATATTTTGTGTAACATTGTCCACATTCTCAAGAGTGCCTTCACATGGGTTCACAGCTGCAGCTAGGGCCATATGTTCTCTCTGACCAACTCCTATTTGCCAGACAGCCTGCATATGCCAATCTTTCAGGAGTTATGAAGGCAGATTTCTTGGCCTTCATCTCAGAGGCGGTTGAGATGAGCCAGGGAAGGGCATTGGGATGTATGTGTGTGTGGAGAGGTAAACCATATGGGTAGAATAAAGGAACATTCAACATTTTTTTTCTAAATATAGTAAAGGCAAGATGATAAGCAGGGATCAAAATGGCAATCTATATATGAATCCAAAAGACATACCTGAGGTTTTAAATGAGTACTTTTGCATCAATATTCACAATAGGCAAAGATGATATAGGCATAGAAATCAGGGAAGGGGTCTGTGACACACTTGAACAAATTAGCATTGGGAAGGAGAAAGTACTGGCAGTTTGAGTGAAGTTTACAAGTGGATAGATCCTAAAGCCCACGTGAGATATATCCCAGGCTGCTATGGGAAACAAGGGTTGAGCTCCCCGCAGGGTGCCTGATTAATTTTCAAAACCTATCTTCTCACAGGAGAGGTGCCAGAGGACTGGAGGGCAAGTTGTGTTGAGGTTTCACAGTTGTGACAGATACCACAGGGGTAGGGTGGGGTGGGGTGGGGTAAATAACAAATGTGGCAAGTTTGGTAAATTGCAGCAAGAGAACCCACAATATATTGCAGTGAAAAACTCTGTGAAACCTCAACACAACTTGGACATGAAACCATAAGATTCAACCCTAAATCTTTGAGTTAGAATGGTTAAGTTAAAATATTGGTTGTGTGGCTAGGTAGTAACACAGAAGTCTAGATTAGTGACTCACATGAGCTCAAAAGTCACCACAGCAACTGGAAACTTGAATTTGATTCATTAACTAAATTTGGAATAAAAAGACCAGGAGTAGTGGTGGTGATGGAGGGCTGAATGTTACATTTTTTAGTTAAATGTGAGTTGGATTGAGTCTTTTGGAGGGATTCTTGAGATAAGACCTGAACTATCTTGTCGTAGCTTGCCAAAGGTGCCTCTATTTATCTATCTATGCAGTCCCTCCTACCTAATTCTATCCACATCTTACTACTCACCATTCCTGGAACAATTTGCCACTTACTGGATTTCCAATTAAAAAACTAGCTTCCCTTGTGTTGTCTTCATAGGCCTCTGTGTATTTGGGCAGGCATCGGCAATCTGGCATTGCCCTTCACCAGCAGTTTAACAACACAGAAACTACAAAGCTATGTTTGCTTACTGCTGATAGACATGGCTGAAACTCCCTCACACTTGCAAACCCCCTTCTCTTACTCTAGTCGCCATTCAACCACCAGGCTGTGTACTTATCCTGAGCGAGGATCTTCAGATGGGATGTGTCTGAGTCCCTGCTATTCTTTCTCCAATTTCCAGTGGTCACCCACATCCACTTGGGGAACATCATAAACAGGCAAGCAGTTGGACAAGTCCAAAATGTGCTTTTATTGACAGCCAGCAAAAGCAAACACAAAGGAAATGAATACATGCTACAGTTTGCACCTCCAATGTGAATCAAATTTTAGCATAGTCATAGAGCTGTACAGCACAGAAGCAGACCCTTTGGTTCAACTTGTCACACTGGCCAGATTTTCTATATTAATCTAGTCCCATTTGGCTTATATCCTTCTAAACCCTTCCTATTTATGTACCCATCCAGATGCCTTTTAAATGTTGTAATTGTACCAGACTCCCCCATTTCTTCTGGCAGCTCATTCCATACATGTACCACCCTCTGCATGAAAAGGTTGTTCCTCAGGTCTCTGCTAAATCTTTCACCTTTCACCTTAAATCTATGCCCTCTAGTTTTGGACATCCCTACCGTGGGGAAAAGACCTTGACTATTCACCCTATCCATGCCCCTCATAATTTTATGAGCATCTCAGAATATTGTGTGGATTTCTGTTCTCCTTCCTATCGGAAGGATGTTGTGAAACTTGAAAGGATTCAGTAAAGATTTGCAAGGATGTTGCCAGGTTTGGAGGATTTGAGCTATCGGGAGAGGCTGAATAGGCTGGGGCTGTTTTCCCTGGAATGTCGGAGGCTGAGGGGTGACTTATAGAGGTTTATAAAATCATGAGGGGCATGGATAGGGTAAATAGACAAAGTCTCTTCCCTGGGGTGGGGGAGTCCAGACTAGAGGGGATAAGTTTAGGGTTAGAAGGGAAAGATATGGTCATCATTAGACTCCTAATTCCTCATTTTTATCGAATTTAAATTCCACCATCAGCCATGGCAGGATTTGAGCCCACGTCATCAGAACATTACCTGGGTCTCTTGATTAATAGTCTAGCAATAATACCACTCAGCTATTTTGAAGGTAGAAGTTTATTTAGAAATGATTTTTACTATTAAGCATTCATGGCATTCGAATGTATTTCAATTGGGAACCTGCTGTGGCTAGTGTGGGGCTCAACATGTAACCAACAGGTTGGTGACTTCATCTCTGCATTTAAACTCATCATTGGGTAATCAAATGACACTATTCTGCCTAATTCAGTTGCTCCACATGCCACAATTCCTGGTGTGGCAAGCCCCATAAAATCACCCTCTCCAGAAATCAAAAATACAATAATGAATAGTTAACATGAATTTTGCATGGGAATTCTTTTCTTAACTAACTCTTTGAATTATTTGATGCAGCAGCAGAGGAAACTGCAGCCTGGTGGGAAACAAAGATAGCACTGAAGTAGTTTTATTTGATGCAAAAAGGTGAGAGTTTGAACCAAAAAATGCTGAAAATTCAGGAAATTTTAATAAACAACCTTTCCCTGCCTGAGCCTAGGTCTCAACTCTGCATTTTTCTTGACCAATTTGAAGATGAGGTTCCTCTGTTATTTTTGAAGACCATGTACTTTTGCATGCATTTTTTTACTGCCTAACCTTCATGCTTCTTTCTGCTGGCAACTGCTGGATGACAGACCAGTGTCTAAGACCCCAACCTCATGAAAATTGTGCTTCATAGCAAACTGGAGATAAAGCCAGGGACACAATGCAAATCCTGCCTCTCAATTCCCACCTCCAATAGGATGATCTGAGCCTTAGTTTATTTTGTAGGAATTAGTAAAGTCTTGCTCTTGACTCCATTTATCATAATTACATGTCCATTAACCCATAATGCTGATGAAGGGTTTAGTTTATTTGGAAAACAATTATATTATCACACATACAACTGAAATATTAAACCCACCATCTGGCTTGGGATGACTTTCTAGTTTACTTGAAAAACAAAGTGATTGCTTGATTGCAAATAACAGTGGACAAAATGTCCTCAAGCTATAATTATTGAGAGAACATATTACTTGCTGCCTAATTATTCACAATCCTCACCACTCAGCAGATATTTGCTAGTGGCCGGCACAGTGGCTCAGTGGTTAGCACTGGTGCCTCACAGCACCAGTGACCTGGGTTCGATTCCCACCTCGAGTGACTGTCTGTGTGGAGTTTGTACATTCTCCCCATTTCCTCCAGGTGCTCCGGTTTCCTCCCACATTCTAAAGGTGTGCAGGTCAGGTGAATTGGCCTTGCTAAATTGTCCAGGGATAAATATCGGCTAGGGGAATGGGTCTGGGTGGGTCCTCTGTGGAGGGTTGGTGTGGACATTTTGGGCCAAAGGGCCTGTTTTCATACTGTAGGTAATCTTTCTAAAAGATTGGCATCCCTTGTGCTTGTACCATATTTAAGAGGCTGTAGGGTATTGGGGCAAGTACTGTAATCCAGTGTTGTATTTCAATGGCAACTGTGGTGCAACATCCACAAAGCCACTGCACATAACTGGCATGACTGACACTCCCCTCACATCAATAACACCATTCTCTCACCCTAGTCACTGTTTAATCACCATACCACACACTTGCTTCTTGTCCAGTAAAATGAACAGAGGCTCACAATGCAAACCAGTTCACAATGGTCTGCTTTAGCTAGTCTCATCAACTGGAATCAGGTCATATCTGGCTTGTATCTCTGACATTGAGCTCTGTCACAGACAAGGAGAGCTTCTTCCTCCCCAGTGTTGTCCTCCTCAGAATATTGTTGATGTTATCCCAATTCCTCAACTCCAGCACAGTGCCTCATTGCCTGCTCCAATCGTGTTGACCAAGACATGCCAAGATGATATGGTATACTCTGGATTACAACTAGAGGATGAGCAGTATCGAGCAGCTGATCCATATCTACTGCAGCCCCCTTGTCTGCTCCACCACCGTCCCTCACGCAGCATGTGGCGGCATGGTGGCACAGTGGTTAGCACTGCTGCCTCACAGCACCAGAGACCCGGTTTCGATTCCTGCCTCAGGCAACTGTGTGTGTGGAGTTTGCACATTCTCTGCGTGGGTTTGCTCCGGGTGGTCTGGTTTCCTCCCACAATCCAAAGTTGTACAGGTTAGGTGAATTGGCCATGCTAAATTGCCCGTAGTGTTAGGTGAAGAGGTAAATGTAGGGGAATGGGTTGGTGAGGACTTGTTGGGCCGAAGGGCCTGTTTCCACTCTGTAAGGAATTGAATCGAATCGAATCGAATGTGCACCAACTTGGTGAAGGTACTGTGCAGCTGACAAATACATTTCATCCAAAAAGGAATTCTACTCCATCCCAAATCCACTTCAATCATTCAACTTTTAATTGTATTTAGTAGAGTCCATCATCATACTTGCATGATATATGATTCGGTAATGCTCCTCCCAATCCAAGGTACCCCCCCGGACATTTAATAATAGGATGCTTTTTGTCATCTTTATTTCCATTTAAGTCATTGCCACTGACTCCTGCAGCATTGAGATAGTAACGTCAGATTTGCAGTTGCAATGTGCAATTCACCTTTGATAGTGTTAAACCCTAAGCAGGTTAACAGTACATGTACTGCAAATGGACGAAATGATAACTGATGATCGGTAGCTAGAATGTGTAAATGGCTGCTTCATGTATTTTCCCCTTTGATGGCCCAGTGCCCAAAAGTAGAATGTGCTTTTGCCCATCAAATTGAATTTGATACTGCCCCACTATCCCAGCCATTTTCCAGTTACATTTTACACCTAGAATGGAAAGAGATGCAGCTCACACTGGACACCATCAGCACCATGCTCCACCTGGTCCCCTTTCACCTTGTTCTGTCCTGACAGCCTATTTCCATCCACAACTCCTTTTGCATTGAACTTTGCTTCCAACTACAGTCCGTTCTAATATAACGCCCATTTCTTTGACCTGAATGGCTATAACACAGGTGAAGAACTTAGTCCATCAATTGTAGAATGCAAACCTTCCTTAGCCGTATTGGTTTTCATGCGATTTCAGTCCCATTGGTTTAAATGATATTTCTATTAAGCAATTTTCTTTTAATGCAGGATTGCATGGGAACGGAACTATCGCGTTACATCAGAACAGACTGTATCTTCCCTGCTTCTGAACTTTGACATTACACCTTAACTACAACTCCATACCCCTCCAGCTAAGGCCACAGTGGTGGTCACTTCTAATAACAACCCTGATCCCTGAACTTACCATGCCCTTCACATGCTAACAGGCATGGCTTGACAAGGCAAGGTGGGGATGCTGTGAGCATGCAAGTAAACATTACTGAGCAAACAAGCAGCACTGAGATGCAGCCTGGACCAATCTGTGGACTAGATGCCTGGCCCCTACACACAGTGCCCTTTGCAGCAACATTTCAGCTGTTTGCTAGTGCACCCTGCAATGCAGATCTTTGCTCCGTGAGCATCCTGCAAGTGGATCAGAGAGGTGGCATGGGGATCGTGGGAGGTCTTGACAAATATTGGATATAGATAACTGTGGATGAGCAGTGAATGCTGCTGTGGCCAATGATTGTACCCTGAGATACTGTTTTGGGGGCAGGCAACATGGAGGCTTTTCACAACCAACAGTGAGTTGAAATTACCAGGTACTCACTCTGACTGCAGTATCAAGAATTCTCGTTCCTTGAGATTCAAAATTGTTTGATGCATTTGGTACGTAGAAAGGTTCATATTAATAAGGTGAGTTGTGCTGTTAATTAGATATTGAACAAGCTATAATTCCCTTAATTAGCTGCCTAGTGAGAATTTCAACCCCCTGCCCAGCAGATATGTGAAAATATAGTGAGTTGCTCCCAAGGCTGAGATTTGCATTGCTGGACTTGTGTGATTTTGCCACAATTTCACCCTTGTCCATGACATTTAGGCCTATGTAAGACTTTGCCCTAAGTCTTTTTTTTTAAAAGAATAAGATCTTCTGTAATAGTTTTTAAAAATCCAGTTGGCTTATGAGAATATTTTGAATTCACTGGAAGAACAGGGAAAGATTAAGAACTCTGCACAACATCACACTCATCAGACTCTGTTAGTCAATAATAATTGATATTATACCAATTAACATGGTAGCAATTGGTGAACAAAAGAATTATTGTTGACAGGGTGCCATAACAGCACAATGAAAACCTGAAATTTTGGAAATGGCTGATCTGAAATGTGATTTCAAATCTAATCAATTTTTATTCTTGGCACAATACAAGAAATAGAATAAACTTAATCTCATTACAATGTCATTTTTAAATTTTCATACATTTACAAATATAAAATCATGATCATATAAAATGTTATATGGAATTCAGAATTATCTGTCATTTTGAGCATCATGGACCACAAAGTGAAACATAGAATGAAAAACAGTGAATTTTAGAGAGATATAGCAGATGAGATGTCCACCTACACAACCCTGCAACAAACAATCATATCTTCAGGTGCTCCTAGTCTTTTGAAATGAGCTGTCTCTGAAATAAAGAAGTGAACCAGGTGCTGCTGACCTTTAGTTGGCTGTATCTTACCATATTTGGCAAAGTTCTTTTCAGGTTTCATAAAGGTTTTCTTGTGGCCAAGTGGGTTTTCTTGTGCTATTGTTCCAAACTGACTTCATTGGCTACTTACCATTCCCACATATCACATCTCTCATCTGATGCTAGCCCATTTCTCCCACTCACTGTACCTAGACATACTCGTCTCTGCTGGCATACTCCAGGTATGTACTGGGGTCCCAGGCTGCTGGTCCCATCTTGAAACTGTGGCCATGCACCCAAGAACAATACAACAAGGTAACAGGCCATTCAGCCCTCTAAGCCTGTGCCAACACACTTTGCCCTTCCATACTAAAAAAAATTGATTCCTGTACGCCAGGACTGTAAATATAATGTAAATCTCTCTCATGATGCATTTCATGGGTGATGTGGAAATGGGAGAAGAGAGATTCAGTCCACATTCAGCGCTTGCACTGTCTACTATCTCTTGGCCATATGACCGGTGGTGCATTTGTCTGAACGCTCCATGTCCCACTCTGTGGAGAAGTATGTTAAACTCTCATTAGTACGTGATGCAGATGCTGACTGCTCACAGTGATAAGGACTGGTTCTGTTTCTTATCCCTCTATTTCCTTCCTATTCATGTATTTGTCCAGCTGCTTCTTGAATGCTGCTATTGTGCCTACTTCCACCACCTCTTCTGGCAGTGTGTTCCAGGAATTCACCACCCTTTGTGTGAAAAACTTGCCTTGCACATCTCATTTCAATTTACACCCCAGCACCTTGAACTGGTGGCCCCTAGTGATTGACCCTTCCACCCTCGAAAATAGCCTCATGCTTTCCACTCTATCCATAACATTTATAATCTTATAAGTTTTTATCAGGTCGCCCCTCAACCTCTTGTGTTCCAGTGAAAACAAACCCAGTCTATCTAATTTTTCTTCATAGTGAAAATCCCCCATCCCAGGCATCATCCTGATAAATTGTTTTTGTACCCTCTGCAAAGCAGCCACATCCTTCTGGTAGTGTGGTGACCAGAACAGTATGCAATATTCCAAGTATGGCTAACTAAAGTTCCATGAAGCTGTAGCATAACTGTCTATTCTAGTTATCAATGCCCTTTCCAGTGAAGGCAAGCATGCCATAGGCCTTTTTTTAAACAACCTTTTCTACCTGCGCTGCCACCTTCAGTGATCTGTGGACCCGCAGTCCCAGGTTCCACCTGATCACCCACTGGGAATCTACAATTCCCCTTCATCATTAACGTACTGGGACATCAGCTACAAAGTAATGCTTCTCATTGTTTATCTGGAGGAAATAACATTGAGAATGAAAGATACTGCTGCTGGAAAAGCGCAGCAGGTCAGGCAGCATCCAAGGAACAGGAGAATCGACGTTTCGGGCATCAGCCCTTCTTCAGGAAGAAGGGTTGATGCCCGAAACGTCGATTCTCCTGTTCCTTGGATGCTGCCTGACCTGCTGCGCTTTTCCAGCAACACATTTTCAGCTCTGATCTCCAGCATCTGCAGTCCTCACTTTCTCAATGAAAGATACTGGCCATGTTGTGCCTCCTGCCCATCCTTCAGTTGTGAGGTCATGTTTTCCACAACCACAGAAGGTTGCTGTTGGGCCTGGGCTTACTGGACAATCTGTTTCCCTTCCATTTCTCTACGTTTTAGCATCATAACAACAGTGATGATAACCGCTGCTGTGGCTTGCAATGAATCTCTGGGGAGCAGAAGAAACAGAACAGGTCCTTATCAGTGAGAGCAGTCAATATTTGCATCACATACTAATGAGAGTTTGATATACTTGTCCATAGAGTGGGACATGGAGCGTTCAGACAAGGAAGGCTATGGAATTATTTAGAAATGCACCACCAGTCATATAGCCAAGAGATAGTAGAGAGTGCATGTGCTGAATGAGGACTGAATCCTCTTTCTCCCATTTCCACATCCCCCATGGATTGCATCATGAGAGAGATTTACATTATATTTACAGTCCTGGCGTATAGAGAATTAGTTCTGTGCCCCTATACACACCAGGAGATCTTGCATTAACTGTATATCTGTGTGACCTGCAGGTACCTCTGAAGAAGATTACTTGTAATTGCTTGCTTGTGATTGGTTCCACTTTACAAAGATGTTTACCATCAATTTACAAGGACCAAAGACATAGTCCACACTGCTTGAGGTCAGCATTTGTACCCCACAGTCTGCTCAGTGCATGCATTTCAGCTGCATAATGATATGGTAGCAAACATTTTCAACCTGCACTCTACAATTGATTGAAGCAATTATCCCTCGGGGGTCTCTCATTACTGAGAAATGAGGCCCATGTTTTTGAAAACAGGCACCAACTCTGCTAAATCTGAAAGCACTCACAACAATTTCCCATTCATAGGTCGCACATAACACTCGACAGATTGTGGAAGACAGTGCAGCTCATGCTCAACACCATAACGAACATGCATGGGCTCATCATCAGGTACACCCCACACCCTCCTTCAGCAATTCCTGAACAGTCCATCTCTACTGAACCCACATGTTCCTACCCACAACCTCAAAGTACAACTCAACTTTCATCCTTACTCCCGTGCCCTGTTGAGGCCTCAGTGGGGATGACTGCCCATCAAGCCCTTCCAACAATATCCAGTGTTCTCCCTTGTGCTACCAATTTGCCCTCTTGTATATCAAATTTCTTCCTTTCACTGTCTTTGTACTTTCTGCATCCCAAGTTACCGCTCTTGTCTCAAGTCTCCCAAGAATCGCCACCTCCTTATTACAAAAGTGCCCCTAACTATCCACCTAACACATTCATTCCATATACCCCAAAACTAACCAATCTGTGTGCATCTCCCAACTGATGATCAGCTAATGCCTTGACTTGTTGTAACAGACCTGCAGGGCTGACTGTGGCCCAATCCCTTGACTGTAATGAGAACATCCTTTGAGCCAGACATCTCCTCGTGGATATCTGACGAGCATACGTCCTGCACTGTTTGCAGATGCTGCCCTTGACATGCTGCATTCAGATCATATGACTGACATGGCCATTTGGTTGATGTTCATGCAGCGGGTTGGCTGTGTAGGCTGCTGGCACATGCTGTTTGAGTGAGATTGACACAGCACAGTGCTATGCAGCATCACATCCACCCCCTTGAATGATGACTGCTGACAAGCACAACAAGCTGCTTGGCTTTGTGTCTACACTAAACACCAAGGCAATGCAGAAGCAATTGTGGACCTTTCATGTGCTGCTAAGGGAAAGTACTAAAAGACAAGGCAGGAATACTATAAAAATCCAGAAAGATACTAAGTGAATGAGTGTTACATAAGCAAGCAAGCAGCCCTGAAATGCAGACTGATCCAAACCATCAACTGTGTGTACAGTGTCTTTGCAGCAGCATTCCAATGATAGTTACCAACGCAGTTCAAAGTGCAGCATTGCACAGCAGAGCATACTGTAAGTGAATCGGAGGCATGCCACAATGATGCAGACATGCTGAAATATGTCTGTGGACATAGGTTACACACAGCTACAACCCATGCAGCATGCCCTGAAAGTGGTGCCATGTCCATATCGAGGTCCAGAGGAGCAAGCAGCAAGATGGATTCGCCAAGTATTTTCTTTGACTGTGATATCAGGAATTTTCAGCATCTAGCTTCTATCCAGTGTGTGGTAGATCAGGAGTATGCATATTAATGATGTGACTTTAAGTAATAGTGAGGATGATCATGGTATGATAACCTTCATTAATAAACCTCTCGTCATTTACTTGTGAGAATTTTGATATTCAGAATTCAGTTGGAAACTGCTAGTTGATGCTCCCAACATTGAGAAAGGCCTCCCTTCACATTTCACTCAAATCTCCCAAATTTCTTGCACAGCCCACATCATTCAGAGCCTGAGAGGATTCTGCCAAATGTTTTGCAAGACATGAAGTTGTCTGTTCTCTCTTTGACGGTAGAAGATAACTCTAAATCATACAATCCCTACAGCATGGAAACAGGCTATTTTGCCCATCGAGTCAACGTTGACCATCTGAAGAGCATCCCACCCATACCTACCCAGGTCCTATAAACCTGCATTTCTCATGGTTAATCTAACTGGCTGCTCATCTCTGCACACCATGGGCAATTTTGAATGGTCGATCCAACTGACCTGCACATCTTTGGATTGTGGGAGGAAACTGGAGCACCCGGAGGAAATCCACTCAAACACGGGGAGAACGTGCAAACTCCACACAGACAATTGCCCGAGGGTGGAATCAAACCTGAGCCCCTGGCACTGTGAGGCAGCAGTGCTAACCACTGCTCAGGAAACTGCTTGCATCTGCAAGGATTGAGCAACTGGCCTCCTCTCATTTGATTGAGGTGGCAGAAAGTGATATATGATCAATCATCCTGTGGGTTCCATCATCCAAGTAACCTCTGCCATTTCCATGTCGCAAGACACCCCCTCTGCTTGCCTGGATGTCAATGTTGGGACAGACCTCTGGGCAGCAATATGGGAACTGAATCTCGATACACTGGCTGCCCTGATCCTCTCACATGATTCATCCAGGGGGGCAGTTTGTTGTGGATGAGGAGAGGAACTGAGTGCAGAAGCTGCCTTGTGCCTCTTGACTTATACTGTTTGTTTCTTTCCATATCTCTATTGACAATCATTTCTTCTGCCACAGAATTAGGGCACACTTCCTCCTTTTCAAATATAATTCTATCTCAAGCTGTTTCTCTCTAATCTCTGCAATTATTTGTTATTAAATATACATAATTAGGAATCAATTACCACAGTTAGAACTGGTCAGATTAGATGGACAATTAAAAAGGAATAAAGCAGAAATCACATTTGTCTTAAACTTTTGTTCAGTAAATTCAATAGTGTATTTATCACACAAACTCGACTTAACCAAACATGTAAATGATGTGGCTACTCCAACAGAATGGGTACTCAGCTGCAAGTAAATCCTGAGAATATTTCCACCATATAAAAGGCACAAGTCAGCAATGTGGTGAAATATTCTCCATGTCCAGTTGGGTAAATGACAATTCCATCTAAGACAAAGCAAACCTGTTGATCGAGCTCCAGCACCTGTAACATTTACTCCCTGATCGTCTCCTGATTTCTGTAATTTTGTGTTCAGCAGTAGATTCAGCCAAAGTGGTTTAAAATGAGATTGATAGATGGATAGATTGATTTCAGAAAGATAATAGAAAAATTATGATACAAGTGCTGAATTGTGATGATGGTACAAATGAAAACATTAGATAAGCACAGTAACTGGTAACTTTTAATGATTGGTAAATGACTGGCAAGTAATTACTTATTTTAACATTTACATTTATCTGACAACCAATATGTATACTATTCTAATTTATGTGATTTAATGATCAACAATTTTTTCTTAGTTAAGCAAAACTCAAAAACATTATTGGGGAAATTCTGTATATCTAAATATATATAAATATTTTATCTATATATAAAATACTGTGTTCTTCATAACATTATTAAAATATTCTGATATTTAATCCATGTTGTTAACATGCAGCGTCAGGATGGTAGGTGAGGAATTGTCCAGATTTACTAATTGATTTGAAAAAGGAAGTTTCAGTCAAAACCTTTGGGGATCATTGGTTAGTGAAAGGAAATTTTGAGAGCACATGTGTGAATAAAAAAGGTCTTTCTGTATGGGATTTGTCTGTGATTTGGACTTCACTGGGGTCTGTTGATTTTGATGTGACTAACTTACATTAGTTTTGCCAGGTCTACAAAGAAAAATACCCTTGAACCAAAACCAAATTAGAAAATAATCTCACCAGAGAAAGGGAGATGCTAAATGCTAAATATTCTGAAATATTTAATTTGCAAAAGCTACTGTTATTACAATTCTTTTTATGCCTGCAGCCCTGACCAAAATTTAGCTTGTCCAGCCCAACTAATTATCCACCCCTCAATTAGGCCCATAGAACGTTTTATGTTCATCTGAATAATCCAGTGCTGATCTTAATGTCTCAGCAGAAAAACAGCTCTTTCAACAATGTCACTTACCTTTGAGTACTATACTACAATGGAATAGTCTAGATTTTCTGTTTTGTAGAGCTCAAACCAGAAATGTTTTGACTCAAAGGGTGAAATTTTATGAGCTGAACTGTTCTAATACTGAGTTATTGATAATTCTCATGCTGGTGGGAGAAGGTGGGATGGGACTTTAAGCATTCAGAATTTCAAAAGCCAAAAAGTCTGCTGCATATTCCTATTTCTATTTGAAACATGGCAGATATTGAGATATCTTAGATAGAACCATCTCTACAGAGTGGTTATCATTGTAAAATGCAAAGGAGGTCCCTTTCCTGTGACTTTGACATTGTTTTGAAACCAACAATTACTCCACAGGTTCCTAGAGTTCAGAAAATGTATTAATGAAGGAGAGAATTAACAATCCTTTGAGATCCTATTACTAATAAAGGCTAAATGGTCACATTTGCTTGCCCACTGAGCTTTGTCTTGCAAGCAATACAGACAGATCACAGAGTTAAGTAACATAAATAAATAAATAATAGATAAACAGCGGCAAAAACAAAAACACAGGTACACTGTACAGATGAATGTTAAGAGTTTGTGAGTCGACTCAGTATTCTACCAACAGTAGGGTAGAAACTGTAATGAAATCAGCTGGTGCATGTGTTCTGGCTGGTGTAGCTTCTCCCCGATGGTAGAGGTTGCAAAAAAACATTGCCAGGGTAGGATGGATCTTTGAGAATGCTGGTGGCCTTTCCTTGACAGGGGGTTTGATATATCGATTCTACACTTTGGAGTTGGTCAAGAATAGTTGGGAGGCTGGAGTTGATTAATGCCACAATCAGCCTTTCAAAGCACTTCATGACCACTGAGAGTAGGGCCACTGGGTGGTAATCATTGAGACATACTGCATGAGCCTTCTTAGTCACAGGGATAATGTTGGCCCTCTTAAAACATCTTGTGGGTGGCACGGTGGCACAGTGGTTAGCACTGCTGCCAGAGACCCAGCCTCAGGCGACTGACTGTGTGGAGTTTGCACATTCTCCCCTTGTCTGCGTGGGTTTCCTCCTGGTGCTCCGGTTTCCTCCCACAGTCCAAAGATGTGCAGGTCAGGTGAATTGGCCATGCTAAATTGCCCGTAGTGTTAGGTGAAGGGGTAAATGTAGGGGTATGGGTGGGTTGCGCTTTGGCGGGTCAGTGTGGACTTGTTGGGCCAAAGGGCCTGTTTCCACACTGTAAGTAATCTAATCTAATCTGAAAAAACAGGCAGGGACAGAGGTCTGCTGCAGGGAGAGGTCGAAGATGTCCGAGAAGACCTCTGCGAATTGATCTGCACATGCTCTGAATGCACGGCCTGGTACTCCGTCTGGTCCTATCGCTTTCCTTGGATTCACACAAAGGAAAACTGATCTGACCTCTGATGCAGTGACACTTGGGATATGTTCGTCATGACTTGTCAGAATAGGTGTTACCTCTCCACCAAAATTCTGCTCAAAGCAAGCATAGAAGGCGTTGAGACTATCTGGGACAGATTTGTCATCATCTGATATCTTGCACTGTTCTGTACTTGTTGCGGAATACTTTTTTATTACTGTTTGCAGATACTCAGACAAGGCATATGACAGGCTGCTTTTAAATGAGAAAGGCAATCAGCATCATCAGCAAAAGGACATGTTATGGAGAAACTGTAGGTGGAAGATAGGGTGGAATAGTTAGGTGGTTGTTTTTGGCGATTGCAGACTTGATAGGCTGAATGGCCTTTTTCTGTTTTGTGGACCTCTATGACTCTATACAGCCCACACAGGAGGCTGTATAAACAGAGGCTCCATTTCCTTAAACTCTCCAAAGAACTGTACTTCAGAAGGCTGTAATCAGAAGGCTGCAGACCTCTGACATATTCATAGATGTTTGGCTGTCTACTGAAATTATTATTACTGGGGACATAGAAGCCCGCACCACACTTAATTTTTTTACTTCTGCATTCTTCCAGGTAGACAGTGAGGCTTTTGTAGTTGCCTGCACATAATACAACGCTCACTTACTTCATAAATTTATTTGGCAGGACTGGAAATTTACACAATCTTCCCCTGTGATAGGAAAGTTTCAAACTGAGTGGGCATTTGGATGTCTACTTTCCCACATTCTTATTGTCAGCCACACCATCAAATTTGGAATCAGAGCATTTTTGAAATTGCACATTGTATTTTAATCTCAAATTTATTTGTATGTATCAAAAAAATGGGTTTTGCACTGATCCTTTGAAAACACATTACCTGGCTTCCTCTGCAACCGTGAAATTCAAGTCCTAATTTGCAGGAATGCTGACGTACTGCTTAGTTTGTACTTCCTGCATTGCATATGTCAGCTCCACCAATCTGTGGGAAACAACTCCAGTTTATTTCACTTGTATTCTTTGCATTCTATTCCTACAAATCCAATATTGTCTTGTAAAGCAATCCAAGAGCATTCGGTGATGGTGATCTTAAGGCAAATGCATTGAGTGACACGCACGTATTAATGATTTCTTTTCACTTGTGAGATGTGGGCTACACTGGCAGAGCCAGCATTTTTTGCTCAGTTTTTGTCCTTCACAAGGTGAAAGTGAGCTGCCTTCTTAAATTGCTGAGGACCATTTGCTATAAGCATATGAGAAGGCAATTAGGAAGGAAGTTCCAGGATTTTGACCAACAGCAGCGAAGGAACAGCAATATAGTTCCAAGTCAGGAACGACAGGTGAATGGTTTGGAGGGAAGTTCCAGATAGGGATTTTCCCATACATTTGCTGCCCCCGTCTTCCAGAAAGTTAATGGTTGACAGTTCAGAAGATGCTATCTAAGGAGATTTGGGAATTTCCGCATTGCATCTTGGAGATGGTGCACACTACGTTACACCATAACCACAATATTAAAAATCACACAACACCAGGTCATAGTCCAACAGGTTAAGTTACAAGTACTAGCTTTCAGAGAACTGCTCCTTCATCTAGCTGTGGAACAGGATCATAAGACAGAATTTATAGCAAAAATTACAGTGTCATGCAACTGAAATGATATATTGAAAAAATCTAGATTGCTGTTAACTCTTTCTTCTTTTAGAATGGGGTTGCAGGTTTCGGTTCATTAATATGTAAATCCCAGAACTTCTTTCAAGTCACATTCTTGAGTTAATTTAAGGTTTTATTTTTAAAAAAGGTGATATCTCAACTCAGACAATGTATCAAAGGTGTGAGGTTAGAGTCAGTCTATATTCCAACCTGGAGTCTGACTGGTTCTATTTCCAAAGTAGGAATTTATAAAATATTAAATGGATTGACTGCCTGCAGATATTTGCTCAAAAAGCGCACATAGAATGTATCTGCAAATGTAATTCTGCAAATGCAAATTCATCCCATAGACTTAAAGTGTGTGTGCCTGCATATGAGAGAGAGAGTGTGTTTGTGTGAGAGTGTGTTTGCATGTGCGCATGCTAGGTAAAGTGTGTATGTGAGTATGATGGAGTATAAACCTATGAGAGGGTGTGTGCGTGGGTGTGAATGTGAGTGGTGCATGTGTGTGCATGGGAAAGTGTGTGTATGAGAAAGAGGCTGTGTGAATGTATGAATATGTAAGAATGAGTGTGTATTTGTGCTTGTTTGTATTTGCGAGAGAGTGTATAGTGTGGTGGGGTCACCTGTAGTCTGACATGAACCCAAAGTCCCAGTTGAGGCTATCCTCATGGGTTTGGATCTTGGCTATCAGCCTCTACTTAGTCTTGCCAATGGATGAATGGATACTGCATGACATTTGCCAGACAGGGGTGTTCCTTGCCAGTTGGGGAACACGTCAGTGGTCAGGGACATTTGGCCTCGGATCTTTGGATGACCAACTTCCAAGGCAGACTTCGGGATATGCAACAAAACAGAGTTGCTGCGCAGTGGCTGATAGCCAAGTTTGGAAACCACGAGGATGGCCTCAACCAGGACCTTGGGTTCATATCAAACTACAGGTGACCCCACTACACTATACACTCTCTCACACATGCTCTTACATACTCACACACTTATGCAGACCCTCTCTCATATATACACACATCCACCCCCCACACTCACCCACCCCTCTCACAGGCTTATACTTCATCATACTCACTCAGACACTTTACCATGCATGCGCACACGCAAACACACACTGTCTCACATGCACGCACAGACACATATAAGTCTATGGGGTGAATTTGCATAATTATATTTGCAGATAGGTTCTATTTTGCTTAAAAAATGCAACAACCTGCAGGCAGTCAATCCATGTAATATTTTATAAATTCCTACTTTGGAAATAGAACCAGTTGGGGAGCACTGCAATAGTCAAGGATAATCAACCTCCAATCTTCAGGCAAGTGTCCTCCAAGGAGCAGAAGCTGATTGCCAAGTTCCGTACCCATTAAGATGACCTTAACCATGATCTGGGGTTAATGTTGCGCTACATGTGACCCCACCATACTGTTCTGTAAAATCATTACTGTCCTGTTTTGACACCATCACCTTGATAAGTTGTTATGATCTCTCTACCCTTAGTTATTTGGTACAGTTTTGGATTCCTTGTTACTTTAGTTAGACCCTCTGTATACAACTCATACACTTAGCATGTTATTCCAGTCATTTGGTTTGTCTTCAGCATCACCTTACTTTTAATTTTTTGTAATAATCTCTCTCCCCCTCAATTACTTGGATTATAATTCATCTCTTCACTTGTTATTCAGCTGTTGGCACTTTACTCACACTGTTTGACAATCTTGATCACCTGCATAGACCTATTATTCAGCTTGTCGACACTCCACTATTTGTATGATCTTTTGATCTCTCTGATGATTGAGTCTGTTCTTGGGTGCTTTCTTCACTTCACCTGACAAAGGGTCAGTGCTCTGAAAGCTTGTGATTTCAAACAGACCTGTTGGATTATAACCAGGTATCGTGTAACTTTTAACCTTAACCTGGTTGTAGATAAAGATTTAGAATATTAGTTCTTCCCATTCTTCCATCTACTACTGTCTCTTATTCCAATCCATAATTGAAGATGAAATTAATGAACTTTGAGAAAGGTTTGAGCACATCAGAAGCTACCTGGATAGATAAATTGGGCTTGATTAATGATTTGTATAGTTTAAGGAAATTTTATAAAATATGAAGAAAATGTAACATATTTTCAGAAGCTCTTTGGCTAGCAATTATTTTCTGCAAACACAAAGCAGAGATTTTAAACCATGGACTAAATAAGGGTAAAGTGAATGGAGCATTGGTGACAATCATCTAAAGCCAAGTTCAAGATAGCCAGAAGATTTTCAAGTTCACCTTAATTTCACACAGCCAAGCAGACATGGCCACCAAAAAGGCTTTCTACCACTGTTTGTTAATATTGAAGAGTTGAAAATCATCATTATCAAAATGAAACTGGCTGGATTAGATATGTTGTAAGAAAACCTAAACAGGCTAGAAGACTTTTGCGAAAAAAAGAACATTTATGATTCTTCCTATTCCACAAAATCTTAAAAACAAAAAATAATTTTTCAGATTTTCTTTTCTGAGCAGCTTGCAGTGATTGCTTTAAGCACTATTTGTTCAACAATTTAAATGTACTTGCATTTGTATAGTACTTTTCACAATCATGGCACATTTCAAAATGCCTTATGAGGAACAACTTTGGAAACAAAGTGACTGGTGTAAAGTAGAAATTGTGACAACCAATCTATGCGCAGCAAACTCTCACAAGCAACCATATGATAATTTGATAATTTTTTTTTTACAATGTCATTGGAGGTAAAAATATTAGCCAGAACTCCATGGATAACACTCCTGCTCATATCCATTATAGTGCCATGGTATATTTTACATCCACTTAAAAGAGCAGATGGAATCTTGGTTCAATATCTCATCTGAAATACAACCTCTGACTGTACATGCTTCCTACTGGAGGGGTCTTGAACCTACAACTATCTGGTTCACTGCATTATCAATCGTGTCACAACAACACTGAAATATCTAAAATCCACTATAAATTAACCCCGTATGTACAACACACACTGTTCATTTGCACATCTTGACAGCTTCCTGCCTGCTTTGGGCAGGAGTGCTGGGTGCCCATTTAAAGACTTCTCTGAAAATTGGCTGAGGTAGACTGTGGATGTCGAAGGGAAAGTCATGTTGTCTGCCCAATTCTCTTCTTCCAGTTGTGTTTTTCCTTCATGGTGGGGAAAAGGTCACATGCAGTTGATCAGCATGTCCATTGTTTTAAGGGAATGTAGACTTTGGCAGGGATCCATCCAGTAAAGAGAGTACTGGATGCTAAACTCAAAAAAGTTGTGTTAATTTTAATTAAGATTAAAGAAACAGACATTTCAAGGTGTAAGAAATATAATTATTTTTAAAGTTACAAGTTCATACCTTTCAAACATTTTCTGTTTTGAGGTTTTATATAATGCATAAATAATGCAAAAACAGGAAGTAATGTTAAATTTGTACAAAATATTGCTTCTGCCACAGCTGAACTATTGTGTGCTAACACTATTGTAAGAAGGCTATTAGATCTATAGAAAAGCAACAGAAAAGATTCACTTGAATGATACAAGAAACAAGAGGTTATAATAACAAAGGCTAAATACAACTTACTTTCCTCAGAAGAGAACTGAACAAAGGATGTAATATAGGTTTTCAAAATGGTGAAAGATTTAGAGAGTTAAAGTATGAGAAATTGTTTGCATTGGGTAAATAATCAATGACAAAGGAGCTTGGAATCAAAGTCAAATAAAGAGGGAATTAATAATATTATTAGAATATATAAGTGTGTGAAAATTTTGTTTGTGATACCTACTAAATTAAAAGGTAAAATCATGGTTTAACCTGAGGGTCACCACAGCTGAGCTGAAGGAGAAGGAGAATTCTTTACAGTAACTTCAGCCAATGCAGGAATTGAACCCATGCTATTGGCAGTGCCTTGTGTCAAAATTCAACTGCCAATCCAACTAAGCTAACCAACACCCTGATACCTACTAGAGCCAACAAGCCGACCAATCTGAAATATCAAAACTCACTTATGAATCATGACCACTATTGTAAAAATACCTGTGAAACCAAATGCAGCAATAAAATTAATGAAAAACTGGGAGAAAAAGATTCAAAAGCTTGTCACACACTGACACTTGTATGTACTTGATCAGCAGGACTAATGTCCAGCCATCTTACAATACTTTGAATATCATGAAACAGTTAAAACTGTGCAATTATTCTTCCGCAGAGAAAAATGGCAACCATTTGTAAATAACAAGATTCTATATATTGCAATTAAATAAATGAATATTTTTTGGATTTGTTGCTGCTTCACACATAATTGTCCAGGACACCAAAAAACACTTTTCTCTTATTAATAGTACTTTTGTGAATTCTTAAAGTATACCTGAAAAGTCAAGATGGGTAACAACTTGATCCATGATTCTGTAACCTCCTTGATCTCAACAATCATCCAAGAACTCTATGCTCTTCCAATTTTCTTGCACGTTCTTCATGTTAATTGTTCTTCATTGGCAGTAAACCTTCAGTTCCCTTAGCTCTTATACTGTGGAAATCTTTGATTCAGAGATTCCCGTGTTGGATAGGGGTGGACAAAGTCAGAAGATCAGCAGGTTAAAGTCGAATAAGTTTATTTGAAATCACAAGCTTTCAGAGCTCTGCTCCTTCACCTGATGAAGAAGCAGCACTCTGAAAACTTGTGATTTCAAATAAACCTGTTGGACTATAACCTGGTGTCTTGTGACTTCTGACCTGGAAATCTTTGCTAAATTTCTCCATCTGACTTCCCTTCAAAGTTTCTTAAAACCTACTTCTCATCTGTCCTGATATCTTCTTATGTCAAATTCATTTGATAATGTTCTGCAAGCACTTTGGGATGCTTACTGTGCTAACATTGCAAAAGAAATTCAATTTTTTAAAATGTTTTCATCAAAAATGAATGCTAGCAAGGCCAGCATTTGTTGATCATAAATGCAGATTGATGATAATGCGTAGCCTCAGGGATGGAATATCCAACAATTCAGTGTATTACAGTCTCATCCAAGGTTATGGAGTATGGTTTGAACCCAAGACTCATGTAACCAAACTGCTGAATGAAATTCCACCCCCGGGCCCTCTTTTTCTCACCCACTCACAGAGGACCCCTTCTCTCACCTCCAATACACCCCATCCACCTGGACATCCCATGCTGGCCTGTTACCTGCCTTTGACCTCTTCATTTCTAACTGCTGCCATGACATAGACTGCCTTAACCTATCCACTGCCCTCATCCACTCTAATCTCCTGCCCTCGCAAAATGCAGCCCTCCACTCCAACCCCAACATCACCACCATACCAGCAGACAAGCGGGGCACTGTGCTAGTTTGGTGCACCAACCTCTACACCGTTGAAGCTAGGTGCCAACTTGCAGATACCTCCTCTGACTGCCTCCTCAACCATGACCTCGCCTCCCATCACCAAACCATCATCTCCCAGACCATCCACAACCTCACCTCAGGGGATATCCCATCCACAACCTCCAACCCCATCATCCGTGAACCCTGCACTGCCCAATTCTACCTCCTACTGAAGATTAACAAACCTTACTTCCCCGGTTGACCCACTGACTCAGTCTGCTCCTGTCCCACTGAACTCATCTCTGCGTATCTTGACACCATCCTGTCCCCCTTAGTCCAGGAACTCCCCACCTACGTTCAGGACATCACACAAGCCCTTCACCTCCAACACTTTCATTTCCCTGGTCCCAAAGCCTTATCTTCACCATGGACATCCAGTCCCTGTACACATCTATCCGTCCATTCCTGATGAAGGGCGTATGCCTGAAACGTCGATTCTCCTGCTCCTCAGATGCTGCCAGACCTGCTGTGCTTTTCCAGCACCACACTCTTGGTTGAACGAAAATGTAAATAACTATGACCTGACAAAAAAAGTACAATATTAGTTGGCTGTCACCTACACATGAGAGGCCTTATTTAGCTGTGTCAAAAACAGAAATTGTTGGAGAAACTTGACAGCATCTGTGTAGAGCAAACAGAGTTAATATTTTGAGTCCAGTCAACCTTCTTTAGTCACTGAAACATTAACTCTGTTTTTCTCTTTACAGATGCTGCCAGACCTGCTGAGTTTCTCCAGCAGTTTTTGTTATGGATTTCCAGCATCCACAGTTCTAGGCCTTTTTTTTCAGCCCAATGTCTGGAATCATTGTGACTTGTTATAAATTACTCTCAGGTACAACAAAATGGTCACTTGGGAATGGCTGCAAACAATATAATGGGAATTTGAATGCTGATCAGAACACAGTTGTTATTAAATACTGCGGTTCAGTTGTGGTGATTTTTCTTCAATCTACGACTGTTCATTTAGTTAGAAGCCTAGAGCGAGGTGCTGATTAAAGCCAACAGAATGGGTTCAATCCCCTCACCCGATCTGAAAGAGATGACAATGGCCCTTTGTGAGTTATGACTCTTTAATATAACTCCAAAATTGAGTATATTTCTTTTTAAAAATCAGCCGAGTTTCTTTAACGCACTTCCGCAACCAGTCTGGAAAATTCTACTCAAAGTTAAAATTTAGAATTCATCTCGCCATTCAAGAGCCCCTTAGAGAACCTTTTTTTGGCTTTTTGTTTACTTTTTTGTCCTCTATAAACGTCCACTTAAATTTTCGATATATTAACGTAAATTATGAGTTCACCCCCTTCCAAAAAAAAATCAGTTACCCCGGGTGCTGTAAATAACAAAAAAAAATTGATTGCATTTCTTTTGGAGCAGATGCTGCAGATCTCTCTGTTGCAACTCCAAAAATAGGGATAGCGTTTGCTTGTGTACTGTACATTGCCTCTTCTCGGTTACTCCGCCCCTCGCCTCAACCTTCAGGTATAAAAAATCCTGGGGGCAAGCTGCTCCTTCACATCACAGGAAACAACTGAAGAGGCCAGACTTCAGTACTGGTTACTCATTAGAGACCCATCACAAAAGAAAAAAAAAATCCTTCCAAGACATTTCCAGCAGCCTTTTGTTTGAAAAAGAATAGTTTTTTTTTACATTAATGAAGTCATCACACAACCGACCCTGCTAGAGATGCAGGTTGGACCCGATCGTCTCACTGATTGGTGTTTCAACTCAGTTTCGGTTTCTGATAGGGTAACAGCATTGTCACTCAGTCCAGATCCCGGCCCATTCCATCGTTAGGTTGACTCGTGAGTACTTTCCTATTCTTGTCTGAGGTGTACATCATTTTTATTTTAGTTTCAATTCGTGGACTGCTTCAGGTAAGGATATAGTTCTTTCTTTTTCAGTTTCATTTATATATGGCAAAATAAATTCCTTTCCTCGTATTTACCGTTTGATACGTATATATTTTGCATCCAATGTTTAGACAGCTTTAATAGTGCTAAAATTATTTAACAAAAATAATGTATTGTAATATTCGCCACCTTTTCAGATGTTTCAAAACCGATGTTAAATTAGTTAATCCTTTTAAACGTATTGTACTTCATGTGTATTTTAAACAAGCGTTTAGATTTTTTTCAGCAAACTAGAGAAATACTGTTTAAAAAAAAACAAATGCTGGTAACGCTCAGGTAGGTCAGGAGACACAGTAAATGTTTAGGAGCTTGTTAACTTGTATTTAATGTTTATTGAATAAAAATGCAATTCTTGCTGACTGCAAGATATAAATCAGTGTTCAAAGTTGAAGTTCTAAGCCTGATTTATTTTTGTCAGCGCTAAATTCCCACTCCATCAATTATTCCATAACCCAGTGTAAAATAAATGTGAAGTGATAGTAATAAACCTAACGGGAACAGCCCCAAAATGCAAATCGATACTTACTGAACTTTGGAATAATTCAGAGGGATCCTTTGCGTTTCTGTTGATAACTCTTTGTCCAATTACAATAAAGTAAGCGGGAATTTTAAAGTTTAAACACAACCAACGCCAGTATATAATTTGAGGCGTCAGTTATTGGTATGTAGGGAGAAAGGGGTATTTGTTGTAGGGATCTTATTGCAGCGTGTCATCGAAAATTAAAAACGCTAATTAAAAGGCAGCCTGCAGATGAGTGCTGGAAATGTAAAGCATCAAGACTAGACTGGTTCGCACTTAGGGTGTGCGGCGTTGATATCTATAGTTGCCCCCAGCGATATCTACCAAACTAGTTCACTCCGATCTACGTGCCCAGGTTTAAGCGGAGGATATTCTGCTCTTGTTTCCATGTCAGAATAAATGAATTTCTGCCTCATACTTCTTTACTAAAAGCCGAATAAAAGGTAAAAATCCAGGGCAGATCTCATGAATATTGAGCTATGAAGTTTGCTTGTAAACGCTATTTCTAAGAAATAGCACTTAAATCATTAACGACTTCGACAATAACTGAATAAATACTCATGAATTATTTAAATATGAGTTGTATTTTATCCTATTAAGCCTGGTCTAAGCTTCCTAACTTTTCACATTTCTGCAATTTGCGATTTGAAGTAGAGCTGAATGTTATTTTAAAATAACAATTGTTCACAAGTCGTCA
Organism: Chiloscyllium punctatum; assembly: GCF_047496795.1. Taxonomy (NCBI): domain Eukaryota; kingdom Metazoa; phylum Chordata; class Chondrichthyes; order Orectolobiformes; family Hemiscylliidae; genus Chiloscyllium; species Chiloscyllium punctatum. The sequence goes on along the minus strand of NC_092762.1, from coordinate 49,484,520 downwards.
TGGACAGGGGAGGGAAATGATTCACTTTAATTACTGTTTTGTTAAATACACGCCTCTGCTGCTGTATCTGAGGTCATTAACGTTGCGTGGAGGTTTCTGTGCTAAATGAATTGTTGGGGAAATTCCACTGTTAATGAGCCAGCTTACCAAACAGACCGACCAAGTAGAGGTAATTACTGCAATCTGGCGTGAAATTGGAGCTAGAAAAGAAATCTTTCCCAAAACCTAGTGATTATCTGTCGAGTTTAACTTAAAACCGTTATATTTAACGCGAACACTTCACGGTTTGATTTTTCTTCTCTCTCCCCTCCTAGCTTCACGGGAGTTTTAACCGAAGTTACTCCATTGAGCATCCTGTCTATATCGGGTCACACATAAAATACTGTTCGACGATGGATTGTGATAGATTTTAGAATTTTAAATGAATTTATAGTTAACTGACAAATTGCCTTTCATTTTAAACGAGAGACTATGTGAACTGAAATTCTCTTCATTTTATCTATAACCCTAAAAGCTCTCAGCAGGTAAGTTAGCATCAGAAACCTGGTCCATGAATCCGGTTTTGATTATGGAATCACAGTGGCGCTGGCGGAAGGAAATCTTTAAGATGCGTTAGTTCGTTTTCGGAAAACGACACTGGACTCTGTGCAAAAGCGCTTGGTCTGAAGTCTACATCTTGCACCAATAGAAAGTCCTATTTATCAGCAAACTTGCAGACATTACAGCAGTAGTATTGTAGCTTCTCCCCGAAAATTTAAGCTCTTGGAATTCTAACATATTCGCACTCAAGGGGTTAATTTTACGTGCTAAGCGGAGAGGCTCTTTGCTGAAGCTGTGGGCCAGAACTGCTAGACCTATCTCTGTTAACTCTCAGTTCGCACGAAGGTCCTACTGGGTATGCGATGGCGGGGGGTTGTAAATTTCTGAATTGTATTTTCATATGTTGGAGTTTCACTAAAAAATGAAATGCTGATATATTTAGGGATCAAATCACTTGTCAAAATGAGCATATTTAATTAGACTAAATAGGTTGGAGCCGTCTGCATCCAGACACTGTTCACCTATTATTGGAAGCAGTCTCCAAACCGTGCAGTTTGTTTTAACAGCTGCAGTTAAACGGCTGCTTATTGTTAGCGTTTTGTATTTTTCCAGATTTACTGCCCTTGTACGTTTTGTCAACAACAGACAAGATTTCCGCTGATCTCCATTCAATCACTTGTTTAAGTGTAATTATCATGGCTACACTTTTACATTCACGGCATTTGAATTCAATTACCTTTATGTACACCTACAAACCCAATAAAACCATAGTTGGGGCAACTGACCATTCGGCGTGACTTAGAATAATGTGAGCTTTATATAAAACAACCTGTCATGGGAAGGGCCTGGGTTAATTTTCACGTCAGACAGCGACTTTCTGTAAACATGAAACGAAAATGCAACGTGTCACGTTCTTATCTCTCATAATTTGGCTTTTGTTTGGCAGCTGCGAATATTTTCTGTCGCATTGGACCACAGTTTTGTTTAAAACTTCAGAAAATAATTGGATATTAACTGGATTGGTCCTGTACAATATAACAAATGAGGTCTTAAAAGGGAACATAAAGGAGCAGGTGTTTGAAGAGGTTGTTATACTGATGCTCAATTTTTATTTCGCAAAAGACTATTTGCAGTTAAATACAGAAGTTTTACATCAGCGAAAATAAAACTTAAATTTCAGTGAAATTAACCACTGATATTAGAGGCCTTGTAACATTATTTTCACTCCGCGCTGTTTTTTGTTTACAATTTGACTGCAGCATCCATCTTGTAAGTTTTTTTTTCCCTAAATAATTTCCCTCTTGGTCACTAAATTACCCAAACCGGTCCGGGCGGGCAGGGATGTGGAACGAGTTATCTCCTTGTTTTCCTCCCCAACCCCAACTTGCTGATTTAAATTCAATTGCGATGTTAATCAAAAGCCTGTTTAGTTAACAATGTAAATCGGTATTCGTTAGCGTTCTCAACAATTCGACTACAGGCGACACTTCTAAACGTACGAGTTACCGAAGGGATCTCTGACCGACATCAAACGAATGCCGAGTCTAACCCCAATATGGGTAAATGGCGTGGCCTAATTCTGAGTTTATTCAAAGCAAAATACTGTTTAAAATTGGGATCGGTAACTCTTTTTTTAAAAAAAAGACGAACTGTTGAAACTTGGAATAAATGTACAGGAAGTCGTCCATACTCCGAGACCAATAAAAAGTCAACCTCAAGTGAGACCAGCATCAGACAGGCAAGGTGACATATCTATCCACGTTGGAAATACTGCAGTGATGCTCTGAGACACAACACACATACTGTAATCCTACTCCAATTTCATCGTGAATCAGTTCTCATCGGTGATATTGCAGTTTCCGCGCTCAGTTCCACTTAGTGATCACCCCTCCTTAGACAGCGTTTATCTATTTTCAAAATGAACATATAAACTAGTCGATTGGACCATCTACAAGCACTTAACTGCCTAATTAAAAGTAAATGACTGCAGATGCTGGAATCTGAAACCAAAAGAGCAAATACTGGAAAATCTCAGCAGGTCTGACAGCATCTGTAAGGAGAGAAAAAGCTGACGTTTCGAGTCTAAGTGACCCTTTGTCAAAGCTAAAAAAGGGGATAAATTTATTACTATTTACCAGCATTTGCCTCCCTATATACCAGCATTTTCTCTAACTGCTTAATTGTCTTTTTTTTGTTTTTCCAGAAACTTCCTTCTGTTATTGTTCTATTAATTCCCATTTTGGATAATGAACTGATTGGGGTAATGGTAAGGTTTGATTTCAAAATGTTTTGAACTAATTAATGTATAAATCTTAATATACCAAGACGAAAGGTCGTTGTTACCAGGGCTTTGCAATGTTTAGTGTACCTGAATCCAGACTCTCAAAATTTTGAATCAAAAGTAGCAAAATATTTTTTAAATACTAATGTAAGTTAAGATACAGTTAGCATACTGCATCTGGTTTTGGTATCTTATTTTGAAAATGCACATGACTGATGCTGAGAGGCTTTACTTGCAAGATATGGCTGGAGACATCAGTGGACTTCATGTCGGGTAAAATAATTAGGTAAAAAGGAAGTTTAAGAGAAAATAGTGAGGTTTTAATGTGCCATGTCAGGTAAATAGCCCAACAGTTATTCTGGTAACCAGAAATAATTTAACACTGGGATATAGAAATAATGGTTGAAGAAGTACCTAGAGTGTCCAGGTTGAGTGGCAATTTAGTGAATGTGAGGAAGAGCTAGGGTAACTGGACAAAATGAAGACTACTTCAATCAGCTCTCTGTTAATTGGCCTCTCCAGTACTATAAGCTTCTAAGCTATTCATCTTCCTGATGCATGTTTTTCTGAGTCAGAAGAAAACAGATGGATGATGATTTTAAACCATCAGTTGCTTTGCTACTGAGTAAGATTGATTAGAACAGTACATCAGCAGAGTTAACTGATTTTGTTCCTATTAATGGATGAGCAATCAATGTTTGGTGAATTTTGCTTTGGCAAGGCTCTCTTTTGACTTTAAGTGATTTAAACCATAAGGTTAATTCAGTAGAATTTATTGATTTTAATGTTAGGAATTACAGCATGGAAACAGACCTTTCAGTCCAACTCGTCCTTGCTGACCAAGTTCTCAAACTAAACTATTCCGCTTCCGTTTGGCCCATATCCATCCAAACATTCCTATTCATGTACTTATCCAAATGTCTTTTAAATATTTATACTATACCTCCAACCACCACTTCATCTGGCAATTAATTCCACATCTTTGTTGAAAGAAAGTCACCCTTGTCCTTTTCAAAAAATAACTTTCTCCTCCCTCCTTAGAAAATATGCTCCCTTGTTTTGAATCACGCTCTAACCTAGAGAAAAGACTTTTGTTGGTCACCTTATCTATACCCATCATGATTTTATAACCCTCTAAAGTCACCCCTCACCTCCTATGATACTGGTGGGTGGTTCCCAACATCACCCTGATAAATATTTTCTGAACTGTCTCCAGTTTATTTATATCCTTCCTATATCAGAGTGACCAAAACTGCATATAGTATTCTAGAAGAGGCGTCACCAATGTCCTGTACAACCTCAAGAATTCTGTACCTGAACCCCTAGGTGTCTCTGTTCTATTAATTGTAAAAGCCTTACTATTAATCGTAAAAGGGTACAAACAATGACTGCAGATGCTGGAAACCAGATTCTGGATTAGTGGTACTGGAAGAGCACAGCAGTTCAGGCAGCATCCGAGGAGCAGTAAAATCAATGTTTTGGGCAAAAGCCCTTCATCAGAAATACTGGAATATTAATTGTAAAAGTTCTTCCCTTATTTGTTTTACCATAATGCAATACTTCTCATTATCTAAATCAAATTCTGTCTGCTATTCAGCCCATTAATCCAACTGATCAAGATCTCTTTTTGTAATATTGGATAATTTTCTTCACTGTTCACTATACTACCAACTTTGGTGTAGTCTACAATCTTACTAACTATGCTTCCTACATTCTCTTCCAAATTGTTTTTATAAATGACAAATATAAATGGATCCAGTTTCCTGTGGAACACCAATGGTCACAGGCCTCTAGTCTGAAAAACAACCTTCCACCATCCTCTATCTCATACCAGCAAGCCAATTTTGCATCCAGTTGGCAAGCTCATCCTGATTCCCATATGATCTAACTTTGCTAATTAGTCTACCATGCAGAACCTGCTCAAAGGCTTTATTAAAGTCCATTGAAACCATGTCTACTGCTCCATCCTCAATCCTTTTGGTTACCACTTCAAAAAAAAATCAAATCAAGTTTGTGAGATACTATTTCCCTTGCACAAAACCATGCTGACTATCCCTAACTGGTCCTCATCTCTCCAAATGCATGCTAATCCTAATTCATAATGGTCTCTAACCATCTACTCCCACCGATGTCAGGCTCGCAGGTCTATAGTACTCAAGATTCTCCTTACAGGCCTTCGTAAATAAAAGCACAACATTATCCACCCTCCAGTCCTTTGGCACCTCCGCCGTGGTTATAGATGATACAAATATTTCTGCTGGGGGCCCTGCAATTTCTTCCCTAATTTTCCAAAATGGAGCACAAGATAAAACAATCAAAAGAAACCAAACATATTCAATCTAGACAGTGTATGCTTCAAACCATTGCCCAACTTTTTAATGACCGTATTAATTCAAACTTAAAGCAGCAAAGACTAATAACATCAGCGGGGATGAATCAAATCGGGTAGCTGATTCTCCTTTTGACTGCAGTCAACAAAAAGCAAAGTCAGACAAACTAACTGGGCAGTTGATCTAATGTCTACACTGCACCATCTGTCCAAATAGAAGTTCACTCTGCTACTTTTTTTTTTAAAAACAAATGGCCAAGAAAAAATTATGAAAGGTGCCAATCTGCTACTATCAGACGTTTTCTCTGCAGTTGCTGTTTTTGTACAAATGTGTTCGTTATCTAAACAAGTCCTTCCATAAAACCAATTTATGTTCTTGGTAAGGCCAACATAATTGCCTTCATGGGTTGTAATGAATCCCAAGGGTGCTGGTATACAGTCTAATGCATGGTCTTGATCATCTTGGGTCTCGTGTACAAGTTAGTTTAAAAAAAAATTGGTATTCAATTATAGTTCTACAATGGTCTGCTGCATGGTTCCTACAACAAACTGCCTTTGGATTTTTACAACTTTACTATCTTAGTCTGTAATAGTTGAATGTGTACTAAAGTTTGACCATTTCCTACAGTGAAATTCCTGGATTATTTTAGAATGTATAATTCCTATAACAGCAAGTTGTATTAATCATTTTTGTGCCTACTCAAATTATGCCTGTTGTATTGAAACATTTTCTTAATACCCTGTAGGAAGTTCCCTTTTGTACTGTCACCTCATATTGACATACAGCCAAGTTGCCTTCACTGTCCCAACCTATAGTCACTTCATGCAACCAAATAATACGATACATTTTGAATGTATTTCCCACAGCACCTCACATTAAGTCATTAGTAACAAATGCTGACATTGTAGTGTAATCTTAGCCCGTCAAATAATAGTCTATTATTTCCTCAAACTTGTGTAAGCTTCTCCTGTTGTTTCTTTTCCCGCTCATGCCTGTTCCTCTTTAGTCTTGCCTGAGCTGCCTACATTAGCCTCTGATTCCCCAAAGTCTCAAATCTTCCTTCTGAGTAAACTTTGAGGTATTGGATGAGTAGAAAATTCTTCCAAATAATTATTTGTAAGGCAAGTCATTGAGCTCAGGAAGTGAAGGTTACACCCTCTACAGTTATTAATTTTGTCCCTTTCCCTAGCCATGTGAGGCTATACAACAGAGATTTTCTGACTGTGTTTACCTTCTTCTTTACTTCTGCCTGGAAAAGAAATCACTTTATGTCCCTGTCTCAGTTTGTCTTCTGATGCTTTTATCTGTACTATTTTGTTTCTGGCGTGAAAAATGTGGCACTAGAAAAGTAAAGCAGGTCAGGCAGCATCCTTGGATTCTACCTGACCTGTTGTGCTTTTCCAGTGCCCCTGCTCCTTGGATGCTGCCTGACTTGCTGACCTTTTCCAGTGCCAGACTTTTTTTTCAACTCTGATGTCCAACATTGCTGTCCCTACTTTCTCCTACCATTCTAATGCTGTCAGTAATTTCCTATTATAGATCATCCTTTAAAACTTGCTATTCTCTATACACAATCCCATCACTAATTGCTCACTGGAAAACTATACCTGCGTCTTTTAAAGTTCTTAATTTCAACCCACCATGTCTGTTTTGAGCTTCTTACAACACTCTGTGCTCCTCTACTTCTGCTGCCTTGAACATGACCAATTTTTAAAGTTGTACTGCATGAAAACAGAACATTTGGTCCATCTTATCTATGCTGACCAGACATTCTAAATTAATCTCGTCTCATTTGCCATCACGGAGTCCACATTTCTCCATACCCTTCCCATTCTTGTATCTATCTAGATGTCTTTTAAATGTTGTAATTGTACCAACCTTCACCACTTCCTCTGGCAGCTCATTCCATGCATACACCACTTACTCAGCTCCCTTCTTATATCTTCCCCCTCCCCTTAAACCTATGACTCCTAGGTTTGGACTGCCCCACCCCAGAGAAAAGACCTGGCTATTTACCTTATTTATGCCTCTCATTTTATAAACCTCTATTAGGTCCACTCCTCAGCCTCTGACACTACAGGGTAAATAGCTGCAGCCTATTTGGCCTCTCCCTAGAGCTCAAACCTTGCAACTTCAGAAACATCTTTGTAATTCCTTTCTATGCCCTTTCAAATTTCACAACATCTTTCCTATAGTAAGGAGACCAGAAGTGAATGCAGTATTCCAAAAAAAACAATGTCCTGTACTACCACAACATGATCTCCTAATTCCTATACTCAGTGCTCAGACCAATAAAGGCAAGTGTACCAACACCACCTTCACTACCCTGTCCACCAGTAACTCCACCTTCAAGGAAATATGCACCTGCACCCCAAGGTCTTTGTTTGGCTACACATCCCCAGGACCCTCCTATTAAGTGTATAAGTTTTATCTTAACTCCCTTGCCAACATGGAAATGCCTCACATTTATCTGAATTAAAATTTATCTGTCACTCCTCAGCCCATCTGTTCAAGATCCTGTTGTTCTGAGATAATCTTCTCAGTATGGATGAGTTGGACCAAAGGGTCTGTTTCCATGCTGTATGATTCTATAACATCCACAGCACCTTTGGATAACTCATTACTTTTGGAGGGCAGTCACTGCTGTTTTGTAGCGAAGACTATTAAGCACCTTGTGCTCAGCAGATCTAAAACAGCACGTGAGGAATGCCACTATGCTGCTGACAAAGGAGGAATGTTGACTATGTCACTAGGGGTAGGTTCATGCTTAAATATAAATACTATAATTTCCATCTGCGATTAGCACAAGTCCTTATCTCCTTTGACATTGCACCTTTTAGAATGCAGCATTTCACTCTGCACCATTCTGAAGTATCAAGATAAATTACTTTGTTAGCAGTTGTGAACAAAAGTTCCCAGCCTTGTTGTGACAACCAAATTGTTTATGAAATGTAAGTGAAATGTCTGAAACAGTTTTCACTTGATTACATGTAATAAGTCCTCCTTGCTGGGGTGCCACAGTGACTTAGTCAGTGAAAAGAATGAGCTTTGTAAGTGATGGGCTAGTGTGCTCCTGAAATGCCTCTGTAGTAAGGTGGGTTGTTCAGTAATCTTGTAAATTTAGACCTGCTACTTATTGCCCATATACAGTTTCCATCCCTCTGTTTGCCTCCTGTACATGTATCTATCAAGATATGACTTAAATGTTGATAATGTACCTACTTCCATCAGCTCCATTGGCAGTGTATTCCAGGCACCCATCACCCTAGTATGAATGTTTTTTCTCTGCACTTCTCCCCTAAACTTTGTTCCTGTCACCTTGAACCTGTGCCCTCTTGTAGCTGATCTTTCTACCCTGTGGGGAGGGAGAGCCTCTGACTACCCATCCAAATGATGCTTCTCATAATTTTGTAGACCTCTATTATATTGCCTCAGTTTGCATCTTTCCAGTGAAAATAATTTGAGTTTATACAAGCTTTCCTCATAACTAACACCCTTCAGACCAGACAACATCATGGTAAAAGTATCCTTGTCATTGACAGTGTAGTGACCAAAACTGCACACAGTATTCCAAACATGGCCTAGCTAAAGTTTTTATAGTTACTGTAATGTAACGAAGTTCATTGTTTGGCCTAACACGAGGAGTCTCCTTTAGGAGAAAGGTGGCATTCCTAAACCAAAGTAGCTTTGAAAAATCTACACAGTTGTTGTAGTACCTGAAGATTTTACTCATCAGCCGAGTTTGCAGTCTACTGTGATTCCATCAAGAACCATAGCTGATTCTCCTTCTCGACCAACCCTTGGTGATGGACCATAAATTTTGCAATAAGCAAAAGGCTTACAATGCAAGATTAATTATCAATAAAATCCTGGTCAGTTGCAGTATAGAAATGATTGCGAGCATAGATTAGAGAATTCTTGATCATTTTTAATCATTTTTTTCCAAAAGATAGAGTGCAAAATCTGATTATTCTGTTCAGATAGACTGTGGTATCGATGGAGGGGACTGGTTCCACCTCATTATTATTTTTCTTTCGTGGGATGTGGCTGTTGCTGGCAATGCCGCACTTATTGACCATCCTTAATTGGATTGGTATTTTTAAGCCAACATTCTGATATGGTTTAGCAAGCCAGAGTTAATGGCATCACTGGATCTGAAGTCAAACATAGGCCAGATTAAGAGTGCCAGACTTCCTTTTTCTAAAGGATATTAGTGACTTGGCTGAATCCTTTACGGCAATCGATGGTTGTCATGGTTACAAATACTGAGACTGTTTATATTCCACATTTATTACTTGAATTTAAATTCCACCAGCTGCCTTTGTGCCCAGAAGCCCAGATTACTGTTAAAATATGGATTATGACCACTATACCACCAACTCCAAAGATGTGCAGGCTAGGTGGATTGGCCATTGGAAATGCAGGGTTATGTGGTGTGTGTGGTGGTGGGCTGAGTTGCATATAGTTCAAAAGATAAGTGTGGACTCTAAGCTCAATGGTCTACTGCCATACAGAAGGGATTATAAGTGTTTACTTTGCTCCTCTTGTGCTGGTGTTTTGTGAATTTCACGTTTGCTTTTTGTTGCTAAGAGAAGAAATGATCTTTTTTCAAGAGGCATTTGGATGGGTATATGAATAGGAAGGGTTTGGAGGGATATGGGTGGGTGCTGGCAGGCGGAACTAGATTGGGTTGGGATATCTGGTCAGCATGGACAAGTTGGATTGAAGGGTCTGTTTCCATGCTGTACATATCTATGATACAATCTCGCTAACTCAAAAACCAGCTTTGTGATGTCTGCCTGAATCTCTGAAGTTTTCAGGCTGTGAAGTTAGTTGGATGCTCAGTTGGAGAAATTACAAATGTTTTAAACTTGCACTATACACTCAACTTGTACTTTGGGAATAATTTTTGATTTTGTTAGGACTGCTGTTATCTTTCAGAGGAAGTGGGGAAGAGATTTTCTTTTTTAAGAAAGAGAAAAAATGAATAAAGCACCACCTTCAGCACCGCAACAGTAATGTGAAAGCCAGAAGGCAAATCTGTCGTTATTTTGACAATGGTGTAAAATAGATGGTAGAAAATTGGCAGTCCTTTTTAACATGTAGATTTTCATAATTAAGTTGCAGATGTAAAATGCTGCTTGTTCACAACTCATTTGCACAAGAGCACATTTTTTTAAAGGTACCCCGTAAGGAGAGCAAAGAGCCTTCTGATATTTAACCATGTAGCTCTTAGGATCCTGGGTATAATCCAGGATTTTGAACAACCTGGACAGATGCATGTTAAGTTGGCATTTTCTTCCTCTCTGGAAAAGCCCTAGATTTATGTAGCAGGTGCAGCAGAAAAGTGAGTGACTTAGATGAATGGGAGCTCAGTACTGACATACTATTCAGGGCTATATTCATGATGGAGCTTAGTTACTACTGGTTTGTAATATAGCCAGTGTTTAGGATAATAAAATTCCTACAGTGTGGAAAGAGACCATTCAGCCCATCAAGTCTGTACTGACTCCCTGTATCCCAATAAACATGCATTTACCACTGTTAACCCACCTAACATGTGCACTACAGGGCAACTTAGCAAGGCCAATTCACCTAACCTGCATATCTTTGTGACTGAGAGGAATCTGGAGCACCCAGCAGAAAGGTACAAGGAGAATGTGCAAACTCCATAGAAACAGTTGGTCAAGGCTGGAATTGAACCTGGGTCTCTAGCACTGTGAGGCAACAGTGCCAACCACTGAACTACTATGTTGCCCCTGTATTCAGGAGGGCAAAAAAAGTAATTTGTATAAAGATTGCTACACAAAACATCTTCAAAAATAATGTGCTTGTGATATTAAAGTTCATGTTCAGAATTTGAATACCTGACAACTATCTTGCTATATTGTGTGGGATAGTTGGGAGTGATTACAAAAGAATTGGTTCATTAAGACTTCTATTGATACCAATTGAGTACAGCAGAGGTGGTCTGTTACCTGATCACCTCTTCACTTCCACACACCCAACTTTTAAAACAATAATACCCAACAGTGTTACTTTTAAATAGTGTTAAATACAGAAATTGAACTTGGTGTGCCATGTTGTGAATGGCATATTTTGTTCATTGGCTGTTGTTGCTAATATGTGTGGACAGGATGCTTTTCAGTTGATTTTGAGACACTGTTAAAGATGAATTCTTGTTCTTCTGACTCTAATTTTCTTTTCTTTTGCCTGGCTGAATTTTCATTTGAAGTATTGGGTTTGCAGTGCATTTCTGGTACTTGATCGACAAGATATTAGCTTTGTACTCCAAAACTGAACTGCAGATGTTTTGACCCACACTGGAAGTGCTAGCACAACGATAATGAACAGGATTTCCACACTGCAATCTGATCAGGGATTTTTGGACCAGTGAGACAAACCACTAATTCCATTTTTGTATGCAATCATGTCTGAATTTCACTGCAGAGAGGAGGTGATCAGATCTCCCATTAAGATGGCACAGTTTCTCCTGGCAAGCTCAAACAAGAGGCATGGTTTCCATTATCATCCATTGGCCAAAAGCAGAATCCTTGACCTGATATGATTGATGCAGTAAACTGATGAATCATGATAAAACTACATTCTATTTGTGTAGTACAACAGTCTGTATTATTGCATCTACAGGCCCATAATGACATTCAGTATAACTTTGGTTGATTTTTCAACTCTGATTTAAAAGTGTGATCTGGGTTATCTGCTTGGAATGGGTATGAAAATACTTTTGTATTCAGCAAGTTGTAAACTCCTTCCAAAGACTTCAGAAACTGTTTATATTTGCATTATGCAATGTTTCGATGCTTAACCTGTTGACTGTTTTGCTGCTACCTTAAAAACAAGGGGTGAGAAGGTTTGAGTGAATGAATTTAGGTATAAAAGTTGACAGCCGTTCAGTTGGCTGTTATATCAATCATATTAAAATTACTTTGCAAAATTAGGTACAAATATTCAAAGTTACCACGTTGTAGACACTGGCTATCTCTAAAGCGCAACAAATATGTCTGAAACGGAGTGAAATGACGGAGTGACCTAAAACTAAAGTTCTTTCCTCCTTTCTGATCTTCAAAATGTGCTGTTCCGACTGTTGGTCATGACCAACAATGTTAGCAAACATTGCCTGAGTTTTTTTTTTGCTGTGCTCTGTTTGTACGGAGCACGTCTGTATCAAGGTTCTGCATGTCCTAAATTTAACCATCAGAATTGCAATGTCCCTATATCTTGACCAAGCAGTTATAAAGTTGAAGGAGTGTACTGTACATTTTGAGACAGTGAAAGATATTTTTCACTGAGAGGTTGCAGGCACTGTCATATGACTAACTAGCAGTCTGAGTATACCAGAAATTTCAAAATATGTAACATTTGGCTGTTTTCACATGTTTGAATTTAACCAATAAGTTTAAATTATGCCCCAAATACTAAAACCCTATCGAATTTGAATTTTACTATTTTGCCAACATCAAACCAATGAGATGATCCAATGTTTAGGGTATAAAAGATGCTGTCATTTTGGAGAGTTTTATTCATTCACAGGGTGAGGGTGTTGCTGGCTAGGCAGCATTTATTGCCCATCCCTAAATGCCCAGAGGGCAGTTAAGAGTCAACCACATTGTGGGTCTGGAATCACATGTAGACCAGATAAGGATGGCAGTTTCCTTCCCTAAAGGGCATTAGTGAACCAGCTGGGTTTTCTAACAATCAACAGTGGATTCATGGTCATCATTAGATTTAAGTCTGAACTTTTTTTATAATATTGAATTCAAATTCCACCATCTGCTTTGGTGGGACTTGGACTTGGGTTCCCAGAACATTATCTGGGTTTCTGGATTAACAGTCCAGTGATAATACCATGAGGCCATTGCCTCCCCTTAGTTAACCAGAGAGCGCGGTGACCCACCATCTAGAGAGAGAGACTGCCAGTCAAAATATTCTCTTATAAAAGGTATCTTTCCTCACGTGAAACATCTTTGTAGCAAAAGACTGAAGACTACTCTAGGAAATCTGCAGCTGAAAGTGGTTTTGAAAATTAAGCTGATGTAATTTTAATTGGAGTTTTTATTGGATCAGTACATTGTTATAGAGTGGGAGGTAGATAACAGACCTTTAAGAGAAAGGAGGCTTAGAGTTGCAAATAGTAGTTTAATAATCACTTTTAGAGTTAAAGAATAAATCTGACATTTTTCTTTAAACAGTGGAATTTGGTGAGTTCTGTCACTCCTATTTTGACAGATTACAATGCGAGGTGAGCTCTATGTTTAGTTTAATTAGCAGCTGCTGTAACACAGTGCAGATGAGAAATGGCAGAGTGGTCAACTCACCAGATGAGAAATACCAAACTAAAGAATTTGCTTGGATATCCTGAGTGCTTTAAAATAAATGAAGCATATTACAAACAGTACCTGTTAGAATTGTGGTAGTCTGTTTGCTCACAGCAATAAACAGATGACATGCAGGTGATATTAATTGAAGGATAAATATCAGTTAGATCCTGGAAGAATTCCCTAACCTCTCTCATTGTCATGCATTTTTTTTGTATCCCATGTAAAATGCACAGGCTGAGAATACCTCTCTACCTAAACCGTCTGTCTCAAGTAGATCTTGAATCTTGTTTCAGAGAGCTACTCATTAAGCTATTGCTGCACTTTGTGGGAATCCTTCATCCCTGTAACCTCTGTCCAGTAATTCACTTACTGCAGTCTGTCACTTTTAATGTCTCTCCCTGCTTCTATTCTCCCCCACCCAGCACAAAGGTATATTATAACCTTGTAGCTGCAGAGACTATGTTCACAGGTTGCTAGGTAACAGAAGATATTACACGATCAAAGGTAAGGTTGAGATTTAAGAGCTTTGCCTCACACTGAGTGATCAGTTAAAAGCAGGTGGCTTGAGAGAGAACCTTTTAAGTGTTTAAAACAGTAAATGAAGTAGGATAGTGCTGAAATGCAGAACATGACCTGTTTTAAGCCTGATGTCAAGCAAGTTCTTCACTAAATGAAGCAATTAACATGTAGAGTGGTGGAGGCATAAATCATACAATTGTGGTGGAGAGTGATCACTGGTCCTTTCTAGATAGATCAGCTGGGATGAGCTCCAAAGGTCCTTTCTTTCTTGTGTATTTTTATGGATCATGTGTTGGGAACAATTTACAATAAATTTAAACTCTTAATCACAAACCTCATTAATGTATCCTGGAACACTTCCAGCATAGTACAGGGTCTTCAGCCCTCTATGGTTTCACAGATTGGTGCAACAATTGGAAGCCCATCTAACCTATGCTATGTCATTCTCATCCATATGCCTATCCAACGACCATTTAAATGTCTTTTAAAGTTGGGGAGTCTGCTACTGATGCAGGCAGTGCATTCCATGTCCCTACCACTGAGTAAAGGAACTACCTCTGACGTCTGTCTTTTATCTATCACCCCTCAATTTAAAGCTATGTCCCCTTGTGCTAGCCATTGCCATCTGAAGAAAAAGTATCTCACTGTCCAACCCTCTAACTCTTTATGTCTCAATTAAGTCACTTCTCAATCTTCTTCTCTCGAAGAAAAACAGCCTCAAGTCCCTCAACCTTTCCTTGTAAGACCTTCCCTCCATAGCAGCAACATCTTAGTAAATCTCCTCTGAATGCTTTCCAAAGCTTTCATACCTTCTGAAACTCAACTTCTCTACCAATAAAGGCTAACACACCATATGCTGCCTTAACGACCCTATCAACCTGGGTGGGAACTTTTAAGGATCTATGTAGATGGACACTGAGATCTCTCTGCTCACTTACACTGTAAAGGATCTTACCATTGGCTCAGTACCATGCATTCCTGTTACTCTTTCCAAAGTGAATCACCTCACACTTCTCTGCATTAAACTCCATTTGCCACCTCTCAGGCCAACTCTGCAGCTTATACATGTCCCTCTGTAACCTGCAATATTCTTTGTCACTATCCACACTCTACTAACCTTTTGTGTCAACTGCAAATTGACTAACCTATCCTTCTATGCCCTCATCCAAGTCACTTATAAAAATAACAATAACAATGGACCCAAGACAGTTCCTTGTGGTACACCAGTAGTAATGAACTTCAGGTTGAATATTTCCCATCAACCACCACCCTCTGTCTGTCAACTAACCAATTTCTGATCCACACAGCTAAATCGCCCTCAATCCTATGCCTGTGTTTTCTGCAATAGCCTATAGTGGGGAACCTTATCAAACACCTTACTGAAATCCATATACACCACATCAACCACTTTAGATATAAAAGAGACCTAAAGGGCAACTTTTTCCACGCAGAGGGTGGTACGTGAATGGAATGAGCTGCCAGAGGAAGTGGTGGAGGCTGGTACAATTGCAACATTTAATGGCATCTGGATAGGTATATGAATAGGAAGGGTTTGGAGGGATATGGGCCATGTACTGGCAGGTGGGACTAGATTGGGTTGGGATATCTGGTTGGCATAGATGGGTTGGACCGAAGGGTCTGTTTCTGTGTTGTACATCTCTATGACTCCATCTACCTGTCTGGTCACCATCTCAAAGAATTCAATAAGGTTTGTGAGACATGACCTACCCTTAACAAAAGTGTTGACTATCCCTCTTAAACTTATGATTTATCATCTAGAAAGGAATATCTCTTATAACCCTTTCCGACACAAGTTTACAACTCATTTCATGTCAATTTGAGATCTCCTCCTCCTTTACTTCATTTTTATCTTTGTTTATTGCCTTAGTGAGAAACACAAAATTCAATTCCAAGTTTTCCCTCTGGGAGGACCCAATGCTTCCTGGGATTGTGGGTTGGGGAATCCACGACAATTTTGCAGCACTTTGTCCAATTTGTGGTCTTATTACAGATAAAACAATTGAACTTCCAGCAGCTAAGGCAAAATGATTACACCAAGGAAAAAAACTTGTATTCTAATTTTATATTTTTATGGAAGGAATTTGCAAAAATAGGCTTTGGATTGGGGAAGGCAGCCTTTCTTAAAATAAGGCAACATCTAGCCGCGACTGGGAACAGCCACTGCTGAGTAAATCTACAGCAGAATGGGATGGTGTCCCATTCTGAGAAGTCCCTCATCAGTGGTAGGGAAGATACTGGAGAAAATTAATCTCTCTATAGAGAAGTAAGAGTTTGATCAGGTTTAGTCAGTTTTTGTCAGTGGGAGGTCATAACTAACAAGCTTGTTTGAAATTTGACAAGGTGTGTAGTTAGTGTAATGTAATATGGATTTCAGCAAAGCCTTTGAGAAGGTCCCATGAGGGAAATTTTTTAAAAGAAAATCCAGGGTAACTTGGCAAATTGAATATAAAATTGGCTTAGCTACAAGAGGAAGGATGGAGGTAGAAAGCTTTTTGACTGGAGTGCAGTGTCTGGTAGCGTATCTCAGGATTAGGGCTGGGTCCTTTTTTTTTCTTGTTTATAAATGTTTATAGTAAAAATTTGGGAGTGGGGGAAGGTGGATGACATTCGCAGGGTGGTTGATTGTGACGAAGAAGGTTTTGGTTTTCAGGAAGATATAAATGAATTGGTCAGCTGAGTGGCAGACAAAATGTAACCCTGATCAGTGTGAGGTGATTCACTTTTATAAGAAGGGACTACTTGAATGGTAAGACATCTTTCTTTGCTGTTGCTTCGTCAAAACGAAGGAATTCTCTTCCCTAAAGGTCAACCTACAGCTCATGGACTACAGTTCAAGAAAGTAGCTCAGCACCACCTTTCTCAAGGACAAATAGGGATGGGCAATAAATACTGGCAAGCCAGCAACACCCACTTCCCACATGTGAATTAAAAATTTAGAAGCTCAGAAAAAGAGGGATTTTGGAGTTTTAGCCTACAGATCCCTGAAGGTGGTAGGAGAGATTAGTAGAGTTATTACAGCATAATACAGGGACATTTGACTTTCAGTTGTGACAGATGTGGCTAGGAAGGTTATGTTGGAATAGTGTAGGGTTTTGGTTAAGCCACAGCTATAGTAGTGTGTATGTGTAGTTCTAGTCATTACACTGTTGGAAGGATGTGATCACACTGGAGGTGGTGCAGAGGGGGTTGACCTGGAGATAACCAAAATGCTCTATTCCAGGCAACTAAGAGGCTAGATACATTCAGGTTTTTTTTTAAATTGGAGTGGAGAAGGTTGAGGGGGGGGCCTAATTTAAGGGACATGGACAAGGTAGGTAGAAAGCAGCTGTATCCCTATTCTGGACAACAAAAGGGCATAATTTCAAGGTGAAAGATAGAATGTTTAGAGAGAACAGTGACTGAGGATATTGTTGAATTCTTCTAACTCTGCTTGAGGGTTAAAATATTGCATATATCAAAAATATAGCAAATGTTACTTTTTGACTGTCTCAACCAATTAAAGAATTGCTGAGAATAGGAAGGGAACCCTCCTGATAGGGTTGGTCAAGAAAATATTGTGTTTCCTTGTTAAGATGAGAAACTAATGTTTGGTCTAATTGAGGA
Organism: Chiloscyllium punctatum; assembly: GCF_047496795.1. Lineage (NCBI taxonomy): Eukaryota > Metazoa > Chordata > Chondrichthyes > Orectolobiformes > Hemiscylliidae > Chiloscyllium > Chiloscyllium punctatum. The sequence goes on along the minus strand of NC_092762.1, from coordinate 49,466,887 downwards.
GAAGCAAGCTGGAGCTGAATGGCCTGTAATATTAGGATGCTGATCAATAATGCAGTTTGCCCGTTTGCACTGATTCCATTGATAGACTGAACTAGCAATGAAAGTGTTAATCCTGTCTCTTCCTCTAATTGATGCTGTTTGTGTAAATGTTGTTTTCACCTTTCAGCTGCGGCTTTGACAAGCTGAATAGCTTTTTATGTGCTGAGGGAGCAGCTGTGTCCTGTATGTTAGGAAATGGGTGAAACAATAGCCACCTAGTAAGGACCTCCATATTATGCAGGAACTCTTCAATATAAAGATTTATATGTTGACTAAGCTTTCAAATTTGGCTGGATAAATGTTGAATATAGAAAGTATGATTTGAAGGGGAGCATAGACTTCTCCCACTGTCCTCACTTGACCACTATCAAATGTGAAGAGCGCTAGACAAACTGACTGTTCATCTTACTGCTGTTTCTCATCTAAATTGTGTGCTTCAGAACCCAATATACTTTGAGTATTAAAAAGAGACCTTCTTTAATTTTTAAGAAATTGCCAAATAATTTGACTCTTGTATTAATATAATACCTAGTTACTCAATAAGAAAAATGTACATGGTGGGAAAGATTTTATTTTGCATGAAATATCTTCCTTCCCTAAGCCACCATTATTGGCCACAGTTTCAAATGTTACACTCCCGCCTTTTTGAGAGGAAGGGGAAATTGAGAGACAAACTTGTAAGGAAATGTCAGCTATCTGTAAGAATAATAGGGTCGTTATGGTAGGGGATTTTAACTTTCCAAACATCGACTGGGACTGCCATAGTGTTAAAGGTTTAGGTGGGGAGGAATTTAAGTGTGTACAAGAAATTTTTCTGATTCATTATGTGGATGTATCTACTAGGAAGGTGCAAAACTTGACCTACTCTTGCGAAATATGGCACGGCAGGTGTCAGTGGGGGAGCACTTTGGGGCCAGCGACCATTATTCTATTAGATTTAAAATAGTGATGGAAAAGGATAGACCAGATCTAAAATTGAAGTTCTAAATTGGAGAAAGGCCAATTTTGACAGTATTAGGCAAGAACTTTCAAAAGCTGATTGGGGGCAGATGTTTGCAGGTAAAGGGACGGCTGGAAAATGGGAAGCCTTCAGAAATGAGGTAATGAGAATTCAGAGAAAGTATATTCCTGTCAGGGTGAAAGGAAAGGCTGGTAGGTAGACAATGCTGGATGACTAAAGAAATTGAGGGTTTGGTTAAGAAAAAGAAGGAAACATATGTAAGGTTTAGACAGGATAGATCGAGTGAATCCTTAGAGTATAAAGGCAGTAGGAGAATACGTAAGAGGGAAATCAGGGAGAGCAAAAAGGGAACATGAGATAGCTTTGGCAAATGGAATTGAGGGGAATCCAAAGTATTTTAACAAATACATTAAGGACAAAAGGGTAACTAGGGAGAGACCAGGGCCCCTCAAAGATCAGCAAGGTGATCTTAGTGTGGAGCCGCAGAAAATGGGGGAGATATTAAACGAGTATTTTGCATCAGTATTTACTGTGGAAAAGGATATGGCAGATATAGACTGGAAGGAAATAGATGGTGACACCTTGCAGAATGTCCAGATTAGAGGAGGAAGTGCTGGATGTCTTGAAACACGTAAAGGTGGATAAATCTCCAGGACCTGATCAGGTGTACCCTCTAACCCTGTGGGAAACTAGAGAAGTAATTGGGCCTCTTGCTGAGATATTTGTATCATAGTCACATGAGACTGGAGGTTGACTAATGTGGTGCTACTGTTTAAGAAGGGTGGTAAGGACAAGCCAGGAAACTATAGACCAGTGATCCTGACCTCGGTGGTGGGCAATTTGTTGGAGGGAATCCTGAGGGACAGGATGTACATGTATTCAGAAAGGCAAGGACTGGTTAGGGATAGTCAACATGGCTCTGTGCGTGGAAAATCATGTCTCTTAAACTTGATTGAGTTTTTTTGAAGAAGTAACAAAGAAGATTAGGGCAGAATGGTGGGCGTGAACTATGTGGACTTCAGTAAGGCATTCGACAAGGTTCCCCATGAGAGACTGATTAGCAAGGTTAGATCCCATGGAATACATGGAGAACTAGCCATTTGGTTATAGAACTGGCTCAAAGGTAGAAGACAGAATGATGGTGGAGGGTTGTTTTTCTGGCTGGAGGCCTGTGACCAGTGGAGTGCCACAAGGGTCCTCTCATTTTTGTCATTTACATAAATGATTTGGATGTGAGCATAAGAGGTACAGTTAGCAAGTTTGCAGGTGACACCAAAATTGGAGGTGTAATGGATAGTGAAGAGGGTTACCTCCGATTACAACAGGATCTGGACCAGATGGGCCAATGGGCTGAGAAGTGGCAGATGGAGTTTAATTCAGATAAATGTGAGGTGCTGCATTTTGGGAAAGCAAATCTTAGCAGGACTTATCCACTTAATGGTAAGGTCCTAGGGAGTGTTGCTGAACAAAGAGACCTTGGAGTGCAGGTTCATAGCTCCTTGAAAGTGGAGTCGCAGATAGATAGGTTAGTGAAGAAGGTGTTTGGTATGTTTTCCTTTATTGGTCAGAGTATTGAGTACAGGAGTTGGGAGGTCATGTTGTGGCATTGGTTAGGCTACTGTTGGAATAGTGTGTGCAATTCTGGTCTCCAATCGGAAAGATGTTGTGAAACTTGAAAGGGTTCAGAAAAGATTTACAAGGATGTTGCCAGGGTTGGAGGATTTGACCTACAGGGAGAGGCTGGGGCTGTTTTCTCCTGAAGTGTCGGAGGCTGAGGGGTGACCTTATAGAGCTTTCCAAAATTGAGGGACATGGATAGGATAAATAGACAAAGTCTTTCCCTGGGGTGGGGGAGTCCTGCACTAGAGGGCATAGGTTTAGGGTGAGAAGGGAAAAAAATGTGATCATCACTGCTAGATTGCTGTCTCACATGTACTTTTGATATTTTCACCACTTAAATTTGAAGTGATGATCAGTTACTAAAGAAGTTTTCAACAATTAAACACATTTAGTCCACGAAGGACCTGAACTCAATTAGTTTATCTATTACTCCATTGTGAAGTACAGTAAAACCATTATGTAAAAGGAATGAGTTCCACTATAATTCTTGTCCAAATACATGATGTATCTTTTATATTTTTGTGTAATGCGTACATTACAAATTTTACAAACCGCAAAATTAATGAGCAGTAGATTTCACTGTTCTTGCTACCTACTAGGCCAGGGGTACTTGAACCAATAATAATTCAACAGCAAGTTGAACAAAGCCAATGGTTCATACCTGGAATCTTCATGCTCATTGGATCACTGCTTTATAATGGGAAGGACACCTGGCCAGATGTCTTGATTGGTATCGATTTTGGCCTTTTTAAAGTGCTTTAGGGACAACAAATTGTACTTCTGGAAAAAAGCACACGAGTTCAGTACACTATGATACTCCAGTCCAATAAGGAGTGTCTCTTGTGTGGTCAGATGATGTATCCTTCAGCTGAAATGCTAAACTATCTGTTCTGATGACTTTAGGTGAATGCCAAAAGATGAGGAGCACTGAGTTCTCTACCACAATCAAAAAGGGAGAGACCAGACAAACTGGCCGCTCCCTGCTGATCCCAATGCAAATTGAGCCCCACTTGAATCCGTCAAGTGCTTTCCACGTAACAGGAAAAACATTTAAAATTAATTTTTAAAGAAAACATGAATTGCCTGTTCATCTGAACTCTTCCATTATTGATGTTTGTGCTGCTTTAAAAGGCAGCAGTAAAAATCATAGCATCCTGTCATCACACTCTTTCAAAGTTATCTTCAGGTTGTAAAGGTAATACAAGTTTGTTCTTTCTGACTTTGATCACCTACAGAGGGAGGGGGCCAAACCTGTCATGTAGTGATGTTCTGTTTATTTTATTGCCATTGATATCATTATAGCTGATTTTGCACAGACTTGAGGTAATTCTAATGTGTTGATTTCATTTGTGCTAAAATCTTGACTGGCTGGTCTCGTGGTTTGAATCAATGCTGTTTGACATTTATTTGATGCTTTTGTAGTGGCTAAGGTCTTTGGAACCCTTTTGATTTGTCATAACCTTGTCAATGGCTGAATTTAATCCTTGTACCTGGTGTCTGAGCCTTCTGTGTCAAGGCACTACACAAGTCTGTCTGTCTTTCTCTTTTAATTCTAGCTATTACTTGATTTCTTTTTTGGATGTCTCTTTTCGTCTCTCTTTGCTTGCAGAGTTGGAACAGTTCTTAAATTTATTTTATTTTATAAATTTAAGAAAGCAAATTTGTACCTGTAGCAACCACCAGTGCCAGAGGCGACATAACACAGGATGTTCATGGAAGAAGAGAAACTACCTTGCAGCACTGTGAAATGAATTTGAAACAAGGTAATGATTCAACGTCTATCAGGACTTTGGGCTTCAAGTGCTATGCAGTAGGTTTCAGATTAAAACTGCACAGTCTGGGGGAAAAATATTAAACTGCAAAATTACAATCTGCTGTTGCAAGATACTTTTATGTTAATGTGCCATAAAAGGCAACCAGTTCGGAATTGCAGAAGCTATTTAGTTACTGTGGGAGGGCCTGTCTTGCAAACAATGGTTGTAGATGTTTTAGGAATGTTGTGTAAATCCTCAAATCCAGGCAGTTTTTAAAGACTTCCCTTTTGTTGGATCCAAAGCTAAATTTAGGAAAATGGCAGCAATATACAGAATAGGATGTGGTATGGGAGGAAACAGTAAAGAAGAATTTGATGAAACTGAGCAAAATGAGAAGTTTCCTTTTTTTCAGTCTTATCTGTAAAATCCTAGAGAAAATTGTTCCTCTAAAATATAGATGGGGAGGTATGAGATTAGCATGAATTAATTTCACATTTCATATGTCCTATTGACGCTGTAATTTTCTTTTTCCACACCACTCCTTTTAGTGTTCTGCCCAAATTAGTTAGCAATAACACAGAGGCAACTAGTTCTTGCAAGGACTGGACTGGTTGATAGGTGAATGTTGATTTGAGGATGGGAAAAATCTATTGTCTAAAATTGAGAGTTTGAATGCAGGTTGGTCATTTTGCAGTTGACAAACTATTCAGTTCAATTGCTTTCACCTTTCAGAGAGACTCCTCAAACTTGGCTTTCTTTTTAGATAAATTTTGACTGTTGGCTGGCCTGTTAAATTGCATTGTGTCTGACTATATCTTCTCTTTAGCAACTATGAAAGACAATATCAGTGTCAAGACCAAGACTCAGAGTGAGAGCTCACTGGCAGCTTTCCAATCTGCCCAGAAAGAATGTGCATGCCCATAAATTGCAGGGTGTACTTTATGAATGTATGCTGCTGGACAGCTTTATTCCTTTGAACCTTTGGAAATCATGGCTGTCATCCATACAGAATTGAAAACTATAAGTGGTTTGCATAAACATAAACTACACCTTAGTGACTGGGAAGGCTGCTTTCTAGTGGGCAATCACAACATTTACACTGTTCACTGACCAGGACACTTCTCTGGTAAAGCCATAGACAAACAGGATGCAAACAATATCCAAGCTACTGCTGAATGATTGATGTCAGTGGTAGCTCTCTTGATTGAGCCATAGATTAATTTGGCTTATTTTGAGCTTTGCCCCACTTAAGCACATTATCCAGCCGATGCTCAATGCACTGAAGTACTGCACGTTCAGGGTGCCATCTTTCAGATGTTTTACAGATCAGTTGGATGGTTTTTCAAAGAAAAAGTCACCTTCGACACAACTTGCAGAGATGATTAGAATAGCAACTGGCTTGGATTTGTCTACAGTTGAATATTGCACTGACTGCTCAAATGAAGAATAGAATGATGATAATTCTATTGAGACGAAGCATTCGGTAGATCATTTGATGTGGGCCAGATCGTATGAAGTCCAGTTAATGAGTGTAGGTGCCTTTTCCTGTGAACCAGTTGTGTGGCTTCTTTATGACTAGCTACCAGATTTATGGAATTCAATTTGAGCTCAGTCTTTCAGTATTGTCAGGACTGTTAATACTTGCTGATCAAATCATTAGTGAAGGGTCTTTTATTTATCAAGTGTTTGAAAGTGAATAGGAAAAGACTGTGCTCTGCCCCGAGGTGGTGAGGAAATTTTAAAACTTAAAAAGCAACTCTCTCTTTGTATAAAAGCATCAACTTATCTGAGAGCATACAGCATTTTAAACTATCTGAATTGAACCAGAGAGTTGGATCCTTGAAAAAGGAAGTGTAGATGAGGATCTGAAACCTGAATACAGGCTGAGGTAACCAGTTGTTGTTGGGAGCAACCACTTAATACAGGCTCTAACTTGGGTGGCAATAAAATGGCTTCTTAATGCAAACAATGTAACAAAATGGCTTCTAGGCTGCAAATTGACAATTGTGCTTAAAGCTGCATAAAATGGCTTTTAACCTTGCTAAAGCTGCATAATTGACTTGACCACAGTCTGTCTGCTAATCTTCATTTGAGACAATGTTTCCTTTACAGCATAGAAATAATTCGACTAGATAAGACACTACTGGCCATCCTAACTGATCTTCAAGTGCAGGTGCAAAAACTTGGTTCATGAGATAAGAATGGCTTAAGTTTTGGAAAACAAAGTTGGTTCTTAGGAAATATCATTTTGGGTTGAGTTGCTGTCAATAAAACCACTTGTTAAATTGATTGGTAATTGTTTGAGTGAACTGTACAATTGTGGCCTGAAAACTCGAAGAAAGGTATAAAAATGTCTTTGTTTTAAGCCATGTGAGCAGTTCCTCTGAGGAAGAGTAAGTGTTTAAACTCTGTTTCTGGATGATCTGTGCCTGGTCGTGAGTAATAAAGTGTGAAGTCTTTAAAGAACCAGACCAATTTGCAGAACAGAGACGCTGCCCATTTTAAGGCTGAAAAAATTCAAAAAAATCACATTAATTAGGATTGATTTGGTAAAGCCTTGTTGAATGATCTCTTTCCATATTATCAACCTCTGAATCTATTACTGCTGGGTTACGGTTGTAAGAAAATACAAACTCCTGAGAACCAATACTTAAAAATCTGCCTATTGAAGAGTCTGTGCAACAACATTTTTGGAGGGAAAAGAGCATGCAAACTCATACTTAGTAATTTTACATGGTGAATTATCAATTTATCTTTACAGAAGTGCTGAGTAACCTATTTCATCATGAATAATTATCACTACAATGCTGACTTGTATTCTAATTGTGTTTCAATACATTTTCTTCATTGCAGGGAAATGGGTAACACACTTGTTAATTCTAGGAGTGAATTGGAGCATTGTTGTCATGGCAATGTGCCGTATCAATGTGACAGCAGCAGGTAAGTGTCTGATTAACTGTCTAATGTAGGAGGTAGTTCAAGAGCAAAGATCAATGAGGCAAATGTTCAGTCCCCTGCTGTTGTTGCCCTTTCCAGATCTGTGGGTGAGGAAGTGGATTTTTTTTCTTTTGCAGGGGATGTGGAGGAGAAAGGAGAAAAGAGGACCAGCATCTATAGGTGCACCATAAAATGCCTGCTAGGACTGTCCCCACAAATTCACACATTATTTGCAACATGTGCATTAACCCCTCTACATAGGCTACCTTACAATCACAACAACCACTGTCCTGATGAAGGGCTTTTGCCCAAAACTTCGATTCTCCTGCTCCTCAGATGCTGCCTTACTTGCTGTGCTTCTCCATCACCACACTATTGACTCCAATCTCCAGCATCTGCAGTCCTCACTTCTGTCCACTTTACAATCACCTCTTGTGTAACGTTTTTCAAGGTGAAAGGGCTGGAGGGTTAGATTCCCTACAGTATGGAAACAGATTCTTCGGCTCAACAAGTCCACACTGACCCTCCGCAAAGTAACCCACCCAGAGCCATTTCCCTATCCTAAATTTACCCCTGACTAATGCATCTAACTTTGGATTATGGGAGGAAACCCACGTGGACACTGGGACAACGTGCAAACTCCACACACAGTCATCCGAGGTGGGAATTGAACCTGGATCCCTGGCGCTGAGGCAGCAGTACTAACCACTAAGCAACCAAGCTGCCTGGGCAGTAGGAGATGGATTACTAATAAGAAAAGGGTAAAGACACATTATGAACGGAGCACACTGTACCTAAAAGATTGATGGGGAAGGGTTGTTGAGCGATAACCCTAAATCTGGGCTACTGTGACTGATTCATTCCCTTCTATGGGAAGACTTGCTGTTTGACAAAATTATAACTTGCAGTTTTTAACATTCCGGTTACAACCATTTGAAAAATAAAATTCTCTCAACCAAACTGAACTGGAAATCATAGCCTTTCCAGTCACAGGTTTGAGTCAGGCTGAGGTTTACATGTTATTAGGTTGAGCTTTTAATGTCATTGTGATTCCCTGTTGCTAAGCGACTGGTGTCTTAGTAACCTACTCTAAGAGCGGTCAATATAAATGAACAGATTTTGGTGAAAATGTAGCTTTTAATAAAATGTTTAATCATTTCATTTGTCTAATGATGATAAGCTGTTCAAACTGAAAATTTCAATAGTAATTCTAAGTAACCAAATATTGAATTTATTTCCACACCAGAAGTCATATGAAATGTATAAATATCAACATTAAGTTTGAGGAAGAGCTTGCTTTGGATGTTGCAGGAAAGAAGTTTGAAGAAATGTTGATATTTTGTAATATTTATTAACCTTCCATCCTTGCCTCAGCTTATCTGCTGAAACAGTCATCCATGCCTTTGTTATAGGCTAATTTTTTACAATGTCATCCTGGCCTGCCTCCCATTTTACACCTCTTAACTTGAATGCATTCAAAACTCTCTGCCTCTTACTTGAGCTGTAACAATTCCCATTTAAGCTTTCACCACTGTGTGCTAACTGAACTGCATTGCCTCTTTTTAGTTTCTGTCATTTCTCCATCTCCTGTAATCTTCTACATACCTCTGCTTTTTGAACTCTAGCACATTTGTTCCACGTTCTGCTGTCTTTGCTGCATTCTCTGGATTACTTAGTACTATGCCTATACTTATCTCTTCTTGTAAGATGTTCCTCAATACTTACCCTAACATCGTTAGGGCTTGGTGTCAAATTTTGTTCAGTAAATTGCAATCCTCAAGTGGAGGTTAGCTGTATTTTGAACAGCTGTTCTGGATTTAATTCTAATGACTGCAACCACCTGTTTCAGCATTAGCATAATGCTAATTTTTTTGTGAGTGTATCCGTTTTGTGACAATGGACTAATGTTCTACATGGCAGTGCACTGGGAAGCTCAGAATCATGACCGTGTGGAAGCAGGTCCATCAGATCTCACTGACCCTCTTCCGTCTGGGAGAAAGTGCGGACTGGAGATCAGAGTCAAAGAGTGGTGTTGGAAAAGCACAGCTGGTCAGGCAGCAGCCGAGGAACAGGAGTGTTGACGTTTCCTGATGAAGAGCTTATGCTCAAAACATGGATTCTCCTGCTCCTTGGATGCTACCTGACTGCACCTTTCCACCCAGACCCATCCCCCTACCATATCCTTGATTTCTAGCATTTCCCATGGCTAAATCACCTAGTGTGTAAATCCCTGCATGCAATGGACAATACAGCATGGCCAATCCATCTAACTTGCACATCTCTTGACTCGGAGGAAATGGAGGTCCCAGAGGAAACCCATGCAGACACCGGGAGAATGTGCAAATTCCACACAGTTGCGCAAGGGTGGAATTTAACCCAGGTCCCTAGTGCTGTGAGGCAGTACTGCTAACCTCTGAGTCACTGTACTGTATGATGTCTTTTCCATACTCTTAATATTGATCATCCTACAAACAAACATTGACTAGTGCCTCATACAAGTCACTGTTTTTTTGTATCTGGCCACATGAATGTTGTGGGTATTGGAGTATTTCAACAAAGTTTCATTTTCTCACTTGAGTTCTCTCATTCACTTCTTTCTTGATGGCCACCAGAGGAAAATACTGCCTCTTCCTCCTCTTGTTGTCTTTCACTCAACAATTCTGAAGCCGGATTGTACTTCAGCTGAGATTGCACAGTTTGAGATTCTTTTGAGTTACTTGTGCAAAAGCTGAGATGTCCCTCAACTCTAAAGATGCCACAATTAGTACTTCAATAACCAAACACTTTAAAATTAAAAAAGATTAAAGACTTCTTAAAGAAGCCAACTTCATAATTTCATGGGCATTCACAGGCTTACTAATACCTGTTCAGCCAAAATAGTACTGTTCAAGAACTGAGCAAGGGATAAACCCAAACAACAAGCCAGTCAGTCTAACCTCTATGTTGGGAAACTATATTGGAAGCAATTAAGGGACAGAATTAATCTTCATTTGGAGAGGCAGGGATTAATTGAACAGTCAACATGTTTTGTTAAGGGGAGGTCATGTCAGACTAAACTGATTGATTTGAAGTTTTAGACGTGTGTAGAACGTAGAACAATACAGCACAGAACAGGCCTTCGGCCCTCGGTTGCGCCGACCTGTGAACTCGTTTAAACTCATCCCCCTACACTACCCCATCATCTATGTGCTTATCCAAGGATTGTTTAAGTCTCCCTAATGTGGCTGAGTTAACTACATTGGCAGACAGGGCATTCTATGCCTTTACTACTCTGCGTAAAGAACCTGCCTCTGACATCTGCTTCAATCTATCACTCCTTAAGTTGTAGTTATGTCCCCTCATACAAGCTGATGTCATCATCCTAGGGTAGACAGTGAAAGTCTTTTTCTTATCTAATCCTCTGGTCATCTTGTATGTCTCTATCAAATCCCCTCTTAGCTGCCTTCTTTCCAATGAGAACGGACCCAAGTCTCTCTGCCTATCCTCATAGGACCTTCCCTCCAGGCCAAGCTACATCCTGTTAAATCTCCTGTGAACTTTTTCCGATGCTTCCACAGAACTGTACACAATATTCCAAGTGTGGCAGCATTTTGTATAGTTGCAGCATGACATTATGGCTCCGGAACTCAATCCCTTGACCAATAAAACGTAACACACCCTATGCCTTCTTTAACAGTATTATCAACCAGGGTGGCAACTTTCAGGGATCGATGTACATGGACTCCATGATCCCTCTGCACATCCACACTATCAAGAATCTTTCCGTTGACTCAGTATTCTGCCTTTGTTATTCTTCCCAAAGTGAATCTCCTCACATTTAGCTACATTGAACTCCATTTGCCACCTCTCAGCCCAATTCTGCAGTTTATCCCAGCCCTTCTGCAATGTGCAACACTCTTCCATACTGTCCACTACTCCACTGATTTTGGTATCACCTGCAAATTTACTAATCCATCCACCTATGCCTGCGTCTAAGTTAATTATAAAAATGACAAACAGCAGTGATTGATTCCAAAACAGATCCGTGTGGTTCACCACTAGTAACCAGACTCCAGGCTGAATATTTTCCATCAACCACCACTCACTGCCTTCTGACAGAAAGTCAGTTTCTAATCCAGACTGCTAAATCATCCTCAATCCCATGCCTCTGCATTTTCTCCAACAGCCTACCATATGGAACCTTATCAAAGGCTTTACTGAAGTCCATGCACACCATGTCAACTGCCCTACCCTCAGCTACATGCTTGGTCACCTTCTCAAAAAAAGAAACCATGTTGACTATCTGAAATCAAATCAATTGCTAGTGTAATTGAGGGTAATACACTGTACTTGGTCTTCAGCAAGGTTTTTGAACATCGTGCAATGGAAGACTGATAGTGAAGGTAAGAGCCTGTGGGATCCAAAGAAACTTGGCAGATTGGTTGACAGGCGGGAAATAGAGTGATAGTTGAGTTTTTTTTCTTATGATTGGACTGTGCCCAGTGGTGTTCCACAGATATCCATGTTTGAGGACCTTGATGTTTGTGGTATATATCGATGATATAGACTTAAATGTAGGAGGGTTGATATTAAAGCAAATTGGTGGTGTCTGTTACCTTCTCTTGGGGTTTGAACTATATGATAACTGGAAATATCAAGTGGAAATGTGATCATTTGGTTATGTTGCTTTGAAAAGGAAAGAAAACATTACCTATTATAGGATGCATTAATACTAAGATAATGTGTTTCGTGAGACAGATGTCTGTTTCATAGTTTTAAAGGTTTGGGTGAACTCTACACAAAAGATTAACTATTTTGAGGCATGACCAATCTTTGATAGATTTAGGAAAATATTGGAAGTATACCTCCCATGCGATTACTGTGAGTTGCGACATCAAATTGAATTTTGTTAGCCTTAGGGGTTCCTTGGATCAGTGGTATTCAAATTGCTATAAGATTTATCACCATGGGCCACTGGTTCTCACTGGCATTCATTTTTTTTTTCAAAAGGAGATGTGTCACATCAGGCATAGGTCGTTCTGCTATAATGCAATAGTTGTATTCCTCTGCAACCTTGCACTACGGAAAACACTGTATGCCCATTCAGCAGAAAGTCCACGTTATGAAATCAATCGCATTATAGCCAATTGCTTTGCAGAAGAACTACCTCTATCTCTTTCAGCACTTAAAACAAGTAATCCAGCAGGGAAAAAAACTTGTTTTTGACTCTCCTTGGAACAAATACAATGTATGCAGTGATGCAATACTGGACTCCATTGACTCCTTTCAAAATGATCCAGGCAATACCACATCTTCTGGAAGGTTAAAGTGAGAGATTTCAGATGGATTTTTAACAAAAAATCTTGCTATTATAGTGTAAAATAAAGTTTGGAATAGCATTGAATTATTGGAAAGCCCATGGAAAAATCTTTAATAGATATTCGGATGTGACTTAAATTGACCTGTAGAGAATTCTGAGGAAGAGGAAGGAAATGACTGACTAGGATACTTAGTTTGGATCACTGCTCCTGTGAACATTAGTTGCATTCCACTTTTTAAATGGTCAGTGGTTAATTGGTGTTTGCACTTCAAAAGTATGTGGGATGAATGGTGGTTAAAATATTACTTGAATTCTCTGGGTTGTATAATGTTAAGCAATATGAAAGTATTAAGTTGCCAAACCAAAAACGCATCAAGAATTTCTGAATCAGTCCAAAAACACACCTTGGACTGATTCAGAAATTCTTCTTCCCCAAAAAAAGTAGCATCTTGCAAAATTGTGGCTTTTTCAATAACTGAACTACTGTGGGGAGTTTGCACATTCTCCCCATGTCTGCGTGGGTTTCCTCCCACAGTCCAAAGATTTGCAGGTTAGGTGAATTGGCCATGCTAAATTGCCTGTAGTGTTAGGTGAAGGGGTAAATGTAGGGGAATGGGTCTGGGTGGGTTGCGCTTCAGCGGGTCGGTGTGGACTTGTTGGGCTGAAGGGCCTGTTTCCACACTGTAAGTAATCTAATAGCTACATTCTCAAGAATCTCTGTCTAAAAGAGCTAGTACTTCCAAATAAACCTGTTGGATTACAGCCTGGTGTTGTGCAATTTTTAACTTTGTCCACCACAGTCCCACACCAGCACCTCCATATCATAACATACCCAGCACAGGAAACTGGAGCACCTAGCATAAACCCATTCACAAACAGCAAGAATTTATGTGGAATTTCAGTTGCCAGCGGCTGAAATCAAATCTGGGTCCCTGGCGCATGAGTCAGCAGTGCTAACCACTCTTTCTTCCACCATGCCATCCACTGATCAAAATCCTTGAACTCCGTGGCAAAAGTCACTACGTACCAAATGGCCTGCTGCAGTTCAAGGAAGCAGCTCACCACTACCTCCTGAGGGGATGTGGAAAGATGGGCTTACCAATGACGCTGTCATTCTGGGGGAAGAAAAACCTGTCTAAAAGTTGCATAAAATTCAGTCCTGTGAAAGATTATGTGGAGGTGGAATTTTTAGTGCTAAATATGAAATCTATTTTAAAAACTATAAACGTTGGATAACCTCACATTGTGAAACTTCCAATGATATGGGTATTTAATGAGTTGATCCTCATGGATCTAAATGTAAAGGTCAAAGACACTTCACTTTGTTCCATACTTGTACATCCAATGACCAGATTTAAGCTTTCTGCAATACCTCTGCAAAGAGGTTCCTGTAGACAGAATGGCGAAATGAGTAGGGTCCAAACTTCCAATAACAGTGACATTCCTGACCAAGATGGAGTAGAAATGTAAAAATGGGTAATCATTGTCATGGGTCTAATGGGCTCTGGTAATACACTTGTCAAAAGTAGGTCCCAAAGTTTAAGGTTCATTTTATCTTGATGATTATTAATAAAACAATCATTCATTCTGGGTACTTGAATCATAGTACCTTCATATTGCTTAACATTGTACAACCCAGAAAATTTAAGTAATATTTTAACTATCATTCATTCCACATACTGTTGAAGTGCAAACCCTGTCTAACCACTGAGCATTTAAAAAGGGGAGTGGACATTCAAAGAGGCAGCAGACAAAAACCAAACCAATGTGCCTTGTCTGAATACTGCTTCCAGACTGTGGTACTTTGAGCAAGATCTGTTTTTTTTCTGAAAGTCTGTTGGACACAAGTCCTGCAATTTTTCAGTTTTGTTATTACAAAGGAACATTTTCAGGCATGTTCACAGTGCATGTTAATTGCTTATAGAATGATGCTGAGGAATTTAAAATTGTGGGCTTGTAAGCCACAATTATTTACTGTTTTAGATATTAAGTAGAATAGGTCTGGAATAACTCAAACTTAAATATTTGTTGATTTGTAATGACTATCCATTTAATTGTATGAACTTGTCACAGTAAAATGTTATCTAAAGTGGCAGGGCATTGATCAACCAGTTAAGGTTGAAAATAATTGGCAGGATGCAACTTTTTAATGTGTTGGAGTTAAGTACTCTACTCTGACAAGATACTGTGGTGTTAAGAAAATTTTAGGGAAAATCAAGCATAACCCAAGTCTGGATAAGTATGAAGCTGGTTATTTTCAGTATTGCTTCCATCTTTCCGATACAGTTGCTTTCATATTTTTTTCAAATAATGGGGAGTGTTTCCCTTTAGGCTTAAAAAGAAAGGGTTGTCAAAAGTATTTTGCTGAAACATTTGACCTCTTTTGGTGTGTAAGAAGGGGATATGGGATTCTATTTGCCAAAACTTAAAATGGTATTCTGTACAAAAGGCTTACTGAAGATCATATACCCTTTGAATGTGGGTAATCTTCAATAATGTATTTTTTTATATAAAGGGTTTAAGTGAGAAAAGATTGTGAATTGACCTTGCTTGCTTCAATCAAATGTTGGAGTAAAAATAAATCTTAAATATAGGCAGACGCAGACTATCAAATTGTTTGACAATTCTAATGATCACAGTTGATTTGAGATACTTGAACAAGTCAGATCCCAGAGTGAACTGTCACTTGATAGACAATGAGTTTATTTTTCTGGTTGTTTACCGTGGTCCGTCACCTAAACATGGAAGACATTGCTGATGTATGTTTTATCAAAGCATGTTTTTCCCTTTTTTTTAAAAAAAATCCTTTTACACTTTGAGCCATTGGAATGATCTCATTACGAACATAAGGAAAGATTTCTTCCCTTTTTATCTCAGGATAACCTTTAACAGAGAGTTAAACCTCTGTGAACCCCTATCTCCACCTACAGATATACTTGCTGAGCAAGAGGCTATAATCGTCTTCCTTTGAGCAAATTGCTGTGCACTTACCAGATGTTGTTTTCTTCAGTTCATGTCTCTCATCAACAGGCTCACTTAAGATAAGTTCGCTAACTAATGTCTTTTTCTGACTACCATTTAAGCCTTCTGGTTCCAAAGCTTTTTAGTTTCTAACATCTAAAAAGCTTAGGATTTCTCCAGCTTGGACTGCTTGGGGATTCTGCTGTTATGAGCCTTTTTCCCTCCATGAACCTGTTGCTTCGAACTCAGTCAGTAACACTCCTTTCAATAACACATTTTTTTCTAGCAAACAATGAGCAAGGGTCCTACAGGAAGGACATATTGCAAATTAATACTATGCAAAGAATATGTAAGTCTTCACATAGCCCATTTTTTATTTAAAAAGAGGATTTGTTTAATTGTATGTAGGTGGTGAGGATTAAATTACACACCTATAAATAAGCTTCGACTGATTTTAGGTTAATAAATGTAGATTTGCAATGGGTAACTCTACAAACTCCAGGCTTTCATTTACAAAGGTTGTCTAGAAGAATTCCAAAAAGCCAGTTGTTGCAAGGTAGAATTGAATTCAAGGTGAAGATCCACTTGTCCAGTGTATGACCCTGTTTTTTTACCTCCTCCATGGCTTGAACATTTTTCTGTTTTTTTTGTTCCATGAATGACATTTACTTTACCTCTTTATGTATGCATGTGATCAGATTAGGTCATTACTTCAGCCAGAGTGAGTTATGTTTCAGCTACAAATTTGGGCCATTTTGTAATGTCTTGTAATGTAATGACCATTGTTCAACTACTTCCTATGGAAAATTCTGGTAAGTGGAAATTGTAAATGGTTGAGTATTTTCTTCAGCATTCTAAAGGTTTTCTGATTTTGCTGATTCAATAGGTCAGGTGACATCTGCAAAGAGAAATAGGTGGTTGGCCTATTTCATCAGAACAGGGAGATGTCACAAATGAGCAATTTTAAAACCAATATAGCCTCAGGAATAGGGTTGAGGAAGTGGAGAAACCAAACAAAAGACGACCTGTAATCAGGTGAGAAGGCAGGAGTGGGTTTAGATGGTTTGAATGAGGGTATCAAACAAGTGAAGACTTGAAAGATGGCCCAGTGTATAAAGGGGGAAAGCAGAGATCACTATAAAAATGTGGTAGGGCAGAATACTCCTTTTGGTTTGAAAATGTGGCGAAAGGAAGCAATGTAGATTGCAGGGGTGAAAACCACCTCACTTTTCACTTGTTGAGGGGTTCTATCCCAACACTAGATAATATTTCCACTCCCAGTGCCTTTATGGTAGCTATTGTCCATTGCCAGCACATGTGAGAAAATGGGTACTGATGAATTTATGAAGCCAGTTCGAGATCAGGAAACTATTAATTTCTTGGCATTCTTAATTGTTCAAAATCCATAATACCATAAGAGTGCCTGTGAAGTACATAATCCATTTATGACTTATTTTGTTTTATAGCCAGTACAGTGTTCCGTCAAAGAAAGTTCGACCACTTCCTGCTCTTACCCTTGTTCACTTGCAGAGTTCAGGCTCTCATCCAAGTGGCTAATTTTCCCAGTTGGATTCTCATGTCACCAGAATATTCTACCTTTGGTGAGGGAAGGGTGGGGAAGAATATAATTCCCAGGTCCGATCTTCTGAACCCTCCACTGGTGTTGTAATTCGTTACACATTAAGCATTCTTTGTAACTGCAATGACTATGGCTATTGCCCAACAATTAGTTCAAATTTAAGATATAAGGTCACATTAACTTAATTCTGTTGTTGGAGAAAAACATTTGTGCCTTTGTTGATATCTTAAATGAGAATCCAGGCAATGTTTCTTTTTAAAAGACAAAACAGCACTTTGGCTTGTAATTAATCACCTGAACAGGCAGCTTAACTTGTCATGAATTGCTTCCTCACGCTGTCTATAATGTAGCCTAGGTGCTGGTGTCAATCTACCAGCAGCCTAAAGGCTGTGGCAGCACTAAGCAGAGCTAACAAGACAGCTGTGAGAATGTTGGCATGGCGACAAATCAATTTAGTCCCTGTATGCCCCTAGTCTTCCCCCTCGTGTCTCGGATGTGATTCCATTGGACACCTACTGACTCTAATTATTTAAAAATGTAGTTGCATTATGGTCTGAGCACTTTTTTTTCCAGCTTTCAATCAACACTGCTGAAAGTATGAAAGACTAGTTAAAGCTGGGGTAATATGCAATTTTCAGGCACTTGTAATTTATTTCCTGGGACTTGAGCATTTTGGGCAAAGCTAGTAGTTATTGTTCCTTCTCTATTTCACCATTTGAGAAGGTGATTCATCACAGCAATATCATTAGTGTACACATCTGGAAAATAGGGTACCCAAATTTTCATCAAAAGATATAATCCCTAACCTGACATATAGTTTTATTAGAACCACTTAAAACTATTTGAAAGCACAAAACTCTTGTCTTGATGACCATAGCTCTCATTTGTTTACCTGCCTCCAGAAATAGCTGAGTCAGGCAGTCAATTAGAAAGGCTGTAAGCACAAGCTCAAATCAGTGCTGACTCCGTTGTACGTACTTGTGGCCCTGGATTATGGAGGGAAAAATTGGGCAGTCTTCCAGCTGGATGATTTTGTGTGTGTGTGTGTGTGTATGCATTCTATAGCCTCTGACCACACTTAAGATTCAATGTAGTCATTTGGGCAGTCATCTCTTCTCCAGGATACATCTGCAAGAATTCCTTGGCATAATATCCTAGCCTCCAACATCTGCAGCTACTTTACCAATGACCTTTGCTCCACTCTAAGAGCAGAAGTGAAGATTTTTGCTGATCTCCACCAAGTTTCAGCAGCTGAAGAATCATCTGTCCAAATGCTGCAAGACCTGGTTAATACTGACAAATAGTGTTGCCTGGCACTTGTGAGCATGGATAACCATTTCCTGCAAGTGCTTAACTATTGCCCCTTGATAGTCTATGGTATTATCACTGAATTCCCCCATTATCTAGTGAGGGATAGTGAGATTAAAGTTGGCATTTTTGTCAATCTCTCCTGCGGTCACTTTCTCACTGGTATAGAGATTACCATATTTAGTTGGCTATTTCTGATCCTTTTCTTTGTTCTCTTCCCCTTTTTCTGAAGACACCATTAGATATAAATGATCATCTTTCATGGGATATGGGAAATCACCGACAAGGCCAGAATTTGCCCATCCGTAATTATCCGAAATGAATATCTGGCTTGGAGAACGAAGAGTTGATTAGTGTATTGTGGATCTGAAGTTGGATGCAAGACTGGGTAAGGATGACTGATTTCCTTCCCTAAAAAAAAGTGTTAATAATTTTCCACAATCTACAATAGTTGCAACCATTATTATTAGATTAACTTTCTTTCAATTTTTATAAATTAGTTTTCAATTGTGCTAGCTGCCCTGGTGCAATTTGAACCCAGAAGCCTGATTTCTAGTCCCAGTGACATTTACCACAATCCTATCCTTTTTACCTTGGATATTAGATTGCCCCAGTTGTTTGAGGATTGTTAGTTTAAGCTCAACTTAATTCAGCAATTAAACCCCTAAACCCTAATTTAATATAAATTCAGATTCAGTTATTCAGTTCATTGTTTGCTTTTGTGGCACTAACAACAGCAATACCTACATTTCAAGATAATGTAATAACTGTGCTAGATGCCTTGAGGTTTTGAAAGGTATTACCTGAATGCATATTATTTTCATTGTGCACAGTGCTGTGAACAATAGTTGTCCTCTAAATTGAAACAAACAAAAGTTAACTGGTTTTTCTAATCAACTTGTTATTATACAGTTCTGCAGCAAGTGGGACTTGTCCCTGGATCAAGAGGCCCGGGTTTAATACCACAAGAGGGCCCTCTAACAGCCATCCTTTAATCTTACACCCAAGTGATTGTCAGCCAAGCTACCGCCTTTTAAATGTAATCCAAGGGAGGTGCCAAAAATTCAAACCCTGAAAATCAAAGACTCAATTTTTTTTGTTTTGTTCTTCATCTGCTTTACAGATACCAAGGACCTACCTGTGTTCCAATCCCTGATCCATATGCCAATTGTTCATACAGAACCTTCTCACTGAAGTTCTACCAGACATTCAAATGAGAACATCACAACCAAATTTTTATTTCTATCACACTCTCAAAAGCTATGCAGTGTTGCAAAATAGGAATGCATTGCCAGTGACAAGTGGTGTATGTGACGTTTTTATTGTAAGAAGGAGCTCCAGTTTGTGAATTTGACAACTTGATTAGGATTATTAATAATGGAAGCTTTCCATTGTATTTAATATTCACAGCAGACAAATTGTTATGACTCTTGCAGAAAATCTGTTTTACAGTACTCCAGTCTCAGTTCTTAGCTACAGAATTACTTTTGACTCCTGAAGTGATTACTCTGTTGTCTCTTATTCAAGTCACACTGGTTAACCACAGTGAGTTCTAAACTGTCACTAGTGTTTCATTTTATGACATGGTTTTTTTTAAAAAAAACAGACCAATCACTTGGAAATCCAGACTGTAATTTACTTGAGGTTCTGTTAAACAAGCTGACTTTGTTTTTGTCTGTCATAATTTCATACTTGCACTATATTCAAAAGTAAAGATGCAGCAGCAGGTTAGATCACTTCAGCCTCCCTTCTGTTGTCTTTTCTCGATTTTGTCTCTGATTCCTTCCTCTGACTAGGGAATTCCTATAACTTATGTCTGTAATAAAGGTGAGTTAACATTAATGTCACTCTGTATGCCTCACATATGTCAAAGTACACATGGGCATATGTATGTGTGCAGGTCAATACAGGTTTGTGAAGAAAAACACTAACATAGCCATACACACACTGTGCATAGGAATCCAATGACTTGGATGTTTATAAGCACAGATGGAAACCCAGTAGAGATTTACATTGGCACAGTAGAGAGGCATACATAGATGGATACATAGACAATTTTTTTGCATAGGGAGGCTGTGGATAGAGGTCATGCCTCTGGATTAGTAAGCCCATGCTCTGGGGACATTGGATTTAAATCCCACTATGGCAATGAAATATGCATTTTGTTTTAAATTCTGGAATGAAAAGCTAATCTAATAGCAACTGATCTGGTGTACATACATTAGAAACCAATAAAGAGAAAATAAAATGGATTATTTTCAAAAATCTATTACTGCTCCTCTTTACCATGTATCCAAAGGTAGACATTTATTTTGCATGTACATTCCCACTGAGGAACCTTGGCTGCTGGGGGTGAAGTCAAGACCCAATGGAGGATGATGGTCTGTGTGTACTCCGAATGTTTGCCTTTGAGACTCTGATTCCTTGGGTGAGCCTATAGACATTAGGGTTTCTTTACAACTATTGGTGGATGCTGGCTTTCATGGGGGGAAAAACAAGCAACCAGCATTTTCTCTGGTCTTTATTCTGTCACTTTTGCTGGAAACTCTGCATCTGTGGGCATCACTGATAAAGCTTAGTACTTTATAAAACAAGCTTTTGTCAGTTGGCATTTTTGGGGAAAATAATAAAAAAGGATACTCACACTTGCTTTGTTCCTACAAAACTGATTGACAGCTGTTATGTGCTCTAATGTACTAATCAACTGTAGGAAGAACTGAGCAGAAGGAGGAGCTGTGAATAAATCTCTCCGGAGTCACGTTAGAGGGGGCCTAAGCTGTGAGTTGGAAGAACAATGAGGAAAATGTAACAACATTACAGTGCAAGATACAAATATAGTAGTATGTAACTTTTCCAGTTAATGCTCCTGTGAGGCATTGCCACTAACCTTAGTCCCCAGTTTTACTACCATAGCTTACCAATGCACCCCTTTCAAAACCTTAAACTGTAAAGGTTCTACTTTACAATTACAATCCGATGTTGTACTCTTTCAATCCATTCAGCTGTTTTATTTGGTTGGTGTATGTTTTATAGATAAGTTTCTGTGATAAGAATTGTTCGGTTGGATCAGCATCTCTGGCCTGATTCTGTTTGGAAGACTAGTGATTTTGTTGTTTTTTTTCTGATTTGACAACAAGTCACAGTCTGCCATACAGCATCAAGCAGAACACCAGTGACTGCAACAATACTTCTACGTTCTTAATCTTGGAGCTTTTATAGTAGCAATTGGCAGGGAAAATGCTCTTGAATTTTATTTGTTTTCTAAGATAGCGTGCCATTAATTGTGCAAATTTTCCTCCACTATATCAATCCGTATATGCTGAGACAGCTAATCAAGGTTAGACTGATGACACTGACGTTACAAAATGCTATAGAGTCCTACTGCACAATGACAGGCCCTTGGCCTAAACTGATAAATGCCAACCAACATGTCCATCCACTCTAACCCCATTTCCCTGCATTTGACCAATATCCTTTTGAAATCTTTCCTATGATTTGGAGATTCTGGTGTTGGACTGGGGTGGACAATGTTAAAAATCACAGAACGTGAGGTTATAGTTGAACAGGTTTATTTGGAAGTACTAGCTTTCAGAGCACTGCTCCTTCATCAGGTGTTGTGATTTTTAACTTTCCTATCCATGTATTTGTCCAAATGCCTTTTAAATGTTGTTAGTGTACCCGCCTCTATACTTCTGCTGGCAGCTCATTCCATATGCATACCACCCTCTGTGTTTTTTAATAAAAGTGCCCCTCAGGTTCCCTTTTATTCTTTCGACTCTAACCTTAAACTGATGCCCTCCAGTCCTTGATTCCCCAATCCTGGGGAAAAAGACTTGACAGCATTCACCCTATCCATGCCTCATGATCTTACACACTTCTATAAGATTCCCCCCTCAGTCTTCCACACTGTTAAGAAAAAAATTCCGAGCTTGTCCAACCTCCCTGTATAACACTCAGACTGTTGAGTCTTGGCAACTTCCTTGTAAATTTCTTCTGTACTCCTTTCTAATTTAATAACATTCTTCCTATAGCAAAGTGACCAAAACTGAACACAATACTCCAAGTTTGGCCTCACCAACTACAATATAACTTCCCAACTTCTATACTCAATGCCCTGACTGACTGAAGGCCAGTGTGCCAAAATCCTCCTTCAATTTCCTGTCTACCTGTGACTCCACTTTCAGAGAACCATGAACTTGAACACCAAGATCTGTGGTAGGTAAGTTCCACCTCACTCCTAAAGGTTCTACCATTCACCATGAAACTCCTGTCTTGATTTAACTTTCCAAAAAGCAAGACCTCACACTTATCTATATTAAACTTCATTTGCCATTTCTAGGCCCACTTCCCAGCTGATCAAGGTCCTGCTGCAATTTCTGACAACCTTCCTCACTGTTCACGATACTTCCTATTTCAGTGTCATCTGCATTCTTACTAATTTATGCCTTGGGCACACTCATCTCATCACCAAATAATAGATAACAAACAACAATGTGACATGCTACTAGTCATAGGTCACCAGTCCAAAAAGCATCCTTTCAAGCCAATTCTGCATCCAATTTGCCAGACACCCCCACCCCCCACCGAATTCCATGCAATCTAACCTTCTAAAGCAGTCTACCATGTGGAACTAATCAAGACCTTGCTGAAATCCATATTGACTACATCTATTACCCTGCCCTTGTCAACCTTCCCTGTCACTTAATCAACGAAACCTAATGAATTTGTGAGGCATGTTCTCCCACTCTCAAAGCCATGCTGACTCTTCACAATCAAATCCTGTCTTTCCAAATGCAAGTATATCTAATCCCTCAATCTTCTCCAATAATTTACCTACCACAGATGTTAGGCTTACTGGTCTATACTTCCCAGGTTTTCTCAGCAGTCCTTCTTGAATAAGGGCATAACATTTGCTACCCTCCAGTCTTCCAGGACCTCACCTGTAGCTAACAATGATGCAAAAATATCAGCCAGAGCTCCTGCTATTTCTTCTCTCACCTCTAGCAGTATTCTTCGATTTTATATTTGGTCAGGACCAGGAGATTTATCCTCCTTTATACATTGTTATACATCCAAAACCACCTCTACTGTGATATTAACTGTCCCCAAGATATCATCACTTATCAAGATTTATTCATTGAGGACCTCATCCATCTCCTATGGTTCTACACAAACATGTCCTCTTTGGTCCTTAAGGAGTCCTATTCTCTCTCTCTCTAGTCATTCTTTTTCCGTCAACGTACTTAGAGGTACTTGGATTCACTAATCTTCTCCGCCAAGGCTATCTTGTGCTCCTCTTTCACCCTCCTGATTTCTTTTTTCAGTAAACTCCTGTATCGCCAGAGGAACCTCGATTATCCAAATATCGATTATCCGAAGGAGATCTTGAGGTCATGATAGAAACATTACATCAAAGACATGTTTCCAACACTGATCGCGGCTTTTGTTTACAGTGATTAAAAGTGACCTGTGCTTACTGAAATGCTGCCGAGAACAGTCCTGGACTGATGGGAGCCCAGGCACCGTCTCCAAATGACTGACCTCCCGCCCTCCCTCCACATGCTTTCCCTGGAGTTCTACACAGGCATGTGCCCTAAACCTACCTCCCCCAGATAATCTCTCCAACATTGTTCTGTACAGTCCTGCTGCCCCGGGGATGGGGGTGATGTTGGATGGAGTTGTGGGGGCATTCGCGCATGCAGTGTACTGCTGCCTAGTCTGCTGAACAGGGAGCAGACTTAACAGAAAACCCTGTGCCCCAGAGGAAAGGTATTAAATCAATTAACTGAATAATCAATTATCTGTATGAAATAGTGTCCACCCATCTTGTTCGGATAATCAAGGTTCCTCTGTGTACAAGGGATTCCCTTGATCCCAGCTGCCAATACTTTAACTATTGACGCTTCGGGCCCTTCTGCAGATCTCCAGCATCTGCAGTCCTAATTTTCTCCTACACTTTAACTATACCTCCTTCTTTTATCTGGTCATAGCCTCAATATCTCTTGTCATCCACTGTTCTCTACTCGTGTTAACCTTGCCTTTCATCCTCACAGGAACACATAGACCTTGAACTCTAGCTATCTGACCTTTCTAAAAACCTCCCACTTACGAAAGGTCCCTTTGCCTACAAACAACCTACTCCAATTAACCCTGCAAACTCCAGTCTAATTCCATCAAAATTCTGTTTGACCCAATTTCGAACTTGAACACACAGACCAGTTTTGTCCCATAACTATTTTAAAAATGAATAAAACTGTGGTCACTGATCCCAAAGTTCTTCCCCACTGTTATCTCAGTCATCTGTCCTGCCCTATTTCCCAAGAGTAGGTTGAGTTTTGCCCCTTCCTGAGCATAGCCCTCTATATACTCCTTGAGGAAACTTTCCTGAACACACTTAACAAATTCCACCCTATCTAAGCCCTTAATGCTCAGGCAGCGCCCAGTCTATGTTAGGAAAATTAAAATCCCCTATGATAACCCTGGTCTCCCCAATATCTCTGCGTATTTGTTCCTCTAATTCCCATTGACTATTTGGGAGCCTATAATACAATCCCAATAACATAATCATCCCCTTATTTCTTAGCTCTACCCACAATGCCTCACTAGATGATCCTTCATTTATTTCCTCTGACTACTGCAGAGATACTCAACGTCAAAAATGCAACTCCCTTTCCCCTCTTTCCACCATCTCTGGCCTACTTAAAGCACCCATACCCTGGCACGTTACGCTGCCAGTCCTGTCCCTCCCTTACTGATGTTTCTGTAATGGCTACAATATTCCAGTCCCACATACCTGTTCGTTGGCCTTTCCTGTCAGCCTTCTTACATTGAAATAGATGCAATTTAATCCAACAGGCATTCTTTTCTCCCTGTTGTGTTCCAGCCTGACCTGTCACTTCACTTTTAATATTTGGATTACTGTATCTCCTTCTAGCCTTACACTTACCTCCCTGCTATTGAGGATCCCACCCCTTGCCAATGCAGTTTAAACTGTCCCTTGTAGCACCAGCAAATCTGGCCACAGAGATATTGATGTCCCTCCTGTTCAGATGCAACCCGTCCCTTTTGAACAGGTCACCACTGCTCCAGAAAAGATCCCAATGATCTAAAATTCTGAATTCCTGTCCCCTATACCAATTCTTTAACCACATATTCATCTGCAATATCCTCCTGTTCTTACCCTCACTAGCACGTGGCATTGGAAGTAATCCAGACATTACTACCAATTGAGGTCCTTTCAACTAGCTATGTCTCTGATTCTTAACTGATATCAAGTGCAAGGTATCAAAGCTAGGTGCAGAGGTCAGCCGTTTGAGTCACCATTTAATGATTATGGCTGATCATGCAATCCCAGTATCCCATTCCTGCTTTTTCTCTATATCCCTTGATCCCTTTAGCTACAAGGGCCAGACAGTTCCCTCTTGATTATATCTAATGAACTGGCCCCAACAACTACTACCTGTGGGAGAGAATTCCACAGGTTCACAACTAAGTTAAGAAATTCCTCCATGTCTCAATCGAGAATGGCTTAGCCCTTATTCTTAAACTGTAACCCCTAGTTCTGGGCTTCCCCCCCGCCCCCCCCCCCCCCCCCCCCCCAAACATCAGAAACATTCTTCCTGCATCTAGCTGTCTAGTCCCATCAGGATTTTATTTTTGAGACTCCGTCCATCATTCTTCTAAATTCCAGTGAGTACAAGTCCAGTCGATCCGGTTTTTCCTCATAGGTCAGTCCTGCCAACCGGGAAATCAGTCTGATGAATCTGCGCTGGACTCCCTCCATAGCAAGAATGTCCTTCCTCAGACTAGGAGACCAAAATTGCATACAATACTCAAAGTGTGACCTCATCAACTCCCTGTAAAACTGCAGCAAGACATCCCTACTCTGATACTCCAATCCTCTTGCTATGAAGGCCAGCATGCCATTAGATTTCCTCACTGCCTGCTGCACCTTTATACCAACCTTCAATTACTGTTCCATCATGAACCATATCTTGTTTCACCTCGCCTTTTCATAAACTGCCATTCAAGTAATAACCTGTCTTCCTGCTTTTACAATCAAAGTGGATTACCTCATTTATATTGCATTTTTCCCACTCAGCCAGTTTGTCTGAATTACCCTGCAGCCTCTTAGCATCTTCCTCACAGCACAAACTACTACCCAGCTTAGAGTTATTTGCAGATATAGCATTCAATTCCTTTATCTGAATAGTTAATGTATATTCTGAACAGCTTGGGTCCCAGCACTGAACCCCACTCATGATTACCTGCCACTCTGAAAAGGACCTATTTATTCCAACTCTCTGCTTCCTGTCTGCCAACCAGTTCTCTGTCCTTGTCAAGACGTTACCTCAAATACTATGAGCTTTAACTTTGCTTAATCTCTTGTGTGGAATCTTGTCAAAAGCATTTTGAAAGTCCAGATACCCAACATCTACTGATTCACCATTGTCTATTCTATTGGTCACATCCTCAAAACATTCCTTGAATGTATGTGAATATTTTGCAATTTTCCAGGCCCAGTTGTGATGACACTCAAGATGAGCCTATTGAAATTGGTTTTTTCACTGAAATCTGTAGGTGGTACAGTGAAGAAAATTAAAACTATGTTGAATAGAGAGTCCTCCAATTGCACCTCCTCACAACTGAACACAACAATATGGGGAGGTCAGGGGTGGCTAAAGCAAGCCAACCATGCCAGTTTCCCTACATTGTCTCCTTTTGAATCAGACAGTCAGGGGATCAAACCAGATTCTGACACCAAATGCAGAGTACAAAATAAAATCTGAAAGAACTGCAGATGCTTTAAATCAGAAACAAAAACAGAAGTTGCTGGAAAAGCTGAGCAGGTCTGGTAGCATCTGTTTAATGTTTTGAGTCCAGTGACCCTTCCTGAACTGAGTATAAAATATAGACTAATATTTTAGTGAATATTAACATTAACCTTTTCAGAACCATTACCTCACACAACACCAAGTGTTTTGAGCGGTACGGTGACTCAGTAGTTTGCACTGCTGCCTCTCAGTGCCAGGGATATAGGTTCAAATCAGACTGTGCGTAGTTCACACATTCTCCACATGTCTGTCCCCAGTTTCCTCCCACAGTCCAAAGTTGTGCAGATTAGGTAGTTTGGGCAATTTAGCATGGCCATAGTGTCCAGGGATGTGCAGGCTAGGTGAATCATTGATAGGAAATGCAGGGTCACAAGGATAAGGTATGGGGGTGTGTCTAGGTTCAATGTGGACTTTTTGGGCTGAATGGCCTGCTTCCACATTGTAGGGATTCTATAATTCCATAGTTAACCCACCATGCGATCATGTGCATACAACAAATTTTACATGTGCCAATACTCAATTCCTGCATAAAGTTAAAAATCACACAACACCAAATTATGGTCTAACAGGTTTAATTGGAAGCACACTAGCTTTCGGAATGCCGCTCTTTCATCAGGTGATTAATTCCTGCATGTTTGACTTATTAAATGTAGGCCTTCTGGATGTTTCTCAGTTCTCAGAATACACTCAATTCAAACCTACAGGACTAATAGGTTGCTTGCTTGAGGAATGTTGGCCCTGGTTCTGATTTGTAGATCATTTCCATGCTGAAGGATCATTTATCTTTTGATTAACTTCCATGGAGGCACAGTTCTTTGTAGATATTTAGTCCATTTATATAAAACTGAGACACTTAAATTTCCTGCATTTTCTTCCTGGAAGACAGTTGCTCTTATAAAACAAGTCTCTCTTGTAGCAAGCCAGACATCTGATCAGGCAATCACTTTCTAATTGGAAAACATAGTGTCTCTCTTTATTAGGCAGTTTCTTCATCTTGATCGTGTCCCAGATCTGTGAATGTTGCTGTAACTGTTATGAAATTGTACACCATTTATTCCTCTTATTTGATCAGGCTGGACGTCTTCAGTCACAGGATATAAGTTTACTCGGTGAGCTGGAAGGTTTGTTTTCAGACGTTTTGCCACCATACTAGGTAACATCTTCAGTGAGCCTCCGAATGAAGCACTGGTAGTGTAGCCCGCTTTCTATTTTGATGTT